>NW_026138057.1:3050000-4297500 GCF_025592945.1 Manacus candei
GTCCCTCCGCCCATCTGTCTGTCCCTGTGTCCGTTTTTCTGTCCATCCGTGTGTCCGTCTGTCCGTGTGTCCCTCTGTCTGTCAGTCCGTCCATCTGTCCCTGTGTCCATCTCTCTGTCCATCTGTCTGTGTGTCCATTTGTCTGTCCCTGTTTCCATCCGTCTGTCCATGTGTCCAGCTAGCTGTCTGTGTTTCCGTCTGTCTGTCCACATCTCCGTGTGTCTGTCCCTGTGTCCATCTGTCTGTCCGTTTGTCTGTTCATCCATCTGTTTGTCTGTGTGTCCATCTGTTTCTCCATCCATCTGTCTGTATTTCCATCCGTCTGTCCAAGTCTCCATCTCTCTGTCTCTGTGTCCATCTGTCTGTCCATTTGTCCGTCTGTCGGTCGGTCTGTTTGTCTGTCTGTCCATCTGTCCATTCCTGTGTCCATCTGTTGGTTCTGTGTCCATATGTCTGTCTGCCTGTCCATCTGTCAGTGTGTCAGTTTGTCTGTCTGTCCCTGTGTCCGTCCATCTGTCTGTCTCTCTGTCTGTGTGTCCATGTTTCTGTCTGTCAGTCCATTTGTCTGTCCCTCTGTCTATTCATCTGTCTGTCTGCCCATGTGTCCATCTGTTTGTCTGTCTGTGTTTCTGTCTGTCAGTCTGTCCATCTGTCTGTCCCTGTGTGTGTCTGTTCATGTCTGTATCTTTTTCCATCTGTCTGTCCCTCTGTCTGTCCATCTGTCCCTCTGTCTGTCTGTCCGTGTGTCTGCCTGTCCATTGGCACCTGTGTCCATCTGTCTGTCTCTCTCTCTGTCCATCAGTTTGTATGTCGGTCTGTCTTTCCATTTCTCCATCTGTCCGTCCCCGTGTCCATCTGTCCATGTGTCCCTCTGTCTGTCAATCCATTTGTCTGTCTGTCCATTTCTCTGTTCATCCATCTGTCTGTGTTTCCCTCTGTCAGTCTGTCCATCTGTCCAAGTCTCCGTCTCTCTGTCCCTGCATCCATCTGTCCATCTCTGTCTGTCTGTCTGTGTTTCCATCTGTCTGTCCGTCTGTCTGTGTGTCCGTTTGTCTGTCCATTTCCGTCTGTCTGTCCCTGTGTCCATCTGTCTGTCCATGTGTCCAGCTGTCTGTCCGTGTGCCTGTCTGTCCATGTTTCTGTCTGTCAGTCCATTTGTCTGTCTGTCCGTGTGTCTGTCTGTTTTTCCGTCTGTCTGTCCCTGTGTCCATCTGTCCGTCCGTTTGTCTGTTCATGTCTCTGTCTGTCCGTGTGGCCATCTGTCTGTCTGTCTGTTCCTTTGTCTGTCTGTCCCTGTGTCCATCCATCTGTCCGTGTGTCCAACTGTCTGTCTGTGTTTCCGTCTGTCTGTCTGTCTGTCCAAGTCTCCATCTGTGTGTCCGTCTGTCTGTCTGTCCATGTGTCTGTCTGTCTGTTTGTCTGTTCATCCGTCTGTCTGTGTGTCCAGCTGTCTGTCTGTATTTCCATCTGTTAGTCTGTCCATCCCTGTGTCCATCTGTCTGCCTGTTTGTCAGTCTGTCTGTCTGTCCCTGTGTCCCTCTGTTTGTCTGTCTGTCCGTGTGTCCAGCTGTCTGTCCATGTTTCCATCTGTCAGTCTGCCTGTCTGTCTCTACGTCCATCTGTGTCCATTTGTCTCTCTGTGTGTCCATCCATCCCTTAGTCCGTCTGTCCATCAACGTCTGTCCCTGTGTCTGTCTGTTCTGTGTCCATCTGTCTGTCCCTGTTTCCGTCTCTCTGTCCCTGTGTCAGTCTGTCCGTGTTTCCATCTCTGTCCCTCTGTCTGTATGTTCGTTTGTCTGTCTGTCCCTGTGTCTGTCCATCTGTCTGTCCCCACGTCCGTCCGTTTGTCTGTTCATGTGTCTGTCTGTCTGTGTGTTCATCTGTCTGTCCATGATTCCATCTGTCTGTCAGACCATTTGTCTGTCTGTTCATCCATCCATCTGTGTGTCCAGCTGTCTGGCCATATTTCCGTCTGTCAGTCTGTCTGTCTGTCGTTTCATCTGTCCCTATGTCCATCTGTCTATCAATCCATTTGTCTGTCTGTCCCTGTTGGTCTGTTCGTACGTGTGCCTGTTTGCCCTTCCGTCTGTCCGTGTCCGTCCGTCTGTCTATGTGACCGTCTGTCTGTCCAAGTCTCCATCTGTCCATCCCTCTGTCCATCTGTCTGTCCATTTGTCTGTCTGTCCATGTTTCTGTCAGTCTGTCCGTCTGTCTCTGTGTCCCTCTGTTTGTCTGTCTGTCCGTGTGTCCAGCTGTCTGTCCATGTTTCCGTCTGTCAGTCTGCCTGTCTGTCCCTATGTCCATCTGCGTGTCCATTTGTCTGTCTGTGTGTCCATATGTCCATCTGTCTGTCCGTATTTCCATCTGTCCATTCATCTGTCTGTGCTTCCGTCTGTCTGTCCCTGTGTCCATCTCTCTGTCCCTGCGTCAGTCTGTCCGTGTTTCCATCTGTCCATCTGTCAGTGTGTCAGTTTGTCTGTCCATTTGTCTGTCTGTCTCTGTGTCTGTCCATCTGTCCGTGTCTCTCTCTGTGTCTGTCTGTCTGTTTCCCTCTGTCAGTTTGTCCCTGTCAATCCATCTGTCTGTCCGTGTGTCCATCTGTCTGTCCATCTGTGTGTCCGTCCCTGTGTCTGTCTGTCCATGTGTCCATCTCTCCATATTTCCATCTGTCTGTCCCTGTGTCCGTCTCTCTGTGTTTCCAACTATCCATCTGTCCTTGCGTCCCTCTGTCTGTCAACCCATGTCTGTCCATCTGTCAGTGTGTCTGTTTGTCTGTCTGTCCATGTCTCCATCCCTGTGTTCATCTGTCTGTCCCTGTGTCCGTCTGTCTGTCCACGTGCCCAGCTATCTGTCTGTGTCCGTCTGTCCGTCCAAGTCTCCATCTGTCTGCCCCTGTGTCCATCTGTCTGTCCATTTGTCCATCTGTCTGTGCCTCTGTCTACAGTCTGTCCCTGTGTCCAGCTGTCTGTCTGTGTTTCTGTCTGTCCATGTGTCCATCTGTCAGTCCATTTGTCTGTCTGTCTGTCCGTGTCTGTCTGTTTTTCCATCTGCCTGTCTGTGTGTCCGTCTGTCAGTCTGCCTGTCTGTCCCCATGTCCATCTGTGTCCGTCTCTCTGTGTCCAGCTGTCTGTCCATCTGTGTGTCCATCCGTCCATTCCTATGTCTGTCTGTGTTTCCATCTGTCCATTTGTCCGTGTCCCTCTGTCTGTCAGTCCGTTTGTCTGTTCATCTGTCTGTTTCTCTGTATGTCTGTCTGTCCCTGTGTCCATCTCTCTGCCCTTGTGTCTGTCTCTCTGTTCGTCTGTCTGTCTGTCTGTGTGCCTGTTTCCATCTGTCTGTCCATGTGTCTGTCTGTCTCTGTGTCCATCTGTCCATCCCTGTGTCCCTCTGTCTGTCAATCCATTTGTCTGTCTGTCCCTGTCCCTCTGTCCGTCAATCCATCTGTCTGTCTGTCTTCCTGTATGTCTGTCCATGTTTCCGTCTGTCTGTCAGTCCATTAGTCTGCCTGTCCATCTGTCTGTTCATCCATCCATCTGTGTGTCCAGCTGTCTGGCCGTGTTTCCATCTGTCAGTCTGTCTGTCCCTGTGTCCACCTGTCTGGCAATCCATTTATCTGTCTGTCTGTCCATGTGTCTGTCCCTGTGTCTGTTTTTCTGTCTGTCTATCTGTCTGTCCTTGTGTCTGTCTGTCCATCTCTGTGTCCATCCCTCTGTCAGTGTGTCCATCTGTCTGTCCCTGCGTCTGTCTGTCCATGTCTCTGTCCCTGTGTCTTTCTGTCTGTCCATCTGTTTGTGTGTTTATGTGTCCATCCACCTATCAGCATGTCCATTTGTCTGTCCGTGTGTCCGGTGTGTGTCCATCTGTCCCCAGGTCCATTTGTGTGTCTGTCTCTGTCTGTGTGTCCCTGTCTCTGTGCCCACATCCCGGTGTCCGCACTCCCTCACCTGTGCCGGCTGTCCCGGTGTCCCCGGCTCCAGCTGGGTCAGAGCTGGACACGCTCTGGGCTGGGCCTTGCTGGGCTCAGCTGGGGCTGCCCCAGGCCCAGGGTGTTGAACTGGAACCTGAGGGGGGCACTGGATTGTGTTTAAAGGTGACGGAGAGGACGCACCGGTTCCAGCAGAAACTGGAGGAGAAGCAGGGGGAGCGCATGCGATCCATCAAGGAGATGGAAAGCCAGGTAAGGCCTTACAAGGCTCCAGGTCGGGGCTGTTCCATAGCACAGCAAGTCCAACCCCCCAGGGATCCATCTTTATTGCCCCCCAGCCCCCCCACCCAGCACCCAACCCCCCGGGATCCATCTTTATTCCACCCTCAGCCCCCCCCAGCACCCAACCCCCAGGGATCCATCTTTATTGCCCCCTCAGCCCCCAATCCCCAGGGATCCATCTTTATTGCCCCCTCACCCCAGCAAGCACCCCTGGGCACTGAGCAAGTGCAAGAGGGGCCCACATGGCCCCCCAAAGCAGCCGTGGCTCATCCCAGAGCTCCAGTGTGTGGGAATGACACAAGTCTCCATCTGCAGCTCCAGCAGCAGGCACTGGCAGAGTACGAGGAGAAGGTGAGAGCTCTGAACGTGGAGGTGCAGGAGATGGTGAAGAACTACACCAAAGCCAGCTTTCCTGCAGAGCCACAGACTGGGCAAGCAGGTCAGAGCATTCCTGAGGGAGAACAAGGCTCTCCAGACCAAGTGGAAGCAAACGTCCCAGTGGCAGAAGTGTCCGGGCTTACACTGGCCATGCCTGAGCTCCCGGGAGCTGGAACGGATGGGGAGATTGAAGAGAGTGTGTTCTGAGACAAGTCCCTTCCTTACTGTTCACTGCAGGAAGAGCTGTGGAAGTAAATGGTGAAGTTAAATACCAGCTTCCCAAAGTACTGCTATCCCTCCCTTTCCACTCAGGGAGCTCCTGAAATCCTTCAGCAAAGCACTTAACGTTTTTATCCCAGGTATTTGGAAGTTGTCTAGAGAGCTCACCCTCCAGAGCGCTCCCCTCCGTGTCCCCCAGCATGAGCTCTGAGCTCTGTCAGCAGTGGGAAGGGGCCTGTGCCTGCAGACCAGCTCCGGGTTGGCATCACAGCAGCAGCTCCAGGAATATTTCCTTGGCATTCACACCAGGTTTCACAGTTTAGCGGGGATGGGGGTGGGAACTGGGCTCAGTCACGCACCCCCACAGCAGAGGGGGTGCTGCAGGAGCACAGTTACACCTGATGCTGCAATAACAGACATGAAAAGTGCTGCTATGAAAACAAAGCCGAGCTCAAGCAGGTCTGAGACAGGATGTTCCAAGCCTGGCCTGACATCCTACAAGAGCCACAGCTGCCCTGCGGTGTTACCAGAGGACTGGAGGGATGGACTGGACATTTCTGACTTATTTATTTTCTAAAACAATAAACCACTGCATTTCCTAACAAATGAGATCCCTTGCTATTTAACCCCAGGTGGGGTGGGAGCACCGTGTGTCCCTGTGCGCTCGTGTCTGTCCATGGCCTTGTGCGGGTGTGTGTCTGTGGCTCTGTCAGTGTGTGTCCGTGTGTCCATCAGTGTGCATGTCTGTATGTCCATGTGACTGTCCAGTGCGTGTCCATGTGTCTGTCAGTGCATGTCCGTCAGTCTCTCAGTGTGTCCGTCCGTGTGTGTCCGTCCGTGTGTGTCCGTCCGTGTGTGTCCGTCCGTGTGTGTCCGTCCGTGTGTGTCTGTGTGTCCGTCTGTGTGTCCGTCTGTGTGTCCGTCAGTGCTTGTCCATCCGTGTGTGTCTGTGTGTCCGTCTGTGTGTCCGTCAGTGTCCGTCAGTGTGTGTCCGTGTGTCCGTCCGTGTGTGTCCGTCAGCGTGTGTCCGTCCGTGTGTGTCCGTCCGTGTGTGTCCGTCCGTGTGTGTCCGTCCGTGTGTGTCAGTGTCCGTCCGTGTGTCCGTCCGTGTGTCCGTCCGTGTGTCCGTCCGTGTGTGTCCGTCAGTGCGTGTCAGTGTGTGCCCGTGTGTCCGTCCGTGTGTGTCCGTTTGTGTGTGTCCGTCCGTGTGTCCGTCAGTGCGTGTCCGTGTGTCCGTCAGTGCGTGTCCGTGTGTCCGTCAGTGCGTGTCCGTCCGTCCGTCAGTGCGTGTCCGTCCGTGCGTGTCCGTCCGCGTGTGTCCGTCCGCGTGTGTCCGTCAGCGTGTGTCCGTCAGCGTGTGTCCGTGTGCCCGTCCGTGTGTGTCCGTGTGTCCGTCAGCGTGTGTCCGTGTGTCCGTCCGTGTGTCCGTCCGTTGTGTGTCCGTGTGTCCGTCAGCGTGTGTCCGTCCGTTGTGTGTCCGTGTGTCCGTCAGCGTGTGTCCGTCCGTTGTGTGTCCGTGTGTCCGTCAGCGTGTGTCCGTCCGTTGTGTGTCCGTGTGTCCGTCAGCGTGTGTCCGTCCGTTGTGTGTCCGTGTGTCCGTCAGCGTGTGTCCGTCCGTTGTGTGTCCGTGTGTCCGTCAGCGTGTGTCCGTCCGTTGTGTGTCCGTGTGTCCGTCAGCGTGTGTCCGTCCGTTGTGTGTCCGTGTGTCCGTCAGCGTGTGTCCGTCCGTTGTGTGTCCGTGTGTCCGTCAGCGTGTGTCCGTCCGTTGTGTGTCCGTGTGTCCGTCCGTGTGTCCGTCCGTTGTGTGTCCGTGTGTCCGTCCGTTGTGTGTCCGTGTGTCTGTCCGTGTGTCCGTCCGTTGTGTGTCCGTGTGTCCATCCGTGTGTGTCTGTCAGTGTGTCCATCCATGTGTGTCCGTGTGTCCGTCAGCGTGTGTCCGTCAGCGTGTGTCCGTGTGTCCGTCCGTGTGTGTCTGTCAGTGTGTCCATCCATGTGTGTCTGTGTGTCCGTCAGCGTGTGTCCGTCAGCATGTCCGTCAGTGTGTGCCCATGTGTCCGTCCCTGTGTGTCCGTCAGCGTGTGCCCGTCAGCGTGTGTCAGCGTGTCTGTCCGTGTGTCCATCAGCGTGTCTGTCCGTGTGTGTCCGTCCGTGTGACCGTCAGCGTGTGTCAGCGTGTCTGTCCGTGTGTCCGTCAGTGTGTCCGTCCGTGCGTCCGTGCGTCCGTGTGTCCGTCAGCGTGTCCGTGCGTCCGTGTGTCCGTCAGCGTGTGTCCGTCCATGTATCCCAGTGTGCGTCCGTCAGTGTGCGTCCGTCAGTGTGCGTCCGTCAGTGTATCCCTGTGTGTGTCTGTCAGTGTGCGTCCGTCCATGTATCCCTGTGTGTGTCCATGCGTCCATCAGTGTGTGTCCATGTGTCCATTTGTGTGTCCGTGTGTCCGTCAGTGTGTGTCCATGTGTCTGTGCACCCCCCAGCAGCACAACTCACTCACACCCTGGTTTGGTTACTCACGGGCTGCAGAGGAGAGGGGCCACCTCATCTTCCAGCACTGCTTCATCCCATGGAATTCAGACATCCTTGAGGATTCCTTCACGTGCAGCCCTGCCGTGGTTTCGCTTACCTGCTGAGCACGGAGTGATGTGGTGTTTGGGTCAGACAGGTCACTCCTGAGGCTGTTACAGAACCCAGATTCAGTGGTAACTAAGACTGGTCTGACACGGAGCAGAACATTTAGGCACATCTCACCTTCTCTCCACATTTTCACCTGTGAAGTGCCACATTCTAGGTCTTGTTCTCTACCACTAAATTCTCTGGCCCAAAATATTTATATTAGTCCAACCTTTGTACTATAATAGTAAAAAATTAGATAATGGGGATTCCTAAGCAGAGGACTCCAACTCCAGCAAGGGATACCAACAGGAGACACTGTACATGCAGGATCCAAATTATCTTTTGCCTCCGGAACGGAGACAGTTCTGATATGCCCATTGCACTTACACAAGGAATTACTGCACAGTAGCTCTTGTATTTTAGAGACACTCTTCCTGCCCCACACATAACCCACATGGTCAAGATTATCAAGATTATTACTTGCTGTTATGCCTATTTATCCCCAGGACCCAAGGCACAGCCAAAAGCTTTCTGCAGGCTGCAGGGGCAAGGATGGGGTTCTCCTCACCAGACTCAAATTTGGGAGCCTCATTTGACCCAGGGTCCATCTGTAACCACAGGTTAAAAGAGAGGGGCCTCCAGAGAAAGATTTGTCCCAGGATAATAAGGTGCTGCATCCAACAGCAGAGGCCTGTCTGAGGGGGACAGGCACCATTACACATAAACCAGTGCAACTGGGACCTGACAGCACTCCCAGAGCACCCGTTTGATTCAGCAAATTGTTCCTATAAATCCCACCCACCACCTTCAAAGGCCTCCTGGAAGCTGATTGCCAGGACTGTGGCAGCATGGAAAAGGCTCGACATGAGCAAAGCTGACAAGAGGGAAAATAAAAGGAGAGGATTCAGGGAAAACATGACACAAAACAACAGCAAACCCCGAGACACAAGTGTAACCTCGTAGGGAAAGATACTCAGAGAAAACAACATCTCCAAGCATAATTACCCACTGAGTAGGCTCTGGACTTGTCAGAGAAGAGGCCACACGTTGTTGTATACTCAGATCTCACTTAGCACACGAGAAATCCTGACCTGAATACTACTGCAATGCAAATTCCAAACCTGCTCTGGATCCTCATGCTCCTGCCTGGTTCCTGGGGAAGGAGTTGTCGGCCCTGGAGATGGAGCTTCAGTCTTTCAGCTAATCTAAGTTTATCTTAGGATTTATGTTTGATTCCACACTCATCTAAGTAATGGAGCAGTTAACTGGTGATGTGCCGTGCATGAACTGCAAAGAGAGAAACACAAGCAGCAGGAATTGCTTTCTGCATCCCTCAAATATGGTAATGAGGGTTTAAAATTTTATAAGATACTTGAATGCAATTTTTCCAGGGCCTTCCCTCACTGTGTTTAGGCAGACTTAGGCTGCAGTACAAAAATGGTGTTGAATGTTAAACCTGTCATACCTGTCTCCAAGAAAGGTTTGTTTCAGGATCCGAGCTCCTGCCCCACTCTCCTCTTGCTTTAAAAGCCACGTAGCCACAGAACAGGGAAGTAAGACCAGACTCTAAGGTTCACACTCCCAACTCTGAACTACAGACACATTGTGAAGCATCTCAGCACCGCAACAGCCTTATGAATAAATCAAGATCTACTTTAATTTAAAACACAAGTGCAAAGGATTCACAACTACAGACCAGCAGGAGTGTTTGTTTCAAATTATAAATCTTTTCCAAGCCCTGCTCTTTTGCATAAAAAAAAAGTAATATATCTGAAATACATAAACATTTTAAGTCAAAAATTTTCCAGTGCAGCTAAGGAGGAGCTAAATGAATTAATTTCAATCAACTCCATCAGCCCCAAACTTAGACATCCAGTCTAGGCAAACCCCCTGTGACCCCTCTACCTGCCACAGGTGAGGGAGAGAGTGATTTCATCCTTCAGCAGGTGTCTGAGACAAGGGGGTGAGCCACCCTCCACAGGTGTTCCCTCCCCACAGATACAGAGCCAACCTACACGCTCCACAGACTGGGTGCCCACCCTGTGATGGCATCAGTGCAGATCAATTCCGTCCCAAATTACTTCAAGTAATCAACTGTGGCTTCAATTTTGAAGCAGGATCTGTAACTGGAGCAAATAGCAGAGGACAGAGATTATGAACATCTTCTGAAGAAAATGCAATTCTGAGGTTAGTTTCTGGCACAGAAGGACTGTCCCGAGAATAACTTAAATTCCAGTACATTTGCATGTGGAGTTTCAAAACAAAATCCCAGTTCCACATGCAAAAGCATATTCTTGAGACCTCACAACAACACACACCGTCACTGTACAATGTTAATCCTGACCTAGAGTCCAATTACCTCGAGGATCTCACTGACCAGAGAGTGTAGCACACAAAATACCTACAACTATGTTAAAAGAACTCAAAGAGCTGTTTAGACAACCAGAAACCTTTCAGATGCCAAGGGCTGGTGGAGAAGGGCAGACCAACAGCCAGACAGCAGAGATGTCTCCCCACATCCTGCAGCAGCCACAGGGAGATGGAGGTTGGACAAACACCTCCCACGAACACAGAGATCAATCCTGGGATGTGCAGCACAGCTCAAACTTTTCCATTCTGTCTCCTACAGCATCCCCAAAATGCCACCCAACAACTGCCTCAGGGCAGCATTTCTCAGCCTCTCCTGGGAGAAGGAGCTGGGAAAGCAGCCCCAGGAGCAGGCTGCTCACACCCCAGCCAGCACCAGAGGTCTTGCACGTGGTGAATTGTCAACCACAAGGACCTGGTGGTGGGAGCACCTGGTCTTCACAGAGTTCCCTTGGAGGCCTGTGTTCAAGGGTTTCCAGAAGCTTAAAATCATGAAATGGATTCAAGATTGACCACTAAACCATACACATTCCGCAGCAAAAGAGAAGCCTGTTGATGCAAGAGAGCCACTTAGAAACAAATATATACATATCACATCACTCCCGAGGGAAGTGTGGGCAGGTTTCCAGGTCCACATTTAACCCAAGGAAATTAAAATCGTCTGTGAAAAAGTCTCAGAGGAAAAAAATTCAAGTCTTTGTGCATCGTTTGACAGTTTAAAGGGGTCAGTGCCCCAAAATGAGTTAGCACAGGACTCCAGTGTAGAATGAAGGAAGCAAAGATCACATTTCTAACTGGGAAACATCATTCAGTTCAGTGGTCAGCAGCCAAGGTGTGCAGAAACTCACAGACATTCAGATACACAACTTCAGACTCCGCTTCAAACGCCATCCTCCGGCAGCAGTGATTCCCAAGGCATGGAATACCCGCTTTATCCTTGGTCTCACCTGGATCTAGTCTGTATTGATTGTCTTCAGCAAAGGAGAAGCCCCAGAAGGCTGCAAATGCACGGACAGGATTCACACTCATCCTCAAAAACCATCGCTGACAATTTTCAAGCACCATTCACAGGATGAAACCATCTGGGCTCTTCATTTTTTAGATTTCTTTTTTTTATAAACATTCCTTTTTCCCCACAATTTCCCCTCAGGCAGAGTCAGCAGGTGGAGGTGCGCTTCCTGTACTGTTGGATAAGGGGCACCAAACACTCTGGAAGTCCTGTCTGGAGCAAAAAGGGATGATCCAGAAGTTCTTGTGCTGTTGCTCTTTCCAACGGATCCCGTGTCAACATCCTTTCCAAGAAGTCTCTCAGAACTGGGGAGGTCTGTGAAAAAGCAACCAACCAAGTCAACCCTGCAAAGCCACCAGGCACAGCTCATGCAACACCAGGTTGCCCAGGTGGGCTTGGTTAAAGGGATCCTGCACCTTCCCCCTCTGTATCCCTGTTTTCCCAGCAATGTGACATGGTTCTCACACTTTTCATGTTAGGGACGTAACCTTCTGTCACTGGTAGGCACAACACTTACACAGGTTGTTTTCTTTCCAATGGGCCACAGCCAATTAAGACCAGCCTGCTGGAGTGTCGTTCCATCCAGATCACTCCTGTTTCCCATTTCATTATTTTCTGCAGTTCAGCTCAATAATTCAGCAAGATTCCTGCTACCTGAGTACATCCCTTGGGTGGGAAGGGTGCCTCAATTCATTCTTTTACTGGTCACAGATTGTGGAAAAAGCAGTTCAATAAGATTCCC
Organism: Manacus candei; assembly: GCF_025592945.1. NCBI lineage: Eukaryota > Metazoa > Chordata > Aves > Passeriformes > Pipridae > Manacus > Manacus candei. Next base: position 3,061,530 of record NW_026138057.1, read on the forward strand.
AAACTGGTTTTGAGAGCCTGGAACCCTCATGCTGCTGGTGTAAGAAGGTGAAAAAGCTGCAGAACAGGTACCAAAAAGCTGAATGACCTCCCAGGTTTGTCCTTTGGAAGAGCTGCAAAAGCCTGGAGTAGCCAGCCCCAAGCACCACTTCCAGGCCCTGCACATCTCCTGCTGCTTTAATCCTCCGCATCGTTAAAACGGAATAAAAAATGAACTTGGCTTATATTTATTTATTTAAATGCTGTTAATGACATCCAGTTTAGGTTGGGGGCATTTTCCCAGCTCTGGCTCACTTAGAAGTAGAACATGAAATCCTGTTCACACTGAGCTACTGTTTATCTCAGGAGCCCTTTGGATGGGATCGCTGGAGGTAGAAGGCATCACCCAGCTCAGGATGAGTGCTGGGATCCAGCCTGTATCCCTGGTAGGGACTCTGCCCATGCCTTAGCAAAGCAGCAGGGACTGTCCCAGTGACACCCCTTGAACCTGGTGCACCAGTACTTCAGTCACTGACCACAGGAAGTCAGGGACTGGCACCAGGATGGAGGGCTGAGTTCCCCCAGGACATGGGGCAGGACAGCCCCTGGCCTGCAACCCAGAGATCTGCTGGAAGCCAGGCTGCTTCCCAGGATAACTGGAGTAGAGCAAGACTATGATCAGCTCTGGCTGTCACAGCCAGACAGCAGGGCCATGTCACCAAGTAAGGTGTGACCCAGACCAGGCTGGCTTTACACTGCCCAAGGAGGGCGAGCACTGGGTCCAGAATGTGACCATTACATTTTAATTAGTGTTGCAAAGGCAAAGAGGAGAGAGCAGCTGTTGATGTTAGTTCAGCAGTCTACTCTGTTAAATAATTCAGTTTTAGCAGCTGCAGATCCTCTGATTAACTGGAAAGGCTGGGTAGCTCAGGATGCTGCAGAAGCTGTTTGATCTCACAGTCTCAGCCTGGAATGAAAGGATTGCTCCAAGTGGGGACTGAAAGGTGATCACTGTTTCTTATGCCACTGCTACTTTTTCCTAAAAAACCATGAAGCCAAGTTCATCTTCAGAGCAGCTGCAGAGTCTCCACAAGCTCCTGTGTGTCCTCAGTTCTGCTGCTCTGACAATACCACAGTCTTTGCAGTCCTGAAGGCCGCAAAGCTGGAAACTCCTGAGGATCCTCCTGTTTCCTTCCCTGGAAGATGAGCTACTCTATCGACATCAGCAAGCTGGAAACTGCTGGGTCCAGCCAAGGCAGCTCTGATTTGCAGTCTCCATTTATGCCCAGGTGCCCTTACACTGTCAGCGCTATTCCCAACACAGCCACCAGCTGTCAGCAGCAGCCACCGAGGGCCCGGGGCCAAAGCATTTCCCAGGGAACGTCCTAGCAAGACCATTTCCACAGCCAGCTGTTCTGGGAACAGCTGATAGGGATGTTCCCCTGTGATAACCATCAGGTGTACAAGTGTTTGCCAGCATTCTCACCCTGTGGAAGTTCTTCAGTTTGGGAGGAGGACTGTCTCGGAGTCTCTTCATTGCCTGGACTGGAGAATCACTAAAGTAGGGGGGTTCTCCATCCACCATCTCTATCACCATGATCCCCAGGGACCAGATATCCACCTATGGGAGCCAATGGCACATCAACACACACAGTTCAGAGCAGCAGGTCCTTGCTGTGTTGCTTTCACCAAGGCTGAAACACTCCACCCATGACAAATGGTACCAAGTCAAACACTGACCCCTTGATGCTCTTGGGCTCCTTACAGCAGTTTAACAAAGTCAGTTTTGCACCCAGGACTGAGCATCAGTGGTGTTGCAACATGTAAAGGTCTGCAAGTAACTGCCTGTGCTACACCTGGTTCCTTGGTAAACAAAACTCATTAGTCTGCTGCCACCTGCCCGGAATTCCAGAGCTCCCATCCCTGCCTTCCCCGAGGTGAGCCCCTCAGAGCTCACATCTCCTCCCCTCCCTTTCTGGCACCCATTTACTGATCTCTATCGTGTCACAGGCTGCTCCTTGCTCCCATCTGTCCACAGCTGGTATAAATCTAGGCCAAGCTTCAGGTGTAAGAATAGAATAAGTTTATGCCTCTTTCCTGGAAGCAGAACAACCTATTTTTCTACTGACTTTGAAAATACTGCCATCATCACAATCAAATCTGTAGTCACGCTTGGCTTTGTTTTAAATAGTCTAGAGGCTCTTCCTAGAAAAGCCAATAGTTATTTTCCTGTGACACTTGAGAATATTATTTGCTCCCTCTCCTGATATTCGGGAGGTGTCCCTTACCTCGGTGGTGTATGGTATCCTGGCAATGACTTCTGGAGCCATCCAGTAGGGAGTACCCACCAGGGACTTTCTCTTGGGTACATCTTTACTGATCTGAGCACAGAAGCCAAAATCTGAGAGTTTGACCTGTACAAAGAGAAAAGCAACCAACCTTAAAAATCAACCTTAGACAACGCAGAGGGAAACACCACAGAAAAAGACATCAAAGGGAGTAAGAGGATGAGCTGCAAACAAGGGATTGGGAACAGAAAGGAAGCAAGAGAGGAAGGCTGCAGCAGCAGAAGACAGGAAACAGTCTGTCTGGGGACACATACCCTGCCATCCAGCGTGAGAAGGATGGAGTCACTCTTGATGTCCCGGTGAATGACCCCCTGGGCATGGAGGTAGGACAGAGCCTGCAGCACCGACTCACACACCGTGGCAATCTGCTCCTCGTTCAGCCTGCAATCAGGGACGGGGGAGCTCAGCTGGGCAGGGACAGGGCCCGGCCACAAGGGCACGGTGCGATTCTCAAGTTAAATCACAGGTATTTGGTTCCCTATGGCCTTTGCTATCTCACCTTCACCACTCTTCTATGGCTGCTACTGGTGGAAAACAGCTTTGACTTGATGGCTGGCAACTAAGTTTTCGTAGGTTTAATACAGAGAACTTGTATTTTAAATCCTGTATCTGTTCATTCTGCAAGATGCTGTTTCAAGCAGTTCTGACAGGCAGCAGTGCTGCTCGATGCCAAGGTGCTGCAGTAACTGGTGAGACAGCTCTTTTTAAAGCAAATATGGTAAAGCCATTGTTCACAAGGTTTATTGTGCAACCCTATCCAGAAGACATCTAAACACATTCTCTGATAGCTAATACAGGGATCCTTTGGGTTTTCCTGCACATACCTTGGGTACGCTCACACCTAACTAGAGGCAGCACAGGTTACAAGCAGAGAAGACCCTCCTGATTTCCACCACTCTCTGTTAGCACATGGAATATGAGCACCAAGAACCTCACCTTTAGGTTTAGATAATAAGAGGTGTACTTTCAGCCTGTCATGGATGGACTTTGGTTTCAGTCAAGTGTCTGCATAGTGTAAAACACATTACTGGAGAATTACCTTACTCCTGGAGATGCAAATCACTTATCCCCCTCAGTAAATGTTTAGTGACTGGAATGAGGGTATTTTCCTCCCTGGAAAAACTGCTAAAGGCTTACTTCTGATAAATGTTATGGTTAGAACAGATCCTGTTTCTACTATGTGAAAAAACAAGCATTCATTAACAGGTTCAAAGGAAGTTTCATAAAACCAATCTAGGCTGAGGTCCCACAATGGAATTCAGACTGACTGGTGGATATAAACACATGGGCCCTTCATAAACCTCTTCAGCAATTTTTATCTGTAATCCCAATGCCATCTAAGAGCTACAGGAGTTTCACAGGCTCTGCAATGTTGTAACTCCTCAGGATTAAGAGTTGGTTCTCAGACCCTGACATGTGTCTCTGAAGTCGGTGCTGGAGGGCCAGCCCAGCTAAGTGTCTCCAGGACACTCCTTCCAGGTGGAGGCTACAGAGGACAATGTGGCTTTTCACACCTCCCAAACACATCACAGATGTGCTTCCAAAACACAGAATCCAACAGAGCAATCCACCACAGGATCTAGTCTGAGCACATGAGTGAACCAAGGGTACACTATGATTTTTAAAAAACAAATACAATTAGTGTTAGCAATACTGCCTAATGATAACCAACTAAGATTCTGAATCTTCAAAAAGGAAAAGCTCATCCTACAAACTTTCCTGGTCAGTCTTTCCGTTGTTATTCCCTGCACCAGTTTCCAGCCTCGCAGGACTGCTGGGAAGCAGGAGGAGGGTGCTCCAGGCCATGGGTGGACCCCAAGGGCCATCTAAGAACAACTTCTCTGCCCTACAGAAATGCTTTGGGCATTAATGAATATCAAGTGGTGTGGCAATTTAGGAGAGTGTCCGGTAGCTGCTATCTTTAGGCAATGAGATTTGGGAAGGAGTCCAAATCTCAAGGCTCTGCTGCACTTTTCCAGAGGAGTTAGTGAGGTTGAATTTGTGGCTAAGGTTGCACCACTGAAAACTATCTCTGCATGCTCTTTAATACTTATTCAATGAACTTCCTGGACAGGATTCAACAAATATAGTAAACAGTGGTTTTTTTATGAGTGCAGTGTTTTACAGGGAAGGTCATCAAGGAGATGAACAGCGGGTACCTAAAGGGATCAGTACTGTGAAGGAGGTTCCTTCTATATCAGAAGTATTATCACATAATTCAAATGGATAACAGTTACAAAGTGTAGCAGTTTCAGGGCACAACAAACACAAGGTCTCAGAGGGAAACTGCTCTTCCCAGAAATCCCCACTCTGTTCTTGCTCTCAGGTGTTGATGTTTTTGATTTTGCTTCGTACCTGATTTGAGACACGATGTCTGTGAGGGCTCCCCCCTGCAGGAACTCCATCAGCACCCAGAGCTCCTCTCCCACGAGGTAGCTCTTGTACATCTCCACGACATTGACATGCTGATAGTCCCTCATTATCACCACCTGGAAATCCACAGGGAGCAAGTGACCACCACAAAAGCACTCACAGCACCCAACCCTCCCCAGCCAAGCAGGACTCACAGCCCCATGGATGGCAGTCCAGGGCAGAGCCCCCATCCCCCAGCAGTAATCCTTGGTACAAGCATAATCCTACTCAAAGGGAGATGGCCCTGCTCCTCCCTGTTTGCCGTGCTGGCTGTTCCCCAGCCACGCCCTCCCTCACCTCGTTGAAGAGGAGCTCCCGGCGCTGCTGCTTCCTCAGGTCCATCATTTTCACGGCCACCTGGCGCCCCGAGTGCTTCTCCCGTGCGATGCACACGATGCCCGTGGAGCCCTCCCCGATCTTGATGTAGTTCTCCAGCATGGCCCGCGGATCCCCCTGGTCCACGACCATCCTCAGGGCAGCTTTGAACTGCTCGTGGGTCACCACCACGGGGTCCTCGCCGGCCGGCTGCCCCTTCCCAGCGGAGTCGGGGGGCAGGTGGAGGTTGCTGGAGCTGGTCTGGGTGTGCCGGCTGCGGGGGGACCCGGCTGGCGAGGGCCGGCTCAGGGGCACTGCCGCCGCCTTCTCCACTGGCGGGGACTTCTGGGGGGTCTCGGCTTCCGAGACCCCCCTGGGGAAATCGGAGGCGGGCGGATCTGGCGGGAGAGACTGGGCTTTGGCTGCAGGGCTGCGCGGGGAGCCCCACTGCTGGGGCCTGAAGAAAGTGTTAGGCTGCCAGAGGAACAAAGGGGAAAGGGGGAAAAACAAAAAGGCATGGTTGGGTTAACAAGCAGAAAGGTCAGGAATCAGTTTTGTGTCATTCCACTCTGCCCTAGCACAACTTGGAGCTGATTGGAGTCAAGAGCTCCAGGTCTGCCCAACACATGCTTGGATGAAGGTCTGCTTGGATGCAGATCTTCAAGAACTCCTCCTTAGGGAATGGGTGCTACACTTTAGGGACCTCCGAACTGAAGCAATTTAAAGGGAACCTTTTAAAGCACATGCTTTAAAAAAACCACCAAGACCCAAAACCCACAGAAAAAAACCCAGCTGCTAAAAAAGCATTCCAACCTCACCACCAAAACTCAGGGGCAACCTGTGCTGCAGAGAATTTGAAAATCCTTTATCCCTCTGTGCCTCTGATCTTCCTCTGTATAAAAGGAAAGAGGATTCATGCCAAGGCTGTAAATCACTTTGATGTCTTGGCCTAATTCCCTTGGGGTAATTACACTCTGCCTATTGAAAACTCTCTCTGCACTTTCCACTGGTACCTGCAGAGCATTCCTGTCGATCAGGCACAGAACTAGCCCTCTGCTTTGGGAAAAGCACTGGGATTCAGGCCAGCTGGAGACAGCCAGCCTGAGACTCCAGCTACCCAGAGCCACCTGCCACCTTGGCGGCTCCAAAGTGACCGACCGTGAATTTGGAGGTGTTTGGAGACATCCCACTCCAGTGCCACACAGGCCCACTCCTGTTCAGTGTAGTGAGATCACAACCCATGGGAACATGGCTTTGGGATACACATTCCCATGTGACCACTACACATGGGTCTCCCAGGAAGGATAAACCTTGTCATGCTCATACTCATCCTGGCAATGTTGATTAATTAAAATGCGACATCTAGCAGGTGGGGTATAAAATACATTATGTACTTACATGTGTATATGTAAAATATACATAATATATGTATACAAACACATGCAAAATAATAGTGGAGCTGTTTCAGAATGAGCAAGCCAATCATTTGTATTATAGGGAAAAATTACTTCAAAGCAAAAAGCATTTTCTCTCTCACAATTCAGAGAGATTATTAATAAAGTTAATAATATGAGAATGAGAACCAAAAACTGCCAACAGAGACTTTTTCAGAAGAAGAATCCTTTTCCCATCTCAGACAGGAAATAATTGTATAGGATTTAATTCCATGCACTTTGGGTTTTAATCAAGGATTTTTGTCAATAGCAGGATCTGCATAAGCCTCACAAACACACAGGACTCACTTTCACACACACACAGGCCCTGGAAAATGCCAGTTAGTGGCATCAGGCACAGCACAAACACAAGTGGATGTCAGGAGCTCCTTCCTCCCCGAGTGCCAGCTCCACCCCTGCACTCCTGTGCTGACATGCTCACAGCAACACAGCATTTATTTTCCAAATCTCATTTTGTCTCAGGAGAGAGAATCCAAAAAGGTTTTCTGTAACCCCGAGCGTGCAGGAGGGGCACACAGCACATGTGCAGGCTCACACAGGTGTGTTATCTCCTGCTCCCACAGCCGACAGCCCAGTGGACACTGGGCTCAGTCCTGGGACACTGTGAGGTGTCACTGGTTCTCCCACTCCTGTCTCCCATGTTGGGTTTAAAGGAAGGTTCACTCAACCTTCCCATGTGCCTGTTATGGCACCCACCTCCTAGGAAAGTGGTCCAGGGATGGGACAGAGCATCCACATGTCCAAGGTCAGGTTGGACAGGGCTTGGAGCAACCTGGTCTCGTGGAAGGTGTCCCTGCCCATGGCAGGGGGTGGAACAAGATGAGCTTTAAGGTCTCTTCAACACAAACCATTCTGGGATTCCATGGTTCAATTGTATCCCTGTCCCCTTCACCTGCAGTTACACATTTCTCACACATCATCACCTCCACCTGAGAGGGAGACTCACATTGTCACCACCGGAGGCTGCTAAGAACACATCAGATAAACAACTCCCAGCTATGGCACAGATCCCTCCCTGGAGCAGGGAGATGGACTAGATAGCCCCAAGGTCTTCCCTGCTCCTCTCCTCTGACAAATACCTGGAGTTCAAATGCACCCAAGCACATCCATTTAGCTGGGAACCTCTGCTCCTGCTGAGGATGGCAAAGACACTCTGGCTAGGGGAGACACAAGCGGCCAGTTCTAGGTACTCCAGCCAGTGTAGATGAGCCCAGAGTCACTGAGACAGCAATAAGTGCAGCTTATGCTACACAAGAACTGCATTCCTTGAGAATCCCACTGCCTTGGAAAGGAAATCCACCGTGCCCAAAGCCACGAGCCTGATCCTTATGCAAACTGCAAGAAGCAGGTTGGAGACATCCCCTGTCCCTGCAACACACTACAGAAGAGTCAGTTTGGTTGGGATGGTGGTTCCTGTCATTATCTTCCCAGTTCAGGGACTCTGGAGCTGCTGCAAATTAGCCTGGCCCAGTCCCAGCCCAGCCCAGACTTTGAAGGCAGCGGCCAAGCCATGGGAAGTTGATAGGTGCTGGGTCAGCCTGGGAAGGAAGAGCAGCAGTGGCTGCATTTCCTATCCAGATCCAGAGATCTTCTCCCAGTTCAACACAAAGTGAGTCATCCATTGAGGACAGCTTTCCTGGGGGAGCTGTAGCCATGAGCTGTCCCACCCTTTCCAGCAGCCAGCATTTCCTGTGTGACAGCACCGTGGGTGCCAGTGCAAACCCTGACAGATACAGCTACACTCAGCCCACTCTCCGAGGCAGTTCTGGTTTGCATAGGCAGAACAACACATTACTAATGGAAGCCACAGTCATTTCCCAAATGGCAAAGGCTCCCTGATGCCAGTGGAATGGCACTGCAGTTATGCCTTTACCTCACAGAAGGGCACAAGTGAGTAAGTCCCCTCATCCTTGCCAGCCCACGCTCCTGCAAGTACAGCTCTGCCAACCAACCCTTCTCCCAGAGATCTGGCTGAGCTGTGCCTCACAGTGCATCCTGCGAAGCACCAACGGACCACACATTTCCCCGGCCCAGGACCATTTGGAGTCCAACGCTAATCATAACAATAACAGATGGCTGCACGATGTTTGCAATTAAATTGGTTCAGCTGTGTACATAACCTCTGGAACCGTAAAGTCAACACTGCACCCACTCACAACTAGGGAATAGCTCTTACCTTGATCTGCAGGGAAGAGCCCGGCTTGTTTGAGGCGCTGGATGAGGGGAAAACGCTGCGCAACAGCCTCCTCTTGAGGCTGTTCTCCCGGGATTTGGAGCTGGGGCTGCCCTCCCCCGAGGGCCTGGAGCCGGCTGCTCGCTGGGCCCAGCCCTCCTCCGGGCTCCTCGGCCCGGCGTCGCTGTCCCCCGGCACAGCCGGCACGTGCTGCAGCGCAGGGGTGCGCTGGAGGCAGCTGCCGTCGGCATCCTGGAACTCCGCCGGGCCCAGGGACTGCGCTTTTGTCACCATCCCGTTGGGATGAGACTGGCCTTCCAGCCGGGCTTTGTAGTCCGGCCACATGGTCTGCCTCCGGGCCACCTTGGAGCCACCATTGCAGCTGAGGTAGTTCCCATACTTGTCTGCCCAGTCTGCTTCAGGACTCTGGAGATACATGTCCGGGGGTCTCTCATCCCCGAGGAGCCCCAGGGACTGGGCTCTCCTCCTGCTGGTGGGGCTCCTGCCCCTCAGGGTGTTCGAGCTGATGGCAGAGAGCTTCTGGATGTCGTTGAGCAGCCCCGAGATGTAGCCTTCCACTTCCACAGTGCTGCCCCGTACCACGGTCTGGGAAACATGGGGAAGGTGGGAAACGAGTAAAAAAGTCACAGTTGTAACAATTCAGGTTCAGTTTATCTTGCCAAACGTTAGATTTTGTTTATAGAGCCAAAGAAGACTCAAGGAATTTAGGGGAACATAATTTTTCCTGCCTCTTTCTCATTGTCCTTTACCGAGGGGGGGAAAAAAGGAATCTTTGGGTCACACTCTGCTGTCGGAGCAGAAGTGCTGTCAGCCCCAACAGTCAATTCTGCTGCTGTGCTCAGGCTCTAAAAGGCAATATTAGAGCCAACCTGGAATATTTCAACTCTCCTGGCTCTCTTGTGCTGAAACTGTGTGACACTACATCACTAACAGCTCAACAAGCTCCTGAAATATTGGTTCTCAGAAGTTGCAGCATGCTGCAAGCTCCATCTGCAGAACCCATCTCGCTGTTCCAACACAAGGTTCATCTCTCCCCTGAAGCACTCCCAGTGTTGGAATCAGCCTCCCCCAGTCTGCTTCTCCCCAATTTCTGCTAATGCATCTGCATCCTGAGCAGTGCAGAGCACACTGTTCCAGCTCTGCATCCCCCTCTGCTCTGCCAAGCCACTCTAATTAAACCCCGCACACGGGGTCACCACAGCTCACAACTGCCGTGTAAGCACCGGCTGCAGAACAAGGCTTCCATCCAAACAGGCACCAGCTCTGGACAAGCAGGACACTCGAAGCTGTCAATATATAATGTAGTGCTCTACCTTGTTTTTTCTGGAACTGAAAAGCTTACAGAAGCTTTTTTAGCGCTGGGAACCAAAAGGTTCCATTTCTCCACAGAAATTCGCAGCATAGGATCACTCCTACACTTTCATGAATCTCTGCCTGAAGGAAAGTCCTTCCCTGGAGTGACAGCAATCTCCTGTTTGCTAACTGAGCTCCAGGGATCTACTAAACATGCTGTATTAATTACACCAAGCCTAATATTTAGCTGGTGCAACACAGCAGCTCCAGTAATTTCAGCAGAACGCCACCACTGCGCTCCGACGAGCGCCTGGTTTGCTCAGCGTCTGAGAATGAAAGGCACAACACAACATTTCTGTCAAACAAGGTGAGGGAAGGACAACCCCACTCATTCCATGGCACACACACCAGCTGCAGCTGGAAATTCTGGTCTTCACTCTACTCCCTCACCACACACACATTCCTCCACGGCCCAGCCGCAGCCACGGAACAACGTGCTGGGGACACGAACTTGTTTGACCAAATTGGACAAAAGTCATTCCAGAGAGACTTGTGTGTTCTCAAAATAAGAAGTCTCCAAGAACATGCTGTGGCCTCTCTGGAAAATCCACTCTAGTGCACATCTCCTACTTAGAAACTCCCTAAAATTAGACTCAGGTCACTCCCAATAAGACAGTCCTACCCCCAGTGGACAGGGAAGATGGCACTTAGCCTTGCTTTGCTGCTGTGTATAAAGGCTGCATCAGATTAATGAAGAAACATCCACATTTGAGCCAAATCTATCTGGAGTGCTCTTACATAGATCATGCCTTACTGAGCGGAATTGAGAAATTATTTTTAACAAGAAAAGCCCCTTTTTATAAGCTACACACAAAAAAGGAACAACTCTGACAGCTGAATCCAGGACTAAGTATAAGGGCTTGGTCAATTAGCACTTAAAAAAAAAATCTTATTGACTGGTATAATTGAACAGGAATTAATTCAAATGGAGTTTACCCAAAATACTCAACTATGCGATGCAGTCTCAGAGAGTATTTGCACTTGGACTTACTGGGAAAAAAACCAGTGTTAGTTTAAGATTCTCCTCTAGTTCTTAAAGCCTGTCGGGTATTCTGTCCTTGTTCTCTAAAGGCTTTGCACCTCCTTTCAGCTTTTGCCACGCTCAGCTTTAATAAGTCACACATGAAAGTACCAACCAGCATCAGGCTCAGGGCAAACGCCCGGAAATCTCTTCATGCACATTCCTGTTCTGACAGCGATGCCTGACACTGTTTTTGGAGTAGCCTTTGCCAAAATGGCTCAGTTTGCTCTGGAAATGCCATTGGTGCAGTGTCAGGAGCCTCACTCAAGTCAAGGTACAGGAGAGTGCTGTCATTTCCCCCAGACCCACGGCCCCACACCCTGGGATTGATGGAAATTGGGTTGCTTGATGTGATTTGTTCTTGATAAATCCACACTGGCTGCCAGCTATTACCCTGCTATCTCCTTGGAAGTGGCTGCAAATAGATTACTTGCTTATTTGTTCCACCCTCTTTCTGGGAATAGAAATTATTCTGACTGATCTGCAATTCCTTGAATCTCACTAGGCCCAGCTGACTTGAAAATATGCAACTTCTTAACTAAGTCTCATTTCTGTTCATGTTCTTTTCTTATTCCAGCTTGCATTCCCATCCCTTCATGCTCGTGCTAATTGTGTCAGCCCTCTGAACACACTTAATAAAGGCTGCAGAAAAATCATTAAACACTTAAGAATTCCTGGTGTCATCTGTTATTAACTTTCTTCCAAGATCAGCAGTGAGCAAATTCTTTCCTTCATCCTCCTTCTCCTCAGTGCACTTATGATGTCTCCTCAGTGCCCTTTATGTTCTTTGAGAATAACATCTCTTTTTGTGCCTTGGCCTTCCAGTTTTGTTCCTACATAAATTTCTTTTCTCTTTGCCCTTTATAACTTGACCTAGTTTCCACCCTTCTGAGCAATCCTCCTGCAGTTTAAGCTCATTAAAGAGCTCCTGATCCAACCAAGTTGGTCTCTTATTACACATTTCATCTCTGCTCTGGACTGTGCTCCTATCTCCTACTATATTTTGAACCTCAAAGCACATTCAGTACACCAGGCAATACCTCCTGCCTTTTTCTTTCACCTGTTCTTCCCGAGCAAGTCTTTCCTTTACAAATCAGCATTCTGCTCCAATATGATGTGCCATTTCAGCTGCAAGTCTGATTATGTATAAAACTTACATTATACCAAATATAGTCCCATTTAGTCCCCATGTTTTTAACACCTACACACAAAAAACTAAATATATTCATCAGATGGCCAACTCTTTTTTATATCCCTCCTAAACCCCAAGTAGTAACATCTCTATTTGACAACTCACCTTTCAGCTTTTAAGCCACTGGAGCATTTTTTTTTTTAAAGAGAAGAAAAACTTCCCACAAGCTCCCAAGACTTTAAACACAATGATTCTGTCACTATCATTCATTTTCTGTTCCCACAGCAGGTCCCTGCTCTCACACAGTCTCCAAAGCCAATTCCAGCAGCCAGCTGAACCCACCCATCCACCAGAATCACCTGTTTCTGCTTACTGAAGGACTTGCTCTGAGGACATGTTCCTGTTTAATATGTCCTACTTTCCATCAAAATGCTGGTTTAGAAACCCTTTTAGCCCAAACCCTCCTTTAGTCCTTGCTGTCCTCACTTGTCCATGAACAGCAAGCCAGTGCTACCCCACTCTCTCCCACTCAGGCTTCCCTGGCAACTTCATTACCAGCCCAATTTGCTCACCCATGAGAATGACAAACCTGCTAAAACAGGTCTGTGTCTGAGTTCTCCTCCTCCCTTCCCTGTACAGCAGCTGAACACATCCCAGGTCCTGTCAGCTCCACGAGAGCTTTCCCATGTCCCTGTGTCCACAGTGACAGGCAGCCAAGCTGGTTACTCCAACAGTGGCACCCCTGCAGTTCAGGACACTGCTGTCCCTATTGCTCATGAAGGTACTATCAAAGCCCAGCCCCTGCTCTCCCCTCAGTCCCATACAGATCCCACCCTTAGCCTCACTTCTGGAGCAACGGAAATGTTGCAACAGCGAAGAGCCGCCTCCCTCTCTTACCTTCATGGGCTGGAGCTGCATCCTCGTGATCCTCGAAGGATCTACCACTGGCTTGGGGCGCCTCAGCGTGTCCAGAATGTTCTGCCATTGGGGGGGCAGGCCCACAAATTTGCCCTCCTTTGGGTCAAACGAGGTGTGGACACGGTGCTCAAAGTTCTGCGGAGCCGAGATCTCCGGGCGTTTCTTCTTCTTCTTGCGGAACATGACGCCTGCAGGGGGAAGGCAGCGCCGTCAGTGTGTCTGCGCCCGCAGCGCCCGCCCGTGCAACCACCGGCCACTTCTGGCAGCTCATTGCACTGCACCAAGGGCATTCTCTGGGGAAAAGCACTTTAACAAACACTGATCATCACAGGAGGAAGCAGAGGCACCAACACAGCAAAGACTTGCCCAAGACCACCTGGCAGGTCCATGGCTGAGCTGGGATTTCTACTGACTTCCTTTATTTCTACAAATTCACATTACCTGATATAAGCATTCAAAAACATGTTAGAGATGAGTATTTATATCTTACAGGCTCCTACCTAGGTTAAATGGCTCTGGAGTCCAGCCAGCGAGAGTGTTGATGCCACTACAAGCCCGGAATGAAAGGTGGTTATGAACAGGGCTCAGGTTGTCTTCTCACTGGTTACTGCAAGTAATTAATATCCACTTGGTTCCAATTTTAAGACAACAGAGCTGTTGCCAAAAGAAGATCTGCCCAACACCAACTTCGGATCTCAGTTTTTCTTGCTTAGAGGGCCCGTGAGGGAGAGAGAAGGTGGGAGGTGGAAATCAAACTCTGTCAGCAGGTAGCTGAAGAAGCTAAAATTAAAAACCAAGACTCCTTCCCTTGAGGGCTGAGACAGACAGCTTGTGTGAACAGCCAGTGTAAGTGCAACAAGCCAGAAGCAGCTAACACTGAAATATTCCCAAACACAGGAGACATTCAAAATCTGAATCTAGATTTTATAGCCCAAAAAAGATTGTTAGATAAATAGAAAGCTAAGAGATCAGACCTCTCTGAAATTGGGAAGATATGAAGGAAAAGGAAGAACCGGAGCTCTGTGTGCACAACCTAGGAAAGGTAGAGGACTGCAAGGGATGGACACAACCTCTTTCAAGGTCCCTTCTCTGAAATGTTCCATGATTCCACTGACTGATTTGGGAAAAAGCTCCACAGGTTTATTAAAGCAATTAAAATCCACCAGTAAAAAAATGAAATCGTTTATATGCTCTTCCCTTTCCACGGACAACTTGACTGTTGGCATTTGCCTCTCACTAGCACTGCTCACAGCAGTGAACGGCTCCTCTTCCTTGACAGCAGGCAGAGAGAGCATTTTTGCCACTTCAGCTTTGTAGCAGGTCACTCTTCCCCTGTACAGGCCCTCGGCCTCCAACTATGTGTGCTGAACAAATATTTGCAAGGGTCAGAGACACAGACCACAGAGAGATAACCTTCTGTAGTGGAGACAAGAATACACCCATCTTGGAGACAAGAATACACCCATCTTGGAGACAAGAATACACCCATCTTGGAGACAAGAGGACACCCATCTCCAAAATCAGCACATCACAGGGAAATCTAGGGCAAACATTTTCCAGGTTGTCCCACTCTAAACTTGTTTAGGGAGCAAAGGGCAGCCACCAGCTGAACAATGACTGATTCCTGGCGCTAGACAGAGGTCCTGAAATCCAATCTACACTGGCTCCTAGTTTGGTCACCATGATCCTGCAGCCACAGGGGTGGGAATTGTTTGTATGGCACAGAAGGACCCTTACTCCATCTAACACCCCAGTCATGCCATCCACCCCTGGTGAAACCCACCCCTCACACTGACACTGGCCACTGCAACACTGCAGCCAGGAGCCCACCAAAGATACCTCACAGTTGGAAAAGAAAACAAAAGGTTAGCAAACTAAAAAAAAAACCACAAGAGAGGCTGGAAGCAACTGTTCTGCTTGGAAGAGGTTTCACAGCCAGAATAATCTTTGCTCAGAACAAGCTCCAATGAAAACACAAATCCATCTCAGTGGAGAGCTAATGGGAAGGGTGTCTGTGCTCCAGGTCTGGATTGCAGCTCCTCAAACAGTGATTCATCTCTCAGGTCCCTTTGGTGCTACTTATTAACTAAGAATCAAGACTAAGGTCAGAGGGCAATTCTTTAAGGAAAAGAAAAGTACAGTCAATACCGGAAAGATGCTCATGGTGTTAGTACTGCTCAAACCAGCAGCTGGAGCTGCTAAGGAGCTTCCCAGCCTCCAAGGAGAACAGGGAGTATCTCTCCAGTATTACAGCAAGGGGTTCAGTTCTGAATCCATAATACACATCAGTCATGACTGCTCCTTGATCCACCAGCTCAGGGGTATTTCCAGACACAGAGATATTACTATTTCAACCAGCCTTTTTCCTTCTCCTGCTCCTTCTCTCACAGCTTCATAATGAAAAGATACCCAGGGCATAGCACAGTCTCTTCCAAGTTTGCTCTTTAACTGCTTCAGGTGGCAAAGAGTCTTGTAAAATGGGGTGTTCCAAATGCCACAACCATTAGCACTTGTAGCATCAATGGTTTTCTGAACATGTCAGGCATTTCCCCACAAGGAGAGTGATTCAGGCTGAACTGCTTCAAAATGCAAATTTTTAAAGGTTTTTTTGGCCCCAACCAGAACAGTGGCTCTGTCAGCATCTCAGCTTGCACAGGCACAAACACTGCATTTGTACACTGCCATAAATCCCCATAGCTGTCACTGAGCCCCTGCCCTGCACTGCCATCCCAGAGCCCAAAGCCCCCCAAGACCCTGCAAGGAGCAGCTCCAGAGTTCTTGCTCGGTTTTAGGGGACTGGCTGACATGGCCTGCAAGTGCCTTATTGGCTTATAATAGACATCTCAGAAACAACACAATGTAATCAGCTCCACACACAACACACCCCTGGGCACCCAGTGGCATTTGCTTTACATCTGATTAGAAAGAGATCAGACAGGTGGTTTAAAGGTAAACTGCATTAAGAGCAAATGAAATCCATACACTAAAAATAGTTATTTGAAATATGGATTGTAATAATCTGGGTAGGTTTTGCATTTCATCGAGGAGCTCTGTATTTAACCAGCCTCCTTTCACTTTGTGGTTTTCATGCAAGAGCTATTTATTTTTATTTCCAATACCCAGCTAAAGAATGTTTAAATAAAACACATAAAAACAGGCCTTTTCTCAGTCAGTAAGAAATTCATAAGAACATTTTATGCATATAAAATTTTGTAAATCAAGCCAAACCTGTATTTAAACGTAGACAGCATCCCTTTAATATAACAACACAAATACTGTGACACTGATTTTATAATAATCTACTAGACTTTAGTCTTTCATTCAGTGCTGACAACTGTACTGTAAGAAATGTCACAAACATAAATAATAAAAGTCACTACCACAAGACAAAAGCAGTCGGAGATTGAAATTCTCTCAGCGATCCATTCCTGCTGCCTGGGAAACCACGTTAGGTTTTTCAACTCCAGATATAGCTGTTCCTGGATGATACAGTTCCCAAAGCTGTCACATCTGCCAGTGAGCACGGGAAAAAAATCCCACAGCCAGCGGATCCAGAGCAGGGGGAGGGATCGGCTGGGAAGGAGGGGCAAGAAAAGAGAAGGGTCAGGCTCAGATGAGAGGAAGGGGTGGGAAGATTAAGGATGGAGGGGGAATGAGAGTTAGGAAGGAGAGAGGAATGGGGGGAGCCAGGCGAGCCCAGGAGCAGGGCACAGAAATGAACCAACCCCTCTGATAAAAACAAGTAGCCAAACGTTATGAGAAATGGCTCCTTCCAACGCCCAGCCAAAGGCAGCGGCAGGCACTGGCACTTCACCCGACCTGCCTCCCCCCTGCTCCCGGCCAGCCCCACGCTCCCAGGACCCAGGGAGCGTGCCCTCCCTCCCTCCCACAGGCACTTGATGATAGCAGGGCAGCGCGGAGCTCCTTCAGCCTCGCTCGGGCAGCTCCTCGTTCCAAATAAGCCTTCCCTCCCCTCCCCGCTGCAGCACCGAACTCACTCATCGGCTCCTCGCGCCGCTATCGCGGATCTGGACACAACTCCCTACATTCCTCCTGCCCGGACCGGAGGGAACGCTCCGGCCCCGGGCTCAGCAGAGCCGGTCCCATCATTTCCAAGTCCTCCCGCAGCTCATCCGCCAAACTGCTCTGGCCAGCTCCGAGAGGGGAGGGAGAGGAGGAGAACTCTTCCTACAGGACCGGAGGAACTGCAATATGCAGAATGAGTTTGCAGTAGGAAGATGAAGATCGCAGAGAACCCGCCAATTAAAAGGAAAAGCCTATTTCCATGCTCTGCTCCGCAGGTCAGTGTCATGTGCTGCCTTGGGAATGGCTCCCAGGCTAACCAGGCCATTAGCCATGCGTGGCACATGCACACATGTGTGTTCACACTGAGGGAGCTGGAAGGGTGCACGCAGGGAGTTCCACCACAGCCCAGACCTACAATCCTCCTGGTTGCCTTCCTGAGCTTTCCCACATCCTTTTTATTTATAAGAGGCCATCAACATTCACAGCAGTTTGCAGACACAGAGAAATGACAGGTTAGGTCCCTGAGGAGCTCACAAACCCAAATGTGACTTCACTCAGCAAGGAATGGCAACAAGGGTCAGTGGAAAGCAAAACGGTCCAAAATCTGAAATGGGATCTAAGAGCACAGCTCTGACTCCACGACACCTTCCTCAATTGGCTGCAATTCTAGTTTTAGAAATACTGGTTGAGGCACTTTTTTCCTCCTAAAGGAGAGTGGCTATTTGCTTGCTGTGCATCCCTTCCCCCCTTCCAAGTCCTTTCCTTGCACTCCTCTCCCTCCCCAGCCCCCCATGGCAAAGCTGCGTGTTGGAGCGAAGCGGCAGCACAGCAAACTGATGTAATGCTCTAAATCCTGCCCAAACACACACATGAGAGCACAGATTAATATTACATTAGAAATAAGCTTAGGGAGAGACATATTTGTTACATTGGTGGGTTTATTTCTGACAAATGAGAAGAACAACTCAACTCTTTGAGATTTTTTGCCATGCCTCCACTGAGCAGGGTCCGAAGGCTCCAGTGCTGCCTCTTCCTCCCCTGCTCCATTTCCTTCTCGTAAATTAGGGCTAAAAACTAAAAGCCAGTGAACGCCTATTTGCTCAGCTTGTTTTGGATGCTGCTGGGTGACATATTTTTAGGTGTGTTTTAGCTATACCACACCAAATTCATTCTGGGACCTATCAAAGCATTTGCATAGAAAAGACCTCTTGAACTTTCCAAAACCAGTGCTGGCATGTCCCAATCGCTAATGGGCTTTCCCTCGACAATAATAAAGTTTTCCCTTATTTACAGGCCCTAGGAATCCCAGCTGAAGTCACTGTCCCATCGGGCCAGTCTCTGAAGTCAGGCCCCACCCTCCAGAGGTTTCATCTAAACAGACAAAAGGTGAGGAAAAGGAATTATTATCCTCATTTGCAGACTAGACAGAAAAAAAATTACTAGCCCGGTTTCTTCCCAGCTATGTCTAGAACAGCAAATCTAAAAGAGCTCCCAGGTATGTCTCCTGGCCACTTTTTAACTTTCTGTCAAGGCCAGATCCAGACCCAACACACCCTGGCTACAGAGAGAAAACACAGGTGCAGGGCCCCAGCAGCAGCCAAGACACACTCTGCCCACAGGTTTGATCTTGACACCAGCACGTAGGTCCAGACACTGTGACAGAGCCCAACAGCACAGACAGAAACCACACCCAAACCTCACTGCAGTCCAGGGCCTTGATTATTAGACCAGCCTTTCATGCTGGGTTTGGTGTGTGAGAGGGTACAGCCACCAAACCCTGCTTCAGCACCGGAGGAAGTGGCAACTCATGTCCACCCAGAGCCAGTGGGACATGTGCTGCAGGTCACCGGGCTGAGCCCAAAGCCACGACACCAACTATGACCCTTTTTCCCCACTTAATGTGGGCTGTGTCCTGCTCTGGCTATACCAAACCATGCAGTGCCTCACACCTGCACACCTCACTGATCCCTGTCCCAAGAGCAGCTGCTTTGTTCCACAGGCATTTAATGACATTATTTTGCCAAAAAGGATGCATCAGGGTTAAAAACAAGTGGCTGTATTTTGCTGTTCATGTAAAACACCAAAGAGCTTCAAGAAAAGGGCTTGAAGGATTCAGGGCTTCAGTTTCCACTGTCTTGTGTGACAGATCCATTCAAAATCAGCATAAAAATACTACCGAGATTAGAGTAAGAACATTTAAGGTTCTGTCTCCAGAAATCCACATGAAGAGACACATCATCTCTGCCAGACGAGAGGTTACGCTGGGACAAGCACAAGGGGCCACATCTGGCAGGCGGGGTCACATGGCAGGGGAAGGAGCCAAGGCTGTGTCTGGGGAACACGCGATGCCACAGCACCGGGCACCGCGTCCTGCGGCTCCATCCCAGCGCCCTGCCCGGCCGGGCCCAGCTGCCTCTGGCACGACGGGTTACGAGAGGGAAGCTGCAGGTCTGTGCTGCCCATGGGCACGGCACAGATCTTACTGTGTGCAGGGAGTCACACGCTCTGAGCAGGGCTGAGCTCCCAGGCAGACCTGCCCCAGCAGAGGCACCGGTGCTCACAGTCCTGGCTCACAATGCTCACTCCAGCAGCACAGCCAGGGGCTGGCAGAGACACCCCAGCGATGTCCCAATCACCCGAATATAGAGATGCAAGAGTTAAACTTCATTCCAACCAACACTAAACCATCTTAGTCCCTGTTTATGCTCATCATGTTCTCCCAAAGTGAGATACAAATATATTTAATTGCTGTCAGCAGCCTGCAAGGCAGTTTGCCTGTGTTATCCTCACAGGATAACTATGGGAAAACTGCAGCCCACACAGTGTGCCCCAAAACACAGAGGAGACAGACTAGCTCGAACTCCTCAACCTGGCTGACTCTCAGTGCCTTCCTGCTCACTGCTGCCAATACCGAGATGGAAACAAATCGTAACAGACAAGTCTTCTCCCAGGGAATATCGGTTCTCCTGCTCTGTTTGCAAAGGGCAGACCTGCCATGAGTGCGAGTGCTAACACAGCCTCGGTAAAAACCAGGTTAAAACCTGAGGTGCACTCGGAACACAACACAAATAACTGGTGTTGGCTACAGCTGTACTCTGTTCATCAATTAATTACAAAATAATCCATTTACTAACACTACAAGTAAAATGGCTCAGCCTTGGGGAAAATGTAATTTCCTGAGATATTTCTGAGGGAAATAGAGTTCGACTTTTAGTCTTTGTGCACCCTCCATCCCCCTTGCTCTCTTTTGGCAGCCGAATGGAAAATCAATCTCAGAACGACAGTATTGGCACTAATGACCCCATCTCAGTGCATTAGTCCTCAAGCTACAGGGTAATCCTGCAACTTTAAACCATATTGAGAAACTCCCTAAAAACATCCAAGTCTCCCTTGCACTGAGCCTATGCAATTATAACTCAAAGGCAGGGGACTAGTGCAGGGGTAGGGGCGGTACCACAGACACGTCCTGCCCAGGTACAGAACTCTTGTGCTGCTCCCATTGGGATGGAACTTGAGCATCATATCCCTGCTGGTACCCAAGAACACAGTCTGTGTAATACAGAGCTCAGGGCCTGGCTGAGCTTTTACTTGCAGTTGGGCTAAGCTAGTCCAAGCTGTTTTAACCAGTTTTCTTTAAAGCAATTTGCACAAACATTTAGCTCTTTTCTCTCCTTCTGAATTTCCCTAAGCACATTAGGGAAGTAGGTTAAAAAGAGCTCTTTTTTCCTCAATGGAGGCAGGACAGCCAAACTTTTAAGGAATTCTCCTTAATTAATTTCATTCTCCTTGGGAATGAAAACCATTTTGTGACCAAAGAAGGGTTATGTGTCTCACTTTTGCAAGCAGCAGGACCCAGAGCGTCCTTCCCAGGTACATCCACGCTCACACCCATCTAGACAGAAAAAACCCCTGTGCAGGGAGCAGGCTTTCCATCTGGAAGCACAGTTACTAATCCAGCCAGCTATCTGCTTGGCCACTGTTTGGTCAGCTTTGCTACTGGGTACAAAAGCCATTGCTCCCACAGCACACACCATGTCCATACCAAGGCAGCACGGAATATCAACATCAATATACAGCTTCATCACACTTCAGGAATGAGACTTTCCGGTGGGACAGGGCTGGAGGGAGAGTCAGGCAGCAGGTTCCCTTCCCCAGCAGCTGTGTAAGGGCTGACTCAGGTTTTACCCAAGCACAGAACTCAGAAATGCAGGGGAAGACTCAGCAAATGTCTCTTACTCTACATACATCCCCCAGCCTCACCCAAGAGCTTGCACTCACCACAAATTTCTCTTCTGTTTTTCAGTGCTCTGTCCCCAAATGCATTAAAGCACTAGTGTCCTGGCAAAGAAGAAAGCAAAGATTAATGGACAGGACTGGTTTCTGTCGCTGCACATACCTGGCTGTATAGTTGGTTACCACCTGACAAAAATAATTAAGTACAAATGCCCAATAGAATCGTAGATTGTAACTTAAATAGGAGGAGATTACCCAGCTTCCAGCCAGCCAAAACACACTCACACCCAGCCCCACACGAGTACTACAGCGTGGCTTCAGCAGGAGTGCTGGGAGGATCCTGGCCAGCACAGCAGCCCGAGGTTGGGAGTACACACAGGAGGGTTTGACTGGACCTCTCCATAAGGTACACTGAGGGTCCTTGTAGATACCACAGACTTCAGAGCAGACATTGCTCTGTCTCCTGTAAAGGCAACGAGCTGCATGTTCCTGACATGCTGTCTGCTCTCTCGAGCATCATCCAGAGCAATTCTTAACCCCTTCTTCATCCCAAGGTTTTAAGAGCATCACCCTTCTCAGATTCAACAAGGCATTTTCCCTGCTGCACTCCCCATCCCTTGAGTGTCAGTCGGCTGAATCACCAGACCCCAACACCACAGCCCCACACCTTGTCCCACCTAAAAGACCCTGGGAAGCAAAAAACATAAGATCTTACTGGCAGTCCTGTTGCAACAATGCTGGTGGTGGACAATTCCAAGGGAGAGGAGCAAGAAGGGTCTGGAGGCAAACTCTCCCACTGTCATGCAGCAAAGCCGATTGGAGGACAGTGTTGCTGGGCTGTAGGAGCAAAGATGAAGAAAACTCCTTCGCAAAGGAATCCAGCTCCTGGTTTTTCTTCCCGTTCAGAACCATCCCTTGAGAGAAAAAACTGTATGACCCCTCAAACTATTCTGCTCTCCCTTCGCCCCAGGCTGGCACTGCCAACACACGTGCGATCGTTACACCGATCCGTGGCACGGCTCAGCTCCGAAGGGAAGGGGTTAAGCCAAGGCAGCACAGCCACTGGGGAGTGGAGACGTTAGTTCAAACTGACAAACCCAGTCCTCTGTAAACACAGGGCACAAATCCCACAGAACAGCGGCCATTAGAATGGCTGTTATGGCTTTAAAGCAAGCAAGTCAACGTCCATGCCCAAATCTGCAGGAGGGCACTTACCCCTGACTCCTCATTGCTCTGTGCCCAGAGGTGAGGTGGGAATGCTCTGCCACCAGAATCCGCTGACACGCCGATAAACTTGAGAGAGAAAGACGGCAGGAAAAAGCGGGAGTAGAAAAAGGGGTGGAGGCAAGTCTGACATGTTTGTACAGTGCCTGGTGCACCTAAGCTGCCGAGTTTGATTTCAGGGTGTGGTAGCAGATGGGACACAGAAGCACTCAGCACAGAGAAGCCTCAGAAAACGACATATGCTGAAAGGAGAGCCTCCTGGGACCATCTCACCTTCTCCTCTTTGTCTTCTTTCTTGGTCCCTAGAGGGAATGAGAGAGAAAGAGCTCAGAGTCACACCTGGGCACTGAGTTGTGCTGGGTCTTGGGCAAGAACCTTGGGGAGATCCTTTCCCATTCCCCTCCGCCCTTCTTCACCACCCCGCTCCACTGTGGCTTATTAAAGCTCCGCTCCTTGGCTCTTCTCTCTCGGCTCCACAGCCTTGGGGCCAGGAGCTGCTACAGCTCCTAAAGAACCCGCCATCTCGCCCTGTGTTTCAGGACCTGCCACCAATCCCTTGTCATTCCTGGCAGGAAAGCTTGCATTGCCAGCTCTATGGCTGGCTGTAGAAGAATTCACCCCATTGATTTGCATTGCAGATGAGCAGCACATGACCTGGTGCTTTTCCTTTTGCCCTGTCCTACCGCGAGTGAGTCAGTGCTGCCGGCTCTGGAGTCTGGGATCACCCTCCCATCCCGTTGTGCCTCTGGGTTTCCTGACTCCTGGAAATACTTTCCCCAAATGACTCATGCCCAGCAGGACACCAGCAGCATTGGACACCTAGGTGAAAGGGGCAGAGGACACTTTGGGGATTAGAGCCCAGGAGAGGTCAGAGTTCCTGTCAGCAAACCTATCAGCTGTTCTTGCTCCACTGCAAATTGAGAGGCTTCTTGGCCTCTCCAAACCACTAACAATCTTGGCTTAACCCTCAGGTGTTTTTAGGTCCAAAGACCAGAGATAAAAGCCATAAAAATCCATGACTTTTTAGGGGTTTGTTTTGAGGTGGGGTTTTTTTTTGGGGGGGGGGGTTGGTTGTTTGATTTTTGAACTGCCTTTAAAATAAATAACTGACATGGTACAAACAATCATTAGGCTGTCATCATTATTGCTGGGATTGGCTTGTCCAGCAGAGATGGGCCAGCCCAGTGACCTTTTAGCCTTGTTCCTTCATTCCCATTTCTTTTCCTACCTCTCCATCCCACCTCAAAAGGCTGCAGTATGTTTGTACAACAACCAGGGTCACAGAGGTAGTTGGGATTCACCAGCTCTATGGGGACTATAATGGAGAAAAGAATTGGGGTTCACAGAGAGAACCTAAAGGTAATCCTGGCAGTGGAGCTGATGGTCTGAGGTTCCTAACCCTCATTTCCAGACCTGCCAGCTAAGTTGTGGAAGGGCTGCTTCCTGAGCGTGAAGTCACCACTTCGATGTTCCACTGCAGGTCCCTGCCTGCCACAGCCTGCCACAGAGACCCGGGCTTCCTGCCTGCTCCCTCCCTAGGATGCAGGAAATACTTAGCCAGGTTCCTTTCTGTCTGGGGATTAGCTCCTCCAGGGCAAGCCCCGTACCCAGATGTAATCAAAAAATGAAAGTTCCTGTTAATAGTAAAGGATAGTGAATACCAGAGGGGACAGTATTCTTTCCCAAAAGGCTGGAACTCCACGGCAGAGCAGCGCGGTGGAGGATCAGAGGGGAGGAAGCTGAGGTGATCCTGGGAGGTGTGGAAGGAACGCGTCGGGGAGTACAAACTGTCCCTGTCATCTGTGCACCAGGGCTTTGCTGCTGTGCCAGGCACGGAGGAGTCACCCACAGGACCAGGGCGTTGGGAGCGCCACAGACAAATGGCATTTACAGTCTCCAAGGAGTCACCCAGGCTTGGAGCTGGCTCCAGATTTGCATGAGGACTGTATTTCCTGGGTTATGTGCTGAGACAGTCTTCTAGAACAAGAGAAGTTCTTTATAAATGGAAGAGCCTGATTTTACTTGTCAAGACACAAGCTTAGATGAAACCAAGGCAGCTCTGAGTCGGTGTGAACCTCTGCTGCCTACAATCTTAATGAAAAATTAGGACACTTTCCAGTCTTTCTATTCACACTTTGGTCCCAGCAGTCCTACACACTTTGAAGAAAAATTTCCCAGTAAAAGCGACGCACCTCTAATTTTCCCCTTCAGCGACTGTTCCTTTATTACACATTTCACTGCTCCTTGCCTGCCCACTGCTCCCTTCTTACCTAGAGAATTGCACAAGACAATATAAATAATTATACCGGTCCATGTCTGTAAACACAGACCTCCACGCCCCACTCCTCCTACTGCTCTGTGCTGCTCCTCCAGGCCTGGCAGCACAATGCTGCAGGCTACGCTGACTAAAGGCTTGCATCGAGGCCTGCCTGCTTTATCTGCCAGCAAAGGCCCTTCCGTGCTCCCTGTCCCCTCCCCAGACACAAAGCAAAGCCAGTGTCAGATCCCAAGTGCTGATCTCAGCTCGCTCCTCACCCTGCCCAGTCACGTCACTGCGCCGGGAGAGCTCCGGGACCTCACGTCCTGCACTGCTGCAGTAGGTTCCATTGAATCCCTGTCCATCTCTACTACAACACACTTTTGTGAGGAAAAAAACCACTGTTCAATGTTTTCCTATTCCAACAGGCAAGACTGGGCACTTCTAAAATTCAAAAGCAAAAAAGTCAGAAACACACAGGCCAACTCTACCAGGCCAACTCTCTTTCTTCTGCCTCAGCCAGGAGTAATGTACCTGCCCACCTGTCTGGAGCCTGTGGGAACTGGGAAAACTGCTAAGGAAAACTTATTTTTATTCAACAAAGTTTCCAGGAGAAGCCTAACACTAAGGAACAAGAAATCTGATACACTCAGGAAGTCCCAATAAGAACTACAGCAATTCCACCCACAGAGTCAGACCTTCCAGCAGGGCTCCACTGAGCTCAGGGATTTGATAGGGGGCACAAATGCTCTTCCACAAAGAATCCTTCCCCTCCTCTCTTTCACAGCTCTGCAAATCCAGAGTAAGCTGGTCAGGGAAGCACCAAGGATGGGGCCAGAGGGGTCACTAGGAGAAGAACTGTGTTGCAAATTCAACATCAGCACCAGCTGGTGGGAGGAAGCTAGAGATAGGAATCAAGTCTGGGAGTCTCATAATCACCACATGACATTAGCCAGGGCTGGAGATAAGGAGGGAGCAATCCAGAGGCAGTTTCGCTTTAACTGAGTGCTCACAGCTCAGCCACCTTCCCCCAAGGCTGTCGGTTCAGAGGGGGGCAGGAGGTGCCAGGAGAGCTGCCTGCATGGCCAAGGCTGGGGTTATCCTCCTGCTCACTATGCACTGCTGCCCTTGTCCAGGGAGTGTCCAGAGATCCCAGCAGGACAAAGCCCTTCCGGCACTCCCACCGCAGAGCTCACCCCATGTGCTTGTAAACTCTCCAAGGTTTACAGTCTAAACCAGGTGGATTTTTTTCCAGTTCCAAACAAAACACAAATGCACCAGAGCTGAAGAGATGGAAGTTGGTTTAGCCAGTGCACACTCAAATCTGCCAGGGCGGTGGGGAGCTTGGAGTCCCTCTTCACCATGTGCACATTCCAAACACAATCAGCCTGGGTCACATGGACGAAGGAAATTTGTGCTGCTTCAGGCTCTCCCTGGGTTACAGCCAGGTTCTCCTGGGCCAGGCAGCTCCAATGGTGGAACAAAGCACAGCCAGCAAGGAAACAGCACAAGGAAATTCTGCCAAACTGAGAACACCAGAGGCAAGAATCACAGAATCCCAAAGGTTGGAGAAGACCTCCAAGATCATGGAGTCCACCCTTTGACCCAGCACCACCTTGTCACGCAGCCCAGAGCACTGAGTGCCATGTCCAGCTGTTTCTTGCACACCTCC
Organism: Manacus candei; assembly: GCF_025592945.1. Classification (NCBI taxonomy): domain Eukaryota; kingdom Metazoa; phylum Chordata; class Aves; order Passeriformes; family Pipridae; genus Manacus; species Manacus candei. The sequence continues at coordinate 3,088,067 of NW_026138057.1, forward strand.
AGGGCTGGGGACTCCACCACCTCCAGCCCCTTCTGATGCCTGACCACCCTCTCCATTAAGTGAAGAAAGCAGGTTAAGCTTAAAGAGAGTAAGGAAACAGCAGACTTTAAAAATGTCAACTCCCGCTCTGGTGAGAAGTTGAAGTTAAAGCCCAAGAAGATCACCTGAACACAGCACAGGCTATTTTGCTACTGGTTAAATTCCTGTGGCTTGGTAGACGTTCCCTGCAGATAAAATCAATACAGCTTGGATCACAGCCACCTCACACCTCTTCCAGATCTTTTACTTGCAAAAACTGCACACACTCATTTGGTTATTACAGAAGTAACGTCACGCTCCACCAGACAAGCCTGTGCCACCCTCTACAAAAGGTGCATCTGCTGCTTCCCACAGAAGTCAGGACGATCAGTCCTGCAATGGCAGCATCCAAGCAGAAAGCCGGCATTGCCTACAGATTCCCAGGTCACCTTGGGAAAGTCACTCTGCAGGCTGGTAAAACACTGTGACAATGCTCAACTCCCCCACAACAGAGGCGGCTTAATCTGTTGTTTTTCCAAGCAAGCTTCGATCCTTGAGAATGCTATAGAAATGCAGATTGAAATCCCTGGCTGGCAGCAGAGGAGCACAGACCCAGCCTCTGTCCCCAATAACTAGGTCAGTCAGCTATCACTCCAGAATTAACCAGAATCCAGCAAATTCCTAGTGGCCAAAATAACGGCAGCACAAGTCTAACACCCTGTGCTGACATTACTCACCCTCTACCTCTGGGTACGTTCAAACCCAACTCTCAAGAGCTTAGAATAATTGGAGGGTTGGAGCTTATGCTTGTCAAAATCCAGGCACGTGGCTCCATGCAGCACAGGTTTCCCATCCCACTTGCCTGTGGAGGCAGGGAACAACTCAGCCTTAGGCAGCTGAAGACATTCAGCCCACCTCAGGAAAATCAGGAAGCTGCACTGCTAATCCCGTGCCATGGAACGGGTGTCACATCCCCTCCCAGCAGCAGCCCCCTGGACAGCAGGGGCAGAAGGGGCCTTTGCCCTCCAGTGCTGTATGGGAGCTTATCTGGGGGGAAAGCTGGTAGAGGCAGGGCAGCTGTTGGAATAGAATCCGAGGAAGAGAAGAAAGGAAGGGTTGATTATTGAGATGGGGATGAGTATCCAAAATGCATCTCAACCCCCTGCCAGGGGATGAGTATTCAGAACTTACTTCAACCCACTCCAGCTGCCGAGGCTGGACCAAGCACTGGCTTTCCTCTCACTGGAAAGGAGATGGGTGAAGAGTTAAACGTGTGGGGGGGATGTTATTATTATTACTATTATTTATTTTCAGGCTCTGTTTTTCTCAGCAGCCTGGTCTACAGTTCAGCAGCCACAAACCTGCAGTGCAGGAACTGGACCTGCTTGTTCTGCCACTGAAAGGAGCTTGTCCCAATGTTGTACCCTCAGTTTCCCTTGGCTCCACAAGCTGTGAATGCTCTGCAGTCCTCAGGAGGGGTTGGAAAGGATTAAATGGTTATAGTCCCCACTCAGAGATTTATTGATATAATATAGAAAAATGGTAGCTGTGACATCCTTGTCTGGTGCTCTTAACTGCTACAACAGAGGAGAGAGAAAAAGTTCATTTCTACCTCCCATAAGAGTGATTTTTGGTCTCTTCTGACAGTAGTTACAAAAGCCTCTCATTTTCTTTATCTTCAGCAATCTCCTCCAGCCTTCATTTGGGCTGGAATTTATAAGAGCCTCAATCCCAGCCTAAGACAGCATGAGGTGCTGGTTGCTCTGGGACACAGTTTTAGCAGCACACACAATAAAGCTCCAACTGCCACTTTCTCCATTAAAAATAAGTTTCACAACTCCCCAAAGTGTGTGTGCAACTATTAATGCTGTCAGATGCCACAGTAAGGAACTGAAACGTGCACTCAAGTCAGGCAGTGCCTGTTCCAGAGGACAGGCACCCTGTGATTAATGGAGGCCAGACTGGGCACAGCCACAGCCCTCCTGAGCACACGGACCTGCTGGCTCCTGGCAGAGCAAACGTCCTTCCTTTGGAATGAGCCTGGGCCCTGCTGGCTGCTGGGAGAGGGGAACCATGGTGGAATAACTCAACCGGAATCCTCTCCCACATGACACCAGAAAATAATCCACTGAGACGTGTCTATTTATATCTATATAAACCATAAATGAAATCTCCACATTCTGAATTATAATAATTCAAGAAGGAGCGACATAAAACATAGTCGTTTAAACTGTAAATAAAATGTAATGTTTCCCATTCTGCACATTTAGAGATTCTGAAGATGGCATTGTAAAAATAACTGAAAAACTTCAGTTCATCATCTACTTCATCATTCCTCAAGCTACTAATTCAAAAATACTTTTCTTGCTCATGTGCTCTCTGAAGTGCCAAATAAATTTTACAAGCAAATGAATTCAGAAAAAAATACGTTCAAATAAAATAAGTATTAAGTTAGTTCATTTGCACATGTGACCTTTGAAAACAAATTCTTGTTAACACTCAAAATGAGCATTTTCTTATTTAGGTCTTCAGAACTTTGATGAAAACTGAAAGCCTGGGGTAGAGTTGTGAACAAAGATTTGTTACAGAAATACTTGAGTAGTTATCTGGAAAATTCCTTCATTTCCTTCTTTAAACTGGGACTGCCATTTGTTGAAGGTACAGCCACAGCCCACCACCCAGACCACCAGTTAGGAGTAGCCAGACACAATTCAGGTGACCCGTAGTTCTAAGAGACCTTTTTAAAAACATGCCTTTAAATGGCACAGGAATAAAAGGCAACGTTCCCTAAATAAGTTCCTGGCTCAGCTTTACGTCACTCAGCTGCTGTTCGGAGACGCTTCGGGAGAACATATTTAGAACTTGGAAGAGAGCACAAAAGCCCAAAGAGCTCTGCAAACTCCCCATTTGGGAGTGAGCAGCAGAATTGGTATTTTCTTCCCTATTAACATCGGCCGGTACTTTATAAGAAAGGGTCAGAAACCAGGAGGGTGCCTCAGTAGCAGTCGCAGACAGGAGCATCTTATGGCTGATGAGGTGCTACAAGACCTGAACTACGTGTGACATTTAGTTATGACATTTACGTTTCTAAGGAAATAAACAGCACACATTTTTCATTTTATATTGCAGAGTTTGCAGTCTGATTTCCCCCCTCTCCCTGCACACTCAGAGCTCTGATTCCTGCAGATTCCCTGTGAGTGTGCCCGAAGTGGACAGCTTGCTGCAGCAGGAACAGCTCAGAGGCCACTCCCCAGAGACTTCTTCCCAGAGTCAGCCCTAACAGCTGTTCTGGGGGTGCAATCCAAAATCCCTTGAAAGCAGAGCTTTTTCACTGACTTCCACAAGTGCTTCAAAGATCCTGATTCTGAGCTGTATGTTACAGGAAAGAAGTTAATTTCTAGCATTGTTATAGGCAGTGATGTACTTTCTTGGCCAGGGCCCAAAGTACTCATTATAAAGTGTAACACCCTACTTAATTCTTCCACAAGCCAGTCATAAGGCTACTATGAATTTTAATGAGCATTGAATCAAGACCCAGATGGTTTTTTAAGCCAAATTATCCTGTTCTTGGTTATTTTAAGATCTGTGTAGAGCCTTCTGGCCACCACACATATTAACTCCTCTGTTCCTGGTCCAGATTAAGGAAGGACTTTCACACCTCTTCCCCCCATCTAAGCCCAGCTCTCCAGTTCTGCTATAAAGACCCTCAGCTCCTGCTGTGCCTTCTGAAGTCACAGATTTGAAAGAAAACTCCAAGGCTGACACAGGTGGGGGGAAAAAAGGTATCCAGAACAGATACCTGTGGCAGAAAGGAGAGTCAGAAGGCCAGAAGGGCATCACTAAGGTAGCCCCGACACCACAGACAGCCCAACTGAACCCCTTCTCAGGGGAAAACCAATCAAGCTCAGAGACATCAAGTTGACTTGATCTGTTCACAGTCACTGCCTCTGCTGAAGCTGCTGGGTACATTTGCTATCTAGTTTGAAATGATATGTTTCATTTTAACAACTAAACCATCTTTCCTACACGTGGTGTTTCACCTCTCCACAGCACAGCAGCAGGACACAGGCCTGGCCAGGGGATGCTGCTGCAGGGCCTCAGCTGGGGCTGCACCAGTGACCCCGCTCAGAGCTGGAGCGGGGCTGCACTCACTGCTCAGGACCAGGCTGCTCCAAGCCCCAGCTGGCCTCGCTTGTGGGGCTTGTTCTTTTTGTATTCTGAGACTATTTCCCCGCCCCCACCACCAGAACCTTGTCTGGTAAACAGATGGACATCACAGAAACGAGAAGCGTGACATGGAAAGGGTAACCCAAACTGAAATGCAGCATTTATGCAAGCCAGCTATGGAGAAGAAATGCTGTTATGTCACTGAGTATTAGTCAGGAGTGCTTAATGAGTTTATGCTATTTAACCACCTCATCAAAACGGGCATCACAGCAGGCAGAGCTCCGAGATGATTTCACAACTAGAAATGAGGAGTGGGAGGGAAATAAGGAAGATCAAGATGGTTTAATGTCCTTTCTTGCCTCCACTTGCACGACACATGGCTCAGTTGTCCCAAGTCTGGCCTGAAGTACTTATTTTTAGTCCACTGCAAACACCCTGACTGAGCAGCAGGAGTGCAAGTGCCACACTGAACTTGCCATCATTCGCTACAGCAGCTCAGGAGCTCGACCTCCAGCTCTGGGCTGGGATTGCCAAGTCCAGCTCAGGAGCTCGACCTCCAGCTCTGGGCTGGGATTGCCAAGTCCAGCTCAGGAGCTCGACCTCCAGCTCTGGGCTGGGATTGCCAAGTCCAGCTCAGGAGCTCAGACAGCCCAAGAGCCCCAAGCAGCTTGTGCTTTAACAGGCTTCGGTCCCTTTTGACTTGAACCACATTTGAACTTCTTAGCAGTGAAAAATCCTTCTACCCTGTTCCTGTTCCTCTGAGCAATTGCACACAGGCCCCTCATTATTACATTAGTGTAATTTTGTCTCTGACATTCCCCCAAGAGGAATTACTCATGTCCTGCTATTATTTATTTTACTGCTAAGAGCCTGGGTTTTAGAAGTAGTTTTAATTAAATACCAACCCTCCTCCTCAATTAGGATCACCTTTATCTAGCTTGCTCTACTTTGCATTCTTCAGCAGCATCACTTGTTTCCCCCTGTTGATCCCTCTCTGGAGCTGCAGAAAGCCTCCCTCTCCCATGAAATCCTATCAGCCAAAACACAAGGTTTTACCCATGTAAAGAACCATTCCATGCTGAACACCGGTTATGCAGAATTCCAACCTAAAACGATGTCAAGTGACGCTGCCAAGAGCAACAGCACCTTCCATAGCCCCCTAGATCCCCAAGCTGCTGTGCTGTCCCATCCACCAGCCCACAGCGTGTGGCTCCTACTGTCCCTCTTGGGTTCCCCTGCTCCTCTGGGGCTTTGCTCACACTTTGCTCCCCTGCCCTCTGATGTTGTGGTTTTCTTGGGCAGTTTGAAGTGCAGCGTGTCCACCCACTGGGTAAACACCTCTTCAAAGCCTTTGCTGACCCTGGATCATGAATCAGATCACAATGTATTCCAGGCTTCAGTACACAGCATTCTTGGAAGCTGCTCTACATTAATGTTTCAAGAGTCATTCATTCATGCTCCCCGAGCGACAGAGGCAGAACAGATGACTCCTGCCTGGGAAGTTGGCAGGAATACCCTCAACTACTTCCACCCAGTGGAATCCAACTGCAGCACAGCATCCAAGCACGTTGGCTGCTCCAGTGCCTGGCAGTGGCTGTGGAGCCAGCCCAGGGTTATGCAATGGCTGCGGGCACCGGCCCCTCCTGGCACAGACCCCTGGCTCCACATGGGCACAGGTGCCCTTCCCCAGGCAGCCTCACCCCTCCCAGAGCACAAATCTCCCTGAAGGCACCGCTCCAGTCCCCCCCAGCCTGGGGAAAGGAAGAGGCAGCAGCCAGAAAGCATTTTCATTTCACTCCTCACAGAGTCGACAAGGCTTTTTCCAAGAGTTTACAGACTACAGTTACTTCCCTAAACAGAAGGTGGATTTGCTTTTATGGGCACACATACTATTCCTTTCCCATGGGCAAAAGAGAACTGCATACAGCTATCACATCCATCAGTGTGCAAAGGGAAGATGTGGACACTCTGCCTTGCACTTCCAGGCTCAGGAAGTGCATTCTTCCAAGGCTCCAGCACCTCCACTGGACTTTCATCAAGGACTGTAATTTATCCCCCACAACCTAAGCACACAACTCTCAGTCTGGAGGGTTCCCAGCTAGGAGGAGTTTCAGTTTATGGTTTATAATGGGCAGGAGGAGATGATTACACAATTTTTAGATGTTACCAGGTATTTTTCAGAGCCATCTCTGTACATTCAAGGTATTTTTTTCCTACCTTAAATAAGTTTTTTCCTGCAGCTGGGACAAGGACCTCTCCTCTGGTCTCTCCACAAATAGTTTTCAACAGCAATAAACTGGTTGTTCAGGTGCCATTCAGATAGATGCTTAAAAAACCTATCTCCTTTCTCTTGCTTTCACCAACATTTCTTCAAACCGTGCCAACTAAAAACCTTCCAGTTCAAGGCAGGAACCATCATTTTGCCTCCTACAGGACAACAAATACTCTATAAATGTTTAAAACCACTAAATAAAATTAATAAACCATAAGCTGATGTCTGTTTACTACACTTTACTTTCATTCACCTGCTGTTGTACAACGCCCATTATTCTGCTATTTAAATATATGGTTTAGAGGCACAGTCAGGCATTCATTCACCACTAGAACACAGGCAGGCACACAGCAGTGTTAAAAACATTCTCCCTCACCCCTTTCTTAAGGGTTCAGACCTCAGAAAATTAGTTCTTAATGGTCAATTTAAATTTTCAGCCTAAAAAGGGAGTGCCAGAGACAGATTTATTTCAGTTCTACAGCTTGGAGAGGTAACAAAAATGTAGAAATCGCCTCAGTTTTAGAGTTCAGAACAGTGGACCCTGTTGCCCCATCTACCTCCCACAAGAGCAGGCTTACCTTGAAAAAAAGATCCTGGAGAAATACTTCTGGAGTGAATTCAGTCCCTTCTTCCTTCTAACTGCAGGTTACTGCTTGTCTTAAACATGGGAAACATCCCTTGCTTCAGGCAAAAATTCTCAGCAATTTCATCTGAAAGCTTCTCCAGAAAGCTCCTCCTGCACATGCAAACCCCCAGCTCCAGCTGCGTCCTGCCCAGCACTGGCAGCGACCCCAGTGCCCCCCAGGCCTTGTCCTGGCAGGCAGCACAGGTGGCAGCACACTCAGGGAAGGTAAAACAGCCTCACAGTGATCCATTCCATTAAACTTCGCTCCAGCTGAGGAGATCTCTCTGCAGACACATCCCCTGGCAGGATGCTGGGATGCAGTGAGTCAATGTTTTCTGGGACCTTTCTTGTCGTGGGCTGATGCTGTGAGCTCAGCAGAGAGGATGGCACAGTGCCTTGAGTGGCATTTTGCACAAAAGGCAAGAGCAAGATACTCATCAATATTTCGGTGTGTAAAGACTCTGTGCATTTCCCCTCAACCAAGCCTGGAAATCACAGGCTTGGCTTCACACGGGGATGGGGAGGGAGCTGCAGTAGCAGAGCATCACACTGGGAGAGTCTGTGGTTCAAGGCTCCTGGGCCCTGCAAACGGCAGGCCACGACTGGCAGGTGCAGTGCTGCCCCATCACAGAGTTCCTTCCCAGGGTGGGGAGTGTTGCCTTGCCCCTCTCTGGATGTCAGGGCTCGGGGAACCTTGGACAAGTTACACAAGACCAACATGTGTCCCACTGTGTCACAAAAACACCAACTCTAATACAAGGCTGACACCTCTACAGGCTAAATTTCAGCACCAGATCTCCTGGCACCCTGCAGAAGGAAGGGAAACTGTTCTAAGGCTTCAGACTTCATAGGTGTGTAAATGAGGACAGATTTATGAAGCTGATTGAAGCAGCTGGAACCATTACGCTCCTGCTCCTCAGTCCCAAGTGGAAACCAGCAGAACCCAATGCTGTAGTCAAGGCAGCAAGTGCAATGGCTTCCCCCACTGCAGCTGGGTCAGAAATCAAGTCAAGACCAGCAGGGCAGCCAGTGAGGCAATTAGGTATTTTCCACAGGTATCTTGATAAAGAAGCCAGTTATTTACAGCTTTCTGGCATGTCAGTCACTTTAGTATTTCCTGAACAACAATTCAGAAAGGAGATGCACCTTTTTTTTTTTTTTTAAGATGGAGGTGTTTTATCCAGAGAACTCTTTTTTCTTGCTTTTGGAATTGGCTTCCATTTCCCCCGTGGATAACCACAAGCACATTTTTGTGAACATTAGGTAACAAGAAAGCCTGCTGCTAATTCTTTCACATCAGGGCCTGGGGAAAAATGCAAACTGTCGGGTGAAAGCTAAAAAACAAACAGAAAAAATGGGAGGGGGAAGAGAACAGGAGTGAGAAAATAACTCAGGAGTGAGTCAGCCATGCTCCTCCTGCTTAGTCACCTGTAGTGCTGCTCTCCAGACACACAGGAGATGGGGAATAAGATGCCTGCCTGCCTTCCACCTGCCTCCTCCTGACAGGGACTTACACAAAGAGGAGATGGGGCAGAGCTTTGGGAACCAGCCATTCCAGGGGACAGTTTTCCAGGGCAGCAGAGCTGGCAGGAACCTCCTCGCTGCTGTTTCCCACCCCCTCCTGTTGCCCCTGCACTATTTCTCAATTAACTCATCTCAATTCAACCTGTTCATGTGCTGGTTTGAGTTCCTCTGGCAGTGCCCTGCAGTTTTGCTATCAGAGGGGGTTGCCATGGAGAAGAGGGTGATGTCACTGACACAAAAAGCACCAAATTTACAAATACAACAGGAACAGAGCTATTTATAAAAAAGCTGCTTCTCTCCCCCCACTCTTGGCTGGGGTGGGTGGAGACAAAGGCAGCAGATCCATTCCTGATGTTTCTGTCAACAAGTCTCAGAAATTAATTTTCTTGCTAGAAAATATCCCCAGCCCATGAAAGTGCTGAATGCTGCCAGTTTTGGGACTTCATTCATTAGAGCTGGATTCAGCTTTCCAGCTCCTCACTGCTTTGGAGGGCAAATAACTGTTTCTGTGTAGTAACTTCTACCCCCAAAAAACTCTGCAGCATCACTGAGATACACCTGTGGGAGGACAGAGCCTGGCTTCTGGAGTCACAGAGAGCCTGGCTTCTGGAAAGGCTCTGCAATAACTCCTGGGATCACAGAACATGCAGGGCTGGAGGGACCCCGAGGGGCAGAGTGCAGCTCCTGGGACTGGCTGCCTTGGCCCTGGCTATGGGGGTGCCACTGCACATCAACACAACCCTCAGAGAAGGAAACATTTAGCACATATGAAAATTGCAAAACACAGAAGAGAGAAGAAATGGAGGATTATAAACTTAGACAGAAACAAAAATAATAATTTTAAAATGCTCTTGGAATAAAAGGGTGGTTTAAGACCAGGACAGGAAAGCTACCACAGACATCAAAGGAATATTACTTATGTGTATGGTACCCAAACCAAACATGCAACCACCTGTCACACCGAAATCTGACAGGAGAGTGACATCCCAGAAGCTGGATGCTAAGAATTATTCACCAAGATACAGGTCAAGGCCCAAAATTCAGTGTAAAAGTTAAAAAACCCCTTAGGTTTTCAAAGAAAACAGCTTGGATCTTGGCAGCTGGTGGAACAGCTACACTCCAGCTTAAACAACAGCACCAGGCAGAGCAATGCTTAGTCTCTGGATACTAATCAATACCAAACCTATTTTGGTGCCATATTACTGGTTGCATTGCACATTTCAACTTCCCAAAACCACCACTGTGGCAGGGAGAAGTTTCCAATCCCAAGGCAGGTGAGGAAAAGCAGCAACTAAGTATAGTGTTACCTTGGTTTTATGAGCCATTTCTCCTCTGCAGAAGTGAAAAATTTATAAGTATGCATATGTAGGTAAGAAAATATACCTAAAAGTACAATACCAGTTTTATAAATGAGCAAACCCAAACTTCCATGACCTGTCCAGTCTCTCATGCAGAGCCAGGAGCAGTGGGCAGGGGAAGGTTTGTCCTCAGTCTGGAACCCTCTTTGTCTCAGTAATACAAGTTTAACAAAACTACAAAAGCATTACAAGGGCTTTGCTAAAGCATCCACAGCTCAGCACCCAACAGGTTGGTTTTTACTGTAATGAAATGGTAGGAAAAGCCAGGAGAAGCAGGGCTCTCATCTCTCCTTTTCAACATGGCCAACTACTCAAACAGCATTTCCTAACTTGCTGTCTCCCATTTCAAGAGGACCAGTGTGTAACTCTTTCCCATAAGCCTCATCCAATGCACCAGTGTGTTCCTCCTCACACAGCAGTTGTTCTGCCTTTCCCACTCCACCCACACTGCTGAGCATCCTGTAGGAAAGGCTGGGGATGCATCAGGAAAGATCACCGTGGAAACCACAATAAAGTTTAAGACAGTGAAGAATGTGCCATACAGTGAAAGCCCACAGAAACTTAAGCTTGTAATTGAGAATGTTCTGATGTGTGGACATATGTACTGCTGACTTGGATAAAGGCCTCCTCAGCTCAGCTGAAAGGAAGGAAAACACCATTTTGGACTTGGTGCATGGAGCACATGTGGAGCAGAAATGAATGCTCAGAGATGCAGTGAAGGTGGCTCCCATGTTCAGCTGTGTGGGAATTACGTGTTCAAAGAGCTGAGAATGGGATCATAGAGTGTTTTCCATTGTTGTCCAACTCCCCAAGTGAAAAACGTGCTTTTCCAGGACATAAGGAGGAATAATAACTTTTCTAATTGCATAAAAATGGACTTTTCCTGTTACACGTTGCCCATGTTAAGCAAATCAGAGACTGCCTTCACAGCTGAGGGTAAGGTTTCTGGTTCAGGCTAGTCAGGACTCCTCCCAGCTGACACTTGTTTTACATCTTGATAAAAACCTGCTGCTTTTAGACACGATCTAAGCCAGAGTTTCTAAGATAAAAGACTGTGGCTTCAGTAAATCTGCATGAGGAAAAGCCATCCCTAGTTCCCCTACAAACAGCAGGAGCAGGGAATGTGCCACTAAAACAAGGGGTGCCCTCTGCCATTGTTCTCTCAAAGGGTATCAGCAGGACTGGGCTGGGAACCAAGGGAACAGGCTCAGGAGAGGACAAGTTGCAGCCAGTTCAGTTCACACAGAGGTAAAGCACCAACCCAGGCTGGCTCTTCAGGAGCAGCTGCAGATGGGGCAGAACAGCCCAGTGCCTTTGCTGGTTGTTTTGACCAGATACTAAGGGAACACACCAACAAGCCACATTCACCACTGAATTCTGCACTACTCCAACATTTTTCCCTACAAAATGATTCCTGAGTGAATGATTACATAGAGTACCACACTACACCAAAGTACATGACTAGTGTAGCTTCAAGGAACCACAGAGCTCGAGATCCTGAAAACTGAGGAGAATCCAAAGCACTGGGAAAACAACCATCAGCTCAGGCCCAGAACCTGAACAGTTGCCTTTGTGTCCCTCAGGTGCTGCTCCTGCTTTGTAAATCACACTGTCACACCAGCTGGAGCCACGGGATCAATAATTAAATAGCTCTGGATAGTAATTATTACAAAAGGAGAGTAAGAAACAACCATTTATAGAACCAACAAAAGGAACAATATTTTTCCCCAGTCTTACTTAGTGACCTCAATATCCACATGTTGTTTAATAATTTAAAATGTTATGGAAATGAAACCTTCGTGTTTCTAAGTTTCCAACCATGGCATTCTGCTGGATTAACCAAGCAGAGGGGCAATGAGTGTAAAACAGTAAGAACCCAGAGAATGAAGTTGGTAAAGTGTCCTTTATCCAGCTTTAAGGGCAGTCTGTATAAGCACAGTTAATGTAAATGCAGTGCCCATAGCCCCAGGCTAAAGCAGAGACTCTAACCAGCAGTTCTGCAGCCCACAGCCAAATAACTCTCTTAGAATAAGAACTCTCATCTTCTGTACACAGGTTTCCTCGGGGGAAATCACTGGGCACAGCCTGGAGCACAGCACCTCAGGAGCTGCACTTCAGCCCCAGGTCATTTGGAATATTTATTAAGTGGGAAATCAGCAGCAGCACAGAGGAAAGGTTTAGAATTACTTGCTGATACACATGCAGGAGGGGTGATTTGTCTACTTTGAATAACCGAATCATTAAGGTTGGAAAAGACCTCTAAGAGCCCAACCAACACTGCCAAGCCCACCACCAAACCACATCCCCAAGTGCCACCTCTATATATCCTTTAAATCCTTCCAGGAACAGTGACTCAACCACTTCTTACTGAGGGTGCCCCAACACCCTTCTAGATTCTCCTCAGCCCTCCTTTTGTTGTTTGTCCCGTTGCTTTTATGTTTTTACTGCAGTACCCAGGTTAAGCTTTAACTGGGCTCTGGCCCTTCTAGTTTTCTCCCTGCATAACCACACAAGATCCTTGTAGCCCTGCTGAGTTTCCTACCCCTTCTAGTTCATTCTAGAAAATCAAAAAGCCAAGTATTACCTGCTAGCACAAGCCCAAACTTAATCTATATAACACCTCTTAATCTATATAACACAGACCTCAGGCTGGGAAAATCTCAGATAACTGCACTCAGAATATATCTGCTAAGTTTTATCAATTATGTCAGATTTAGGATTTTAAATCTAAAAATCACATACCTTTTGAGACCAGCAGATGATGAGTGCTCCTCAGCCTTCCTTGAGCTTCCTTACAACGATCTCTTCAGGGGTCAGGTGGGTCTCAGCTCACAATATGTTTAACTATGTGCAGCTGTACCTTGGAAAGTCGTTAGGTTCTGTCCCCCCATTGGTGGTTCCACTCCCTGGCACTCAGGGCTCACCTGGAGCACCTGTGTGTGGGCACTGATTCCCCAGGAGCCCTGGAGACAGTGGAACCAACTTCTCCAACCCCAGCTGCAGCTCCAGAGCTTAAGGGCAGAAAATGGCTCACACCTGTGGGGTTTGCCTCACCCACAGCTCCATCAGCCCCCATTTTTTTTATAGGTAGCATATTTTTGCGGCTTAGTTACTTCCTGCCATTATTTCTAGACCCCTTTCCACTTAACACAATAGAGTGGACATTAACAGCTTGATTCTCTCACTGTTTCTGAATCAAAGCACTTCAAGACTGCAGAGATCTTCCAGACATCCCTGGTACAACCATGATCTATTCCTTGGATTTACTTTCCTTGGTGCACTTTTATGTATATAACAGCATATTAGAACTCGCTAGAGCTCAGATTCCATCACCATATTGTTTTGTGATAACCTGACTAGGACTTGTACACCCTTCACACATTTCACCCTGCCAGCCACCCCCTGTGGCACTTCCTGTCATCCCAGGATCTGTAGTTGCCTCCTTTCCTTAGGCACTGCTAAGACAGTTTTCATCTCCAAATATCTCATGGGCAAGGCTGGTCTCTCTCCTGTTTCATGACAAGTCTGTGACAATCCCAGCCTGTGAGAGCATCTGCCTGTTACACAATGAATCAGAAGTGATGCTCAGGAAAAGCTTTGAAGGTTGGAGGCAGAGTTACTTGAACATACAACAAGGATGTCAAAAGACCTCCCTGCCCTCCTGGCACGTGTTGGTGCAATGAGCTCGTGGGCTGGGGGAGCAGAGACTTACCTGTGAGGAAGAGAGGCAGAGTTTCACTGGAGTAGAACAGAACAACCAGCACAAGAGGTGACTGCTCTTTGTTACCCCTGCTCCTTCCTCTGGTATTTGTGTGTGTTTATTAAGGCCAGGGTTATAAACACTGCTGTGTTTATTTTACAGGACTTGGGGGCAGTTTTGGGTTGTCTGGGACGTACATGAAGACTAACTGATGAGGGGCAGGCTTATTACACAGAGAAGGATTTAGCACACTTTTTGTTCAGAAAGAAAAGAGTGCCAAGTCAACATCAAAGTAATAGTGGAGGATTGCAGCTTTGAAATACATCTCCTTATAGACAAACAGGCTCACTTACAGCTTTTAAAGACCTTTGCTGAACTTCTGCTGAGAGCTCTTATCTGTGTGTTCAGGCTGTTCTCAAAGGCTTTCTGTCTGAGTTAGACGTGGTGAAGTTGTTCTGTACTGGCTGCAAACATGTCTTGCCTGAGAAGTCCTTGGGATGAGTGATACTTGCTTAGCAATGTTCTCTTCCTAAGCTACCTGGTTTTCAGACCTGTGCTGCAGGATATAAACTGAAACAGGAGGAAGTGAACCCCCCCCAGATTTTGCCTAAAAGGCAAAAGTTAGAGGATCAGCAAAAGAAAATAAATTTCAGCTAAAGAACAAACATGCAATGTTTTTAGAGCTCGCAGAACTTAGCTATGCATTGGACTCCTTGTTGCTCTACCAGTGATCTTGGCTCTTAACTCTGGCTAGAGACAAATCATTATTTATCTGCGTGCTCAGTACATGACTTATCAATGATTTGTACTACAAGAAGCATTATTTAAGGCATTAATGGACCAAAATAAGTTCTTCTGCAGCACTTTACATTAGATATTAAAGCTGGTCTATCAGGGCATTTAGGTCCCATTCCTAACTTACAAGAGCATATAAAAAAAGCATTAGGAAGCTGGGAGAGGAAAAGGAATACAGGCCAAAGCAAGAGGAGTAGTGCTGGAATACACAGAAAAAAACTGGAAACAAGGTGGCTTGTAGCCATGTGAAAAAAAAAACAGAATTAAGTTCCAGAACAGAATTTGGAGACAACACAAACAGGACAATCAACAGAACCATAGCTGGACAATTGAACCAAATGAAAGAACCCAGCCAGTCTGGCTTTTCAGGGAGATGAAAGTTCCTGGTGAAGCAGTTGTGTGCTCTCACTTTCATGCGTGGCAGAAGCTGTGAGGAAGTAAATGCCAAGTCTGAGGAGTTTCTCTGCATTTAAACTACATAGTATGTTGGGTTTGGATCATGTAAATTCTGTTGTCTTGAATAAAATTAAGCCTTTTTATTGGTTTCAGTAATACAGTGTATAAAAGGTTAACACAAATATCTATCCACAAAACCTCGCACAAAAACCTGCAAACACTTCATTTATGGCAAATTGAGACTTCAGGGAGATTTCTGGAGGATGCTCAAATCCAATCAGGAACTGCAGCCCTTGCAAAAGTAAACAAAATGCCTTAAGAAGCCAAAATTAAGTATGTGGCTTTTCCACTCATGTCTTCATCTACTTTTTCTTATGACAACCATCCATGAGAGCACATTCCAAGTAGAACCATCCAGGTTATGTTCCAGTGTCCAGGAAATGCCACGTGGTTATGAGCCACCAAACGGGGTCTCTTGTATCCAGCAGCCACAAAACATCCCCAGCAGCTCCAGCACTAAACCCAGTCTTTCAAAACCATCTGACAGCAGTGTTTAATGTGATCAAGTTGCTCTCAAAAGACAACTTTATCGATCAAACACTAATTGAAAGGCCAACTGAACGCAGGACAAAGCCATTCCAAAGAGCACGGTGTGAACCAGGTATGAAACACATCTTGAAGGAGCTGTACAAGGGCAGGGGGCAGACATGACAAACAATTTTCTCTGGCAAACTGCTCAGACACAGGTTAACCTCCTAAGCCTCTTAAGTGATCTGGGCACTGATGCAACAGAAACATCCTTTAGCAAGTCCCATGTGAAGCACTGCAGACACAGCTGCAATCGCTGTCATGCTTACATCGGAAAAAAATAAATAAGAAATCAACAACAAATTCTTCTCTATAATACAAGGTGTGTTTGTCCTCTATGAAGTCACAGGAAGTTCTAGAGGAGGAAGGTTACTCCCAGGGCAGCTAAGGACTCACAAAGTCGTTCTTGGAAACAGCTGTCAAACATGTCACCGATTTCCTCTCTCAACTCCCGCAGCAGAGGCGCTGTGGACTTACCATCTGCATTCAGAATTCTCCCAAAAAGTTTACTCCAGAAATCACTGTCAACAGTCCTAAAACAAACAGAGCAGTGTTCAGTGGAATAGTACACACACACACACAAACACACACACGTCTGTCAGGGTCTGCATTTATATTCAGCACTAAACATCCCGGGAGATCCACCCCTGAAATAGTCATTCCAGTCAAGGCAAACTAGGAGTGTGTTGTTCATTGCATATGCATGGGCCCCTTGCTCTTTCCCCAGGAAGCTTCTGGATAGGAATCACACACATCTAAACCCCCCTGTTTGTGCTGGTACCTCTTTTAGTGCACCTGAGCGCTATCCCCATTCACACTGAGCCACAGCACCTGGCATTTAAAGGAGTTACCAGGAACAGTTTTGAACCAACAAACTTGGCAGAATCCTTTCAGGAAGAAGGGGCAGAGGTAAATCTTTTTTCCCCACTTGCAAGCTAAGTTAACAAGGCAATATTAAAGGAAAGCTACAAGAGAAATAAAATAATTTTTTAAAAGATGTTTTACAGCCAGTTTTACTTTGTTTTTTTCCCTGCCTTCCATCTGCCAGAGTTCTGTATAGATAACATTTCAGAGACAATTCACAGGAATAAACCCCCTCTCTCCCAGATGTACCCACACAACATGAATAAAAAGGTTAAGTGACTCATTTAAGTCTTGGCAAACTGATATCAGAGCTAACCCTTTGTTCTTCAGTCTTGCACTGCTACTGAGTACTGCAGCACTTTCTCCCCCGAGCCAGGAGGTACAGTGGCTTGGGAACAAACTATCTGCCTCTGCTTTATATAAGTGACTCACCAAACAGCAGCAGCCAGAGTCTCAGAAGGAATCCAGCCTGTACAATTACACTAGTAACTCTTATATTTGCTAAAATAATTAAGTCATGCAGAACCTAACCCAGCAAAAAATATGCGAGACTTGAGGCCATTTTCTTCGTGGGCTTAGATGAGTAAGAGGCATAGCAGAAGAGATTAAGAGTTGGTAAGGAGGTCTAAGGAGTTCAAAAGTAAGGAGTAACAAAAAGAGTCCTAAAAATTCAAACAGAGCTTCTATATCCTACCTCACAAACTTGCACAGATGAAGTTTCCTAAAACAGTATAGCAAAAATAGAAAAACTAAAAAGACTCTGGGAACTGAAACATCCCCAAATCCATTCTTTAATAATGGTAAAACCCCTCCCCTGAAAACCAGGCTGCCAGCCCTCTAGTGATACTCGGAGATGAAAAAAGCAACTTGATCAGAATTACATTCACCTTTCCCTAAATCTCTATCACTTTCAGAAGCAAAGCACAAGACAGGATGGAAAAGAAATTCCTTATAACTCCCAAGTTATGAACTGATGCACCCAGGTGAGCACTGAGCCATTGCAGCCTGGTTCCAGCTCCACAGAACTCATGCTCAGCTTCTTCCTTCATCTCCTCTAGCCCTTTCCAGGCCTCACTCCTCTTCTGCCCACGTCTCCCTCAAAATTCTACCTCTATCAGAATCGTAATTTTTTTGATCCAGTGTCACCAGCTCTTACTGCAATTCCTTTCCAATTGACCCCTCCCCTCCAAACTCCAGCCCTATCCTTCCAAATTCAGACTTACTATTCCTCCTGCTCCAGTTATCCCAACAGTTATTGCTATTTTTCCCATACCCACATCCTGATCAGGTCCCCAACACCATTTTCCAACCTTCTCAACTCAACATGCCTTGTGTGGTTTCATCTGCAGTAGCTCAGTGTAATCTCTTGCAGAATTAAAAAAGAATCAGTTAGAAAACTAGTAAAGAAAACAAAAGGCATTTCCCCCCTGTACACAGCAGCCCATGAGGCTTTTTCCAAAGGCTGAACACAAGCAGCTGGGAGGTGAGAGCAGTGCAGGTTGCTAGGGAACTGGACAGCTCCACACTGGCACAAGGTTTCCTTAAGGAAGTGCTTTCAGGAGTGTATCCACACAGGCAGTGCAACCAGTCAGTATCTGTGACCCTGAACACAGCAGTTGCTGTCCTGGGGGGGAGAGTTCTGGAAAATCCTTATGAAATGCCAAGGCAGAGGATGCTGCAGGATGTGACTAAGAACATGAACAAGTCTAGGAACCAAAAAAGGGCAGAGGAAGGCAGAGCAATCTTAACAGCCCAAACACGTGGCTAAAAGAGAGCAGTAGCAATTAATACCTGAGGACAAACAGCAGCTTCCAAGAAGCTGTTTGCACTTGCATCTTAAATGACAGTTGTAAATTCTTTTCCTTCCTGGCACGTATATTGTTTCTGCTACTGTTACAGACAACCCTGGCCTCAGTGTCTCAGCAGAATGAAAAAAGAGCAAACCAAACTAAATCCACTCCTAGAGCAACATGCTCATGGGATCTTTTCTTTTCCCTCACCACCCACCCACTTATCAGCTTTTCCAAGCTTGGGCTGTGAGGTGCAAAGAGAGAGACTAAGGCAGTGTGGTCCGAAAGGATGGAAAAAGCAAAATCATCTTCACTGGACTGTTCGTATTCAGCTTAAAGTTGTCTCCTAAGCACTGAGGCCACCAGTGAACAAGTCCAACAGCTTCACAGAACTAACACTTTTGGGCAGCAACAGCCCCAAGTTGTGTGTTCTAAGCTCTGAGGATGGTACCACTATAAGGAAAATGAAGTTAGATGTCTGTTCTTTCCCAGCAGCCTCCTCTGCAAAAAGACTTACTTTGGTAAGTTTTGGCTGATTTTCCAGATGGAATTCTCCTGATAGACCTGGATATGATCCCCAAACAGCATCAAATGGACTATATCTGCAATGCCAACCAAGTCTACCTGTAATCACAACAAACATCACAAAGTTCAATGCCTGTCACTTTCTGCAATCCATTACAGCTTTCTGCTTTTGGTGCTTTCACACATTTAAGTCTGGATTGGTCTTTGCACCAGAATCTTCCAGAGACTGTTAAGCAAGAAAACTTCAAGAAATAAAATTCTGTTTTTATTGTAGGTTTCTAGATAAATACAGTAGTCACAGACACTCAACAGTGCTGCTAGTCCCCTTCACTTAATGCCAAAGATTCTATCAGGTGTCAAATTCAGTATTTACTGGTCAGAGCTTTCCACAGCACTTGAAAATTGCAGCCTAAGGAAATAGATTTTGCAAAGGAAACACAGAAACTAAGATGTCCTGCTAAACAGAGACTCACCTGATAAGGAAGAGAACTTGCTGCCAGAAGCTGCTGCCCGTGAGGGGTCTGAGATATGGGAAAGCTGTTGCACAAGCTCACTGGAGACTGCAACCTCAAATCCAGGCTGTGAGAGAAATCCACCACCTTCAGAGCACTGGCCATGTCCTCGTTAGCAAAGGCATCACAGATCCTGAGCAGAGGAAGCACGTGAAGCACAAGACAATCCAACAAACTTTTTCTTTCTGTAATTAATTTAACAGTGCAGTGAAGGTGAGTCTTAGCCATGTCAATGCTCCCCTCTGATGGCTGCCTTCAGAACTGCTGCAAGGGCTGCCCCTGGACAGGAGCAGCTGGCAGCCGGGAGCCAGGGGTGACACTGGAGTCTCCAGTGACCCATGGGAAAGGCCAAAGAGTTGAGGATGCTGCTGTTTTAATATTGGTCACAGTTATCCAAGCACAGTCTGTGCAATAGGACAATAGTGCAGTGCTTAGCACTCATCCCTCTCCTTCAGGATCTCAGAACGCTTCATACAAAAAACAATTAAGCTTGATAATGCTTTAACAAACCTTTCCTGGTCTAGAGGCGAGGGAGGACAAACAAGAAGGGCAGGGAGGACTATCTGTATCGAGGACTGCCAAGCCAACACAATCCACAGACCACAGCTCTCACTACTATTCTTCTTACAGATTTGTGTGCTGAGCATATTTTTTAATTTATACTGTGCACTTGTCCTTTAGTTATCTTAAAAAACCCAAACCACTATCCTAACTTTTTGGCAGCTGGGGGTGTTTTATTTGCCACAGAGAAATCCAGCAGAAGATATCCAAGCCCATCAAGCCACTGTTAGATCAGTGACTTCCAAAATAGCATGCAGTACCCTAAGGCATGTGCAAGACAACCCATTGTAGGGTGTGAAGAAAATATAAGAACTTCAGTGTGTATGTATGTAATTTACAATTAAGTAAATAATATAAATAAGTTATTAATAAAATAATCACAAAGAAATTCTAAATAAAAAATCTTGGGGGTGTGCATGTTAGATGACTGCAAGCTCTAAGTAAATTTAAAGTTAATAGCTATTTATAACATATCAGGGATAACTAAGAACAGCCTCAGTGAATTTATGTAATGGAATTCTACCTGATTCATTAGACATTCTGGTTACTGGCTTCCCACACTTAGTTCACAGATCACATTCCATGGGATATGAGACTTTGTTAACATAATATGGGAAAGAGCTTCAAGAAGAAAACTCGATCTGTGCATCAAGGGACAAGCTGGACTGCAGAGGAAGCTGAGCAGTCTGTTTAAGGGTGTCTGGATATTCCAGTCCCACCTGTCCTTTGTCTTCTAATTCCCTGGTTTTCAGATATGTAAAACCAGAGGCAAGTTACCATATCCAGTTAGAGGTCCAGTGCACTAAACGTCCGGTAAAGTAGAAGCTTGAAAACACAGGCAATAGCAACACCATTTTGCTTAGCACGAGTTTTACAACATCACTGTGTAAACCTTCTACAGAAAGGTTTATTCCTAAACAAAGTGTTTTCACTGTTTCCAGAATATGCTGGAGCCTAAAATACCTGGACTGCCAAACCAGTACCTCAGCTAAGGAGGAGAAATGAGAGCAGCACGAGAGCTGTAGCTGCAGTGAGTGTTCTGTACCCCCATAGCCACACACAGAGACAAACCTGTCTCCCAGAAAGAACACCTCTGGTCTCAGATCTCCATGGACAATCTCAGCCTTGTGCAGCTTCTCTACCACACCCAGAAGATTATAAACAACCAGGAAGATGACTTCCTCCGTGATGGACTTGCGGCCACGGATAACATCCTGGAAAGAGACAGTAAACATGGATCTCTGGGCCATTCTACCTTAGATTAGGTCAAGTATTTATAGCTCACCTTTTTTTTTCATTACTCATCTGCACAGAGATAACAGTCCCACCCTAAATTCAGTATAATCAGATTTTGCCCATGATCAGCCCACACAGAATTACAAGAGCCATGAGCTCCTAGGAGACATTATTATTATTCAAAAGTGGACAAAAGATCAGGAGGAGAAAATTGAACTCAAAATTGAAATCACTATTTAATTTCTATCCTATTTATACACAACAATTCAAAATGCACTCACAAGACTTCATTTAAAATGTAAATCCTTCAGCAAGACATTAAACACTATGACCTTGCTATAGCAGATAGGAACTTATTGAAACAGGTGAAGTTAAACAACAGTTTTAGGTGCAAATCTTGTTTGGAATAACATGTGGTTCTTGGCTCAGGTCCTTTATCATTCACAAAGACAGAAAATGTGAAAAATTTGTTCAAGATCATCATCTGAGAAGCACATGATCTACAGATGAGAAACCAAACCCAAGGGAGGAGGCTATAACAGACAGCCCTGATTTGCATATGGATAAGACCCAGAGGATCCAGATTGCAGGATTAACCAGGGGAAGCTCTTCAGCCAAAGTCACTACTGTGCCCAGGCAAGAGCCCCTGTGTCCTCCAGCCCGTACTGACCCCGAGCGTGAAGCGGTTGATGTCCCTGTGCACCACGACACAGCCATCCCGGTACAGGTGGCAGCTGCAGCTCTCACTGAAGCTCTGGTCAAAGTCAGCCTTCAAACGCCTCTGTAACTCAAGGGTGATATAAAAATCCCAAGGCACAGGCTGAGAATACACCTACAACAAGGTATGTAAGAAGAACATTTATTTTTGGAATAAAATGAAAATTATTCATCTTCGTATTCTTCTCAGCCTTTTTTTTTTCCCCTCTCCCACTTTACTAAGGAAGACGTTTTCCACAGCCAGAAACTTTTAATCTATACCCACAATTAGAAATAGGACTCGAAGTAGCAAACTTCATGTATGGAATTCAGAAATGAAGGCCAGACTTACTACATTTTATGTATTAATGGATGAGATTTTACCGTTTCACAATTCTTGTACAATAACCATCGCATGTGTTACCTTTATTGCAAATCCCTTTGCATCCAACTGGAAAAGGTTAGCTGGAACAGCAAAAAACATTTTGTAGTCTTCATTGTTCCAGTATTCCCATTTGATGCAGTAAGTCTCATGCCCTGGGATCAAAGTTTACATTCATGAGCTGTCACAGCAGAACCACAGTTCAACCCGACGAGAACACAAACAGATCCCCTGCACTGCAGAGGCTCTGGCACACCTACCCAGCTCAATGTCCTTCTCAACCTCCATGCCAGGCAGAGCTCCAGGCTCCAAGTAAAAATCTGGAGAAGCAGCCAGTGATTCTGGCACAGGATCCAACAGCTTTTTCTGCTGCTCAGCACTCCCCAGGAACTGAGCCACATCATCCCCTGTGAAGGCAAGGAACAGCAAGGTGAGCTGAAACTCAGTAATGAGTCTCTGCCATTGGATTACCTCTGTCAGTAAAAGTACCCCGGATACTGGAAGCTTTCTGTCCACATTCTGATTTACTGTTCACCTTCCAGCAAGTCAATTCACCTCTTCCCAACAGTTTGTGAAGTGAATGTGACACTCCTCTTTACAACCACCTCACAGACTCACGTCTCAAGGAGTCTCCTGTAGCATCATGCAAAATATATCTTCCACAAGAGACAAAGCTCTGAATTAATTCAGCCACAGCAGAAGTCAAACTCATTCTGCAAATCAACACTCCTTGTTTTAAATCTGTGTCCAGAGTAAGTGATCAGTTTAGGATTTTCAAATGAAGGGGTTTAGTGAAATTCAGTCCTTTAATTACAGCAAGGGTTTTATGGAAGAAAAGGAAAACAAAGTTGGACTCCAACACTGTTGCTCACTGCAATATTAAAAATTTCGTGTCTTTTACCTCCTGGAAGACACATAAGATAATTCCATGTAGGAATTGTATTTTCATTCCAGGTCCCAAGCATGCTTCATCACAAAATAGTCTACAGGCACACAAGAACATTCTTCTCCAGAGTAGATACACTGAGAATTTTCAGATACACAATTCTAATTAAAGTATCATAAGTCAAAATCAAAGGAGTTAAAGCAGTTTAAACACCTTGAAAAACCATCATGCCACATACACCTAATTCTATAGGCCAGATTTCAAAGGCCTTTTGTGACCATTCCTGTTCTAACTGTAATATAAATATTCAGAACAGAGAAAAACAAGTGCTTTTAGCTAGAAGAAAAATAAATTGACTATTCAAGTACCAGTATTGTTTTCCTTCAATAGGAATAAGAAATGTACTGTGAAACAGCACCACACTTTACAGTGCAGTTAAAAGTGCAAATTTACACCAAAATTCTGCAACTTTCACTAGATTTCAAATTCCCCTTTTTCAAAGTAGTAGTTATCAGCACACCAGGAGAGACACGGTATCATTACAGAGAAAAAACCAAGACAAACCAAAACAAAGCTGTCTTAGAAGTTCTCACTGCCCTCCAGTCCCAACTTTTCCTTTCAGAATTTGACTCCATTATTCCTACACACTCCCTGGTTTTACTACCTTAATAACTTCTGTCCCCTTAATATTTCCATGTTTTGGATGCTGACAAGCATTCTGTACTGCACCTCTCTGCTGCTTCCCACAAGGGACACAAGTTCAGGCACAAGTCACAGCAATGGGAGACACACAGGAAGCACAGTGGGATATAGGAAGGACAAGAAGAAACATGTTTAGTGACAGCTGCAAGTTATTTGTTGTGAGTGAAACTTGGTTTAGTACTAACCAGGAGCGTTTCCACAGACACCTCCAGCACCAGGACCTGTTTCAGCAGGCAGGCTCTGAGCCAGCTCCAGTTTCTCAGGGATACGCAGGTATTTAATAGCAGATGTTTGTGTCACAGAGGACAGAGAACCTCCTGAGACTGAGGAACCTGACGAGCGAGTGTCTTCCAGGCTTGTTTCCATGATTGGGCTGGAAATAAAGTCATCAGCTATTCAGACTGCCAGAACATACAGGTTCCAGATAGTGCCAGCCCAGTGAGCAGGAGAGGATACCGTGCACTTCCACATTTAATTAACAAAGAAATCCTTTCCCATCCTCAGTGGAAAACCAAAAGTCATGTCAGTGCTTCATTCTGGCTTTGATGATTGTTTATACTCGGAATCTTAGTCTACAGATGACTTTTTATCTCCTCTTCCACTAAATCTGACTGCTACCATAGAAGACATACTGAATATTTATTCCTCGTCTTGCTACCAAATGTCAGTGCTTTTAAAGCAGTGAAGGGTTGGGTGGGAAATAACTCTGCCTAATTATAATCAGCATGGTTTCCAGGGAGCTTCCCAAGTAAACAAACACCTTTGGCGTGGTATATGTGTTTACATACTAACAGCCAGCAAAACCAACTCAGCTCTAAATTAAGAAACCCCCATATAAGATGCTTTTTTGGTTTACAAGGATAAAAAAGAAGGTTGTTTGCCAGTTTTTTCTTCTCTCCACCTTCCCTCCTCTGTAGAAGAACTAAATTATAGTCACCAGATGCATCTTATATACTTAAAATAACTGCAGAAACCTAGAAGTATGGAAGGAACTGATGATTCTGCTTTTCATGACTGATAACCAAGACAGAATGCATTTATTAATTACTTTGCAAGCTATTTGGTAAAAGCATGGAGTTAAGGCCCAGAGCAGTAATGCTGAAAAGCCAAGTGGGCTTGCTCTTACCTCTTGGATCTGCTCAAGGCAGAGTAGACCCTAAGCTAGGAAAATGGCTGTCCTTGGAATATCCTGGTCTATTCAGAAAGCTGTTTCTTCAGCAACAGAACCACAATAAAACCACAACTGTGAAAGACACGCAGGATAAGGGGCTTGAGGTACTTTGCTGTTAATTACCTCAGTTTATTTACACACAGAGCTTCCCTGTACGCTCCCTCACACACCAGCGTTTCCTGCTCCAGAGGTGCACTCTTGGATTCTGGACTATCCTCCTTCAGGCCACTCTGGGAGAAAGCAGGAGCTGGGACCCTCTGAGCCCCCAGCCCGTGAAAGGGCGTCGAGGCCAGGTGGGCAGCCCTGTTAAAGTCACACGTGTCCTCTGGGTTGGCACAAAGGGGTTTGTTCTTGTAGGAGCCTGTCACTATTGCATCCTCAGTCAAAGGTTCGATTCCATTCAGCTCATCCTTAAAAAAAGCAGGAAGAGACAGTGAAAAGCCTGTACATTTTACGACATTTTTTTCTTTAATTTATTTAAAAGGTGAATATTTCTCTCTCCCCTTTCTTCCACCCAAAAACCTTCCAAGATGTATCTGACACTCTGGCCGCTAATGCCTTGCCTAAATTTTGGAAGACTCCCTACCATCATCTCCTTATTGCCCACCCTAAAGCCTAATAAAAACATGAATTGCCAGTATAATCTCAACATGCCCCAATTCAAGTCCTGCCATGCCAGACAGCAGTTTGGAATCCCTGCTTATTGCACATCAGGTCAGTGTGTCCAGCAGGACAGGCAGTGCTGGCTCCTCCTTACACAGGCTTCTGGGGAGACGTTTTCCTTTGCTGTCAGAGAGGCCAAAGGTTTACGAACAGCGAGTGGGCGACGGGCACTTGGCTGGGTCTGATCTGCAGAACAACTAAGATAAAGTTACATTCAATTAAATACTTGTTAGAGCAGATTCCAGTCTTCAACAGATTCCTCAAGAGTTTTATCTACTGACAATTTCAATCTATCTTTTTCTAGTACAGAACTGCCAGTTAACTGCAATTTATACAACTCTCCAAAATGAAGAAAGTTTACATAGCAGTTTAAAAAGTTCTAGGTTGAGGAAGAGCAACAGAAGAGTATTTCCTCATCATGGACTCTGAGTAATGAAATAAAAAATAGCAATATAAACAAAACAAAATGCCACCCCACACCCTTGCAAGAAACAGTTATTTCAGAAGCTACAGAAAATGGTTTGATATTTCAGGTGTTCCCTCCCTCTGAAGTCTAGGTCTTGAATATTTCTACCTTATATTCTGATTTGTTAAAGTAGAGGATTCATCAAATATAGAGAAAAACGGAGCAGGAGCCAGTGGGGGAAGCAGACCTACATCTGTAAAGAAAAACCAAGAGGCTCTGTCATATCAACAGTTTTTCCACAACAGTGTATCCAACACTACTTAAAATATTTAATACACGATTTAAAAAATGCTGGTCCTAGCAGGAAATTACAGAACTGGCATTTAAGGAACCCCATTAAAAAAGCCTTGGTTTTGTCCCATTACTGAACCACACCTTTACCACCATATTATGTGAGCTGGCTTGCTCCTTTTAGACTGTATCAGAATTGGTACCTTCTTTTGGAAGGCTGGCCTCATCTCTCTGTTCCTCCTCAGGGTCTAAAAGCACATTTCCACTGTGGGTGTCTGGGGGTACATCAGGAGTCGGGATAACCTCTGTCAACAGTTAATTCGGGTCAAAAGTACGTTTTTCAGCACACATCCTTCCCAACAACAAAACTTCCCCAAGAGAAAAATACACAACTTCTGGTTGTATTCCTCCAGAGAATCCTCTGAGCAAAAGGACTTAAGATAGTAACAATCTGATGGTAGCATTAAACTCTTTTGAGATTTTAGTAGGACTGCCAATGTGAAAGCTTGAATAAAGCTCTCCAGCTATTGAAAGCAAAAAGCTCTTCTGCTCAAATGTCCTTTCAAACAGTGACATTCTCTGGCCTCAGATACTCAACCTGCTGAATATGGTTAAAGGCACTCATAGAACCTTCTCTTTTTCATTCTTTTAACCCACCTAGGCTTTTGTTTTTAGTTTGCTGCAGTCTTGCTATTCATATAAAAAACACTTCCCCTTTTTACAAAGCCTTCTCCTTAATGGTAAAAAAAATTTAACACTTACCCTCAGGACAAGATGGTTTATGTAGCTGAGTATCTTCACAGACACGGAACTCACTGCAAAAAAGATATAAACTTGTTTCTTATACGTTACAGACCTTCACAAAACAGAAGTAAACTCCATAAAAAAGGCAACATATGCTACCTTAAGAAGTTAAGATCCCATAATCAAAAATATTGAGAGAGAGAGAGAGGGCAGATCCTGGCTGCAGGCTGACAGAGGAGTCTGTTCCACTCTGCCTGCAGAAACAGGCTGGTAGTGATCCATGTTACTCCTGACTTATCCCCACAAACCTTCTCGTTGCTGGCAAAGAAAACCCTCTATTACCTTTGCCACTGAAGCTGCTTCTCCCCAACTTCTGTTGCACTGGAAGAAGTAAATCCTTGCGGTCCCAAAGGTGCCAAAGCTTCCCTTATCTCTGCTGCCTATAGAAACAAAACCGTGTTTTGGTTCTACAGGGATGGAATCACAAGCCATGAAAAAAGGTTCCAAAACTATTACTGTGATAATCCTGTGTGGGTCATTAGTTGTCTTTAGCCATTTTTATTGGTACTTAGTTTACTGTCATGAAACAAAGTCCATTTTTGTTGCATAGTGTAGTTACAAAATTTTACTCTTTGCAACCCTGTATAACGTTCACAGGAGATTTTAGTTACAGACATAGGTAAGCAGCCATTTGTAAAAGAATAGTTAAGTGAGGACAATACCTGTTCACGTGGTTGTTGCTGCTTGTCATCTTCTTTCAATTTCTTCTCCAGCTCCTCAATTTGCCTTTGTATTTCTTCCTTCTTCTGTGCTATGGCTTGCATTTCCTCTAAGGAAGAAAAGCTTGTAAGGCCCAATGCATATTTAACATACAGTTGGTGGCTAAAGCCTAAATTATTTGTAAAGGGGTCTTTCCCTGTTCCACAGCTTGAATGCAAAGCTGTCAGATATGTTACTGTCTGTGTACCTCAGAGCAGTTAAACAACTCTTCCAGTAGAAAAAGAAAAGCAGCTGCAACAACAGAGAGCAGCAAATATAATGTTATGATCCCATCTCTGAAAGCCTTACTTATTTCAGCCCATTTTGAAACACACCTTCAGTTTTCTTTTTCGCTTTCTTCCTGTAGATTTCAGCTCGAATCTCTTCCAACGAGAATTCATCGACTCCAGCATAAACCTTGTCCTTGCAGTACATCACCACCTCCCTCTGCTCCTGAGTGTCCTGCTGATGGTGCTGCACTCGCTGCAGCGGGTCCTCCTTCTCGGGTTTGCGAGCGCTCAACACGCGGTTTATGCTGGGCTCGATTTTGCACGGAGTCCTGGAAAACCGGGAATTTGTTACTGGGCTTCTGGGGAACTTCACTGTAGCACAGAAAAGCAGGCACAGGAGACAACAGGGCTGATTTCAGAGTCTGGTTGTGGAACAGTGTAAAGACCTTATGATCTGTTGTTAGAAAAAATAAAGCAGAAAACTGGAATGATAGCAGATGAAAGGCCAGCACACAACTCCAAACGGGGTAATAAATAAAAAAAGCAAAACAAACAACAATCAATCCCAAACAGTTAATAAGGTCCAGTCACAATTCCTTAGCATGAAAGGGCTTTCTCAAAGCACTACCCAGTAATGTCAGGAGAGAGGAACCAACACTGGTACAGCTTTACAGGCAGCAGCATTCCAGCTGGACTGACTCAGCTGTGCCTCAGTAAAAGATGACCTGAACAACTGACCTTAAAAACTGGGTTAGCTGTGGTCTGGGTAAGCAGATCCAAAGAAAGCCCTATGCACAGCTCCAAGAGATCCATTTTGGTTTGCGTGTGAAGGGACTCCCAGCCCTTTCACTATATGGGAGATCATGAGGCAAAGAGGTGCTTCTCATGTTTGGGTTTTTAAAGCTTTTTTGGGGAATCTGGAGGCTCATTACCAAGATCACTACAGGGTCCTTCTGCCCAGACCTCTGGATGGCAGCTGAGGGCATGGTTTGCATCATGTTCACCCAGTTTCAACACAACGCTTTCAGACATGACTTGGCTGGTGACCATGGTATCATGAGGAAATGGACTCCAAGGCAGAAAAAAAACATCTACTTTTAAACATTCAGCTACATTATATAAAACTGCATACAAAGCCTCTGCCTGAGTTGCTTAGAGCTAATTTACATAATGTTCAGTTCCACCCACTCCTTCCCTCTCCCTGGGATAAAGAGCTAAAGTAAGTAACAAATCTTCATCTCAGAGACCAGCATGCCAAGAGATTTCATTCCGTGGTATCACTAACTTTCAGGAGCAAGAAATACTTTAAACAGAAATTTATTTTTTTACAGATTCTTCAACCCAACTATGGCATGTCCTTGGTCAGAGCTATTCTGCAGTCCACATGGAACATACAAAACCCACAGGAACAATCCATGCTGTTCACCACGTCTCAGCAGTCTTTGATTCTATCAATTCAGAGCTGTGGAAACTGCAATACCAAATTGTCTTTTCCACTTCTCTCTCAGGAAGAGCCTGTGTATTCCCTGGCCATCATTAGCCATAGAAAGGTAGAGCAACTTTGCAAAAAAAAAAAAAAAAGTCCTTTGCTCTAACAAAACCACCCCATCTCCTGGGATTTATTAGAATTTCAGGGAGACTGCACAAGCAGGAAGGTAATTTCAGGCAAAGCAGCATACTCACTCCTCCACGACCTAAGCAACACTGTTGTCATGGCAACTCTGATAGCTTGTTTCAGAATAAAATTCCAGATATGCTGAGCACAGAGCTCCCAAGACAGAAAAACAGCCCTAAGTCTGCCTCGATTTGAGGTTGTTCCACAGCAAAGGGCACCCTAAGACAGGGACCTGTGGGTTTGTGCAAACACACCGAGATAAGCTATTAGACTAATTAGCACATATAAATATGACATGGGCTCCCACATCATGAGCAGTGCTGGCTGAACACTTCCCATGTCCTTATGCAACCTCTGCTGGAGCCTCTGCCATCAAGCTGCAGCACTGATTGCTTCCAGGCTGATGGATTTTTAAATTCCTGTAGCTCTAGAGGCTTGGCTACTTGGCGAAACAAGTCAGAATTTTAGGAAAGAGCTTTTAGAGTTCCAAAGGCAGTTCCCATCTCCAGCTCAAGACTCACATCATTTGAGGCTGAGCTGACTCGTCCACGTAGGGGGTGAAGCTGGGCAGGGGGCCGGGCACTGCCACGCCAGGGTTGGAGGCGCTGCGAGGACGCTGAGGGAGGAAGGGCACTGTTAACAGCTGCAACGTTCATGTGGGCACTGCACACCTCTCTGCACTCTGCAGCTCCCTTTGCCTGCTGTTCTGCTCCTCTGGAGGGTTTGTTATATAAAAGAATCAAACCTAATAGACTTTTCCAAGATTCTTGCCATTCTGACACATAAATAGTTACAACCCATCAGCTGAACACTGGCACCTAAAAAGCAAGACACTCCTCCCACGTGACCTCACCATCCCAGTTTCTGTTATTCTGAGGGAATATTATAGGTATACACATATAGAGAGAGAGGGAATGTTATTCTGGTCAAGGTGGGTATTCCAGTTTCTCTTTGTCTGTTTTCCACAGATGCTTCAGTCCTCATTTTCCAACTAAAATTGTCCCAGTTGTATTACAATATTCCTTCTCCTGTCAACCAAGGACCTTCAGACTTGGGGTTTTTAAAATTTTCCTTTCAGAGGCCATTCCAACACCACAAAAATCCCTTAACTGTTTCTGAGGTCCATTACCTAAGAGAACAGAGTTTAGTCTGACAACACACTCCTCTCATCTGCTGATTTGAACTCCCTGTGACCCTTCAGCACAAGAAGTTTCCCAAACTGTTTATTCAGCCATCTTCACATCAGCAATTAGAGAAGCTTCTTTCCTCTGTGCAGGTTTTAATATCTCAAAGCCTTCACCAAAGGTTATTCCTTCCCTACCCTTGAGTGAAGGGGAATTAAACATCCTCAACTCTTCTTCTAGTAGCAGGATATTTTATTTTTTTAATTAAATCTAACAAATTTCATTAAGGGGAGAACAGAGAGAATTCTAAGGCCAGACATTAAAAGATATACAGAAGCATTTGGAGACCAGAATGAATGTGTTCAGCAGCCCTAAGCAACTGATAAAAGAAGTTCTACATTAATAATTCCTCCTCATTCTTCTCAAGCTAAATTAAACCTGTGATTTACTGAACTTTTCCGTTCATTTAATCAAATTGCTTTGTATCTGGGAGTAATATTCCTGGAGTTCCCCTGAATTTCAGCCTATTTGCATACCTCCCCTCATCCTAGCTTTTGTTCCTAAGCTTCACTTGTAACAACTTCTATATTGAGAAATCTAAAATATTTTTATCACCTGATTACTTTCTGTTCTTCCTCTCGAAGGTACAAAGAACGGGGGAACACTGGGGGTTATCTGAGCACCTAACAACAAACTTCATTTTGCAGGATTAATTCCCTTCAGATAATGTCTTGGATCTCTTCCCTAGAAGAGCTAAAACACCTGAGCACAGCTCTTTCTTTTCCTGTCCTCTGCATTAGTTTAAACCACTGGAACCTACTTTCTGTCATCCCACTGTCAGGACAAATATCCCACTGATATAGCAGTTCTGCAATTCTTTTGATCTCCACTCTGCTGTTTTCCTCACAAGCACTTCAGATGTGCAGAATGCTGCACATGCCTTATTTTTGTAAGGCAGGCAACAAGTTCTTCCTTCAGGTGGTATTTTACAACATAATTTGACTCTTACTCTTCCTTCTCAGAGAATCCCCCTCTCACATTCCTTTTCTGACCTCCAAACAGCTTGGCAGGCCATCTCTACCAATTTTTCTAGTTTGCAAGAAATATAATTACTTGATATAATAATTCTAGAGAGTTTTTTAAACTTCTTCTAGTAATTTATACTTGCTAAACTTGAATAGGTTATGCATAGCCAGAGAGTCTTCGGAAAGAGAGGGCCTGGAGTGATAGGACAAGGGGGAATGGCTTTCAGCCCAAGGAAGGTGGGTTTGGATGAGATATTGGGAAGGAATTCCTCCCTATGAGGGTGCTGAGACCCTGGCACAGGTTGCTCAGAGAAGCTGTGGCTGTCCCATCCCTGGAAGTGTCCAAGGCCAGGTTGGATGGGGCTTGGAGCAACCTGGGCTAGAGGAAGGTGTCCCTGCCCATGGCCAGGGGTGGGACTGGCTGAGCTCTAAGGTCCTTTCCAACCCAAACCATTCTGGGATGCTATGATTCTGTTATAAAATCTGTATTTACTATTAGACACAAACCCTAGGCAAGGGAGAAAGATATGACCTTTGTCAGGGATCAGAAGTCATCAGCTTACATACACCTTCTTTTCTTTTCCCAGTCTATTCCAAGATTCCTTACCCTGCCAGAGTTCCAAGGTCCTGCACTGAGTTCATTCTCCTTGGCCCTGGGAGCTGGAGGTGCTGCCCATGACTGTGCTGTAAGTGTGGGAATCTCATCTACAGACGCTGAATTTTCATCAAACACGGCAAAACTCGGAGTATTTGAAAGCTGCAGAGGAGTTTGAGGCTGGACGCTTCTGTTTGGGTTTGTGGCTATAGGCAAGAAGATTTATGCAAATTAACCTTTAACGATCACATTCAATTGCAAAGTCCACAACAAAAAGATGCAACTCTTCCAATAACAGGTGGTTTCAGCTCTTGAATGTACCTTTAACTGCATCTCCCACACGACTAATGGGTGCTCTCACTTTTTTCTTCCCCCTGCCTTTGAGATCTGCCAATGAGCTTCTCTGAGGCTCTGCAATTTCCAGCAGACCTGTATCTTTTCCATCTGGACTTTCCTCAAGTGCCAGTAGTGCCTGCCGAGAAACGCGGGCCTGAAACTGCCTAGAAAAACATCGGACAAGTCAGCATAACCTTGTCCAGGTACCCAGGGAAGCACCTCAGAGTAAGCTGTTCCCTCACCTGTGATGGGACTGCAGTTTGTCCAAAGGCTCAGCCTTGCGCTGAAGCCCTTCCTGGAATATCAGATCTGCTTTCTTGAAGTTCCCTCTGGCCTCCAGTGCCTCTGCCCAGGTGATGTAGAGCAGTGCCAGCGTGGTGCCAATCTCCTGGCTGCGCAGGTAACTGTACAGATCCAAGGGCTCGTGGCAGCAATTGCCCTGAAACAAGCCCAGGTCAGTGATCCCACGGGATTGCAAAGGGGTCCAAGTCAGAAATCTGCATTCTGATGCCTCCAGCCAGACCCCCCTGATTTCAGTACAAGTCTGAGAGGAGCAGCTGTAAGGCCAGGACATGCAACCACTTCCTAGATTTTATTTTTTTTTAATCTGAGGTAATTCAGTGATTGACCTATGTCATATTAGCATTCCTGAGAACAGTTATTTCAGCTTTAGATAAAGCACAGCATATTCCTTGCCAGTTTTGGAACTGGTAAATCAGCTCAGGAAGCTAAACCTGGAGAAAAGCTGCTTTAAAAAGATGAGAACAACAAAAATTACAGCAATGGAGAGACAGGGAGGGACAAGAACACGCTCAGCTTGGTTTGGCTCAAATACAGGATGTGGATACAAGACAATAGAAGCTAAAGTAACTGGTAGGGCAGATATAACACCTAAAATATATCTTTAAATCACTTTCCTTTCTCTTTAAATCATTATTTGAGCTCTACTTAGTCAAACCAGCTTTTCCAAAACAAAGCTTCTGGAGTTTGTAGCTGTCCAAAGATAACAACTCTAAAGAAGGTCTCAAGATCCCATCAAAAACAATAAGTGAAATTCAAAAGTAATATGTTTGCAGAGGGATACTTCTAATATTGCACCTGTTGTACAACATCCTTTGCCTCTGCTGTCACAAAAATCAGCTTAGTTTTGTGCAGATGACACCACAAGTCCCCGGGAAAAGCAGACCCAAGAGAGATTAAGAAAATACTCACAAACTTGAGCCAGAGATTAAGATAACGAGGGTCTTTGTAGTATCGCTGCTGCTCATTGAGGGCTTTCACTGCCCTTTCCAAAACTGCTGCCAGATTTCCATCTTTCCCACCCTGGGGGAAGGTCTGCTCTGTCCACTTGATGTACCTACAGATGGAAGATATGCAGAGGAAGTCAGTTCAGAATAAGTTTCTGCACAATCTAAGGGGATTTAGAAAAAAAAATAATTGAAATTAATATTGAAATACAACACATTATTCAAAAACTATTATAGAATTTAACTTGGAATGAGTTTCTAAATTAGAATGCTTTTCCCTTGCTTTTCCAAGGATATCTGACCTTTCTACTTTTTTTTTTTGAAAAAAAAAAAAACCGGAAACTCACCGGTCCCACACATCCAGAGGGTCATCTCCTGAGTAAAATCGGATTTCTGATTCAAATTCTCTAAAAGATAAAATTATCCATCCAATAAGTACATGTGTATCACTGGAAATACATTTTCCACGCTGTAAACTACGACTTAACTATTATAGTTAAAAGTACAACCCAATCTCCCTGGTGTTTGCTGTTTAAATGCTCCACTGCAAACCTGAAAGTTGCAGTCTGTACCACACAGCACCTACAGCGAGTAGTTCTGAACACCTGGAGTGTGACAGTAGCACAGACATCAGCTACTAAACATCTTTTATGCCTTTTTTAACGCTTATGAGATCAGTACAGTTGAGTAAGACAGAGAAAAATGAGGAGGAGGAGGGAGGAATATAAGGGGAAAGGAGGTGTTATAACATCACCCACTGTTTTTTGAGCTGCACAGCGGTGTGGCTGGAGGAGTCCTGCTGAGCCAGCGCCTCCTGCAAGCTGGACATCACCCGCCCCTGCCTGAGGGGCTGCACATTCTCCTTGCTCAGCTCCCACTCATCGCCGCACTCCTGGGACATGACGGCGGCTCCTTTAGCCCTGCGCTCACAACAACAACAACAACATCATCACATGTTTGCAGGACACAGACCTGAAACTTCACAGGCCCGCCGTTCATCAGCCCATTCACGCCAAATTTACTGCGCAGTCAAAACACACCGTTTACATGCCCAACTCTTAGAGGGACTTTGGGTTTTAATTCCCTTCCGTGGGAATTGCATGAAACGAATGGCAATGCTAACAATGAAGAACCTCTGCAGGCAATGTTTGCAGGGCAAGCCGCTCAGATGATGGCGTTTCCCTTCCCGGGGATTGCTCCCTTCCCTGCCCCGAGACTGACACCCTCCGCCCGGGGGGAGCCTGGGCGGGGACCCGAGTTCATCCGAGCCCCTGTGGCTCTTCACCTGCGAGCAGCGCGAGAGCAATAATTCTCCATTGTTCGGTGATTTTCTATCCGCCTTTACAATCTAAATTTCTATTAAGGTAGTTGCGGAATAAGGCAAGTTTCTGAATGCTTTAGTTAAAGCAGTGGTAACGCAAGTATCCAGTTTCCCGACAAGAGATGCCGAACGAAGGTGCTCTGTAACCAGCTCAAGTTCAAGTAAAGTTCGAGCTCCAAACGACCACCAGAGACCACCGGGAAACCCCCCGGGCCGCCGCGGCCCCGCGCTCCCCTCAGCCCTCGGCCCCTCACGGCCGCCTCGGCCGGAATCAGCCCACGGCCAGATTTTTCCAAAACTCGGTCCTTTTAATATCTAAAGAGATGCGCAGTTCTGGGAAAAAAAAACCTGCTGCAAAATCCCTGCGCTACCAGATTAACTACAGCACTCAGCAACAGAGCGCTGAGCGCGCGTACAAGACCGGTCAGAGTAACAGCACCGACCTAATGTTTTGCTCGATTAGCTGGGGACCTTGCGCTCTGTCAAGTTCTTCCCCGCGAATATCCCACTACGGTCTGCAGTCGTATTTTTCCCGACTTACTATCCCCAACAAGTAATTTACAAAGCAAAGCAGATTCTGCGAATGAGAGTTCAGAACTGAGGTCTCAGCCCGCAGCTCCGCGCGCCCCTCAGGGCTCCGCGCGACCCTCAGCCCCTCACGGCTCCGCGCCCCTCTCGCCCCTCACGGCTCCGCGCGCCCCTCAGCCCCATGCACCCCTCAGCCCCTCACAGCCCCAACGCACCTCGCATCCCTCACGGCTCCGCGCACCCCTCGGCGCCTCAGCCCGCGTACCTCGCACCCTTCAGCCGCTCACGGCTCCGCGCCCCTCTCGCCCCTCACAGCTCCCCGTACCCCTCAGTCTCTCGCAGCCCCACGCACCTTTCCCCCCTCGCAGCCTCGCGCGCCCCTCAGCCCCTCACGGCTCCGCGCGCGCCCCTCAGCCCCTCACGGCTCCGCGCGCGCCCCTCAGCCCCTCACGGCTCCGCGCGCGCCCCTCAGCCCCTCACGGCTCCGCGCGCGCCCCTCAGCCCCTCACGGCTCCGCGCGCGCCCCTCAGCCCCTCACGGCTCCGCGCGCGCCCCTCAGCCCCTCATGGCTCCGCGCGCGCCCCTCAGCCCCTCACAGCCCCCACGCACCCCTCGGCGCCTCAGCCCCTCTCGGCTCCGCGCACCCCTCACAGTCCCGGGCCCCTCTGTCCCCTGAGCCCCGCGTACCTTTCGGCTCCGCGCGTCCCTCACGGCTCGTACCCCTCAGCCTCGCGCAGTAACGGCAGCGCCGCCTCAGCCCGCCCCGAAATTCAAACGTCCACCTTCTCCCCATTGGCCGCTCCCGGCGCCCCCCTCACCTGATTGGTTCGTTTCCGCACCGCCGCCGCGGGGCATCACGGGAGCTGTAGTTTCCCTTCAGGCGACTCCGTCAGGGAGAAATAAATAGTTTTATAATTTATTCCCTCAGAATTAATCTTATTATTATGGCTTCCCACTGCCAGAGGGTGGGTTTAGATGGGATATTGGGAAGGAATTTCTCCCTGTGCGGGAGGTGAGGCCCTGCCCTGCCCTGCCACAGGTTGTCCAGAGAAGCTGTGACTGCCCCAGTGAAATCAAATTTTTCCAGCCCTTATTTACGTGGTACAGTCGAGAACTCAGGTTTAACAACCTCACCGAGGGGGAGTGGGGAGGGAAGCGCATTAACAGCTCCCTACACTAGTTTCAAGTTGTTCTTCAGCATCACCTTGTGTTCCTGTAGGGAACTGAATGTGTTGGGACTGGTCGTTCATCTCACTTTAAGTGAAAGTTGAGATCTTAATAAAATCCAACATCTTCAGGGTCTTAAAAATACTGATGTCTTGCTCTCTTCTGCATTCTAGATCTGCAAAAACTGAAATATGTGGCAGCTGCAAAAAAAATTTCCCTAGACTTGGACAGGAATATCCTGTGAGTAATACAGATTAGCTGCCTGCTATTACTGAGAAGGTGATCAAAACCAGAAATATTTGTCACAAAAAAATTTGACTATTTGATGAGTAAAAAGTGATTTTTTTCCTTCATAACTGACCTTAACTCCCAGACTCTGAAGCCATTTGTGATGCCTGTGGGTTATGGAGATTCCATACTCCCAGATGAGACAAACTTGGATCACGCTGTTGACGGGTGGTTTCTTCTTCACTACATAGGCAAAAAATTAATGACCTGCCTAAAAGGGATATATGGCCTTATATCTCCCTAAAAAATCTGTTACTTTTATACCTGAAGAGTTAACACACTTATCCTACAATAAAATGCAGAATGTATGCATAAAGATATATAAATCCCAGCATAACATCGAGTATAATGTGGTGTCTTAAATTTTTCAGCTCTTTCATTATGACTTATCATACAAGTGTTTATCTCAACTTACACAAAATCAAGGTGAAAACCAGAATTCCAACCTCAGTCCTTCATTACAGCAACCTCTCTGCAAAAGGAGCACAGGAATACAAGTTCTATCCAGGTATTACTACTGGGTCATTTCCTTGGCCTCAGTTGTTGCTTTAGTTCTAAATCTGTTCCTTTCAGTGTCTGGTGGACTCTTGTGTTGTTATTGATTGGATAAAATATCTATTTATAAAAAGGGAAGGCTATATTTTGCTTAAAGCCCATATGATGGAGTTGATCCTGTTTCTTTAAGTTTGCATTTACTGCTCAGGTCTGTTTTATTTTTTAGGAGGACTTAGTAACCAACTAAGGAAAAAATAAAAGGTACAAACCAGAATAAAATTGAATTGACTTCTTTTTTGAGGGAAAAAGAATCCATTTTGGAGCTAAGGTCACTCAATATCCAAGAAAAATCAGGTTAAAACAGGTCTTTTATGGCTGACTATTTATCATTTGGAAGTGTTCTTTGAGAAGAAGGATAATCTCTCCGGATGAGGTGACTGAAGAGATCAGGGTTCATTATTGACTCAGACAAAAGGGAGATCATTCTGCTCTCCCACATACAAAGAGAAAACTCTCCAGTTCTCTTCCATCCCTTCGAAGCCAAACCAACAAGTGTCCTCTGCACTCTGCCGGGTACCAAAAGCATTTTTCTCTTGGGGGCCAAAAAAGGCCCAAAGGTGCATTTGCTGTCACTTATGCCAATGAGACTGGATAAAATCCATGGGGTTATTCAGTTCTAAATGGGGACAGAATGTGAGCAGAAAGGAATTTTCAGACACCTGGTGATTTTTTAAATCAGGTTTCCATTACTTCCTGCAGGTAAAATGTCTATTTACTTGATTTTTTCCAGTTCAGGTTTAGAGTTTCCCCTGACAGCCAAGAAGGGATGTGGCTTTTTCTCCTTGTAGAGGCCAAAGGGAAGGTGAAATGGGCACTTCCCAGGGGTGTTATTCCAGGAGAGGGTGCTCCAGGCTTGGGAAAGCCATGAGCATCCTCTTCCTTGGCAGATGTAAAATCCCAAACCCACACCTCCCACTGCCACACTGGAACTGCTGGTATTCACCTGCAGATTTGTTCGCTGACTTTTTATAGCTCTGACTTACAAACACTAAACAAATATCATTCTAAGCTGGTACAGAAATAAAAATCAGAGCTTGATTTGGGAGAGGGTGAAAGAGATTTCTTAAATCTACCTGTAGAGTTAAACTTCCAAAAGCATTTGAGTGTCTTTGGAGTGCAAGGGTGAGCTTTTCAAGGTACTTCGGCGTTTATTTGCCATCAGAAAACACTTAAGCTGATACAATTTTCTAAAAACGTTTCTATTGGTACATTTTTCTTTCCCACGCAGATGTTTATAAATGAACATGATTGTTGTACAATAATGCAAGAAGTTTATAAACATTCCCAGCCTCAGCAGACAAACAAATCCCACCAGATGGAGGGTAAACTCAGATGGACTTGAACTGAAAAGGTTACATTTTCTTCTTGTTCCTTTCACTTTTTTATTATTTTTTTTTTTCCAAAAAGGCAGAAGTGAAGAACAGGATCTGGAGGCTTTAAGGCAATAGCTGGAGGAAGCTGAGCTCTGCCTGCTGCCAAGTTTTATTAGTTCTCCTCACAACAACCACCACTTCCACAGACACAGCATTTACCAAACATCACCTCCCTGGAAATTAAACAAGCATAACTCTGAAAAACACAGAGCCCCGTGGCTGTGTGTACTGATGAGGACTGGAGGAAAACAAAGCCTGGTTTGGTGGGACCAGTCTGATTCCAACAGCACAGGGAGCACCCCGGGGAGGGAAGGGGGAGCACTGGGAGCTGAGCACAGACTGCAGGTCCAGGGAGCTCGTCAATCACTGTGCCAGAAACCCAGACAGACAGACAACAGGGCCCTGACAGACAGGAATGAGCACACGTGGCACAGCCATGAGGGACACTCCAGCCTCTCCCACCCCTCACAGTCCTCCCAGGAGCAGCACCAGGGATGGCAGGCTGGGCTCACCCTCGCTGTGCCCAAGGGTGGTGGGCTGCCATCAGGAGCTGCTGGAGAGCTCTCCCAGTCCCGTGGGAAATGCTTACTGGAGACAACCCAAAGCAGCAGGAGGAGCCTTGTTTACATGGCAAACACAGGGCACACTCCCTGCCCTCCACCAGCAGCCAAACCACACTGGGCAAACAGCTCGGCTGCAGGAGGGATCAAAGCTTCCCACATCTCCACCTGCAGCATGAGTGCAGCTCCTGAAGGCCACACAGCCAGGGCAGCTCTCAGGAGAGCAGAACTGAGCACTGAACACTGGGACAGGGACATGGATGGGAATAAAGTATGGGCCTAGAGGATAAAAGCCTCCTTGCAAATCCTTTGTGCTCTGGAGTACTTGAGGATCCCAGCAGTCATCCTTTGGTTTCTCTCTCTCTCGGGTTTGTCTGGAATAATGGCAGCAAAGTGGAGATTGGTTTGTAGGGAAAAGGCAGGATTATTTATTGGTTTTGCTCCTCTACCATGACACTTACTTTGTTGCAATCCTGTGCTGTTGTGCTAAGCTGAGGAAATGAGACAAAGACCAGTGACCCAAGTTCCTCCTGCTGCATCCCTGCCTTGGACAGTCTCGAGTTTTTACTGGAAGTTAAACGCTCCACAACCCACGTCTGCTCTGCAGTGAGCCCCAAAGTGAGAAAACCAGGAGCAGTATAAATTTTGTGCTGATGATCAGAAGATGCCAGTGGAGACCAGCCCAGCCTTTGGCTGCCAGCTGGGGGAAGAGATGGGTCGATGGGAGGTGCAAACCTGGACAGGAGCATCAAACACCTTCCTCCCCCTGCTGCCTGGAAACACAGTGCTGACTTGGCAGGGCCATAACTGAAGGCAATATCTCAGGAGCTCTTTTCCCTGACAGATAGGAGATAGACAGTTAAAATAGTGCACAATGAGTGGGTTTATGGCATAGAAAATTGATGACTAAGTCCTTCAGTAAAGAACAAGTGATTGGTGCTTGTTAACCAATGACAGAGGAAACACCAGCTCCTGAGTGTAGAACCTCCTGGCTGGTGGCAGGATGAGGACTGTGGTGGCACATTCCAGCTGCCTGTGCTGGAGCACAGAGCAGAGCCAGGCCCTGAAGTGAGTTCCTGGACACAGTCACATGAGCAACTGCAGGCTCAGGGGGACTTGCTGACACCAGACTGTAACACCCTGAAGGGAACAGCCAAGCACTCACTGCTGGCTTATTCACCCACCAAGGAGATGAACACTGGGCTGTGTAACCAAACTGCTCCCTGAGCTGGGCTAAGGTCAGACCTGGACTGCCAGGTCAGTTCAGGTACAGCTCTGCTGTACCTGCAGCCAGTTTGGGAAAGGTGATGTGAAGGGGCCCAGGGAAACAGGCAGGAAGTGGAGAGATGAAACATGTTCTCCCCCTTGAATCCTAAGTGCCATTCCAAGGTCTCACTAAAGGGGTAAATTAGCTGTAATCTCCTCTGGCCTTATTTGCTGCATTTAGACAGGCAGGGCAGGCAACCTCATCCTCTGCATTCCAGTTTACTCCCTGAGCAGAAAGATGGACTTCATGCCAGCAAAGCTGCTGAGATTCCCCCATTTTGAGGGGGATGTAGGCCCACTTCCATTATAATTCAGACTCTTCTCCTGTCACTGCATCCATATAAGACACATTGACTGTCTCCTGTGCAGCTGGGGGTGAGGAGCTCTCTGAGGCGAAGGACAGTCCCAGCCCTCCGTGCTGATCATCCAGGTCAGAATCTTCTTCCTCCTCCTCATTCTTCTGCAGATATTGGTCACTGTCATCATCATCATCATCTGCTGCTGCATTGTTCTCAATCACTTCAACCCTCTCTCCAGCCTCTGGATCCACATCGGTCTTAAACCACACAGCTTTGTAGCCATCGTCTGCCACGTGCCTGTCTGTCTTGAGGATGGACTTCACCTCTTTCTCCTGTCCGGGCTCTTCTTCCACTTCTTCCTCTTTCTCTCCCTGGATGGAGATGGTGCTGGAAGCTGTAGGACCCCTTGAGAGACTCTCAGTTTCCCCTGCACTGCGGGAGGGCAGGGGAGGCACTGGCTGCTCCAGCACACCAGTCTCCAACTGGACGCTGCCGTTTTCTGGTGTCTTATCCTGTGTGGTGCTCACGTCTGGGTATTCATATTCCTGGTAATATTCGTTGTGGTGACCCCCAGAGACTTCCTTGGAGAGCTACAGGAGAGACAGTGATTGTAGTGACAGGAAGACAAATGGGGGGTGTGAGGGAAGGGGTGGCTGAAGTGACTGAGCTCCTGCCCAGGGAAGTTCAGCTTGGTTTGCAGTTAGACCTATTTGAAGCCAGGGAAAGATACAGCTCCCTGGAACAGCTGGTTTTTATTGACTCCATTTCTGGAGCTTTCTCAGGTCAGTGTGGGCATGTTTTCCAGGAGGGCTGAGCACCAGCACTGTGCACTGATTTGTCCCCATCTGTTTGAGGTATTACTCTGGAGGGGGATTCACCTCACCCAGGGGGAAGGACTGTTGTTCTCCACCTGAGCCATGTGCTCTGCACTCATGTCTAGGCTCCTGGCAGTCCCATCCTAAGGCACAGACCAACATCTGGTCAGACAAATTACACCCTAAACTCCAAGGTGACCAGTCTGCCAGGGCCCTGAGAGGTCCAAAAGTAAATAGCTGAAGTGCAGACAAGTGTCTCAGCCCAGGCTTCTCAAATGTGAGGGACCTTTCTCTCCTTTGACTATGGAGGGAGGATGAACTGTGGTTTAGAGACCACCTCTGATATGTGTCACATTCATCCCAGGTTTTGTGCTCCATGGAGCTGGGGTCCTCTCCTTACCATGTCTGCTCATCATCTACCACACAGCTCCAGCCTAGGGAGCAGAAAAGAACAGCAGCAAACACCACCAAAGCAAGGTTACCTGTGCAAACATTGTCTTGGGAGTGATTTACCACCTTCACACAATGTGTGCTATTTGGGCAGCCCACCCAGACTTTAAAACTTCCTCAGATGCCACTTTCTCACTCTTAGAAATTCAGGTACAAACAAGGCACTCACCTTCTTCTTCAGCAGGTGTTTGACAGGTTTTCCATACCATTTACTGGATTTCCATACCAGCACTCCAAGGAAGACCAAGGCAATTAAGAGCAGTGCTGCTAAGGTGCCCCCTAGGATAGCCATGTCCTGAGCAGAGTACATCTTATCAGAGGAGGCTTCATCTGTAAGGCAAACAAACCAGTGTTACAGAGCCCAAACTGGCAGCCAGTGTGTTTAACACAACCCTTCGCTGTGGGAGAAGCTCCAACCAAGTTTGGAAGGGCAGGGAAGCATCCTGTGCTGCAGAATGTGACAGTGATATATCTAATATCACAGAACACCATTTTTTTTCTGTCCTAAAAGCAGAAATGGTTTTGGTTTTATTACATAGAATACTATAATTTCCAATAAATTACATGAAGTGGAAATAGTAGCCATTCACAGAACAATGACTTTTACCTGGTGATTTAACTGAATCGATATATAACTGACTGTATTAGGCAAGTAGATGCTACATGGAGCAAATTTATGTAGGTCTTTGGCTTTCCCACTTCACCATCTTACACCAGAATGCAAAAATGAGGTTTCTTTGTACATATGTGTGTGAAAATGCAAAGCTTCCTTTAATCCAGAACATCCCCTCCGATAGTGATGAGCATGTTAAAATAAAAAATAGAAAAGCAGTAGGAAGTGCCTAGGACAGGAAACCCTTTCCTGCCTTTTTGTAGCTGTAGCAATATTCCCCAGCCTGCCCAGGGGCAGCTGCTGCTTCCACTGGCCAGTGTAAGGTATTTGTACAGAGATCAACAGCATAGTAGAAAGACAGAAACATTCTCAGCTTGGCTTGGTGGTGGGATTCTTTAAGTTTTCCAGCTTCATTTTGTAGTGTAAATTACTCTCATTAATGATTAATTGTTAATGAAACACGGTTTTGTTCTCCTCCTGATTGTTCATGGTAATGGACTTTGAGTATCCCCTCCCTGGGTTTATCATTAACACCCTGGGGAGGGCTTAGGACCTCGGTGACTTTTTGCTGCTTACTCATGTCTCCTGGGGAGCCACAGCCCAGAGTGTGTCCCAGAACTGTGAAACTCCTCCTGTGTCCCTGTGCAGCCTGCTCAGCTGGCCCTGTCTCACCTGGAGGGCCTGGCCAGGCCAAAGGGAACCTCAGATCTGTTTGGGCCATCCCTGGGTTCTGGCCATGGCACAGAATTCCTCTCAGAGGCTCTGAGCCATTCCCTGTCATTTCAATGTATCTTTTTGCATATTCAGCAGCTCCATTGCTTTGTGTGGTTTAAGAAGCAAGGGCAGCATTTCAAAGTTGCCCAGAAGTGGTGGTACATGCTTGGAGCATTCCCAGCTCTGTACTGACACCTGAACCAGCTCTCTGCCAAGCTGGACTGTGCCCTTACATTGGGGTCAGGTGGTTTGTGGCTGTGAAGTGACTCTGCCTTTAGGCAATCCAAATTTACACCCAGGAGCCCACTTTTTTTCCTCACCCCATGATGGTGGTGATGAGAGGGTGAAGTGGGAACATCAATCACACATCACTGTATAGAAACCAGTGGAGTCTGGGCATTGTGTGACTATCCTGATGTGAAAATGCAAGATATTGGTTCACCTTAATGCAAAGTATAAGTTTCATAAACTTCAAACCTAATTAAATTATCAGACCTATTTAAGAGTCACTTCTCAGAAGTATGTAAGTGTGAGCTATTTTTACATCAACACAGTTAAACAGTAACTGGAGGGTTACGTATGAAGCCTCATGTCTACCTTATTACTCATGGGTTATTTCTTCTGGTTAGACCATAAAGTCTTGGGGTAAAAGAACCTGACCTGAGTAGAAAATGCCTTGGCTCATGGGCAAGCCTGGCTTTGGGGAGTGCCAACTGCCCTCTGCTGGGCCTAAGACAGGCAAGAACATTGCAGTTTTCTCTGTGTTTGGCTTAAAAGGAGCAGGGAGGTACCAAGGTCTCAGGGCAACCCTCCCCTGCCATGATAGGACATCCTGGGTTATCTCCCAGCATGAATCAGCCCCAGATTTAGCTTTGCAATAACAAGAAAAGGC
Organism: Manacus candei; assembly: GCF_025592945.1. Taxonomy (NCBI): domain Eukaryota; kingdom Metazoa; phylum Chordata; class Aves; order Passeriformes; family Pipridae; genus Manacus; species Manacus candei. Next base: position 3,132,711 of record NW_026138057.1, read on the forward strand.
ACCACAATAAACAGCACCACTTAAAGTCTCAGGAGGCTGTTTGAGGATGTTGTTGGAATGTTTTCTCTGTCAAAGCCCCTGCAAATATGGGGTTGGCCTCAGCCCAGGCCTGCAGACTCAGCAGGTGACTCTCATGGCCAGTTTGCCCAGAGAAGCAGAAAAGACTCCCCAGTCATCTCCACAGAGCAGAAACCAGAGCCCCCAGCCTACCTGTGGCCGGCAGGACCTCCACCTCAATTACAGTGCTTGCCTCCTGCAGGCTCAACACATCTCTTCCAACAGCCTATGGGAACATGGGAAAGAGAGGCTTAGGCGCTTCCAAATCTCCAGCTCACCCTCCAGGTCTGGGGGTGAGCCCTCTGAGGACAAAGTATCCTGTCCATCTCCTCACCACAGCCCTGCACAGGGGCTGGACAGCCTGGTCACAGAGGAGGAAGAGCTCTGAAGATTCCCTGTGCTGGGGGGGAGTGGATGACCTGACCCAGGTCCATGCTTTGTGCAGAGTTCCCAGCAGGGTGCAGTGCACAGGTACTGAGGTGATGTGGGGCAGGAGCAGTGTGTGTTGGCAACCCTTCTGTGCCCTGCCTGTGTAGCCACAGCAACGCTGTGGTCAGGCTGGCTCAGACAGCTCCACAGGGCATGGCACTGTGCCAGCAAGCCTGAGGGACCCCATTGGAGCTGGCAGGCAGATGGACAAAGGGAACAGGCAGCTTCTTTCAAAGCCTAAAGTTAATAACTGCTTCCTTTGACCCCAGCAAACAAAGCACTGGAATTCCCCCTCTTTGCACAGGGCTGACAAAATAAAGAAGAAAGCTGCCCTACCTCGATGGCCACAGTCCCTGGGGACTGCAGCACCACGTTGGTCAGGATGAGTCCGTCTCTGGTTGCGATGAAATCGGTGCTGTTTTTGATGTAGTACTCGATGTTTGGGTTGAATTTCTGAAAAGCCAGAGTGATGCTCAAACCACATTCTGCTCCACCTGCACCTTCCTAACAACCCCTTGGCAGCACTTGTCCAAGACACCTGAGGTACAAGCAGGTGTGTGGTGCAAAAAATAAATCTGCACTGAGCAGCTGAGAAAGGCTGAACTCACCTGTGTTCACCCTGTGCTCAGAGCATCACAAACACCTCAAAAAAATTCCCAAGTCTTACCCAGTTTCTACTGGTAACTTTACTATTTGCCCAAGCAAAATACATCCATGCAAGAGACCCATATGGGACTGGCATTGGAAGAGGGGGGGTCCAGCAGCTTTTCCTCATTACATCACACCATAAGTGGTATGATCTGTGTGGAATTTCCAAGGAAATATAATATGGAATACTAGAGGAAAACATGTGTTTGCCTCTCCCCACCTCCCCTTCCTCCTGTTTCCTACTCCTGCTTTGAGCCCAACACGGTGCATTTCCAGTCTCTTACATCAGGGAAGTCCTCGTCGGCTGCCGTGACCGTCAGGGGGGTGGAAGGATCTCCAGCCTGGAAGACAAAGCTCCTCGGGGCCAGTCCAACCACCACGGTGCCGCTGTAGAGCCCTGTCTCGAAGTGTGGGGGATAAAGGCTCTTGTTGATGACCTTTATCTCTATGGTGGCCACGGAGTATTTCCGGACGTTGTTGGCCTGGGTGGCCTGGGGAGGAAGAGAGACAGATGCCAGGGAGATGCTTCCCCTGCTTGTGAGGAGACATGAAAAGACAGGCCTGATGCAACCCCAGCTCAGCAGGATGTCCCCATTCCGTGACTCCTTTGCTGTCACCACCCGTGAGGGAGAAGCCTCTTAACTGCTGCAAGGGCTTTGCATGTGGGTTGGTGTAAGACATGGGTCAAATACTGGGCCCTTCCAAAAGAAAGGGAGGAACTGAGTTATTCTGAACATCACTGACTCCTATCACATCCTGGCTGCTGCTTCCTAAAAATCCAGCTGTGCTGGGTGACTGTCTGCAATGGCATCACTTACCATGACCTGCAAGAGGAAGGAGTCTGGGGAAGTCACTATTTTGTTCATAGTTAGATTCCCCGTGTCTGCATCCACTGAGAACACTTCATCTGTATTCCCTGGGGAAAATGGAAAGGCCATTCAATCATCAAATTCCTTCATAAAGTGACCTGGAGCTCACAGACTCATTCTTTTACATCTTCATGACAATATCCCCAGGACAAAGTGCTGTTCTCCTTGCCTGCCTGGCTGCTTCAAGGATGGGAGTGCTGTCCAAGGACTCAGAGAGACACAACACACATGTGTGAACCCAATTAAATGAGGTAGGACAGCAAAGCTTTGCATTTCCAGTGCCTGGGCCCAGATATTGTCGGTTTAAATTCTGATAAATGCCCAGAGCCTCTGGTGCAATTTGAGGACTGGAAGTCTCTATCCAGTTCCCATTCTGTTCTGGGAATGCTTATTTCTCTCTACGGGCTACAAAGGGAGTCTAGACACAAACCTTGTATTGATGCAGGGGTAGAAATCAGCTTCCTACATGTGTGTGTGAATCATAAAAGTACCTGGGTCGGATATGTGTTAAAATATAAGCAGAATTTTTAGTTCTCTTCCTCACTCCAAGACATTGTGGGCTCTGTTTAGACAATGACCCCCAGACTGGGGCCCTCTGTTGCCTGTGGGGTGGGGAGGCCACATGCATCCAAAGTGCCAGTGGAATTTAGGGTTCTTTGATGTGTTGTTGTCAGGAGGATATTCACTGCTGAATGAGGCACAGCTAAAGGGAGAGGAGCACTCCATCTGGCCAACAGCTTCTACCTTTGCCTTGATAACTATGCAGAACCCCACTACTGCTAAAATAAAATAAAAAAATAAATCCTTTGACTGACTTAAAGGGCCCAATCAATGACTGGCAATCAGTTGACTATATTCAAGTGATCTTCTTGAAATCAAGACTAAAACAGGGCAGATGAGGCAGTGGCAATGTGCTGGGGAATAAAAACACAATTCTTGGCACTGCATGAAAATTATGCTGCTAAAGTGAGAATTTTAGGTTCAGCTTGAAGACTGAATGAAAGTGGCATGACCAGACTGGCAAAATCATGTCTAAAAAAAAGATAAGACATATCTCACCTCCCATAAACCCCGATTTCATTGTGATTGGATTGAGGGACTGTAATTCTCGTTTTCTTCCTCTCTGTACAGACTATTTCTTCTACTTAATCCACAGTGTTCTGTGGATCTCACAGTGTTTCTGTGGCACAGACAGGGGCTCTCAGTGAGATGCCATGGGGGTACCTGCTCTTGGTACTGCAGGGGACTTGAGCAGTGCTCTTTTGGGGAAGGTGGCAATGTGACAATGTCCACTCACCCCCAACGATGCTGTACACGATCTTCTCGTTTATGGTGTAGTCGGGATCAACGGCATAGATGGGTCCTGGTCTCAGGGTCAGTGGCTCCACCTGCAATGAGAAGGCACAGCCTCACATGCCACAAACCAGCACTAAATCAGCAGCTGGGGCTCTCTCCCATCCCAGCGTGGCTCCAGTGGCTTTGTGAGGGCAGAATGGGGTTTATGGCTGCCAGATGGCTGGCACAGGGCGGAGGGGAGCCAGCCTTGGGAGTGGAGTGCTGCAGGAGCAGCAGTGCTGCCTGGGGTGGGGAATTCCACCTTCTGGGGTGACAAAGGTTCCCTGTCCTGCTGAACCATCTGCACTGTAACTGGAGACCAGCAGGAGCTCATGGAGGTTACCAGGCACTTCCCACTGGGAACAGCATGAGGGCCCTGTTTGGTGGCTCCTGCTCACCGCCAGCTCGGAGATGTTGACGATCCCGGAGTAGGGGCTGCTGATGCAGACACTGGTGTCGTTGTGGAGGAGGGCACAGGGCAGGAACCAGGGTGCTCTGGTGTCTGCTTGGGTGATCAGGAGGGTTATTGTTGCAGTAGCTGTTCTGGTGAGGTCGGCGCTGCCCACAGGCCTGTCCTGGAGCCAAAGGCAAAGCACACTCATGAGACGTCATTTTTATTGCCAAAGAAGGGCCCACCTGCCACAAGCAGTGGCCCAGGGTCCTTTAGCCCTTGTCACTCCACTCTGTTTAAGGCTTAGAAATTTATGTGAGATTGGCTAAAGCACTGGGTTGTCTGCTTCTGCTGGCAAAGGTGGGCTGACTGCAAGTCTGTCCCTGTAACTGTGGAAGGTGAAAGGCTGCTCCAAGCCCACCACCCACCCTCCCTCTGCCACCCCAGAGATCTCCCATCCAAACTCACCCTTCAGGTAAAAGACACCGGGCTAATGAGGCATTCTGTTCCTCCCCAGGGACTTACCCTTGCATACAACAGCAACCTTGTTGATTGAAATTTATCATAGTCCAGTGCTTTTTGTAAATAAATTTCAGGGTTATTAACTCCTTTTATGGCAAAATAACCGTCTGTGCCCTGGCAAGGGAAAAGGAAAAATCCTGTAGCAGACTCAGTCACAGAATGTTTCAAATCCTGGTCATTGCTGTGTTTGTCATCTCAATTGTACCTTTAATCCTGGGGAACTGGTTGGGGGGGCAGTGTGGGAATGCTGGATCTATTTAATCTTTGCTACCGCACACTGGAGTTGCCTGGCTTGTCAAAAGGTGTGTTCCTCCTCCTGGATGAAATCTCATACCTCATTTATTTCCTACACTCAACAAGTTGCCAACAAGCCTTCATTTTTGGTCCCTGACAGCCAAGGAATCTCACTTTCATGCAAAAAACAGGCCAAAGATGGCTCAGCCTCTGAGGGCTGGCAGGATCACCTGCCTTAGCCTAATGCAGCTGGATTTTGGAAGAAACTGTAAAGCCAAACTGAAGTAACGTATGTTGCAATTTACTCTGTAGCCTTCTGCATTTGCTTTGGCTCTCCTTTAATCTTATGCCTTGTCTACAGTTCCTTTGAGTTTCTCAGTCCTCTCGATTTACACCAGTGTGAATGCAAAGTCTGGTCCCAGAGCTGAAATGCAGAAACTGGTGGTTTCTGTTCCCAGCCCCTAAAACCCCTGGGGTAATGGAGGTAACGCATGCAAGTGTCAGGCACTGTCTGCTCCCCCCACAATGCTTTTCAAAAGTGCAAACATACATTTGGGGGTTCTCTTGAATTTGCTTTTATTTTTAGTTTCTAGCCAGCCCTTGCACTCCAGGCTGGCATCAGGGACTGTGTGCACAACCCATTTCCGTTGGCAAACAGGGCAAGGACTCCATTTCCCATCTGACTCAGTGCAATTCTGAGCTCCCTGAGGTACAAAGGTCTCCTGATATGTTTACAGATCATCCCAACAAGACTTCCCTGAGTTTTATGGCTCTGAATATCCCAGATGAAAATTTAATCTGTACAGTGCAATAAAAGTGTGAGCAGTGAGAGAATTCAATACCTACAGCATTGATGGCTCTGTTCTGTTAACCAAATAAATGTTTGGGGTTTGTAAAAGATGAGAGCTAAATGCAATGACCTCTGCCTGAGAACTGGGGCTCTTCTGAATCCAGCTTCTCCAGAGCTACTCTTTCTGCCCAGAGATGCTCACCTGCACTGTGGCTGTGAGTTCATAGTAGATGATGTCCAGGTCAGCATCAGTAGCAGTTAAATCTTCACGGGCTACAATGGTTGCATTCACTTCTGTATCCTGAGAAAACACATTGCTGGGGTTATTCTCTGTGTGAAATGGGCTGAAGCCTCTCCCTGCTGACCCCTCCTCAGTCCCACAGCACTGAGTGACCCAGTGCCCTCTTCCATTCCAAGACACACTCACCTCTCGGACAGACCTGGTGAGATTCGGCTGCTGAAACTGCGGATCGTTGTCGTTCAGGTTGAGAATGGTGACAATGATTTCCAAAGAATCGCTCTGCAGAACGGGCAAAGGGAGAGGATCAGAGCCAGAAAGAGGCTGCTGGGGCTGCTCCTGGTCTGCAGAGTGACCAGAGGGGATGGTGTAAGGAGCAGAGCTGGGTGGGGGCTGGATGGAGCTGGGAGTGTAGTGTGTGTGCCCACAGGGAGAAGGACATCTCCCCATGCCTGTGTGGGAAGAGCAGAGGGAAGCACATGCTGGGTGCAGTTCCTCATCCTGGGGCTCACCTGGCCAGTAGAGTCCTCACAGTTCAGGTACACCACCAGCAGGGGGTCTTCCTGCAGGAAACACAAACCCACCACTGCAGAAACAGCCAACATGTGCAAACTCCTTCAAAACAAATGACCCAAACTTATGCTTTGCTGAATCAGAAATGCTGATGGGCTGTATCTTGGTTTTAGGTGTACCTAACTTTTCCTTTCTTTCCTTTGTGCTGGGATCTTGGGATGGAGTCAAACCAGCCCAACCTTCCAGCCTCTCTCCCTGCTTATCCTGTAAGATGCTGACAGAGCTAACCTGTCATTTTCTCCCACTTCAGGTGAATTCAAACAGAGATTTCTTTTTAAATTGAATGAATCAGAAACGTTCCATGTGGCAAGTACAGTGTCGCCTGCAGGGTATTAACTCTGGCTGCTGCTCTTGACTCAAATAAATGTGGGGTTTTACATTGAAAGGGAACTTAAGGATGGTTGTGGCTGTACACAGAGCACTCCAGTGAGGTAAAAGAATGTAGCAGCAACCTAAATGAACAGTGACCTTTTATGCTGCTTTTCAGTTTCACACAAGGTCATAGAATCACAGAATGGTTTGGGTAGGAAAGGACCTTAAAGCACCTTCCACTATCCCAGGTGGCTCCAATCCCTGTCCAACCTGGCCTTGGACACTTGCAGGTATGGGACAGCAGCAGCTTCTCCGAGCAACCTGTGCCAGGGCCTCCCCACCATCAAAGGGAAAAACTTCTTCCCAGTATCCCATCTAACCCTGCCCTCTGTCAGTGTAAAGCCATTCCCCCTCATCCTGTCACTCCAGGCCCTTGTCCAAAGCCCCTCTCCACCCTTCCTGTCCGTCCCTTCAGGCAGTGACTCACCTCATAGTCCACCACCTTTGTGAGCAGCAGCTCATCCCCCTGGATGGTGAAGAAACTGCCGTCGGGGAACCGGGGGTCGATGCTGACGGTGAAGCCTGGCTGCACGTAGATGGTGGTCACCACGTAGTTAACAGGGTTGTTTTCAGGAACTTTCGGATTGCTGTTACTGACAGAACATCCTGGAAAGACACACAAATGAGATGGGAAGCTGCCTGGGGATTCCCACTGGGAAGGAGTCGGTGAGAGCCAAGACCTCTCCAGTCCCCCTGGGGTGAAGTCGCTGAGCGAAGCCACCACCTCCCAGCCTATCCCACCGCTGCCTGGGGACACTGCCAGGGCCCACAGACCTCCTGCAGGAGCTTACCTTGCTGCTGTGCTGAAACCCCTGTCATGAGGGGCAGCAGGACGAGCACAGGTGTGAGGAGCCAGCGAGAAACAGCCATGGAGAGCTGCCAGTCGCTGAAGAATCCCTGTTCCCGGCTAAGCTGATCCTCTCTCCCTGTTTCTCCCGGTGCCGTCTCCCGCGCTCACGGCTTTGTGACGGCAGAAACAGTGACTGGACTGGATTGCTGAGCTTCAACCTTTGCCTCCTTGCCTCATTGGGTGAGTTGTTGAAAGATTTACCAGTCATGGAACATGATGACACGTACATTCCTATTTCTTCTTTTTTCCCTGGGTTTCTCCTATCCTGAACTCTTCGTGGCAACAAGAATGTATTTGAAGCATTTCAGAACTCAGGGCCAAGCCCTCCCCCCTGAGATGAGCATGAAGGACAAGGGCTGGCACTTGGGAGGCTGCCTGTATTCTCCAGGCTCTCCCAGTGGGAAGGTTTCTGATGTGCCAGAGATGGGGTCTGTATCCCACAAGGTGAGCAGAGTAGATCCCGACAGGGATGAGACTCGGCAGCCCAGGAATTGCCCAGCAACTTTGTAGGGAAAACACACCTCCTTCTACCAGTGGCCAGCAGTGGCTCCTTGTAGGGATGCCTCCCAGAATCCCCTTCCAGGGGACCTCTGCTCTCACTGATTCTTTTAAATTCCCAGCTGATTTCAGAAGGGTCTCATCTGCTGCACCTCAGCCAAGTGGCTGTTAGTGGCTCAATGGAATCCAGGCTGTCAACACTCCTTCTGAAAGTATTCCAAGAGGAATCTTTCCTAGCAGAGACTTCCTATGGACCAAAATAAACAACTGCTGAGGTTTGTTCAGCCCCTCAGTAAGTGAATGGTGCTTAGGTGAGCACTGGAGTGGGAAGGGCTCCTTTGCAGGTGTCAGGTACATTATAGATGGTGAAAAGTGCTGGAGCAGGATGGGCTGAGCAGGGTTGTGCTCGGCACAGGACTGCAGCTGAAGATCCTTATTTTAGAGCTGCTCTCCAGAATCTGTTGGTTTTACAGGAAAGCTGGAGTGGCTGTTCTATCAGAGGAGGGGATCTGCATGTCAACAGCATGTAAACCTCGTTAAGTGGTGGGAACAAATTCCCCCACGTGGAACTCTGTCTTTAGTGGCTCTGAGAAAGCTGGGCCAGCAAATCCAGGAGCAGAATGAAGCGGAAATACCATTTACAGTGAGTATCTCTGTTGTGTAGCTCTCAGAACATTTCTTTGCCACAGAATCTAACACCTGGCTGAGTTCCTGCTCCATGGATTCTGACTCTGTGCACAGCTGGACGGTGGGCACTCCCAACGTGCCTCGTGTGGGGGATCCCGGCACAGTGCTCCTCCCCAGACCCTGCATTCCAAGGCTAAGGTACCACCCTTCTTCCAGTTTCCCGAAGAGGAGCCAAGGCACAGGCACAGCTAACCAATCTTTATTTGGGAGCAGCAGCAGGCAGCCAGATGCCAACACACAGTGGAAGGGATGTGCTTCACCCAGGCTCCATCTACTGACAGCAGTTCACACCCACACACATTTCACTTTGGGTAATCTAAGAGGTTTCATCGGGTTTTGGCTGCTTTCCACGATTATTTTTATTTATTTGCCAATCTCAAGAGTTTTTCTAAGCAAATTCAAGAGCTTCCCTGTTTATTTTCAAGGCCATACACATGCAAAGCTGTCTCCTTGGCTGTTTTTTTCCCTTCACCTTCAGGCAGAATCATCTGTATCTTCCTTCATGTCTGCAACCAGTGGCTTAGAGATGGGGCAAACGTACCGGCTGCTGATGGCAGCAGCTTCCCAGGCATCTCTGTCTGAGAGGCTGCAGGGAGGGAAAAAGGAGGGAGAGTTCCTTATTCCTGGGGGCCTGGACTGCAGGAAGTGTGACAAAGCTGCCTTGTGAAATTCAAGGATAGAGGGACCATGACTGCCTGCAGCCGGGCACCCCACAAAGGCACAGCAGGGTTTCATCCCCACTGTGGTCAAGAGGTAGTAAGGGCCAGTGTATTCCTCCTAATTTTAGGGATTTAAGAGTGAGATGACTTAGTGAAAGTGGTTGGTCACTAGGAAAAGACAATATCCAGGTGCTAGGATCCTCAGGAGTGTGTTTGACAGGGTAGCAAAGGTTTTCTTTCCATTTTAACTGTTAGGCTGGGTTTCCTAATGGGATGAATAATTACTGCAGTCCAGGATAACAACTCTATGATTAGAAAAAGATATTATTTCATTTCTGTGGGTCTTATCATTTTTAATAACTGGTTTTTCTAGGGCCATTTATAAAAGCATTTAGCTTTATAAAAACTTTTGGCTTCAGTACTATGGGGCTCAGGGCCACAGAGGGAACAAATCTGTCCCACCTACCTGTTGTTCAGAAAGCTCTGGTACAACCAGAGAAAGCAAAGTTCTGCAGGGCTGTTCTCTCCCTCTCTCTCCTGCACATCTGTGTTGACCGGGCCAGGAGAGCTGGAAAGTAATAATAATTAAGAATAATAATTAAGAATAATTAAAGAAAATTAACAATAATTAAACCCCCCAAACCACAACAGTGTAAGCAGCACAGCTGTAGAGCAGCATGTGCCCCGTGTCTGCTGCTGTCGTGTCACCAACGTGGTTCAAGGGGGCCCAGCGTGGCAGTGAGAGCCACGGGGGGCACGGGGGCTCCCAGAGGTTTCCCCTCACCTGCGCTTGCGGCCCATGAGGTTTTGGATGAATTTCTGCACCTGGGCATTCCCTCTCATCTTGCTGTACTCGCTGGTGAACAGCCCATCTGAGTGCCTCTGGGACCTGGGCCAGGGGAACATGGACAGCAGCTGCTCAGCCCCTGGCAGCCCTCGGTGCTGGGATCCCTCTCCCTCTGGAGACTCCCTGGCCCCACAGGGTGGGTGTGGCTGGTGCTCACCTCTCCTTGAGGCCCACCAGGTGTTTGACCAGCTGCCTCACGTAGGCGTTGCCGTTCATCTTGCTGAGCTCACTGTGGAAGAGCCCATCAGCATGTCGCTCCATCCTGGGGGGACTGAGAGGGAGGAGAGGCTTAAAACCAGACAAGAAGAGGCATTAAACACTGCTCCCTCAAGGAAAGAGGGTCCCAAACACACACGGGCAAGAATTTGTGCTATTTTGGCAAAGTTTCACCAAAAAAAGGGAAAACCTTATGGGAGTCTAAAAAATATCTTTGTTAACCATCACACGGAAAATCGACCTGCACTTGCTTTTAGTGATGTAATCACCTTGCCACAAGGATGTGAGAATGTGAGGTTAGTGCTGGCTCAGCACAAAAGAGTAGGGCAAGAGACTGGAGAAGTAATAAAGAAACACCCAGAGACACAAACCTGAGGAGCAGGTAGATAACAGCAGTGGTGACAAAGACCAGCCCTTGCCAGTGACTCCTTTAGTGAACTTGGTGAACTTACAGTGTTGGCTATTTCTGGCTATGTTTTCATGGGGCCAGGCTATTGGAAATAAACTTCCACCTCTATCAGGCTGTGTAACTACATAGCAGGAAAACAGACTCCAAAGTGACCTTTTAACTTACTTCGTTCTGTTTGGGGTCATGAATTTTCTCTTTCATTAAGCCAAATCAACATTCCCATTCTCAAGCAATAAAAAAAATCTTTACAACATTTGCACTCATTTAACTAAATCAATGTAGGGAAGCCAAAATCCACAGCCAAGCAGATGCAAGTTCAGGAAGGCAGATAAAAGGCTGGGTTTACAACCAGCAGGCTCTTTGAACAAAAACCATGGGGAAAAAGGAGGCAGAGTCCCAAGGAACGCTCACCTCTCCCGGGATGGCAGAGATGCTGAGAAGTGGGACAGGACAATCATGGGAATAATGACTTGCCACAGAGTTGTCATCATGGAAACCATGTCCTCTCCTGAAATCTTTCAAGAAGGAAAAAGAAATAACAGACATTTTCAGTCACTGCAGACCCCCCCCTAGTTTGTTTTCTTACTGAAATAAAAAGAAAAGTACATTTGGTTTATCCCAAGCCACTGCATGCTTCCCCCCTTTGTTCCCAGGCTCTGCCCTGTGCCTGCAGAGGTGGGTATGTGCCTGTAGGAGGGTGCTCACCTTTCCCCAAGGACCACACAGGAGCCGTATCCGGAATTTATAACACACCTGCCTTCCTCCTGCAAAGAAACCAGCCTTCCTCACTGTCCTGCAGTCTCTCAGGCAGCACTTACTAACCCCAAATCAAAGTTCTCCCACTTGGTTTTTACTTTATTCTGAAACTAGACAGTACAAAGGATGTGAAAGGACTGTCAGAGATTCTTGAACACTTTCCAGCCACCCTCCTGGGACTGTTTGCTGCTCTGGAGGTGCTGCAAGATGAGAAGAGGTAGGAGGAGGAAGGACAAGAAGGGGGATTTACCCAGAAATTCATTCAGTGTAAACCACAGCACAAATATTTAATGATGGCTGCAGAGCAAACAGGTGAGAGGATGAAGGAGTCACAAGCTTCATCTCACATACACTTAGAGCTTTAATGTTGTGTTTTCCTGCCTGATTCAGCTTTGAGGAGATGGAATAGGAAAACAAGGACATTTCCAAGGTCAGTCTCTTATTGGAGTCCAAACTAGGCAGACTCCACAGTCCTGCAGAGGAGCTGAGAACAGCCACCAAACCCAGAGCTCAACACCCTTGGGGAAGGGGAACCTGGATCCTGAGCCTGTCCTTCCATCTGTCCACAGATGCCTTGACCCCCAGGATCTCACCTCGGCATTGTGGCCTTCCTTGTGCTATCCCTGGCATGGCATTTCTCTGGGAGAACCATACTTAAGAGCCCATTTTAAATCCCATCCCTGGCTCCAGACTTTCCCTCCACTCCAAAAACTTTCTGGCTGCTAATCCAGTGGATCAACTTGTCTTTTCTCTTTCTGGGCATAACTTTTGTCTCAGAGGTCTGAAATCCACCCCCCAAAGCTGAAAGAGGGGGGAAGCACAGCAGGACTCACCAACCCTGGTCGATGGTGGGTGGCTCGCTGCTGATGCTCCACTGGCCCATTCCTCTTGTGGTCCCCTATAAATGTGCTGCCCTTATCAGGAGCAATTATTTGGGTAAAGCTATGAATATGAGCAATCATGATTAACAGCAAACAATGCAGTGGGGCTGGAATGCCCCTTTAATTACCTGATGGGGTCATTCACAGCAATTCCATGGACTATTTCTGCTGATGGATAATAATTCCTGCTTCTGTCTCTAACGACAGTCGTTTGTTGGGCAAACATCCCTGTACCAATTGATTCACTGTGATTGTCATCATTATCTCCCAGCTTTAATTACCTCTTGATAGGAGCTTAATCTCCTGTTCTTCTCTTTTAATGCTGGCTTGGGCTGTGTTTGCAATTGCCAGGATCTGTTGGTGAGTCCCTGTGTGCCCCAGTGATTTGACTGAATGACATGTCACTTTTATAGGGCAACTGTTGTCTGCTCAGTAGGATCAGGGCTGACTTTTGCATGAGGGGACAACACCTTTTGAGCTGTGGTTTCACCTGGGAAAGGTGTGCTGAGAACAGACTCTGTCACAGCTTCTAAAAAAGCAGTATACATAAACACACATGGAAAACATCCTGAATATATTCCCTGCCATTGCTGGGGGTTGGAGCTGGTTCGTCTCAAGTGCTGCAGGTAAAGGTGACATGGGAATGGTGGTGGCACTTCAACCTGGGCTCCTGGTGTTGCCAAACACCCACAGCTGAGAAAACCCGTGGAGGAGCAAGGCAAGGAAGAAAGAAGGTTTATAAAGGCCGAACAACATGTAGGGAACTAAAAATTACTGATGTGATTTCCCTTCCTTTGCAAATAACCTCAATGGGTCTGAAATGCCCCCGAGCTCTGAGGAAGCTCAGTTTGCCATGGGAGTATGGATGAGAGGATAGAGAAGAGGTCGGAATGACAAAGTGGCCCCATGATGGCAGCAGAGGGTGAATAATAGGACAGTAAAAGCTTCTGGGGACTGGAAGAACGTGCTCTAAGTAACCTGATTTACCTACTTTGCACAAAAAATGGGATTTGCCTCCAGCAGCACTGGCAGAGTGAAAAGGTGGTGGGGTAGAAAACTGTGTAGCCATGCCCAGCACTGCTGCAATTAATGCAGGTGCCAACCACGGGCTCAAACTCAAACGCGGGTTCTGAGACCTTGATGAGGAAATTCAGGGCCATGAAGGGAACTCAAAAGCATTTGCAAGCTGAAATTTATACATGAATAAACTAGAGCCCAAACCAAATCCCCAGTCCTGAAACAACATCTGATTTTCCTTAACCAGAATTAGCACCAAACACTCATCAGGAGATTCTGGAAACAGGAGTGATAAAGGATCCTGCTCAGCAATATTGACTGATCTGAGCTCTGGGAATCTGCACCTTGCTGCTCCCATTCTCCATTTGCAAGAACGTTCCAAGTGGGAGTGGAGATTCCCCTCACCTGCATCCAGCAGGTACAAAGCAGGATTAAATCACCCATGTACCGATGGAATGTAACCCACCATCTCTGCAGTATCACTGCAGAGAAAAGCTCCTCAGCACTGGTTCTAGGAATGATACAGGGAATTGCTGGCCTCACCTGGGCCCTGCTCCTGCTCCGCTGTCCCACCTGCAGCCTCAGGAAGTCAGGGCTGCACTGATCCCAGCCACCACCAGCCCATGGGACAGAACACTGCTCTAAGGGGCTGGAGCAAAGTGAGGAGTGCTGAGTGTGCATCCACACTCCTTGGAGAGGGCAGGGAGAGACGCTCCGGGACAGGATGGAGAAAGGACGTGTGATGGCCTTGGGGCCACCCCTGAGCTGCCCTGGGGACACTGCCAGCTGTAAAGCCACCAGGATCTCTGTGCAGTCACCTGTGCTTAAGGTGACACCAACTGACATGCCCAGGGTGCAGAGCCCTGTGGTGGCATGCATTAAGTAAATCCAGCTGCCACGGGTGCCAGGGCTATTCCCAGCACCATGCTGATGGCTGGGGACACCCTCGTGAGCAGCAGAGAGCAGACATTATGAAACAGAGGGGCCACCCCCCTGCAACACCCAAGCTCTGGTTCCTGCTCTCAAGGTGACCTGTCCCAAAGGCATCCAAGCTGAGAGTGGAACTGAGGAAGGCCTTTTTCCTCCTCTTTACAGCAGGAGGGCTCACCAAACCTACAGTGTGAAATGCAGCATCTCAGGACCACAATAAATGTTTTAGTCCCAAATTTTGCAATATTTAAGAGATTACCTTTTTCTGTGGTGGAGGTAAAGACAGAAAACTGCACTTTGGAAAAGAGAGGGTTTCATCACAAAGCTGCATATCCTGACCCACACCACAGGGAGGATGCAGACAGACTCTCCAAAATCAGCACTCGGAGCTCTGCAGGGTAAGTCCAAATTCTGAAAGGAAGAAATTTCCATTCACACTCCTAAGAAATCAGTACAGGAGATCAAAAAAGACCTTTGACTGGAGGAGCACTGTGGCTGCACTCATAAGAACAGGCTGGATAAATGTTGCTATTGTCTCGTGGACACTGTTGCTCCTGCCTTGGAGCAGGAAAGCCCACCCAGCCTTTGGGGTTGCTGTTTATCCTGGGCAGCCCTTACAAGGTTTGTCCAATCCTTGCCAGCCTATCCACAGTCCAAGCCCCAGGATCTGCTGGAGCTGCTCTTCTTCATGGAGACACCACATCCCCAAATGCTCCCACAGCCTCTGCACGGCTCCCTGAGGTCTGTGGCTTTGGAATGGCAAAGAGCACAAGGGCCAAGCCAGGCTGAGGAGGCTGGGGAGGGACCATCTCATCCTCCACACATCCAGCAGTGGTGTCCCCAGTCCTGAGGAAGCTGTCCAGGGGCAGCCAGCCTTTGAGGAGCCCAGCACAGGCTGTGCCCCATCCAGTGGCAGCCCCAGCCCACGGCAGGGGAAGTTTATTGAGGTCAGATGGTACGAGGAGCTGCACGGCTAAACCCTGCCTACGTAAAATACCCTTTAATCAGCTTAGGGGCTGTTCAGGAACTTCTACCTCCCCCATTCCCTTTTCCCCTCCTTGCCATACCTGTGTGAGGCCATGTGGGCATGGGGTTGTCTCTGTGTGTCTGCAGGTAAGCCCTGCCCAGGCCCTGAGCTGACGGTGACGCTGCTGCCAGCGGGGAGCAGCTTGGAGTAATTTCCTTGCATCACTCCCAGCTCTGTAAGAGAAAGGACCCTAATTGGAATAAGGGGATTGGAGGATTTAGCCTTCTAAATGCTCCTTTCTTGCACAGGATGCTTTCAGGAGTGGTTTTAATCTTTACCACCTGATTTTGTGATTTTGGCTGCAAGGGGGAAGAGCGGGATGGCAGCAAGGGGTGAGCAGGGCAGCTGTAGGTGGGCTTGGGAGAAGGAAGAGGAAGATCACAGTCCTGTATGGTCATGGGACACACCTGGAGTGTGCCCACTTGCTCTGAAACCAGGAGGGAAGGTGCTGGACACTCTGGTTACCTCCATGGCTGGCACCATCATCCCAGGCCAAGGACAGAAGACCAAAGAGCCTTTTAAAGACGAGCTGCTGCTCCCATCAAGCACTTGCTGACCTTTACACCCTTTGGAACTCCCTCCCAACCTCTCTGAGTGCTGCCCAAGCCGGAGCACCCTGCCTGCCCCCAGGCAGTGTCCCCGGGGTGGCTGCACAGGTGGAACAACTCATCCCCCTGCAGGGACATGGTGGGACAGGACTGGGTGGCTTCCTCCCAGGGCTGCTCTGGCCATCCTTGCCCTCCTGGCCCAGCACTGCTCCCGGCCCAGCTGGCAGCTGCCCTGTCCCTGCACACAGAACTCCCCTGCGTGTTCTGGCCCTGTCACGGCTCCAAGTGGCATCAGCGGCGCAATCCCGGCCTCCAGCTGTTTGCTGTGTCTGGGAAAGCACTTCAGGGAATTCACTGGAATGAGAAGAACGGCACCCAGCTGTGCCAGGTGTGCCGTGCCAGCACTGAGCACAGCAGCTCCTGGCACAGCTGCTGCGGCTGCTTCGACTGCATCCCCCCCTGGCCTTTGCCAGGGACCTGCAAGAACCTCCAGGGGAGCAGGAAAGGGCTTTTTGTGAAAGGGCACCCCTTCCAGGGGAACAGGAGCAGGCTTTGTCAAGGGGAGGGTGGAGGGAGCTGCATTTACAGGTGCTTGCTGCTCCCAGGCATGCCCTTCCCTGCCTGTGTTGCCTTCCCCTGCCTGTGTTGCCTTCCACTTCTCCCCCTGCCTAGGAGGTTTTCCCTGACAAGTGACTTAAATAAACTCACTGACGTTTTAAAACCAGTAGGGGCTTTTGAACTATGCTATTTGATCTGCCTTGTGCCACAAACCCTCGTATCCCTTGTATATCACCAGGTTACTCTTGTGTGAGATCAGTGATGGGGTTAAGCTGAAATGTGGCATCCACAAAAACACCTAGTTTTGGCTCCAAGCAAAGATGGAAAATCCAGGCATTTTCTCCATAGTTCCATCCCCCCAGCTAACCACTAGCATTAGTTTTTACATCTTACAGGGATTTATCATAACTTATCAGAAAGGTAAATGTCAAAAGACCCATTCAGTGTGTACATAAATCCCTGCAGCTTCTCACAGGGGGACTGGCAGAGCCTGGGCAGCCCAGAGAGCCGTACCATCCTCCTCCCTCTCCTGCAAAGCCTCACCTGAGGCAGGATGCTGCCCCTGCCTCTTTTCTGGGAAATGCATTACAGGAGATTGGAAAGCTGGGCGGCTTTGCTGCCGAGGAGACTCTCACAGAGAATTGCCCTTGTCAATATGGCAAATCAAAGGAACACGATTGGCTTTAAGAGCTCTTTGTTTTCCTCCCTTTGTCCTGAACCTGAAGACAGCCGGGAATGCTGCTCCCGGCTATCAGGGCACTATTCATCAGCCGAGTTTGGCACATCTGTGCTGAAACTTTGGCAGCCACATTGTTCCACTTTTCTATTTAAACATTCAGTGTCTCAGATGTGAGAAAATATGTTGATAAAAGTTCCATCTCTTTTTGGAGACTCTGACAGATGCCTCACTTTGCCACTCTCCTGATCCTTTGAACCGGCTGGGAATCAAATCCTCAATTAATTCATCCTGGGGGAGTGCTGGGGGACCCCTCTGGGCTCCCTGGCAGGGGACCAGCTCCACCACAGCCACAAACCACGCTGCTCATCCCCGCGAGCTTCTCTTACAAACAGTCCAAACCCCCAGACCAGGCAGATGTCTCACTCCTTTGTTGCTCGGGGTGTTTTCCTGGCGCTGCCATTTTCCTGACACAAGGAGCAGCCGTGGTGGCTTCCCCAGCCCCTCCACCTCCTGCCCGGAGCAGCTCCCTCACGGCGGGGTGGGGAACCAGGACACCGCAGGATGTGCAGCCGAGCAAAGAAGGGTTGTCACAAAGCACCAACCACACCAGAGCCTCTCCAAAGGTGCTCTAAGCATTCCCAGTCCTCACTTTGACACAATTCCTCCTGCTTTCCACGAGGGTGACCCACGAGGGTGACTCTGTCCTCTGCCTCCTGCTTTTCCTTGCAGTGACAACCTCTTCCAGTATGTGGATGTGAGAGACCTTCCTTCTCCTCTGCAAGGAGGGCAGCTCTGATCCAAGAAAGGAATTGTGTCTAATGTCTGCAGCCTGTTTGCCATGGAAGCACTGTCCTAATTAGTGTTTTGCATGGCTGCTTGTTTTTGGAAGTCAAAAGCCTTATTTCACATTAGTTTAATCCACACCAGGATTAAACTAGTCTAGGATTAAGGCCCTGTTAGTCTGGAATATGGGCTTCCATACTGAGAATCAAGAGTCATTCAGCACTAACCCACAGGAAAAATCGAGATAATGAAAGTAAATTAACTGTTGAAGGGGATTAGATAAATGGCATTAATCCCTGTGGGAAGGCAGGGCAGCAGTCACACTTCAATCCTGCTCTCTTGGCTGCTCAGGTAGTTTAAACATAAATAAATTAACAGTATTCTGTCCACACAGTTTCATTAATGCACTTCAGGGCCTCCTTGGACTAATTTGAGTTGATTTCTCAGAGTAAAAAGGGCTCTAACAAAAGTGATCCTGTCCCAACTCCTTGCTGAGGGGAGGCTGTGCCAGAAGTCAAGTTTTAGGGACCAACCACGGATGGGAAAAACTGTGACCAGGTGATGGAAACCATCTGCTTTGTCCAAACTTCCCAGCAAATGAGGTCCCACAAACGAGCTCCTGACAAGATGTATGTGCAGCCACACTTGTGCCCACCCGAGTCCAAGAGAAACCATTCCCGAAGGAATGCAGAGACAGGCACGTGAGTACCCACTCCAGGGCTGGTAGGAGTTTGGGGGCCACTCAGAGCAGGTGGAAGTGTCTCTTCTCTCTCTGCACACTGGAAGAGGGAGATGAACAGACAAATCCATGGGTATTTGGGTCAGTGTGAGGATGGCAAACCTACACTGGGATGGGAGAGAGGGGTGATACAGCTCTGTAGCTACTAAAGGAATGGCATTCTTGTGGCTTTAGAACAGGGCTGGAAGCTACACGTCTGGAGACAGAACTTGGCAAGCCAGACTGTCAGCAAAGTGCTTAAACCAAGGGGATTTTCTCCTCCTCCTGTATGGAATTGTGGAGCTGTGGCTGTTGGGCCAGAACAGACTGTGTGGAGCTGCTGCTGTTGATCCACTCCAAGGGAAGGACCTGGATCGGTGTCCCATGGTTGAAACCTGGGCTCTGGCCTTTCCATGCTGCACCTGCTGAGGGTAACCATGGCCTTTTCCAAAAAAGAGTGGGGAACTGGGGGGAACAAGGGTGGTGGCTGGAGATAGGATTTGTCCCACAGGTCTCAACAGTTTGGATGAAACTCCGAGAGCTGGAGCCTATAAATACATCTTAGAAGCTCCTTGTCTTATAAAAAGCTTCCAATAATACAATTTCCCGCCTCCATGGAGTGTAAATGTCCCTTTCTTGCTATGCCTTCTCTTCCCAGTGCCTTCCACAAAGCCCAGGCTGATCTGAATGCTTTCCTGGCATTAACATCTGGGCTGAGGCTTGGTGGCACAGCTGGACAGATGCCCACAGAGTCTGGACCAGGTCCCACATCTCCCAAGCAATCTGGGCTAGAAATGAGGGGTCACAGCTCCCCTGTCTTTCCTGCCTGACCCTGCAGGTGCACAGGTACCCCTCAAACAGCATTTTTCTCTCATTTCCAGCAATAAGACACCCCAGCCCTTCTGTTCAGCTGCCACCCTCCCTTTGCTCCCACACTTGCTGCCTGTCTGCTTTCTTCCTCAATCCTGCATTTCTGCAGTTGATTATTACTGCCCAAGCACAGGTAAGGCACAAAATTCCTTTGGAGTTGCATCCTGCATTTGCCAGTTTCTCCAGCTTATCAAGACCACTTTGAATCCTCACTCTGTGCTCCAAGATGCTCACAGGATCCTGTCTTGGCAGTAATTTAGCTACGGACTCTCTGGACCCTCACTCAGGTTAATTATAAACACATAAACATTACCAGGTTCTGCACATACCTTGGCATACAATTTCCCAGTTATCTGCCCAGCCTATAATAATTCCAAGTCTTTCCTCTCACAGTGCTTCAGAGAACACCACCCTGCGAGACCGCGGTGAGAGCTCCCGGGGGCGCGGCGGGGGACGGGACACCGGGACACGGGGAGCCGGGACACCAGGAGCCTGCCCCCCTCCCCCGGCGCCCCCTAAGCCGCTTGGTGACCCAGTTGTCCCCGCGGGGCCGGGCCGGGCCGGGCGGGGCGGCGGCGGAGGCTCCTCCCGCGGCTCGGCGGGCACTCCCGGCCCGGCTCCCCGGGCTGCGGGGGCAGCGCCGCGGGGCCATGGGCAACGGCACGGCCGGACCCCCGCCCGCCGCCGGCCACAGCATCGCCGCGCTGGTGCTCGGCATCCTCCTCATCCTCCTCATCGTCGGCGGCAACGGGCTGGTCTGTCTGAGCGTGTGCACCGAGCGGGCGCTCAAGACCACCACCAACTACTTCATCGTCAGCCTCGCCGTGGCCGACCTGCTGCTCGCCCTCCTCGTCCTGCCCCTCTACGTCTACTCCGAGGTGAGGTTGCTCGGAGGTCTCCGGGGGGACGGGGGGCTGTGCGCCCGCGGAGCCTGAAGGTTGCGGGGCTGCGCGGTGGGATGGGCGAGAGCCCAAGCACCGAGGGGCAGAGCCGCTTTCCGGGCTTGTTCCCCACCTCCATCCCGCCGGTCCGGGAGTGCCAGCGCCCTCAGGACAGCCCCTGCGCCCCGCGGTGCTCGTGTGGCGTTCGGAGCACCGCGGCTCTTACCTGCGAGTGCCACCGGGGCCGCGGGCGGGTCCCGGGGCTGCCCTGCCGTCCGAGCCGCAAACACACCGAGCGGAGATGCCCCGAGTGGAGGTGCCTCGGGGCGTCTGCCCCGGGCCGGGCCAGCAGCTCCTGAGGCTGAGTGGTTCTCTCTGTAACAGGGAGATAAATGATTACTGCCAGGGATGGGTAAAGCCTTGTGCTTGTGGGGGATTTTGTTGGGTGGGTGAGGGGGCTCCCTGGAACCTGCCCGTTAGTACCAGCTGGAGGCTCTTCCCTGCTCAAGTGGATGAAAGCATCCACAGGGCAAAATACGAGGTGTTTCCACCCACCCTTGTGGTAGCTGGTGGTGTGGACCTTTTTCTCAAGTCGTGGGAGAACATCTCCCCTCTCTCCCACGCCATGCTGAGCATCCTTAGGCAAGGTAGGCTGTGGATTAGGGCTTAGGATGGTCTCTGCCTGGTCCTAGGATTTTGCAGGACATTGTGACCTCTCTGGAACAGGTATTATGGAGTGACAGGTTCATCAGGGGACCATGAGAAGAACCAGTGAAGAAGAGAAGCATTAAATGCCCTCTTTTTCCACTGTGCCATTGGTTTTGGTGGATTTGCTTTTCCCTGGTTACCTCTGTTTTTCTGGTCAGAAAGGCACATTCTTCACCATTCTTCTCAGATACTTTTGTAACTGAGCAGGCCTGGGGCACTCCCAGGCACCCACAGTAATTCCTGAGGAACCAAGTTCCGCCTATACGTGAAGGGAGGCCAGAAGAAGATACTAGAGCGTGCCTGGAAAGCTGGTAGCACTGAAACAGGGGTTACCTGAGGAAGCAGAGCTACAGGTGCTGTGGAGGTACCCAGGATATCACCAGGTGATATCACCTTCTCCTTTGGGAAGGAGCTGCATAGCCCCAAAGGCTTGGCCTGGTGTGTAACTGCTTCCTCTCTCTGCCCAAGGACTGTGACAGTGGCTGGAGTCCCAAAGACTCTGTGGCACTGGCAGGAGCCACTGCAGCAGCAGTTTATACCATCCTCAGTAAGCGGAGGCATCCCAGCAATTAGGGCCAGTACCAGGAGCACTTCCCCAGCTGAACTGTGCCATGGAGCACACCTGTACCTGTCCCTGTGCCTGTCCCTGTCCCTGTGCCTGTCCCTGTGCCTGCTGTGCTCCTCTGAGCAGCTCTCTCCTAATCCCCGAGTGCCGGAGCTGAGCCAGGCCTGAGCCAGGAAGCCTCTGGCAGGAGCTGAGGGTGCTGGTTATGTAAACATCTTTGCCACTAAGATCCGTGTAAGTGATTACGGAAAAGAGGAAACAGTTTTAGCAGATTTGCATGTTCACCTGGCTCCTTCTCCAGGTCAGGGAAGATGAGTGTTTCCCAGTGGGCACAGCGGTGGAGCAGCCAGGACAAATGACACGAGCCGTTTTCCTGGTGAGGGTGATGCTGCTCTGCCTAAAACTTCCAGTGGTATGGCATCAAAAGATCTCTTTTCTTGCACTTTATTATGTGTGCCTAATGATGCACACATCATTAGGTGTCTTCTGGTGTCTTCTGATGAGACACCAGACCTTTATCCTCTCCAAATTTCCCGTGGCTCTCTGTGAATGCATGTCAGCCTGTTTGCTGCAGGATTCAGGATTAGCCTTTCCTGGAATCTTAGAGCTTTAATGGAAATAGATGTTCTTCTGTACCTGGCTAATGTCTGAGCCACACAAAATACTGGGGAGGTGAGACAGGCCAGCAGTTATAAATCAGCGCTCAGGGGTTTATTTTCAGGCACCAATAACTGGGAGAGGTGTCCTGGAATTTCAGGCCCTCGTAATGTCTCAGGTGGATGATCAGACTTGCTCCTCATGTCTGAAAAACCTTGACCTCAACGATTTAGGTCAAGAAAGGACATTAGAGCAGACATGAGGCACCTTTGTCCTGTGTCCTATTCCCTCCCCTCCCTCTCCCCTTGCAGGCTGGGTCGTGTCTTCTGGGGAATGCTGCAGCTGTCAGAGCTCATGACAAAAGGCCCCGTGTCAGCATTTGGGGGCAAGGGGACAATTCTTTGGCTCTGATGCTGGACTGTGCCCACTGGCAAGGATTATTCCTCTTCCAGTTGGTGCCACAGCGTTCTCAGTCCATGCCATGCCCTCGAGCCATGGCTGAGCTGAGACAGAGGCTTGTTCAAAGTCCAGCTGGACATCTCCTAATTCCCTTTCGGGCTCCTGCTGTTCCCTGCGTGTGGCAGGACTGAGACAAGAGTTGGTATCACAGGAAATACAACCAGAACCTTTGGCCCTGTCCTGGCTCACGGCCTCAGGAGCACTGGAGGTGTAAGAGGTCTTCTGGCATCAGGCCGGTTCAGAAGGCAGATTTTTCCTTACCAATCAGCTGAGCTTAGGAATATGGATACCAAAATGGGCCGACTAGGAAGGCAGCTGCAAGGGTGTTTCAGAAGCCAAGTCTGCCTCCTGCCATCCACCATCCTATAAAATCTTCTCCATAACTTCTTTGTATTCCAGAAAAGGGGAGAATCCCAAGAGCCACTGAAGGTGGAGCTGCTCTGGAGCGCTTCCTAAAGGCAGTTCGTGCTGTGTGTGATCCCTAAAGCTTTACACAGTGTACCTGGATGGGCTAATCTGCTGCAGTCTCCTGTCATTATGTACCCCTTAATCACATGACCCAGCAAAGCCTCTAATCCAAAGTCACTCTCCCTTCTGAGGGGTCCTTGGCACGTTTTGTAAGGTGGGCAGGTGGCAAACACCATGTAATGGAAAGTTCTCTCCCAGCACCCTCCCCAAAGCCAGAGTCTTGGGGATTGGTGGAGAAAGGGAAGGGTTTGTAGCATTTCCCAGGTACCCAACTTGAATGTCACATCCTCTGAAGGTGCTGCAGCCTGAGAGCTCTTGTCCTTTTCAGAATCAATTAGTTCCCCCAAATCAAAAACAGGTTTGGAAAACTGTAGCTCAAAATCAAATTTTCTCTCTCATAAGCTGAACTGAACTTGTCAGGATCCCAGTAAGCTCGGCAAAAATTTGGGGTTTGATGATTCAGGTTTCAAATTCAGTTTGGAGTGGCTGTTCTGTGCTGGAGAAGAGGCTGACTGAAGCATTCAGGTCTCACTCCAGCCCTCCCCTGGAGGTATCTCAAGGAGATGCTGTACAAAAATAGCCAGACAGTTACTTCAGAGTCTCCTCTGGCTTTACAGCTCCTCTAATCATAATCCTGGGCCTGACATCACCACTGCCTGGTATTAATCCCCACGGAGGATTAATACCTCCTGGCAGGGGCAGGGGTTTTGGCACCTTCCCATTGTTCCCTGGAGCGTGTTCCCCACATGGCTCTGCTCTGTGCTGGGATGAATGAAACCAGAACCTGCTGTTTAGCACCTGCACAGGAGCAAATCCAGACCTGCTTCCTGAACCCTGCACGAGGGCAGCAACACTACACTCCACAAGCACTGCCTGACTGTTGCTACAGGGGAATAAGTCCCTGGGATTTATGTGTACAGATATAAAAATTATTGTTATGGAGTGCATTTCCTATAGATAAAAATATATAGTAAATATTCACCTTAGATGATGCACATTACTTATAGGTAAACATATATAGTAAATTAAATATATTACATGTAGCAATATATACTATAGTGATATTTATCATTTATGTTCTAATAAGAGCATATATAGAGTGTTTGATAGTTTGCATGACAAGGGGCCATTGCTACTGAACACTTTGTTTCCAAGCTAAAATCACACTTATTTGTACAGTGTGTTTGGTTCTTAAGTGAACCTCTCCCTGCAGAGGGACCCAAAGGATGGTGAAGTTCTCCTGACCAGCACAAACCAGGAGGAAAATTCCCTGCTGCTCTAATGGGAACAGCCCATGGAGCCTCCTGGTTACATGTGCAGGCGTGAGCACACAGACAGGACTCTGCCTGTGCGGAAGGAGCTCACTGGAATAATGGCACAGGAATGGGATTGAGGGGGTGTATTTCTGTATCAGCCTAAAAAGGGCTTTAATGCTAAACCAACAGGCTGGGTTTGTACCTGGGTGAGATGAGCGCTCGCTTGGAACAAACTGCTGCAAGTAGTCTCTGGCTGTACCAGCATCAGCCATTGCTGTCCTGCTGCCTGTCCTGCTGCCAGTCCTCTGCCAGGGGCTGTGCAGAGCTGTGCCCCTGGCCAAGATGACCGAGCTGAAAATCACAAAGCATGGCAATCAACACTTCCAGTCGTCTGGAGCAGTGACAACACTGGTCACTGCTGCTCTGCCCTGGCACTGGGACTGTGCAGGGAGAGCCAGAGGTTCTATCTCCCTGCCCAACCCTGGTCTCCATGGGCTGGAGTTGTGCTTTGCCTGCCAGGACAGAACAGTTGTGTTAACAAAGGGAAACCGTTCACATTGTCTGCCAACAGGACATTGGAGCAGTGGGGACCTGAAAGTGGAAGAGGAACTTTGTGTTCTGCCACTTGCTGCCTCAGGGACAGAGCCAGTGGTGCTGTGCAGCGACTGTGGTGCTGGGGAGGCTCTGGGGGTGTGAGGAGGGTGGGGGCTCCTGCACTCACCCAAGGCAGTGGGGGCCATTCTGTGTCCATTTCTCTGCCCAGCACAACTCACCTGGCCATGCTGATGCTCTGTGGGCTCAGCTCTCCTGCCAGCCCTGGGCAGGCTGTGAGCTCCTGCGCGGGGCTGACTCCTGTGTGCCACTGCCGTGCCAGGAGCATTGTGCCACCGGAGGAGCGCTCGGACTTGGGCTGCTTGTCTGGAGGAACTGGGAGTGGCTGAGGTGCCCAGGCACGGAGGTGTTCCCTGTCACTTTAAAGGCATCTGCTGACCCCGGGATCTTTCCAGTTCCAGGGAGGTGTGTGGTCCCTGAGCACGGTGCTGTGTGACGCCCTGATGACCATGGACGTGATGCTGTGCACGGCATCCATCTTCAACCTGTGTGCGATCAGCGTGGACCGGTGAGTGCCTCCCTGCCCTGGCTGTGTCAGGGCATCACGCTGCTTCCATATACCCTCACCAGGCTCCCACAGTGGGAGGATCCTGCCCTCCCCTAAGTGGGGATGCTCTGCCCTACCATCCTCCATCCCAAGCTTTGTGTCCCATCAGGGGTGGCCACGCTGAAAGCACCGCTGTGTGAGGAAGCAGAGCTGCCCCTCGGGTGCTCTGGTTGTAGCCTATGCCTTGGCTATGTAAATGCCTGGGGG
The DNA here is from genome assembly GCF_025592945.1 of Manacus candei. Classification (NCBI taxonomy): domain Eukaryota; kingdom Metazoa; phylum Chordata; class Aves; order Passeriformes; family Pipridae; genus Manacus; species Manacus candei. Next base: position 3,158,402 of record NW_026138057.1, read on the forward strand.
GGAAGGACAGGGACAAGGAGCTCTGGGGCCTCTCGGTCCCCTCACAGGCAGTGACGCCCCCAGGCCAGGCCTGGCTCACCCGGGGCTGTGTTGGCAGGTTCATCGCCGTTCAAGTCCCGCTCAACTACAACCGGCGGCAGATCGACCTGCGGCAGCTGATCCTGATATCCACCACCTGGATATTCGCCTTTGCTGTAGCATCTCCTGTCATATTTGGCCTCAACAACGTCCCAAACCGGGACCCCAGCCTGTGCCAGCTGGAGGATGACAACTACATCGTGTACTCCTCCATCTGCTCCTTCTTCATCCCGTGCCCCGTCATGCTGGTGCTGTACTGCGGCATGTTCCAAGGACTCAAGCGCTGGGAAGAGGCCAGGAAGGCCAAGCTGAGGGGCTGCATCTATGGGGCCAACAAGAAGCTGTACCACCCCCCGACCTTCCTGGAGAGGGAGCAGAGCCGGCTGGGGCCGCCGGAGTGCAGCCCCTACAGCCTCACTGGCCTCCCTGGGGACTGTGGGATGAGCAATGGGATCCAGACTGTGTCCTACCCACACCTCAGGTACCCACACCCAGGGCACGGGCGGAAGCGGGCCAAGATCAACGGCTGGGAGCGCAAGGCCATGCGGGTGCTGCCGGTCGTCGTCGGTGAGTATCCGCAGGGAAGGGCTGGGCAGGGTGGGAAATGTGCCACCTTGTCCCACGCAGGGCAGGGACCTGTGTGGATCCGGGGTGCCAGAGCAGTGCCAACAACTACCACCCCTGGGAGAGAATGCATGTATGATAACCAAGTTTCCTTCAAGGCAAACCTGTGACTCCCAGTATCTTACATTCAAAGCCAAAGTGAGATTAACTTTAGACTTTTCATCAATATTTGTGACAGGAAAGACATCCCAATTTTTCGTCTGGGCACAGGCCCAGCTTCACATGTCAGCACAGCTGCTGCCTGTTCCCTGGCCACTCTGAGCTGCCTCTGTCTTGTTTGGCCCGAGCTTTGTTAAACTAAACCCTTTTGAATGTTCCCATCACCTTCTCTCTTTACTGCCCTGGCAGGTGCTTTCCTCTTCTGCTGGACACCTTTCTTTGTGGTGCACATTACCAGGGCTCTCTGCAAGTCCTGTGCCATCCCCACTCAAGTCACCAGCACTGTCACTTGGCTGGGCTATGTCAACAGTGCTCTCAACCCCATCATTTACACCGTGTTCAACGCCGAGTTCAGGAACTTCTTCCGCAAAGTCTTGCACCTCTTCTGCTGAGCCCTCTGGGACTGGTGAGGAGGAGGAACCTCCAGGGAGCAGGAACCACCAGGTGATTTTTTGTATAGTTCATTAAAGATCTATTTCTGTCCCTGGCCTGCTGTCTTTGTTGGGGAGGAGGGGAGGAGGAGGAGGAGAAGGAAGGCGGCCCAAGGAAGCTGCTCCCCAGCTCCCTGTAGTAAGGTGTCACAGGTGAGTACCACTGAATGCAGCTCAGATCCTCTTCCCACTGGAAACTGCAGGTTTCCAGGCTCTTTTTTCACATTTGATGTAAGCAGGGATAATAATAATAATTTCTAGTCTTCTGGCTTCTGGGGTGGCATTAACAGGGCTGTGAGGTGACATCTACCTGTGCAACCTCCTTTCCCCTTGCTCTTGATAATTTTAAATCCAAAGCCTGATTTCACTCACATTTAACAAGGGTCCTACAAAGGCACTGTTGCTAGTGCTCCAGAATTCCTTATCAAGCCATAGGATTCCTGCCAGGAACCATTTCCAGCCACGGGAAAAAAATCTTCCATGCCTTTAGGTGAACCTGGGCTGGCAACAGCCAGTGGGACCAGGCAACGCTTGTCACTGAGGCTCGGAGGGGAGAAAAGGAATATTGCACAAATTACAATCTTCCAAGTCATGATTTTGTACAGGATTGTTGCTTTCCAGGGGGGAAATTTGCTTGGAAACAAAACAGAAAAGAGTACTGCAGGGAGGTCTTGAGTGTTCCTTTGACTAAGAATAGCAATTGCTCAATGAGTTTCTCCTCAGCAAACAGACAGACTCAATTCCCAGGGGATTATCCTGTGCCTTTCTGAGCTCTGTCACTGCCTGGTTGGGGTGCAGCTGCCCCAGGTACCAGGGCCCAGTGGGAAGCTCCCCAAGAGCTTTAATGGTAGCTGAGTCACACCTACAGTTCTACAATTTAGAGAAGTTGCCCCACTTTCTTCCAAATTTTTTCCCCTTACAAGGTGCAGTAAAGACAAAATTCCAGCAGTGACCGAGGCTTGACTATAGCCAGCCACAAGCTATTGGATAAGGACAGTGGGTTGGATAAGGACAGCCACTGGATAAGGACAGTGGAGACTCCGTTGCTGCCTCATGCCCCTCCCAAGCCCATTCCTGGTGTCCCAGCTCACCTGTCCATGGAGCTGCCTTGTCCTCAACCCAGGAGGAGCTCTGCTGCTCACACCGGCCGTGCTGGACAGGGATGTGAAGCAACAAGAATAGTTTGCAACCAAAAGCCTCGTTTGATGCTGCAAGGGCAGCTTCAGCACTCCAGAGGTGCCACTTTGGAGATGCCTTTGCTGCGTCTGAATGCGGGACACAAGAAACCCTGGGAATCAGCTGTGTTACCAGGGGCTCAATTAAGACTGTCTTCTCAATTAACTAATTGTCTCCATGCTCTAGAAAACAGGAAGTCAGCATTTTACTGTGAGCAGAAACCATTGCCAGTACTTGAGTATTACTCTGGGAAGCAAGAGTGGGCATTTTGCTGTGATAATGGAAGGAGTTGCCTGTTCTTTCCTTCCCAGGAGTATCACAGGTAATTTCTGTTCCCATCCTGCCTCAGTTCCTGCTTGGCTTTCCACGGATTTGCCAGAGACCTCCAGTCTAAGACTTAAGTTTTTTCCACTGCATTTTTCTCTCTTATTAACTTTCCTGTAGCTCTGGATAGAATGTTCTCCTTTTGACAGTGTGTGTGTGATGCTGGGTTGGGTCACTCCGTGGTTCAGCTGACCTTTCCTGGAGCAGCAGCTGAACAACCATCCTCATCCACCAGCACAAAACCAGAGTGAACACCATCCAGGACAAGTGACCCTCACAGGGGCTGTGACCTCTCATCCAGAGCAAACAACAGCCAGGACAAGTGACCCTCACAGGGGCTGTGATCCCTTAGAGGGATGGATTGTGATCCCTCAATTGAACAACCAGCCAGAACAAGTGACCCCTCACAGGGGCTATGCCTGAAGCTAAAAACAAACCCAAACCACCAACCAGAGGTTTGCGCGCCTGCCAAGAGTCCTCCAAAATCTCCAACCACAACAGCTTAATTATTAAAGAAGTACGTTAATAATTAGAATGATTTTGTTGCCGTGAACAAAGCAAATAACTCCCTAATGGTCACATCTCTAATCAGCAGCTCCTGTGGGGCAGGGACAGGACAGCCCCATATCCACGTGCACTCACCTCGGGCTTCATCCGATCTGATTCTGGCCAGGTGGATGCTACGAGCGACATTCCAGGCACGCCGTGGGATGAGGCTGTGCTTCCCTGTGGAGCAAACACCTCCCAGGCAGACAGGGGAACATGGACACACGTGTACCTGCCACCACACCCACCTGTGCAAGTACCTGCACCCTCGAGTGCTGCCCTGGGGATTAAAGGGAACCGCTGGGCTCGCTCGTGCTTTCACTGCATTTTATTGAACAACATCTTATTTTCCAATGGTATTTAAATGCAGAAGCTCCAACGTGTTCCAAATCTGCCTAGCACAGAGGGAACACAGGAAAACCAAAAATCCTTCCAAAGCCAAACTAAGAACTTGTACCGACTCTGTCAAGGCAATTAAATAAGCCAAAGGTTCATTTCTCTTCTCAAACAAGAGGTAGGGAGGCCCCGGGAGGAGGAAATACTGGCACATCTCCTTGCAGCACCTGCTTTAGATTAATTTCAAGAGAGATGAGGAGATTGCTGTAATCCACATGGTGGAGGATCCAGTCAGGCAAAGGCAAAGCCTCCCAAAGGCAAAGGGGGATCCCAGTGTGCGTGTGGGGGGCGTTCCAGATGAGGTTTTCACAGTCTCTGTATTATCCAAAGTTATGAAAGGGGCTCGGGAGTAGACAAACGCTGTCACAGTATCAAAAAGCCAATCAAAAACGATTCTGCTAGAGAGAACAGTGCCGTTGGCACAGGACAGACCGTTCCGCCGGGTCCCGATCCAGCCGGCCCCGCATGCCCGGGAACGGCTGTGGAGGTAGTTTGCTCACACGGTGACCTTCTCCATGACACTGTCCGTGACGTGCACCTCGTCACCCTGCACCGTCACCGTGGCTGACTGGCCGCAGATGTGCTGGTGGTCCTTCCAGTCCTGCGAGGGGAGAGCAGAGGGCGAGGCCATCAAGGGAACAGGCCCTTGGAAAAGCCACTGTGTGGGAAGCGCTTTCTCCAGCCCAGGTGGGAGCAGCAGGTCTCCAGTGCCCCACAAACCAGACCAATGATGGAGGGGAAAGGAGCCACACACTGGGCCAATATCAGAGGTGGAATTGGACTAAGCGGAATGTTACCTTGATTTTTTGGATCACCTTTGGGAAGGTGTGTGCAAACCCTGGGACCTTCCCTACCCTTTTAACCCTGTCCCGACTTGCACACCTGCCCCATGACTACAGCCTTGCTGGTGATCCCACTGGCAGGGGGTTTGGAATGCTTGACCCATGCAGGATTCTGCGCTGGCTGCCCGGTTCTGCTCCATCAGGTGACTCTCCCTAGGGTCCCACAGCCCTCTCCAGGGACCTGGATCCCGACTCCCAGCCACGCCATACCTTCCGCTGGCAGAACGTGGAGCAGTAGTTGACTTTGTGGCACCCCGTGCACTCGTTGGTGGCCTCGCGCCCGCAGTTGACACAGGATTGCTGTGGGAAGGGACAGAGAGTGACCGTGTCACACGGAGCCACCCCAGCGAGGTCACCGAGAGGCTGTGACCTGCTGGAATGTGGGAGCAGTGGGAAAGCCCCTGCTTCCCAAAATACACTCAGCACACCAACGCAAAACAGGCCCAGTGGCTCATGGATACGCCCTCAGAGACCTGCTCTCCTGCTGCTGTAGCAAGGATCACTTTGGAAAATGGAATGCACCTCTGTTTTCCTTTCTATCAGGCAGGAAGCCCTTCAAAACCATGGGTGGGACACTGAGTGGTCATGGAAATCCATCCCCACTACCTCAGGGATACCTCCCTCCATAGGGGTCAGGTAGCTGCAGGCTTCTGCAGGAGTTGAGTGTATCCCAAACAGCCATGTCAGGCTGTGCCCAGCCTGTTCACAGCCAAACTCTGAGTTTATCCCAAATTGAAAGGTTTAAGGCAGATTTTATTGGTGGCTTTGTTGGGTTTATAATACTGTGTATGTCAGAGAGAGGGTCTGAGGAAGGACAACAGGAGTAGGAGTAAGGATGGGACTCCTCAGCTTAATCATTCCTTGGTTTTAGAGAGGAAAAAGGGATTTATTACTTTGCCAGTCAGCAGCATGACTGCATAAGGAGTGTCCCAACAGGGAAAAAGGAGTCAAATGAAGAAGGCTCTAACAGGAGCAAAGATTTAAATCCAGAAGCAAGGTGAGAGAGGATACATGGGAGAAAAATCACACCTGCTATTTAGGGGATGCTTTTGTGTCTATCGCTTTAATCCTACCTCAGTGACATCAATTAACATAACCTGTATATTTAGGTGGAAACATCATTGAACTGCCACCAAATAAGCACTTCACAGAGCATTCCAGCTTCCAGCTCATTAAACTCCTGACAAATCATTAGCACTTGGAGCAGCAGCGGCAGGAAGCGTTGCTGGGCTGTGAAAGTATCCTGGGCTCCTGAGTTCCTCAGGCTCCTTTTCTCCTTTGAGCACGAGCACCCCCAAATCGGTGTCCTGATTAACACCCCACTCATCACACCCCCTGTTCACACCTTCCATGTACCTGCAGTGAACAGCTGGTGTGACTGAACTGTGTTTGTGCTCCTGATGTACAGCCGGAGATTTGGGACACCAGAAATGCCTTAAAGCTGCAAGGTGGGACTTGCAAAGCCTGTCCTGAGGGGACACTTGACTGGGGCTGTTTGTCACCTGTACAGGTACTGGAAAACTTGGGAAACACACTGTATGTGTGTGCAGTTGTACCCAGAGGTCTGAGGGACAACTGAGTAACACACACAGCTCTGAGGGCTTCAGTCCTGGGTCCTGAACTAACTCCCATTTCGAAAGCCAGAGGGAATTGTGGAGTTATGAAAACCAGCTCACAGGACAGAAAGGAAGCAAGTTCTCTTCCTGCCAGAGCTCAGTGACAGCCACCCAGCAGAGCTGCAGCACCACCACTCAGAGGTGAGTGAGACTCAGGAACCTGGCTGGGTGACAATGGAGGAGTGTGGAAAGCTGGAAGGCTTGGGAAAGGGAAGACACTGCTTGGAGCAATGGGAAGGCTCAGCTCTGTGCCAGCACAGGATTCTGTGGCAATGACAAACTGAAATGGAGCGAGGCAAAGACCAAAAGACTCTGCAACGCACGAGACGTCTCCAGCTTACCTTGATGATGATTTCTGTTTTCCCATCCACATCCTCTGTTTGTTGGAATAACTGGCTCTGGTATTGCTGCAAGGAAGACACACCAGACATGTCATTTCCCAGCTGGAGTGTGATGTGAGGGGTTGCCTTGCCATGCTCGGCAAGGGGGGACAGGAGTCCCAAACCAGTGAAATCCAAACCCAATCCCAAATGGACTGTGTGCTAACCCTGGCCTAAATGTATTGGGAACAGTTAAAAAGTACAAAAACATCTGAACTCCCACCTCCAGGCAAAGCAGGTTCACCCAGGAGTTTGATCCAACATATAAGGAGATTAAAGGCTTAATTTACAAGTGTATGACCCGACAGCACAGTATTTATTCTCCTGTGAAACCATGACCTTCAAAACCTCTATGTTACCATGACATAAACTGAGTTAAAAAGCTCCAGGCAGACGGAGGCGGTGGCAGGGAAACCTCTTGCTGTGGCCTGCGAGGGTGGGGTTGGGTTCTGCCTGATCTGACAAGGCAATTCCAGCCATGCACAAACCACAGAGGAGGAAAAGGTGTGATAAGAGAGAGGATCAAGCCAGACACATCCAGCCCTCTCACAAAAACAGTTCCAGAAAACCGATAACCTCCAATCCCCAACTGTTTCCCGGCTCCTTTGGAGGACACAAGCCTCTGTTTGCTGACCAGAGCCACATGTCTTAACTGCCCGACCCTTTTCAGTTCATTTCACACTCTCCAGCCCTGAATTGGTTTAATCTTTCTAAAATCCAATTCAGATGCCCCAGCTGTTTGCTGACTTAATCTTCCACCTTGCTTTCAAACGAGCTGGGCTCCGGAGCCATCACTGCTTTGCCAAGGGCTATTCCAATTAAAACACTCAACACTGATTCTCTTCAATTTATACAGAATATCCACTTAACACATTTCCTGAATATCTTTATTATCCCCCAGCAATTCTGGCACAGAATTTAGCAAGTTCGTGTATTCTCCCCATCCTAAAGTTTATCTGATATAAACAATGGCTCAATGCACACTCAAAAAAATTCCATTGCTCAAGCACAGAGGCCCCTGTGTTAGTCCTGTCTTTAATCTGTTCATTTTGGGCTTGACCTACAAATGTCAAATATCTTTTGCAAGACACAGAGAGCCTTTGTTGCCCCTTTTCCTAAATGTCCTTCCCTTACCAAAAAATGCAGTAAAGACATCACTGGGATAGTAATCAAGGGATCAGATACTCAGTGTGGAGAACTGTTTCTTAACAGCCACAAGAAGTTCTGCCAGAGCAGTTGTATTTAACTAATCCCACACAAAATGCTGCAATTCAGAACAACCTTACAAATATCTCAGTATTTTCAATTTTTGCAATATCCTGACGCATTTTGGAAGTTCATATAAACATGGAGCCGAAGGGCTCATGGTTTGCTTTTCTTTCAGGATGTCATTCCCCACACCTTCTAAGTAACACACGTGTAACTTTACTCAGAGGATCCTAACAGCTTTCCCAGACAAGGATTTGGTGCCCACACTCCATATATTTACAGACAGCTGATGGGAGAGCTCAGCATTGCGACACCAGTGTGCACAACCAGCTTGCTGCCCACAGCTCCTGGAATCCCCGAGCACTCCATTCCTTTCCCCAGGACACAAACAACTCAGAAAGATTTCTCTTGCTAACACTGCTCTCCAGGCCTGGAGAAACAAATTTCTAAGGGCTGCCACTGTTCCAGGCAGGAGCTGCTCTGCCCATCCCTCGGCCCCAGAGGCGCCCCATGCACAGTTACCTCCTTCCTCTCCACGTCCGCCTGGATCTTGGCCTGTGTGACGGCGGCCTCTCGGAAGGAGGAGCTGGCCTGCTTGGCCTGCTCGATCAGGGTCTTCAGCTGCTGGGCGGTGCTGAGCAGGGAGTTGACCATCTCCTCCAGGTAGAGCCAGCTCCGCTGCTCCGTCACCTCCAGCCCGTTCACCACCGACGGCGACATGGCCTTGGTGGGGGTCGTGGGGGGCACGGCCAGGGCGGGGAGAGAGGTTAACACTGGGGACAAACCAAACAACAACAGACACACAGTTAGGGGGTTTGATTCCCAGAAAGCAGGGGGTTGGAGGAGCGTGGGGGGGTTCTTCTGCGTTCAGTTTCTTTTTTAAAATATGGTCTGAGGAATTTCCAGTCTGAGAAGTTTTTGCTAAACAGAGCTTTTCTCCTGCAACCCAAAGTGCGGGTCTGTGCAGAACAAGCCCTTGGGCACTCTCAAACCCCCAGGACAAGAACATCTCCTCATGACCCCCGTTTGCTCTGGGAAGGGTTTAACACCTCCCAGCGGTGCTGTGGACAAGCACAATTAAGTGGTGAAAGCAGCATTCCCAGGGACTCCACCACTGGCAACAACGTTTCCCTCAGCCACGGCTAGGAAAGGTTACAGTAAGTCACTCAGTGATCCAGCACTTTACAGGAGTATCCCAGTGTCCCTACCCAGATGCCCATTCTCAGGCTGCAAACCCACAAAACTCAGGCACTGATCCCCATCACACTCCCTGCGCTTCCCGAATCCTGACCTGGACCATAACCCTGGTCTGCCACTGGAATAAACCCGACAGTCACCACCACCTCAAAGTGAGTGTATTCCAAACATGCACTTCCCAAAACCACGGGCTGGGGACTCCTTTAAAAACACAGCAGTTACTGTATCACTAAAAGAGCTCCTTTTTGCAACATAAGGTTTGCATGTACGCTGGGAGATCATGGAATGAGGAAATTAAATCCAGATCCAGGAACTTCACGATACACAGTGTAAGCTCAGCTTAGGTAACATTCCAGGAAGAAATGTTATCTGGCTTTACTTTTCCAAAATATAACTTGAGCAATAAATACTCACCATCTGCCATAAAGTTCAGTCTAAGACATTCACATCTACCAACACCTAACCTCCACATTCCTCACCAAATTGTTTACTAGAAAAAGGAAGGTACCACCAACTTTGGGGCTGTGCAGAGTTATTACCCCAAAATCTCCGCCCAGTCTGGCAGGCAGCTGGTCCTGCAGCTCTCCCAGTGCTGCTGGTACTGAAGATAAAGCAGTGACAGTGTCCCTCAGGATCTGCAGCACGACCAGGGAGCGCCAGCACCGCTGCCTCTGGTGGATCTCTGACCAGTGTTCTCACTAAAAGGGACCATTATCAGAGCCAGATGTTGTTCCTTGGAACCAGAGTTAAGAAATTTACTGAACAGGGAGTTCTTGAACAAAATGTAGAGGGGCTCAAGTGTCTGAAAGTCACTTCAGTGTCATTTACTTCAGAGGCACATGTAAGGAGTGCCCTGAACACACCTTCCTGCTCCCAGCTGCCATTCCAGCAGTTCCACTGGCAGTGACCCTCTCCTTAGAAAAGCATCTGCAGATAAACCAGCTTTCTTACAAGACAGCACTGAACACTGAGTAACGTACAAGGCAGTGACTAATTTAGCCTTTTTTAACCCTTTTCACCTACCACCTGGTAGTTGTTCATGGAAGCAATAAAAGCTGGAAGAATCCAACACTGATCTGGACAGAGAGAACAAGCCCCAGCCCCCAGGTAGGTCACTGTGTGACCTTTCCTTGCCAGCTCCCCACACAGGTACACAGACATTTCATGGCAAATGCCCTTAATTAAAACAGTAATTTCAATCAATCTGCACATGAGGGGTGTGGAACTATTTGCACTTAGATATGAGTATGAGATAAATGGGTCTTTTTTATCAGTGTCTGTTTGCAGAAGAGCCTTTTCCACTCTCCATTTCCAGCACAATATTTGTCCCAGTGTGGCATTTGATAACATATCACACAGGAATTACTTCTGATTTCTCATTCTGGAACAGGTACAGGAGGCAAGAGAAAGTATTCACTGGTGAAAAAACAATCAGTGTTTAATTAGTAACATCAAGATCTAAGTCTTAAACCCAACAAGATGTGACTCTGGACAGCAGGAATATGCTGTGCTGCTCCGAGTAAACAGATAAAGGTAATTCAGAGGGGATGGAAAATTGACACCAAACCTGCCCAAAACTACCTCCAGCAACTACCCCTGGAGTAATAAAGACATGGGAGAATGTCTAGAAAAGCTTCTGTGGATTTTGAAGGGGTTGGTCTCCTCAGATTGAGCACTAAATCAATGTTGAGCCACAGTGCCCAACAGGGACAAAAGCCTGGAAGCAAGAGCCTTAGGGAAGGCAGGGAGTGCAAGATGATGCAGGCAGCAGGATCACAGCAGCCTCCTCTGTTAGAAACCAACATATCAAAGTTCTCAATAAGGAGTGAAAAACTCCCCACAGAGGGGAAATCTGCTTGTCTAAATCCTAATAACTGTAAAACTCACAAGTGAAACAGAGCCAAGTTTAATTTCCTGCCTCAGTCTTTACCTTTGCTGAGAAGGATCAGAGGAAAGTCAAGCCCAGTGAAGTGTCTCACCTGCTGGACAGCAAACATACCGATTTTGGGGTGAGACGTCGGCAGCGCAGCCTCGGGGAAGGGGGAGATCTGGCAGTTGTCCTGGTAACTGGGGTAGTGGGGCTCTGGATGGGACACCCGGCAAGGCTGCTGGACGTTGGTGTCCTGAACTGCAGGAGGACAAGGACGTTGGGAATCACTGTCTAACACACCTGGCAGGTGTTTCTTACACTGCTTTCATCCCCATGTTTTTACATTTTATACAAGTTCCTACACTCTGTGGTAATTCCCAAGAGTTGGAAATGAGAAATGGCAGCACGATCTCACACAGTCAGCAAACAAGGCAGCCTGGTCTTCATTCCAACAGGCTTTACTTTTAGAGCCACAGGTTCCCTGGTTCCCTCCCACACATCTACATACCCACAATAACCCCAGGGCTCCAAACCCCCGCTCTTGGAGCAGAATCATTCCCTCAACAGAGCCGACACCCCAAAGCACGACTCAAACCGCAGTAACTGAAACGTACGTCTTGCATTTATACTTTGATTTCTGCTGGCACTGAGATGAGCATAAACCAGCCCCCTCCTGCCCCTTCCCACGGCTGCCCAGGACACAAAGCCCTGGCTCTTACCCGTGGCCCCAGTGAAGACGTCCCCCTGGGCCGGGCTCTCCGAGATGATGGCCGTGGCCTCCACGGTGGACGCGCGGTCGAAGGTCAGCGCCCCCGAGGTCGTGATCTGTCCAGAGGGAGTCACGGTGACTGGAAATATTAAAGCACTCTCATCATTCACACTCAGGGCAGGGCCCACAGCTGCCCAGCTGTTGATATCCCTGTGCTGCACCATCCAGAGTCAGGGGACTCACAGACCACTGGCCTGTGATAACCCAGTTTGGATCACACCTACGACCAGCGCAGCTGGAAATGGGAATAAAAGCCCTGGTGGACTTCTGAAGACTCTGCTGTCCTTCCAGGTTATTCTCTGGGGGTACAAGGCTGGAACATTAATTTACAACATAACACCTCTCAAATCACCACATTTTCAATTATTTTATGAACCATAACTTAACACCTCTCATAAAGGTTCAGTGAGGCCACAAACCCCATCAGTTTCTGGCTGATCCTAATTTATGACTATCTTAGCAAGAGTGATTCTTGCTACTTAAATCAACATAAAAACCTGTGGATAACAACTAATTCCACGACAGCTGGACAATTTTAGCTGTTTATCTACACACAGTGACAGAATGTGCTTGGCCAGTGCAAGCAACAAGGCACAAAATCCTTTTGGATGATTATACCTGAGCAGCTCCAGAATATTAAAAGCCCTTTTTAAACAGGACTAATTACCTGGCACCATTAACTGGCAATGGGCTGATGCCATGGCACACTGCTCTGCCAGAAGGATCTTTTCCCAAACAATAATTCATTTTTTTAGATATTGTGGCTACAAATCCATGGCTGGTGAAGTATGTGGCCCCCAAAACGAGCAGTTGTCTCTCCCAATGCCAGCACAAGGGAATGTGCAGTCTCGCAGCACCTCACTTAACAAAGCAATACAAGTTAAACATATCTGGGGATCAAAAAAACCAAACCCACAAAACAACTCTGCAGAACCCTTGTGTGTTTCTCCTCCTACTGTTGCTGATGATCTAACCCTACTTTTTTGTTCCTATTTTTGGATTTCTGCTGCTTCCTCCTGGATTCACTTTGCACTGTTACAGCCCAGATGATGCCAGAGCACCGAGGGCAGGAGGACACGTGGATGTGACTGGGAATGTGTGAGCTGGATGAGCTTGCACATTAATTTCTGCTCTCACACAGATGGTTTGCCAATCAAACCAGTAACAAAGCGTGTGCTGGGTGCTGGAGAGGGACATGCAGATGAAAGTGTCACCTTCTGCCTCCTTCATTAGCGACTTTCAGGCTGGGCACCTCATCCCAGCTGCTTCCAGCCTTTGTTTCTACGTATTGCAAGGAATAGCACAAATCTTACTCCAGCTTCTGAGGGACACAAAGCAGCTCAGGGGATGGAATGGGGATTTCTGGCAGAGCAGAAAAGGGCCAGCCTTCTCCACAACCTAATTCCAGCAGGAAATTTCCCAACTGTTATTTGTGAAAAATCTACTTGAAACCCACTGTGGATCAAGGCCAGGACTCCACAATTCCCCCCACACTGCTGGGCTGAGAGCAGGTACAGGGGGGAATATAACCATGGAATCATAGAATCCTGGGATGGTTTGGGTTGGAAGGGACCTTCAAGCTCATCTTGTTCCATCCCCTGCCATGGGCAGGGACACCTTTCACCTTCCCCATCCAACCTGGCCTGGAACACTTCCAGGAAGGGGGCAAAATCCAAAGCTCTTTCAGCACAAAATATAAAACCTCCTGTTCACTGCACAAAGATGTGATGATGCTTAAACCCGAGTTTCCTGGAGGTCTAGAGCTGTACTTTTTCCTACTCAGCTTGTGTCCAGATGTGACAACACTGTGCTACTTTCTATAAAATGGGAAGTGACACTGAGCCAATAAAACTGTCCAATGAAAAGGATATGGGCAAAAAAAAAGGGCCATTTTTCTCAGCTGGACAGTTCCAAGGGGCCACTAACAGACATAAAATACCTAGTGTGGCCATTTCTCACCAAGGAAGGGAAGCAATTTTCGGCAGGAGAAAAGAACCTACACGTGGTTGCAGCTGTGGCAGGAAGCAGAGTGATGTTTTTGGAGCAATTCTTCTTCACTGGAGTTGCAGGCATTTCATTTTCCTTTTTCCGCCTTTTATACGGCACAAAGAGTCGAATGGGGCCACTCTGGGCAGAACACAAGGAAAAGGAGAAGAAAGGAAAAAAAGAGAAGGCATTAACTGAGGCACCTCTTTGGAAACATTTGGTTTACCCTCCTCTTTCCAGGAACAGATCCCCACAGATCTCCACAGATCCCCATGGATGACATGTGGTTGGCAACAACTGACCAAAGAACTTACAGTTCTCCAGACCAAAAGAACTTGGGGAAAAAAAAGTTAAACTCAGCTCCTTCCAGCTGAAGAGCCACAAATCCAGCCTCTTCCAACTATTTTTTAAGGAGCAGAACTGGGCAAATAATTGACTGCTGGCCAAGGTGGTGGAAGAGAAGAGAAGAGAACAAGAGTGAGGAGAAGAGAGGAAGCAGTTCCAGGCTTGGAAACAAGGAAATCAGTCAGTTCATAGCAGAAAAGAAATGCAAAACATCAAGCCAAGCTAAAGCCTTCTGCTTTCAGGATTTTAACCTCATTTTTTGAAACAAACAAGCAAAAAATCAAACTCCAAACAAACCAACCAAGAACCCCAAGCAGTTTTGAGATGAAAATATAGCTCCATCATAAGAGTATTATGTTACTTACTTACAAAAATATTTTTCCAATTCAAAACATTGTGAAATTTGAGTCAAAAATCACAAATAGTATTGGCATTCCCCAAAGGCATTTTACATAAATATATTATTTAGAAAGAGAAAAAAAAATGAAAAAGCACTAACTGTGATCCAGTTTTACTGAGGCTGCTCCACAATAGCTCCAGCAGTTCCTTATCTCCTTTCTCCACAGAGCAGGGACAAAGCACTTGTGCCCATTCCCAGGGCACTCATGACCTGCTCGCCAAGGGCTGTGGCAGTTAATTTTTCAAACTCAACTAATTAGTTTATAAACTGATGGATGTAAAACCTCCAACTCACCAGTGTCATGTCGTCGCAGCAAGCGGCACAAGTACACGAGGCAGCGTGAGGATTTAAAATCCCATCCTGGAATGAGAAGTGACCAGCTCAGCACTGGAGTCACCAAAATCACCGAGAACACACCTGTGTTCTCCCAAAACAGCTCGATGGCTCCCAGGGAGAGGTACTCCCTGCCTCCTGGACCCTCTGCAGTAACAGAGGCCAGGTCCTCACACTGCAGCCATGGGGTGAGAGCTGGGGGAGAACAAAGGAAAACCAAACCATTTCCACACCAAAAGGCCAGGATATGTGAATCTGAGGCTTTATTTCTGCCCAAGCAGAAATCACCTGTCAGCCTGATGGCAATGCAGGAGTACTGCAGGAAATAAAGGATCCAAATACTCAATAAATGGCGCAAGTGAAGAATGCGGGTGTCAGGCAAACAGAATGGAGATCTCACAGTGACAACTCAATTCCTGTGACACAGCTCAAGGCTGGGCTTCACCCCGCAGAAACTCCAGCCCCTTTCCAGCACAAGCAAGATTCCCAGTGTGCTGTTTGAGACGCATCTAGAAAAACTCCCCTCAGGCCACTGACTCCCCACCAGACCCAGCGTGGCTCCCGGTGCCAGCAGAGGCAGCCCCTGGCCCTGCCAGCCCCTTCCTGCAGAAGGGAGGGAGCCCAGGGAGCCTTACGTGGATAAGGCACTGCAGGGGCCGCCCGGCGTAGCGGATGCTCCTCTTCCAGTCCTTGCTGCTGGCTCGGCCCGCCATGGCCTCGAACTCGGTGGGGCTGTACCAGTTGTCCCCCTGCTTGATGCACCTGCCACGGCCCCCTGAGACAAGCAGCAAAACACACTGTTTAGTGCAGCTGAGGGGTCATTTTGCCACTTCCCTAAAGAAGGAAATATGGAAATTGCTGGACAAAATAGCAGTTAATCCACAGCCATCACCAAATGTGCCCGTCTGCTGCTTCCCTTCGCTCTGGGACAACCACGTCCAATTACTGTCATGGCTGTGACAGTGACTGGGCACGTTAAGGGAACTCCAACTCTGCGCCTCAAAAGGCTACAAAAATTGCTCCTCCACAAGAAGGAAAAGTCTTTCTTGCGTAAACACCACGAATTTAAGCCTATTCTTAATTTACACTTAAATTTCTGGTCTTTCTGGTGATGAAGAAAACTCTCTGTCCATGAAGCAAGTGCTGTGCTGGACAGCCAGGCTGCTGCTTCTCCAGCTTCCCCACAAGGATAAGAGAGAAGAGGAGGAGCTCAGGAGCCCTGTGAGGAGACAAATTCTCCATTTTCATTCCAGCAGGGATTCTTTAGAGCTTTGTAGAAACACAAGTCTACTCCTCAGATGAAAAAAACGTTAGAGGAGTTGGCCTGTTACTGAGGACACTCACTGCATGGCAGCCTGGATCCCCACAGATTTAAGAAAAAGTTAAAAAGCCTCTGAAGAATGAGCAAAACAGATGAGAACAATAATATCAAAAGGCACTGCGTTGGCTTGGAAACTGTCTTTTTTTTTTTTCCTCTCACAGTCAGCCCTTAAGAAGAGCCTGATGAAAAGAAGAGTGTAGAAGGAGCTGTCCCACTCCTCCCCCAGGCCGTAGTTACCTGAGCCGAGCCTGTTCTTGTACAGAATGCCACTGATATTCCGGCACCTCACCGGGAGCTCGTTCTCGTACACAGATGGGTCCCAGTTGTACTTGGTCCCAGTTTTCCCTTGGACAGTAGTTAACGGGGTAGGAGGAGACTGGGGTCCTTGGAGAAAAGATAGAAGAGAAAAGAAAGGTGACAGCAACCAAAAAGAAGAGTGGCTGTTCCATGTCACAGCTGGGCTGGGGCAGCAGGCCCAGGGGACTGGAGCAGCTGGAACATCCCCACAGAGGTGCACCACAAAAAATTCATCTTGAACCAACTGAAAAGGACTGAAAATTCAGCAAACTGCACCAGAGGAAACAGGCTCTAACAGGAAATAAACGCTGAGGTTATACCCTGACCCTTACACCACCTGTAAGCTGTGGTGTAAGGAGCTGGCTGGATCTTCCCCTTCCCAGGGCCTATCCTGCGAGGAGTTCGTGCCACCTTGTGGGCAGCAAGGAAACTGCCAAGCAGCCCTGAACAAAACCCCAGCGGATGGAGACACTAAAATATCAGCAAGTGGTCTGAATGGAGACAAAAATGTATTCCAGGACCCTCTAAAACAAACCCACGTGCAGAACTGGCAGACTCGTATTTTTATTGTCCACGTTAAAAGGATTCCTGTGCCCTCGGGGGTGGGATGGGTGTAGGAAGCCCAGCAGCAGGGTAAGATTTTTCAAGCAGCTTCTTTGCCAGGGTCAGGGCAAAGGGTGAGGAAATGAAATATATTTCTGACAGAAAAAAAAATAGCCAAGTTCTTGTACTCCCAAGAAATACTGTGTGAGGACTTGACACCTTAAAGGTCTTTTCCCACCTAAACAATCTGATGGTTGTAAGTGGGGACAAACGATCCTTACAATATTCTGCCCATGTTTTTAAATCCTAGAAACACAGTGGAAGTGGAGAAGAAGGCATCCCCCAGAGAGAATGACCCCCGAGGAGCAGATTGGCTCATACCTGGTGTGAGAGGTGCCGAAGGCCCCTTGATCCCGGTGGTTTCCACGATGCTCCCGTCCGTGTGCACCACGATCAGAGTGGCCTTCTCAGGGTTCAAGCTGTCCCCAATCTGGAGGGCTGTTCTCCCAGACTACAGAAGGAATTAGGAGTTTAAATTGATGAAAAGGGTTAAATACCAATAGATTTCAGTGTCCTCCAAGGGTACCCTAAAACTGCAATCAGTATGGCAGTTATTAGGTTAATTTTGGAGGTTTCGGCCAAGCAAATTCAAATGTTTTATGTTCCAGGTCACCAGTTCCATTACAGAACGAGTAGATGAGGGTGGAAAGGCAAAAAAAATAATGATTAAAAAACTGCATGTCCCCCAGCTAATGGGTTTGTGGCTTAAAGCCTGTATAGTGCAATAAAAACAGATGTTTGACCTTACTACAGCTCTTTATTTACACTGAGCAAGTGAGACTTTGCCAAGGCCCTCAGAAGAAAGGCCAGACTTACCAACACGTGTCCTGAAATTGAAGCTGCATTGGCCACAGACGTGGTGAAAACATTGTCTGCAGAGGCCCCCACGTTGGCTACTGTCACTGTGGTGACTTCTGCAACGTAAAACAGGCATTAATTTAACATTTGGCTGCATCCAGAGAGCCTCATAAACAGCTAAAACACCAAATAAAAGTAACTGCACTTCCTTCTTCCTTCCTATTCTAAATTAATTTTATTTTTCATGACACCTGTAAGTTGTTATAAACACAATCATTGTGATTTTTATTAAGCTTTGGGTTGAATTGGCTTTAACCTCGAGGCAGTGACAGCTGCTATGAGCATGTGATGAACTAAAGGAAAAATGAATATCGTATCTGCACTTGGAACACCCCCAGGTGTGCTGCTTTTAATGAAAAGAGGGGTGACTGGCAAACGCCGGGATAAAGTGAACAACTGACTGTCCCTTTGCCATGTGTTAATACCCAGGGTGTCATTACCAGCTAGAAACTGCCCAAACTTACAGCCAAACGTCTCTGTGACGTTCAGCCTGGCTAAAATCTTACGGCCTGGCTAAAATCTCAGGGTTTTCATGTGCGGTGAGGGTGAATAACCAGTCGTAGCTGAGGCAGAGACGCCCAGCCGGGCACGGGGGCTCTGGGATGTTGTGGTAGCGCAGCTCGGCTGCAGCGCCCTGCGTGTTTGGGGCACTTTGTACCGGGACACAGACAATGTGACTGCAGGAGCTCCCGGCCCCGCGTGTGAGGGCGGAGTGTGGGCCGTGCCCAGGGCGGGGGCGCTCCCCGGGGGCCGTGAGGGAGCCCCGGGCGGGCCGAGGGAGCGCTGCCCGCCCTGACCTGCGAAGGCGGCGGCGGCGGCGGCCTCGTCGGCGCTGGGCATCGGAGGCGCTCCCATCTCGATGTGCTCGGCGTCTGCCGCCATCACCGTCACCGCCTCCTCCTCCTCGGGCTCCGCCTCCCCCTCGGCCGCTCGCGGCGGCTCCTGCTGCTGCTGCCCGGGCCCCGCGGCCAAGCCGAGCCGTGCGGCCGCCGGCTCGCCGTCGTTGTGCTCCATGCGCGGGCCCGGGGGAGCCGGGCCCGGGGGGGCCGAGCCCGTGCCCCGGGGTGAGGGGTCCCGGGGTGAGGGTCCCGGCGGGTGCTGAGCCGAGCGCGTTCGGGCCCGTCCGGCGGTTTCCGAGGGCGCCCGAAGCGCCCCGAGCCGCCGGGCGCGCGCTCCCCCCGCTGGCCAATGGGGCGCGGCCGGGCCCGCGCGCGCGGCCCGCGGCGGTACCTGACGGCGCGGGGGGAGCCGAGCCCGCCCGAGCGCGGCCGAGCCCCGAGCGGCGCGGCCCGGCCCGGCCGGCGGAGAGTCCCGAGCGCGCTCGAGCCGCTTCCGATCTCTGCCGAAGGCGGGCGCGAGAAGAGCCGATCTGTGCCGAGTCCGCTCCGATCGCGCCCGAGCCCCGCTCGCCGGCCCGCACGGAGACGCCCGAACGGGCAGCGCCCGAATCCGCCCGAAAGCGACCGAACCGGGCCGAGCGCTCCGATCGCGCCCGAAGGCGGGGGGGCGGGGCGAGCGGCCGCGCGGGGGCTGCCGGGACGGCGGAGGACCGGGCGCGGGGCGGGGCGCTAAGATGGCGGCGGGGAGCCGAGGTGAGAGGTGTCGCGACAGCGACACGACAGCGGCGGCGACACGAAAGCCATTTCCGGGGGCAGGTGGGAGGGCTCTCCCACCGTGCGAGAGGGGACCTCTCGCGGGGCGGCACGACTAGAGCGAGGCGGGGGCCCCGGCGCCATATCGCGACAGCCCCGACACGCTGCGGTAAATCCCAGTGGCAGCGTGAGCAGGGCCTTGGCGCTTGTGCGGGATGGGGAGAACCTCTGTCCGCGGTCAAGCCACTGTCCTGAGCCCGAGAGACCCCCCCTGGAAAATCCAGACCTCGGCTTTACATCCCGAACCGTGGCATTGAGGGGCAGCTCCTCATTATTGGGCCAATTCTTTCAAAAGGGTCAGAGTTCTCTTCTAAAAATGTACATTAGTGGTCTGGGGAGACAGAACCGGTTTGGACAGGTTTTGGCACCCAAGCCCTGAAGGTTCCTGCCGCCGGGTTTGTGCAGGGAGGTGCCGGAGGTGCTGGCACCCGGAGGGATGCGCTTCCTGCGGAAAGTTAAACCGTTCTTTGAGGAAAGGGGTCACGGTCCGCCTCCGGCCACCATTCCCAGTGTCACTCACAGTCAGCTCTAGAATCAGCACCAGCCCGCATCAATAATAAAGGTGGTGTTGGCGAAAACACCGAACTTTTACGCTCTGGTGGTTTAATAATCGCCTTTTCCAGGGGTGCTGGGCCTTTCCCTGTGGGATGTCCCGGTCTCCCCGAGGTGGCAGCACATCCTCAGGAACAGTGGCTGCCACCCCGGCCCGGGCTATGCCCCCTCCCGGTAAAGGACTGAGGGAATCAGGACTTAGAAATAAACCTGGAGAGGGAATTCCCTGAGGGAATTCACTCGGGGCTCGCTGTGTGAATTGTACCAGTGTGACTGACCCCCGGCACTGGTGCTGCAGCTGCAGGTGTGG
Organism: Manacus candei; assembly: GCF_025592945.1. Taxonomy (NCBI): domain Eukaryota; kingdom Metazoa; phylum Chordata; class Aves; order Passeriformes; family Pipridae; genus Manacus; species Manacus candei. Next base: position 3,178,676 of record NW_026138057.1, read on the forward strand.
ATATCGAGTCAACACAGAATCATGGAATGGGTTGGGTGGGAAGGGACCTTCAAGCTCATCCAAGAACACCTTCTGCTAGCCCAGGTTGCTCCAAGCCCCGTCCAACCTGGCCTTGGACACTTCCAGGGATGGGGCAGCCACAGCTTCTCTGGGCAACCTGTGCCAGGGCCTCCCCACCCTCACAGGGAAGGATTCCTTCCCAATATCCCATCTAACTCTGCCCTCTGGCAGTGGAAAGCCATTCCACCTGAGTCCCAACCTGGACACCTTAACCAGGTGCCTGGAGTTCGTGGGGACTCATTTGGGCCCAAGTGCATGAAACTGTGGTGATGAGGACATGGACCTCAGGGATCCCAGGATGAGGACGGGGATGTGACAGTGAAATGGCCTCTCACAGGTGGTTCTGCTTCCTCTGGAACAGAAATCCCAACTTTGCAATTCCTCGTGTGTCTGAGGCAGGCCGGCAATATTAATGAGGAACTTTAATTAATGAGGTGCTGTAGGAGGTCAGTGCCATCTTTTTGCACCAGAATTTCATCTGGCTTTTACAGAAGATAATAAGGAAAACAGTGAAATGGATCGGTGAAAATCCTTGATTTGGTTTCTGTGGGCAATGGGAACACGCTGAGGTTTGACAGGGAATGACTTTGTGAAGGGAACCGGTTTGGAGGGATGGTGTTTGCAGGGATGGTGTGTGGAGGAGTGTTATTTAGGGGCACACAGGAGTCCTGTGTTCTCCGCAAACTTTCTCACAATTTACAAGCAAATGGTCCATTCTGGTTCCCATGTCTCCCTCCTTCCCGCATAGTTAGAGGGGATGAGGTGTCATCTGCTGGGAAAGGACAGGATGAACAAGTTCTGGATAATGCCTGTGCACTCCTTTAGGCTTTGAAGGAGCCTCAAGTTCCTCAGTGAAAGTGGCTTTTCCCAGCAGGGATTTCCCCCAAATTATTTTAGGCTTCATCTACTTGAAAAGGTTATTTTTGGAACCTGAACTCCAGGATCTGAGGAAATAGTAAATGTTCCAGTGAGCTGAAAAGAGAGATCCCTACAGCATCCTGGTACTGTTGCTTGAATGTTTCTGCTGCACTTCTGGTAAACATTAAGACTTATTTTCTTCTCTTTATTTTCTCCTTCTCTGCGGAAAGGAAGAACTTCAGAGGTTGTATCCTTTCTGTACTGTTCCTCCCTCCGTGTGGGAATCCTTGGGAAGACTGGCAGAAGTGGATCCACATCTCCTGCCCAGGAAATCCGCACGGTGATGGGTTTGTGCTCCTGAGTTTTCCATCGGCACCATCCACAGGAAGCAGAACTGGTACCACATTTCTTCCATAGGAAGATGTTTCGTGCAGGTTTAGCTGGGATCTGGCCCTGCTGGGCTCCCACTCCTGCAGAAACCCCTTTAACCCCTTGCAGCCATGGCAGAGGACTGGAAGCCTCCTTCTGTCGTCACTTAACTCTCATTTTCTTAGGAAACAAGGCTAAAAGGTGGATTTATGGAGGGGTGGACACACCCCCATGCAGCACAGCTCACAGACAGCTGATGCAGCTCACAAGGGGTAGTAAAAGCAGCTCTCAGGGATATTTCCTCCTCTCTCATGGTAATTCACCCCACCTTTACTCCTGCCAGGATCCAGGTAACCTAGGAGGAGACACCCTCAGCTCCAGAGATTTCCATGCTTAGAACCTCTCTAGTAATTTTTTGCTCCACCTTCCTTCAACTGGAAAAACTCCCAAACCTGGTTCTGTGTTAATGAAATGAGCTGCTCTGGGAACTGGAATCCATCCACGGCACGTGGGTGGGTTCAGGAGTGGGATGGGACGTTCCTCCAAAAGATGCTTGGGATGAAATCCCTGCTTGGAGATATTCAGAGGATCTGAGAAGGGCTGGGGGAGAGAGGGGAGTGAATTAAGTCAGTCTGTTTCTTAGGGATTTGCCTCTCAGAGTGGAGCTCTGGCCGTTCTCAGACAGGTGAGAGCACGGCTATTCCATGCTGTGGGCAGGAACAGGGCCTGGCTGCTGCACAGAGCCGCCTCTTCTCCAAACTCCCAGGAATTCGATGGATTGGAGGCTGCCAACCCTCTGTCAGCTTCCTTAACGCTGACTAAGAGGTGTGGAATTTACCTGGGGCCATGTAGACATGCACCCCCCATTTCCTCAGGCTGACAGATACCCGGCTACCAACCTAATAAAGTTCCTTAAAAAAAGGAACTAAAGCCAAGCCTGAAACAGCAAGCTTTTATCCCAGCTCCTGGTGTTTGCAGCCTCAAGTTCCTTCCTGCACCCTCCCCACAGGCCAGGCATAGCTGGACCATTCAGTATAAGAAGGCAGAGCAGTATATTTTGGGAAATGGTGATTTTATGGAATGGCTCCCGTCTCCTCTGAGAATCCTTAACAGCAGTTCTCAGCTGTCATCGCTTCCCTTACAGATCCTGTTCTATATAAATGGGATTTATTACATCTTCTACTTCTTGGCAACTCTTGCAATGATTGTTTACAAAAGTAAGTCGCAGGTAACCCAGAGCAGGCCTTGCTTGTGCACGGCTGGGCTTTGCCCTACTCCTGCTGTGGTTTCCTGCTCTATTTACCCCGGCTTATTCTCCAGGTCAAGTTTTCAGTTATCCAGATGATTTCCTGGCTCCTGATCTTGCCGTGCTTTTCCTTATGGCCATGCTGGAAGTGCCTCGACTGTACTTGGGTAGGTGATGTTATCCCTGCACCTTTTTGTGGAATAGAATCTTTAAACATGAATCGTTTGGAAATGGAGTCTGTGTCAAAACACGTCAGTTCAGCAGGTATTTGGAGACACCTGCACCTCTCCCTTCACTCCTGAAGCCTTGGGCCAGCGCCAACACCCTCCTTTCACTAAGACAACAGTGTGAACAGCCTCCTGTCCAGAGCTTGCCAGAACTTCTTATAGTCCTTTTTTTAAAAAAACCAAATCACTGTTAAAATCTGCTTGATATTCCTAGGATGTTTATGCAGGGTGAGGCTCTTGAGTCCAGCTCACTGACTGTAGGGGGGGATTTATTCTGCTGCCTTAGAGCTCTCTGTGTACTCGCTTGGAGCCTGGTCCAGGAATAAAGGAGTGAGTTTCAACTCTAATGTAGTTAAACACCAAAATCTACTGGGACAAGCCTGGAAATAGGCTGCAAGGAAGAGATAAGTGCAGCTTCTCCACACTGACAGTCATTTGAAACAGGAATAGATTAGCAGGGAACAGAGAACTGTCTATATTGCCTAAGATGTGACAGCCAGGATTGGACTCTGGGTGTCACCAAGGTGTCCCACTGAGCGGGCAGCTGGGGGGAGGTTTGATGGTTGATTAAGAAACTGAGTGATCAGAAGGACTGCAGCTTCAGAACTGATTCTTGTGGTAAGAAATGTGCCCTGACTGTGACTATCCACTGATTGCTCTTTATTTAGATTAACTTTGAGTCATTTCTCTGTTTTGAAATGGACTGTCCATTGGTGTTGGGTTTTGCTGTTAGTTTGCTGGCAGAGCCTTGATTCAGGCTGGTATTTCAATGTATTCTGAGCCTCTGTAAGGCTCAGCAAGAGCAAGGTAATAACCAGAGCCTTTTTGAGCAGGAATATTCTGGAGTTATGGCTTGAGCTACTGTCAGAAAGAATCAGGCTCCTCTTGGCCTTTTGTTTCCTCACAGGTTGCAAGGGAAACCTGAGGGAGGAGGAGGCTCCGCTGGCGCTCAGCCTGGGGCTCACGGTGGGCAGTGTGGTGCTGAGCGTGTACCTGCTGGCCTGGCAGACCTACGTGCTGTGGGCAGACATTGTGCTCACGGCGGGGCTGCTCTGTGCCTACGGGCTGGAGTCGGGGCTCAAGGTCACGGCCATCGCTGCCTTCGTCAGCTGAGCCCAGCACATCGCCTGCCACACAACAGTGGGCTTTCACTGCAAGGATTTAATTCTTTTGTACGGAGAACTTCTGTTTCAATTAGAAATTTTCAGGGCAGAGATGTCCCTGTGTGGCAGGTGAGACGTCCTGCCCAGCCCCTCCGTGACACTGTCCTGCTCGTGGCTTATTTATGGGCAAAGGACGAATCAGCAAAACCCTCAATGCTCTGGCATTCACCAGGGATCAATACTAAATACCCATTCCCAACACAGGACAGGAGCCAGCACATCATCCCTGCTGGGATGATGGGAGTTTTCATGGCACAGCAGCAACGTGCAGCCCAAGTGACACAGAAATGAACCAGGCCAGGACTGATTCCTGCCTCGCCACTCACACGGCCGTCTTCGAGGGCACAGCTCCTCTGCTGCTCTCATTTGTGCTTCCAGACCTCAGTGGTAATTTCCCTGACTTTAGTAGGGCAGAACCTGGTGTATCCCAGCGGGAGACAGTGGAACTGGGTTTTGTGCATACCCAGAGAGCTGAGCTGCGGGTTTGGGCTGCTGTTCTTACTGACATGGTGTGTGAGGGGATGTCTGGTTAGATATGATGGCCTCAAAATGAACAAAACCATTCACTGCTCACACTGACTTCTGTCCTGTTTACAAGTCCAACAGAATGTTGGCAGGTGGATTCCTCTTTGGTGTTAAACGTGTTGATTTCCACTATTCTGCAAAAATTACTACATTCAAGCCTTGTTTTTTAACTGAACAACTTGTGCAAATTCAGAGTTTTTTACTGTATCAAAAACATATGTTAATGAAAAGCTTGGGGAGTTTGTGGGGTTTTGAAGAAGCAGGTTTTATATTCAGAATTACCTATTTTTGTATTTATTTATTCATTCAAATAAATAATGGTTTAGATCTAAGGAGTGTTTGAAGTGCAGAGCATCTTGTTCAGATCCTTGGCTCCAGCTAAGCCACCCAAAGGAAGATGCGGGTGAGCTGGATGTGTGTGAAAGCCTCTTCTGATCCTGATCCTGCTGCTGTGTGTGGGCCCTTCTCCTGTCCTGGGAAGGTCCGAGCTAATTTGCACTCATCAGGGGCTAAAAATTGAGGGGTGCAGGCCTGAGGCACCTCAGCTTATGCTGCTCTTTGCTTCCTGGTGGTGGTAGAAGGGAACAAAAGGCACTGAAGTTCCTGAGGAAGGGCCCAAATTCATCCCTTGGTCATTCAGTGGTTGAACTTGATGATCTTAGAGGGCTTTTCCAACCTTAAGGATTCCAGTTCCTAAGGGGGGCTTACAAGAAGGCTGGAGAAGGACTTTTCGTAAGGGCCTGTTGTGACAGGACAAGGGGGAGTGGCTTTAAGCTGAAGGAGGGTGGGTTTAGATGAGATATTGGGAAGAAGTTCTCCCCTGTGAGGGTGAGGAGGCCCTGGCAGAGGTTGTGGCTGCCCCATCCCTGGAAGTGTCCAAGGCCAGGTTGGATGGGGCTTGGAGCAACCTGGGCTAGTGGAAGGTGTCCCTGCCCATGGCAGGGAGTGCTATGAGATGAGCTTGAAGGTCCCTTCCGACCCAAACCATTCCATGATTCAATTCCCAGGCCAGGTAACAGCAGGTTCTGTCCACATGACACCACTGCAGTCACAGTCAGAGTACCCATTGGCACAAATCCCCTTGGACAGATCCCATTCAGTCCGTGGCACAGCTGACCCTTTGCTGCACCCATGAAACAACATCTCAGCAGCAGAACTGGGGCTAAGGAGCACCCAGAGACTGAATCACCAAATGTTTCTGTGTTTAATCTGCTTGAATCGAGCCCCCACCTATTTGTCCTCCCAGATTTGTTTGGCATGATGGAATGTGCCATCACAAGCTTGTTGAGGAGTGACCAACATTCCGAGCTGTCCCTGCCCCTTAGCGAGCAAAACCCTTCCTGGACGGGGACAAATACCAGCACAAACTTTTCCTGGTGTTCACACCCGCCTTGCACAAAGGTCTGGCTGCAGAGCATCTGTCAGGCTCTAAAGGACACACTGCCCAGTGGAATTTTTACCTGAATGCAGGTGATACAGCAGAGGGGGTCGCACAGGTCAGCGTTGAGTCGCAGCCTCCCCGCGGCACCTTCCCAGGGTGACCACTGCAAACCAAATAAACACAAAACAGATGTCACAAAATGTGGGGCACCCTGTGCTCCCTCCCCACTGCCCAGGTGAAAAACAAGGGTCAGGGGAGAGTGCCAGTGCTTGCTGATAGTCCACGGGGTAAATATGCACAGAGGATAATAACCATGAGGTTTTGGGCTCATTTCAGAGCAGGGCCTGATGGCTGGAACTGGGCAGAGCTCTGGCTGGCTGTCAGTGCCTGCTGGGGTCAGCTGGCACCAACCCAGACTGGCACCCTCACCAGGGCAGGACAACCCTGGTGCAGTTTAAGATAAAACTGTCCATGAACTGTTTTCTGGGTACTGCTGCTGCTGACAGCCCTTCACTCCGTGATGAAGGATGAAGTCTGGAAGCTTCAGACAACTCCTTCATCTCGGGTATTTCCAGGCTTTCAGTGGGAATTGCCATTATGCTGCTGACCCTGATTCCATGACAGCATCCCTCCATGCTGAGCTGGTACAAAGACTCAAAGTGAATCAGCTTCAGAGAGTTCCCCTAAACAGGATCTCCTTTCCAAACCGTTCCCACTGCTCAGAGAAGCAGGGAACACATAGTGAAGCCATTGATGACATTTGCCAGACATAAAATCACTGGAGCTTTTAATTATGAGGCCCAGCCCTTCTGAAACAGGACAAGCAAGTTGGATGCAAACAGCATTAAAAATTGAGAGGAACACACATTTTGAGGAGCTGGGTTTGGGTGGTGTTTACTTGACAAGTCTTTGTTCTCGAGCCATCCCAGGGGTGTCTGCCGCCAACCTGATTTAAAAGGCTGATCCCAAAAGGAAAGTCAGCCCCCTGGGATTTCCAGCTTGGAGATACTGGGAGATCGGGTGTTATTTCTCCATGACTTTGTAATGTCCCTCAGCAGGCAGGAACAACAGACCCCAGCTGGAGCAGCCCAGTGCTCAGGGAAGGAGGGAGGCTGAGGATTGCACTCGGTCGGTTCCACACCTGGGAGCGGAGGCTGGAACCGCCATTGAACCATTCCATGATTCCACAGTCGCCTCTGGCCCAGCTCGACCGGCACCAGCTGTTGCAGGGAAGGTGTAATAAGCTCCGTTGTGGTTTCCTTCCCTGCCCAGAGGAAAAGTTGCCTCCCTGCTCACAGTTAGAGATTTGCTGCGGGCACAGCAGCTCACAGTAGCCCTGTCTGCACTGTGCATGTGGAGCTGGATGGCAGGCAGTGCCTTAAAACAGAATCCTGCCAACTCCCTGTCTGCATCCCAGGAATGTGAGCCCAGCCCAGCAGTCCTACTGAAAACCCCGGTGATGCACTTCAGGGAGTGGGGATCTCCTGCACAAACTCTTCTGGCCGGGCACAGCTGACATTCCCACTGCACTTCCCTTCGGTTGGACCCAATCCCTTCCTCCGCCCGGCGGTGTGGCTGGCATTCCCTAAATCCCGCATTTCCTAGGGCTGGCCGCGTCTTCCCAGTGCCTTCCCCTGGGATCTCGGCGAGGAGGGTGCTGGGGCGCCGGGCGGGCGCGTCACTCCGAGCATCATTGCCGCTCTGCCGGGCGGAAGAGGTCGTGCTCCTGTCAAAGCGAGCTGCCAAATCGCCCCTGTCAGGCCGGGAGCTGGCTCTCCCTTCCCGCCCGGCTCCCCCGGCACATTCCTCCCGCAGGAACTCAGCCGGGCGGCTCCTCGGAGCAGGGCCTGGACACGGGCCAGGCTGCGAGCTGGGCACAAGCCCCTCCAAGAGAACAGGAGCAGCAGGGAACTCACAAATGTCCAGTTAAGGAACTCGGGCTTTCCCCAGACGACTGTCCCGAGGTGGAACCTTTTCCTTCCTTCTTTCCCTCGTGTCACAGTCACAGCTGTTTCTTCCCGGCCGGTGACAGGGGGTCTCTCTAGATGTACATGCCAGGGGTTCAGCACACACCCTGGGGGTGGGGTGGAGGCCTGCAGGCACAAGCACTTTAATAAAACACTCTCAAAAGCCCCGATTTTTGGAGAGGACTGGCTAACTAGAAGGATCCCACCCTGCCATGGACATGTCAGTATGACACAGCTGGTATTTTCCAGCCTAATGATCAGTTCATGAGCTGACCCCATCATTTTAGAAAATGTTAAATCTTAAGACAAATGAAACCGGGCACTACAAAACTGTTTCTTTAAAAGTAAGAAGTCTGCCCACACATGAGACTGTTTCTAAGAGTCCAGGGTCCCTCTGGGCCCCCAAACACAGGGTCTGCAGGGCAGACCCAAGCACAGCTCACACATCCTCTCTGCAGTCTGGCTCAGAAACTCCAGAGTGGCCTTGCCAGCTATTAAAATTTCCCTCTGGCTTTTGAACAGCAAGAGAAGAGCAACAAGAGATACTGTGATAAGACTGCTGGTTCTAAAAATCCTTCCCAGAGTGCCCAGGAACAACACTCGCCTTGGCACAAGGGCTGGAGCTCAAGTCCTACCTCTGCCACTCCAGCAAGAAGCTGCTCTTGCCTTCTCCGTGCCCCACCTGGGGCCCAGGTGAGAAGGGGAGGGTGGTCTTTCTCCTGACAACACTGATAACGGGGCCTGGACATCCCCAGGGAGGGCTGATGGTACTGCAGTGGCACAGGGATGCTCCCTGCCAAGGCTGCTCCCTGCCCCATCCCTGGAAGTGTCCAAGGCCGGCGCTTGGAGCAACCTGGGATAGTGGAAAGTGTCCCTGCCCGTGGCAGGAGAGTGGAACTGGATGGGCTTGAAGGTCCCTTCCAACTCAAACCGTTCCAGGATTCTGTGACCGAAAGGGTCACGTGCAGTTTCTCTCTGGCACACAAGTACAGGGGCACACAGTGTGAGCAACAACAGGGGCCTGCACTAGGTCTTCACCAGGGATGGGGCAGCCACAGCTTCTCTGGGCAACCTGTGTCAGGGCCTCAGCACCCTCACAGGGAAGAATTTCTTCCCAATACTTAACCTAAACCTACTCTCTTTCATGGAAGAGCTGGGGCAAGATGAGGGGCTTTATGGCCAGGTAACCCCAAGGAGCACAGTGCCATGGAGAGGGTACCCCGATGGATGCTCTCCCCCACACCCCTCAGTGCTCTGGGGACCGGGAGAGAGGGGACACTTTGCCCTCTCCCCCCATCTCCTGGCACCTTTCCCTGCTGCAGACATCAGGGAAGGGAGAGAAGGCAGGAGCGGCGCTGGAGGAAAACAACCCGTGAGCCGGCACGGAGGAGAGCCCTGGGCTGCACAAAAGGGGCCTTGTTCCCCCACGAGGCGATCGGGCAGCACGTCCCCTCCCTCACCGGCGACGGAAAACCGAGCTCCAAGCACTCCTTCACCTCCCCTCGCCGCCTTAACCTCCCCATTGGGTACAAAATGTTCTCGGGTGCAGGAAACCTGAAGTTTAACACGCCCTGGGCTCTTGGTCCCCTTGCCCGGGGAGTGGGCGAAGGCCGCACAGCCCCCGGCGCTCCTGGGGCCACCAGCCCTGGTTACACAGTAACCTGTTGCTCCGGGTCCCAGCTCCACCTCTCGCTGCCTCCACATCCCTCCCCTCCTCTCTGCTCTGCCAAGAAACCTCTGTCACCTGCTCTCAGACAACCGGGGCGAGCGGCACCGGGAGGAAAGGGCAGCAGGAAGCCAAGCACGGGGACCCCCAGGCCGGGGTGCCGGGTGGGCTCTGCCTCGGGCTCCCCTCCAGCGGCTGGGGCACCGGGATCGCAAGCTGCGCAGGGAACAGAGGGAGCTTGGCTGCTGGAGAATGGCAGCAGGATTTAACTAGGAGGGCACGGAAAACTGGGAGAGAACACACGGGAGCTGAGGGAACTGCGGGAGACGAGAGCGGCTTCTCAGCACCGGTGAGTCCCTCCTCAAAACCTAAAACTTCACATCCCCCTCCCCAACATTTATCCACTTCAAAAGTCTGGCTGATTCCGCTGTGGAGGGAGTGTGGCTGGGGAGGGGCTATGGCTGGGAGATCTATCTGGGTAGTTTTCTGTTGCTACAGTATAAAAAAAGGTAAAAACCTTTACTTTTCCCAGTGTTGCGTTTTCTGCGTTTGTTTCCCCTCCTGGCGATTCCCCACCGGGAGAGATCCAGTAGGTGGCACTTTCTTGGCAGCAAAATGTCCATTTGGCACAGAACGAGGCTTTTTTTGTTGTTCCTAATTAAGTCTGGAGACGTACTTTTGAGCAGCTGTTTGTTTGCAAACCTCGGGGTTTCCTCGTTTTGGGACACGCGTGGAATTTTCGCCGTTCCCCGCCGGGCCCCCGGATGAGCCGCTGCTCTCGGTGGGTGTGTTCTCCCTGCCCCGACCCTGGCAGGACCCACCACCCTGTTTGGGCACGGAGGGAAGCTCGGAGCTGCCGCGCTCCCCGCCGTGACAGCTCTGCCTCCCTCTGCGTTAAGAGTCGGAGCGCAGCGTTCCCGTCCCCTTTCACTTCTGTGCCTGGAAAATGCCCGTGCAAACTGCACCCAGCACAAGGCTCAGGGACGAATGATGTGACTGTCATTATTTTTAAATACTGGAAGTAACTGTGACACGGCACAGGAGTAAAATCCGGTGATTGCCCCGCTGTAATTAGGGCAACGGGGAGTAACGCTTGCGTTGCTGGGCTGCTCCGAAACGCTGCCACGGGGATCGGATCCATCGGCGGTTGCTCGTCCAGGAGCGCCAGCACCGGGCTGGGATCTGCCCCTAAAAAGGACTTTTTCTTAGTAGAAATAATGACAGCCAGAGGCTCAGCCCCCGGCTGACACAGCAGGGACCCACGCAGGGCTTCACCCACAGATGCCGCAAGCAGCAGCACATTCCTGGCTCCATTTCCTTGCGTGATGGAGTTTTCAGTTGATTAAGAAGGAAAATCAGTCCTCCACAGACAGAAAGGGCAGGCAGTGGTGCTGAATCAAGGAGCCCTTTAAAGGAGGACTGGGAAGATTCGGGGCTGGGATTCACTGTGGGAATGTGTCTGTGAGAGGCAAAGGTCGGTGCTCGGCCCGGTTTAAAACCAAGGCTTGGACGTGCTTGGAATGTGCTGGGAAACAAAATACTTTTTGTAGGGCCACAGAATCATTCTGGAAATGAAAGGTTCAGAAGAGGTACTAATGCACCACGGGACTCAGGAGGTTCCAGTCCTTGTGGCAACAAAGGAAGGAGTAAAACAGGGAGAACAAATGCGTTGGCTTGTGTGGGCTTGAAAAACATCCATATGAAATAAGCCCGGAGAGCATGAGGGACTCTCGGAGTATTATTCCCAGAGGGCTGGATCCGGGGGTGCTTTGGAGCTGTGTCTCTGTCACACTCTGTTCTCTCCCTTCCATGCCAAGGTGTGGAGTGCTGGACCAGGGCAGGTTTGTGGCTCTGAGGAAGACTCGGTGTTTTTCTCCTTGCGTGGGGCTGGTCTGGCCTCGAGTCTCCTTTCTGTAGGTGCTGTCAGTGCTGCCCTTCCCCCGGGGAGACGGGAGTGCACGGCCTCTATTGCTTTGGCAATAAAAATATCACCCTCTAAAAACAGTCAAACCTTATGAGCCTGCCCTAGTGACCCCCAAGAAGTCCACTGACTTCCCGGACTGACAGGGACGGTCTCCTGCCCTCCAGTAAAGCTTTATCAGCAGTGAGGTGTCTGCCTGGCAGGGCAGTGCCAGCAGATCCAGCACCATGTGACTCTGCCAGCACAGCCTCCTGAGCCACCTGCTTCGGCCAAGGTTCAGCAGGTGCCCAGGAAAACACCCACCTGCCTGCCAAGGAGCTATTCAAGGCTCCCACTCAAAGGGAGGAGAAGGATGGTACCTCCAGAAAGCCTTCCATTTGTCCAACTACATTGTCTGTGCACCACCAGAAGTGGTGCCAGGCACTGTACGACGCCTGAGTGACACAGGACACGAGATCCAGGGAGGTCCAGGAGTCCTGAGATCACAGTGTGGCTCCAGATCTCCATATGCTCACAAGACCACAGTCAGGAACACAGCAGAGAGGAACATTAAGGATTTTCATGGAGTGGGGAGGCTCTGAATAGCATCTCTGTCCGCTTGCAGAGGGTTTGAAATGTCAGGCTCAGGGAAAAATATGCTGTCACCCATCCCTAAAGTATTTAGTGTTCCTGCATCAAATGGGTATCACGGAGGAGAGGAAGGGGATCCTGGGAGAGCTGATCCCACACATTGGTGTCATGCTGTTCCCACATGGACAAGGCCACCTCTGTGCACAGTCACAGGCAAGAGTCTGTCCTTTCCCAAGGGAGCGAGAGTTTTCCTTTCTCCTGGGCTGGAGACAGTACTGCCTCCAAAACTGAAATGCACACTGCCAGGGGGGTAACCAAAAAAGCCCTGGCGTTTTATTTCCTGATAATCCAGGTAAATTAGGAGGAATGGCAATTAAGAAGGGAGGGAAGGGTGTGGAGCTGAGCTGGACCGGTTTGGAGATCTTCCCCATTCCCCTGCACTGCAATTCCCCAGGAGAGCCCAGCCCTTGTTCCCACTCCCCAAGTGCTCCCGAGGGCGTTACTGCAACGTGCTCACTGCCACTGAGGATCTGCTGAGGAACAGAACAAAAGCCCCTGGGAAGAGGTGGGGAGTCACAGGCTCTGCCTGCTCAGCTGCCCTGGGACAGGGCCTGAAGTGCCCAGACAAGCTGCCGGGGCCCTGATTTGGTTGGAAGCACCAAGCGAGGCTGGAGGTGCCTGTTCCTGCAGGCACGGTGGAATGAGGGGACCCTCACAAGGCAAGAGGCTGATGGCAGAGGCTGAACTGCTCCGGCCCATCTGGCAGAGAGTCAGACCCTGCTCAGGATGCTCTGCCCTCACATCCATCCGTGCCTTCAGAGCAGGGTCCAAGCAACCCCTCTCACAACCATCTCCAACAAAGGTTCTCCTTATCCTCCTGAGACTGGTAAATACATCTCACATGTCAAAATCCTCATCTCCAGTGCCAGGGGCACATTCCCACATCCAGTCCACAGCTGGGTCTTCACCCACTGAGCTATTAACCCACTTCTCCTTTCTCACTGCCTGGACACTGCCACAGTTTCTCTCAGCCATTTCAGCTGGATGGAGGAGCTGAGTGTCAAGACCCAGGGCAGGAAGGGGCAGGATGGCATTTTGCAACAGCCCCGGCTGTCGGGATGGGCAGGTGTGGCACAAATGAGCCCTCATGGCTCATGGGCCTCTGACCCAGCCTTGCCCCAGGTGAGGGCAGCTCCTTGCCTGGCTGGTGGAGCAGTAACACTCCACATTTGTGGGTTGGGGTCTTTCAACACCACCTTGGAACAGGCCAGGAAATTCTTTCCTATTTTTGGTTTCTGGTTGGGGCACTGGCCCCCAAAAGCTTTTCATAATTTGAACTTGTTTAAGTTTAGTCCTTCCTGGATCCTTCTTGGTTTTTTTTCCCTCTGTCTTATCAGTCTCAACCTGTCCAGATTTATGTACTACAAAGGTAAAGTGCAGCCCATCTGAATAGCAATAAATCAAAGTTCAGACCCCATGGCTGGTTCAGAAAGTGAAATAGTGCTGCTGCTGGGACGGTGATTAAGACCAGGTGAACAGGCACAGGCTGAGTCAACACCACCCTCCCCCAGACTGTTTACACCTAACTTCCCTCGCTGAAGATGACCAAAAGTGGGAACCGTCTGGGAGCCAAGATAGCTGGAATCTCTTCATGCCTTACGGGTGTTGGCTATCGGAACTGGAGCTGCCACCCAAAGCCACGCGTCCCCCAAATTCTCTCACCAGCAAATACAAAGGGAACCCCAAACCTGACTCATCTCACTGCTGTGGACAAGGCCAGTGGCTTGTCCTGGCCTGTCACTGCTCATTGCCATCATCAGGACTCCCCTGGGTTGCTCCTCGTCCCATCGCTGCCACCAGTCAGAACTGAGACGTGCGGACACAAATTCCTCCGAGTCCTCCAAACTCCTCCATGTCCTTTTCACAAGGGCATGGAGTGGCAGGACAAAGGGGAGTGGCTTTAAGCTGAAGAATGATGGGTTTAGGTTGGACAGTGGGAAGAAATTCTTCCCTGTGAGGGTGGGGAGGCCCTGGCACAGTTTGCACAGAGAAGCTGTGACTGCCCCATCCCTGGAAGTGTCCAAGGCCAGGTTGGATAGGGCTTGGAGCAACCTGGGCTAGTGGAAGGTGTCCTTGTCCATGGCCAGGGGTGGGAGTGGATGGGCTTGAAGGTCCCTTCCAACCCAAAGCATTCCAGGATCTATAGTAAGTCAGTTGTCAGGCTTTCAGTGGTGACTGTATGAAGGCAAAGCAGTGACTCTGCCTTCGCTCTCAGTGCCAAGATAAACACAGAGGTGTCCATTTGCCTGAGCCCGAGACAATCCTTTCATCAGTAAATTCACTTCATAAAAACACCGGGGAGAGTGGGAGAGAGAAAGGTAATTGCACCCACGATATCCCTTAATAAATCACAGGCTGGAGCCTGCTCTCATTTCTGATACTGCTGCCTCTTAATTATAGCTGTGTTTGGCTGAGGAGACAGAGGAGGAGAGCCAGGCTCTATGCAGAAGGGAGCACTAATTAAAACCTCTTTTCCCTGGAAAGGTATTTAATGTCTTCCTCTGGGGAAGAAGCAAATGGACTTGTCTCTGGCCATTCCTGTGGGTTAACCTGGAACACTGACTTTCACACAGTCAGGCAGTTTGTCCTGTTTTCAGTACCTGATGCTCCTGGCATTGCTCCTGGGTTGAGATATTGGACTTTCAAAAGTCCTTGGAGAAGGAAGAGGAATAACATGTAGCCAGGTAGGCTGTGCAGGTGTGGATGTAAGGTTAAGAGCAGGGGTGGCTCCTCAGTCCATGTACACTGACCACAAAAAGGGTTTTGCACGTTGTCCCTTGACATGTGACACAGGCAGGACCTCTGTGATGGGGAGGGTAATCCCAGACTGCACCCAGGCAAATCCTCTGACTGGAATTCATACATGGACTTTACAGGCTTGATCCATGCTCAGTTACACATGAGGAGAGAGTCCCTCGGGCTGGCAAGGGGAAGGATCTTGTACCACCAGGCACCTGCACTCCAGCATCCCTGCCTGATCTCCTGATGGGTTTGGGACCGGGCCACAACAGGACAGGTTTATTCACCTGGAGAACACAAACCTTTCCAAACTGCAGGAGGGGAGTGGTACATCTGAGCTATGGAAATGACAGTTGGCCCCACTGAAGTCAAAGGGCTGATTCTGTGATTCTGTCTGTTTATTCTGTGTTTCCATGATTCCCAAAGGGAGTAAGTCAGAAATCTCCAGCTGCCCCTGCAGAGTTTCCACAGCAGGGAACCCAACTGGTGAAGGGAGACTCCAGTCTAGCATCCAGGTGCATGATCACTCCAACCTGGCATTCCCACCAGAGCAGGCTGAATGTGAAAAACACAGAGAAAATGGGGGGTTGGATTATTTTCCTCCTGTTTTGCAATAGAAGGGGCAGGGCAGGAGTGTAAAAGTGACATGAAAGGCTCTCAGGGTTAACTCCAGGACTGTCAGGTTTATTCTGAGTTGCTGCTGCTTGGAAAATAAGTTGATAAAGTTTCAGTAGCTAAAAAAAAAGGCAGAAAAGTTGCGGCTCCGTCAGAGGAGCTGCTGCACAGAGCAAGGCAGGAGCAGGTTCAGCAGGATAAATTGAGAGCAAATGTACCAGAGCTGTGCAGGTAACACCCAAGGTGTGGTCAGGCCATCGGCTGCCTGAGCAATCTCTTGCCATGGAAGCACCTCTTCCCACTGCTGCAGCTGCTCTGAGCTTAAAATCAAAGCAGGAAGAGCCCCTGTGTCTGTGACTTCAGTTATGGAAATTCCAATGCTCTTCAGCCTGGGAGAGGGACACTGAGGTGCTGCTCTCCTTGAGATCTGAGATAGAACCTGTGGCACGGAGACACGGAATGAGGGAACAGTTGCTTCCTGCTGACAGAGCTGGGGGCATCCCACAAAACCAGCAGCTGGCAAGTATGGCAGGAACAAAAGGAGGTGGCTGAGAACACCACGCAGAGCAGAGCGTGGAGCACCCTGCCACAGGCCATTCAGGATGGGCCAGAGTTTAACAGCCTGGTCAAATGCAGCTGGAGAAATTCAGGGGTGACAAAGGGTACTGAGAGCTCTTCACCCCCACTGCTGGAGGCTGGGGAACTGTGCAGAGAGGCTTCCTATGCTCCTGCGCTGTCTTGGCCTCTCCTCTGGGATCCACATGTGCTGCAGCCGTGTGTGTGATCCAAACCTGCCCCTGAACAGGAACTGAGGGCAGGTGATGGGAGGGGTGATGGACCACCCCATGTCCAGGCAGCTGCTTCTGGCTCCTCTGAGCACAAGAGAGGATGGAAGGGAGGAGAGGAGCTCCAGCCCCTGTGACTGCTCCGCAAAAGGAAACGCTGTGCCCAGGAAGTGAGAACTGAAACCATCCGAGCAGTCAAAGCCCTGCCACATGGAAACTAGACCAGACAGGTCCCAGAACATCTGCTCCACACCTGGCATGAGCCTGGAGACACTCCTGCTCCCTGCTCCCTGCCTGCCAAGACCTGGTGAGCAAACAGTCAAAGGTGAGAAGGAGTCAAAGGAGAAGGCTGTGGGGGAGACCCGGGCTGCCACCACACTCAGCAGTCCCTGCTGTTTCCCTGGAGCTGACTCCAGTGGGATCCATCCTTGCCAGGTGCCTGCAGCTGCCAGGACTCTGCTCACAGTGGCCATGCTCCACTCCTGGGCTGGTGATGGGCACTCAGGTCCTCATCTTGGAATCCTGCCCTCGACAACTCGAGCTAAAGGACAACTTGGGTAGCTCAAGACATCCATGAGCTCAGCAGCAGCCCCCAGGTAGGACTCAGGAGCACCAGGAACAGCACTTTGTCCTTCCCAAAACCATGGATATTCCTGAGCTCTCGGGGCCACCTGCCCCTTTCTTCAGAACAACCTTCCCAGAATATGCCAGGTTCTCCAATGTGCATGTTTAGGCACAACCCTGCTTCTGCCAACCTTCTCCTGCTCCAAAGGTGACCCATAAACCTGTGGCTCATTTAAGGATCAGACTCTAAAGACAGGCCAGCGAGGAGAGCTCAGTGGTTTTAAGCCCAGGCTGTGGAAAGCACCACCTCGGCTCTCCTTTGGCTGCAGGAGCATCCACGTGGCCTGTGTGGGCACCACCATGTGCCCATACCCTGATCCTTGCAAGCACACCTTGCCCACGTGGCAGAAAGGGCTTTCTTGCTCCTTGCCCGTCTCCTCTGAGGATCACAAGGTCTCAGGGGGTCTCCAGTCCAACCCCAGGCAGGGTCAGCTCTGCAATCAGAGCAGGCTGCACAGTTCCCTCCAGCTGTTCTTGAAAATCTCCAAGAACGAGGCAGCACAACCTCTCTGGGCAAACCTGCTGCCCAGGGCTGAGGCTCCCACAGCAGAGAGCATCTCCTTGGGTCCCCCTGCACAGCTCTAGCTCTGTGGCACTGGAAAGCCCTGGGGCCACGCAGGAGTGCCCAGTGAAACCTTTCCTCCTTGGGGCACTGCAGGAAACTCATCTCTCCCTTCCCAGCCCTGGAATCACTCCGGTGCCCCCTAGCCCAGCTCACACTCCCATCCCAGACCCTGCAGGGACCAATTGTGCCTTTTCCTCCTCGCCCTCGGAGGAGATTAATTATTTTGTGGCAAGATTGTTAAAACATTTCTGCACCGCAAGATTAGAAACTGCCATGTGAATTATTTTGATAAACCCAGCCTCACACATCCTTCTATTCTGTACGAAACAAAGGGCAAAGGGAATGGGTTTTATTTTGGTTTTGGAATGATCTCTCCAGGGACTGTTCTGGTTAATGGGTAACTGGATGTTCAGGCTGCAAAACCCTCCCGTGGCCTCACCCACAGCTTCACTAAAAGCCCAAACATCAGAAATCAACCCAGTGATTTCCTGTGACTGTGCATCTTGTCTTCTGACCCCAAAAGCAGAGCAGGGCTTCCCCCAGCTAGGTGTGAGAGTTTAGTTAAGTATTGTACAACAGAACATGTTTTGCCCCAGCACTGAACATTATGGTTCCTGTGAGAATCCAAAAATCTCAGCGTTTTGAAGGTAAAACAAATAAATGATGGACAGCAAAACTCCCATTTCTGCCTTTCACAGGCGACTGGGAAGGGATAATTCACCATTTTTTCCATACAAAATTTTATCTACCATGAGACATATATGAAAATACCAACCACAGAAGGAAAAAGCTACATTAGACTACTGCTAAAAATGCCAAAGTGCTGCTGTCACACCAAAAGCTGACCTGAACCCCAACACATTTCTGGGGGCCACCACTGAGCTGGTTAAACTGGTGTCAGCCTGCTTTCCTGCAGTGACACTTGGAGCCCAGCTCCCATGTGCCAAGTTTTAGCTCCAATGAATTGTTACAAATGGCCAAAAATATACAGACAGGATATGAGTAGGAAGCACAAAATGGGATGGGAAGAGATGGCAATGAATGTTGTCATGATTAGCCTAAAAAAGGCTGCAAAAGCCTTAAACATCAAATGAGATTTTTAAGAGATGACTCTCCTCCCTCAAAACTTCTGCCCCACCATCCCAGCAAAAAGCCCAGGGTGAGTTTTACAGCAGGAAATGAAAAATATTGCTGTTTCCCAAGCCCCAACTGCTGTAGGCAGAGATTTGGAAAGGGAATAGGCAGAGGGAGATGCTGCCTTCTCCCTTTCTATGGGGAAAGATAGGATGCTGTGACCTTCCTACACAGGGAGAGAAGGACTTTTAGTTCAGATTTACCAGTTTCTTGGTTCAGATTTACCAATCATCATCTGACTGCAACCCCAGAGACTCCGAGCTGACCATGCTGGAGGCAAACTGAAGCTAAACGTGGCCCCAGAGTGGCTCTGAGCCCAAGAACAGCTTTTCTCTGATGGAGAAAATCTCTGATGGAGAAAAGCTCCTGGCACAGTGGCTGCTCTGCTACATGCCTGAGTTTCTGCCAGGGAAGTGAATCAGCATTTCAGGGAGTGACCACAAATGCCCTGCCTTTAGCAGGAGGTGGTGGAAAGGTCCCATGGATCTCAACACCTCCATTTGCTCACAAACCAGTCAGGATGGGGGAGTCCACTGACAAGCAACACTCCCTGTGCCCCTCTTGAGAGGGTGAGGGACCAACCATATCTCCCATCCATCCCTCCTTGAAGCACTGCAGCCCAGTTGGGGCTGGCAGTAGCCAGGCAGGGATGGTCAGGTGGATCACAGCCTGCCTGGGGCTACAGGTTGGGAATTAATGTGGAAAATGAATCCACCTGCCAAATTTCTCTGTTAGGATTACAGGTCCCATAAAAGAGGAGAGGAAGCAGGAATGCTGAGGCTGGCTCGTAGGGATTGCCCAGGACTGAGGGGAGGGAGGGCACCCTGTACTTACACATTAAAGCAAGGATTTAATGGACAATTAAGGCACTTGAGTGATTAACTGAAAGCAGTGCTGACAGCAAGGCCAAGCTCTTGCACCTGTACACCCACACCTGGGCAGAAATGATTGATCCCCACTGGGATGAACCAGGACCACCCCGGGGTTATCAGCACGGTCCGTGTTGGACCAGGCAGCCTTGAAGCTTCTGGAAGAAGCAATTTTGCTGTGGGTGCTTTGGTCAACAGGACACCACCTTTCAGCAAGGATGTGACAGCCCTGAGCTTTGGTCCTTGAAAT
This sequence comes from Manacus candei, assembly GCF_025592945.1. Classification (NCBI taxonomy): domain Eukaryota; kingdom Metazoa; phylum Chordata; class Aves; order Passeriformes; family Pipridae; genus Manacus; species Manacus candei. The sequence goes on from NW_026138057.1 coordinate 3,198,270, forward strand.
CCCACCATGAAAAACACCCCTTTGCTGTGCTTGTCTCCATCAGAGCTGTGACAGCACTGCAGGAAGCAGCAGGAACCCTCACAACTCCATCCCAGCTCAAGCCTGTCCTCCTAGAATCTGGAATGGTTTGGGTTGGAAGGGACCTTAAAGCCCATCCAGTCCCACCCCCTGCCATGGGCAGGGACACCTTCCACTAGCCCAGGTTGCCCCGAGCCCCGTCCAACCTGGCCTTGGACACTCCCAGGGATGGGGAGTCCACAATCCCCACTGGTGCCAGCCTTTCACCGACCCTCCCAGCTGTTCCACAAATGCCTTCAGGCTTGGAAAAAACCTCAGAGAAATATTCCAGCTATACAGGAGGTGCACATGAGGAACAGTTCTGGTGCCTGCAGCCAGGGACACGAACACACAGAGGTTACACACAGGATTTTGGTGTTTTCCTGAACACAGAGGCAATTCAATGCCCTCCTCCAGGCTGGGCTGGGGCTGTTACCCATCCTGCTCTGGAGTATGACACACACAGGCAGAGTCACTCCCTGTTTTTACTGGCCTGATGTCCGAGTGCTGATTTCTACCCAGAGCAATGAAAAAGGCTCCCTTTCAATCCTTAGCACTTCTAAAAATCCCAGCTCTAACCCCCTCGCTCCCAGTGATCCACTGCCCAGAGCACAGCTCCAGGACAGGACTTGGGATCATTTTTGGGGTGTGGGGTGAATAAGGACACAGGGCAGAGAAACCTTCAGCATGACAACCACCTTTCTTCCAGTGTTTTCTTCAGCAAACTTTCTGGGTACCAGGCGTGCTACACCCACAGGTCCCTCACGTCCTGCCCAGACAGTCCCACAGCCAGCTCCAGCCTCCCACAGCTCTTTGGCTCCCACCTCCCAGGAGCTGGGTGGTGCCAGGGACAGGCTTAGCTCACAGAAGGTGTGGGTACAAAATAAAAACAGGACAGAGGAAAACAGCTACAAAATTCCTCACAACTCTCCTCTCTTCCCGGGAAGCCGAGGGAACGTGTCATTGCATTGGGTCTGGCTGGTCAACCCACCACAGTCATGCTGGGTTTTGTTCCTGGGGAGTACAAGTGACTCATGTGACACTTTCTCCCAGTCAGGTAGTTTTGAACTGGGGTCTTTTAATTTAACCATTTAATGAGCTTTTATACGAGGAACACTCATCTGTCTCCTTCCATTTTCCAAAAGCATCCATTAATATTTAACACACTATTTCTGGGCCTGGCTCTCCAGCTTTCTAAACTGCAGCCCAAGCGTGGATAATGCTCACCTTGGAACCCCTGGCAGGACACACAGCAAGCCCAAACCTGCTCCCTGTTTTCCCTCCACCCAGCCTCTGCGGAATTCCTCCAACAGAGAGGAAAAGCGTAAATCCAGGAGCTGTGACTCAGCACGGGGACTCTGAAAACAACTCTTTCCAAGGGGTGGTGGAGTCAGCTTCCAGTTTTTTCCCAAGATCTTGGAGACTGTGGCTGTTTGTGCATTTTCCCTGGGTATTTATAAAGCAGGGCACTGTCTAGACTTGCTTTTGGTTGTAGTTCCGGGAGGAAGGTTTTACTTTCTGGCAGGAGTGTAAAAGCTCCTAGTTTTTGGTTCAGCACCTTCCTCTCCCACTCCAGCCTGTGGGCACTGAGGGTCTCCAGGGTCTCTCTGTGGATCACCTATGGACACACAAGGGTGTGTGTTTGGGGGGGCACGGGGTGCCTGCCCATGCTCTCTCTAGGTTCTCTGTGAATCTCCCATCAGGAGTTTGTCAATATTGGCACTTTGCTCCGTGGTGCCAGTTTATGTTTCCGAGCTCCAAAGGCTCCATTTCAGCCCCTTGGGGTCCAACAGTAAATCCAGAGGGGACTCAAACAAAGGTGGTCAGTGTCCACCAAAGCTGGGCCAAGGGTGGCTGTAGGTCTGAGGTGCCTCAGTCCAAAAGAGCTGCTGCCACTTCTCCCACGGAGGTTGAGGAACACTTGGTTCCTCTCTGCCCAGACCTGTTGGGCTGGGCTATATTTATACAGGTGCTTGTCTTTGGAGAATCTCCACAATGTGAAAAATCCGATGTGCAGAGCAGGGAGCGTTCCTGCCAGACCCCTGGCAGGTCATACCTGGTGACTGTCACTGCTGTAACGTGGGACGTGCCACGCACACCCTGCAGCTCCACACGCTCCACAAGCAACTAAAAGCAGGAGCAGGGTGGTTCCATCGTTAGGAGGCTGGACCAGGGACCCATGTGAAGTTCTCAGGTCAATCACAGACCCCCAGGGTCCATCTCACAAGGACTTTTAGAGATCTAAACTAGTTTGTGTGAATTTAGGACTCTTGGTATGACATGAGCAGCCCTGAGCACACAGGGCTGTTTTGTTAGTGGACTGTGGCCTTCCCAACCTGCCAGATCCTTCCATACCATCCCAGCGAGCAGGACAGATTGTGGGAGGCAGTGGGATACTCCCAGGGCTGGGGGGGCTGTCTGGAGCAGGGACAGTGCAGGACACATGGACCAGGGTATCAGGGTGCCAGTGCTCCCTCTGCTCTCCTGTGAGTCTCAGCAGCCTGAACTTCGCAGCACAGCCCATCAAACAGCTTACTCCAGCACAACATTCCCAGATGGAAACACCCAGCAGCCCTAACAGACAGCACTTTGTTGGCCTGGGAAGTGTAAAAGATAACATCGTGTGGTGCCCAGCTCATGTTGCTCCCTGAGCTTTATGTTACTCCCCAGGCTGTTGCCAGTCCAGCATTCCTGCCTGGCCCATCCCTCGGGGTCGGGACACACTCACGGAGAGCAGCACCCGCCTCCTATCGGACCCCTCACCCCGGGAGGACGTTTTCATCACGTGTATCTCACCTCTGCCCAAGCCCCAGAATCTCTGGGTGCAGAGACTCCCTTCCCCGTGGCTGACATGGGAATTCGGAAGTCCTGTCACCCCAGGCAGATTTCCATGGGATGACTGATGGAAACACAGACAAGGTCTGTTAGAACTGGGTTACAGCATGCTTGGAAAAACTTGCTATTCCTCCTAGGTCACTTAGCTTAAGGGTTTGGGGGTTTCACCATATTTTAATTCTGTTCCAGCAAAAGCTGTAGTGTTTTGAGCAGCACTTCCCCTGCTGCTACAATCACTTCCTAATATTCTCTGATACCAACAAACCCAATCTCAGTCTTGAAGGTCTTAGACCCATCAAGAAAAGCACTCACAGACACCAGATGCTGCTGTTATTAGCAGTGATGATAATAATAATAGCCCTAAAAAACCCACTAGTATTTCACATTTTCAAGTTGTCCGGTTTTTACCCAAATCCAGAATTTTTCATGTTCTTTCCATGTCCTATAAGAACAGAAATGTCTGACCACAGCAGATAAGAGACAACTATACCTAATAAAGTACAACAATAGCAGAAATCAGCCCAAAGAGGAGAAAGAGATATTAGTCTTTCCCCTCCCAAAGAGCTTCCCCACCCTTGGAGAAGAGGGATCAATGTCACAGTTCCCTCTTCAAAGAGACTCAGGGAAAGTCCAAACAATGCATGGCCAGCATCCATTTGCTATAAAAGCACAGAAGTGCAGCACAGACAATGCCAGGCTCCCGTCACGGCTCCGCGTGTCTTCGGGAGGATATTTGACCTCCAAGGATAAGAGTGGCCGGAAAGTCAGGGAGTGAGGTTTCCTGTGCTTTAAAGTACAAGATGACTTCACTCACCTCCATGTCCTTCAGCACTGAGTTGTGCTGGCCTCCCTAATTCCCTCTGGGATTGCCTGTCCCGGGACAGATCACAGTGCCAGGCTTTAGCCGTGCAGTTGTACTTCCCTGTAGTCGCTCCAGTAGAAGCGACCAGAATGTGAGCCCACCTGAGCTCCTGGAGTCCCTATCCCATTCCACACTGTGCAACAGTGAGCTGCCTTGCCAGGTGACACACACAAACACTGCCCTGCACCAGCAGAAGGGCAGGTGATGGTCCCAAAACTGGATTTGCTGAGTCTGAGTCAAAGATGACGCCGGCACAGCCGCACATTGCACGGCAAAATCTGCCTCTCTCTTCCCGCCCTGCCGTCACCCCGCTGGGGGAGGAGGGAGCAGCCACACCTGCTGGGAGATAAGAGGGAGATCGGAACACTCTAATCAGGGCAGGGAGAAGACAACATCTGGAAGAGGCTGCAGCCTGTGGGAGCTCTTGGGGATGCTCCCATGGGGAGAGGGAACCTGGGGAACGCCAGCCACTACCCCACAGCTTCATCTCTCCCATCTTTGGCTCTGCCCGCACTGAAGGGGAAGTGCTCTCAGCCCCTCCCTCACCTTCCTCAAGCCCAGTTGTCTCTTGATTTAGCAAACTCATTATAAAGTCTCCAAGCCCTTAGAAACGTGCCCTTCCCCCTCCCAGTCTTCCAGCTCGAAGTCAATTAATATCAGGTAATTTACGCTGAATTAAAAGCTCTGGCACGAGGCTCTGGCCTGGTTTAACTTGGCCAGCACACACCACACCCTCCGTAAGTCCCACAGCCTGGGCACAGCCCTGGCCCTGAGCACAGCAGGCAGAGCCGGGCAAAGGGCAAGGCAGCAAAACAGCAGGAAAAACCAGAGAAAAGGGAGCCCAGCACGATAAGGACGTGCTGGCTGGGCAGCCATTTACACTGCTTCTAGTTCCATGGCCTCTTCGGGACACAGGCACCCTGGAAGGGAGGACAACCTTCCAGGCTAGCTTATCCTGCCTTCATCAGGGGAGCCCAGCTTATCCCATCAGTACTTTATTGACCACCATGAGATGAAGAATTGCCTCATTTTAGGGCTGGTCCTGCTTCACCCACAAAGCTGAGCAGGACCCTCTGCCACTGCCAGATGGGCCTCTCCAAGAGCAGATCCCAGTTTTTCTTTTGAACAGAGCTTGGGAAGGAGAAGCAAAAACCAGGGTGACCATGGCTGCATCCCTGGTTCCTCCTGTTGCTTCCTAGCTGGGGCCTGGGACCTGCTGTGAGCTCCATGGGCCACAGTCGGTGCCACATTCCTGCTGGAGTAACCTGGATTTCAGTCCATTATGGACACAGCCCTGGGGCAGTAAGTGAAAGGGAGCCAGAAATATGACATTAACATGCAGAAACATTCCCATCTATCATCAGCTGTTGGACTCAAGTGATTGGGTGGTGCAGAGGAAACAGAGCAGAGTGGGGTTTTTAAGAGCACAAGTTCCCTTTTCCAGGTACCTTATGCTAATGCACACGGAGATCTGGGAGATAGGAACAGTTTGAGGACTGTAAAAGGAAACCAGTAGACAGCTATTAAGGGAGGAAAAATTCACAGGTACCCAAGCTTGGGCACAGGGATGGGTTTTATTACACTCAGAGGGGTTGGCAGAACACCAAGTTTCTATTCTAAGGTGAATAAGAATTTAGACCTGTATATAAGTGTGTGTAGGGACTTCAGCATTGACCACAAGAGAGATGAAAAAGGAAGAATATACTTGCTCCAAAATGCACGTGAGAGTCATTTCTAGCAGTGCCTCAGTGCTTAGGAGGGTTACTGGGACAGTAAAGAGGCTGCGAGTTGTGAGGCCGAGCCCAAAATGTGCCAGGGTTCTCCGTACACTCTGTGTGCAGCTTCACCTGCAGAGCTACATCTCCATAAACACATCCCTCTGGCAGGGCTGATAAGATCAGTGAGAAAACTGTCTCTGCCCTCACCTCAGGGTGAAACACATGGAGCAAAATACCACAAATGAGTGTTTCCAACACACGGAATAAAAACGGATACGTAAGGAATCTAGGGCAGGTCTGCTGATGATACAACAAGCCCTGCAGCAGAGGGGAAATCCCAGGTGGCAGGGATGACTCCAAAGTATTCCCTGGGGATTACACACACTTTAGCCTAAATCCAGTGAAGACCAAGCCTTGAGAGGAAGCTCCACTGCCTGCCCATAGCTGTCAGGGCAGCCCCTAGCACATGCCAAGCACACTCAGAGGTCCCCTCACAGGAAATCCCGTTGAGGACATTGAGCAACTTCTTCCTTCAAGCCAACAACGAGTATTTTAAAGAAACCTTTGATTTCTGACAAACTTATCAGGAGGTGAGCAGGGTCCAACCCAGGCACAGAGGTGCCCCTGAGCTTTCCTGAAGTGAACTAAGAAACCTTTCAGACTTTGCCTTGGCTTCCCTTCAGCTCACACACTGGAGCAGAGGTGAAGATCTTGGATGCCAATACAAAGTATTTCCTGAGATTTTTTATATCTTGTTTTCCCCTTCCCCCCCCCCGCCCCTTGCAGTTCTGCTGTCAGAGCAGTGCCTGGATCTCTCTCACATCTTCTCCCACATTATTTATGATTCTCATCTGAAAGAGGAGGAAAAAAATCTGAACTGAGCCTGTCCGCCCCTCACCAAGCACTCAGCCACCTCAACCCAATTTCCTCCATCCTTGTGCTGCCAGTGGAGCAGCATTCAGTTATTCCACTTTTCTTTATGTGGGTAATCCCCTCATAAAGATACTTGAACAGCTGGTGTAGAGCTTAAAATTACCACATAACAAAAGCGAAGCGAATGGCACTCTAGGCATGACAAATGACTCAGGACACACAGCCACGAGCACACGGGCACAGGGACACGCTGGGAAGGCAAAGGTCACCTCAGTCCCTGTTAAACCTCAGGCAGGGCAGCACTGCTGGGGAAAGACGTGCTGGAATGCCACCGATTTGGGGTGTGCCTGGAAGGGATGGGCAAGAGCGAGAAGAGGAAATAGGTTTTGAGAAAGCATCCTGAGATATGTCACCTCCAGCCCAGGTCACAGCAAGGAGAGGTGTCTGGGAGCAGGAGGGAACCCCCCTGTGCTCACCTGACTGCTCCATCTGCTCAGAGACCCCAGCTCAGAGCAGGAAGGGCAGGATGCACAGGGATAAATCACCTGACAGCCTGTTTTATAACCACTGACACTGTCTCTTCTGCTTCTGCTGCAGTTGCCTGGCCTGTGAAGCAACATGAGTCACAAGGGATCCCTCAGCAGCAACCCCAGCTCATCCAAGTAAGGATCTCCATGGTGGGCTTCCTCCACCACTCCTTCCTACCATCAGGGGATGCTCCAAGTGCTCGCGCTTGTCCCCAAAATCCCTGGTGTTTGTTTCACCCTTCCTGGGCACCTCAGACCCTGGCCCTGCCTCACACATCACCTGCTCTGTGTGCTGTGGTTTGATAAGGCCACATCAGGTGGAGAGAGGAGAGGGACACCAGAAGCCTCTCCACCTTCAGCCTTGGGGCTACAGCAGCCCAGGGCAGCTTCCCAGTGGAGCCACAGCCACCAGGTCTCTCCCTCCTTCCTGCACAGTGTAAGAGCACCATGAATTGCTGTCTGCCCTCAAGGGGACATGGTGACAGAGGAGAAGGTGCCCCTGTGCACCCACAGGCTACTGCTCCGTGCCAGACAGCCTGTCCACAGCACCTCAGATCCTGCTTGGATCCTCCTCTGCCAGAGGAAACGCTGTTATTTCCTGGCTGCTCAGTCCTACCCATGACCCAGGCACGGGGATGGCCCTACATGGTGGTGCTTAGGGACCTGACACCCCAAAATCCAGCTGTTTGCACAGAGTTCTGTCCTCCCACATTTTTACATGGGATATGTTCTATACCTGAGCACCTGCCTTCAAAGGGGTACATCTCCAACAGGTCCATTCAGAAGGGATCATGATCTTGGCTCTTACACTGCCTCAGGTTCAGGGGTACTCAGGCATAACACAGAGGGATCTCCATTTACCTGGGCTGTTCCCTGGAACAACTTCCCTTATGGCACACTGGGAGCTGGGGTCCTTAAAGCAGCCCCTCTGGAAGCACTGTCCTTCCCAGGACACTGTGTGCAGGTAACTCTAGTGGGACAGGCCTGGCTGGGCTGCTCCATCTCCTGTTTCCAGTGCAGGGCTCAGTGACATGTCCCCGTGGTGTGGATAACAGGTAGGGTTGCACAAGGAGAGCCGGCACAGTCCACGAGGAAATGCTCTCCCTGGTAATTCGGAGATGTACCACATCCAATGGATGTGATGGGGAGGAAAGGAAGGGCTGGTCCCTCTGGGACAGCTGCAGAGCTGCTGTGTGAAAGCTGATGTTAAAAAGATTTGGGAGCTGATGGTTGATTTGTACCCTCCTCCTTTTCCAGTGGCAGCATGGGCAAAGCTGACGGAGCCTCCAAGCTGAGCGCGAAGGACCTGTACGGTGAGTTGTGTCCACAAACACATCCCAAGTTTCCTATAGCAAAGGCACCTCTGGAGAGCTGGACGGGCTGTTGGGGAGTTCTAGGCTGGAACTCGACCAAAGCCACATGAATCCAGAGCTCCATACATGACAGGCTGGCCTGACCTGGCGGCAAAAACACATCTTATGTCTGTGCCAACACCTCCCGCACTGGGGACAGCTGAGATTTTGTGGGAACAGAACACTGCTTCCCCCATCCAGATCCTCCCCAGGTCTGTTAGCAAGATCCCCTGATAAAGGACCTCACAAAAGAAAGACTGTCCTCAGCAGGTTAATGATTATCCTCTTCTAACTACTCAGTGAACCATGAAAACTCCGGTGCCCTTTGGCTCTTTGGAAGTGCAGGGAATGGGTAGGATGGGTGTTTGTGCACAGCCCAAGAGGCAGCTTGTTCACAAACCACCACAGAGAACATTTACGTACCAAAAACAGTTAGTCTTGGTCTGAGCAGCTCTTTCAATGTTCCCCAGGGGAAGATTTGGCCTGTGGGGTGGGCTGAACAAGCAGAAAGTCTTGTGAGAAATCACCTCCTTCAGTTATTCCCTGGGAAGACAGGAGTTGTCTGGGGGAACGCTCGCAGCTCTTGGGGAGTCTGAGCCTGCAAACTCTTCCTCTCGAGAGCTGGGATTTACACGGTTGATGTTTCATTGGGAATGAACAGGATGTGTGTGTTTCTCCTTGGAGATCTATTTGATTAGAAATCACCCTCAGCAGCTATGAGCTGCCAAGGTGGTTTGTTTGTCCCTGAGAAGTGACTTTGGTTGCCATAGGGTTTTGGCTGAAGGTTTATCCAAGTGGAGTAGCCTGGAGCAGTGTCCCACAAGTGACTTATCTCACTGGGGAGAAGTGGGATGGCAGGGGCTGCACTTAGTGTTAAACAAAGCCATTGGTAACTAACTTCAATTAGCTGCCAATGAATGAAACATAGGGATACGGGTAGAGCAGAAATTTGGGCTGCCCTGGATGCTGCAGGATGGGCAGGTGCCAAGTGGGGGAGATGGAAGGACACATGATAAAGAAGCAAGATGATGAGGTGTGGAAATTTTGAGTGCACACAGGACTGCCAGTTCAGACAAACTCCTCCTGCCTCCAAGGGCATCATTCCTTCGGCTGTGCACTGAAACTCCGGCACATCCCCCCAGGGGCAGGCCTGTGGTTTCCATGTAAACAGGAGTACAGAGGGGTGTAAAAACGAAGCCAGGAGCTGACAGTGGTGGTGGAGCCATGCAGGTGTGTGGGTTGGCACCCATGGGGGCAGGGGCCCAGGGCTCTGAGCTGACAGGGTTCCAGGGCAGGATCTAACGCTGAGCCCAAGGCTGATGGTGCCATGGCACAGGGAGCAGGGAGCACCCCAGGATGGCTCTGCCACAAAAACCGGCCAGGGGAAAGGCTGACAGACTGCCTTTAGAACAAACACAGCTCTCAAATAAGCACTTTTCAACACAGAATTCCATCTTTTACATTTTTTCGCATGAACACACCCCAAAAGCAAATTTCACCAGGGTTGGGACCTCTCTGACCAAATTCCAGCAAACTTTAAATGAGGACTGTACGTCCCTGGGCCAAATCCTCAAGAGGAGTAAAGCAGCTGCCTATTATTTCCCTGCCTCTGCTGGAGCACAGAACAAGCCCTGCAGGCATTCCCTGCACAGATCTGAGGCTGTTGGCCGGCTCAGCTCCTGCACGAGCATATCCAGAGGGATTTTGCTTGGCAGCACTGGAAGCCCACCCCTTAGTTCAGGAAAGGGCACTCAGCACGTGCAAAACAATATTTAAATGTCTTGGTCCCCTTCCCACTCGGATCCTCCCTCCCCCAGCATTAATTTCTGCTGTGAGCTGGCACATTTGGGGGTAGAGGGCAGGCAAGAACTAAAATTCCAGGGAGAATTATGTTTTATAATGAAACAAATCACACCAAGCCGAGCTGGCCTTCATTATGTGATTATGATGCTGCTTAGGGACGTTTGGAGCTGACAAGACTTTCCATATTCCCATTTTTCTCCAGTGCAATCAGGCTGGACCCTCAGTCTGTACACTGCCAGACCTCCAAGAAATGAGTGCAGTGACTCCCAGATTCCCAGCACACAGGCATCCACTGCATTCAAAACTTGCTGGGTAATGACCACAGATGCTCCAATGCACACAGGGGTCTAAATATTATTTCTTGGTGAACAAGGCCTTGGGTTTAGCTTTCCAAAGATGTTTTTTCTACAACGCTGCTGGCCTAACGTGACAGGGGTGCCAAATGCAGGTACACAGTGTTACCTGAGGGCCAAGGTGTCCCCGGGATCAACAGGGGCTTATTGGGAATATTAAACCCACCTCAGGTGAGACCCTGGAGAGGGATATTTAAAATCAGGGTGGTGAGGCTGGAGCAGAGCAGCAGCTCAAGGCTGTGCACAGAAAGGCAACTGGGTGATGAAGGTGGGGGGTTGCCCTGGGGGCTCCAGGACATAGTGTGAAGGTCCTCACAGGACACAGGCTCATGGCCCTGGTGTCACCCTTGGCCTGCTGAAATTGCCTTGGTCACTAAGTACATTGCCCACCACCACGTCTTCTTCACTGTGGTGAGCACAGAGGGATAGGGAGAGAAAACCAAAGGGAATTCTGCAAAGAAATTGGCTTAAATGCCCGAGATACCCTCCCCTGGCTCTATCCCTACCAGAGCTGGATACACTTTCTAACTGGTCAGCCACCCTCAGTGGTGTTTCCTGGCTCTCAGAGGAGCAGGACACTCATCCTTTCCTCCCCCCTTAGCAAAACAGCATCCCATTTGTTCAGCTCCACATTCTGGAAAGGTCTGTGGCTGCAGGAGCTGAGCCCCAGCTCAGCTGGCAGCAGGGGAATGGCTGGCACCTATCAAGTTGCCACCTTCCTCCCTGCACAGCCAGCGGCTGAATAAATGTTAATGCACCCCATAAATAATTTAGGCGGCTTCTCGGCTTACGGGCTCTGCTCAGCCTGGATGAAAGCCTGGGGGGGAAACCAGCATGGCTGGGGCAGAGCCCACAGGAGGGGATGGCAGGAAGTGCTTCTGCCCAGTGCTCCCCACAGCAGCAAAGCCACTGCCACCCCTTAGAGAGGGGTCTCAGGTGAGCTCCTGCAGGTGTGCCCTCAACTGCTCCCACAGCTGCTCAGACAGTGCTGGCTGCCCAGAAGGATCAGGCAGCACAGCCAGGAGAAGCTACTGAGCCCAGGGCAGTTTGATGTGACAGTGATTTCTCGGGGGGCTGTGGGAAGCAGCAGTTTTTCTGTTTGGTTCCATCTGTCCCTGCAGTGCTCAGCTGCACCTCAGGAAAACCTGTGAGATCAGGCCCCTGCCTGCTCCATGCTCAATACACTCCTTTGTGGGACAGACCAGAACCCGACAGGGCACAGGGCTGGAAGAGGGACTGTGGAGGCTGAGTGAGGCTGCGGAGCGCGGCGCTGAGGTGCGGCCACTTGACACTGCACCCCCGTAACCCAAGCCAGGCCTCGGCGCCGTAACAGGACACGGGGCACCAGCACAAAGAGAGGAGCCACTTCCTGCCCAGCCTGGCCCTGGACAGGGATCATCTCCCTGGGGAGCCACAGGCAGAGAGGCTCCACAGGAGGCTGCTTGGCCCTGGCTAGGCAGAACACACCGACAGAGAAGGAGTAAATTATGTTCAGTGGTCACAAAATGACTCTTGGAAGTCTCCACAGACCCCCTTGTCTCCCAACAAGGCCTGCACCGGAATGGTGCCACTCAGCATCATGTCTTTAAAGCTTTCATCTCACTGGAGAGAAAGCCTGAGGTCCAGCAAAGATCCAGCCTTCTTGCCTAGGCCATTAATTCCTCATCTCCACTGCCAGCCCTGAATAAGTCCCTTGTCCTCCTGCACTGCTCCCTCAGGGCCACTTCAGCTCCTTTCTTCAGGTCCCTTTCCCACAAGAGATTCCAGGTTCAGATTACCCGGCTCCCCTCCGACGCTGCTGTGTGGGTGACCCCTTTATTCAAAGCCTTGGACATTTAATACTCCAACTGGAAACAGGGCTGGAAGAAAAATCAGAAGCCAACATTCCTGTTGGTCCCTGCAGGTCAAACCCCAGTGGTGGGTAAGACAGGGAACACATTGGCTCAGCTCAGCCCTGACTGGAGCTACTGGGAGGGGCAGGCACTGCTCTGGGTGCTGTTGGCTGGGAATTTGGGATGGCAGTTAGTGACAGGGATGCTGTGGGGAGGGATCTGCCACCTCTGACACTGCTCAGCATCTCCAGGGAACCTTTTTTCTTTGCCACTTCAAAACTGTTGAGCGCAAGTTTTCTCCTTGGATGGAGTAACTGCTCAGAGCTTGCTCAGAGCTTACTCAAAGGAACATTTTCCTAAATGGAAGTGGTATTTTGGATGTGCCCAATTACCTTGGGAAAAAAAGCTGTGGTACTTAATAACAATGAAAACAAACAAACAAACAAAACCAAAAAACTACCAACTTTTCATTATGAATTTTTTTGATCCCCAAGTAAAGCAAATTAATCTAGGTTCCCCCAATCTTACTTATTGTATTCTGACATTCAAAAAATGTCGTTACCAGCTACGGGAAGTTCAGAAAACACCACTTTGGGTTGTTTGATGAAAAATAATTTGGCAGATTTCTCCCAGCTCTGGTTGTAAAGGCAAGAAGGAACATCCCTCCCCACGAGCCTCCCCCGCCGCTCCTCAATCCCCCGCTGATCCTGCTCGAGCAGCACGGCCGTGCTGGACACAAACCCACACTGTTCCTCATGTGCTCAGTCCTTGCACAACCCGGGAGCTGGGTCAGGTTTTTGTTTGCTCTCCTGGAGTGGGTTGTGTCTTCAGCTAATAAACCAGGAATGTGAGCACTGGGCCTGAGCTGTGCAAATAGGAAGCGTGTGGAGTAGGAATTCAGCCCTGTGGCACCTGGCTCATGCTCCCTGCTGCCACAGCCCATTCACACCTCCAGGAGAGCCGGGTCATTCACTCCCAGAGCTTCCAGAGCTGTCCTCACACACCAGCCAGGAGTGACAGCTGCCCCAGGCAGAGATTCCCAGTGCCACAGCCACCAGTAGAGACCAGCTCCAGATGTAACAGCACACCCAGAGAGCTTGATGCTTCCTAAGCTGCAAAGATATTCCAAAATGGAGCTCTCCCCATGCTGGCCCTGGGGAACAGGGAAGCAGCAAGGCAGGACCTGCAAATGCTTCCCTGCCTGGAGCTCAGGCACAGCAGGTCTGTGCAGGACCCAAAACCAGATCCTTCACTAACCCTGTGCAACCTGGAGCATCCCATCCTCCTACCTGGTGAGGAAGCAGGAGCCTGGCAGATCCCAGAGCTGTGCTCTGTAGAGCTGTGCTCAGACCACCACATCTGGCCCTGGAGGCTGGCCCTGACCTGCTGGTTGGCACAGCCCATCTCATGCCATGCTGGCAGGTTACAATAAACAGCCTGTGCACAGCTGGATAACATAACAGAAAGAACTGGCAAGCTTTAGGAGGCACAGCCAGGACTTCCTTTAGGCTGCTCCAATGGATGTGGAGGCTGGGGAGGTCGGCAGTGTGATGCAGGGAATGGAGGAGAGGTCCTTGGTGTGGCACTGCCAAGGAAAACAAATCCAATACCTCTCTGATTCCTCACAGACTGCTCCAAACTTGTCCATCCCCCTGTTTTCTGCTGTGCCTTCTGCCCAGCAACGGCTGGAAACAAATATGGGGAGGGATAGGGAGGATCAGGGAGGATCCTGTGTGATAAAACTAATTAAGCAGAGAAGAATGTGCATGGAGGGGAGGAGAAGGCCCTGCAGCTCTGCTGTAGCTGCCTGTGTTTGTTAGAGACACCTGTTTACCCCACAGCTGACCCTGGCCCCGCACAGGGGAGTTTTTGTTTAGAGCAGGTCAGGATGGAAAGGGATGGAAGGAGATGCAACGTTGCACTGAGCTTTGGCATCCTGCCTGTAGCAGCCTGTAACCCCCAGCAGGTCAGTGCAGCCCCAGGACACTCCCTGGGTAAGCTGAGTCCAGAGGAGCCTTTTTCCCTCCTCCCCAGGCAGATGTTCCCCGCTGTGGATATTCCAGGTACACCACTGGGTGTCCAACTCCTACAACCTCCCCTTCTCCCACCCCTGGTCCCACTGGCACATTGTACTGGGGACACTGTGCCCTCTGGTTTGGAGAGAGACCAGCCTGCTCCTGCCCTCCTTGGCACTGCTCAGCATGCTCAGAGACCTCAACCAATTATCCCAGCTCCAAGCTGGTCCCATGGGCAGTTTATCCCACTAGTTGATCTCTTGTGCTCACTTGAAGGGAGTGTTCACAGCCACAGTCCCTGCAAAAAAGGTGTTGCACAGAAATGGGGAGGGACCTTGGCTCTAAAGACGTGGTTTGGCTTCCTGGACCAAGCCGATAACCCCGTGTGCACTTGCATCGATCCTGCCTCTCTTCCTTATTTATTCCTCTCTTTCATCCCTCCCGCTCCTTAACACAAAGCCAAACAGGGCACTCTCCTTTCCAGACAAGATTTTAGCCTCATCATCGGGATTTCAGCCCAGCACTGTTTTGAGCCCTCAGGTAAAATCCACCCTGTACCCCTGCAGTGGTCTGAGCTTTTCCCATTTCCTCACCAGTGCCAGTGGGAAACACCATTCCCACCGCCCTGTTTATCTGTAGGATACTGGTGATAGATAACATTCTTTGCCATTTTCCCCACACCTCTGGGTGTGAGGCAAGAGTAAAACCACCTGGTTAGGAGAGGACTGAAGTGAATTCCATTAAAGAACCATTTATAGGAGTTTTTCCTCCTCAAAGGACTGTCTTAGGGATCACTGGGCCAGATCCTGAGAGGCAAGAGATGAGACAATGAGGGTGTGCATGTCCAGTGTGTTATCCATGCTCAAGGCATTCAGAACTTTCTGGATCACCCATGCCATTTGTACAGTAAATGTCTGGGATCAGCACAACTGCTCCTCAGGCCACAGTAGATCACAGCACCTTCCAGGATCCCCAAGCAAGACACCAGAAGGACAGGACAAAGCCGTATTGTTTTCCCATCTCTTTGGCTCTCTTGGCAGACAGAAGGAAAAAGGCCAGTGGTGGTCGCTGTGGGCCAGCTCTATCACCTTGGGATGTTTGCTGGACTGGTGCCACAGCCCTGGAGCTCTCCTTGCCCTTTGCCTGTGTCCTACCCACAGTCCTGCACTGCCACAGCCTCTGAAGGTCACACAGGACATACACAGAGCTGCAGGTTGGGGCTGAGCTAATCTGGGGGAAGTGTTCCCTGTATTCCTGCAATGCTCATTTATCACATGGGGATTATGGAATTCTCTGCCTCCCGGGCAGGTGGAGGGTGGGATAACACCTGAGGTGCCCATTGCAGGAGCTGTAGAAATGCCAAGTGTCCCGGGTGAGGTGTTGGATGAACCAGGAGGAAGTTGGTTCCTGCTGCTGAGCCAGAGTCCCTCCATCCAGCATCCAGCAGATGAGGACAGGGCTGTGCAGAAGGGCAGCGGGGAAGCACATGGGACAGGTGACTCTCCTCCTGAAGCCTTTCTGGCTGGGGGAGTTCCCCTGTGCAAGGCAAAGGATCCCCCTTGATCCAAGAGTCAGTCACAGATCTCCCTGCAGGCATCACTCACAGGATTCCAGAATGGTTTGGGTTGGAAGGGACCTTCAAGCCCATCCAGTCCCACCCCCACCATGGGCAGGGACACCTTCCACTAGCCCGGGTTGCTCCAAGCCCCGTCCAACCTGGCCTTGGACACTTCCAGGGATGGGGCAGCTACAGCTTCCCTGGGTAACCTGTGCCAGGGCCTCACCCCCCTCACAGGGAAGAATTCCTTCCTAAAGTGTATCAGTATTAGCCCAGCCCAACCAGAGCCAGATTTAAGCAAAGACTAATAAAGATGCATCATGGAAAGCTCTGCAGCTTTGAGTAAATAAACCCCAACCCCCTCTTTTCCTTTAAAGCACCCACGCTCCCCGGATAGCTGTGGCCCAAGACTGACTCTGTTGTGATCTGCAGCCTGGATCTTTAATTCTTCCTGTGTTTCAATCAAAACTAAGCACTAGGAAAGGAGATTTCAGTGTTTTGGCACCCTGCTGTCCCCGGAAAGCCGGGCTGGTTCCAGACCTCGTGGTTTCATTTGCCAGGAGGAAACACAAAAATAAAAGTTTCCATGGGTGTGGGGGCCAGGTAGAAGCCAAGGAGACAGAAGGGATTTCAGGAGAAGGAACAAGCAGACTTCTTAAGGAAAGGGACAGGAAAGAGAATATGCAGTAACACCCCATTTCTTGCCCTGGGCAGATTCTGGGACGTCACTTGAATGACATGATGAGACAAAATAGAGGCACTTTGTTCTAGTTCTGCGACTCTCGGAGGTAATGCAGAAATTCCCCCAGGGAAAATCAACAGAGGGAGGGGAAACATCTGCATTTCTCCCTGTCCCTGGGCTTGCTACTGTCTGAAAAAGGCTGCAAAGGGCTAAAGGGGCCTTTGCTCTCTGCAGTCACCAAGGGCAGGTGATGGAAAGTTGGGCTATGCAGAGTTTTGAGGTTTTGGCCAGTCCCCAAAATTTCCAAGGGCTTCTCCAAATATTTTCTCAGAGATTCATGCTGAGATCTCCCTTGACCGGGACATGTGCAGCTTCTTTGAGTTTGGAGGAAGGGCCAAAGGCATTGGAGGGGATCCCAGAGAGTCCAAGGGCAACAAGCTGCAGCCCTGACCACTGCTGCAGCTCCAGGGGCTGTTTTCCTACCTGGAACACAGATCTGCACTAGCCTCTCTCTGGAAACCTCATCCCCCTGGTATTCCTTCCCTTCCTCACGGACCAGCAGCTCCCAGTGCAGCTCCAACCCTTCCTCTCAGGGCTGGAGACATTTGCCTGCCCTAATATAAACCCCCTTTGTTTCCAGACCACCCACTTCAGCCTTTTCCACTCCCTTTAAAAAAAGGGATGCCTTTTAAGGGATGCCTTAAACTCCAGATCTGCCTCCATCCCACACGGGTGCAGTGCTCTCATTTCCATCAGTGTCATCTATTTACACGAGAAATGCCTGGGCAGGAAATTGAGGTTACTGAGAGAAGAAAAGTGCCTCACATCAGCCCCGAATCCCTGCGGGATGCGCTGCCTGTGCCCTACCCCAGACCTTGCCCCACATTCCAAGTAGGACAGACTGCAATTAAAGCCCCCAGCAAACAGAAAATGCCACTGAGCCTTCCCTGCGAGCCCGAGGTGGGAAGTGGCTGTGCTGCAATGTTAATTCTTTTATTCAAGGTCACTCTGGAATGGCTGAGCAGGGAGCTGGGCTGGGTGTCCGAGGCCTTTCCCCCTGAACTGTCTTCACTCCACCTCTGAGTCGGTGCTGGTGGTGTAGGAGACCCTGGCTCAGAGACCTGCAGTCTCCAGTATCCCTCTGTCAGCTTTCCCACCAATGAACCAGCATTCCCACCAACAAACCACTTCTGCTCTGGAACAGCCACCACTCCAGGGCTATCAGGAATCAGCCACAGAGCAAAACACTGTTGTGTTTTCAGCCACAGAGACACGAGGTGTGAAGTACTCACATGTCCTGCCAAGCTCGTGGCACACACCAGCCTTAAAGTGCTAGAAAAGTGCTAAAAAGCTTTAGCAATCAGCTTGAATCCAGTGTCTGTCCACCCTGGGTAGAGCAGGCATCTCTTTCCAGCATGTGTGGGGTGTCTGTGGGTGCTCAGCACACTCCTGCAGCCATTGGCAGGATTGCCACCACTGCTCAGCCCTGTGGCTTCGGAAGAGGGCCAAGAGGGGCTCCGTGTAAAAGCTCTTTTCAGCCAGCCAAGGTGAGAGGGGAAATCCCCCAGGCAGATCCCATGGAAAGGCAGTGCCTGTTCCAGAGAGACACCTGCTGGCAATGCCTGTGGAGCCAGAGCTGATCCTTGCTCATCTCCCATGGAAGGCAAGGAGAAATGAAAGTGTAACAGATACAGGGGGAATGTGGAGGAAAGGCTCACAGTGCCAAGGTGAGACCCAAAGGGAAAACATGCTGCCCCTGCATGTGTCCCAGGCCCTGATCCCAACTCCGATTTTAGGACAGCCAAAGAAACGCCAAATTCCCACTAGATGTGAGCTAAATCAAAGAAAGCTGGAATGGGAGCATTCCAGGGGCTAGATGGGCTGGCTGGAAATCCCAGCCTGTTCTAGGCAGGACAAATCCAGGCACGAAGCTGTACGTCAAACACAGGGGCATTTGCAGGAATCCTGGCAGGCAGTGCCTGGAATACATGTTGACTCCTGTCAACTCACCTCTTCACCAAAAGCTCCTGGTTTTAATACATTTGGAAAGTGATGGAATGAGTTCCTATCAGGACAGACATTTTCTAGGAAGCAGCCTCTTTAATGTGAAATTTGTTAAATGAGGCCACGTGTTCTGTGCTCAGAGAAAAGGGGAGAACAAGAGAGAAGCCAAATCCCTGAGAAGGTATTAAGGAGAGCTTTGAGTGAACCACAGAGAAATTCAGATGAACATATACTTCTTTAAAACCCAAGGATGTCCTCTGCTGGCCAGGAGGATGTTTCCAGTTTGGATGCTCCCAGATCACTCTGGGCCTGGATAGTTCCTCCTCTACCATTCAAGCAATTTAAAGGAATTCCTGGCCAAAGGCCAATTAAACAGCGAGTAAGAGCTGGCAGGGTCAGTTCCAGGAGGATTATGTTCAATAGCCTCACGGAATACTAAGCAATTTTTCCCCTAATTGCTCTTTACTGCTGCTTTCCAGTAAGAAATGCAGGAAGTAATGAGGATTTGTTGCCTCATAAAAATACTTTACAAGAAACTGGGGTTCCTGGCTGATCCCAACTGCCCTTCCTACCTGTAGCAACAGCCCTTTACTGTGGCTTGCCAGGAAAAACGAGAAAGGAAACTGAAAGCATCCCAGAGCACAGAGGACGAGTCAGAGGGCTGTCACATCCAAACTGGTGGGTTGTGGTTGGATTTTTCCTTCTGGCCTTCTGCCAGTCTTCTCAAAACACTCCTCACCTCTCCAGCCCTCTTCCAAAAGCTTTCCTAATCATTCCTTTTCCGGGGATTTCCTTTACACAAGGTTTAATTTGCTCCACAAATGGTGCTGAATCAAAAGACGAGCAGCACAAAGGAATACAACTTGAACATACAGTTTACACACTCAATTTTCCAATCCTTCTAACAAAAGCTAATGTCTTATTATTCCCAATATTCCAACTGAAGCTGGAATCTCAGAAATTACAGAGCTGTAATTCTCAGATCCTGATTCAGAGATAAACAATGATAAACTTTTCTTCTTTTTTTTTTACAGAACAAAGGAAAAAATACTCCAATTCCAACATCATTATGCACGAGACTTCCCAGTACCACGTCCAGGTGAGCACACAATGGAGCATTGAGGGGCTGGGAGGCCAAGGTCAGGGATAGGTCCTGGTCATGCAGTGTGTTCCCTGTGTCCTGGACCTTCACGGGGCCAGAGAGCAGTTGGGAATCTCCTTACAGTTCAAGTCCTGAGTAACTGGGTAGAGGAGGATGGCAGGGGGGAATACCGTTAAAAAAGGCAAGGGGAATTGTGTACAAGGAAAGAGGAAATGGAGAAGC
Source organism: Manacus candei (assembly GCF_025592945.1). Taxonomy (NCBI): domain Eukaryota; kingdom Metazoa; phylum Chordata; class Aves; order Passeriformes; family Pipridae; genus Manacus; species Manacus candei. Next base: position 3,218,065 of record NW_026138057.1, read on the forward strand.
TGCTGTCCTCTCCCTCCTCTGTGTCCATCCCTCCCATCACCCTGTGCTTCAAACCCTCCTGATCAGCACAGAGAGGTTAAAAGCAGAGTTCCCATGGTGGTTACAGGAACTCAACTTCCCAAACAACAGAGACCACATGGACTATCAGCTTTCAGCTCTCCCCAGCTCCTTGTCCTCTCAAGTAACTCAAAGCCCTCCACACACTCAGGCAATAAGCCAAACCCATCTCCCAGTGTCAGGCACCCTGTCCATGGGGAGGAGCCAGCCTGGCCACCCTGGGCTCGGCCATTCCTGAGCACAGCACGCTGGTACAGGCCAGGACACCGCGGGGACACCACTAACTGGGCAAGGCGAGGAGGGAAGACACTTCATGAGGTTCATAGTTAATACATGGGGCCCTTTAAAACTCTAAATTTAAACTTCTGAAATGCCTGTTTGGAAGGAGGTCCTGGTTTGCATCGGAGAAACCAACTCGATGGCCCAGCAGTCGCTCACGGAGGCAGAGACAGGACTTTACACAGTGCAGGAATTCCTCATTAATTAGGCCATATGCCACCCATTCACCAGTCTCTCCCCTGAACTTTGACCGAGGCCAACAGGATTCCAGTGGCAGGCACTGACACAGAATGAGGTTTCCTCACAGGAGGCAATTTACACCCTTTGAAATAATCTGATCGAAGTTTAATGGTGGATGGACTCATTGCCCATTCTTACAAAAGCTGCTGTATTTGAATATCAAGGTTTTAATGAGATAAAGCAAAGACAGCAGGAAATTTCTGCCTCTCAATCCACCCATATCTACAGAAACCGGAAAATGAAAACAAAAAATATTCTAATGAGTGAGTCTGACAAGTAGTTTCCCCTCCATGGAAAATAAATGTAACAGTAAACAGTAAAGGAATTTATGAAGCTCGTAAAGCTGGTGGATAAAATAATAGAAGAGATAAGAATGCCCGTCATCCCATGTAAACCATTCTCCTCACTGCTCCGAAAGCAGAGCCCTGTCACCTCTGCACAGATAAGACTGGCTTGGCAAATACCTTCCTGTGCACTGTTTTACAGCTCCAGTAAGACAGCCCGGTGTGTTTTCATACGTGACTGCACTGCTAATCTCAGCTCAGGCAGTTTTATTTAGTCAGTGCCTCACCCCACACCTGTGCTCAGGGAACACGCAACGGGTCTGCACCCTGCAGAGCTTGCCCTCTTCTCTGCTCCTTCCTCCAGGATTTGGGAATCATCCAACAGCAAATGGGGCACCGCAAACCCTATCCACCCCTAATTCCCACCAGCATCAGCACCAGAAAGAAGCTGCTTGACCCCTGAAAAGCTTATGTCTGATCACTGGGAGAAGGGAGGAAGATATGGGATCAGAGGGAGAAAAGCCAGGCAAAACTCATCTCTCTACTCCAAATTTCAGATCAATTTAGGACTTGCTGTACAACACACCCCATTTTTCCAGCTCTTGCTTTGAAACCAGGCTGCAGGGCTTGTGCTTCAGAGAGAAGCAGGAGTTCACATTGCTGCCAGCTGGGCAGCAGCAAGGTGAAGGAACAAGGTGAAACAGGACCAGTTCCTTTTCCTTCCTGATTTTTTTCCCTTCCCTGTTGTCACCTGGACACGTGGCCTGGCTGTGCTGTCATGGCACAAGGACAACAGCTCGGCAAACAGCCAGGCTGCTCGGAGTCTCAGCTTTTCCTGCCTCACAGTCCCCTCTGCTGGCAGACGCAGCCAGTTCTCCGGTCCTCGGGGAGCAGCGCTTGCTCCCGCCTGTTGCTGAGCAGTTAGCTGGACTTTTGGAGTGGCCTCCACGCACTGCTGGGAGGCACTGGCACCAGTTGGATGCGACACATCTCTCCTTTCCACAGCTGCCTCGCTGCCCCTCCCTGCCCAGCATGGAAGCTCTCCAGAGGGGCTGTTCCCAGAGCAGGGTACCCCACACAGCACACGTGGCACAGAGGACTGACACTCACCCATGGCTTGTGTGAGCTCTTTGCCTGGCATAAATCCCACACAGGCAGGTCTGCTACACCAGACAAGCAAATTCCAAGTGCTTTTAGCTTGGCAAGTGAAGCTTAACTACTATATTTAAACTTCCAAGCCAGTTTCAGAAAGGCCAGGGCAGTAACTCGTGTGTAGGAAGCATTTGCCCCTCTGGATGGGGGCCAGAGCTGCTGGAATTGAGGAGATTAAAATGCAAGTGGTGAAACTGGTTATGCAAACCCATTACAAAACCCAATCTTTCACTGCCATGGCCAGGCTGGTACCACCAACCAGAACTGCTTTGTGCAACAAAACTCCTTCACTCCTGAGCTCTGAAGAACTACAAACAGTAGCTGAAGCCTTTAGAGATGCTTTCACCACTGATTTACACACACTAACAAATGTTTTCTACCTGTTTTTTCCTCCTTTCCCTCCCCATCTTCAGCACTTGGCCACCTTCATCATGGACAAGAGCGAGTCCATCATGACGGTGGACGATGCCATCCGGAAGCTCATCCTGCTCAACTCCAAAGAGAAGATCTGGACGCAGGAAATGCTGCTGCAAGTGAACGACAAGTCCATCCGGCTGCTGGACTGCGAGACAAAGGTACCTGGGGCTCTGGGGGAGCTGTGGGGTGCAGTGGTGCCCTTGCTGTTCTACCTGGAGAAGGCAAGTTCTAAGGAACCCAAACAAGGGTGAGTCACTACCAAAATCCACTCCTGGATTAGAGCCAGCCCTGCAGCATGGGAGAGGGATGGTTTTAGCAATGACAAACTAAAGATCAGGACAGGGATCTCAGGAGTTCCTGCACAGGACTATTCCCCCTCAGTTCAATAGTTCCAACTACCTGACACCTTCCTCCTCCTCTTCCAGGAGGAGCTGGAGGACTTCCCTCTGCCAACAGTGCAGCACTGCCAGACGGTGCTCAACCAGATGCGCTATTCCTCCATCCTGCTCCTGGTGTGCCAGGATTCAGAGCAGCACAAACCTGACATCCACTTCTTCAACTGTGATGAGGTGGAGGTGAGCAGAGCGCTCCTCGTTTGTCTCGCTGCCTGCCAGCCCCTTCCTGCTTTGCCCTCAATCCTCCCCAGAGACAAGCCCCGAAAAACATCCCTGTTTTCTCTTTGAGGCGGAGTTGGTTCATGAGGACATAGAAAGTGCCCTGTCAGACCACAAGCATGGGAAGAAGATACGGCCACAGACACTCAAGTAAGTGCTGCAGGATACAGCTGGGAGTAACAAACCCAAAGCTGTTTCCAGTGGTGTATTCACACTCCAGTCTCTTGGAAGCAGGATCAGCAGCCACTGACAGGGTTGCTCTGTGACCTTTTCCTTGCAGGGCAAACCAAGAAAAGATCAAGCAGAGACAATCCATCCTCCCTCCACCACAAGGGCCGGCTCCCATCCCAATCCAGCACGACATGCGAGGCTCAGGGATGAACAGGAACAGGGTGGCACCTCCTTCCCAGCATGATCCAGGTACTGGGAGCACTCAGGAAGTCTGTCCTGGGGATGGGAAATTCATGAACCCAGACAGCCAACCCTCCTGAAGTGGTCTGTGGTATAAACAAGTGTTGCACCCACCGGGCATCTTCTGCTCAACAAATCAAAACTCCTAGAAAGTCCTTGTAAAAACACCTATATTTGGGGGATTCTGAAATTCCCAAAATAAGCAAAGACCCCCCCATAAAACTGAGCTACCACATGAAGTTTGAACCAAGCATTAGTGATCTTAAAATGTACAGACAAGACAGAGCTGGTCAGAAAGACAAATTCCTGGCTCTGCTGACTTCACAGAAGCCAAGATTTCACACTCAAAAATCAAGTGGTTTCCATGAACTCCTGTAAAGTCGAGTGTGGAAATGCAGCTCTGAACTCTCCCCTCATGTGTGAATCCAAAGACTGATTCCAAAAGCATCCTGACTTCAGCCCCTTTGGGCTGGCTTGAAAACAGAACAGATATAAGCTCTTTCTCTGACAAAAGCTCAAACTGATGAGCAAACTGCAAGCACTTCTCATCCCTGCCTACCATACCACCTTCTCTTAGGATTCATTTCTAGTTTCAAGGAAAACACATAATAGTATACTATAAGAAACTCCAAAGCACTCCTTTCCTGGGACAGAAGCTCTGGCTCCTGAATGGAGAGCTTATTTCAGGCCCAGTTCTGCATCATGAAAGGAATATCTGTGTTTCTGAGCTGGACCATGAATAAACACCTATATTCTCATGCAGAGCAGCCACCCTTATCTCTGCCCTTCCGAGGGAGCTCAGCACAGAGCTGAGCTTACACTGCTCCCATCAGCTGAGCTGGGAATTCACCCAGGCAGGATTTCTGGCTCTGAGAGCACAGAGCCTGGCACGAAAGCAGATGACAGGAGAAAGCTTCGAGTGATGCCTGTTTGCTGAGATCACTTCTCAAAGCACGCCCTACTGCTTTTTCTACAAAACCTGTCAGAACTAATCACTTCAGCCCCACACTTACAGATGACGTGGGTTTTTCACGGTCCTTTGCCAAAGCTGCCTCCCAGGTTCTCCCACTCGGTGTATCCTGCTGTGCTGGCCTTTCAAACACATTTCACTGAGCTGACAGAGTTTTCTTTTCACAGGGGGCCACCCCAGCAATTGTACACGCTGAAATATCCCCCCTCACTGAGTGGGTGTCTCCTGGAAGCCGGGAGGTGCCTGCGGGTTGGGTTTTTTACAGGATGATTAGTATTTTTAACACCCATTAAAAACACTTGAGAGACTGCACACAAGTTTGTACAAAAATGCTGATTTGTGCACGGGCCTGCCTAAACATCCATCATGCAGAATTCCTGGCACGCTGCTTTACAGCAGTTGTGTTCACTTCCAGGGCTTATCCCTCCTTTCTTAACTACTGTTCAGGTAAACTGGAACCTCTAGGAGAATGAAGGCTCCTGTGGAGATTAGAAGAGAGGGCAAAATTAATCTAATCACACTTGACATCTTGTTCTTCGGTTCCTCAGCATAGATCCAGCAAAGCTACAGGAGTTGCTGACTCAGGGGCTGGCAGGTCTCTGCTGGTTGCTCCTCCTGATTAATTCCCTGTCCATACCTGAGAACAGGCAGAGTGTTGACACAGGGGTTGGCAGGCAAGTGCTGTGACCTTGGAAGATTTAATCAGCAACTTTGATCACCTCCTGCTCCTTATGGTCTCCTGAGGTGCCCTCATAACCCAGAGTAAACATCCGAGTTGGGAGTTACCATCCCATGGATCCCTGCCTTTAATGGAGCCTATTTTTAACCTCTGATAGGAAATATCTTTTTCTCTCCCTCATTTGCAGACTATGATCGACGAAGCTCCAGCTCTCACGACCACGAAGAGTCCCGGGCCATGTTAGCACAGAAGATTGAAAAGGAAACGGTGGGTAACCAGGACAGTGCACAGCCCACAGGCAGGAGGAGAGGGAGAACAGGGAGCAGACATTTAATGCATAATCTGGTCATTTTTCAAACTGATATCTGCTGTGCATAAAGATAAGGTGGCCAAAAGCAAAGCTCCATCACTGGGTTAGTTACAAACATCCTCTGACCTGAGGCAGCTCTGCTGATTCCAGGTCTGCTCCTCCCTCTCCCACAGCCCGGTCTTGGGTTATTTTCCAGCCGTCCATTAGCAGGGGTCACTTGTCACATTGATAAGTACAGCACCCAGCCTGGCCCAGCTTTGTGTTTGGAAAGTGATGAATTCAGCTTCATTTCATGCCTGGATTGTTGATTCCTGTGCATTCTTCCAGGAAATGTGGCAGGCTCTGGGATTCGGGCTCCCAGCTGGGTGCAGCCCAGGCTCACTTTCACCTTGGTCTCTTGGGTTTGTGTCCCCACAGCAAATCCTGAACTGCACTCTGGATGACATCGAAGTGTTCGTTGCCCAGCTGCAGAAGGCAGCAGAGGCATTCCGACAGCTCAACCAGAGGAAGAAAGGGAAGAAGAACAAGAAGAAAGGGCCAGCAGGTACAGTGCAGCAGCTGGAACAAACGGGGAATACAGGGGCACAGGTGAAGGTGGGGGGACACCTCAGCTCATGCCCCAGCAAGGGCAGGTCGATGCAGCAGCACCATTACGGATCCAGCCATTTCGGAAGGTGCCACTGATCCATGGAGGCCTCCTGGAGAGAACAGGGAGCCTGGTGAGGCCTCCAACACACAGAAAGACATTTGGCTTTCCCTGACCCCTGGATTTTTAGTAGTCTCAGCACCTGTTTTTGATGTGTTTTCTGCCCATTCCCAAACAGGGATTCTGTAATTAACACGTCCTTCTGTGCCCCTTCTCCTGGCAGAGGGAATGCTGACTCTCCGAGCAAGACCCCCGAGCGAGGCCGAGTTCATCGACTGCTTCCAGAAAACCAAACTGGCTTTTAACCTCTTGGTAAGGCACGGAGGGAGCTCCCATCCCACACAGTGACAGGGCTTTTCCTTGTGCATCCCAGTAGCAAGAGTTTGGAGTGAAATTTGAATGGAAAACACCACCAAGGGACAAAGGTGTAAATTCCAGGTTCTTCAGAACCCAGGACAAACATTGTGTCAGGCTGGTGCAGCTCTTTTGGGACAAGCTGTTAAACCAAACGAGAAGCACGAAGTCCAGGATGGGACTGAGCAGCCAGAGGCTTGCCACACTTGCATCTTTTCAGATTCAGGCCTGAGAAGTCTCTGCTTGACATTAACTGATGCCTCCCATTGCCCCCATATTCCTGGCTCCTTTCTTTCTCCTCTGGAAGACCCTCTGCATTAAGAAGGGAATGAAAAGCAGGAGCATAAAGATGTTCCCAGTGCTGCCAGTTCTGCTTAGTGAAATGTGTGAGACCTGGAGGGTCACAAGCCACAAGGAATTCTGTCAGTTCTGACCAAACCTGCCCAGCAAACACATCCTACAACGTCCTTCAAGGAACTTATTAGTAAGGAAAACTCAATGCAGGACACCAAGCTCCAGCCTTCTCTTTTAGAGGCAAATATGAATAATTTGTACCTGCTCAGGGCCAGAAAGAGCAGCATATCTCCTGGGAAGAGGCCAGGTCTGAGCATGGAGGAGAACTGGGAATCCGTGGTGGAGCACTGCCACATTCCACACCACAGGGCTGGGAAGTCCTTGAGAAGGGCCATTTCATTGAGTCTCCTTGTTGCCATCAGTTGTTTCACACTTTCCACTCCACATTAATGTTTAACCACCAGCATTTAAAATACTTTGAATTTCAGGAGGAGCAGGGAGCCTGTTTTCCATGGCAGCAATGTCAGGAGCCCAGGACAGGAGAAGGAGCTGAATGGAAGCACAAAGTGAAGAGGTTTCAGCTCAGTTGATCACTGCTAATAAAACCCCATTCTTACAGTAAACTCACCCTAAGTGTTTGCTCCTCCATTCCAGCACAACTCACTCCAATAAATACCACTGGATTTGGAGCATTTCAGTGGCCAGGGCAGCTGTAGGTGCCACAGGCAAGACCGTGGTGGAGATTTTTCTTCTTCAGCAATTTGGCAAAGGACCTACAAAACACTTGTCCTATTTGTTTTCATTCATGGAACTAGCAGGGTTTTCAACCCTGCAAGAGGCAGAAGCCATAATCCTGGCCTTTCCTCACTAGGACTTTCATAAGCTGAGGTTTTCTGTGTTGCTCCAATTAGCTTCAAAGGGACTGATTTAGCAGAGCAGGTATTCCAGCCCTCCTGAATTCACCAGGAACTAGAAATGGGCACAAAAGAAAAATGAACGATTCCTACTCCCCAGTCACTTACTCTTCTTATCAGTCAGCAGCAATCCCTCCATGTGACAGAAAAGAGAAGGCACACTCAGGTTAGGGTTAAACTGGGTTTCCTTTCTCTTTCCAGGCCAAACTAAGGAAGCATATCCAGAACCCCAGCGCTTCGGAGTTGGTACATTTCCTATTTGGACCGCTGGAACTGGTAAATCCTATTTCCACCCCATTAATAAAGCCTGACTGTGAACAAAAGTGCCAGCCAGCTGTGGTTCCCTTTGGGAATCTGCCTGCTCTCACCTTCAGGCAAACATGGCTCAGTATTTGCACTGAAAATAGGAAGCAGAAATCCTGACATGGAAAAGGACAAGAGAGGACACAGAAATAGCAAGATATTTGTCAGTTTTTGAAGTGCCAGCTTGTGATGTCTCTACCAACAGCTCATTTTTGGATCAGACTATGCTTTGACTCCAATATAAAAAATTCTCACATTCCTCTGAACTGTCCAGTCTTCTTCAAAGATTTAGGCTGATGTTTCTTGAGGCAACTGAGCTGATCTCAGGATCAGCCTTGTCTTTGATTGCTGCTCCTTTGCGTGTCTCTGCTTTGATATTTTGACCGTTTCCTGCAAATTCTCTCCTGTTTGTGTGGTTTGTGTGTAACCCAGATCATCAACAGCTGTGGTGGCCCCGAGCTTGCCCGCTCTGTCGTCAGCCCACTTCTTTCTAAAGACGCCACAGATTTCCTCAGAGGACACCTGACACCCAAAGAGATCAACCTCTGGGATTCCCTGGGGGAGACGTGGACCAGATCCAGGTGAGGACAGAGCTGCCATCTCACCAGGTTCCCAGTGAAAGGATGATTGATTCTATCAGAAGGTCAAGGATGCCCTAATGCTTCTGCTTCTCCCTCACATGCCTTCAGACACATTCCTTGTGAATCTCACCTCATATTCCCACTTCATGTCCTAGAGCCGAGTGGCCCCGAGACGCAAACATCCCCACCTACATCCCCAAATTCCGCAACGGCTGGGAACCACCCACAGAAATCTTCCGTGGAGCTCCCTGGGAAATAGACATCGGACACCTGCAGGAGGAGGTTAGTCCTGTGTCCCTGGGGACCCTCTCTTCTCCTTCCCCCTTTTCCAGAGAGATGGATCTGGGGGGGGCGTGGTGGTGTCTAGTAAGTAGACGGCTCAAAACTCAGTTGGTTCTGGTCACTCCAGTCAAATACAGAAAGAAAATAAGGCTGGAAGGGGCAGCAATAACCAGCCCCTCCTGATCAAAGGCCACTATCACGTAACTGAGCTCCAGGGATACAGGTTTGCCTGAAGAACGTTTTGGTGTGCACCTCATGGTGACCAAAAGCTTCCAGGCCACAACTCATCTCCCACTGTCCCTCTCCTCTCCCCCTTCCCTGGTAACGCTGACTCCACGTCTGCCTTCCCAGCTCTCCTCAGCCAACGGATATCCCTACCGGAACTCCTCGCTCAAGCGTGGCCAGGCGGCCGACCAGACACAAGCCGTGGATGCCTTCAAGCAGAACGTCACCCAGCACGTGAACAGGTCAGGGATCCTCACATCCCAGCTCCCCCCCGGGAACCTCACGCACACACACGGACAGGTACCACAACGCCGGGATGTTTGGGCATCCTGGAGGTCACTCTCTGCCACCGCTCATAACCCCCAAGAGAAGGTACACATCAGACAAGGAACCATTCACCTAAGCACTGTCTGCTGTTAAATCACCAGCAGCCCTGCAAGGAAAACACTTCCAAGTGTTTTCCACCACAAGAGGTAAAAATATTGCCTGACCTCATTAGTCCATCCATAGGTCTTGTTCCCTGCCCCCAGCCCACCAAACTGACAGTGTGGATGAGGGGCCAACTCCTCCCTCATGACTCAATTACCTTCTGGAATGCCAGAGAAGAAGTAATTCCGACCTAACTCGGGCCTTCCTCCCCCTCCCTGCCTTCAGGGCACTGCTGGGCAAGGCCACTGCTCCATTTCTGGCCAGGTGGATTCAATTTGACTGCTCCAAGCTCTTCCCCACAGTGGAATTACAACTTAAATACTACACATGGGTGTAACTAGACCAAGAGCTGTCCCAGAGCATGGAACTAAACACAACACTACAACCACTGGTGTGCATCAAACACTAAACCAGCGATTTCAACATTTTCCAGACCACCAACAACATATAACAAAGGCAGGAAAATCAATTTAAACTTAGCATAATGGGGTCATTTTTCAAAGCCAGGTTTTACAGGTTCAGAAGAGCTGAGCTTCCACAGTACATGGATTTGAAATCACTGACCAAACCCAGTAAGTCAGAAATGGAAAAATATAGTTGCTGGCAATGCTGGAAGCACTGGTTTCATCAGCTTACAGAACCTGACCTAAAGTGGAGGAGAACCTGAGCCCCTGCTCCAAACCCACTGGGAATATGGCATCAGGTATCTGTGCAGGCTACACATCACAAACAAAAAGATCCAAGTGCACTAAAATAGTTCCTCATATCCTTCCACAAGGCAAGACAGTTTTCCATACAGCAAACATTTTTTGAATTAAAAAAATAACACTACACTCAACTGGAGAAGAAAGTGAGACTTGCAAAATTTTCCCAAGTCAGGCAGAAAAAAAAAGAAAATAAAATCATTTCAGTTTGGGTCAAAGAGAATCTTTCATTCTATTTTTCACCATTTTCAATAATCTACCATATTTATTTTTTCTCTCTTCAAACAAAAAGCTAATTCAACATTGAAAAGTGTTACGTTCTAGTGTCAGAAATTTCCAAGCAGACACATGAATGCATTTGTCTTCCCTCTCTCCAAATGCATCTTAGAACAGAAACATTCAAATGCACTGTTCCTGGAAACCTGCAGAATTCTGTGTCAGCAGCTCGGTGTTGCCTGATGAAAACCCCACAGATTTCCAGTCAGTTCTGCCTACTCTCCTTTTCAGTTCCCTTTCCCCCAGCTTCTCCCTGTTCTGGCATCTGGGGCTGTTGTTTCCACTGATCAGGACAGGAGAGTTTCACACCTAATTTTTCCCAGGTACAATCAGAGCATTTGGTTTGTGCCAGGCTCTAAAAAGCAGTGTTTTCTTCACAGTTCCCCCCAAAAGACCATTAACCAAACCCCCTACGGCTTTTTGTTTGCTTGTTTGTCCCCAACACCAAGATCTTTCACTAAAATAAGGGGTGAAAATCTTCCTCAAAAAGAGGAGCAAAGGGATGCTGCCCCTCCACACACGAACAAACCTGCCATCACCACTCTGTTTTACCAACGAGCCCACCATCAGCATCCATTAAAACTGGGGTTTTCCTCTGCTGCAGGAATTTTGAGGCCCAGGGAATGGCTCTGCCCAAGAGATATGCCAAAATCCGCTACGACTTCACCGCGCGGAACGCCAACGAGCTCTCCGTGCTGAAGGATGAAATCCTGGAGGTAGGTGAGCACACCTGGGAAAAGCTGCATCCTCCCCTTCCCAGGGGCAGGAGAGACCTCAGGACACCAGCAAAACACCAACTCAGTTTTCCCCAGTGGTTTCTGAGCAGTTACACCAAGTTTTGCCCAAGTCTGAAGCCGGAAGAGACTGACTCTGTGTTGGGTCATTTCCTGAGCTGTAACACATCAGTCACCCCTTAATTACAACGAGGAGAGAGGAAAACAACTCACTGCAGTGCCCTGCTCACCTCCTTCCTGGGTCTGTGCTAGTTATTACCACTTCCCCCTCCCCAGGGAATTATTTTCCCTGAACACATCCTTTCTCATAACCTTTCTCTTACTGCAATGCTGTTGGCAGCTGGAGAACGTAGGACACAGCTTGGGCCAACACTCAGCTGTGACCTGAGGAAAAGGTTTCTGTGCAAAATACAGCTATTTTTACTTATTTAACGCAAAAAAGACAACAGTAACTCAGTCACTGGAAAAAAAAATATGGAGAAACAGGGAAATTTGAACTATGGAACTATGAGTCCTTCAGAGGTGCTCTCCTGCTCATCCATCCTTAGGACAAGATGCTTTCCAGGAAAGGTTTCACTCCTGGATTGCACCTGAGAACAACAGATCTACTCTGAGCTCCTGCCCTCAGTGATGTTATTCTGGCACTTCACCTTCCATGTGGTCCATCTCCACTATATCCCATTTTTGTGTGCCAGACATCTGTGTTCCCACCAGAAGGTTTATTTTTGTCCCTCTCTCAGGTGCTGGAAGATAACAAGCAGTGGTGGAAGTTGCTCAACCGGAGCGGGCAGGCCGGTTACGTCCCATATAATATCCTGGATGTGGTGAAGCTGGAAGAGGTGGAACAGGTCTGTAGTCAGGTGGTATCTGACTGGTAGCACCTGCAGGGCACCATCAACCTCTGGAAATAATGCTGTTGTTAGACCCCCCTGCATTTCTTAGGATGCTGTGCCCAGGTCAGGATAAACCCTCACAGACAGACAAACTCAGGAGATCCCCGAATCTCCTACAATAAAACTCTCACATTCTGCCACACTCACCTTCCCCCTTCCCAAACAAGTGTATCCTTCCCATCCATGCAGCAGCCCCTTGCTTTCCAGAAAAGCAATTTTTTCCATGAAAGTGCCGAGGTTTTTGTTGGAGGTTAAAGACAGACAGTTCCCTCACTAAGTTCAGTGCAGCAGCAGGAACACATTGCTGGAGTGGAGGCAGATGCACACACCATCTAAGTGAGAATTAAGTGAATATTGTACCTTGCGGTGCAAAAATGTAGAGTTGGAGTGCTCTAAATCCTCTAAGGAAACACGGAATTGCTTCCCCACTTTGGTATTGCAGAGTTTGGGCAAAGCATAAGGTGGCCCAGCAGGTCTCTGGATAAATCCCTGTGAGTTTAACCTAAATGTCAAAAAACTTTCCAGACTGCTCCAGGAGCTTGGCAGTGGTCCTGCTTCACATCCCAGTTACAGAGCAGTGAGGCTTTGCCTTCCAATGGGATTTCTGTTTGTTTTCTCCTCCTGTAAGGACCCTTTTGCTTCCCAAGGAAGCCCTGTGAGCAGTAATTTCTGCATAGCAAGAGGCTAAAGGGCTGAGTCACACATGTGGGAAGTCATCTGCAGCAGCAAGGAAGCACCAACACCACATATGATAGTCGTGACACGGGATGTTAATTTTGCAGGGATGTTAATTCCCTCACACAATCCTCACCCTTTGGTTTGGGTTGCTCGTTCCCATAAGAACCCAGAAATTACCTTCTTCCATGCAGCTCCACCTGAGGTGCCACCAGCCCCACACCAACACAGGGAGAACAGGGCAGTTTGTCCCTCCGTGAGTGAGAGGCAAAAAGTTTAAGAAAGTGAAAAATGCCAAAAAAAAATTCTTACACCTTTTTTTTTTTCCCCTTTTCTAACCAGTCTAACCAGAGGTACAAAGGAGACCTGAGCCCCAGGGGCTATGGACCATCCAGCCCAACTCACAAGCTGCCTGCGAGCTACGCTGGGGACAAGTGGGGCAGTGAGATGTTATCGCGCAACTCCCCCCAGGACGCCAAAGAACGTACGTGTCCCACGTGTCCCACGCCGGGCTCCCCCGGCTCTGGTGCTCTGGGCAGGGGACAGACCTGCCCACAGTGTTCCCTCTCAACTGCACCTTGTAGTGATCAGCACTAGACCAGCAGTGGGTTTGGAGGAGATTCCAAGTGGTACAAGAGCCAGGAGAGCAGCCCTGGTGTTCATGACTCACCTCCCGGGCTCTCAGGGAGCCCAGGACAAGCAGGGCAATAAGTGATTACCATGTCCTTCCTTTCAGCTTGACCTTCCTCCTCCTCTTCCCAGGGTGAGAGTTTCTTTGCCCTTCCAAAACACTTAAGTGTGTCTAAGCAACCACACACACTCAGGTCAATCCCTTTCTCTCGCTTCCTTTGCTGCCACACACGCAGCACCCACCTGGCCTGTTCCTTCCTGTGGTTCCACAGAATTCCCAGACAAACAGGAGAGCCACATCACAATTCCCAGACAAATAGGAAAGCCACTCCCTCACCCTGCACATGCTTTGGGGGGGGTCACAGAGCAGGAGGGAGACCAGGAGCCCTGCTCACCTCACCCTCTTACCCCAGCCTGTTCATCCTCTGGACTCCTGGAAGCAGGAGCCCTTTGGGACAGTGGAGAGCCCCATGTATGAGCATCACGGACACATGTCTGTTAATAACACCAGGTTATTCTCCACATCCTTCAGGAGTGTCATGGGAAAAGTGATACTAGATACTGTGTCACTGGAGTTGTCATAGAATCATAGAATGGCCTGGGTTGGAAGGGACCTCGAAGAGCATCTTGGTTCCAACCCCTGATTTTTATGAATCTGTTGCTCACTCCCAGTTTGTGCTTCCTGCCACTGCTGTTCAGCTGTGGAGCAAAACCTGGAGCTCTGAGGACCTGAATCAGCAAATTACTTACTAGAAGCAGCAGTCAGGACTGAAAAAGAACCAATCCCAAATCTCTAATTGCAGATTCTCACAGAACTGTCCTTCCACATCAGGCAACAGCAAAGGGGTGATATGGGAGGAAAATAAATGTCAATGCAGGGGCAGATAAAAATGGGAACCTGGTTCTCAGAAACACCAAATCCATCCCTCCTGACCGCTGCTGCCTCACGTGGGCTGGGCCTCTCCCCTCTTGCTGCTGTGTCTGCAGGGTAGTTCCCTTATTTCAGCAGCCCAAAGTGAACTAAATAACTCAAAAACAGGAAGATGACCAACTGAAGCAAAAAGCCAGCAGCAACACCAGACATCAGGGAAAGGGACCCTGTCCCTTGTCACCACCTGACAGCACCGGTGGGAGCAAAGACACTGCCAGATCAGGTTTACACCCTTGAGCAAACCTCGAGCAGAAGTTAGTGGGGGTTGTGGGGTTTCATGTCCCTTGGCTGAGGCGTGATGGACGGGGGAAGTTACAAACGTGACAAACAAGACGGGTCTCAATGTAAATTTGTATCTAAAGCAGGTGAAAATGAGGTTCTTGCCAGTCACACTGCAAGAAACACAAACCCAAAGCTTCTTAGAACACTCAGCTGTCATTTTTGTGATCCCTCCTCTCCATCATTCTGGAGAACTGTAGAAATCCCAGTTTCTCCCAAAGAGAAACCAACGTTTCAAAAGCTGAAGGGAGGAATTGGCTTGGGAAGAAAAGGGAGATCCCCCACTCTGCTCCAGCAGCCTCCAAACCCACAGTGGAACCCTGTCCACATTTGTTCCTGGTGGAATTCTGAAGGTCAAAATGTCACTGCTCTAACAAAGCACTTAAGCTTGTTCTTTAGAACTAAAATACAAAAGTAAGCACTTTCCTGGGGTGTATTTACAGAGTTGATGAAAATGCTGAGCCACATTCCAATTTTCCTTACAATTTCCCTGCAAACACATTCGTTTAACAGGATTTCTGACTGAAGACTTGATTTCATTCTCTACTTATTTCTACAGAACTTATTCACCAAATGGATGAGCTGAATGACGAGCTGCTAAAGAAGATCACAAACAATAAAATTCAGCCTCCCCACAGGAATTTCAAAGTGGAAAAGCCTCAGGAAGTTTTTGTGCCCCTCACCTTCGAATCCAGCACCGAAGAAGTCAAAGCTTGGCTGGAGGCAAAGTCATTCAGCAAAGAGTAAGATTTGCTTTTTTGCCACATGAAATGCTGCTCCTTTATTGGAAAAGGAGCAGGGGAGGCCACTTGCAACATCTCAACTGTGTGACAAGTCACTTGTATTTACTTACAAAGCCTGTGTTGCAAACTGCATTTCAATCCTGGTAAATCCAGGCTCTGTAACCAGGGCATTCAGAGCCCAAACTCACTCTCTTTCTTTCTTATACGTAGTTTCATGGAGAAAACTGCATAATAACTAACTAAACCCACGGCCTGAAACGCAACTGGGATTGCAGCTGCCACCTTGGCACAGCTCCAGGGCCTCACGATGTGGCCCTGGTGCAGTGCCCAGCCCTTCCATCTCTGGCACAAAGCCATCATCTCCTCCCTTTGTGTCTTCCCAGGACAGTGGAACACCTTGGCATCCTCACTGGAGCTCAGCTCTTCTCCCTCAACAGAGAGGAGCTGAAGAAGGTGTGTGGCGATGAGGGAAACAGAGTATACAGCAAGATCACAGTGGAGAAAAACCAGCTGGAGGTAAGTATTTTCCTGGATAATCCCTACTTTACCAGCAGTGTCAAATATCTCATTAAACAGGCATTTTAAGAAACACAATTGAAAGAAACAAAAAACAATGCAACCAAAACCCACATCACCAATCAAATACATGTAAAAATTCTCAAGGGGCTTTTAAGCAAAAAGGCCCCAAATCCATAAGGCAGATCCCCGTTTCCACTAATTAATCTGCTTTTTGCTAATATAATGTATCTCTTTGAAACTAGCTTGACCCTTCCAGCATGAATTAAATGCTGTAATTTGCCTACAGCTCGGAGTTCAAATTCAAACTTCCTGTTTTGTTTCCGTTGCAGAAAAGCAGAGGGGAGTCAGAGCTCCAAGAAATCATGAAGCGCCGCCAGGAGAGGATTGATTCCGCTAATTAAACCCTGTCTGCTTTATTTCAGCTCTTAGTTCTAGTAGTGCAGAGAAAAAGGGAATGAAAGCAATGATCCCCTGGCCAGGCAGGAGACAGCAGTGCTGCACTTTGGGTCTGGCTGCCAGCAGAGTGACAATTCCTCGAACACTGTTGATAAGGGTTGACAATAAGACCATGTCCCTCTGGGAAAGGTGTTTTAATATTGCATGAAGTATTTTTTTTATAACTATGTATTTTATACTGAAATTTTACGTGCATGCCGTCAGAGCGGGACTCACACGGGTCTGGATGAACGACAAGGGCCGGATTCAAGCAAAAAAAGAGACCCCACAAAGCTTTTGTCTGAGAGCTGTCCCTGCTCCCACCCCCTCTCCAGCATGGCTCAGGAAGAGCAGGCACAGAACAGCACTGACTGTTTAGAGTCTGGACCACGGGAATAAGGCTCTTCCTAAAATCCTGGAATGGTTTGGGTTGGAAAAGACCTTAAAGCTCATCCTGTTCCAACCCCTGCCATGGGCAGGGACACCTTCCACTAGACCAGGTTGTTCCAAGTCCCATCCGACCTGGCCTTGAACACTTCCAGGGATGGGGAGTCACCACCTCTCCAGGCATCCTAAGGCAACCTCCTCCTCATTCCCTCCTCAGAGCAGATATTCCCCTGCACAGGGCCTGTGACAATTCCCTGCCCTCTTTCTCTCCTTCCCACCCCCTTTCCCATGCCCCCTCGTTGGACAAGGCTGAAATGGCAACACACATTCCCAAAGACTGTCTGCTTCCTTAAATCCATAAACCAGTTATTGCTGGCTTCGAACAGTGGAACTGAGATTTCATTGCCTAAAAACGAGCAGGAGTGACAAAGGAAGTCATTTAAATATGGAAATAGGTGAGTTCCCCTCTGCTTAGGCAGAGCCTGGGGCTCAGGGCAGCTGTGCAGCCCTTCCCAGTGACATTGATCCTGATTTGGAATGTTGTGGTGTTGCCAAACCCCACCTCAAACCAGGAGAAGATAAGCCCTGACCATTTGCTCCCAACCCAGTTACACCCACAGCCCTTCCCAGGGTGTCGGTCACCCGTCCCCACCTTCACACTTGCTTTGCAAAGGCTCAGCTGAAATGACTCCTAAATATCTACAACCCAAAAGCACACTGGGAAAAAGGCTGGTTTAGCACAAAATAAATGGCCACCAAAAAAAAAAAAAGTAATTTAGCACAGGGTGTTTTTCATCATCATGTTATGTGCATATGTATATAACAACTTATAAATAGAGGTGAGGAAAAATCCTTCTCCCTAGAGACAGGATGAAGTGATTATGCATCAGAATTTTACTCAAGGTTTTACAACTCAAGCAAGTGCAGAGTAGTTCCTGTCCAAAGTAAGTTTGGCACATTGTATTTCTGTCTCTATTTAACTTATAGACCTACCTGATGGCAAAGCAGGAAAGCAAACAGCTCCAGAACTGCTCACAGCACAGGGAGGGTTGGGTTTTCTCCTTCACACCCCTCACCTTTGGCTGGATGGGACTCAGGTCCAGGTTCCACACCTGTGCTTGCCTTTACCTGCCAGGAATGGCCCTGCCTCCTTTAAAGTGCTTGTCTTCGCACATTTAATGGAAAAAGCTTTAAAACAGTGTCTGGGGGACTTGTGTCTAAATCTGAGAGCACCAACACACCTCAGTTTTGGCTTTATTCTTCAATTAACGTCTCTTATGGATGATATATTTTCTTTATTTGAAACAGGAACTGGAGTGCAGGCAGGGAACTTGCAGGGGAGGATCATCTTTTAGCCCCAACCCTGCTGGAATCTGTGAAGGGCACTTACCTTGTCAGGGAGGGATGAAGAGGACAATCCTCCTGAGAAGCCCTGGCTCTGGAGTAGGGTGGAGATGGGAAGCGGGATGGCAAGCACAGGAGAAATAATTCCTAAAATGAAAATAAAACCAAGTGTTGAGCCAGGAAACACACCACCTTCCTTTCTTTGGGTGTAGAGGAAAGCAAGTCCCACAGAATTATAGTTATTAGGGATTATAATGGGACTGTACACGACAGTTCTGTAAAGCTGGGAGCATGGGAGCACTTCCTAAAGTAAATATCTCAGCAGACCTTATTGCAGGAGTCACTTCTATAAATGTTCAAGTGACTGAGTTGTGCATCTGTTCTACTTGTACTGCCTACAGACAACGCTATAAAGTCCTGTACATTGATGTAACTGAAGGAAGGAGAAAATGATATAACCATGCACTGTATAAGATTTATTAAAATAGTTAAGTTATAAGTATAACTCCATCTCCGTCTCGTTCGCTGGGTTTTCATAATGGTTTGTCACTGAGTCTCAGAAACTCACCAAAATGTCTGAAACCACACGTTTCCTTTGGGTTTGGGGGACTGGCATTCAACAGGAAGAATGCTGTGGCCTCGATAATGGTATCCAAAAACGGGGATGGGGGGAGAGAAACCTCACACATGGTAGGAATTAAATGCCAGGAAAGCTGTCAACTTGTCACCTGGAAGAACAAATTTCTCTTACCCCTGGAACATGCAACTGCGACAACACATCAGTGTTTTCACACACAGATGCTGTCCAGGGCTACATTTTGCACTGGCAAGCTAAAAATCCCCCATGCTGGTCAATGCCAACTTAGGCACAGCACGGAGCAAAGAGATGCCTCTTTGCATTACCCTCTCTTGGGCTGGGCAAAGTATGAGAACATTGTACAAAAGCACATTCTTGCTTATCAGGAAGGGAAACTCCAGTGGCAGCTTACACGATTGGAACAGTACAAAAGAGGGGACAGCATGACTCGGAGCCTGTTAGACAGTCAAGTGACAGATTCTCTGACATTTCCAGCCAAGTCCCATCCTCTGTTTCAGGAGCACGACCACGCTAACAGGATGACCTTTTCTAGAACCTGAAGATTAGAACCTGAAAAAAGTTGGAGTGAACGAACAGCCCAAACCACATGCCTTGCTGGGTTGGGGGCTCTCTCACAGGCTGGAGCTGTGGCTGACTAGCCCTTTCGAGCCTTGCCGCGACAGTAGGAGAGGAAACAGAAAGCGCTGAGCTCCTGCAGCGGCTGAGCACTTCCCTCAGCGCTGCCTCCCCCTCACAGCCCGGCCGCCATCTTGTGCCAGCGGCGGCGCCCCGACCCCGCGCGGCCATGAGGGACGGGTGGCTCAGGGGAGGCTCGGGCGCTGTGCCCGGCCGTGGGGAAGCCTCCGGGGGAGGTCCAGGGGCCGGGAGATCCCAGCCCGGGAGATCCCGGGGTGCGGAGCTCCCCCCAGCCCACCCGCCGGGGGCAATGGCGGCGATCGCCAAGGCGACCACCCGCCCCGACCCTCAGAGCCACGACCCAGCCAATCAGAATCGCGCTCCCTCCCGCTGCCCCGCCCCGGCTCCTCCCGGCCGGGTCCGCCGTGTGTCGGCGCTCCCGATTGGCTGGCCGCCCCCCACCTCTGGCCGGGATTGGCGCGGGTGGCGGGAGCGCGCGGGCGGCGGGTGCGCGCGCAGGCCGGCCCCCTCCGGGCACGCAGGGTCCCTTATAGGTGGCCGGAGTCCCCCAGAGCCGCTGACATGTCGGTGTCCCCCGTGAAGCGGCAGAAGATGGAGTCGGCGCTGGACCAGCTCAAGCACTACACCACGGTGGTGGCCGACACTGGGGACTTCAACGGTGAGGGGCGGCGCGGGGGGGGGGTGGGTGTCCTGTCAGTGCACCTTCTCCTTAACCCCCACCCTTCCCGGCAGAGTGGGCGCGCCCGGCTAAAGGGGCGCTCGGCGGGGGCAGAGCGAACCACCCGGCGGCGGGGGGGGGGGGCCGCTCGTCCATTCCCGGCCTCTGCAGCCGGCAGGGCAGAACCCGCCCGCCCGCCCGGGACATTTTCCAGACCCTCCCGTGCTTTTCTGCTAGTGTGCCCAAACCCCCACGCTCAGCTCCCCGTGCTGTCAGTAAGAACTGCCACACTCTAACCGGGCTCTGAATTCGGGCTTTTTTTTCCAGCGACCTGTCTGGATTTGGGACTTTTCTGGGGTTTTTTCAAACTCAAGGCCAGGTTGGACAGGGCTTGGAGCAGTCAGGGCTAGTGGAAGCTGTCCCTGCCCATGGCAAGGGGTGGAAGTGGACGATCTTTAAGGTCCCTTCCAACCCAAGCCATTCCAGGATTCCATAAAAATAATGCCAAAGTGCTTTCGTTCCCCTTATCTCCTGGTAATGAGCCAGCGTGCTCCTTTCCGAGAAGGGGAGGTGGCCTTCCATTATAAAGCCATTTGTCCCCAAGCTGTCACTGCCCAGTGCCCTGCTTGGCCCATCAGAGCCAAAAAATCCCTCCTGAGTATCTCTGGGTGGCGTAGAACAGCTCTGGAATCCCGTCCTGCCCTCCCCAGGCCTGGTAATCCCTAATCCTGGATGTGTAATAATAACCAACCCCACATGGGAACTGTCAGATGTCTCAGGGCAGTAAATTTAAGGTGAAGGGAAGAGGCAGCGACAGCTCAGACAAAAAAATACACCGTGTGGTGGCCGAGGGGGTGGTGGTGTGCAGGCAGCAGGAAGGACCAGGGAATATCCCACAGGGATCACTAAGTCCAGCTCCTGGCCCTGTGCAGGACACCCCCAGGTTGTCCTCTGGCTGCCTGTTGTTACCTGGGGGTCATTCTTAGAGCCCAAAACAAGGCAAGAATCCCACCTGGCTCTGCTGAAGGTGCAGTCTCTGCTGACTCTGGTTCCCCGTTGGGTTCAGTACAGAGCAGGAGTTTCACTGAGGTGCTGCTCTACTTTAAGCTGTGTCCACATGAATTAAAGTTCTGAAGGACCTCTCCAGGATCCTGATTGTTGCCTGGGAGGGATCTGTGGAAAAACAAGACTTATTTTCAATACAGTTGCACAGTTTCAGTACAGTTTGCACTCTCTAACTTCGGGGGTTCATCCCTTGTGCAAAAAAAAAAAAAAAAAGTTATTTTTTGACATTTAACTGCGTTGTTGAAACTGCTGAAGGGCCTGCAGAGGCTCTGCCCTGTTTGCCCAGCCAGGCTCTGGTGCCAGGCTGTGATTACAACAGTCACAGCCTGCTTTGGTAAACACTTGGCATCACCTGGAATAGGTGCAATCCAGGGCTTAAGGTAAGACAAAGGGTCAAATACGTTCTGGAAAGAAGAAAGCCTGGTAGTACAAGGAAATGACAAGGACATTGAGAAACTACAACTATTTGGAAAAGGTTTAAAAAGCAGTAAGAAGAGTTGCTGTTCATCTGTCCTGGTCCTATCCTTGGACACAAACAAGAGCCTGAATTCCTGACTGCTAGAAGGGAAGATCCCCTGGTCTTTACTCCCTTCTGTGATTCCTGAAGCTCAGCTATGCTGGCTGGGATACAGTTGGAAATCAGCACCACTTCATCATTTCTACAAGTCTGTATCTTTTGGGCAATGCCTGTTGTTTATAAAATTTGAAGTTTGCTGTGTTTTGTGGCACAAACACCTCTGAGCACTGGTGTGCTCTGTCATTACCAGACCCTACAGCCACAAGCGTTCACATCCTCAGCCACCTGAGCAAAAATCCTTCTCATTTCTGAGGCTGGCTGGTTGTTTTAAACAGCCTGGTTTTCCTTCCTCAGCCATCGACGAGTACAAGCCCCTGGATGCCACCACCAACCCGTCCCTGATCCTCAGCGCGGCCCAGATGCCGGTGTACCAGAAACTCGTGGATGATGCTGTTGCCTATGGGAAAAAGCTTGGTGGGTAAGTCAAGAGGGCTTTCATCTCAGGAGACCTATGTTTAAAATGCCTTATTTACACAAGCATCGTACTGGGCTTTCCCCCTCACGTACTTGTGGGTTTGTCTCCTGCCCCCAAAAAACCTCAACACCAAAAGAAAAATTCCACGTGTGCCTCCCTATTTACCAGCTCACACATGGCCTTCCTTGCACAGGAAAACAGCAGCTTTATAGGAAATAATGTCCAAAGGCTAATCCTGCCAGCAGTAACAGAGGGCAGGACACAGAGCAGAGTACACGTGGCTCATTTGAACTCTGGAATTTGATGTTAAACAGGCTGTGAAATTTGATCTTCAAATCCATGGTAAAGCGTAAACGTACCTTTTTCTTTTCCTCCCATATGCTTTTGCTTCTTGTGGTTTTCAGGTCAGAAGAGGAGCAGATCAAAAATGCTTCTGACAAACTTTTTGTATTGTTTGGAGCTGAAATCCTCAAGAGGATACCCGGCCGTGTGTCCACAGAAGTAGATGCAAGGTTGGCTCTTTTCCCTCTGGGTTACCCTGGATATTTGTACATAGAAAAAGAGACATGATATGAGCTGGAGAAAGGTGCTCTTGCCTAGAAGACTATCAGGATTTATATTGTTAATATTTAGAAGTGTGGCTTCCCCTTAGTTTGACTAGAACTCTGTAAGAAAAACAAGTAACACCAACCTTGGATTTTTGTAATCCTCCTCTTGTTTCTCAAGCCAGGGAAGCTTCGTGCTTCCACTCTTAGTTTTGCTCATTCTCTTCTCTGTGATTGTATCTGCTCAATTTAGCAAGAGATCTGTTTGAACAGTTTATTTCAAGACTTGCACAGGATTTGTCTGTTAACCTGCTCACTGCCAATTTTTTTTTTTTAATGCTCAGCTTCTGAATTCATTATGAAAAACTTCCTCCTTGGGGGGGGGGGCGGGGCTCAGAGTCCAGGAGGGACCCTAGAACAAAAACCCACTGCTGGCACGTTTTTGTCCTGATAAAAACAGGACAATGTTTTTCCACGGGGCTTGGGGGGGAGCATATAAAACAAATGATCTGAGCAGCCCTGCTCTTGTCTCCAAAGGTTGTCCTTCGATAAGGAAGGAATGATTCAAAGGGCCAGGCGCCTCATCGACCTCTATAAGGAAGCAGGAATTGGTAAAGATCGGATTCTCATCAAGCTGTCTTCGACGTGGGAAGGAATCCAGGCTGGCAAGTAAGTCTTTGTGTGGCTGGTGTGCTGACTCATGGCATGCTCCTGCCTGTCCACAGGCACCTGACGGGCGCATTCTGACCTTAGATAAACAGTACTGCTGAAGGCACGGCATGAGGAAGTCTGGCACCAGCAAGGAAGGTGCTCTGCCACAGCTTGCTGTTGAAATAGGAAAAGTGTGTTCATACAAGGGCCAGGCCACAGTTTCCTGAAATATCCTGCTAAGTTGGCTGCGTTTGGCCCAAGGAACAGCATTAATAACGCAGAGTCGGCAGCACAAAACATCTGCTGTTAGCTTAAAACCTCAAAGCTTACCGACTGTGCCACATTCCTAACTCAACTGGAGGAATTCAGGAGATTGAACCTATCAGCTTGTTACAGGAATATAAATTCAGTAGGTGAGAGAAGTGCTGTTCTAAGCCAGCCTGTGTCTGCAGGGTCCTGGAGGCAGAGTATGGGATCCACTGCAACATGACCTTGCTGTTCTCCTTTGCTCAGGCTGTTGCCTGTGCTGAAGCTGGAGTTACTCTGATCTCCCCATTTGTGGGAAGGATCCTGGATTGGTATGTTGCAAATGGAGACAAGAAAACCTATGAGCCTTCAGAGGACCCAGGTAAACACATATTTAACACTGTTAAGATGCCAATAGCTACTCATTCAAACAGTTTACTCATATAAACCCTCTTACGACAAAATGCTGGTTTGAACCTGTTCTAAATAATCACTTAGAATCATTCTTGAAGTTGCTGGCTTCTCCCTTTTAGGAGTGAAGAGTGTCACCAAGATCTACAACTACTACAAAAAGTTTGGCTACAAAACCATCGTGATGGGCGCGTCGTTCCGGAACACGGGTGAAATCAAAGCGCTCACAGGCTGTGACTATCTCACCATTTCACCCAAACTCCTGGCAGAGCTCAGCAAAGAGCACATCAAGTTAACTCCCACACTCAGTGTGAAAGAGGGTAAGTCCCCTCCTGGGTCACACCAGCTTCTTCAGTCTCCCTTTCTTCTGGAACGTTAAAAGAGTTCGGGGTTCCACTCAGCGCTGTGGTGCTCGATTCCATCCTGCTTTAGGGACAGGCTGATTTCCTAAAGGAGATATTGTAGCCTCAAAAGGAAATACTGTAGCCCCATTACAGCATCACTGCTACAATTGCAGACACACCTTTAGGGTCTTGGGTCCGCTGGGTTTGGAATGTGCTTCCATCCTCTGCAGCTCTCCCAAGGGGACAGGGAGAGCAGAGGGAAGTTTATCTCCATATGCTCGGGATGAAATTTCACTGAATATTAGCAAAGATGCCAAACTTGTTTAATTTTAATCTCTAGACATGCCAAAAGGTGTTTTCCCTCCAGAAATCATACACAAGACTGAGTGACTGGATCTAGTGACACTGTGCCAGATGGCTTTGCATGCTTGTTCCCATTGCACTGCTTCAAGGCCAGGTTGGACAGGGCTTGGAGCAACCTGGCCTAGTGGAAGGTGTCCCTGCCCATGACAGGGTAGAACTGGATGAGCTTTAAGGTCCCTTCCAACCCAAACTGTTCCAGGATTCTGTGATACTCTTCCTTTTCTGTAGCCTCATTAAAATGCTGCTTTGCATCTCAGCAAACAAGCTCTGCACAGCTGTAGTTATGGGTTGCTGCTCACAGGGTGCTGGCTGGCCTGGAGGCCTGTTATCAAGCGAGCTTTTGTTAGTTCTTGCCAAATAAAGCCCTGATTGTTCAGAATATTTGCTTAGAACGTCTCACTGCTGTAGGACTGTTGCATAATTCCCTAGAACAGGCCTCAAAGTGCTGTGCCATTCAGCAGCAGGTACAGGAACAGCACACACATACATTGTGTTTTAAGACAAATTGATTAGCCAGATTACCCTTTTTCTCCACCTCTTCTCCACCCCCCCTCAGCCATATCAGGAGCACTTCCAGTCTCACATCCCAAACTATGCTCCTGCAGCAAGTCATGTTGAAAGAATTTTTCAATACCTAGAGGTGCTCAGAAGCCTAAATTTGCTAAGAGTCCAATCACCTGGCTCGTTTCTGTTCCTGCTCCCCTTGCACAGCTCAGGCATGTGACCTGGAGAAGATCCACCTGGATGAGAAGGCATTCCGCTGGCACCACAACGAGGACCAGATGGCTGTGGAGAAGCTCTCCGATGGGATCAGGAAGTTCGCTGCAGATGCAGTCAAGCTGGAAAGGATGTTAAAGGTAGGTGTTGTGTCCTGCCCCTCCCAGGCACTGCAGCCAACCTGCAGTTCCCTTTGATGTGGCCGAGGATTGAAGCAAGTCTGATCAGGCTTTTGGACACGTTCTGTAGGACAGGCCACCTGAATTCAGTGAGCTTGGTAATCCTCACTGCATGCCGAGAAAAGTGAATGCCAGGTGTGGGCACACCTGCAGTTTGGGGCCCCAGGCAGGGTTTGGACTGGCAGCTCATCAAGATAACACCACTATCAAAGTGAGAAGTCCTTCAAGTCTGATTCTAAACTCATTAGCTGTCAGCAGCAGCACAAGACACAAATAATCTGCACATAGTGAGCTGGAGATAAATCATGTTTGTACTTGGAGGCACTGAGAAAGCACAGATCTGCTGTCAAAGTCACCTGTCAATTTATGGAGAGGCTTTCACATGGGATTCATCAAACTGTGTGGGTTTGGGGGACAAATACATACCTGATTCTAAGTACTTGGTGACTGACAACTCCTTGCACTGTTCCCAGACTCTTCCTCAGCTGCTCTTTGTTTGTTCTCTTTGCAGGAACGAATGTTCAGTGCTGAAAATGGAAAGTAAAAAGCAAGAGAAACCAAGCATTTCCCTGAGTGCTCCAGGCTGAGCAGATCACCTGAGGTTCAGTGGATGTACAAATGTCTTACCTGTAAAAGTATCATGCTGTGTATGGATAGATTTCTGTATCATGGTTGGTTTTTGTGGGTTGTTCTTTTTTTCTTTTTACCAATTTGCAAAGGGACAAATAGAACGTCAAATCCTTGTGGCACTTTTGTCAATACATGCAAATTAACCCAGACCTGCCTGCCTTGTAACATGGTCAGTTCACTGCTGCAGCAGCCACCTGAGAGCATTTTAATTTCTTAAGTTTTCATACTTGAACTCCCAGTTCAGTCTGCAGCCCTACCACATTGAAGAAAGCAGTTTTGAATTTCAGGCACTTTTAAAGGGAAAACACGGGTTTCAAAAGCCCCTCTTGGTACAAAACACACAGGTACTCTTATGAGACATACATATGTGGAAATTATATATATAACTTATTAGTTTATGTAGGCCCAGTTCCACGAGAAGTAGACAAGAACAAGTGACAGGACAAGAAGGAAATAGCCTCAATTTGTGCCAGAGGATGTTTATTGGATATTAGGGTTATTATTAGGGATATTATACTCTGGAAGGGTTATTAAGCACTGGCACAGCTGCCCAGGGGAGTGGCTGATTCCCTGTCCCTGGAGGGATTTAAAAGCCATGTGGATGGGGCACTTGGGGACACTGGTTAGTGGTGGCCTTGGCAGTGCTGAGGGAATGGCTGGACTCTGATCTCAGAGGTCCTTTCCAACCTCAGTTATCTCACAATTTAAGAGATTCCTGCTTATAGGTAGACACAATTAACTGTTTCCTGACAAAGTTGCCTGAACTTTACTTTTTAAAAAGGGAAGAAACACAGTACTGAGGCTACAACACTGACACACACGTGCTCTACCCAGCTTGAGTAACACAAGGGAAAGGAGCCAAGGGAACCAGTGCTCACTCACAGCAGGGTGACACAGCAGCACTATTGTCAGGACATCCATAACAACCTGGGAACAAAGGGACAGCCAGCTACAACCAGACACGGATACCTGGGGCTGCATTCCCAGCCCTGCCCTGGGAATAGTGCCAGTCTGCCAGAGGGAGATGAAGCCACCTCAGGGGACTCACCCAGCCCCTCTGTCCCTGCAGGTGTCAGGGGTGGGAAGCAGGGCCAGGCAGAAGGCACAGCTGTCCAAAGGGAGCTGACCTTTTCCCTGTCCAAGGCAAGCCAGCATTAAAAGCATGGAATCTGTCACCTCAAAGCTGGGGCTCAAATTAAACATGGGGCTCAAATTAAACTCAGGTGTTCTCAAAGTTGCCCAAGAGACAATAAAATACTGCAGTGAAAGGGGAAAAAAAGAGGCAGGACAAGGTCCCTCAATCACAGTTAAACCTTACTCCACTTACCCACAGCCACCTCAGGAGCTGAGGGGGCAGGAGATGAACAAGTTATGCTTGAAGTGTCCCAGGGTCCCTCACCTGCTGTGGTGGCAGCTGGTGTTCCCCTCTCAGCACTGGGGTTTCCTCTTCCCTGCAGCACAGGGGGACGTTGGGAGGTGCCTGATTTCCGGGGCTAAACCACAAAAATCTACATCCTTCCTGAAATGGGGCAGAAACCCAACAACCACATGAACCTTCAGCCTCTACAGCTCTTCAGTCAGTCACACAAAGAACCTTTCCTCCCTAACTCTTCCTCAGCTTCGCCTCTCTTCAGATGAAGAGATCTCCCACAGAATCCTGTCTGAGCCCAGCTTACAAACCCCTTCAGGGGTTTCCCAGATGCCCATACCTCCTCAGATTAAGAAATCAGATGTCTGTCATCTCCCAGAAAGATTTTCTCTCTCACAGTCACAAGGACAAGCTTAGACTCAGGAATGAGGAGGAAATAAAGTGTGTGTTTGTGGAGAGATCCCAAAGAATCACTACACACCCTGTAAAACTTGATTTAAAAATGCCCTTACCTTTTGTTAGACACACCCAGAGCCAGTAATACTTGCCAAAGACTCAACCTTTCCAACCTCTTGGGACAGGAAGTCTCCTTTCATGACAATTTTTTTCCAATCCCTGGCTAGAATTAGTCATTCTGTACAAGAACTTGAAGCTGCCATCACTAATGGCTTCAAGTTGTGCCAGGGGAGTTTTAGGTTGGATAATAGGGAAAATTTCTTCATGGACAGGGTTGTCAAGCATTGGAACAGGCTGCCCATGGCAGTGGTGGAGTCACCATCCCTGCAAGTGTTCCAAAAAAATGTGTGGATGTGGCATTTGAGGGCACAGTTTAGTGGTGAACACAGTGGTAGTGCTGCTTTGATACTTGGGCTTGATGGTCTTCAAGGTCTTTTCCAACCTTAATTCCAAGACTCTATGATGCTAATGGCTCCCAATTCATCAGCAGGATTTCTAAAGGTGACAATCCAGCCCACCATCCAGATCCACCTCAGAAGCTGCTGGCACACACCTGCACACATCCCTCAATCCTCCCTCAGTTTTCCAGGAGCAACTTCCTCACCGAGGAGATAAAAATGTCTGTGTGATGGGAGAGAGTGAAAACACACACACAGAAACTCCTCTCTGTCTGCTCTCATGTGGGAGGAACAAGGAAGCACCACAAAATCTCCAGGCACTGTACTTTGTCCATCAGTTTACCACCCAACAGAGGTACAAAGAGCAGTTCCAACAGGTCCCAGATGCCACAAAATAAGGGGAAAAAAATAGCACAGTAGTGAACTGATCAAAGTCTGCAGTGGCCTGACTGCTGTTTGCTCACCTGGCAGCCCATCCATGACAGAACCTCATGTAAGAAATGAAAACAGGACACGGGGTAGACATCAATATTCTATTTTTACAGGCAAGCAGTGAAAGGTGCAATGGATTTTGGCAAAATCCCATGGAAACAGTCCTACAGGAGATACAGACTTGTGGCCACTCAGACTCCCACTTCCCACTCGAGTTGTGGCTTTCCAGATGTAAAGTGTGCCCTGAAGGTGTCAGCATCAAATCCCTAAGAAGACTTGCCAGGAATGAAGATTTATCAAAGCCATTGGATAATTTCTATCAGAGCCCAATTTCCATTTCAAAATTAAATTCTAGAGCTGGGCTCTAGAATGTAACAGTAGAAGACCCAGCAAATCCCACAGCAGTTGGTCTTTTAAAAAAAAACACACCAAATTCTTGAGACAGAGCTAAACACTTGGGTTTCTACAGAAGAGACAAGGTTACTTTGACTTGATGACTTGTTACAGTCAATATTACCCCAGTAAGAAAACAAAAATGTAAGTCCAAAGGTCCTTCCCTTCAGAGCACTGTAGAAATGCTGCCCACTATTCCAAGAGGGAAGGAAAAAATCAATTACTTAAAAGCTGATTTATCTACTTTCCAATATATTTAGTGTGTTTGAGCCTGTAACAGTGAAAAAAAAATCTTCTCAGTCTGGTTATTCCTTTCCACACTCAGCTTCAAGCCACATGTGCAGGTCAGAAGGAAGGAGAAGGTCAGATTCCAGCCTGCAGCTGGTTCCTCAGATGTGATCCACATTATCTGCCAGCATTTTTAGTCCCTTTTGTCCATGAAATTCCAGCAAGGGGCAGCAGCAACGTACTCCCAGAGAGGAATATTTTAAAGAGAACAAAATTCACAACGCAAGTAGCACAAAGGGGAACAAATAACCAGTTGGGAGACCATGTAAAAATCCGCTGAGCAAACTTTTTTAAAACACAATTCCAAGGATGTGAATGGGCAAGGAAGAGAACAAAGGGCACACTGTGCATCAGTGTAATGCCAGCCCAGAGCAAGGCCTCCAGCTTCAGCCACTTGTATTCACAGCACCAACTGTGGGATGGGTTTCAAGAAGACAGTTCCCCCCCCTGCAGACTGAGGGTCTAGAGAAGCACTGAGCAAATGCAGCAGCAAAAATGCAAGGGGGGGGGATCACAGTTGCTTCATCCATTCGGTACACACAGAACCTGACACGGCCACTCCACTGTCACAGTCACTTCCCAGGCCACAACAGGGATGTTTTATCCAAGAGCCAAGGAAATCCTCAGCCTGCTGGCTCTTCATCCATCCCATCTGCAAAGAGACCTGCTCCTTCATTTCCTGCTGAAGGGAACACAGCCAGACACAACACGACCCATTAGTTCACAGCCAGCACAGGACTTGTAACACACATTGCCCTGAGCAGGAGAAGATTTTTGGGGTTATCTGCATGTGCTCTTCTGTCTGACAAGGTGACAGTCAAACAGCCAAGCCACTTCCAAAGGAATTAAGTCCATTCATTCCTAGAATCCTCAGTCAGAACTGACTCAATGATAACCTGCCAGAGCTCGAGAAACAAGAGATGTTTCTCCTAATAAAAATATTTAGTGAAGTCTATTTAATATTTTATTTTACCAGTTCAACTATAGCTATGCATTCCCCCCCACAATTTCATCTTTTTTAAAATAATCAGATGCTTTCTACCAGACACAACTGCCTGAAGAGCTTGATCAAGAATGACACTCACTTCATTAGTTAACCAAGGGCAAAAGCCTCTTTGGAGGGACAATATTCCTGAAACTAAAAGATGCTCACACCCCTGGCTGTTCCCAGTTCTTATCCCCATCTTGCCTCACCTGACATTGCAGAGAATCAGGAGGTTCTGGACGGCAGGGAGGGTGGAATTCTCGTTCTGCCCCGTCACCAGGTGCCTGTCCAGCACGACATGAACAGCGTCGGGGCTGCTGGCTGGGCACGGGAGAGAGCACAGCAGGGAGAGTCAGTGCACAGAGCACAGACACAACAGGGGGAGTCAGTGCACAGAGCACAGACACAACAGGGGGAGTCAGTGCACAGAGCACAGACACAACAGGGGGAGTCAGTGCACAGAGCACAGACACAACAGGGGGAGTCAGTGCACAGAGCACAGACACGACAGGGAACTGCTCTGACCTGACACACCTGCTGGGGGCTGATCCCTAACCCCACACAGGGACAGCCTAAAGCCCCTGATCCTGCAATGATTTCCCCAGAAAAACCCTTTTCTGAAAGGACAGGACTGGCCCCTTGATTTGATGAGCACCAGGTGGGGAAGGCACATACAGTCAAGAGATTTTCATTACAAAGACCTCAAAGTATGTATTTTAAAGTTTTGATTACCTTGCCATCCTTATGCAAGACATTAGTTGTAATACCATGCTACAAAAATGAAATACTGATTTTCTGGCCAATTTTAATACCCCAGTGTGCTCAGATCCACCAGCAACTGCTCAGTACCCCAACCAGAATTTTTAAGTTACCTCATTACAGACAGAATCACAGAATCCCAGTTTGGGTTGGAAGGGACCTTAAAGCTCATCCTACCCCCTTGCAGGGACACCTTCCACCAGGCTGCTCCAAAAGCCCCACCCAACCCAGCCTTGAAAAATCACTAATAAATTAGGGAATGGCAGATGAGATATCCTGGCAGAGTCCCACTCAGCTGGGTACAACTGGCACACAAACACCCATTTGCAAAAGGCAGGCACTAAGTGTGAAGTCCTGGACACCAGGAGTGACATACCACTGAATGTAGCTCCAGAATCCTTCACAAAATCCTCCACAATAATGGACAAACTGGCAAAGTTTGGCTCCCTCACCAGTTCATATACAGAGGGCTGGAAAAAAGATCAAAAGGAGATAAGTTTGTCTGGTTTTTACAGAAAAAAAAGCCAAGCAAAACCCACACATTTCCCTGCAACTCATATTCCTGTTCCCTCTGTGATTCTCCCAACCAAATGACCACGTGCAGCTTCGATGGATTTCCTGCAGGAAGCCAACTGAAAACTTCCTTTATCTCACTTGAAAGCAAACACCAAACAATTTCTGCACATGTGATTAACCTCAGGGAAGTGCAGACCTGTCTGGCTGTGGGACACAAACATCTGGACACAGATGCTGTGCCACTTGTAGTGCCCAAATAACAGTAATCCACCTCAGAACCAGTATGGGAAACAAATAAATAAAGACAGAAAAATTTAAGACCACTCAGTTCAGGTTTTACATGCACAGGAGGAAGTGTCATTTCATGGTTTCCACATCAACTATAGTTAGGCCACATCACGTTTTAAAACATTTAATCATGGATTATTACAATCCATGCACAATCCATAAGTGAAATAGAAGTACATAAGGACACTGATAGCATCTGAGTCCCCAAAAATCTTGATTTCTTAACTTTTCATGTAAATTTTCAACCCTAAAAGCTGTACTATAGAGATTTGCATCACCTTGGCACACCTGCCATACAGATGGACTGTGAGGTAAGAGATATGGCTGCACATAAAATAAATTATCAGCAGTAACTAGCTACTTTAATTACAAACCAATTTGTACAAACAGCCTTTTTCCTGAAGCTTCCTCTGTCTTTTTTCCTATGACTTCCTCTGCCTTTTAAAATGAAACAGCACCTTGAGAAATAACTTACCCTAGAATTCATGGGGAAAAAAATTCTCACAAGTCCTCAGCTATGAATCCAAAGAGCTGCAGTGGGAATTTCCAGCATTTTAGTGCTTCAGTTTGAAGTTTACTGCACAGTCAGAGGGAAAACACTCCACAAGCCAGTCAGAGTGGGATAATATCCCCAAGCACTGTGTTGGGCCCCTTGTCAAAGACAATTCTCCACATCCTGCACAAACTCAGCGTAGCAAACTGATGGTTTTTATTCTTAGGGAATTTCAGGTTAAGACCAAACCCACCAGAAATCACAGCAAGGGAAGTCCCCAAACAGCAAGTCAGGCAGAAGCTCAACTTACCCCTGTCAGGCTGTATCCCTGAAAAACCCAGGATTTGTCCTCATTGGTGGCACAGCACAAAGCTGCCACTCCGTGTCCAACAGCACAGATGGGCTCTAGGGGAAGAGATTAAAGCTATTTGTGAACATCTTCAAACAGTCAGAACACAGGAGAGTGTGAGGACATTGCCCTCCTGCAGGAGACTTACACTGCACTCTTAATATTCTCTTGGGCTGTAAGGGCTTTCCTGCACACTGCAGTAACAATTACTGTCTATAATAAGATTTATTGTAATTACTATTATAACAATAAGAGGGAGAATAGGAACTGCCCCAGTCCTGCAAGAAGTTAACAGCTTTTAACTCCAAGTTCAGAGACAGCAGCAAAGAGGAAACACAGATGCTCAGACATGAAGCACACCCAAAGTCTTGATTAACTGCAGCCTTAATGATGATCCTGGGACATTCCACACTTGGCTCTGAACCTTGAATCCCAATGATTTCCCCAGAGCCATTTCTGTATCACTGTAAGGCAGGGAATCCTCTTCTGAGACAAGCTTGGAAAAGCTACTGGCATTGCTTTAAGATATTTTAAGACCTCCTTTTTCCTTCAAGACTCCCCTTTTCAGACACCTTGGGAGGCTTTTAAGGTTTCCTTTCCTTTTTTAAGACCCTTTTAAGACACTTGTTTCCCCCCCCCTTTTAAGACACTGGGTTTCCTTCCCAGCTCTGAATGCTCTTTAACTACACAAACACTGAAGGCATTAGAAGGCAAGAGTCCTGCAGGAACAGCACAGAACCACTATTTTATTTACCAAAACAACCAAGGACGTTCACCTACTGCTCTCAGTGCTGAAGTGCTGCAGTATCTTGGCCAGGTACCCGCTGTTGGCAAGGTCAGTCACAGCCCCAGGGCAGTTTGGGATCAGCAAGGCGTGGTACCGAGCCCCTGGGCAGGAGGAAAGCGTGAGCTCATCATAACAGAGGTAACAAACAAAAAAGCCTGACCACAAATACACTGCAGGTTTGAAAACAAAAAAAAATAAAAAAAAAAAATCAGCAAACCCACACAGAGCAGTCAAAAGTGAACTAAAGAAATTAACAGAGCTATGAGGGGTAAAGAAAAAGGTCCTTGTTAGGGCAGGGAACATATTTCTAATGAGCTGTGCCTACCCAGGCAACACTTACAACTGTTCTGTCTGCTAGCTTCCACTTCAGCAAAATATTTATTTTTAACCAGTAACAATGTAGTGTGTGTATATATACAAGAGATGGAGATGATATGTACTGTATACATTAAGAGAATTACCAAGCCAAGATAAATAAGCAGACAAGGCAGTTGCCAGGACTTCCTCTTAAATGAAAAATAACCTCTTAAATGAAAAATAAACAAACAACTGCAGTTGCCACGGTCTTCTCTTAGAACACAAGTTTTATGCCTTTCCTGTGTCGTTCTTCCCTGAAAACCTGGCCCTAGGCAGCACCTGTTCCCCTGACAATGGAGATGGCAGTGCCCTGGTGAAGGTCTCACCATCAATGGACTCCAGCTTGGCGGGGTTGGCGTAGGATTTCATTCGGAAGTCCTGGATCCAGCGCATGTTGCCCTCGTTCACATCCACGAAATCAATTGACTTCCCCTGGGGACAACACGGTTCACATGGTCAGGATCCCTGCACAGACACCCACCACACTTCCTGAAGGACAGCCATGTGGAACTTTGGGATGCTGCAGCTCTCAAAAACCTCAAGTTTTCCATTTTTCCCACTTCATTCATTATAATAGTTCTCCCTCCTGCCAAACTTTGAGTGCATTTCCCTCAAGTCAATCAAGATATCAACTGGCTCCAAACTGAAATCACAGCATTTGCCCATTTTTACTCACCCCAGGAGTTGCAACTTGAAGGTTAAAAGCAGAGCTGGCCAGAGTAAAGCAGTGAAGGAAGGACTGGGCTGAGACACCTGGAAAACAGATTCCAACACCTTAAGGAAACAACAGTGATAGTTTAATCCCAGCCACACTAGCTCACTTCATCTGGCAAAGCACATTAAAAAGCTCATCTCAAAAGCTTTAAATTTTAGAGGTTTTTTTTTTATGATTATATGATTCTGTGATTATAAGACATAATAAGTGTACAACATTCATTACAGGTGAGCTGTGTATTGAAGAATAGAATCAGAGAATCACAGAATGGTTTAGGTTGGAAGGGACTTAAAAGATCAAGAAATTCCACCCCCTGCCATGGGCAGGGACACCTTCCACTAGCCCAGGTTGCTCCAAGCCCCGTCCAACCTGGCCTTGGACACTCCCAGGGATGGGGCAGCCACAGCTTCTCTGGGCAACCTGTGCCAGGGCCTCGCCACCCTCACAGGGAAGGATTTCTCCCGTATATCCCATTTAACCCTGCCCTCCTTCAGCTGGAAGCCACTAAAGCCACACGCAGGGGGCCAAACCAGCACGGCTGCTCCCGGAGGCAGCACCTGCAGCGCAGGTGTCCGTGTGCGGGGAACAGGCACAGCCGCAGCGGGTGCGGGGAGGGCACAGCTGCGACCGCGGCGCTCGGCCGCGGGCACCGGCACACACACAGCTGGCAGGCCACTGCCAGGGCGGCCGTGGGGCGCACACACGGATGACGAGCCC
This sequence comes from Manacus candei, assembly GCF_025592945.1. Classification (NCBI taxonomy): domain Eukaryota; kingdom Metazoa; phylum Chordata; class Aves; order Passeriformes; family Pipridae; genus Manacus; species Manacus candei. The sequence goes on from NW_026138057.1 coordinate 3,253,393, forward strand.
CGCCAGCGGAGCGGACACACGCGGGAGCTCACTGCCCGAACACGGCGGGTACAGCGGACACCGCACCGACGAGCGCCGAGGAGGGCGGGGGCGCGGAGCACCCGCGGCCGGAGCGAACCTGAGGGTTCCCCCCCACAGAGAGCGTCTCACCCGCGGCAGCGGCGCTGGCGACGATGAGGCAGGAGGGCTTGGCGAGCCGGTCCGACATGGCGCGGGGCGCGGCGGGGCCCGGCCGCGGCGGCGGGGAGGGAGGCGGCGGACACCGCCTCATGCGGCCGCGCATGCGCAGCGCGGGGAGCGCCGAGGGGCGGGGCGCAAAAAGGGCGGGAAGCGCTGAGGGGCGGAGGAAAGGCGGGAAGCGCTGAGGGGGCTGCGGCCTCCAGGGTGCCTTTTGAACCCCCGCGATGATCCTGGGAATCACGTGGTGCCGCCTCGCACCTGAACCTGCTTGCAGTTGTTTTTATTACTTTTCCCTCATTAGGTTGATATCGGCGCCCGGTGGGTCTGAAATCCGAGGGTTGCTGTAGGCACCACCCCGCCCCCGGAAGGGGGAAGTGGGTGATGCCGTGGTGTGGGTTAGAAATGGGAAAAGCAACTTAATGTCAAAATGTTAGCTCACTTTTGAGCTGGGTTCTGCCCTTCCTCCTCACCGCACAACATCCCTCCTCACCCAATTAGCACCAGAAGCCTCCCAGAAACCCCAAGCCACCACAGAGTGTGGTTTATTCCGCTCCTGACACATGAGATAAGGAGGAACAGAAGTCCTTTGACAAGCCGATGCTGGTTTTAAGTCACTGTTTTCAGCTGTTATTGGCTTACGCTATTTTTTAAGTTATTTAAATCTCTCAGGTTTTGCTCCCTCTCCCCCTGAGGATGAATAACCTCGGGGATGTTGTGGAGGGACAGATGCACATCCTGCTCTTTCATATCCCTGAAAAAGTCACAACTGACCATGTTCCGTGGGATGGCAGGAGATGCATATGGATCTGTCAGACTGGTTTGCTGAAAATAATAATGGGGGAAAACATGAAGAACCGTGTCATTTCTGTGATTTTGTGATATTCTGGAGCCACTGGAATGAGCACCAGAACCACAAACTAAATCAAGTCACCCAAACTTCCCTGAAGCTGTCCCTTCCATGCCTCATCTCTGCTCCAGATTGCCCCCTTTCCGTACATTCTTAACCTTTAACTGAGCTATTATTCTTCAATAAAAATGTTCCTTTATTATAGGTGTCATTCCTTTCTGTAGGGAAAAGTCTTTTTGTAAACCTCGTTCGGTTTCTGGATTTACATTTTTCATCGCTGTGTTAATTTAATAAGTTTATCCCTTGCTGGTTGCTGGTGTATTACAGACACAAAACCATTGCAAAATGATAGATATAAAATAAGAGTGTAAAATTCCACTGTTGTTTTTTTATTTGTTTATTTGAAAGAGCTTAATTTCTAGCCTGGTTTCCTGAAGGAAATGTAGCTCATGACCTCTTGTCCATCTCTTCAATCATCTGTCCATCTCCTTTTCTCTCCAAAGCATGCTCTGAATCCATAGGCTGGTTAACTGTGGAGATATCTGGATATTCCTCTATCTTTGCTCCAGTTTAGATACCAGAAAATTATTTTTAACAAACAAACAATAACAAAACAAAACCCAACCAAACAAAAAACAAACAAAAACAAAACAAAACCAAACCCAAAGCAATTCCACTATTCAGTTTAGCTGTTGTGCAGGGGACTCGGGGACTTAGTGCCACTCCAGCAGCCTAAGCCTTTATGGCACTGAGCATCACATTTATGCTCCTTATTCCCTGCTTGTGAATCCAGTGCTTTTTAAATAAATACAAAACCCAGTGCTGTCTCAACCCCTGCTCCATCAGCCCTTCCCATCCTCCCTAGACTGCACAAAATACAAAGTGCTAGAGGACTTGACAGTGATTAAGGAGCATGAGAGTGCCCAGGGAGATTAAAGTGTACAATGATATCTTAATACTCCATTTCTTACTGCTCAGCAGGAGCCAATGCCTTGGGTTTGCCAGAGAAACATTTTGCAAAAGGTCTTCTGTTAAAATTTCCTTCTCTTTTTAAATATATGGAGCGAAGGAAGGAGATGGGACGCAGAACGTGTGGATGGGAGATAGGGCCCCCACCCATTCCAGCCTCTCAGCTTCACCATTCCCACTCAGAAGACAGGAATTTGTTTGCTCTCCTGTTCTTATGACTACTAAGGCAACCTAAAACTTTAGTCCTCAGCTGTGTTTCTGCAGCAAAAACCTCAGCTAATTATGCTTTTGCAACTGAAAGCTGCCCCTTTTTCCTAATCCCATGGAATTTACAGGATTTTTCTTCCCAGTTCTTGACAAATTAATTTCCAAAAGCCTGCAGACTTCTGCAGGGACCCTGTTGGGAGCTGGTGTAATGTGACATCAACTCTTTGCAGTGACACGTGCTGCCAAAATCCTCCTGCCCTATGACAGCTTGGAGGGAATTGATGTTCAGGGACTCCACAGACATCACTCAGGTGCTCAGGAGATTGTTTATTTTTAAGAAAAGGTGTTCTCAGGTCGTCCTAGAAATAAAACCAAGGAAATCAGCCTAATTGGGCAGGGAAGAAGTCAGAGAAAGAACTAGAGACCAGCCTGTGGGACAGGGAATCCCTGGGATCAGAAAGGTTTCCTCAGTGGCTCTGGGTAAATGTTTAATCCTATTTAGTTCCAATGTGGGAATAACAATAATCATCCTCTGCCTGCTTTCCTTGGGCAGGCTGGAGTTTATTTGGGGCAGGAACTGCCTTTTCTCACAGTTCTCACTGGGATCACTAATCCTAGAAAATATTGAGCTTCCAGGAAACATGGACATTGAATCCCAGAATGGTTTGGGTGGGAAGGGACCTTAAAGATCATCCAGTGCCACCCCCTGCCATGGGCAGGGACACCTTCCACTAGCCCAGGTTGCTCCAAGCCCCATCCAACCATCCTGGCCTTGGACACTCCCAGGGATGGGGCAGCTGCAGACTCTCTGGACAACTTTCCATGAGTGAGGAGGGAGAGGGAGCACAGGCATTTTCACTGGCACCCCCACGTACACAAAGATGCTCACAGGAGGAATTATACAATATCTCTATGTGTGTGTATATATATCTATATATAGTTTATTTCTCACAATCCTGGTAAGAGTTACAGGTGTATTTGGGAATCATTTACAGTTTCACAGCATATGGAGTGACCATACAGCTTGTGATGTGAGTAACATACAGTGTGTAGAGAGCACACGTTTCCAACCCATCCACCCACCACTCACACAATGGGTTTCCAAAGCTAATACTAGATTCAGCTACGGAGAAAGCCTGGAAAATGTTAGGGTACAGCGTTGGGTGTCATACAACACTGTCAGTCACAATGGGACAAGCTAAACTACTTTAAATTTTCAATCTAGTATTTCTAGTCTACCTGCATTATTGCATTTATACGCTTTTTTTGTTTTTTTAAAGTCAAAGTAAATAGAATACTATATGGGAAAGGAAAAAATTCTTGACTATTTTAGGATTTGAGCTGCAGCCCATACAAAGTGTCCATAGAAGCATAGACAAGATTATAAATTCGACAAGGTATAAATTAGCTGGATAGCTTTGTGTGTAGGTAGGTGTCCATTTCCCTCCAGGAAATGTGTCCAGCAGCATATTGTTTCTGAGAGCAAAAAAAAAACAAAAACAACCCAAACCTGTATGTTGAACACAGGCAAATACGTGTAAGTGACAAGCAGGTCTGTTTGCACAGGGAAGAAACCAAGGTGTCACTCGGAAAGCTCCTATCATTTGGAAAACACGCTCAGGAGCTGACTCAAACCCCACCAAAGTCCTCAGAAAGATGCCTGAGGCTTCCAAAGGAGCAGCAGGCATTTCCCTGCTCCCAGCATTTGAGCCTTCAATCTGACTTCCAAGGGCTTTGGATCAGTCCCTGGAGAAGTAGCAGAATCCGAACAAAGCAAAAGCAAAGTCAAAAAATCCCCTGTAATCTGACCTTCAAGTTCCCTTCCTACAATTTTTCTGCACAAATTTATAGGCAACCTGCACCTACCACCGGAAGAGAGTTGGTTTCCTGGGGAGCTGAAACTGCAACTTTTAAAGGCTTCAGTTGAAATGGTCCTGGGGAAAGGCACCAGGCTGCTCAAAACTTAGTGAAGCCAAATTATTCCCCTGTTGGTTTGTTCATTTGTTGTTTTATAACATGACAAGATTGTGTGGCACCCTTGTTCTCATCAATTTGCCCCAGAAACTTGGCTGCTTGAAGCTGTTGAGGCAAAACCAGGGATATGATGCAGGACTTAACTGTTGCAAAGGTGATTAAAGATTCCTCTTGTCCTGGTGGGAGCTTTGGTACTGCAGCATCATCACACAGACAGCAATAACCTGTAAATTCATGCTCAGGGTGCTGCACTGGGGCTGAGAACTGGAAAAATAATGGAATTGCTTGTCATTTGCAAGCTGGGAGCAACCGGAAGAGAAACAGGAACAACAGGTTCCAAAGCTCATGTAAGCCAAGTTATGTTTTTCAGCAGAAAAAAAAAAAATCTATTTAATTTGAAGATCATCAAAGAGCAGGGGGGGCACGAGTCCCAAAGTACTGCTGTCCAAAGGAGTGAGCAGAGTTCTATCACAAGGTAGATCCAAAGTCATTTGGAAATCCAATGGCTCTGATCTCTCACGAGACTTTGAGGCTTTGGGCACGAGCTTATTATGGTGAACTGAATGAAGTGTGAATTTTCAAGGCCCAGCGGTCCCGCAGTGCTGTGTCACACAGTAACACCAGAGCAGCCCATCCAAATGGGAAAATCCTCGACCCTGGCACACCACCTGATCCTTCCAGGCCAGCAGAAATGCAGGTCCTTGGCTTCGGGCTCTCTCCTCCCCACGTGTTTTTGGTGCTCCAGAGGACTGAAGGAGCACTGGCTCCAGCCGAGGGCAGCGCGTGTTCACACTGTGTCAGCACCTCCCGAGCAGCCCCAACACCTCACACCTGACTGACAGCTCAGGACAAGGAAGGGACCTTCCTGTGGGTTTGTCATCCAGTACAAATCCCGTGGCAGACTGAGACCCTCACGGATCAGGGCACACGGAAGCTTCGTACGTTCCCTGCTGTGCCGCACAGTCTGGGGGCCGAGCACTGCCCGTCTGTTTTGGGACCACCCAAAATGGGCCTCATCATGAAAATGCATCTTGCCCACCCCTATGGATATCTCCCGGCTTCATGGTGAAGGGAATGAGACCACAGCAAGATGCTAGACAGCTCAGGAAGGGAATCATCATCCCTGCTCCATCAGGAAGGCAGGGACTAAGAGGATGGAAGTGCGAGCGGGTTGGATTTTCAGCCCTTGCCATAGCAAAGCACGTGAAAAGAGAACACAGCCCCTCGAAGTGTCCTGGCAATTCCCCTCAATCACACAAAGCTGGCTGTAGAAAACTTCAGGTGTTTTTCTAACCCATTAACATTGCACAGGACCAGCAGGAAAAATTCATCTGGAAAGGGCAATTAGCAGAGGTTAATTTGCACGGTGTCAGAGCTGGTCGGTTTTGCTTTTTGCCAAGAAAAAAAAAGAAATGAATAGGTTATAAAAGTTAACATGTCCTTACCAAAACTGTTAAGATAATTAAATAGTGCTTTTTTCTCTCCACTTCTCTGCTCTGTTCTTTGCACACTCTCAGAGTCTTCACTGACTTGAAGCTTTCCGAGGAGCTGATTGAAATTCCAGGAATTTCACCTTTCAAATCCATTTTTTCATTGCCTTCCTTTTTTGGTTCGTTTGTCAAAGCATCATTTTCCTCTCCAGTCTTTGACACTGTTATTTTCAACCAATTCTAAGAATAGCTAAAAGGCTGCTGAATTCCAAACCCCAGTAGCATTTCCAGGAAAAAGCAGGGAATGTTTTAAGGCAGAAATCATCTCTCACTAACTCCAGGGGTTTGGGTTGTTGTTGTTTATGTACAAATCCTGATGTGGGTATAATCAGGGCTGTGAGCAAGGCTGCCTCAGAGAAGACTTTCCTTATGCTCAGCTGAAGGGCTAAGGAATGTTTGTGTCAATTTTTTAAAAAAAATGTGTGACTGATAAGATTTTGTGGTGACCTGCAATCGATATCCCTGGTGCCAACAAGACCTCAAAGGCCAGAGCATGGTGAAAACAATGGAAAAACTCCCCTATGGATCATCCCCTAAACTTTAATCCAGCAGAGACAAAAACCCATGTTTAATTTATAACCCCACTCGAGGGAACTAAGAAGTGCTTCAGGGCAAGTGCCTGTTCAGCGCTTTGAGTGAGCCCCGGGTGAACAGCACCTGCAGGAACGTGTTCTTACCCTCCCAAAAATGCTGCTGCGTTATCCTTTGGCTGCCACGTTTGTTTGCATCCTACTGCAGCACTGTTGGGAATAACGGGATTTATCCACAGGGTATTAAATCGGTAGGAAGAGGAAGCAGAAGCGTAATCCATTTCATCTCTCCCAAAATAGAAGCAGCTAAAACCTTCTGCAGAGTTGTCCAAGGGAGCGTAATGACATCTTTGCATTCGACTAAAACTTGGGGTTCCTTAAAAACAGATTGAGATCAGGGTGCAGTAATTGAATCGACAGTTTTAGTGATAAGCTAAAAGGTCTGAAACCAATTTTTTACGAATTTATGATTTTATCAACTTGACCGAAAAGAGTAAACTAGCAATCTAGATCTCTCCAAACCCCAAGCACAGAATCTGATTAGTTGTAAGCGTTAATAATTCACTCTCCCAACGGAGATGGCACTGGAAGGACTTCATACCACAAACACCACACGAAAAAAGAACGTCAAGCAAATAACGGCGTGTGCTCAGTACGAGAAAAGACAACTATTTATTTAGCACAGCGAGTTCAGTCAGTTCAGCCTCCTGCTTCGACAAATTGGGGCTGGGAGAGGGGAACTCGCCCTCTCAGCCTAGTTCTCGCTGGACATTTTTGGCTCGAAAGGAAAGCACTGCACAGCCTGGCACATTAAGGCAGGACAGGAGGTGTTTGCAAGTCAGGGCTGAGGTGCGTTGTGGCATCTACACTGGATCTACCCGACTCAACACTAGACCCACACTTCAAAAAGCGCTACAGCACAGTCCAGTATAGTCTAAAAGTGCCTTATTTTAAAGCAAACAGCCCACACGACTATCCAGGGAGGGGAACAGGGATTTGGAGCTTCTAGGACAGCGGGCACACCGGACATTCAGCAGTTCACTAGCCAGACGTTCTTTGCACTGAGGAGAAACCAGGACTGAGAAGGAATTCAGGCGCTGCGTGGCATGGTGGGAATGGCACAGAAGAGACATCACAGACACTTTGTGTGAATGCAGGGAATGAAGGAAGGGGCATTTCCAGCTTGGCTTCTCTCCCCCTCCCCAGACTGCAGTGATACAACACATATGTATGCACAGACACACGGGCAGGATATTCTCGAAGGCAGGGTGGTGTATTCACACACACACACACACACACACACACACAGAGAGACAGGTGTTTCCAAACTGAACTGCCAAAGAGGTGGTTATCTGGACAGCAGACCCTGAAGTGATCACAGGACGTGGAAGATCCCTTGGGAACAGGACATACCATGTTCAAAAATCCCTTACAAACAGGCAATACGACGTCTGCTGTGCAGGGTGGGTTCAAATGAGTGACAAACCCAGATGAGGAGCTGCAGCCCCATCAGCACCTCTGTGGTGTGTTTCTGGATGAAATTAGTGGCCTTGCATCCAAGTGCTCTAAGGGCAGGCAGGGTTTGGAGGTGGAGAAATGTTTAAGGCCCATGGTTGGCTGAGAACTGTTTTTTCCCCTCTTCTGTTGGCAAAGGTTAAGTCAAGGAAATAAAAACACTATAGAAAGTAAAACTGGAGATTCAAATGAAGCAGGTGTTTCATTTTCCTCCCCCTGATCTACCTGTGCTGGTCAGGGCAGAACAGACAGATGCTGTGTCTAATGTCACACACTGCTGAAAATAATCCTAGGCCAGGGCTGAGAGGGAGGGAAAGGACAGGAAAGGCAGAAATATCTCTTGAAAACAGAGGTCACCGTCTGAAAATCACCACCCTGCTTGGCAAAATGTGACTCCAAGCAGGAGGGACTATGGTGTGGAATGGGGTCTCTCCCCGGGGTGGAAAAGGATGTGCCTGGGGCACTTTCAGGATCTGGGCACATCCCGTTCCCACTGTGTCCTCTGCCAAAGCTGTGCTGCAGTCACTGCAAGGGAGCTCAGCAGGGGCTGCTTCTGAGCTTCGTTCTCTCCCATCTCTGCTTTCCAAACACCTTTCCTGTTCCTTTGCTACCATTTGTCCTCTCCTCTTCCCCCCGTCCCCCCAACTCAGAAATAACCTCTGGACATCTGCAAAACAGGACGAGGGGAAATAAGATCTCTAGAGAAAAGTGGTGTTAGAGAAACACCCCACCACGGACCCTTCTGCTTCAAACCATTCCCTTGGCTGGAAGTGACACCCTGCCACCAGGAGATACATCCACAGTGCATGCCAAGAGTGCTTTAGGCTACCAGGATTTTGCCTGGAGCTGTAGCCCTCCTTCCCAAAGCCCCTGTGAACCCAACATGCCCACCCCTGTCTCTGTACAGGTACAGGTGGAGGCAGGCACCAACCTTCAGCTGCACCTTGGTCATCAGAACACAGCATCTGATATTCCCAGAGGCCATGCACCTTTGGGAATATTTTATGAGCCTTGGGAAAAACAGAGTGACAAAGCTCACCATAGGAAAGGTCAGGCTCCATCACCAGACCTTTGGTTTGGGGAAGACTTGCATTCAGCAGATCAAATTTGGAGGTAAATAAGACAGACATGAGCCAAGAGAAGAATTCCCAGATCAGTTACACACTCCCACCATCCTGTGCAGTGACTGTACCAGAGGCAGACACTGCACAGGCAGCACCTGAGGAACATGCACCTTTCTCTGGCCCTGCCCCCCCGAGTTCATACATCCAGCTCAATTAAAGGTGTCTGACAGGTTCTGGAACTGAACTCACTCCTCTTTGCCACAGCCTCTTACTGGCCCTCCCCCTAAACCCTGCCCAGGGGCTGCGGCTGCTGCCGAGCTCCAGATGCCACAGTTCTGACCCCATCTAATCTCTGATTCCCTTAAAAGCAAAATGTAAGGTCTTTTTATGAGACTCTGTTTTGCAGCAGCCAAGAGAAGCCTAATGGACACCCACTGGTGTTAGAAGAGCATCAGCCAAAGCACTTAATACCCTCTCTTCTTCCCCTCACAGGGTCTGGCTTTAGAGCCAAGGTACTCACCCATGAAACCAGGCTGATCCCGAGGGCTGGGAATTTGTTTCCATTTCCAAAGTGTGGACAAGTCACAAATCCCTGCTGCTATGACAGGAGGGAGGTAAGAAATCCCCCCAGGGCAGACTAGCCCTTGAACAGGGTTGCCCTGCTGTAAAGCAGGTCAGTGTTACTCTCGTGGGCTCCCAAGTCCTCTCTGCCCCTAAAACCAACTCATGTCTCCCCTTTTTCTGTCTTCCCATCTAATGAGACTACACCCTTCAGTGGGGAAAAAACCTGGTGAAAGGCCTGATCCAAAGCCCCCAAAAAATGAACACAAACAGTCCGTCTGACCTCGGAGGAGCTTGGGCGGAGGCCACAGCACCCTGCAAAGCCCAGCCTAACTTTAGGAAATACTAGATCCAAAACAAAGTCTCTCCATCCCAAACGCTGCCCATATGACCCTGGGGGGAGCCCTGGGATCCTAAAGGCTGCCTGCCAACATGCAAGGAACAGAGCAGGTGGCAGCTGCTGCCGGCCTGGGGTCAGCAGGGGACTCAGCACGGCCCCTCTGGGACTCGAGGGGACACCCCAGGCTCAGGCTCAGCCTCTGCCTGCAGCTTTTCCTCCGGGGCACTTCCCAGCTGGGTGATTAGAGGTGGCTTGATGAGCAGCAGGTACACGAGACACCTGTTGGAGATCACACACTGCTGTTTGGTCAGGGAGCTGCCTCCTACCTGCCCTTGCCCCAGGAGCACTGGGCAAACACCACCCAACACACCGCGGCAGGCGAACTGGGCCCTGGCTCTCCCCTTCCGTCTTCTTTACCACAACCCAACTTAAAACCAAACCAAACAGAAACCAGAACACAAAGTGGGGACTCCAGATGGGACGTAGAACGCTTTGGACTTGAAAACAGGGGACTGCAAGAGAGGTGGGGGTGTCTCCCAGGGAGAACAGCGAGGGAGGGGAGGGGACACCGTCATTTACACCGAGGAGAAGCTGTAACCTATACACGGTGGTATAAGCCAAGATATATTACATGAAAGAACACACTGAGTGCATGGAGTTACCCACACTGGGTCAAACTGGCACAGTTGTCTTGAACAAGACCCTTGAAGTTGCATTTGGTGTTTGTTGTTGACCTATCTAGCTCGCTCTCTATATATATAGCTATGTATAGAATTTCTCTGCATGCATTTGTCTCAAAAGGAGCTGTACAGCTGGGCTGGGTTCCTCATCCCCACCCCGTCTCGGTCTTCATTTTTTCCGGGCTAGGAACGCCACTCCCACAATCACAGCCAGCGCAGCCACCGCCACCCCTCCGACGATGATCAAGGGCTTCATGTTGTCGAAGAAGCTGCCCGGTGACTCCTCGGAGCTGTTTCCCTTGTGGTCAGAGTCAGGGGACTGGCCGGTGGCCTCGTGCGCCTCCGTGCCGGCGGGGTTGGGTTTCAGGTTGCTGTGGTTGTTCACGACGGCGGCGTCGCCACCCGCCTTCTTGGCGGCGGTGGCAGGAGCGGGCTGCTCCTTGGGGGCCTCCTTCTTGTCTGCATTCGTGGCAGGCCCAGGGTTGGGCTTTTCCGGCTTTGCGGAGCTGGCGGCCTTGGCGTCGGGTTTGTTTCCGCTTCGGACGTTGCCTTTGGAATCCATCCTGCGAGTGCTGTGGGCAGCGACTGGATGCCACGCGCTCGGGGCTGTCCCAGCTCCTCTCCTTTGCCCGGCTGCTGGAGGAAGCAGAGGAGCCACCCGAGCTCAAGCCCTTGGAGCAGCTGTCTTGGGATGATTCTCACGCTGGCACTGTCCTACCTGGACATGATACGGCACCTGGAAGAGGAAGCAGAGCAATGGGAGCTGAGTGACAGGACAGAGAGAGCCAGTGCTGTTCTGCCTGGAGGTGGTGGAGGAGGACAGGAAGGAAAACTGGAAAACTGTTGGCTCTTTCTTTTGGAACTGTGAGCTGCATTCAAAGCATTTACTACAGACTGCATCTGCAACAATCACAGAACCATAAAATGGCCTGGGTTGGAAGGGACCTTAAACCTCATCCAGTCTCACCCCCTGCCATGGGCAGGGACACCTTCCACTAGCCCAGGTTGCTCCAAGCCCCGTCCAGCCTGGCCTTGGACACTTCCAGGGATGGGGCAGCCACAGCTTCTCTGGGCAACCTGTGCCAGGGCCTCCCCACTCTCACAGGGAAGGATTTCTCCCTAATACCAAACTAGAACATTAAACAAGTCAGACTGACTGTCATCTATGGCTGCCCCAACCAGGCAAATCGAGACAAGTCCATCCTGGCTGTGAATGTGGTGCCATTTGTCAGCGATGAGAAACTCACATCCAACCAAACAGATCTTACTTTGCATTTGTTTACCCTTACCATTCCTGTGGGGTGAGGAGAGAGCACTTTGTTCCAGGGGAAAGCGGATCGATGGCTCCTCCCTGCTCGTGTCTCACCCTCCACGCTTCCTGTTGCAGCACTGTCCCAAGTTCAGTTTGGGAAGTGGGCTTTGAAGGGTTGCAGAACCACCACAAAAACATCCCCTCCCCAAACCTGGCAGGGCAGGGGGAGCCAGGGATGGAGCTCCCGTGGTCGCACCCCCAGGCGATGGAGGAGAGCACACGGCGCTGGGCACTTTGGGCACTTTGCCATCAGGCTCTGGCAGCACCAGGTCAGCTCCCAGCTGGGAAATAATGAGTAAGCAGAGGCAGCAGAGGCAGCGGTGGGATCTGAGCCACTGGCTTCACTGCCTCCCACTGACCTTCAGCGCTGCCAGGAGCCTGCTGGGAGCTTTCTGCCTGCTAAGGGAAATCGGAGCTTATCACCTGTCTGGACTGAGAGCTGGAGAGGCTCCTCAAAAACCTCAACAAATAGAGATCCCTTCCAAAGCGGCTCAGAATGCACATCTCTCCTCTAATGACAGGAAGGAGGTCCCAAGGTTGCAGTCTGTGCTGCTGACTCTTCTGGAAAACAGGCTGACAGATGTGGTGGTTTCATGTCCATCTAGGCAGGAACGCTGTCCTGCAGGAAACCTGCTCACAAAAATGCCAGGTTTGGGTCTAGAGCAAAGCTGGGCATCACTTTATGGCTCAGTATGAGATGGAAACAGCCCCCTCTCCTGCTCTCCCTTGTAAGCCATTGCTCAGTGGCCACCAGCTGCTCCAGCCCAGTCACTGAGGGAACTGCTGCACCAAAATCACGGAATTCCATAGCTCTCATTGAATATCCTAAATTGGAGGGGACCCACAAGGATTTTCAAGTTCAGCTCCTCATGCTGCACCAGGCCTGGTGACCATAAAAACCCCATAGCCTCACTGAGTGCAGCTGGACAGTACCTGCGTTTCTGAGTTTGTGATATTAAACCATTTTGGAAAGCCCAGACTCCACCGCTCTCCCCTCACGAATCGCTGAAGGGGTATCAGACACTTGGGCATCTTGTACCACACAAACACCATCCCAGATGCTCACCAAGCTTCAGACCTTCTCTGTGGCTTGGGACTTGAGAGGTAAACATGGCCAAGTGCAAGAATATTTTCTTCTCACTGCTCATTTTGTAATATTTCTATAGATATCACCTGCCTCACCTTTTTCTACTGCTTTCAGAGAGCATTCCTACTGCTCTGTCAGTACAAATCCTACATGGATCCAGGGCTGAGGCTGCTCACAGTCACTCACAAGGACTCTGCTCCTCTGGTTTGAGACGAATTTAGCCTCATTTTCCACCCAGCACAAAGAGGACACAAAGAAATAGTAAGTGGAGCCCATGACTAAAGCGGGCTCAGAGGTTAAAGCGGGAAGAGTCGGATCGATCGTGGCATAAATATTGAATTACCTGCTTAGTCGCTTTGATATCAGTTAGCTGGGCTACTCACACACTCTGATATTCGTGTGGTTATAGCACCTGGAACAAGCATTGAAATTCTGCTCTTTCCCTAGGAAAGCCATGTGCAGCCTATGGAAATGGGGTAAATCACAGAGCAGGCAAACTCACTTTTTTGCTGAGAGATGGGGGCCCTGCACAGCCCCAGTACCCCACAGTTTATCCACAGCCCTCACTGACCCAATTTCCAGGTTCCTGGGAGCAGGAGAGCTGGTTTTGCTCGAAGCCCATGCTGGGCCATGGAGCCTTGTCCTGCTGCCATGCCCTGCACTGCCACAAACAGAATTTCTTGATTCCAAGTGAATTTCCATCTAAAAGCAATGCAAACTCCTCACACAGCTCAGAAAAGGTTTTAAAAGATGCAGAAACCAAACTAAGCCAAAAATCAATATCTCCAGTTCTTAAGTGCCCACATAAAAGGGCTTTTGTCTGTGATTTTCCATCACTGGAATTAGCCACAGGATTGCCCAGCAGCTCTCCAGACCCTTTGGCCTGACTCCTCCTGCTCCTCAGGACACTGGGGACTCTTAACAGCACATCCCCTTGCATCACAGTTAAGTACCTCCCAGACTCCCTGCCTTGGGAATCATATCCACTCTCCACTCCTGTACTTCCATGGGCACGATCATGTGCTGATATTTAGCACTTCTGTCTCCCACCCCAGACTGAAAAGAAAGGTGCTTTTCTCATATCCAAAAACTAAACCTGCACATGAGGGTTCCCTCCCCATCCCTTTGTCTCCTCTTCTTCCCTCATTCCATCACACAAAGTTTTTTCTCTAATGACACATTTCTCTACCTTTGCTTTCTTCTTTGTAGCTCCTCACATCTATTTATTCCTCCCTTCTCATCAGCTGCTGTCTCTGCCTGGCTACCCATTCCTCCCCCTTCCAGCTCTGTCTCTGCCTCCTACACAGGCAGCAGCACTTGGGAATAAGGTTTTGTGGGAGACAGGTTTCATTTCCTCCCTTTTTCCCCCCCTCCATGCCATTTCTGTTTAACAATCAGTGCCCTTTCAGGGAGGTTTTCATTGCCAGCAGCTAACCAGCTCTTTCTCAGGCTGGGAAAAAGGAGCAGGCACAATAAAACCAGGGATAAAGGAGAAAAATGAAAAAAGAAAAGCCTTCCAAATTCCTGCTGCTGCAAGAACTGGCACACAAACACCACGGATCTCCTGGGATGCTCCTGGTTGTTGCAGCTCTCAAGGTCAGTGCAGTCGGACTCACCCAGCTCAACAAGCTGCCCTCAGCCTGAGCAACAGGCAGAGGGGAGAACAGCTTTCCCTGGCTCCCTGAAGGGCACCTTTTCTGCCTCAGTTCCCAGCAAATTAGCAAACACATCTATTCATCTGTCTCCTGCGTGCGCAGATGAAAGCTGCATCAATCCTGCTCCGAAGGAGCGGATGAGTCATTGCCAAGCTGTGCCATAGCACTGCTCCGTCAGGATGGCCTCTTCCCTCTGCAGGGACCAGCCCCATCCCATCGCCAGATCCTCTCATCTTCCCCTCCCGCTTCAGTCTGGAAGGAAAAGTCAGTCACTTTGCAAGACCAAGCAGCTGCTCTGGGGTGTGGGGTGTGGCAGGAAGCTCAGCCGTAGGGTTTTCCTTCTTTTATGGAAAGCAGCACACTTCCATTGGGTCCTCAGCTGCCACACTGAGATGGTCAGCCAGGAAGGATTCAACCAGCACAGTGGGGTTATGTATCAGGATTTATCCCACCCCAAAGGTCCACCCCTACACTCCAGGTGCCCTCTGGTTGAAACCATCCATCTCAGAAATAGCTACAGACGACGTCTGAGCTGGAGCAATGCTGGGCAGAAAGAGCCAGAGATGGCAGGAAAGACTAAGATTATACCCTAATCTCCTCTTCCCTTCTTTGCCATTCCTACATGTCTGGAAAAAAGGCACTCATTAACTAGTGCACACAGCAGACAGACCTGTGCTCTCCATAAGGAAACACCAGTTGGCACCAAAGGTGGCTGAGCGTTTCTCTGGCACAGGAGAGGGAGCTCCTTTCCCAGCGCTCTCCCCATCCTGCTCTCCTCCACCTTCTTGTCTAACCCCTAAAGAATGCAGCTGGGACCACCCTGTCCTTCAGGAAGTGTCCTCAGGGGTCTGTGCCTGCTCCCTCTGCCACGTGTGGAGTGATCTGTCAGGGCCGGAAGGATTTGTGTCCAGTCCCCTGCCCCTTCCCAGCCTCCTCCTGCAACTGAGCAGCACATTTTGTTTCCCAGCACTTCAACTCTCCAGTTCCAATGGGAGAAAAATAGCATTTCTCCCCTTTTCTGAGCTGCTGGAGGAAAAAACACGTTAAAGGCAGGGAGATGCCAGGCAAGCACCCGAGAGGAGCGACGGCAGAGTAGTGACTAAGCCTTTCCTGTCCCCAAGAAGTGCTGTGAAGACAGATGAGGTAATGCACCGCCTCTTGATATTACCATAAATATTAAAGCAGCTTTACATAAGGAGCTTGTGTTCGCTCAGCTGCCGTGAGCAGCTCCCCAAGGAGGGTTTTAGCTCCCTGCCAGGCTGTTTCAGCCCCCCACTCCTGACGCAACGCACAGCGAATGTGATGAAACACAACGCAAGCACCACGCCAGCGGAGTCACTTGTCACAGATGCTTTTAAACAGCCTCAGTGCACCAGGAACAGGCTGTGCAGGAGCCTGCTGTGCTTCCCAGCCCTCCCAAATCCATCCCTTGGAGACAGCAGCACCAAGTCACAGCAAACACCATTGACCCACTTCACTCTGATGAGATATTTATGAATCCTTTTCCCAATCTGTTGTTTGCTACTCCCCACATCCCCCCCCTTCCCTTACCCAGCCCTGGATTAAACATTTCCCTCTCAAACAAGCCCTTTGAATCTTGACATGGAGACTGTCAGATGCTGAAGTATTTTAACAGTGGCAGCAGCCTCAAATTGCTGCCACAGGGGGAGATTTGCCAGCACAGCCTCTGCTCCGTGGCTGCGGCATTCCTGCGGCTGCTCCGAGTCCCAGCACACTCACCGCTGGTCCAGCTGGGGCTGGCAACGACCAAAAACCAGCATCCACCACCCCCACAGCCCCCAGAGCGTGGCCAGGACCAACCCCTCCTCTTTCCCACTGTCACTGAGCTGTGTCACCTCTCCCAGCCCGGGTGATTGGGTTATACCTGGCCCCAAGGTGAGATGTGGGAACAGGACGGGCTCCTGTGGCCCAGCAAAACTGGCAGCTTTTGCTGCACAGGGAAGGGCTGTGGGATGCAGACCCCGGGTTACCAACTGCACAGAGGTGGCTGGTAACACTGGTGCCACTGTCCTCTCTGGAGGCTGCCCAGCCACGCTGCCCACACAGGTGACACAGCACTTCAGACTCCCCGCCAGGAAGAGCCCAGAGAAAGGACATTTATGGTCTCTTCCCACACCATGACCTCTGCAGATGACAAGTTCTGAGCCAAGTGCCACCTCTGCAAGCCACACACCTCCTGTCCCCAGAGGCCTCCTAGGATGGACGTGGCAGACATTTTATTCTCCGAGAGAGGGAGGAGGCGTTGCAGACACACCACACTCCTGCCAGGGGCTAAGCTTTTGTTCTTTTTGGGTTTTTTAACCCCAAACACAGCTCCAACCTGCCCTGGTAAGCCCCCCCTGCCTGTACACAGCCACGTACACAGCAAAACCAAGGCATTACCAAAACAGCCGTGGGAAACAGGAGGTTTTGTGCTCCAGCCACGTGCTCCGACTGACGCCCACAGGGGTGGGCACCGAGGTACACCTGGCACGGCCCTGACCCACTGTTGGTGGGAGGATTCACACCTGGCAAGGCTGTACAACCGCCTGGTCACCAGTGCCACCAGCCCCCACCGTGCAGCTGCACCCTCGGACACATCTTACAGGAAAATAATTTCCAGGATTTGAGAGGATGTGAAAACACTTTGCTGAGATTGGGTTGGAAATACCCCGCTGCAAAGCCTGGCTCCTCAGGGCC
Organism: Manacus candei; assembly: GCF_025592945.1. Classification (NCBI taxonomy): domain Eukaryota; kingdom Metazoa; phylum Chordata; class Aves; order Passeriformes; family Pipridae; genus Manacus; species Manacus candei. Next base: position 3,270,504 of record NW_026138057.1, read on the forward strand.
CTAACACAGTCCACGTGCCCCCAGAAGAGGGTTCAGAGCACCTCACTTTGCTGTGCTGGCCCAGCTTTAATCCTGGGTTTGATCCCCCCTCAGACACAGAACTAAATGCTGTTCTATTTTTTGTAGCAGAACAAAATGGTAGCTTTTACCCTTCAGTAGGTCTTAAGCCTCTCCCTGGCAGAACTGAGCACCCCTCACCCCAAGACAGAAATTCAGGGAACAAAGGAAAGGACTGTCAGCAGGATGACTTTTTTTCCATGGTGGTTATTTGTCAGGACACTGTATCAAAGCACTGGAGTGGTTTCAATAGGGAACAGGTCGGGAGATGCAGTAGAAGATGTGCAGCAGCAACAGGAATCATGGAGCTTTAACCCACGAGTGTGACACCTCACAGGGATCTGGGTGCATCCTGCACCCTACCCTGGGCACCTCCCCAGGTCTTGACTTCTCCAAACACACTCATTTTGGTTTTTTATAATGCTTTTCCAGCCCTTCCAGAGCCAAAAATTCAATGCCAGGGACTCTGTGGCACTGGGGATGTGTTACTGCACTGAGAGGTGGCACAGCCCTTCCTGGGGGCAGTCTGAGACCTCCTGTGACACCAGAAGGCAGGTCACCAGAGCCCCAAAGTCCAGGAGAAGCCAGCCCAGGAGCCTCCTGCTATTGAAAAGGTAACAATCACCCCACCAAGCACAGCTCCATCTCTTGGCATCAGCGACTCTCCCTCCTCCAGCTCCTGCAGGTCTGCACCATGTTGGCTCTGCTCAAGCATGCAGAGGGAGGTTACAGCCCAGGAGGGAGGGTATACCCCCAAAATGCTCCCCAGGGAATAGGGATTTCCCACATCCACCCTAACACCCTGGCTGGGGCCATGGGGCAGGGCTCAGGTCTCTGCTCAGCTCTGCATCTGTGGTGCCAGCTCAGGGATGACATGACAGGGTCAGCAAGTGTTCCCTGCCTCTTGGATAAGGGTGGACATCCATTCCTTCCCACCACAAAGCACCGCTCCTTACCCCGAGCCTGCCAGCACTTGGGAAAAGCCTTGGGCAAGAGGACAGATGCTTCCAAACTGAGCAGCCAAAGGCCAGTTCCCAGCTGCAGAAGGCTGGTTTCCTTTCTGATAGATCTTGCTTCTAGGGCCTCTTCCTGAGGCCAGTATCCCAAATTCAGTACTCTCAAGCAAAAAAGGATGAGGCATGTATGGGACACAGTAAAATAACCCCAACCACTGCAGGAAGCAGCAGAAAATTTATCATCGCTCCCCAGCTTATGGGCATCCATCCCTTCTGCCTGATGCAGGATCACACCAGCCTTTCATGCCATCACCCCCTTTGCAGCTCAGCTGTGGCCAGCAAAAAGATTCTGGAGGCAATTCCACACGTGCAGAGCTGGGTCTGGAATCTGGCAGCTCCCGGATCTGCAGGCGTCAGCCTGGAAACTGTTGCTCTGCAGCTGAAACGTAAGAAGCCACTGCAGGCAGACAAGGGGCCAATTCCACACGAGGCAGTGACCTTCCAGGCATGCTCCTGGCATGCTCCGGGGTAAAACCCATCCCTTCCCTTGTGCAGCAAAACCAGAGCGCTCTCATTCCCTGCAGAAAGCTGGGAATGAGATCTGGGAAGGATGGCCAAAGCTCCTCCAGCATAGAAATCCCTGCCCAGAGAGCTCCATCCCTCCCTCTGCCCTGTCTGCCAGTCCCTACACCCAACCCAGGATGGGGAGACTGTGCCAGGGCACTCGCCAGCCCCCAGCAGAGGGGATGGATGCAGAGAGATGAGTATCCAAATGCAGAGGAAATCTGGAATTTCTTCCCCCATCCTTCCACAGTATCACGGGGCTAGAGGCTGGTGTTGAGCACCGTGGCTGAGAAAGGACAGATGGAGAACGCTGAAGGTCAAACCTGTGAAGGTCAGACTTTTGGAGGTCAGGCTTGAGATGGAGCAGGGAGCTTAATCCAGCGGAGTCCATCCTCCCTCTCCTGACGGCATCCTGCCCAAGCCCCACCCAGGAAAGCGGGGCTGCGCCGGGGGGCGGCCGCGGGGAGGCTTCCTCCTCTTGTCCCAATACCCAAGTTTTTCCAAGCTGACCTCGATTCAATTTTTAAAAAATCCTCCTTCTTCCCCTTCCCCAGAAGCCACCAGGTAGGCAGAGAAGTAAACAGGAGCGAATAAATCAACAAGTCCCTGCAAACACGGGGATGCACATGGGTGCGCAGAGAGCAGGGACTGAAAAGCCTGAGACGTTCCCAAAGCGTTTTCTCCCTGGAAGCACACACTGTGACTCAGGAGCCCTGGTCTGGTATCCTGCTCCCTCCCACCCCTTTCGGTGCAATATTCTCCCTTAAAATAGGCACTTATTGGCTCTGTCATCTTTCTCCTTTTTGGTTTTGGGTTTTTTTTTTTTTTGGGGGGGGGGCAGATTTCCCTTTGTGAGCTCCTTTCCAGCACAAGCCAGGGGTCATATCCAAGGATAACCCCCCTCCTTGATATCAAAGCTCCCCTGCCTAACAAAACACCCCCCTTTCCTTGGAAAAGGTGAGGGCTGAGCCAAGCTGCTGGCTGTTCCTGGGCACGCTTTCCTCCTGCCTCGGCACTGACGGAATTAAAGAAGAGCCATGAAATCCAGGCAGAGCGAAGGGCAAGCAAACTCACGCAGATAGGAGAGGAAAAAAAAACAACAAAACAAAACAAAACAAAAAACAAAACAAAACAAACAAAAAAAAAACCAACAAAAAACCAAACAGCTGGGAAAACCGCTCAAAACGTTCCAAGGAGGTGTACCAGCTTTCCTGCCAAGGCTGGAGCGGTCTAGCCGGGGATGCTGCTCCCCCTACTCCCTCCCAGCAGCCCTGTTTCCGGCGCATGGCCGGCTCCTTCCCCGGCCGCTCAGCCCTTCTGCCTCCGGAGCGTTTCTGCCGCACCCGGGCCCTCTCCTTCCCCTCTCCGGAGCCCGGCGGGGCAGCGGGATCGGCAGCGCGGCTGGGATCGGCAGCGGGGCTGGGATCGGCAGCGCGGCTGGGATCGGCAGCGCGGCACTGCCCGCAGGGGCAGCAGGTACGGGAGGGCAGCGGGAAGCCGCAGGCAGGAGGCAGGCAGGAGGCAGGCAGGAGGCTCCCGTGCGTTTGCAGGAACAGCCTCTCTGGCTGCCTGACCTTCAGAGAGCAGAACGCGGGAGCTGAGGGCACGGGAAGGGAGCCGCTCGGGGCCAGCCGTCCTCACCGGGCTCCTCGTTTTGGGTTAAAAAGGCGCGTTTTGCCTCTGGCAGGGAGAGCTGTGCGGGTCCCCGCTCCAGAGCCGGCATGGCAGCCCCGGCCTCCATCCCGGGCGGCTGCGAGGAGCTGGGCACTCACCTTGAGCAGGTGGCTCCGTGTCTCTGTTCCGCTTTGTCACCCCGGGCGGGACATCTGCACATCCCCCTGCCGAGGGCCGGGACCCCCGGCCCCTCCGCCCCTCACCCCCCGGCCCAGCGCCATCCCGTACCTCTGTCCTCCGGCTGGACGAGTCACACCTTGGGAGCTGGCTCTGCGCAGAGAGGAGGGAGGGAGGCAGGCAGAGGAGGGGGGGAAACTTGGGAGTTTCCCACAATGCACCTCTGCAGACTGCATGAAGATGGAGAGCAGGGAGGGGGGGAGAGGGCGCTCCAATCCGGAGGGAAGGGCTGGGATCTGGGGGGAAGGGGGGGGGCAGGATGCCAAGGGGGGACCGCAGGGTGGTTAAGGCAGCCCAGCTGCATCTCCACATCCCCTGTCGTTTGGGGCTGAGCTGGCTCAGCAGTTCAGGGCTATCCCTGCAGTGTTGACCCCTCTGCCTGCTCTGCTTGTTTCTTCTCCAAATCCTGCCTGGGTTTGCAGCAATTACAGGGAACAGGGCAACAAAGTGGGGGGGACATACTGGGCAGGAAAAATGGGAGGGGGCCAGCCTGATAAATTGGGATGCCTGTGTGTAGACCACAGGAAAAAGGCCAGGATAAGGGATTTCCAAGTGAGATGATCCCCAGCAGGGAGTTCAGGATTGTACTGCTAAGGAGAAGCTCTGCTTAGTGGAAGGAGGACACTGAAATGCTGCACCTTGGGGTAGTTTTGTGCCAGCTCTGCTTCCCTTCTCCCCAAACTCCTCCTCACCCTAGGGTGCTGGAGTCTGCCCCCCCTTCCCAAACTCCCACAAGGTCTGGGAGAGGCTGCAGGCAGCCCAAGGCCAGACTAGAGCCGGGCACACAGCCCGGTCCCGCTGCGGAGCGCTGTCATCCAGCCAGGCACTGCCAGGCACAGCCTGCTCCTCCTTCTCATCCACACCAGCTAAAAGCAAAGAGCCCTCCCTGTTACAGCCTCACCCCTCCAGCCAGGCACAGGGCTCAAATTCCCATGACTGGGTCACATCCTGCTTACATCCCAAACCACAGCAGGTTCTGGGATTGTCTAGAGCTCTTTCTAGCCCTTATTTCAGAGCAAATCAGGCTGTGTGCTGCTTGCCCACCTTCCTCCATCAGTAGCTTGGGACCCACTGACAACCCTCATGTAATTTTGGACAAAGACTTGATATTTTAAGGAGATTACACCCAGAAATCCATGAGAAACAACTTTGTCAGCTCAGCTGCCTGCAGAATAACTCACTTCACCTCTGTGCTCGCTGAGTTTCCTCTCTCCCATGAATGGCAGCCAGGCATCAGCTCAGCCATGGACCTACTCAGTGCAGAAGGGCTGAAACTCCAGAGAAAATTCAGGATTTTGTTCCTTGACCCTCTCTGGCTCTGCCAAACTGCCCACCAGATCCAAGCCAGGTGCGTGTCATGCCTAAAAGTACTCAGGCTGCTTAAATCCCACTGTAAAGGACAATTCTGCCCTCGTTTGAAGTGAACTGCAGAACAAGGAGCTGGATGCAAGAACCCAAATCTCCCAGGAAAGGCTGTGCTTCCTGGGGCTGGTTTCAGATGCAGCTCCCCATACCCCCGTGGAGCAGGGATGAGCAAGGTTATCCTGCTGTAGTCCTTGGCTCCAGGAGCTGGCTGGGCTCAGACAGGCTGACACGGATGGGATTAGCTGTGGCTGATGCTGATGTTCCCTCTCTTCCCTGTCTGGTCCTGCACCCAGCAGTGCCAGCACTTCCTGCTCTTCTAGGGGCTTGTGCCAGGCACATCCAGGACCTTTCCATGGCTGCAAACAGCTGCTCCCCTTTGTAACGCCTCCCAAATTTGCTGATTTACTGCCAGCAGCAGAGAGGGGCTGAATTCCTGCAAAGCTGGTGGAAATCCACAATTCAGTGCAGGAGAACTGCTGCTTCCAGGACTAGTAAAACCTTTCTGCCACTTCTGTATCAGGCAGGAATGTCCTCAGCGTGGCAGGAGGAGGGAGGGAGCCTCCTGCAAGTGGAAATCGCCAGCTCCGTTCCCCAGAGCCTGGATGAGCCGAGGCCAGGGGGTTCTGGCAGCAGTTTCCTTGTGTTCACACATGCTGCCTCTGCCTCAGGAGATAAACAGCCCCACGTGATGCTTTCAGAGGCCTCAGACTTGAATTCGCATTATATTTAAATTCTGAATTTAAAAAACGTATTTTACTGAGGTGGGAAAAAGGGAAGCAAAGGAAATGAGCTGTAAAAACAATAACCTCCCCCCTACCCCTCCCCATGGCAGGGGCAGGGCTCCAAAATCCCATGGCACCAGGCATGGGAAGGACCCCTAGAAAGTGGGTCACATCCCCCCTAATGCAGCACAGGCACAGTGAGCAGCAATCCAGACCAAGACACAGCAAGGTGAAAATGGCTTTTTCAAGGTCAGAGGGAGTGGGAAACCTTCAGAAATGGTGCTGCTGGATTTTCCTCCTCCCTCCCAGCTCACACCACACCCCAGGAGGAGTTAGCAGGGATAAGGACAGCCCTGGCTCCTGGGCAGCCCCCCTACAAAACCCACTGGGGGACGTTGGGGGCAGCAGCATCCTAGGGAAGGAACATCATGGAATTGTTCAGGTTGGAAATGCCCCCTGAGACCATCGAGTCCAGCCATTCCCCCAGCACTGCCAAGGCCACCACTAACCTGTGTCCCCAAGTGCCACATCCTCGTGGCTTTTAAAACCCTGGGCAGCCTGTGCCAGGGCTGGACAGCCCTTTCTGTGAAGAAATTTTCCCTAATATGCAGTCTGAACCTCTCCTGACACAACTTGAGACCATTTCCTTTAGAGAGAAGCAGTTATTCCCAGAATTATTTGATGTTCTGCAAGCAGGAGATGTTTGACCCTGAGGAGGGAAATAAAGAGTCAATAAGGAGTCCTTAAATTCCCAATGTGCCTTAAAACATCCTTTCTCCCTTCCCCAGTGTCCCTCAAAGACAGCATTGCTAAACACATCACCCTGAAGCATTTTGTTTTTCCATCATGGAAAGAAAATTATCGCTCATGGAAAATAAAATCATCAAGAGGGTTACCCCCTCCTAATCCAGACACAGGTACCCAGTCCATAAACTAGAGCAGGAAAACCAGGAGATCAGGTCACAGCACAGGCCCACACTCATTTCATCCCTGAGCATTCAAAGCTCCTAAAGGAGCCTCTCTCCTTTCCTAGAGCCCCAGTTGCAACCCACCCACGGCTGGAGAAGGAGGAAAGGGCTACACAGCAGCAAAACCCAGTGGCTGTTTGGGCAGCAGCCATTTCTCCTTGCCTTGAACTCCCGGGAAAGCAGGATGAAGGACGTTTCTCACAGTGGAGTGACTTGCTGCAGCAGCCAAGGTGGGTTTACCTGGCAGCAGAAAGTTTTTGCAGTGAAAATCCAAGCCCAGCTACCCAGGAGGGGCTGTGAATAGCCTGGAATCCCTGAGCAGCCTCCCCACCTGCTGCCATGGGCCTGGGCATTCCCAGTTTGAGCAGTGCTAGGGGACAGTGTCACCACCTCTGTCCAGGCAGCTCATCCTTGCACTGAATTACACGGGCTTGTAACTCCTCGATAAACGCATTGTTTAAAATCATGGAATCACAAAATGGTTCGGGTTGGAAGTGACTTTAAAGCTCATCCAGCGCTCTCAGCACTTCCCAGGCAGGCAGATCCTTTCCTCCTGGGATGGGCATTAAGGATATCTCTGCAGAGCTCCGTGCTTTGGAGCCAGGAGCCCAGGCAGTGCCTTTGTCCCCGGCAGCATGAGTGGAAGGGGACAGAGGCTGCAGCTGGCCCCAGCCAGTTGCATTTGCTCCCAGGTGGATGAGGATGGTTGAAACGGGTTGATGGATCAGGATGTTGAGGGCACCCAGGAGGAGAACCCCTGCAACCCTAAACCCTCACAGATTATGTCCTTATTGCCTCTGCCAGACTTAGGAAAGGCCTGAGCGTTGAAATGAGTGTCCATTGGTGTGTCAGGAGTGCAGTTGGGCTGGCTGGGAATTCGTCTGGGCTTGGGACTGACTGTTCTCCTCATTGGCACAGAGTACAAGTGGAACTACAGAGAGCATGTGGTCCGGGAGTTCCTCCGAGACGGAGCAGGGGACTCCAGTCGCGGGGAGAACCCATCCATCCGCAGCCACTACACCGCCCTGACCATCGCCAGGGAGCCTCGGAGCGGGCACGGAGCTGAGCGTGGAGCTGTGGGATGTGCCAACACCAGCAATGGACCAGCCACCGTCACCGCACAGACGCTGTTCAGACCCGACGAGGACGGGCAAACACCGCGGGTCGTGGTGCTGGTGGGGGCCCCGGGGATGGGGAAGACGACGACGGTCAGGAAGGTGATGGTGGAGTGGGGAGAAGGGACCCTCCACGAGCAGTTTGACTGTGTCTTCTGCATTGACTGTAAAGGCACTGCCCTTCCCAAGGAAGCGAACGTGGCAGACCTGGTTTCACAGTGCTGCCCTCACCAGCGAGTGCCGGCTGGGACGATCCTGGATGACCAGAAGATCCTGTTCATTTTTGATGGCTTTGAGGCCCTGGGATTTTCCTTGGTTCAGCCTGAAGCTGAGCTGAGCTCTGACCCCAGGGAGGTGAAGCCGCTGGAAACCACCCTGATGAGCTTGTTGAAGGGGACTGTTCTCCCAGAGGCTTCTTTGCTCATCACCACGAGGCCAACGGCTCTTCAAAGCCTGGGGCGGTGCCTGGAGGGGGAGTATTACGCAGAGATACTGGGATTTTCAGCAGCCATGAGGGAGGAATATTTCCACAGATATTTTGAGAATGCCAATAAAGCTAACATGGCCTTCAGGTTTGCCAGAGGCAATGAGATGCTCTACAGCTTGTGCATCATCCCCGTCATGAGCTGGACTGTCTGCACCATCCTTGAACGAGAGCTTTGCAGGAAGAAAAACCTCCTTGAGTGCTCCAAAGCCACCACAAGGATGACCATGTCTTACCTCTCCCAGTTACTGAAGCACAGGGACAGGGACAATCCGCAGGTCCTCCAGAGGTTTCTTCTCCGGCTTTGCTCCATGGCTGCTGATGGCATCTGGAAGCACAAGGTCCTCTTTGAGGAGAAGGAGATCAGGGACCGTGGCTTGGGCCAACCAGACCTTCTTCCCCTCTTCCTCAACGAGAAAATCTCAAAGGAAGGTGGAGACCACGGGAAGGTCTACGGCTTCACCCATCTGCACCTCCAGGAGTTTTTTGCAGCGATGTTTTATGTTCTGGAGGACGATGAGGAAACGGTCAGTGACTTGGGGGGTCTTGAGAAGGATGTAAGTAAGTTACTAGAAAGCTACAGTGAGTCCAGGAAGGATTTGAATGTAACAGTGCAGTTCCTCTTTGGTTTAGTCAGCCAAAAATCCATAGAGTATGTGGACAAAACCATTGGGTGCAGGATTTCACCACAAGCCAGGGAAGACTTGCTGAAGTGGTTTCAGGGGAGGCACAGGAGCATCTCCCACCCCAGCCAAGCGCTGAAGATTTCGGAGTTGGACACTTTCCACTTCTTGTTTGAGATGAATGAGAAGAGCTTTGCACAAAGTGCGTTGGGTCCTTTCAGTGACCTGGACTTGCAGGACATGAAGTTGACTCTCTATGACCAAGTGGCACTTTCTTTCTGCATCCAGCAGTGGGCTGGGCTGGGCTGTGTCACCCTCCGGGGATGCTCCTTCCACCAGCAGGATCCCAGGGTGGAGCTGGATGCATTGGTGCCCTGGTAAGTCCTGCCCCTCCTTGCTTTGGTGACCCCAAACTGCAAAGATTTCTCCTCCTCTGCCCCAAAGGATGGTTTTTAAAGGCATTTCAGCTCCTTCCACCCAAACACCAGCCTGGCCTTTCCCTGGGGGTTTAGTTCCTCAGTGGAGGATTTTATATTTTCTTGGGGAGCACAAGGAGCATGTGGGCTCCCCTGTCCACAGCATGTTGTGGGATTGGTGGAGATAGAGCATCTTGGCTCGACTTCCCAAGCCTGACCAGACCCACCTGTGTGCAGGTGGGTCCCCCTTCTCACAGGCAAAGGGGAGATCCCTGATACAGAAATGTTAAGTGCACCCTGTGACTTAAGTCACCCCAGGTGGCTCCAGAAGTAACACTTGTGATCCTTCCCACCTCCAAAGCCACGGAGGTCCCTCCCGAGGAGCCCTCCTACGAGCTGAAGGCTCTGCTCGGGGGGCTGTGTGCCGGTGTCAAAGCCGGGAGCTCCTGGCACCAGTGAGGGCTGCCTGTGCCCCACGGCTCTGTCCCCCTGCAGCTCTGGAGCCTCGGGAGCTGGAGGACGTCCTGGTGCCACCGCTGAGCTGCGGCAGGAGGAGCTGCACTGCCCCATCCACCTGCTGTGCCGGGCACTGCAGCACGCAGGCAGTGCCCTGCGGGTGCTCCGGTGAGAGACGCGCTCGGCGCTGAGCCCAAACCGCGGCTGGCATGGGGGTGTGGGTGGGGGCACCCGAACCGGAGGGGAGTGGGTGGGTGGGTGGTGCCCTGGGCAGAAGGGCCAGGAGCTGTGTGGGCACATGGTCACCCCTCGCAGTGCCCCGCTGCTCCCTGGGGACGGCAGCACGTGGCCGGGGTGAGGCCGGGCCCGCTTGGCTGTGGGAGGGTTTGGTCTCTGGGGTTTGGTGGGCGGGCGAGCAGCCGGGACGGGTGTGCTGAGGCAGCCATTCCCCGTGGCTCTCCCGCAGGCTGCAGTGGTGCCGGCTGTCCGAGAGCTGCTGCGCCGAGCTGGCGGCGCTGCTGGCGGAACACCCCAGCCTGGCGCAGCTGGAGCTGGGCGACGGCGCGCTGGGCGACCGCGGTGTGCGCCTGCTGTGCCAGGGGCTGCGGCGTCCTGGCTGCCGCCTGCGCGTCCTGCGGTGAGTGGCCCCGGCACCCCCAGAACCCCCCGGCATCCCACAGGCATCTCCCACAGGCTGGAGCAGAGAGCTGGGGAGGTGCCTCAAAAGAGTCCCTTTGGGGTGGAATTGTCCCTCTATCCCCACTATCCCAGGGCAAGGAGCTCCAGAGCAGTGGCACCAGGGTGGGGACTGTCACCATGGTGGGGTGGCACCGGGGGCCCTCAGACATCCTGGTGCCACTGGATGATCTTTTGCACGGGTTCCCATCAGGCTGCGTTATTCCCGCCTCACCAGCAGCTGCTGTGAGGACCTCGCTGCCGTGCTGGGCACCAGCCCGTGCCTGGAGGAGCTGGATTTGTCCTTCAGCGAGGGGCTGCGCGATGCCGGGGTGCAGCTGCTGTGCCAGGGGCTCCAGCACCGCGCCTGCCCACTGCAGACACTGCGGTAAGGGGCCAACCGGAGCTCCCTCCTTCCCACCTGGAACAGCTCACCCGCCGGATGGTCAAACCCCCCCTTCCCTGTTTCCCTGGTCCCACAGGCTGGGGAGCTGCCGGCTGACGGGCGCCTGCTGCCCAGCCCTGGCTGCACAGCTGCTGGAGGGGCCTCATCTCACCTGCCTGGACCTGAGTGACAACGATCTGGGAGCTGATGGCATCCTGCAGCTCTGCCAGCAGCTCCGGCATCCCGCCTGCCCACTGCGGACCCTGGGGTGAGGGCCCTGGCACGGCCCCTTTCCATGCCCAGCATCCCCATTGCTGGGGGCACCAGCATTCTGGGTGGTTGAACACCTCCCTCCTAACAAGGTTTAACACCTTCTCCTCTTTTCCTCCTTCCTCCATCCCAAGGCTGAGCACAGACGGGTTAAGCCAGGACGTGCTGCAGGAACTGGCCACTCTCCGGGCCCTGAAGCCCGATCTGAAGATCAGGAACCTCCTGGAGCATGATGTGCCAGAGGGGGGGGCCATGGCCCGGCTACCCTGCCACCGTGGGGTCCAGCCAGGCGGCAGGAAGGCACTTCCCTCCTTCAGGAGAGCTCCAATCCTTTAGGAAAGGTCCTTCCAAAAACCAGAGCCATTCCCAGCCTAGTTCTTGGTGCTGCCATGTGAGTCTGAGCCTGTGCCACACAGGGGGGCACAGGGAGGAGACCCTGCTGCCATGTGAGTCTGAGCCTGTGCCACACAGGGGGGCACAGGGAGGAGACCCTGCTGCACCTGCAAGATGTCCAGCTCCTGTCTTCTCCTTTTTCCCCACAGTGTTGGTGGGAGTAACTGTATGGGTTTGTCAATGCCAAATAAAGAAATAAAGACCCTGGAGCCAATCCCAGGATACTGTGCTCTTCCCCCTGATCCCATCGTGCCCAGGGATGTATCTGCAGTACCAGCTCCTGCCCCACATCCCCAAGGGATGGGTGATGTACCTGGGAGTGAGGTGCCAACTTGGGAGTGAGTCTTCAGCCAGTTTGGGGTTTTAATAGGAAAAAAGAGAAATTCACATTGATATAAAAGAAAATCCCTACGATAGAGCACTTTTCTGCCTGCACTGCAGTCCTGGTCAGGGAGATGTGACCTCCATGGCCATAGCCCCCCCACCCTGCACACGTGTCCCCAGGGATGGGGCATGGCCGGGACATCCTCACTGCGACATCCCCGGGGTGCCAGTGCCAACATCATCATAGTCCATGTGCCCCGGGGGCTGTCCCGGGGGGTCCCCTGTGGCTCCGGGGGGACTTGGAGGGGGGCAGCTCCCACCTTGGGGACAGCAAAGGCAGGTGCCTGAGGGGGACAACTCCGTGTCCCCCCTCCAGACCCCACCTGGGGTATTTCTGCAGCCCCCGTGGATCTGGTGCTGGATCCCAGCTCGGTACTGCAGCCAAACCCCCATGGAGTGGCTCTGCAGGGGGGACAGGGCAGCTGTGGTCGCTCTTACCTGTGGGTGGGACACAGATCCAGCCCCTCTGTGCCACCCCCTCGGAGATGTCCCCAGTGCTGGGAGCGGGAGACTCCTCTGGCACGGCCGTGGCATCATCGTAGCCATCCAGGGTTCCAACCATGGCATCGTCGTAGTCGTCCAGGGTTCCTGCTGTGGCATCGTCGTAGCCATCTGGGGTTCCGTGCCAAGGCAGGGCAGGGGGGGCTGGGATTGGCACGGGGGTACATGGCACTGACCCGGTGGCCATGGCAGGGACTGGCTGTGCCATCCCCCTCCGGCTGTGCCATCCCCCTCTGCCCGTGCCACCAGCAATGTGTTGGTGGCCCTTGGTCCCTCAGGAAAAGGCGATGCTTCTCTGCCCACTAACGAGGGGGACATGTCCCCTCAGCTCCCCAGCCCTGCCGTGTCCCCTGTCCCCAGCACTCCCCGCTGGGTTCCTGCCCTGTGCCCCTACCTGGGGCTGCCCCGGTGTCACTCCCCTCCACGCTGTCCCCGGTGTAATACAGCAGCTTCTTCACTGAGCCCTCCCGCGGGGAACCTGCAGGGGGAAAACAGAGTGTTGGGGGTGGCCAGAGGTGGCACCGCGGGTGACACAACCTCAGCCACAGAGCAGGGCTGTGATGGGACCCAGGGACCCCCCACACCACGGGGAGGAGCCAGTGCTGTGCCACCAGGACCCGCTGCCGCGGTGGGACTGTGGGGCAGAGCCCCCCTGTCCGGGCAGAGCTGGGGCACGGGGGCTGCACCGACCTGGGCGACTGGGCACCTCCTGGTACTCCGGCATGGCGCTGTAGTCCAGCTCCTCGTAGATGGCGTCGGGGATGGCACCCACGGCTCTGCCGGGGCCTGCAACAAGAGGCAGCGCTCTCCCAGGGCCGTGGGCACCGTGGGTGGCACCGGGGTCACCCACTGCCCACCCTCCGAGCCGTTCCACACGGGGGGAGCCCCTGAACCCCCAAAGCGGCTCTGCCCCGGCACCCACCCGCCGGGACCCACCTCGGCGCCAAGCGCGGGCACGGCACATCAGCACGGCCAGGGCGCCCAGGGCCAGGCACAGCAGCGTCCCCAGGACCACGCACAGGACCACCGGCACCGGCACAGTCCCCCTGGCCACCTGCCCGCTTGGCACCGGCACAGTCCCCCTGGCCACCGCAGGGCCGCTGCTGCTGGGGACAGCTGTGGGGACACGGCCAGGCAGTGAGGGCAGGGGGATCCCAGCCGGCCCGGCGGGGGGGCTGCTGGCACGGGCAGAGCTACCTGTGCAGGTGGCCCCGTCCGGGCACAGGGGGGTGGCTGTCTCGCTGGGGTTGTCACTGTCCTCCGCACAAGCCACGTAGGCGTCCCCTCGGGGACCGCAGGCCTGCAGGTGCCAGGGTGCCGAGGGGCACCCCCAGAGCGAGCGGGCCCCCTCCTCGCAGCCCACCCAGGCCAGCCAGGCGGGGGCCGGCTGCAGGGCTGGTACGGGTGCCAGCTGCCCCCCGTCCCCACAGCCCAGCTGCCGGCAGACGGCGGCGGCGGTGCCGGGGCTGGTGCCGGTGGCGCACACGCGGCCCCAGGTGCCGTTGTGGAGCAGCTCCAGGGACCCGCTGCAGCGCCCGCGCCCGCCCGCCAGCCGCAGGGAGAGCTGCTCTGCGAGGGGAGCAGGGGGGTCACGGCACGGACGGGAACCCCCCGGGGGCTCTGCTGCTCCCCGCCCCGGGGACACCCGACACTCACCTGAGCAGACGGCCCCGGCCCCGCGCTCGCACTCGCGCCCTTCCGAGCGTGGGCATTCCCAGAGAGACTCCTCGCTCCCGGCGCACTCAACCACGTACGGCCACGCTGTCCCCGGCCCGGGGCCGAAGCGCGCCGAGCCGGGGACCTCCAGTGCCGCGCCACAGCCCAGCTCCCGGCACACAACGGCGGCGGCCCGCAGGTCCCAGCGCTCCTGGCACACGCTGCTCCAGGTGCCACCGGCATAGACCTCCACCCGCCCGGCGCAGCGCCCGGCACCGCCCGCCAGCCTCACCCGCCGGCTGCCTGCGGGCACGGAAGGACCGGGCTGGGGGCTGCTCGGGGCACCAGCACCCCGGCCCTTCTCGGGACACCCACCTGAGCAGACGATGACCATCTCCTCAGGGCTGCTGGTTGGTGCAGGGTCCATCCCTAAGACATCAGAGATCTTCTCTGGCATGTCCTCCATCTCCTCAAGGCTCCTGGTCAGCTCAGGGCCCATCCCCGACATCTCCCTCCTCACGACATCCATCTTCTCCGTCACGACATCCACCTCCCTGGAGCTGCTGGTCAGTGCAGTTGGTGCCATACCCAAGGCTGGGTAGATCTCCTTTGGCAGGCCACAACCCAGCACAGCACACACCATGTAGACATCCCATCTCTTCTGCTGCTCCACAGGCACACGGCGCCAGGCTGGGGTGGTTATGGCCTCCTCCAGCCGCCCGTCACACCGGCTCTCACCCTCCACCAGCCGCACGGAATTGATGGTGCCTTCAGTGCCTGAAAATCACCAGCAGTGCCGTGGGGCTGTGGCACCTGGTTCAGCCCTCCCCTCATTGCAAAACAGCCCTGAGTGCTCCGCTCCCAGTTCCTGGGGTGTCCCAAAAGCCCTTGGAGGCTCTTCCCACAGGTGCCACACAGACCTGAGCAGTTGACGGCGGCGGCGTTCCCCGGGGTGCAGGGGGGCTCCCCCAGCACCGCCACGGGGCACTCGCCCGGGTGCCGCTCGCTCCCGCTGCAGCCGAAGGCGTCCGGCCTCAGCGGCCCGTCCCCGCTGCCGAAGGAGCCTCCCGGGGGCACGGTGACGGCGTGGCCACAGCCCAGGTGGCGGCACAGGACGTCGGCATCGGGCAGGTCCCAGTCGGTGGCGCAGACGGACCCCCACGTGCCCCTCACGGCCACCTCCACCCGCCCGGCACAGCCCGAGCTGCTGTTCCCCAGCCGGAAGCCCGTGTAGGCTGTGGCAGAAAGGCCGTTCAGGGGGGTGATGCTGGGGGGACCCCCAACACCCCCGGTGTCCCCGGTGCTTACGGGAGCAGATGATGGTGGCGTGGCCAGCGCAGCCCTGGCTGTGGGGCACCCGCCGGGCGCAGGCGCTGAGGAGGGGCTCGCTGCCGGTGCAGTTGAACCCCCCCTCCCACAGCGGCCCCGTTCCCGCCCCAAACCGGCCGCTGCCGGGGATGGCCAGCGCCGCGCCGCAGCCCAGCTCCCGGCACACCACCTGGGCCACCTTCATGTCCACGTGCTCCGCGCAGACGCCAACCCAGGCCTGGCGCTGCCGCACCTCCAACCGCCCGGCACAGGCTCTGTCACCTCCGACCAGCCGGGAAAACCCTGCGGGAGCGGTGCAGAGTTGGCACTGAGGGATGTGCCGGGAGTGCCGCGTCCCTCCCAGCCCGGCTCCTACCTTGGCAGATGACGGAAGTGTCATAGTCATGGGGACCTCTGTAGGGTCCCCAGCCGCGGATCTCGCAGTCCCACAGTGTGGTCTCCTCCCCATTGCAGTCCACCAGGGCCAGGCTGATGGGCCCGGTCCCTGCTCTAAAGCGGTCACGGGAGGAGTAGGCACCGGCAGCCGAGCCACAGCCCAGCTGCTGGCACACCACCTCGGCGTCCTCCATGTCCCAGTTGTTATCTGCCACTGAGCCCCAGTGTCCCCGCAGCTTCACCTCCACTCTCCCGGCGCAGGGACCGCCGCCATCCACCAGCCTCAGCTCCACGGCCTCTGCACCGGGACACCGGCACAGCTCAGCCCTGCCTGGCACACCCCGGCATGAGGTGGGTGCCCCGGCACGGCCAGCCTGTCCCCCTCACCTGTGCAGATCACCCCCGCATCCCGCTCGTGGTCGCAGTAGTGCTGGCCCCATTCGTAGTGCGGACACTCCTCCAGCACCTCCTCGGTGCCAAGGCAGAAGAAGGGCTGGAGCCAGATCCGGCCGCTGCCCTGCCCGAACGGGGCGTACGGGGACGACGAGGCCACGCGGCCACAGCCCAGCTGCCGGCACACCACGGTGGCCCAGCGGGCTTCCCAGTCGAAGTCGTAGACGCAGACGGAGCCCCACTCACCGTCGTGATTCACCTCCACGCGTCCGGCACAGCGCCCGCCGCCCCCCACCAGCCGCAGCTGCCCGGAGCCTGCGGCACGGAGGGGCCTGAGCCGGGCCCGGCACCGGCGGGTCCCCGCTCCCACCACCCCGCCACTCACCCCCACACAGCTGCAGGCACAGCAGCAGCCCCAGCGCCCCGACCGGCCCCATCCCACCGTCCCGCACCCCCAGCGCAGGCAGGGGATGATGTAGCGGCAGCGCCGGAGCCGGTGCAGGCGGCAGCACCAGGGGAGCCTTTATCAGCCGGGGGATCGCCCAGCTGCGGGGCCACGGCCTCCAATAACCTGCTTCGTGCCCAAATATGAGGCTCGGCTCCGCTTCTGGCGTCACACACCTCGCCACAGTGGGCCGGCACACGGATGTCCCCGGGGGGAGCCGCCCCCCCCCCCCCAGCACCTGGGCCGAGGGGGCCCCTCCTGTACCCCCCGTGGGTCCAGCTCTGCCGCTGGAGCCCGGCAAGAGCCATCCCCGCGCCGACAGGATTCAGCCCCAATCCCGCCGGAGCCTCCACGGGACCGCCCCGAGGAGCGGCTCGAGGCAGAGCCCCGGGGCCCCCTCCCCGGTGCCCCCTCCCCGGGCGGTGGGAGCAGCCCCCGGCTCCCCGCGGGGGCGGCGGGTCCCGGTGCCTCGCGCGGGCGGTGGCACATGGCGGGGCTGCCGCAGCTGTGCCCCCGCGCTCGCCTCGCCGCCGGGGCAGGAAGGAGGCGGTCACCGCCCGCCGGGGACGCGGCCGAGGCACCGACCGCACGCGGCTCCTGCCACCTGCGCCGGCACCGATAACGCCGCCGCTCTGCGCTGCCCGCGCCCCGCGGCTCTGTCCCGCTGCAGCTCGGGAGCCTCCGGAGCCGCAGCGTTAAGGAGACGTCCCAGTCTCATTGCTCCTGGGAAGAAAGCTCTGAAGATCTGCTCTGACGGGAAGTTCAAAAAACGTAGCTTCTCAGGACGAGGAAGATTTCTGTTTCCTGGACAACCTGTTTCCAGCTGAGCTCAGAAAGTACACACCAGAGGTTCAGGGAAAAGCAGAAGACTGAAGCAATGACCCACCAGAAACCCATCAGAACTCACTGGCGCTACTTCCAAGGCTGCTGGCAAAGCCTGGAAAACCCTCAGAAGCCATACTGCTTTGTCCTGGTTTGTCCCAGTCTCTTCCTGGACCTCAACTGCTTTTAGCACAGATGCTGCTGTCTCTGTGAGAATCCTCGAGATTCCCTGGGCAGCTGATCCACTCTACCCCGTGTCCTGCTCTCAGTTCCTGCCCAGCCAGAGCCAACTGTGCCAAGGGTACGAGCACTCCAAGCCTGGATAGGGAATTGGGGACTGGCTTGTGTACAATTCACCTAGAAAGTCAAACGAGGGGATTGTTGGAGTATCTGGCTCCTTAAGGAACATGCTGGGAGCAGAGAAGCACAGCCCCAAATCTCCAGCTGTGGGTGGAGTCGTGGAACATAAACCAGCACAAATGGATCCCCCAAAATGAACCGTGGGAGAGCAGGACCAAATAAGGGTCACTGTCCCTGTGGAAAGGCCAAAGGAATTGGTTGGGACTTGGATTGTCCCCTGGGGAGATGCTGGTTGCTGGCATGGAGAGAATGCCCTCCCTCAGGCTGCCAAGATCTCTCAGTGCAGCGGCTTTGGCCAACAGGGCAGCACAAAGATTGTTCTCTGCGGGGGGCCCAGGTTTGGGTTCCGGTCTCAGCTTTGCAGGTTTAGAGGAATTCTACCCACAGCCCGCAATTCCATGGGGAATTCCTGCTGGAACAGCCTCCCAGTGCCTCCTGGAGCCCGGATATTCCCCTGCAGAGCTGCTGCTTTAAGGCCAGGTTTGCCAGGAAGCAGCCGCGGTTCCAGGTTTGCTCAGCAGGATCGGGACAAGGACAGGTTGATATTCCATAGAATTTGCTGTTTGTAACCCTCCTACCCATCCCCACTGGTGTCCCTGTGGGAGACAGCTCTGGTTGCCTGGAAATGACCTGAACAAACAGTTTTGCTGATGGATCTGGTCTCCCCCTGGCCGAGTTATGGAGCAGAAGCACCAACCCTGGCCCAGCTCTCAGTTCTGCAACTGCAAATCTTCATATCCTGTAAAATGTGTTGAATTTAAGAACGTTTCCCTGTGTTGCAGTGTTTATGTATTTTGTCTTTTTCCTTCTGTTTGGCAGGTGAAAGTTCATTAAACAGTGGATTTATCACTCTTCCTGCTTCCAGTGGGGAGTACTGGCTGCTCTGTTTAAACTGGTGACTGAAAAACTGATACTAAAATTGAAATAATTCTGTTAAATACTTGGGAAGAGTTTTCATAATATGATTTTTCCCCTTTGCTGTGTGTTATTTTTCTATGTCCCGGCTTTAGAGAGGAATTTATTGTATTTTAATTAGGAAAACAGTACCTAAGTTGCAAATTATTTTAGGTGTTATACCTGGAATTTTCAGTTTCCTAAGGCCATTCTCTGTGTATTACTAACCAGCAGAGAGTGCTGCAGCAGTTCCTCAGGAGCATTATACAGGAGCATTATTCTTCCTCTTTCTTGGCTGGTTTTGTTTTCTTTCAGTATATTTACACACTAAAGGATCAACAACTATAAAATCTGAAGTGAGTTTTTGGTGCAGTTTATTATATTGCCTTGGCTATTGAATCAAAGTAACAGGTGAAGCCACACATCTGCAGGGGGAAGAGGGGCTTGGACAGAAATTATTCCGTTGTCCAACTTTAAAAATTCATGGAAAATTTTGTTTCCACGTGCCAAGAACCAGCGGCTCCAATCTGTGCCCAGCAAGAGCTCGAGGCAAAGGGCTTCCCTCAAATTCAGTTCATTGAGGCTGGTTTTGGACACACATCCCAAGGGAAGGGGCTTCCACTGGGGGATCCCAACCTCTGCTCCAGATGTGTCTCCAGCTGTTTGTTCCCGGGCCCTGCTGTGAGTTATGGCACAGAGGGAGAGGGGCTTTTATTGCTTAGGAATGTCCTCGTGCCCTGGGGAGCTGAATTTAACGGGGCACAGGGCTGAGCATCAAAGGAGAAAAAGGGAAAGGGGAAAGAGAGAACAGAAAAAGGGGGAAATGGGAAAAAGAGAGAAAGTAAAATAGGAAAAGAGAAAATAAAAAGGGAGAAAAAGAGAAATGGCAAAAAAGGGAAAAGTGGAAAAGAGAAAAGGAAAAGGGGAAAATGAGATTAAAGGAAAAATAAGATAAAAGAAAAAAGGAAAAAGGAGGGGAAAGGGGGAAAATAGAAAAATAGAAAGGAAAAGGGGGAAAGAAAAGAAAAAGGAGAGGAAAGAAAAAGGGAGAGAAAAGAGAAAATAAAAACAGAGGAAAAAAAGAAGAAAAGGAGAAAAAAAGAAAAGAAAAAGGGGCAAGAAAAACAGAAGAAAATGGGGAAAAGGAAAAATGGTAAAACTAAATGAAAAGGAGGGGGGAGAAAATAAAAGGGCATAAAGAGAAAAGAAAAGGAAATTGGAAAGAAAGGCCGCGCTGCCCCACGGCTGATCTGCACGAACCCGTTCCCATCCCATTCCCATCCCATCGCATCCCGTCCCTTCCCGTCCCGTTCCCGGAGACGTTTCCCGCGCGCGCTCCCGAGCGGGGCGGGGCCTCTGCGCGCGCAGGCGGGCGCGTCACGTGACGGGGCGGCGGGAGCGTCCGAACGGCCGGGACGGGACCGGGATCGGGATCGGGATCGGCACCGGGATCGGGATCGGCACTGGGATCGGAATCGGGATCGGAGTCGGGATCGGGACCGGGATCGGCACCGGGATCGGGATCGGGATCGGGATCGGAGTCGGGATCGGGATCGGGACCGGGATTGGGATCGGAGTCGGGATCGGGATCGGGACCGGGATTGGGATCGGAGTCGGGATCGGCACCGGGATCGGGGTCGGCACCGGGATCGGCACCGGGACAGGGATCGGGATCGGCACCGGGATCGGGATCGGCATCGGGATCGGCACCGGGACCGGGATCGGCACCGGCACCGGGGTGAGACGGGCGGGGCCCGCCGGGCGGTCGCGGGGCTCCCCCGGGGCCTCCCCGGTGCCGGGAGCGGCCGGTCCAGCGCCGGCCCAGGGCGGGCTGAGGGGAGCGGGGCGGGAGCGGAGGGGCCGTGAGGGGATCGAACAAAGGGCCGGGACCGGCTCGGCGGGGGGACACGGCGGGGACACCGGGGAGCCACAGACCGCGGGCTGGCACCGGGCAGGGGCCGCTGGCTCCGGGGGCGGCGGGAACCGTGGAGTCCGGGAAGGGTCGGGTGGGAAGGGACCTTGAAGATCATCCAGTCCCACCCCCGGCCGTGGGCAGGGACACCTTCCACCAGCCCAGGTTGCTCCAAGCGCCGTCCAACCTGGCCTTGGACACTTCCAGGGATGGGGCAGCCACAGCTTCTCTGGGCAACCTGTGCCAGGGCCTCACCACCCTCACAGCCAGGAATTCCTTCCCGTTATCCAGTGTAAGTTTCCCTCTGCCAGCTGGAATTCATCCATCATCGGATCCCTGTGGTGCCTTGTGAACATTCCCAGAGGACTCACACCCTTTGTGTTTTCCTGGGTTCCACCACGCACGTGGGGCAGTAAAATCCATGTGGCCGCAGTTCTGAACTTGGTGAATTTGAACTAAAGTTGGTGGGTTTGTCCAGTAAGAAAAGTGGTGATTTATAAACCCAAGCAGAGTGGTATTCCACACTAGGGATTTGGGATTGGTGATGATCCCAGTCCATAATCTTTCTGTTCATTTTCTTTTGGATGCTGCAACCTGCTGAGCTGGGGGAATGTTCATTTACATTTCAGTTTAATTTTCTGTATTTCATTAATTCTCCGTGGAAATCTGCTTTTAATAAAAAGGACCACGAGGATATTGATGACATCACAGGTTCCTAGGATTCAGGCAGGTGTTCATGCAGACAAAGGATTTTTTTTTGGATGGAAGCAGCTGCACCAATCTCCAAGGAATCTCAATCTGGGTTTTTCTTTTCTCCTAATTGTCCTTGGTTTGGAGGTGCAGTGCAGCCGTGCCCTGTATATCTCTTTTAAGAGTTTTTGAGGCTAAAAAGGTTCCTTTGCCTTCCGTATTCTGCAGTATTTATATATCCTGATTAAAAAGAATGAATAATATATTGATTTGGTTTTAATTAGTTCATTTGAGTTGGTTAATTAAAGCAAATCATTGATAAGGGAGCGTGCTGAGCTCAAGCTCTGGCTCAAGCTCTGCACGCTGAGGTCACACTGAGGGGGGAGAGGAGAGCCTGGGTACAGGGGCCAGAAGGGGATATTTTTGAGGGCAAAGCTGAGGTAATGTTTATGGAAGGGAATGGCCATTCTTGGGGTAAAAAAGAGAAGAAGAAAAATTTTGGGGGTGAAACTTGATGTCATTTAGGGTAGAGAATGACCATTTAGAGGTAAACTGAGGCAGCCAGTAGTGGACAAGTAGGGAAAATTTTTTTGGGTAAAATCAGAAGTAATCTGAAGCAGAGAGCATGTACATCATGAGGTAAACTGAGGTGATCAGTAGTGGACAGGTGAGGAAATTTTTTGGGGAAAAAATTGAGGTAATGTCCAGGGTAGAGAATGAATATTTAGACGTAAAAATGACTCAATCAGTAGTGAACAGGTAGGGAAAATTTGGGGGGTAAAATGTGGGGCAGTGTATAGGAGAGAATGAACATTTTGGGATAAATTGAGGCAGTCAGTAGTGGACAGGCAGGGAAAATGTTGGGGGGTAAAACTTGAGGTAATCTGTATTGGCAGAGAATGAACACGTTGAGGGAAAAATGAGGTAATCAGTAGTGGACAGGCAGAGAAAATTTTGGGGTAAAACTTGAAGTGCTCCATAAAAGTTCAGTGAATATTTTGGAGGGAAAATCCTAGGCAATCTCTAGAGGACAGAACAAACCTTTCTGGGATAAGATAGAGTTAATGAGGGGGGTTTTTTGTTCATAAAATGTCCCTCAAGGAAAGGTGGTGGGAGCCAGGCAGGACAACTCGCTGAGCCCCAGGGGAGGGACAGGCCCTGCTTGGGGGGACACGAGCAGGGGGGGAACCCCCAGGGCACAGAGGGGGCACAGGAATCCCTCGAGGTTCGCCTGCTCATGGCTTTGGGGTGTCCTCTGCTTTTCTGGAAGAAGTTCTGGGGCACTGCAAGGGCAAGCAACACACAGGGAAGTGTGTTCTGGGTTTTTAATCTTTGCCCCCTTGTGCTGTAAAAGCATCTTGCTCCAGGATTCATTTCTCCTCCCAGGGAGGTTTGGAGGTGCAGTGGTGCCCGCAGCTCCTTTGTGCCACGGCACCAGCGAGGCCGAGCCCTGGCCCTGATTTGCCAGCCATGGGCAGGGGGCTCTGTGCCAGCCGGGGGAGCAGCGGGGCCCCGTGGCAGAGAGGGCAGGGGGGCTGTGGAGCTGCCCCGGGGGGAGCGGGGGGTCCTTTCCTGGGCCGCCTCCAGCCCCCCTCGATCCCCGGGGCTGCGCTGCCGTCGGGCCGTGAGGGAGCGGGAACGGGGAAGGGGGAAAGTCCCCCCGGCTCGGGCCGCAGGGAGCGGGAATGGGGAATGGGGAACGGGGAACGGGGAACGTCCCCTCGGCTCCCGGGGGCTCCGCGCACGGGGCGTGGTCACGGGCCGGGGCCATGGGCGGGGGGTCCGCATCTTTCTCCTGCGCCTTCCCCCCCACCCCGGGCCCCATTCCAGCGCTTGTGACGGACACGGTGCCGTGTCCTTGGAAGGGAGGGTTGGGAGGCGCTGACGGTGTCCCCGGAAACCACTGCCAGGGTCCCCGCCCGCCGTGGGGAGACCGGAGCCGTGCCGTCCCCTGCTGCCTGCCCGGCCGGGTCTTCCTGCGGGCGGGAGGGAAGGCCGGGCAGCTGTGGCAGGTCCATGCGACACCATGGGGACACCCCAGGGCTCTCCAGGGTTGGGAGCAGCCCCACAAGCCACGGCGGGGTGACACGGGGGCGCTGGCAGGTGGCAGGTGCCCGGTCCCACGCGGGACTGGCGGCACGTGGCGGTGCCTGCGCCGCTGCAGGTGTGACCCCGCCGGGAACACGCTGTTCCCCGGCACTGGCACTGCTCGGCGCGGCCGGAGCGGCGGCTCAGCCCCGTCCTCACCCTCAGGCACAAGCGAGACACCGACGGAGCTGCTGCTCCCCCCTCCCGCACGCCTTGTTTGCGGTGGTGCTCGCTGCCGGCTCACCCAGGCGGGTGCCCCCCCGAGTGGGTTCTGTGCCCCCCCGGGCCTTGCCCGTGCCCAGGTGCCGGCGCGCAGAGCGGCGGCGTTATCGGTGCCGGCGCAGGTGGCAGGAGCCGCGTGCGGTCGGTGCCTCGGCCGCGTCCCCGGCGGGCGGTGACCGCCTCCTTCCTGCCCCGGCGGCGAGGCGAGCGCGGGGGCACAGCTGCGGCAGCCCCGCCATGTGCCACCGCCCGCGCGAGGCACCGGGACCCGCCGCCCCCGCGGGGAGCCGGGGGCTGCTCCCACCGCCCGGGGAGGGGGCACCGGGGAGGGGGCCCCGGGGCTCTGCCTCGAGCCGCTCCTCGGGGCGGTCCCGTGGAGGCTCCGGCGGGATTGGGGCTGAATCCTGTCAGCGCGGGGATGGCTCTTGCCGGGCTCCAGCGGCAGAGTTGGACCCACGGGGGGTACAGGAGGGGCCCCCTCGGCCCAGGTGCTGGGGGGGGGGGCGGCTCCCCCCGGGGACATCCGTGTGCCGGCCCACTGTGGCGAGGTGTGTGACGCCAGAAGCGGAGCCGAGCCTCATATTTGGGCACGAAGCAGGTTATTGGAGGCCGTGGCCCCGCAGCTGGGCGATCCCTCGGCTGATAAAGGCTCCCCTGGTGCTGCCGCCTGCACCGGCTCCGGCGCTGCCGCTACATCATCCCCTGCCTGCGCTGGGGGTGCGGGACGGTGGGATGGGGCCGGTCGGGGCGCTGGGGCTGCTGCTGTGCCTGCAGCTGTGTGGGGGTGAGTGGCGGGGTGGTGGGAGCGGGGACCCGCCGGTGCCGGGCCCGGCTCAGGCCCCTCCGTGCCGCAGGCTCCGGGCAACTGCGGCTGGTGGGGGGCGGCGGGCGCTGTGCCGGACGCGTGGAGGTGAATCACGACGGTGAGTGGGGCTCCGTCTGTGTCTTGGACTTCGACTGGGAAGCTCGCTGGGCCACCGTGGTGTGCCGGCAGCTGGGCTGTGGCCGCGTGGCCTCGTCGTCCCCATACGCCCCGTTCGGGCAGGGCAGTGGCCGGATCTGGCTCCAGCCCTACTTCTGCCGTGGCACCGAGGAGGTGCTGGAGGAGTGTCCGAACTTCGGATGGGGCCAGCACTCCTGCAGCCACAAGCGGGATGCGGGGGTGATCTGCACAGGTGAGGGGGACAGGCTGGCCGTGCCGGGACACCCACCTTGTGCCGGGGTGTGCCAGGCAGGGCTGAACTGTGCCGGTGTCCCGGTGCAGAGGCCGTGGAGCTGAGGCTGGTGGGCGGCGGTCCCTGTTCCGGGAGAGTGGAGGTGAAGCTTCAGGGACACTGGGGCTCAGTGGGAGATGACAACTGGGACATGGAGGATGCTGAGGTGGTGTGCCAGCAGCTGGGCTGTGGCTCGGCCGCTGGTGCCTATGCCGCCCGCAACCACTTTGGCACGGGGGCCGGGCCCATCAACCTGGTCCTGGTGGACTGCAAGGGGGATGAGGCCACACTGTGGGACTGCGAGATCCGTGGCTGGGGACCTTATAGTAACAACCACGACTATGACACCGCCGTCATCTGCCAAGGTAGGAGCCGGGCTGGGAGGGACGCGGCACTCCCGGCACATCCCTCAGTGCCAACTCTGCACCGCTCCCGCAGGGTTTTCCCGGCTGGTCGGAGGTGACAGAGCCTGTGCCGGGCGGTTGGAGGTGCGGCAGCGCCAGGCCTGGGTTGGTGTCTGCGCGGAGCACGTGGACATGAAGGTGGCCCAGGTGGTGTGCCGGGAGCTGGGCTGCGGCGCGGCGCTGGCCATCCCCGGCAGCGGCCGGTTTGGGGCGGGAACGGGGCCGCTGTGGGAGGGGGGGTTCAACTGCACCGGCAGCGAGCCCCTCCTCAGCGCCTGCGCCCGGCGGGTGCCCCACAGCCAGGGCTGCGCTGGCCACGCCACCATCATCTGCTCCCGTAAGCACCGGGGACACCGGGGGTGTTGGGGGTCCCCCCAGCATCACCCCCCTGAACGGCCTTTCTGCCACAGCCTACACGGGCTTCCGGCTGGGGAACAGCAGCTCGGGCTGTGCCGGGCGGGTGGAGGTGGCGGTGAGGGGCACGTGGGGGTCCGTCTGCGCCACCGACTGGGACCTGCCCGATGCCGACGTCCTGTGCCGCCACCTGGGCTGTGGCCACGCCGTCACCGTGCCCCCGGGAGGCTCCTTCGGCAGCGGGGACGGGCCGCTGAGGCCGGACGCCTTCGGCTGCAGCGGGAGCGAGCTGCACCCGGGCGAGTGCCCCGTGGCCGTGCTGGGGGAGCCCCCCTGCAGCCCGGGGAACGCCGCCGCCGTCAACTGCTCAGGTCTGTGTGGTACCTGTGGGAAGAGCCTCCAAGGGCTTTTGGGACACCCCAAGAATTGGGAGTGGAGCACTCAGGGCTGTTTTGGGGTGAGGGGAGTGCTAAGCCAGGTCGTTTTACAGGCATCGTGAATTCCATGCGGCTGGTGGAGGGTGAGAGCCGGTGTGACGGGTGGCTGGAGTTGGCCATAAGCCCTGGGGTTTGGCGCCGTGTGCCAGGAGAGGTTTTGGCTGAACGGAATTTCGGTGTGGTGTGTGGGAAGCTGGGCTGTGGTGGGCTGGACAAGAGCCATGCTGTCGTTGGTACGGTCCCCGTGTGGAACATGAGCGATTCAGAGCAGAACATTACAATAGAAGTGGTCCACACTCTCTGGAAGATGACCAACCAGGAGATGCCTGTCTGGCTGAACGACTTAATACTCTGGGACATGACCACCGGGCCAACCGACATCCCTCATGGGGCAGCCATCGTCTGCTCAGGTGGGTGTCCCGAGAAGGGCCGGGGTGCTGGTGCCCCGAGCAGCCCCCAGCCCGGTCCTTCCGTGCCCGCAGGCAGCCGGCGGGTGAGGCTGGCGGGCGGTGCCGGGCGCTGCGCCGGGCGGGTGGAGGTCTATGCCGGTGGCACCTGGAGCATCGTGTGCCAGGAGCGCTGGGACCTGCGGGCCGCCGCCGTTGTGTGCCGGGAGCTGGGCTGTGGCGCGGCACTGGAGGCCCCCGGCTCGGCGCGCTTCGGCCCCGGGCCGGGGACAGCGTGGCCGTACGTGGTTGAGTGCGCCGGGAGCGAGGAGTCTCTCTGGGAATGCCCACGCTCGGAAGGGCGCGAGTGCGAGCGCGGGGCCGGGGCCGGGGCCGTCTGCTCAGGTGAGTGTCGGGTGTCCCCGGGGCGGGGAGCAGCAGAGCCCCCGGGGGGTTCCCGTCCGTGCCGTGACCCCCCTGCTCCCCTCGCAGAGCAGCTCTCCCTGCGGCTGGCGGGCGGGCGCGGGCGCTGCAGCGGGTCCCTGGAGCTGCTCCACAACGGCACCTGGGGCCGCGTGTGCGCCACCGGCACCAGCCCCGGCACCGCCGCCGCCGTCTGCCGGCAGCTGGGCTGTGGGGACGGGGGGCAGCTGGCACCCGTACCAGCCCTGCAGCCGGCCCCCGCCTGGCTGGCCTGGGTGGGCTGCGAGGAGGGGGCCCGCTCGCTCTGGGGGTGCCCCTCGGCACCCTGGCACCTGCAGGCCTGCGGCCCCCGAGGGGACGCCTACGTGGCTTGTGCGGAGGACAGTGACAACCCCAGCGAGACAGCCACCCCCCCGTGCCCGGACGGGGCCACCTGCACAGGTAGCTCTGCCCGTGCCAGCAGCCCCCCCGCCGGGCCGGCTGGGATCCCCCTGCCCTCACTGCCTGGCCGTGTCCCCACAGCTGTCCCCAGCAGCGGCCCTGCGGTGGCCAGGGGGACTGTGCCGGTGACAAGCGGGCAGGTGGTCAGGGGGACTGTGCCGGTGCCGGTGGTGCTGTGCGTGGTCCTGGGGACGCTGCTGTGCCTGGCCCTGGGCGCCCTGGCCGTGCTGATGTGCCGTGCCCGCGCTTGGCGCCGAGGTGGGTCCCGGCGGGTGGGTGCCGGGGCAGAGCCGCTTTGGGGGTTCAGGGGCTCCCCCCGTGTGGAACGGCTCGGAGGGTGGGCAGTGGGTGACCCCGGTGCCACCCACGGTGCCCACGGCCCTGGGAGAGCGCTGCCTCTTGTTGCAGGCCCCGGCAGAGCCGTGGGTGCCATCCCCGACGCCATCTACGAGGAGCTGGACTACAGCGCCATGCCGGAGTACCAGGAGGTGCCCAGTCGCCCAGGTCGGTGCAGCCCCCGTGCCCCAGCTCTGCCCGGACAGGGGGGCTCTGCCCCACAGTCCCACCGCGGCAGCGGGTCCTGGTGGCACAGCACTGGCTCCTCCCCGTGGTGTGGGGGGTCCCTGGGTCCCATCACAGCCCTGCTCTGTGGCTGAGGTTGTGTCACCCGCGGTGCCACCTCTGGCCACCCCCAACACTCTGTTTTCCCCCTGCAGGTTCCCCGCGGGAGGGCTCAGTGAAGAAGCTGCTGTATTACACCGGGGACAGCGTGGAGGGGAGTGACACCGGGGCAGCCCCAGGTAGGGGCACAGGGCAGGAACCCAGCGGGGAGTGCTGGGGACAGGGGACACGGCAGGGCTGGGGAGCTGAGGGGACACGTCCCCCTCGTTAGTGGGCAGAGAAGCATCGCCTTTCCCTGAGGGACCAAGGGCCACCAACACATCCCTGGTGGCACGGGCAGAGGGGAATGGCAGAACCGGAGGGGGCAATGGCACAGCTGGAGGGGAATGGCACAGCCAGTCCCTGCTACAGCCACCGGGTCAGTGCCATGTACCCCCGTGCCAGTCCCAGCCCCCCCTGCCCTGCCTGGGCGTGGAACCCCAGATGGCTACAACGATGCCACAGCAGGAACCCTGGACGACTACGACGATGCCATGGCTGGAACCCCGGATGGCTACGATGATGCCACGGCCGTGCCAGAGGAGTCTCCCGCTTCCAGCACTGGGGACATCTCTGAGGGGGTGGCACAGAGGGGCTGGATCTGTGTCCCACCCACAGGTAAGAGCGACCACAGCTGCCCTGTCCCCCCTGCAGAGCCACTCCATGGGGGGTTTGGCTATGGTGGTGAGCTGGGATCCCGCACCAGATCCACGGGGGCTGCAGAAACACAGAAACACCCCAGGTGGGGTCTGGAAGGGGCACATGGAGCTGTCCCCCTGAGGCACCTGCCTTTGCTGTCCCCAAGGTGGGAGCTGCCCCCCTCCAAGTCCCCCCGGAGCCACAGGGGACCCCCCGGGACAGCCCCCGGGGCACATGGACTATGATGATGTCGGCACCGGCACCCCGGGGATGTCGCAGTGAGGATGTCCCGGCCATGCCCCATCCCTGGGGACACGTGTGCAGGGTGGGGGGCTCTGTGACATCATCTCTGATAATGTCATTTGGGGCACTCCGGTGTCACTGGGAGGGTGGTGTTGTGGTGGAGAATATGAGTGGGGAGTCAAGGGGGTCCAGTGGGTTCCCCCAAAAACGGAGGGGACAGCCCAAAAATGCCTAAAAATTTGTAAGGAGGGGCTGTGTGTCTCTGTAAAATACTAAAGCCTTTTAAATTTGTTATTTTTAAATCTATTGATGAATAATATCAATTCATATGAAAACTGATTTCAAAATAAAACCCCATACCTGTAATAATATATACAGGATTTTGAGCTATGAGAAATTCCAAACGTGGATCCATAGGGTTTGAAAATTAAAATAAAACTTTTGTACGAATACGTTAAACACTGAAGGGCTGGAAAATGTGAGGCAGGTACTCGCTGTGCAGCAGCAGGGGCAGGTCGGTGTGTCGGGGGTTGTTCCTGTCCCCTCCCTGTCACCCCGGGGCGGTGGCACCGAGCGGGGAAGGAGCGGCCGGGCCGGGCTGGGGCCGGGGGGGTTCCCGGGGCACCCAGGACTTGTGGCCTCCTGTCTCTCCTGGGGGGGTAAAATGAACATTTTGAGTTAAAACCGAGGCAATTAGTGAGGGACATTCTGCAGGGGAAATCCAGGTTCACCCAGCAGGACAGGAAGGGACAATTCTGGGGTAAAACCTGAGCTGGGCAGGGGACGTTTGGGGGTCAAACCGGAGTTCCTGTGCAGGGGACAGAAGGAAAGTTTGTGAGGGAAAAGCAGAGGCAAATTGGGAGGGGAAGCAGAGGTGACATTTTCCATAGAATTGCTGAGGTAATTTGGATGAAACAAAATCACCTTTTTTGTGGGGTGAATCTGGGGGTACCTTTTCGAGGAAAAAGGAGCCTTTCTGAGAGAAAGGCTGGGAACTCAGAGAAGACCGAGGCAGAATTTTGGACAGAAAACCTGGAGTTCCATAGAGGGGACAGAGGTGACCCTTTTAGCTGAAAACTGGGGGTAATTTAGAGGGGACATGACCACTGTTTTATGTAGGAAAGGGGGGGGTGATGTAGAGGGGAGAGAGGTGGCATTTCAGAGGGAGTGGCTGAGCTGGTTGGTGAGGGCCTCGAGTGCTGATTGGGCAGCGTTGTGCTGGGCAGCGGGGGCCGGGTGAGCCCGTTACCTGCCGGGTGCCCCCGGGGGGAGCCGTGGCAGGGCTGCGGGGCTGTTGCTCTCTGGGTGTCTCAGGGTTTGCCTCGGAATCCCAAAGCCTTTCTCCGTGCAGGGTTAGGAGGCAAAGACTGGTCTTGGTTTCTCGGTGCTGTATTAATGCTTTTTGCTCCTTCTCTGTCCAGTTGTGCCCTCCCTGGGGCTCAGCTCAGGTCCGTGCCCAGCGGCTGGTGGAGTGTGGCGAGTTGTGCTTCCTGCCGGGCGGGAGCTGCCTTGGGAAGCTGCTCTGTCCCCACGGCTGTGCCGAGCCCGGGAGCTTGGACAGGGAAGGGCAGGGCCCGTCCTGCCGGTGAGAATTGGGTTTGGCTGGGGGAGGATGGAATGGAGTGTGTGCCTGTTAACTCCAAGGAGAGCCAACAGCTGGGAGAGACCCCAACCAGGTTTGGTGCCATGAGAGCAGCTTCAAAAGACCTCGAGTGTTGGAGAAATGTCCAGGAGAATGGGTTCCTTTTTTGCAAGGACAGGGGGGTTGCTGTGCTCTCTAGCAAAAATACTGCCCTTGGGATGTTCAGGGTGAGGAAATGTTGGCCACCTGTGGGCTGGAGAAAAGGTGTGTGGGTGCCTGTGTGTGACACCCGTGGGTGTGCAGGAAGGGGGTTCTGGTGCCATTGGAGCTGCCAGGGAGCCAAAAAAGGCACAGTTCTCTGAAAAAGGCAAAAGCTCTGTTGGTCTCTGTTGACACCTGCACCAAAGGAGATGCAGATTTTCCCCTTCTTGGTTGAACAAAGCTCCCAGCAAAGGAAGCTTTAGATTCCAACTCACCTTTATGCTACTCAGCAGGATGTCGAGTGCCACTGTATCCCTGAGGTCACCCTTTCTCCTGCTGGGAGAGCACGAGGTGGATGGAAAGGTTCCCCAGGCATCTGCAGGCACAAGGGACTCGTACAGCTGTGATTTTCCTACAGCCCTCGTGAGATAGACTTTCAGGGTACCATGGGTCATGTGCCAGCTCTCCTGCTGGAGCTTTTGACTGCTGTATTTGAACACAAAGAGTAGAACTAAAGTCAGGTCTGTTCTGGAGTGTGTTACACTTGTGCAAAGTTCCTTCCCTCTGTTTATTTTCTGTTCTGGAAAGCACAGTCTGGAGTTCCTGGGCACTTTCTATTAAATGATTCCATGAAAACAATTTTGTACTGAAAGGGGAAAGGAGCTGTCTGTTGGAGGTCAGATTTCCATGATAAAAGCTTTATGCTTTTTCAGTCAATAAGCTCCTAAAATATCTTAGTGTGTAGGAATGGCTGGCTTCTAAAACTCACCAATTGAATCTTAGAGGTTTCTTTGAAGAGCTGATTTCAGGCAGCAGAATTGGCCCCCAGGAGGGACTCTGTGCCTGCTCTCCCGTGGCTCCAAGGGATCTCTGGCCCTTCACGCCGGCACCGAGATTTTCTCGGGAAGGGTCTCAGATCCCCGGACCAGTCTGGGACACAGGCAAGATCCCCCTGCATTTTGGGACCAAATTGGCCCCCTGGAGGGACAGTACTGTTGGTGCCCCCCGGGTTGGGGCACCCCAAGGACTCCAGCGCGCACCGAAAGGATTATTCGGGGAGATCCTCGGGGTGCCCGGCCCTGGGGAGCTCAAAGCAAGGTCCCTGCCATGGATTCAGGCATTGCTGAGAGTATCCCAGGGGTCCCTGTCCCTGCTAGACATGGAGCTCTCTAATGGGCTGTCATTGGGTGATAAAAGTGGTGCTCCAAGTGCCAAAGAAGTGTGGGGTTGGGATTAAGAAATGAGCAGTGATGGTCCAATTGGCTGTTTGCTCTTGACTGTAATGGTGAGAGCTCCAGGAGTGCCAGATGTGTGTTCCAGTCCCCAGCATTTGGTTGGCACATGTCCTGGTCAGACACAGGTCCAAAACACAACAGAGAGAGAATGAAGGACTGGCAGTGTTAAGGTGATTGGTGTGACAGGGGTTAAACTGGGAAAACATTGGCTAATTCCTGAGTTTGTCTCTTTGCCAAACTGCCCCAAAACTCTGCTAGGAAGAGATTGAGTGGAAAAGTTGAGGCAGAAATGAAATTGAGAAATGGGAATATTGAAACTGCAATTCCTGAAACTGAATGTGTCCAAGCAGCAGCTCTTCTTTTGCAGGGAAGAACTCCTGTCAGCAGCAAGATCCTGACTGAAGAGGCAGCTGCAATTGTACTGGTAAGGCAAACCCAGTGTCCATTAAAATTAGGAAGCCAAGCTGGATTGGTTCCAGTAATAGCTAAATTTGCTAAACATGGTTTGATAGTAGAACATGAATGCAAGGACTTGTAGAGAAAGCAAATGACAAAGATGGTTGATTCCTGGAGCAGGGTCTGACAGACAGTGGCACTGGATGTTTGGTTGTGGTGGGGAATGAGCAGCTTGACCTCCCCAGGGTTGTCTGTGCTGGGGGTGGGTTTGGGTCCTGTGTGGCCACAGGTCTGTGCAGCAGCTGGAGCCTGGGCAGGTTTGGGGGCTGTGGTGTCCCAGGCTCCTCAGTTTGTTGTCCCTGTTTCCTTGGAGTGTCCCAGTGTCCCTGCTTGGCTGTTTGTTGCCCTGCAGGCAGAAGAGCCCAGGGCTGAGATGGCTGAGTGTTGGTGTGACCCACAGTGGGTGTCCCTGCCCTCGGGACAGTCCCCAGAGCTGCCTTTGGCATCCCCTGCTGAAGGGTGGGAGCTGCCCAGAGCCAGCAGCATCCAGCTGGAGGATCCAGGAGGATGCAGCTCCTGTTGTCTGGGAGGTAAGAGGTGGGGTGCAGGAGCTGGCAGGGGTGTTTTGCAGGCAGAGGGAGGGCAGGAGCAGGAGAATTGCAGCTGCAGCAGCTGGGTCAGTGCTGGATGGAGTCAGGCTGGGAAAGGACCCTGAGTGTCAGGGCAGGGGAGAGCCCAGGGTGGCCCTGGGAGCCCTGGGGCTGTGAACAAGTGCAGTGGGCAAAGGAAGGGGCACTGGAGAGCTGGGCAAACAGCTGGAGGAGTTGCAAGGAGAACCAGGAGACTGGAATGCAGGAGCAGCAGCTCCTTGTGTGTGTGTGTGTAGAACCAGGTGTACTGCAGCCCCCAGTGAGGTGGGAAATGAACCTCAGGAGGCTGGGAACGAGTCCCACAAGCTGGTAAAAATGGGATGGACTCTTCCCAATGTCTGAAAAGCTTTTCTTTAGTTTTGCTTTATCAGTTGAAAACTGGAGTGATTGTTGAGGTGTTGGCACTTGTTTTCCTGTGTCTTTGGTGAGGTGTTGGCTCAGTACCTTTCTTGGAGCTGCTCTTGGATGAAGAGGTGCCCCCAATTCACCTGTAAGGGCCTGGTTTTCTTCCCTGCTTTTGGGTCCCAAATAATAGTGGAGGGAGAGGCAGAAAATCCCACTGCTGCTGGGGCTGAACTATCTGGAGTGAGGGGGCAGGACTTGGCCCTGATGCCTGAGTGCTCTCCAGCCCCCCAGGCTGGATCCCCACTGTCAGCCCCGGGCTCCATCCCTTGAGAAGATGGTGTTCCTGCAAGCCCAGCTGCTGTGCTGGTGGTCCTGTGGGCATCTCCTGCCCTGGCCTGCTGTGAAGGTGTTTGTGCTGCAGCTCAATAAAGTCCCTTTCAGTGGTGATTGTGTCACTTTGGTGTCAGTTCCTCTCCCCTCTTCCCCTGCCCCTGTGGCTGCATCACTGGCTTGTGCCTAACTGAACTCTTCCCCTGCAGCAGTTCCCTGCTGCTCTCAGAGAGGTGGAGCTGAGGCCCCTGAGCCAAGGGAAAAAGGATCCATCCAAGGCAGGCCCGTGCTCACCCCCTGCCTTCCTCCAGCCTCCCGTGTTTCCAGTTCCCCTCCCTGCTGGACACACAGCCTGTTCCCAAACAACCCCTGTTCCTGTTCTCTCTCCGTGTCTCCCCTCACAACTCCCCTCCTCTAATCTCCAGCTGCCCAGGCCCCTGGTTTTGAGGGGCATTCCTGGGCTGCTGCCCCCCCATTCCTTAGAACTGAAGTGCCAAGAGCCCCAAGTGCAGAGAAGTCTGCAGGGAATCAGTGCCAAGAGCTGCCCGTGCCTGCCTGTGTTCCTGCAGTTCTCCTTCCTGCTCTCCCTGGGCTGGAGAGACCTGCCTGCCCTGGGTTTATTGGAGCAGAGGGATGGGATTACATTGGTGCAGAAGGGATGTTCACAGACATGTTTTCTGACAGGCAGTGCCATTTCCCTTTGGCCTTTCCCAAGTTTTCCCAAGTGCTGCCCAACATGGGGATCCGTGTGCTGGGACAGTGATTGGCAGCAGGAAGGGGAGCCTTGGCCTCACCTGCCCAGCTCAGGTGGGTGGCACAGAATTGGGGTGGGCTGGCAAGGCATGAACATATTTCTGAGTTCTGGAGTGCCTTGAAGCCTTTCCCTGTCAGGTCTCTCTCCCTCATTTCCTGGGCTCCAGCATCCCAGGTGTCTCTTCCTTTGTCCAAAGTCCAGTGGCAGAGGATGGACTGACTCACAAAGGGGGTTTGGAATGAAAAGGGTTCTATCCAAATGGGGCTAGGAATGCAGTAAGAAAGATGAGCCTCCTTTTAGTGCCTGAAATAGATAGGAATGAAAATGCTGGAGAAGGTCCCATTTTATTTGGTGTCTGTCCTGGATTTTTCATGGCTAAAACCCTCTAGTGAGCAATCAGGAGAGAAGGGTGAAGGGCAGGAGCCTTTGACTTGCCCAGTGCCCTTAATTGCCTTGTTCTCCTCTCTTCCAGGCCAGGCCAAAGCCCTGATCCAGCCCAGCTCTGCCAAGTGCCCTGGGCTGGGAGCAGCCAAAGGCAAGAGGCTGCAGCCCCGGCCGGGCTGGGGGCTCCTGGTGCTGCCGTGGGGTGGAGTAAGTCACAGGGACACCTTTCTCTCCTCCTGCCTGTTGGCATTTGCTCCCTGGGCACTGGATGTGTAAGGAAGGAGGGAGTAGCAGGGAAGGGGAGTGTTTCCAAACTGTCTGAATGTTGTCCCCAGGTCTGGGATGGAGCAGCCATGGGGGTGGTTGGGTTTGGCCTGGGCCGGTCGGGATCAGCCATAAACGACCCACCAGACCCTGAACCCTCACTGGACATGTCCAGCCCCTCAAGTTGTTAATTTTCAACAGAGGACAAAGTATTGGTATTTGCTTCTGATCTGTGGAGAATTTCCTTTGGAATGATCAACCAGGGAATGTATCAGTGCAAAGCATCTTTTTAGGTCTTTGTTTGTTTGTTTGTAATTTCCTCTCTGGCTTCAATGAGTTTGGTGTGCTCCTGTTAAGGAAGCAGCGTGTTTTTATCTGGAAATTTGGGGTGGTTTGCTTTGTTTAGGGTGTTTTTTCCCCCACTGACTCGGGCCTTCCGTGCATAGTCCGTGTTGTCCTACAGGACTGTTTTGGTTCTGGGTCAGAGGGAGAGAAGGGAAGTGGCTTTTCCTCATCTTGAATGTTTCCAAGCAGAAGTGGGGCATCGTCCTGCCCCTCCCCAAAGCACTGCAGGCACCTGGGAGTAGCTCAGGGCTGGCCCAGTTCTCTGAGACAGAACCATGGGGGAAAAGTTTAAGTATTAATAACATCTCTGGTGTCACTTGGTTGCAAAGATTGGGTCCTACAGTCCCAGGGTGTTAAGGAAAACAAGGAACTCCTGTTCTTCATGGCAAACCTTCTGTTATTGCCTGTGCAGTCTTTGGGTTCTGTTGTCTGAGTTCCTGTCCAGGATCTTTTGAAGAGAACCTGTTAGAAATTTAGAGGTGGGGTTAGAATGTGGGCGTGTTCCCTACCAAACTGATGGACTGGAGTGATGAGTGCTCTCAGCCCAGCGAATTTCTTAATATTGTGTGGCTTTCCCTCAGCTGTGGGTGAGGAATTGTGCAAGCAAGGCCTGTGTGCCTGTGGGTGTCTCCCGTGGGTGTCCGTGTGGCAGGGCTGGGACAAGGACTCGTGCAGGGACCCAGCTGGCACTGGAGCTGCTGCCATTCTGAGCCACTGCCAAGGGCTGGGGAGAGACCATCTGGGAGGCTGGTGCCAGCATTCCACTGGGAGCTGGATCTCCCTCCAGCTGCAGCAGCCAGGGGAGGGTTCTTCCTTGGGCAGCCCAGTGGCTTCTGCTCAGGCTGGCCCAGAGTGGGGCTGGGGCAGGTTCTCCAGGGAACTGGAGCCAGCCCTGAACAGGGCTCTGGAGAGCAGGAGCTGCAGGGACTGAGGTTTGCAAAGCTGGGCTGAAGTTTGTCAAAGCAGCAGAACATTCTCATTCTGGTGGGTTTGTGGAGTCCGTGTTGGTGCCCAGGAGAACTGGGTCAGACTGGTTTTGTGGTCCGAGAGCTGCCCCCCTAAATGTGGCAGGCTGTGTGTGCTGGCAATGAAGTGCTATCCCAGAGGCTGATGGTTTCTGTCTCCAGGGATGCCCAGGACGCTGCTAATGCCCAGGGATCTGCTCTGGGTCCAGGCTGTCCGTGCTGGAGGGCCCTGGTGGCTGCAGTCCCTGAGCCCGCAGAGACAGAGAGAGCCCCGGCCCGAGTGGCCTTTGGCCCCTTGTCCTGAATTTGGGGTGAGCCTGGGAGTGTGTGGAGGGTGAGAATGAGGGCTGTGCTTCCAATGCATCATCCCTAGGAAGATCCTGTTGTTCCAGAGCGCTGGGGACAGTTTGGGCTTGGCAGCTTCAGAGCTGGGTTGGAGCAGCCCCTGAAAAGAATCAGGAGAGTGGAGGTTTGTCCCAGTGGTGCTTTCACGCCCCACTTGACAGTCTGGGCTTTGTGTTTGAGGTTGTCCTGTATTTGCTCTGCAGATAAGGGGCCCTTCCCAATTCAGCCCAGCAGATCCCAAGGGCTCTGACAGGAATATGGTTCTTTCCTTCCCTTTGGGAGAACTTCATCTCCAAACTGCCATGAGCAATTCCTTAATTTCTCCTGGAGAAAACCAAGTGTCAGAGGCAGTTTCCAAGGAGCCCAGAAGTGTCTTTGGAGCAGAGAGTGCTGCCAGCTCTGTGTGCCTGTCCCCAGCCTGGCACTGCCCACAGGGACACACTGGGCACAGACCATGAGAGGGAACAAAACCACTGCCTGCCAGAGGGTTTGGCCTGGGCCATCAGGCCTTGGGCAGGAATTGGACTGGGCAGCTCCCGCCCGGCAGGAAGCACAACTCGCCACACTCCACCAGCCGCTGGGCACGGACCTGAGCTGAGCCCCAGGGAGGGCACAACTGGACAGAAAAGGAGCAAAAAGCATTAATGCAGCACCAGGAAACTGAGACTAGTCTTTGCCTCATAACCCTGCACGGGGAAAGGCTTTGGGGTTCCGAGGCAAACCCTGAGACACCCAGAGAGCAACAGCCCCGCAGCCCTGCCACGGCTCCCCCCGGGGGCACCCGGCAGGTAACGGGCTTACCCGGCCCCCGCTGCCCAGCACAACGCGCCCCTAAACGCCCCCGGCTGCCCCGGTGCACAAACCCCGCGGCCAAGGCGCTCTCCCCTCCGCAGCCCGGGCAGCAGCGGGGCCGCACCCTCAGCCCTCACACACAACCGCCCGCACCCGCCCCGCCGGCCCTTTATACCGCGGGCCGGCAGCGCTGCCCAATCAGCACTCGAGCGCCTCCGCCCAATCCCAGCCCGCCCGGCCCTGTGGCCCCGCCCCGCCCGCTCAGCCCGGCCCCGCCCCTCGGGACGGCCCCGCCCCCGTTCCCTCAGCGCGGCCCCGCCCCCGTTCCCTCAGCGCGGCCCCGCCCCCGTTCCCTCAGCGCGGCCCCGCCCTGCCAACAACCGGGAAAAGGAAAATGGTGTTTCCTGCTGGAAAAGGATTGTCTAGGAACATAAATTTTGGACCGGTGATGCAGCTATTGAAGGAGGGGAATAGTTTAGAGAAACTGAGCAGTACTTTTGTTACACGCACTAATCAAAACCAATAAACACCAAAATGGACTTTACTGAGCTGCAACACAAGGATGGTCTCAGGAGGCAAAGGCGAGAGGTGCACACAGGAGCACCAAAGCTGCACCTGGGGGTTGGGTTGGAGGAACACAATCTTACCGAGTTATGAGCCAGGGGATGGCATTTGGGAACAGCTCCTGCTGACTGGAAAGGATTCAGGTCCCAGGCTCAGTCTGCAGCTGGCAGTCCATCTCGGCCCTCACCAACCAGCTCAGCCACTCCCTCTGAAATGCCACCTCTCTCCCCTCTACATCACCCCCCCCTTTCCTACATAAAACAGTGGTCGTGTCCCCTCTAAATTACCCCCAGTTTTCAGCTAAAAGGGTCACCTCTGTCCCCTCTATGGAACTCCAGGTTTTCTGTCCAAAATGCTGCCTCGGTCTTCTCTGAGTTCCCAGCCTTTCTCTCAGAAAGGCTCCTTTTTCCTCGATAAGGTACCGCCGGATTCACCCCACAAAAAAGGTGATTTTGTTTCATCCAAATTACCTCAGCAATTCTATGGAAAATGTCACCTCTGCTCCCCCTCCCAATTTGCCTCTGCTTTTCCCTCACAAACTTTCCTTCTGTCCCCTGCACAGGAACTTGGGTTTGACCCCCAAACCTCCCCTGCCCAGCTCAGGTTTTACCCCAGAATTGTCCCTTCCTGTCCTGCTGGGAGAACCTCGATTTCCCCTGCAGAATGTCCCTCACTAATTGCCTCGGTTTTAACTCAAAATGTTCATTTTACCCCCCCGGGGGAGAGACAGGAGACCACAAGTCCCGGGTGCCCCGGGAACCCCCCCGGCCCCAGCCCGGCCCGGCCGCTCCTTCCCCGCTCGGTGCCACCGCCCTGGGGTGACAGGGAGGGGACAGGAACAACCCCCGACACACCGAGCTGCCCCTGCTGCTGCACAGCGAGTGCCTGCCTCACATTTTCCAGCCCTTCAGTGTTTAACGTATTCGTACAAAAGTTTTATTTTAATTTTCAAACCCTATGGATCCACGTTTGGAATTTCTCATAGCTCAAAATCCTGTATATATTATAACAGGTATGGGGTTTTATTTTGAAATCAGTTTTCATATGAATTGATATTATTCATCAATAGATTTAAAAATAACAAACTTTAAAGAGTTTACTATTCATAGAGTCACACAGCCCCTCCTTATGAATTTTAAGGCATTTTTGGGCTGTCCCCTCCGTTTTTGGGGGAACCCACTGGACCCCCTTGACTCCCCACTCATATTCTCCACCACAACACCACCCTCCCAGTGACACCGGAGTGCCCCAAATGACATTATCAGAGATGATGACACAGAGCCCCCCACCCTGCACACGTGTCCCCAGGGATGGGGCGTGGCCGGGACATCCTCACTGCGACATCCCCGGGGTGCCGGTGCCGACATCATCATAGTCCATGTGCCCCGGGGGCTGTCCCGGGGGGTCCCCTGTGGCTCCGGGGGGACTTGGAGGGGGGCAGCTCCCACCTTGGGGACAGCAAAGGCAGGTGCCTGAGGGGGACAACTCCGTGTCCCCCCTCCAGACCCCACCTGGGGTGTTTCTGTGTTTCTGCAGCCCCCGTGGATCTGGTGCGGGATCCCAGCTCACCACCATAGCCAAACCCCTCATGGAGTGGCTCTGCAGGGGGGACAGGGCAGCTGTGGTCCCACTTACCTGTGGGTGGGACACAGATCGAGCTCCTCTGTGCCACTCCCTCGGAGATGTCCCCAGTGCTGGAAGTGGGGGACTCTGGCACGGCCGTGGCATCGTCGTATCCATTTGGGGTTCCAACCATGGCATCGTCGTAGCCATCCGAGGTTCCTGCTGTAGCATCGTCGTAGCCATCTGGGATTCCGTGCCAAGGCAGGGCAGGGGGGGCTGGGACTGGCACGGGGGTACATGGCACTGACCCGGTGGCCATGGCAGAGACTGGCTGTGCCATCCCCCTCTGGTTGTGCCATCCCCCTATGGCTGTGCCATCCCCCTCTGCCCGTGCCACCAGGGATGTGTTGGTGGCCCTTGGTCCCTCAGGGAAAGGCGATGCTTCTCTGCCCACTAACGAGGGGGACATGTCCCCTCAGCTCCCCAGCCCTGCCGTGTCCCCTGTCCCCAGCACTCCCCGCTGGGTTCCTGCCCTGTGCCCCTACCTGGGGCTGCCCCGGTGTCACTCCCCTCCACGCTGTCCCCGGTGTAATACAGCAGCTTCTTCACTGAGCCCTCCCGCGGGGAACCTGCAAGGGGAAAACAGAGTGTTGGGGGTGGCCAGAGGTGGCACCGCGGGTGACACAACCTCAGCCACAGAGCAGGGCTGTGATGGGACCCAGGGACCCCCCACACCACGGGGAGGAGCCAGTGCTGTGCCACCAGGACCCGCTGCCGCGGTGGGACTGTGGGGCAGAGCCCCTCTGTCCGGGCAGAGCTGGGGCACGGGGTCTGCACCGACCTGGGGGACTGGGCACCTCTTGGTACTCCGGCATGGCGCTGTAGTCCAGCTCCTCGTAGATGGCGTCGGGGATGGCACCCACGGCTCTGCCGGGGCCTGCAACAAGAGGCAGCGCTCTCCCAGGGCCGTGGGCACCGTGGGTGGCACCGGGGTCACCCACTGCCCACCCTCCGAGCCGTTCCACACGGGGGGAGCCCCTGAACCCCCAAAGCGGCTCTGCCCCGGCACCCACCCGCCGGGACCCACCTCGGCGCCAAGCGCGGGCACGGCACATCAGCACGGCCAGGGCGCCCAGGGCCAGGCACAGCAGCGTCCCCAGGACCACGCACAGCACCACCGGCACCGGCACAGTCCCCCTGGCCACCGCAGGGCCGCTGCTGCTGGGGACAGCTGTGGGGACACGGCCAGGCAGTGAGGGCAGGGGGATCCCAGCCGGCCCGGCGGGGGGGCTGCTGGCACGGGCAGAGCTACCTGTGCAGGTGGCCCCGTCCGGGCACAGGGGGGTGGCTGTCTCGCTGGGGTTGTCACTGTCCTCCGCACAAGCCACGTAGGCGTCCCCTCGGGGGCCGCAGGCCTGCAGGTGCCAGGGTGCCGAGGGGCACCCCCAGAGCGAGCGGGCCCCCTCCTCGCAGCCCACCCAAGCCAGCCAGGCGGGGGCCGGCTGCAGGGCTGGTACGGGTGCCAGCTGCCCCCCGTCCCCACAGCCCAGCTGCCGGCAGACGGCGGCGGCGGTGCCGGGGCTGGTGCCGGTGGCGCACACGCGGCCCCAGGTGCCGTTGTGGAGCAGCTCCAGGGACCCGCTGCAGCGCCCGCGCCCGCCCGCCAGCCGCAGGGAGAGCTGCTCTGCGAGGGGAGCAGGGGGGTCACGGCACGGACGGGAACCCCCCGGGGGCTCTGCTGCTCCCCGCCCCGGGGACACCCGACACTCACCTGAGCAGACGGCCCCGGCCCCGGCCCCGCGCTCGCACTCGCGCCCTTCCGAGCGTGGGCATTCCCAGAGAGACTCCTCGCTCCCGGCGCACTCAACCACGTACGGCCACGCTGTCCCCGGCCCGGGGCCGAAGCGCGCCGAGCCGGGGGCCTCCAGTGCCGCGCCACAGCCCAGCTCCCGGCACACAACGGCGGCGGCCCGCAGGTCCCAGCGCTCCTGGCACACGCTGCTCCAGGTGCCACC
Source organism: Manacus candei (assembly GCF_025592945.1). NCBI lineage: Eukaryota > Metazoa > Chordata > Aves > Passeriformes > Pipridae > Manacus > Manacus candei. Next base: position 3,311,806 of record NW_026138057.1, read on the forward strand.
GGCATAGACCTCCACTCGCCCGGCGCAGCGCCCGGCACCGCCCGCCAGCCTCACCCGCCGGCTGCCTGCGGGCACGGAAGGACCGGGCTGGGGGCTGCTCGGGGCACCAGCACCCCGGCCCTTCTCGGGACACCCACCTGAGCAGACGATGACCATCTCCTCAGGGCTGCTGGTTGGTGCAGGGCCCATCCCTAAGACATCAGAGATCTTCTCTGGCATGTCCTCCATCTCCTCAAGGCTCCTGGTCAGCTCAGGGCCCATCCCCGACATCTCCCTCCTCACGACATCCATCTCCTCCGTCACGACATCCACCTCCCTGGAGCTGCTGGTCAGTGCAGTGGGTGCCATACCCAAGGCTGTGTAGATCTCCTTTGGCAGGCCACAACCCAGCACAGCACACACCATGTAGACATCCCATCTCTTCTGCTGCTCCACAGGCACACGGCGCCAGGCTGGGGTGGTTATGGCCTCCTCCAGCCGCCCGTCACACCGGCTCTCACCCTCCACCAGCCGCACGGAATTGATGGTGCCTTCAGTGCCTGAAAATCACCAGCAGTGCCGTGGGGCTGTGGCACCTGGTTCAGCCCTCCCCTCATTGCAAAACAGCCCTGAGTGCTCCGCTCCCAGTTCCTGGGGTGTCCCAAAAGCCCTTGGAGGCTCTTCCCACAGGTGCCACACAGACCTGAGCAATTGACGGCGGCGGCGTTCCCCGGGGTGCAGGGGGGCTCCCCCAGCACCGACACGGGGCACTCGCCCGGGTGCCGCTCGCTCCCGCTGCAGCCGAAGGCGTCCGGCCTCAGTGGCCTGTCCCCGCTGCCGAAGGAGCCTCCCGGGGGCACGGTGACGGCGTGGCCACAGCCCAGGTGCCGGCACAGGACGTCGGCATCGGGCAGGTCCCAGTCGGTGGCGCAGACGGACCCCCACGTGCCCCTCACGGCCACCTCCACCCGCCCGGCACAGCCCGAGCTGCTGTTCCCCAGCCGGAAACCCGTGTAGGCTGTGGCAGAAAGGCCGTTCAGGGGGGTGATGCTGGGGGGACCCCCAACACCCCCGGTGTCCCCGGTGCTTACGGGAGCAGATGATGGTGGCGTGGCCAGCGCAGCCCTGGCTGTGGGGCACCCGCCGGGCGCAGGCGCTGAGGAGGGGCTCGCTGCCGGTGCAGTTGAACCCCCCCTCCCACAACGGCCCCGTTCCCGCCCCAAACCGGCCGCTGCCGGGGATGGCCAGCGCCGCGCCGCAGCCCAGCTCCCGGCACACCACCTGGGCCACCTTCATGTCCACGTGCTCCGCGCAGACGCCAACCCAGGCCTGGCGCTGCCGCACCTCCAACTGCCCGGCACAGGCTCTGTCACCTCCGACCAGCCGGGAAAACCCTGCGGGAGCGGTGCAGAGTTGGCACTGAGGGATGTGCCGGGAGTGCCGCGTCCCTCCCAGCCCGGTTCCTACCTTGGCAGATGACGGAAGTGTCATAGTCATGGGGACCTCTGTAGGGTCCCCAGCCGCGGATCTCGCAGTCCCACAGTGTGGCCTCCTCCCCATTGCAGTCCACCAGGACCAGGTTGATGGGCCCAGCCCCTATGCCAAAGCGGTCACGGGAGGAGTAGGCGCCGGCAGCCGAGCCACAGCCCAGCTGCTGGCACACCACCTCGGCGTCCTCCATGTCCCAGTTGTTATCTCCCACTGAGCCCCAGTGTCCCCGTAGCTTCACCTCCACCCTCCCGGAACAGGGACCGCCGCCATCCACCAGCCTCAGCTCCACGGCCTCTGCACCGGGACACCGGCACAGCTCAGCCCTGCCTGGCACACCCCGGCACAAGGTGGGTGTCCCGGCACGGCCAGCCTGTCCCCTTCACCTGTGCAGATCACCCCCACGTCCCGCTCGTGGTCGCAGTAGTGCTGGCCCCATTCGTAGTGCGGACACTCCTCCAGCACCTCCTCGGTGCCAAGGCAGTAGAAGGGTTGGAGCCAGATCCGGCCGCTGCCCTGCCCGAACGGGGCGTACGGGGACGACGAGGCCACGCGGCCACAGCCCAGCTGCCGGCACACCACGGTGGCCCAGAGGGCTTGCCAGTCGAAGTCGTAGACGCAGACGGAGCCCCACTCACCGTCGTGATTCACCTCCACGCGTCCGGCACAGCGCCCGCCGCCCCCCACCAGCCGCAGCTGCCCGGAGCCTGCGGCACGGAGGGGCCTGAGCCGGGCCCGGCACCGGCGGGTCCCCGCTCCCACCACCCCGCCACTCACCCCCACACAGTTGCAGGCACAGCAGCAGCCCCAGCGCCCCGACCGGCCCCATCCCACCGTCCCGCACCCCCAGCGCAGGCAGGGGATGATGTAGCGGCAGCGCCGGAGCCGGTGCAGGCGGCAGCACCAGGGGAGCCTTTATCAGCCGGGGGATCGCCCAGCTGCGGGGCCACGGCCTCCAATAACCTGCTTCGTGCCCAAATATGAGGCTCGGCTCCGCTTCTGGCGTCACACACCTCGCCACAGTGGGCCGGCACACGGATGTCCCCGGGGGGAGCCGCCCCCACCCCAGCACCTGGGCCGGGGGGGCCCCTCCTGTACCCCCCCGTGGGTCCAACTCTGCCGCTGGAGCCCGGCAAGAGCCATCCCCGCGCCGACAGGATTCAGCCCCAATCCCGCCGGAGCCTCCACGGGACCGCCCCGAGGAGCGGCTCGAGGCAGAGCCCCGGGGCCCCCTCCCCGGTGCCCCCTCCCCGGGCGGTGGGAGCAGCCCCCGGCTCCCCGCGGGGGCGGCGGGTCCCGGTGCCTCGCGCGGGCGGTGGCACATGGCGGGGCTGCCGCAGCTGTGCCCCCGCGCTCGCCTCGCCGCCGGGGCAGGAAGGAGGCGGTCACCGCCCGCCGGGGACGCGGCCGAGGCACCGACCGCACGCGGCTCCTGCCACCTGCGCCGGCACCGATAACGCCGCCGCTCTGCGCGCCGGCACCTGGGCACGGGCAAGGCCCGGGGGGGCACAGAACCCACTCGGGGGGGAACCCGCCTGGGTGAGCCGGCAGCGAGCACCACCGCAAACAAGGCGTGCGGGAGGGGGGAGCAGCAGCTCCGTCGGGGTCTCGCTTGTGCCTGAGGGTGAGGACGGGGCTGAGCCGCCGCTCCGGCCGCGCCGAGCAGTGCCAGTGCCGGGGGAACAGCGTGTTCCCGGCGGGGTCACACCTGCAGCGGCGCAGGCACCGCCACGTGCCGCCAGTCCCGCGTGGGACCGGGCACCTGCCACCTGCCAGCGCCCCCGTGTCACCCCGCCGTGGCTTGTGGGGCTGCTCCCAACCCTGGAGAGCCCTGGGGTGTCCCCATGGTGTCGCATGGACCTGCCACAGCTGCCCGGCCTTCCCTCCCGCCCGCAGGAAGACCCGGCCGGGCAGGCAGCAGGGGACGGCACAGCTCCGGTCTCCCCACGGCGGGCGGGGACCCTGGCAGTGGTTCCCGGGGACACCGTCAGCGCCTCCCAACCCTCCCTTCCAAGGACACGGCACCGTGTCCGTCACAAGCGCTGGAATGGGGCCCGGGGTGGGGGGGAAGGCGCAGGAGAAAGATGCGGACCCCCAGCCCATGGCCCCGGCCCGTGACCACGCCCCGTGCGCGGAGCCCCCGGGAGCCGAGGGGACGTTCCCCGTTCCCCGTTCCCCATTCCCCATTCCCGCTCCCTGCGGCCCGAGCCGGGGGGACTTTCCCCCTTCCCCGTTCCCACTCCCTCACGGCCCGACGGCAGCGCAGCCCCGTGGATCGAGGGGGGCTGGAGGCGGCCCAGGAAAGGACCCCCCGCTCCCCCCGGGGCAGCTCCACAGCCCCCCTGCCCTCTCTGCCACGGGGCCCCGCTGCTCCCCCGGCTGGCACAGAGCCCCCTGCCCATGGCTGGCAAATCAGGGCCAGGGCTCGGCCTCGCTGGTGCCGTGGCACAAAGGAGCTGCGGGCACCACTGCACCTCCAAACCTCCCTGGGAGGAGAAATGAATCCTGGAGCAAGATGCTTTTACAGCACGAGGAGGCAAAGATTAAAAACCCAGAACACACTTCCCTGTGTGTTGCTTGCCCTTGCAGTGCCCCAGAACTTCTTCCAGAAAAGCAGAGGACACCCCAAAGCCATGAGCAGGCGAACCTCGAGGGATTCCCGTGCCCCCTCTGTGCCCTGGGGGTTCCCCCCCTGCTCGTGTCCCCCCAGCAGGGCCTGTCCCTCCCCTGGGGCTCAGCGAGTTGTCCTGCCTGGCTCCCACCACCTTTCCTTGAGGGACATTTTATGAACAAAAAAACCCCCCTCATTAACTCTATCTTATCCCAGAAAGGTTTGTTCTGTCCTCTAGAGATTGCCTAGGATTTTCCCTCCAAAATATTCACTGAACTTTTATGGAGCACTTCAAGTTTTACCCCAAAATTTCCTCACCTGTCCACTACTGATCACCTCAGTTTACCTCATGATGTACATGCTCTCTGCTTCAGATTACTTCTGATTTTACCCAAAAAAATTTTCCCTACTTGTCCACTACTGGCTGCCTCAGTTTACCTCTAAATGGTCATTCTCTACCCTAAATGACATCAAGTTTCACCCCCAAAATTTTTCTTCTTCTCTTTTTTACCCCAAGAATGGCCATTCCCTTCCATAAACATTACCTCAGCTTTGCCCTCAAAAATATCCCCTTCTGGCCCCTGTACCCAGGCTCTCCTCTCCCCCCTCAGTGTGACCCCAGCGTGCAGTCCCCTGCAGCCAGAGCTTGAGCTCAGCACGCTCCCTTATCAATGATTTGCTTTAATTAACCAACTCAAATGAACTAATTAAAACCAAATCAATATATTATTCATTCTTTTTAATCAAGATATATAAATACTGCAGAATATGGAAGGCAAAGGAACCATTTTAGCCTCAAAAACTCTTAAAAGAGATATACAGGGCACGGCTGCACTGCACCTCCAAACCAAGGACAATTAGGAGGAAAGAAAAACCCAGACTGAGATTCCTTGGAGATTGGTGCAGCTGCTTCCATCCAAAAAAATCCTTGGTCTGCATGAACACCTGCCTGAATCCTAGGAACCTGTGATGTCATCAATATCCTCGTGGTCCTTTTTATTAAAAGCAGATTTCCACGGAGAATTAATGAAATACAGAAAATTAAACTGAAATGTAAATGAACGTTCCCCCAGCCCAGCAGGCTGCAGCATCCAAAAGAAAATGAACAGAAAGATTATGGACTGGGATCATCACCAATCCCAAATCCCTAGAGTGGAATACCACTCTGCTTGGTTTTATAAATCACCACTTTTCTTACTGGACAAACCCACCAACTTTAGTTCAAATTCACCAAGTTCAGAACTGCGGCCACATGGATTTTACTGCCCCACGTGCGTGGTGGAACCCAGGAAAACACAAAGGGTGTGAGTCCTCTGGGAATGTTCACAAGGCACCACAGGGATCCGATGATGGATGAATTCCAGCTGGCAGAGGGAAACTTACACTGGATAACGGGAAGGAATTCCTGGCTGTGAGGGCGGGGAGGCCCTGGCACAGGTTGCTCAGAGAAGCTGTGGCTGCCCCATCCCTGGAAGTGTCCAAGGCCAGGTTGGACGGCGCTTGGAGCAACCTGGGCTGGTGGAAGGTGTCCCTGCCCACGGCCGGGGGTGGGACTGGATGATCTTCAAGGTCCCTTGCCACCCGACCCTTCCCGGACTCCACGGTTCCCGCCGCCCCCGGAGCCAGCGGCCCCTGCCCGGTGCCAGCCCGCGGTCTGTGGCTCCCCGGTGTCCCCGCCGTGTCCCCCCGCCGAGCCGGTCCCGGCCCTTTGTTCGATCCCCTCACGGCCCCTCCGCTCCCGCCCCGCTCCCCTCAGCCCGCCCTGGGCCGGCGCTGGACCGGCCGCTCCCGGCACCGGGGAGGCCCCGGGGGAGCCCCGCGACCGCCCGGCGGGCCCCGCCCGTCTCACCCCGGTGCCGGTGCCGATCCCGGTGCCGATCCCGATCCCGGTGCCGATCCCGATCCCGACTCCGATCCCAATCCCGGTCCCGATCCCGATCCCGGTCCCGTCCCGGCCGTTCGGACGCTCCCGCCGCCCCGTCACGTGACGCGCCCGCCTGCGCGCGCAGAGGCCCCGCCCCGCTCGGGAGCGCGCGCGGGAAACGGCTCCGGGAACGGGACGGGAAGGGACGGGATGCGATGGGATGGGAATGGGATGGGAACGGGTTCGTGCAGATCAGCCGTGGGGCAGCGCGGCCTTTCTTTCCAATTTCCTTTTCTTTTCTCTTTATGCCCTTTTATTTTCTCCCCCCTCCTTTTCATTTAGTTTTACCATTTTTCCTTTTCCCCATTTTCTTCTGGTTTTCTTGCCCCTTTTTCTTTTCTTTTTTTCTCCTTTTCTTCTTTTTTTCCTCTGTTTTTATTTTCTCTTTTCTCTCCCTTTTCCTTTCCTCTCCTTTTTCTTTTCTTTCCCCCTTTTCCTTTCTATTTTTCTATTTTCCCCCTTTCCCCTCCTTTTTCCTTTTTTCTTTTATCTTATTTTTCCTTTAATCTCATTTTCCCCTTTTCCTTTTCTCTTTTCCACTTTTCCCTTTTTTGCCATTTCTCTTTTTCTCCCTTTTTCTTTTCTCTTTTCCTATTTTACTTTCTCTCTTTTTCCCATTTCCCCCTTTTTCTGTTCTCTCTTTCCCCTTTCCCTTTTTCTCCTTTGATGCTCAGCCCTGTGCCCCGTTAAATTCAGCTCCCCAGGGCACGAGGACATTCCTAAGCAATAAAAGCCCCTCTCCCTCTGTGCCATAACTCACAGCAGGGCCCGGGAACAAACAGCTGGAGACACATCTGGAGCAGAGGTTGGGATCCCCCAGTGGAAGCCCCTTCCCTTGGGATGTGTGTCCAAAACCAGCCTCAATGAACTGAATTTGAGGGAAGCCCTTTGCCTCGAGCTCTTGCTGGGCACAGATTGGAGCCGCTGGTTCTTGGCACGTGGAAACAAAATTTTCCATGAATTTTTAAAGTTGGACAACAGAATAATTTCTGTCCAAGCCCCTCTTCCCCCTGCAGATGTGTGGCTTCACCTGTTACTTTGATTCAATATCCAAGCCAATATAATAAACTACACCAAAAACTCACTTCAGATTTTATAGTTGTTGATCTTTTAGTGTGTAAATATACTGAAAGAAAACAAAACCAGCCAAGAAAGAGGAAGAATAATGCTCCTGTATAATGCTCCTGAGGAACTGCTGCAGCACTCTCTGATGGTTAGTAATACACAGAGAATGGCCTTAGGAAACTGAAAATTCCAGGTATAACACCTAAAATAATTTGCAACTTAGGTACTGTTTTCTTAATTAAAATACAATAAATTCCTCTCTAAAGCCGGGACATAGAAAAATAACACACAGCAAAGGGGAAAAAATCATATTATGAAAACTCTTCCCAAGTATTTAACAGAATTATTTCAATTTTAGTATCAGTTTTTCAGTCACCAGTTTAAACAGAGCAGCCAGTACTCCCCACTGGAAGCAGGAAGAGTGATAAATCCACTGTTTAATGAACTTTCACCTGCCAAACAGAAGGAAAAAGACAAAATACATAAACACTGCAACACAGGGAAACATTCTTAAATTCAACACATTTTACAGGATACGAAGATTTGCAGTTGCAGAACTGAGAGCTGGGCCAGGGTTGGTGCTTCTGCTCCATAACTCGGCCAGGGGGAGACCAGATCCATCAACAAAACTGTTTGTTCAGGTCATTTCCAGGCAACCAGAGCTGTCTCCCACAGGGACACCAGCGGGGCCGGGGCAGGAGGGTTACAAACAGCAAATTCTATGGAATATCAACCTGTCCTTGTCCCGATCCCGCTGAGCAAACCTGGAACCGCGGCTGCTTCCTGGCAAACCTGGCCTTAAAGCAGCAGCTCTGCAGGGGAATATCCGGGCTCCAGGAGGCACTGGGAGGCTGTTCCAGCAGGAATTCCCCATGGAATTGCAGGCTGTATGTAAACCTGAGACCGGAACCCAAACCTGGGCCCCCGCAGAGAACAATCTTTGTGCTGCCCTGTCGGCCAAAGCCGCTGCACTGAGAGATCTTGGCAGCCTGAGGGAGGGCATTCTCTCCATGCCAGCAACCAGCATCTCCCCAGGGGACAATCCAAGTCCCAACCAATTCCTTTGGCCTTTCCACAGGGACAGTGACCCTTATTTGGTCCTGCTCTCCCACCGTTCATTTTGGGGGATCCATTTGTGCTGGTTTACGTTCCACGACTCCACCCACAGCTGGAGATTTGGGGCTGTGCTTCTCTGCTCCCAGCAGGTTCCCTAAGGAGCCAGATACTCCAACAATCCCCTCGTTTGACTTTCTAGGTGAATTGTACACAAGCCAGTCCCCCATTCCCTATCCAGGCTGGGAGTGCTCGTGCCCTTGGCACAGTTGGCTCTGGCTGGGCAGGAACTGAGAACAGGACACGGGGCAGAGTGGATCAGCTGCCCAGGGATCCTCCAGGATTCTCACAGAGACAGCAGCATCTGTGCTAAAAGCAGTTGAGGTCCAGGAAGAGACTGGGACAAACCAGGACAAAGCAGTATGGCTTCTGAGGGTTTTCCAGGTTTTGCCAGCAGCCTTGGAAGTAGTGCCAGTGAGTTCTGATGGGTTTCTGGAGGGTCACTGCTTCAGTCTTCTGCTTTTCCCTGAACCTCTGGTGTGTACTTTCTGAGCTCAGCTGGAAACAGATTTTCCAGCAAACAGAAATCCTTCTCATCCTGAGAAGCTACATTTTTTGAACTTCCTATCAAAGCAGATCTTCAGAGCTTTGTTCCCAGCAGTGAAAGTCCCTGGCGTTGGGACCGTGACGGCAGGGAGCCGCAGGAGCGATCAGACAGGGACGTCTCCTTAACGCTGCGGCTCCGGAGGCTCCCGAGCTGCAGCGGGACAGAGCCGCGGGGCGCGGGCAGCGCAGAGCGGCGGCGTTATCGGTGCCGGCGCAGGTGGCAGGAGCCGCGTGCGGTCGGTGCCTCGGCCGCGTCCCCGGCGGGCGGTGACCGCCTCCTTCCTGCCCCGGCGGCGAGGCGAGCGCGGGGGCACAGCTGCGGCAGCCCCGCCATGTGCCACCGCCCGCGCGAGGCACCGGGACCCGCCGCCCCCGCGGGGAGCCGGGGGCTGCTCCCACCGCCCGGGGAGGGGGCACCGGGGAGGGGGCCCCGGGGCTCTGCCTCGAGCCGCTCCTCGGGGCGGTCCCGTGGAGGCTCCGGCGGGATTGGGGCTGAATCCTGTCGGCGCGGGGATGGCTCTTGCCGGGCTCCAGCGGCAGAGTTGGACCCACGGGGGGTACAGGAGGGGCCCCCTCGGCCCAGGTGCTGGGGGGGGGCGGCTCCCCCCGGGGACATCCGTGTGCCGGCCCACTGTGGCGAGGTGTGTGACGCCAGAAGCGAAGCCGAGCCTCATATTTGGGCACGAAGCAGGTTATTGGAGGCCGTGGCCCCGCAGCTGGGCGATCCCCCGGCTGATAAAGGCTCCCCTGGTGCTGCCGCCTGCACCGGCTCCGGCGCTGCCGCTACATCATCCCCTGCCTGCGCTGGGGGTGCGGGACGGTGGGATGGGGCCGGTCGGGGCGCTGGGGCTGCTGCTGTGCCTGCAGCTGTGTGGGGGTGAGTGGCGGGGTGGTGGGAGCGGGGACCCGCCGGTGCCGGGCCCGGCTCAGGCCCCTCCGTGCCGCAGGCTCCGGGCAGCTGCGGCTGGTGGGGGGCGGCGGGCGCTGTGCCGGACGCGTGGAGGTGAATCACGACGGTGAGTGGGGCTCCGTCTGCGTCTACGATTCCGACCGGGAAGCCCTCTGGGCCACCGTGGTGTGCCGGCAGCTGGGCTGTGGCCGCGTGGCCTCGTCGTCCCCGTACGCCCCGTTCGGGCAGGGCAGCGGCCGGATCTGGCTCCAGCCCTTCTACTGCCTTGGCACCGAGGAGGTGCTGGAGGAGTGTCCACACTTTGGATGGGGCCAGCACTACTGTGGCCACGAGCGAGACGTGGGGGTGACCTGCACAGGTGAGGGGGACAGGCTGGCCATGCCAGGACACCCACCTTGTGCCGGGGTGTGCCAGGCAGGGCTGAGCTGTGCCGGTGTCCCGGTGCAGAGGCCTTGGAGCTGAGGCTGGTGGATGGCGGCGGTCCCTGCGCCGGGAGGGTGGAGGTGAAGCTGCGGGGACACTGGGGCTCGGTGGCAGATCGCACCTGGTTCATGGAGGACGCCGAGGTGGTGTGCCAGCAGCTGGGCTGTGGCTCAGCTGCCGGCGCCTACTTCGCCCGCGACCGCTTTGGCACAGGGACCGGGCCCATCAGCCTGGCTGTGGTGGACTGCAACGGGGACGAGGCCACACTCTGGGACTGCGACATCTATGGCTGGGGACCCTACAACGGTAGCCATGATGTTGACGCTGCCGTCATCTGCCAAGGTAGGAGCCGGGCTGGGAGGGACACGGTACTCCTGGCACATCCCTCAGTGCCAACTCTGCACCGCTCCCGCAGGGTTTTCCCGGCTGGTCGGAGGTGACAGAGCCTGTGCCGGGCGGTTGGAGGTGCGGCAGCGCCAGGCCTGGGTTGGCGTCTGCGCGGAGCACGTGGACATGAAGGTGGCCCAGGTGGTGTGCCGGGAGCTGGGCTGCGGCGCGGCGCTGGCCATCCCCGGCAGCGGCCGGTTTGGGGCGGGAACGGGGCCGCTGTGGGAGGGGGGGTTCAACTGCACCGGCACCGAGCCCCTCCTCAGCGCCTGCGCCCGGCGGGTGCCCCACAGCCAGGGCTGCGCTGGCCACGCCACCATCATCTGCTCCCGTAAGCACCGGGGACACCGGGGGTGTTGGGGGTCCCCCCAGCATCACCCCCCTGAATGCCCTTTCTGCCACAGCCTACACGGGCTTCCGGCTGGGGAACAGCAGCTCGGGCTGTGCCGGGCGGGTGGAGGTGGCGGTGAGGGGCACGTGGGGGTCCGTCTGTGCCACCGACTGGGACCTGCCCGATGCCGACGTCCTGTGCCGCCACCTGGGCTGTGGCCACGCCGTCACCGTGCCCCCGGGAGGCTCCTTCGGCAGCGGGGACGGGCCGCTGAGGCCGGACGCCTTCGGCTGCAGCGGGAGCGAGCGGCACCCGGGCGAGTGCCCCGTGGCGGTGCTGGGGGAGCCCCCCTGCACCCCGGGGAACGCCGCCGCCGTCAACTGCTCAGGTCTGTGTGGCACCTGTGGGAAGAGCCTCCAAGGGCTTTTGGGACACCCCAGGAACTGGGAGCAGAGCACTCAGGGCTGTTTTGCGATGAGGGGAGGGCTGAACCAGGTGCCAGAGCCCCACGGCACTGCTGGTGATTTTTCAGGCACTGAAGGCACCATCAATTCCGTGCGGCTGGTGGAGGGTGAGAGCCGGTGTGACGGGCGGCTGGAGGAGGCCATAACCACCCCAGCCTGGCGCCGTGTGCCTGTGGAGCAGCAGAAGAGATGGGATGTCTACATGGTGTGTGCTGTGCTGGGTTGTGGCCTGCCAAAGGAGATCTACACAGCCTCGGGTATGGCACCCACTGCACTGACCAGCAGCTCCAGGGAGGTGGATGTCGTGACGAGGGAGATGTACGACATCTCGGGGATGGGCCCTGAGCTGACCAGGAGCCTCGAGAAGACAGAGGACGTGGCAGAGGAGATCTCTGATGTCTTAGGGATGGGCCCTGCACCAACCAGCAGCCCTGAGGAGATGGTCATCGTCTGCTCAGGTGGGTGTCCCGAGAAGGGCCGGGGTGCTGGTGCCCCGAGCAGCCCCCAGCCCGGTCCTTCCGTGCCCGCAGGCAGCCGGCGGGTGAGGCTGGCGGGCGGTGCCGGGCGCTGCGCCGGGCGGGTGGAGGTCTATGCCGGTGGCACCTGGAGCAGCGTGTGCCAGGAGCGCTGGGACCTGCGGGCCGCCGCCGTTGTGTGCCGGGAGCTGGGCTGTGGCGCGGCACTGGAGGCCCCCGGCTCGGCGCGCTTCGGCCCCGGGCCGGGGACAGCGTGGCCGTACGTGGTTGAGTGCGCCGGGAGCGAGGAGTCTCTCTGGGAATGCCCACGCTCGGAAGGGCGCGAGTGCGAGCGCGGGGCCGGGGCCGGGGCCGTCTGCTCAGGTGAGTGTCGGGTGTCCCCGGGGCGGGGAGCAGCAGAGCCCCCGGGGGGTTCCCGTCCGTGCCGTGACCCCCCTGCTCCCCTCGCAGAGCAGCTCTCCCTGCGGCTGGCGGGCGGGCGCGGGCGCTGCAGCGGGTCCCTGGAGCTGCTCCACAACGGCACCTGGGGCCGCGTGTGCGCCACCGGCACCAGCCCCGGCACCGCCGCCGCCGTCTGCCGGCAGCTGGGCTGTGGGGACGGGGGGCAGCTGGCACCCGTACCAGCCCTGCAGCCGGCCCCCGCCTGGCTGGCCTGGGTGGGCTGCGAGGAGGGGGCCCGCTCGCTCTGGGGGTGCCCCTCGGCACCCTGGCACCTGCAGGCCTGCGGCCCCCGAGGGGACGCCTACGTGGCTTGTGCGGAGGACAGTGACAACCCCAGCGAGACAGCCACCCCCCTGTGCCCGGACGGGACCACCTGCACAGGTAGCTCTGCCCGTGCCAGCAGCCCCCCCGCCGGGCCGGCTGGGATCCCCCTGCCCTCACTGCCTGCCCATGTCCCCACAGCTGTCCCCAGCAGCAGCGGCCCTGCGGTGGCCACGGGGGCTGTGCCAGTGACAAGCGGGCAGGTGGCCAGGGGGACTGTGCCGGTGCTGGTGGTCCTGTGCGTGGTCCTGGGGACGCTGCTGTGCCTGGCCCTGGGCGCCCTGGCCGTGCTGATGTGCCGTGCCCGTGTTTGGTGCCGAGGTGGGTCCCGGCGGGTGGGTGCCGGGGCAGAGCCGCTTTGGGGGTTCAGGGGCTCCCCCCGTGTGGAACGGCTCGGAGGGTGGGCAGTGGGTGACCCCGGTGCCACCCACGGTGCCCACGGCCCTGGGAGAGCGCTGCCTCTTGTTGCAGGCCCCGGCAGAGCCGTGGGTGCCATCCCCGACGCCATCTACGAGGAGCTGGACTACAGCGCCATGCCGGAGTACCAGGAGGTGCCCAGTCGCCCAGGTCGGTGCAGCCCCCGTGCCCCAGCTCTGCCCGGACAGGGGGGCTCTGCCCCACAGTCCCACCGCGGCAGCGGGTCCTGGTGGCACAGCACTGGCTCCTCCCCGTGGTGTGGGGGGTCCCTGGGTCCCATCACAGCCCTGCTCTGTGGCTGAGGTTGTGTCACCCGCGGTGCCACCTCTGGCCACCCCCAACACTCTGTTTTCCCCCTGCAGGTTCCCCGCGGGAGGGCTCAGTGAAGAAGCTGCTGTATTACACCGGGGACAGCGTGGAGGGGAGTGACACCGGGGCAGCCCCAGGTAGGGGCACAGGGCAGGAACCCAGCGGGGAGCGCTGGGGACAGGGGACACGGCAGGGCTGGGGAGCTGAGGGGACACATCCCCCTCGTTAGTGGGCAGAGAAGCATCGCCTTTCCCTGAGGGACCAAGGGCCACCATCACATCCCTGGTGGCACAGCCGGAGGACGATGGCACAGCCATAGGGGGATGGCACAGCTGGAGGGCGATAGCACAGCTGGAGGGGGATGGCACAGCCAGTCCCTGCCATGGCCACCGGGTCAGTGCCATGTACCCCCATGCCAGTCCCAGCCCCCCCTGCCCTGCCTGGGCATGGAACCACGGATGGCTACGATGATGCCAAGGCTGGAACCTCAGATGGCCACCACGATGCAATGGCTGGAACCCTGGAGGGCTACGACGATCCCATGGTTGGAACCCCAAATGGATACGATGATGCCACGGCCGTGCCAGAGGAGTCCCCCACTCCCAGCACTGGGGACATCTCCGAGGGGGTGGCACAGAGGGGCTGGATCTGTGTCCCACCCACAGGTAAGAGGGACCACAGCTGCCCTGTCCCCCCTGCAGAGCCACTCCATGGGGGGTTTGGCTATGGTGGTGAGCTGGGATCCATCAGCAGATCCACGGGGGCTGCAGAATCACAGGAACACCCCAGGTGGGGTCTGGAGGGGGGACACGGAGTTGTCCCCCTGAGGCACCTGCCTTTGCTGTCCCCAAGGTGGGAGCTGCCCCCCTCCAAGTCCCCCCGGAGCCACAAGGGACCCCCCGGGACAGCCCCCGGGGCACATGGACTATGATGATGTCGGCACCGGCACCCCGGGGATGTCGCAGTGAGGATGTCCCGGCCATGTCCCATCCCTGGGGACACGTGTGCAGGGTGGGGGGCTCTGTGTCATCATCTCTGATAATGTCATTTGGGGCACTCCGGTGTCACTGGGAGGGTGGTGTTGTGGTGGAGAATATGAGTGGGGAGTCAAGGGGGTCCGGTGGGTTCCCCCAAGAACGGAGGGGACAGCCCAAAAATGCCTTAAAATTCATAAGGAGGGGCTGTGTGACTCTATGAATAGTAAACTCTTTAAAGTTTGTTATTTTTAAATCTATTGATGAATAATATCAATTCATATGAAAACTGATTTCAAAATAAAACCCCATACCTGTTATAATATATACAGGATTTTGAGCTATGAGAAATTCCAAACGTGGATCCATAGGGTTTGAAAATTAAAATAAAACTTTTGTACGAATACATTAAACACTGAAGGGCTGGAAAATGTGAGGCAGGCACTCGCTGTGCAGCAGCAGGGGCAGGTCGGTGTGTCGGGGGTTGTTCCTGTCCCCTCCCTGTCACCCCAGGGCGGTGGCACCGAGCGGGGAAGGAGCGGCTGGGCGGGGCTGGGGCTGGGGGGGTTCCCGGGGCACCCGGGACTTGTGGTCTCCTGTCTCTCCTGGGGGCGTTAAAATGAACATTTTGAGTTAAAACCGAGGCAATTAGTGAGGGACATTCTGCAGGGGAAATCGAGGTTCACCCAGCAGGACAGGAAGGGACAATTCTGGGGTAAAACCTGAGCTGGGCAGGGGAGGTTTGGGGGTCAAACCCAAGTTCCTATGCAGGGGACAGAAGGAAAGTTTGTGAGGGAAAAGCAGAGGCAAATTGGGAGGGGAAGCAGAGGTGACATTTTCCATAGAATTGCTGAGGTAATTTGGATGAAACAAAATCACCTTTTTTGTGGGGTGAATCCGGGGGGACCTTATCGAGGAAAAAGGACCACTCTTTGCCTCATAACCCTGCATGGGGAAAGGCTTTGGGATTCCGAGGCAAACCCTGAGACACCCAGAGAGCAACAGCCCCGCAGCCCTGCCACGGCTGCCCCGGGGGCACCCGGCAGGTAACGGGCTCACCCGGCCCCCGCTGCCAAACACAAGGCGCCCCTAAACGCCCCCGGCTGCCCCGGTGCACAAACCCAGCGGCCAAGGCGCTCTCCCCTCCGCAGCCCGGGCAGCAGCGGGGCCGCACCCTCAGCCCTCACACACAACCGCCCGCACCCGCCCCGCCGGCCCTTTATACCGCGGGCCGGCAGCGCTGCCCAATCAGCACTCGAGCGCCTCCGCCCAATCCCAGCCCGCCTGGTCCTGCGGCCCCGCCCCGCCCGCTCAGCCCGGCCCCGCCCCTCGGCGCGGCCCCGCCCCCGTTCCCTCAGCGCGGCCCCGCCCCCGTTCCCTCAGCGCGGCCCCGCCCCCGTTCCCTCAGCGCGGCCCCGCCCCCGTTCCCTCAGCCCGGCCCCGCCCTGCCAACAACCGGGTAAAGGAAAATGGTGTTTCCTGCTGGAAAAGGATTGTCTAGGAACATAAATTTTGGACCGGTGATGCAGCTATTGAAGGAGGGGAATAGTTTAGAGAAACTGAGCAGCACTTTTGTTACACGCACTAATCAAAACCAATAAACACCAAAATGGACTTTATTGAGCTGCAACACAAGGATGGTCTCAGGAGGCAAAGGCGAGAGGTGCACACAGGAGCACCAAAGCTGCACCTGGGGGTTGGGTTGGAGGAACACAATCTTACCGAGTTATGAGCCAGGGGATGGCATTTGGGAACAGCTCCTGCTGACTGGAAAGGATTCAGGCCCCAGGCTCAGTCTGCAGCTGGCAGTCCATCTCGGCCCTCACCAACCAGCTCAGCCACTCCCTCTGAAATGCCACCTCTCTCCCCTCTACATCACCCCCCCCTTTCCTACATAAAACAGTGGTCGTGTCCCCTCTAAATTACCCCCAGTTTTCAGCTAAAAGGGTCACCTCTGTCCCCTCTATGGAACTCCAGGTTTTCTGTCCAAAATGCTGCCTCGGTCTTCTCTGAGTTCCCAGCCTTTCTCTCAGAAAGGCTCCTTTTTCCTCAAAAAGGTACCCCCGGATTCACCCCACAAAAAAGGTGATTTTGTTTCATCCAAATTACCTCAGCAATTCTATGGAAAATGTCACCTCTGCTTCCCCTCCCAATTTGCCTCTGCTTTTCCCTCTTCTGTCGCCTGCACAGGAACTCAGGTTTGACCCCCAAACCTCCCCTGCCCAGCTCAGGTTTTACCCCAGAATTGTCCCTTCCTGTCCCGCTGGGAGAACCTCGATTTCCCCCCCAGAATGTCCCTCACTAATTGCCTCGGTTTTAACTCAAAATGTTCATTTTACCCCCCCGGGAGAGACAGGAGGCCACAAGTCCCGGGTGCCCCGGGAACCCCCCCGGCCCCAGCCCGGCCCGGCCGCTCCTTCCCCGCTCGGTGCCACCGCCCTGGGGTGACAGGGAGGGGACAGGAACAACCCCCGACACACCGACCTGCCCCTGCTGCTGCACAGCGAGTGCCTGCCTCACATTTTCCAGCCCTTCAGTGTTTAACGTATTCGTACAAATGTTTTATTTTAATTTTCAAACCCTATGGATCCACGTTTGGAATTTCTCATATCTCAAAATCCTGTATATATTATAACAGGTATGGGGTTTTATTTTGAAATCAGTTTTCATATGAATTGATATTATTCATCAATAGATTTAAAAATAACAAACTTTAAAGAGTTCAGTATTTCATAGAGTCACACAGCCCCTCCTTATGAATTTTAAGGCATTTTTGGGCTGTCCCCTCCGTTCTTGGGGGAACCCACTGGACCCCCTTGACTCCCCACTCATATTCTCCACCACAACACCACCCTCCCAGTGACACCGGAGTGCCCCAAATGACATTATCAGAGATGATGACACAGAGCCCCCCACCCTGCACACGTGTCCCCAGGGATGGGACATGGCCGGGACATCCTCACTGCGACATCCCCGGGGTGCCGGTGCCGACATCATCACAGTCCATGTGCCCCGGGGGCTGTCCCGGGGGGTCCCTTGTGGCTCCGGGGGGACTTGGAGGGGGGCAGCTCCCACCTTGGGGACAGCAAAGGCAGGTGCCTCAGGGGGACAACTCCGTGTCCCCCCTCCAGACCCCACCTGGGGTGTTCCTGTGATTCTGCAGCCCCCGTGGATCTGCTGATGGATCCCAGCTCGCCACCGCAGCCAAACCCCTCATGGAGTGGCTCTCCAGGGCAGATAGGGCAGCTGTGGTCCCTCTTACCTGTGGGTGGGACACAGATCCAGCTCCTCCATGCCACCCCCTCGGAGATGTCCCCAGTGCTGGAAGTGGGGGACTCCTCTGGCACGGCCGTGGCATCATCGTATCCATTTGGGGTTCCAACCATGGGATCGTCGTAGCCATCCGAGGTTCCTGCTGTGGCATCGTTGTAGCCATCTGGGGTTCTGTGCCCAGGCAGGGCAGGGGGGGCTGGGACGGGCACGGGGGTACATGGCACTGACCCGGTGGCCATGGCAGGGACTGGCTGTGCCATCCCCCTCTGGCTGTGCCATCCCCCTATGGCTGTGCCATCCCCCTCTGCCCGTGCCACCAGGGATGTGTTGGTGGCCCTTGGTCCCTCAGGGAAAGGCGATGCTTCTCTGCCCACTAACGAGGGGGGACGTGTCCCCTCAGCTCCCCAGCCCTGCCGTGTCCCCTGTCCCCAGCGCTCCCCGCTGGGTTCCTGCCCTGTGCCCCTACCTGGGGCTGCCCCGGTGTCACTCCCCTCCACGCTGTCCCCGGTGTAATACAGCAGCTTCTTCACTGAGCCCTCCCGCGGGGAACCTGCAGGGGGAAAACAGAGTGTTGGGGGTGGCCAGAGGTGGCACCGCGGGTGACACAACCTCAGCCACAGAGCAGGGCTGTGATGGGACCCAGGGACCCCCCACACCACGGGGAGGAGCCAGTGCTGTGCCACCAGGACCCGCTGCCGCGGTGGGACTGTGGGGCAGAGCCCCCCTGTCCGGGCAGAGCTGGGGCACGGGGGCTGCACCGACCTGGGCGACTGGGCACCTCCTGGTACTCCGGCATGGCGCTGTAGTCCAGCTCCTCGTAGATGGCGTCGGGGATGGCACCCACGGCTCTGCCGGGGCCTGCAACAAGAGGCAGCGCTCTCCCAGGGCCGTGGGCACCGTGGGTGGCACCGGGGTCACCCACTGCCCACCCTCCGAGCCGTTCCACACGGGGGGAGCCCCTGAACCCCCAAAGCGGCTCTGCCCCGGCACCCACCCGCCGGGACCCACCTCGGCGCCAAGCGCGGGCACGGCACATCAGCACGGCCAGGGTGCCCAGGGCCAGGCACAGCAGCGTCCCCAGGACCACGCACAGCACCACCGGCACCGGCACAGTCCCCCTGGCCACCTGCCCGCTTGTCACTGGCACAGTCCCCCTGGCCACCGCAGGGCCGCTGCTGCTGGGGACAGCTGTGGGGACACGGCCAGGCAGTGAGGGCAGGGGGATCCCAGCCGGCCCGGCGGGGGGGCTGCTGGCACGGGCAGAGCTACCTGTGCAGGTGGCCCCGTCCGGGCACAGGGGGGTGGCTGTCTCGCTGGGGTTGTCACTGTCCTCCGCACAAGCCACGTAGGCGTCCCCTCCGGGGCCGCAGGCCTGCAGGTGCCAGGGTGCCGAGGGGCACCCCCAGAGCGAGCGGGCCCCCTCCTCGCAGCCCACCCAGGCCAGCCAGGCGGGGGCCGGCTGCAGGGCTGGTACGGGTGCCAGCTGCCCCCCGTCCCCACAGCCCAGCTGCCGGCAGACGGCGGCGGCGGTGCCGGGGCTGGTGCCGGTGGCGCACACGCGGCCCCAGGTGCCGTTGTGGAGCAGCTCCAGGGACCCGCTGCAGCGCCCGCGCCCGCCCGCCAGCCGCAGGGAGAGCTGCTCTGCGAGGGGAGCAGGGGGGTCACGGCACGGACGGGAACCCCCCGGGGGCTCTGCTGCTCCCCGCCCCGGGGACACCCGACACTCACCTGAGCAGACGGCCCCGGCCCCGGCCCCGCGCTCGCACTCGCGCCCTTCCGAGCGTGGGCATTCCCAGAGAGACTCCTCGCTCCCGGCGCACTCAACCACGTACGGCCACGCTGTCCCCGGCCCGGGGCCGAAGCGCGCCGAGCCGGGGGCCTCCAGTGCCGCGCCACAGCCCAGCTCCCGGCACACAACGGCGGCGGCCCGCAGGTCCCAGCGCTCCTGGCACACGCTGCTCCAGGTGCCACCGGCATAGACCTCCACCCGCCCGGCGCAGCGCCCGGCACCGCCCGCCAGCCTCACCCGCCGGCTGCCTGCGGGCACGGAAGGACCGGGCTGGGGGCTGCTCGGGGCACCAGCACCCCGGCCCTTCTCGGGACACCCACCTGAGCAGACGATGACCATCTCCTCAGGGCTGCTGGTTGGTGCAGGGCCCATCCCTAAGACATCAGAGATCTCCTCTGCCACGTCCTCTGTCTTCTCGAGGCTCCTGGTCAGCTCAGGGCCCATCCCCGAGATGTCGTACATCTCCCTCGTCACGACATCCACCTCCCTGGAGCTGCTGGTCAGTGCAGTGGGTGCCATACCCGAGGCTGTGTAGATCTCCTTTGGCAGGCCACAACCCAGCACAGAACACACCATGTAGACATCCCATCTCTTCCGCTGCTCCACAGGCACACGGCGCCAGGCTGGGGTGGTTATGGCCTCCTCCAGCCGCCCGTCACACCGGTTCTCACCCTCCACCAGCCGCACGGAATTGATGGTGCCTTCAGTGCCTGAAAAATCACCAGCAGTGCCGTAGGGGTCTGGCACCTGGTTCAGCCTTACCCTCACCCCAAAACAGCCCTGAGTGCTCCGCTCCCAATTCTTGGGGTGTCCCAAAAGCCCTTGGAGGCTCTTCCCACAGGTGCCACACAGACCTGAGCAGTTGACAGCGGCGGCGTTCCCCGGGGTGCAGGGGGGCTCCCCCAGCACCGCCACGGGGCACTCGCCCGGGTGCCGCTCGCTCCCGCTGCAGCCGAAGGCGTCCGGCCTCAGCGGCCCGTCCCCGCTGCCGAAGGAGCCTCCCGGGGGCACGGTGACGGCGTGGCCACAGCCCAGGTGGCGGCACAGGACGTCGGCATCGGGCAGGTCCCAGTCGGTGGCGCAGACGGACCCCCACGTGCCCCTCACCGCCACCTCCACCCGCCCGGCACAGCCCGAGCTGCTGTTCCCCAGCCGGAAGCCCGTGTAGGCTGTGGCAGAAAGGCCGTTCAGGGGGGTGATGCTGGGGGGACCCCCAACACCCCCGGTGTCCCCGGTGCTTACGGGAGCAGATGATGGTGGCGTGGCCAGCGCAGCCCTGGCTGTGGGGCACCCGCCGGGCGCAGGCGCTGAGGAGGGGCTCGGTGCCGGTGCAGTTGAACCCCCCCTCCCACAGCGGCCCCGTTCCCGCCCCAAACCGGCCGCTGCCGGGGATGGCCAGCGCCGCGCCGCAGCCCAGCTCCCGGCACACCACCTGGGCCACCTTCATGTCCACGTGCTCCGCGCAGACACCAACCCAGGCCTGGCGCTGCCGCACCTCCAACCGCCCGGCACAGGCTCTGTCACCTCCGACCAGCCGGGAAAACCCTGCGGGAGCGGTGCAGAGTTGGC
This sequence comes from Manacus candei, assembly GCF_025592945.1. Taxonomy (NCBI): domain Eukaryota; kingdom Metazoa; phylum Chordata; class Aves; order Passeriformes; family Pipridae; genus Manacus; species Manacus candei. Next base: position 3,332,616 of record NW_026138057.1, read on the forward strand.
ACTGAGGGATGTGCCGGGAGTGCCGCGTCCCTCCCAGCCCGGCTCCTACCTTGGCAGATGACGGAAGTGTCATAGTCATGGGGACCTCTGTAGGGTCCCCAGCCGCGGATCTTGCAGTCCCACAGTGTGGCCTCGTCCCCATTGCAGTCCACCAGGGCCAGGCTGATGGGCCCGGTCCCTGCGCTAAAGCGGTCACGGGAGGAGTAGGCGCCGGCAGCCGAGCCACAGCCCAGCTGCTGGCACACCACCTCAGCATCCTCCATGTCCCAGTTGTCATCTATAACCGAGCCCCAGTGTCCCCGCAGCTTCACCTCCACCCTCCCAGTGCAGGGACCGCCGCCATCCACCAGCCTCAGCTCCAAGGCCTCTGCACCGGGACACCGGCACAGCTCAGCCCTGCCTGGCACACCCTGGCACGAGGTGGGTGTCCTGGCACGGCCAGCCTGTCCCCCTCACCTGTGCAGATCACCCCCACGTCCCGCTCGTGGTCGCAGTAGTGCTGGCCCCATTCGTAGTGCGGACACTCCTCCAGCACCTCCTCGGTGCCAAGGCAGTAGAAGGGCTGGAGCCAGATCCGGCCGCTGCCCTGCCCGAACGGGGCGTACGGGGACGACGAGGCCACGCGGCCACAGCCCAGCTGCCGGCACACCACGGTGGCCCAGCGGGCTTGCCAGTCGAAGTCGTAGACACAGACGGAGCCCCACTCACCGTCGTGATTCACCTCCACGCGTCCGGCACAGCGCCCGCCGCCCCCCACCAGCCGCAGCTGCCCGGAGCCTGCGGCACGGAGGGGCCTGAGCCGGGCCCGGCACCGGCGGGTCCCCGCTCCCACCACCCCGCCACTCACCCCCACACAGCTGCAGGCACAGCAGCAGCCCCAGCGCCCCGACCGGCCCCATCCCACCGTCCCGCACCCCCAGCGCAGGCAGGGGATGATGTAGCGGCAGCGCCGGAGCCGGTGCAGGCGGCAGCACCAGGGGAGCCTTTATCAGCCGGGGGATCGCCCAGCTGCGGGGCCACGGCCTCCAATAACCTGCTTCGTGCCCAAATATGAGGCTCGGCTTCGCTTCTGGCGTCACACACCTCGCCACAGTGGGCCGGCACACGGATGTCCCCGGGGGGAGCCGCCCCCCCCCCAGCACCTGGGCCGGGGGGGCCCCTCCTGTACCCCCCCGTGGGTCCAACTCTGCCGCTGGAGCCCGGCAAGAGCCATCCCCGCGCTGACAGGATTCAGCCCCAATCCCGCCGGAGCCTCCACGGGACCGCCCCGAGGAGCGGCTCGAGGCAGAGCCCCGGGGCCCCCTCCCCGGTGCCCCCTCCCCGGGCGGTGGGAGCAGCCCCCGGCTCCCCGCGGGGGCGGCGGGTCCCGGTGCCTCGCGCGGGCGGTGGCACATGGCGGGGCTGCCGCAGCTGTGCCCCCGCGCTCGCCTCGCCGCCGGGGCAGGAAGGAGGCGGTCACCGCCCGCCGGGGACGCGGCCGAGGCACCGACCGCACGCGGCTCCTGCCACCTGCGCCGGCACCGATAACGCCGCCGCTCTGCGCTGCCCGCGCCCCGCGGCTCTGTCCCGCTGCAGCTCGGGAGCCTCCGGAGCCGCAGCGTTAAGGAGACGTCCCTGTCTGATCGCTCCTGCGGCTCCCTGCCGCCACGGTCCCAACGCCAGAGACTTTCACTGCTGGGAACAAAGCTCTGAAGATCTGCTTTGATAGGAAGTTCAAAAAATGTAGCTTCTCAGGATGAGAAGGATTTCTGTTTGCTGGAAAATCTATTTCCAGCTGAGCTCAGAAAGTACACACCAGAGGTTCAGGGAAAAGCAGAAGACTGAAGCAATGACCCACCAGAAACCCATCAGAACTCACTGGCGCTACTTCCAAGGCTGCTGGCAAAGCCTGGAAAGCCCTCAGAAGCCATACTGCTTTGTCTTGGTTTGTCCCAGTCTCTTCCTGGACCTCAACTGCTTTTAGCACAGATGCTGCTGTCTCTGTGAGAATCCTGGAGATTCCCTGGGCAGCTGATCCACTCTGCCCCGTGTCCTGCTCTCAGTTCCTGCCCAGCCAGAGCCAACTGTGCCAAGGGCACGAGCACTCCCAGCCTGGATAGGGAATGGGGGACTGGCTTGTGTACAATTCACCTAGAAAGTCAAACGAGGGTGTGGAAAGTATTGCAGAAACATGGTTGATAGAAAGGGGACATGAGAGAGATGCTATAGCTCTGGTCCCACGGTAAGAGAAAACTATTAGAAGGTCACAGTGTTTGAGAAACTGGGTACATGACAGAAGAAAAGAATATAACGGATGGGAAAGCTGAGCAAATAGCAAACAAGTAACCATAAGAAGGTTAAAGAATCAGCATTTGCGCAAATATAACTTAGGTAATTAGAAGCCAATGATGAGCTTAGCTTTTGTAATATGTATGAAGCTAATTATTAACCTTTATAAGCACAGAGCCTGCAACAATAAAGTTGGATAAGTTATTGATCAATTTTGTGGTCTAAAAGTGTCTTTATCCCGTCGTCTACAACAAATGGTGACCCCGACTCCAACCCGACTCTGACTCTACTAAAAGAAGACTTCTCGATTTAAAAGAAGACTTCTCGATTTAAAAGAGGGCTTCTCGGCTTAAAGAAGACTTCTCGGCTGGATTTAAAGAAACGGGGGAATCACGGTTGAGATGGCAAGGTGTCGGAGCCTTAGCAGCGAGGCTGGTCGAAAACAGTTGGCATAAAGGTGCAACTGTGGAAAAAGTTGGCATAAAGGTGCAACTTCGGACCCGGAGCGTTGTACAGACAAGCTCTGCCGTACGTGCTGCCGGACCTTGAAAGGGCTGCAACAGCGCTGACGTAGGTATGGATAGGCAAGCAGCATATAGTTTATTTTCTGAATTTTTACAGAAAAAGGGGGTTAAAGATTTAGATTTAAAAAAGGAACTTCCTGGGTTGCTTGATTATGGTAATGAAAAAGGGTGTTTTGTTAATCCTCATACTGTGCATTCCTTAGAGGAGTGGCGTAAATTTGGTGATAAAATATGGGAAGCTGTTTTAGATGATGATAAAGTTGCAGAAAAGCTACGAAAGCTTTGGAGGGTGGTTTATTATACATTGTTGCAACATGAGGCTGAACGCAGAGCAGCAGAGCAAGCACTAAATGTGAGACAGCAGAATAAAGAGTATAAGAATGCTGATTGGTTTTCTTATAAACCTTCTCCTCCAGCTATGCAGACAGTTCACCTCCCTGCTGTGCCCCCTGATCCTTCTAAAATAAATACAGATGGGTTGCTAGAATCAGAGACGTCTGCAGCTCCTACTGCACCACCTCCCCTGGCCGATGTGCCTAGCAGTCAGACTGACCCTCGGTTCAAACCTCCTCCTCCTCCTGCTCACTCGACCAAAGAGCCTGTCCCTGGGGCATTCAGTGACCTGGCGGAGGCCGTGGTAAAAGAGCGGAGAGAAACTTGGGCTGCGTTTGCTAAGCACTGTGTGGAGCAGGGTGATTCTCATGGGCTGCAGGCTGTGGATTCGTATGCCATTCCCGTTACTTATAATCTGGATGGGCAGGGAGGAATGAATGCTGTTATTACTGCATTAGATTGGAAATTCTTGGCACAATTGCGAAGTACAGTCAGTGAGTTTGGATTACATGCTGAACCAACTAAACAAATGTTAGATTATTTCTGGTATACACATCTTTTACTGCCATCTGATCTCCGATCTATAACTCGTATGATATTGACTGAACATCAGCAATTGTTATTTAATGCACATTGGCAAGCGTTAGTTCATGAAAGTGTAGCAGAACAACGGCTGCCCGGAGACCCTTTGCATGGTGTCACTATAGAAGAATTAATGGGCATGGGGGCATATACACACCCTGAGGCACAAGTTCATCTTGGCCCAGACAAAATTAGAGAGGCAATGGATCTTGTTAGAAGGGCTTTAGAAAGAGTTAAAGAGCCAGGAGGAGTACCTTTGTATATGGGCTTAAAACAAGGAAAGGATGAATCATTTGGAGAATATGTTGACAAGTTAACAGCTGCTATTACTCGAGCAGGAGTACCAGATTATATGAAAGGAACTATGTTAAAGCAGTGTGTGTTGCAAAATGCTACTTCAACAATTACGCAAATAATAAGTACGATGGGTCCTTATTGGACTATTGAGGAGTTATTAGAAAAAGCATTAGTTGTTCCTACAGGAGAGAATGCATTTATAGTTAATGCTATTCAAGATCTAGCTAAGGGACTTAAAGAGCAAGCTCAATGTTCCCAAGCTCAGGTTTTAGCTGCTCTTGCACCCCTTCAAGTAAAGGCACATAATTTTGCAGAAGGAAAAGCTCGATTAAAATGTTACCAGATAACTCCAACCAACAGTTTTTCACCGAACAATCCATTCCACGGACAGGAAAGCAGCTGCAATCTACCCCAGCCGACAATTGCGGATTACAAACCACCTCAACCAACACTCTCGGATTACAACCTGCCACAGCCGGCAGCCTTGGATTGGATTTGGCAACAGCAGTAGAAGTTACCTTGCTATCCACCCAACCTCAAAAGATTCCCACCGGGATTTATGGACCTTTAATAATAAATAAACAAGTGTTTGGTGCACTACTGATAGGAAGATCATCAGCTAGTCTTGCTGGATTATTTGTGTTGCCTGGACTTATTGATGCTGATTATACAGGACATTGTGATTAGCAAAACAGAAAGCAACTGAGAGCCACTGAGAACAAAAGGGATCTAATGTTGCATCTATATGGAAGTCTATCCTGCTTAAAAAAGGGAGAGAAATTAGACGAACTGGCTTTGCGGCAGATGCTACTTTCATGTAAGGGCCAGGGATATGAAGCGAACACTGTAACTGCCTGTACTATCTCTACTTGGAAAGAACTTAGTGATAAGCTCTTTACTGCTGCCTCTAAGGGAGAAAAAGTTGCTGCTTCCCTCCTTACAACTTGGCGATTGTTATCTGGAACAGTAAAAGACATTAAAGCACAGTCTGAGGACATTAGAATGCTACTAGATACCATCATACGGAGAAATCGTGCAAAAAGGGAGTCGAGCGGAGTTGAAGGGAGCCGGAGCGGGACGACAAATCACAGATCGGGGCCGGGGACAACCGAGCGGCCCCGCCAGCATGAACGCGGTGCCAGCGTCTCGGCAGTGCATATCCAGGACGATCGGAGACGACGGCTGCGGTGTGAAAGCACTGCTGATGGACCAGAGGTGAACTTTACGAACCCTGTGACTGAGTTCCACCTTAAGACATTTCCAGCTTTTCATCTGAGCTGTGCTGCGGGACTGCCCTGCCCGTTTGTGGCTGTGTTCACGGCGCTGGGTGCTTACACCGCCGTGCCGAGTGAGCCCGTGCCGAGTGAGCCCGTGCCGAGTGAACCCGTGCCGAGTGAACCCGTGCCGAGTGAGCCCGTGCCGAGTGAGCCCGTGCTGGCACCGGGTCTGTCCGCCCGTGGCGGGTGCCTGCGGGGCGGCGCCGGGCAGCGGGGCAGTGGCGGCGGTCGCCGCACAGAAGATTTGGAGACGGAACGATGAGACAGAAGGGGACATAGTCTTGCCCCCTGCAAAAGTAGTTTTATTGCCTTTATGATAAAATATCGTTGCTCTATGAGAAGGGTTGAAGATTTCCAAGATAATATTCTGTTCTTTCTTGCTGTATCTGTCTTTTACATGGAGAGTTATGCAGGATTTGCAGATTGCTGATGGCAACCATGCCATAAATTTCCTTTGAATTATGAAACTGATAAGAAGTGCACAGCCAATGACTACTTGGAAACGTGTGTGTGAATGATGGATGACTGAGGTGGCCACCTAAGAGTGTGTGAAAAAAGATTGTGTGAAAGAGAAAAGCTAATGACTGTGTGACTGTGTAAACCTAAAAATACTTTCTACTGGTGTCAGGATTTTAGAGATGTGTAACATGATTCTGTTGAACCATAGTGACTCCTTATTCTGAATGGTATATGAATTCTTCAAATTCCCACCATGAGTGGTGAGGTTTTAGTTATTTCTAGACTAGATACAAGTATCTGGTGTAAACTTTGTGCATTTGTATCATTTTTAGAAACGTGGCAGTACGAATTACAACAAACCACTGGTTTGCCACTAGCCGCAGCTTTGCAACTATTTGAAAGCAGTGAGCAAAAAGCCTTAGCATATTTACGTTGGAACACAAAGCATATTATCAAGCGCATAAGCATCATAAGAGACATTAAGATAATAGCTGCCCGTTGTCGGAAAAGAACACCCTTAACAGTTGTAATACCTGATGAACCTTTTCAAGGGAATCCACAGAAATATTTAGACCTTTGTGTCAGGAAATATAATCACAGTATCCACAACAATATCTAGATTTTTGTGTGGAGGTACACGGTCAGAAATTTAAAAGAAAATGATGATTTCTTTATGTTTTTGGATTTTGAAGATAATTCTGATAACACAAGGACATCCTAGTATCCCTGTTGGACCCAGAGAAAACATTTGGGTAACATTTGCCAACCAAACAGGTCAATTGGACTTCTGTCTAAGTTTAGCCTCAGCGTCAGATCCTTTTCAAACATGTCTTATTGGCATTCCTTACCTTGATACAAATGATTTTGCAGGATGGGTTAGCTCTAATTATGACAAAACCAAGGTGGAATCAGTTTGCAATGTAACAAAAGAATGCACAAACGGCACCAAAGGCACTCTTTTGTTAGTGGCCAGTCTGAACAGGCCTATGGCAGATAGTCCCAGTGAGTTACAATTATTTGGAGCTGTGTATGGAAATGACTCTTGCTTTAGACTCAATATGAAAAAGGAAAAGATTTTTCTGCAGTGGCAACAAACAATTGGAAATGTATCCACTACAAACGTAACAGCACAGAACCCTCCATACGATAATGTAACCTGGTGCCAAGGTTATGCCAAAAATGTGTCAGTCAGTGTGACAAAGCCAAAATATTTACCACCTGGTTATTTCTTAATTTGTGGCAATAGAGCATGGTCTGGCATTCCTAAATACCCCATTGGTGGGCCGTGCTACTTGGGAAAATTGACTATGTTTACACCCACTATGAGACAAATAACGCATTTGAAAAAGAGAAATATTCGGAACAAACGAGACACTGAATTTGATAAATACTGTAAATCAGTAGAAAACCAACCCATTAAATTTTGGTCACCTACGGCAAATTTCTTTGCATCCCTGTTTGCCCCCGTTGGAGCAAAAAAGAGTCTAGTTCTTGTCCAAAGAACAGCTTGTTGGGCAAGGGATCAAATGAATAGAACCTCAAAAATTCTAGGGAAATTGGCTCATGACTTTGATGAAATAAGACATGCTGTTTTACAGAATAGAGCAGCTATAGATTTTCTATTGCTGGCTCAGGGGCATGGATGTGAAGAATTTGAAGGCATGTGTTGTATGAATCTTTCTGATCACTCTCAGTCCATCTACCAAAAACTAAAAGAAATGCAAGGTCATTTAGAAGACTTTAAAATCCAAAAGGATCCTATCAGAGAATGGTTAGCAAAGTTAGGCTTAGGATCATGGCTTGCTGAGATCACTAAACAAGCTATTCACTTTTGCTGATATTGTTAGCTGCTTTATGCATCGTTCCTTGTATTTTTAAGTGAATACAGAACATGCTAACGAAGGCAATGAATGATGTATTTTTAACAATGTCTAAAGAAAAAGGGGGAAGTGAGGAAAGTATTGCAGAAACATGGTTGATAGAAAGGGGACATGAGAGAGATGCTATAGCTCTGGTCCCACAGTAAAACTATTAGAAGGTCACAGTGTTTGAGAAACTGGGTAAGTGACAGAAGAAAAGAATATAACAGATGGGAAAGCTGAGCAAATAGCAAACAAGTAACCATAAGAAGGTTAAAGAATCAGCATTTGCGCAAATATAACTTAGGTAATTAGAAGCCAATGATGAGCTTAGCTTTTGTAATATGTATGAAGCTAATTATTAACCTTTATAAGCACAGAGCCTGCAACAATAAAGTTGGATAAGTTATTGATCAATTTTGTGGTCTAAAAGTGTCTTTATCCCGTCGTCTACAACACGAGGGGATTGTTGGACTATCTGGCTCCTTAGGGAACCTGCTGGGAGCAGAGAAGCACAGCCCCAAATCTCCAGCTGTGGGTGGAGTCGTGGAACATAAACCAGCACAAATGGATCCCCCAAAATGAACGGTGGGAGAGCAGGACCAAATAAGGGTCACTGTCCCTGGGGAAAGGCCAAAGGAGTTGGTTGGGACTTGGATTGTCCCCTGGGGAGATGCTGGTTCCTGGTATGGAGAGAATGCCCTCCCTCAGGCTGCCAAGATCTCTCAGTGCAGCGGCTTTGGCCGACAGGGCAGCACAAAGATTGTTCTCTGCGGGGGCCCAGGTTTGGGTTCCGGTCTCAGCTTTGCAGGTTTAGAGGAATTCTACCTACAGCCCGCAATTCCATGGGGAGTTCCTGCTGGAACAGCCTCCCAGTGCCTCCTGGAGCCCGGCTATTCCCCTGCAGAGCTGCTGCTTTAAGGCCAGGTTTGCCAGGAAGCAGCCACGGTTCCAGGTTTGCTCAGCGGGATCGGGACAAGGACAGGTTGATATTCCATAGAATTTGCTGTTTGTAACCCTCCTGCCCCGGCCCCACTGGTGTCCCTGTGGGAGACAGCTCTGGTTGCCTGGAAATGACCTGAACAAACAGTTTTGTTGATGGATCTGGTCTCCCCCTGGCCGAGTTATGGAGCAGAAGCACCAACCCTTGCCCAGCTCTCAGTTCTGCAACTGCAAATCTTCGTATCCTGGGATTGGGATCGGGATCGGCACCGGGATCGGGATCGGGACCGGGATCGGGATTGGGATCGGAGTCGGGATCGGCATCGGGGTCGGGACCGGGATCGGGGTCGGCACCGGGATCAACACCGGGATCGGCACCGGGATCGGGATCGGCATCGGGATCGGCACCGGGATCGGAGTCGGGATCGGCACTGGAATCGGCACAGAGCCCCCTGCCCATGGCTGGCAAATCAGGGCCAGGGCTCGGCCTCGCTGCAGCCCCCCACACAGGAGCAACTCAGGGCTCAGCCCAACCTTTCCCTGCTTGGCCACTGCAGAGACCCTCAGTTCACCTCAACACATTCCTTTTCTTCCCAGCACACTCCCTGAATTTTAACACCCACAGTTTTCTGGGACTGTCCCCACTCATTACCTCAGGTTACCTCAATGTGTTCATTCCCTGCCCTGGTCAGAATGAACCTCCTTTTCAACCCCCAAAATTTCCCCTTCCAGCCCACTGCTGATTACCTCTTCTTGAACACAAAATGGTCATCCTCTCACCTAGACACTATCTCCTTTTTAACCCCTAAACTCTTCCCTACTGCACACTCCTGATTACCTCTTTTGGACCTCCAAATATTCATTCTCTGCCCCGTAGATTTGCTCAAGTTTGACCCCCACAATTTTGCCTACCTCTCCACATCTGATCCCCTCATGTATACCTAAATATGTTCATGCTCTACCCTACAGACCACCTCAAGTTTACTCTCAAAACTTTCCCCACCTGCTCACCACTGACTACCTCCTTTGGACCTCCAAATATTCATTCTCCACCCTGGAGAGTTTCTCAAGTGTTACCTGTCCACTGATGACTGCCTTAGTTGATCCCAAAATGTTCATTCTCTCTGCCAGACACTGCCACACATTTTACCCCCAGAACCTTCCCTGGGCCCGCTGTGGTGTCCACTCCTGACTGCCTCCTCTGCACCTCTCAGGATTCATTCTGGACCCTGGAGATTACCTCAGAGATTTCTGCCCTAAATGTCCCCACCTGGCCACCACTGATTACCTCAGCTGACCTCATGATGTCCTTTCTCTCCCCTGGAGATAACCTTGTTCAGAACCCCCAAAGTTTTAACCCAAAATATTCCTTCTCTGCCCTGGACAGTACCTCAAGGTTTACCCCTATAATTTTCCCCAGATGTCCACAACTGATTACCCCAGTTTACCTCAGGATGTACATTCTCTCTGCTCCACATGACATCAAAGTTTACAAACACAAATTTTCCCTCCCTGCCCATCCCTGACTGCCTCACTTCACCCCAAGGTATTCATTCACTCTGCTACAGAGTGCCCAGATTTTACTCCCACAATTCTCCTTACCTACCCACATGTATTTGTACAGAGGAGCTGACTACATATTCATTCTCTATCCCATGGATTACCTCCAGTTTACCCTAAAAACAATCCCCAACTCTCCACCACTGACTACCTCATTTCTACTTCAAAATATTCATTCTCTGCCCTGGACGTTCCCTCAAGTTTTACCCCCAAAGGTTTCCCTCCCTGCCCACCCCTGACTGCCTCAGTGCCCACCATGATGTCCATCCTCTCTGCTACAGGTCACCTCACACTGCACCCACTACATTTTCCCCACCTCTCCACGTCTCACCAACTCACTTCTACATCAAGATGTTCATTCTCCACCCAGCACACCACCTCCACTTGACTCTCAACACTTTCCCCACCTCTCCACCACCCAGGAACTCATTTTCACCTCAGAAGATTCACTCTCTGCCCTGCACATTCCCACAGGTTTTACCCCCCACATTTTCTCTGCAGGTCCAAAAGGTTCACCCCAGTTTACCCCAGGAGGTGCATTCTCTCTCCTCCACATTACCTCTGATTTCACAAACAGAAAGTTTCCCTCCCTGCCCACCACTCACTGCCTCACTGCACCTCAAAAGGCTCATTGTCTCCCCGAGGTGACATCCACACTCACCCTCACAGTTTTCCCTGCCTGAAAACTATTTATTACTTCATTTTTACCTCCAAAGATTCATCCTCTGCCACAAAGATTACCTCAAATTCTTCCCCCAAAACCTCCTTACCTGTCCACTACTGATTGCCCCAGTTTACCCCAGGAGGTGCATTCTCTCTGCTCCAGATCACCTCAGGGTTGACAAACAAAATTTCCCTCCCTGCCCACTACTGACTGCCTCCCCTTACCCCAAAAGATTCATTCTCTCTGGGACAGATTGCCCCAGATTTCACTCCCAACATTTGCCTCACCTATCACGTCTGACCAGCTCCTTTGTACCTACAGAGGGTCATTCTGCACCCCACACACACCTCAAGCTTATCTCAAACCTCTCCCCACCTGTCTGCCACCGAGTGCCTAATCTTTACCTCAACAGATTCCTTCTCTTCCCAGCACATTACCTGAACTTTAACACCCACAGTTTTCTGTGTCTGTCACCGCTCACTACCTCAGGTTACCTCAGTGTGTTCATTCCCTGCCCTGGACAGAATGAACCTCCTTTTTAACCCCCAATATTTCCCCTTCCAGCCCACTGCTGATTACCTCTCTTTGAACACAGAAGAGTCATTCTCTCCCCAGAGATTATCTCCTTTTTAGCCCCCAGAGTCTTCCCTACCTGCACACTCCTGATTACCTCTTTTGGACCTCTAAATATTCATTCTCTGCCCTGCAGATTTGCTCCACTTTGACCCTCAGAAATTTCTCTGCCTCTCCCCTACTGACTGCCTCACTTGATTCCAAAATGTTCCTTCCCTCTGCTGCACATTGCCACAGATTTGACCCCCACAATTTTCCCTACAGGTCCACCACTGAGTACCTCCTGTTCACCTCTCAATATTCATTCTCTACCATGGAGATTACCTCAGACATTTCCCCCCAAAACTTTCCCTGCGTGTCCACTACTGATTACCCCAGTTTACCTCAGGATGTACATTCTCTCTGCTCCACGTGACCTCAAAGTTTACAAACAGAATTTGCCTACCTGCCCACCACTGACTGCCTCACTGTACCTCTAAATGGTCATTCTACCTCCACAGATGAGATCAAGTTTTACCCCCAACATTTCCCTGCCTCTACATCACCCATTTTCTCTTCCTGACACCCCAAATTTCCATTCCATCCCAATACATTCCCTGAGTGTTTCCCTCCCAAGCATCCTTCCCCTGTTCCCTGTTTAAGAACTCTCACTCCAGCCCCAGGCTCTCCACTCCTCCCTCAGTGGGACCCCTCCAAAATGCACCTCCCTCCCCTCTGCAGCACCTCACCTTTTCCTACACAAACAGTTGCTGTGTCCCCTCCAAATTACCCCAAGGTTGCAGCTACAAATGTCACCTCTGTCCCTGCCATGTTCTCCCAGGTTTCCCCAGCTGGGAGCTGCAAGGAATTCAGGCCAGGGAATGGACATCAGGGAACAGCTGTACATGCAAAGGCAGAAAGAGAAGATCTGTCAGCAAAAGGCAGGAAGAAGGGGACAGGTTTCAGAAAACATTTCTGCAATCCAAGGAATAACTCTTTCCAGTTTCCCGGAGAGAAGGACAGGAACTCACAGCCACCAAGGCCTGACAGTCCCCTGCAGCCAGAGCTCAGCACACACCCAGAGAGGCAATTCCAGCATCTAAAACAAAAAAAAGAAGACAAAAGTGATTTATTTTGTTTTAAAGTTCCTTTAAGCTGTTCAAAGCAAAGCAAGCCTTGCTTTGGTTTCAGTTGGGTGAACAGTGAACGCTGGGCACAGGGCACGTCATTAATGCCCAGGGGATGGGGCTTTGTGGGGGAAGAGCAGCTGATGGAGTTGCCCAGTCCAATTCCTGCCCAAGGCCTGATGGCCCAGGACAAACCCTCTGGTAGGCAGTGGGTTTGTTCCCTCTAATGGTCTGTGCCCAGTGTGTCCCTGTGGGCAGTGCCAGGCTGGGGACAGGCACACGGAGCTGGCAGCACTCTCTGCTCCAAAGACACTTCTGGGCTCCTTGGAAACTGCCTCTGACACTTGGTTTTCTCCAGGAGAAATTAAGGAATTGCTCATGGCAGTTTGGAGATGAAGGTATCCCAAAGGGAAGGAAAGAACAAACAGTCCTGTCAGAGCCCTTGGGATCTGCTGGGCTGAATTGGGAAGGGCCCCTTATCTGCAGAGCAAATACAGGACAACCTCAAACACAAAGCCCAGACTGTCAAGTGGGGCGTGAAAGCACCACTGGGACAAACCTCCACTCTCCTGATTCTTTTCAGGGGCTGCTCCAACCCAGCTCTGAAGCTGCCAAGCCCAAACTGTCCCCAGCGCTCTGGAACAACAGGATCTTCCCAGGGATGATGCATTGGAAGCACAGCCCTCATTCTCACCCTCCACACACTCCCAGGCTCACCCCAAATTCAGGACAAGGGGCCAAAGGCCACTCGGGCCGGGGCTCTCTCTGTCTCTGCGGGCTCAGGGACTGCAGCCACCAGGGCCCTCCAGCACGGACAGCCTGGACCCAGAGCAGATCCCTGGGGATTAGCAGCGTCCTGGGCATCCCTGGAGACAGAAACCATCAGCCTCTGGGATAGCACTTCATTGCCAGCACACACAGCCTGCCACATTTAGGGGGGCAGCTCTCGGACCACAAAGCCCAGTCTGACCCAGTTCTCCTGGGCACCAACACGGACTCCACAAACCCACCAGAATGAGAATGTTCTGCTGCTTTGACAAACTTCAGCCCAGCTTTGCAAACCTCAGTCCCTGCAGCTCCTGCTCTCCAGAGCCCCGTTCAGGGCTGGCTCCAGTTCCCTGGAGAACCTGCCCCAGCCCCACTCTGGGCCAGGCTGAGCAGAAGCCACTGGGCTGCACAAGGAAGAACCCTCCCCTGGCTGCTGCAGCTGGAGGGAGATCCAGCTCCAATGGAATGCTGGCACCAGCCTCCCAGATGGTCTCTCCCCAGCCCTTGGCAGTGGCTCAGAGTGGCAGCAGCTCCAGTGCCAGCTGGGTCCCTGCACGAGTCCTTGTCCCAGCCCTGCCACATGGACACCCACGGGAGACACCCACGGGCACACAGGCCTTGCTTGCACAATTCCTCACCCACAGCTGAGGGAAAGCCACACAATATTAAGAAATTCGCTGGGCTGAGAGCACTCATCACTCCAGTCCATCAGGAGTTGGAAGGCCCGAGTCAGTGGGGGAAAAAGCACCCTAAACAAACCAAACCACCCCAAATTTCAAGATAAAAAGAAGCTGCTTCCTTAACAGGAGCACACAAAACTCATTGAAGGCAGAGAGGAAATTACAAACAAAGACCTAAAAAGATGCTTTGCATTGATACATTGCATTGATCATTCCAAAGGAAATTCTCCACAGAGCAGAAGCAAATACCAATACTTTGTCCTCTGTTGAAAATTAACAACTTGAGGGGCTGGACATGTCCAGTGAGGGTTCAGGGTCTGGTGGGTCCTTTATGGCTGATCCCGACCGGCCCAGGCCAAACCCAACCACCCCCATGGCTGCTCCATCCCAGACCTGGGGGCAACATTCAGACAGTTTGGAAACACTCCCCTTCCCTGCTACTCCCTCCTTCCTTACACATCCAGTGCCCAGGGAGCAAATGCCAACAGGCAGAAGGAGAGAAAGGTGTCCCTCTGACTTACCCCACCCCACGGCAGCACCAGGAGCCCCCAGCCCGGCCGGCGGGGCTGCAGCCTCTTGCCTTTGGCTGCTCCCAGCCCAGGGCACTTGGCAGAGCTGGGCTGGATCAGGGCTTTGGCCTGGCCTGGAAGAGAGGAGAACAAGGCAATTAAGGGCACTGGGCAAGTCAAAGGCTCCTGCCCTTCACCCTTCTCTCCTGATTGCTCACTAGAGGGTTTTAGCCATGAAAAATCCAGGACGGACACCAAATAAAATGGGACCTTCTCCAGCATTTTCATTCCTATCTGTTTCAGGCACTAAAAGGAGGCTCATCTTTCTTACTGCATTCCTTGCCCCATTTGAACAGAACCCTTTTCATTCCAAACCCCCCTTGTGAGTCAGTCCATCCTCTGCCACTGGACTTTGGACAAAGGAAGAGACACATGGGATGCTGGAGCCCAGGAAATGAGGGAGAGAGACCTGACAGGGAAAGGTTTCAAGGCACTCCAGAACTCAGAAATATGTTCATGCCTTGCCAGCCCACCCTAATTCTGTGCCACCCACCTGAGCTGGGCAGGTGAGGCCAAGGCTCCCCTTCCTGCTGCCAATCACTGTCCCAGCACACGGATCCCCGTGCTGG
This sequence comes from Manacus candei, assembly GCF_025592945.1. Classification (NCBI taxonomy): domain Eukaryota; kingdom Metazoa; phylum Chordata; class Aves; order Passeriformes; family Pipridae; genus Manacus; species Manacus candei. Next base: position 3,347,646 of record NW_026138057.1, read on the forward strand.
GCAGCACTTGGGAAAACTTGGGAAAGGCAGAAGGGAAATGGCACTGCCTGTCAGAAAACATGTCTGTGAACATCCCTTCTGCACCAATGTAATCCCATCCCTCTGCTCCAATAAACCCAGGGCAGGCAGGTCTCTCCAGCCCAGGGAGAGCAGGAAGGAGAACTGCAGGAACACAGGCAGGCACGGGCAGCTCTTGGCACTGATTCCCTGCAGACCTCTCTGCACTTGGGGCTCTTGGCACTTCAGTTCTAAGGAATGGGGGGGCAGCAGCCCAGGAATGCCCCTCAAAACCAGGGGCCTGGGCAGCTGGAGATTAGAGGAGGGGAGTTGTGAGGGGAGACACGGAGAGAGAACATGAACGGGGGTTGTTTGGGAACAGGCTGTGTGTCCAGCAGGGATGGGAACTGGAAACACGGGAGGCTGGAGGAAGGCAGGGGGTGAGCACGGGCCTGCCTTGGATGGATCCTTTTTCCCTTGGCTCAGGGGCCTCAGCTCCACCTCTCTGAGAGCAGCAGGGAACTGCTGCAGGGGAAGAGTTCAGTTAGGCACAAGCCAGTGATGCAGCCACAGGGGCAGGGGAAGAGGGGAGAGGAACTGACACCAAAGTGACACAATCACCACTGAAAGGGACTTTATTGAGCTGCAGCACAAACACCTTCACAGCAGGCCAGGGCAGGAGGTGCCCACAGGACCACCAGCACAGCAGCTGGGCTTGCAGGAACACCATCTTCTCAAGGGATGGAGCCAGGGGCTGACAGTGGGGATCCAGCCTGGGGGGCTGGAGAGCACTCAGGCATCAGGGCTCTTCTTGCCACAGCTGGACCAGCTCAGTGTCCCTGCAGAAAGAGAAGGCAATGATCCTTTCTGAAACCAGAATCTCCCCCCCTTTGCTTTCCCATTCCAGGTTTGGTTCCCTACACAACTGAGGCCCTTCCAGGCCTTGCCAAGGGGCAGCCAAGGAATCCAACCCAAGAACCTGCCAGGGACCAACATCTGTGCCACAGCAACATCATTCCAGGTCTCCCCCTGACAAAACTCTGCTTCTCCCAACAGCTCCAGGGGCACCACAACTTACCCTGGAGGGACAAAGGCTCCTTTTGGGAGCACCACGAGCCATCTCTTCTGTAGCAATGGAATTCCATCTCCTGGACAAGCTGGGAGAAGCAGGGAAGAAAACCAGGACCTTACAGGTCAACTGGGGGCACCTCTTCATCCAACAGCAGCTCCAATAAAGGTATTGAGTCAACACCTCACCAAAGACACAGGAAAACAAGGAGCCACACTCCTTCTGTTGTGTTATGGACTGAGGAATTTGGACCTGTGCCTGACCAGGACATGTGCAAACCAAATGCTGGGGACTGGAACACACACCTGGCACTCCTGCAGCTCTTACCATTACAGTGCAGAGAAAACAGCCATTTGGACCATCACTGCTCATTTCTTAATCCCAATCCCACGCTTCTTTGGCACTTGGAGCACCACTTTTATCACCCAATTACAGTCCATTAGAGAGCTCCATGTCTAGCAGGGACAGGGACCCCTGGGATACTCTCAGCAATGCCTGAATCCATGGCAGAGACCTTGCTTTGAGCTCCCCAGGGCCGGGCACCCCGAGGATCTCCCCGAATAATCCTTTTGGTGCGCGCTGGAGTCCTCGGGGTGCCCCAACCCGGGGGGCACCAACAGCACTGTCCCTCCAGGGGCCCAATTTGGTCCCAAAATGCAGGGGGATCTTGCCTGTGTCCCAGACTGGTCCGGGGATCTGAGGCCCTTCCCGAGAAAATCTCGGTGCCAGCGTGAAGGGCCAGAGATCCCTTGGAGCCACGGGAGAGCAGGCACAGAGTCCCTCCTGGGGGCCAATTCTGCTGCCTGAAATCAGCTCTTCAAAGAAACCTCTAAGAGCCAGTTGGTGAGTTTTAGAAGCCAGCCATTCCTACGCTCTAAGATATTTTAGGAGCTTATTGACTGAAAAAGCATAAAGCTTTTATCATGGACATCTGACCTCCAACAGACAGCTCCTTTCCCCTTTCAGTACAAAATTATTTTCATGGGATCGTTTAACAGAAAGTGCCCAGGAACTCCAGACTGTGCTTTCCAGAACAGAAAATAAACAGAGGGAAGGAGCTTTGCACAAGTGTAACACACTCCAGAACAGACCTGACTTTAGTTCTACTCCTTGTGTTCAAATACAGCAGACAAAAGCTCCAGCAGGAGAGCTGGCACGTTACTCGTGGTACCCTGAAAGTCTATCTTATGAGGGCTGTAGGAAAATCACAGCTGTACGAGTCCCTTGTGCCTGCAGATGCCTGGGGAACCTTTCCATCCGGTGGTACTCGACATCCTGCTGAGAGAGCAAGGAAACCTTTAGCATAAAGCTTGGGAGGAATCCAAAGCTTCCTTTGCTTGGAGCTTTGTGAAGTTTGCAAGCAAGAGGGGGGAAATTTGCATCTCCTTTGGTGCAGGTGTCAACAGAGACCAACAGAGCTTTTGCCTTTTTCAGACAACTGTGCCCTTTTTGGCTCCCCGGCAGCTCCAATGGCACCAGAACCCCCTTCCTGCACACCCACGGGTGTCACACACAGGCACCCACACACCTTTTCTCCAGCCCACACGTGGCCAACATTTCCTCACCCTGAACATCCCAAGGGCAGTATTTTTGCTAGAGAGCACAGCAACCCCCCTGTCCTTGCAAAAAAGGAACCAGTTCTCCCGGACATTTCTCCAACACTCAAGGTCTTTTGAAGCTGCTCTCATGGCACCAAACCTGCTTGGGGTCTCTCCCAGCTGTTGGCTCTCCTTGGAGTTAACAGGCACACACTCCATTCCATCCTCCCCCAGCCAAACCCAATTCTCACCGGCAGGACGGGCCCTGCCCTTCCCTGTCCAAGCTCCCGGGCTCGGCCCAGCCGTGGGGACAGAGCAGCTTCCCAAGGCAGCTCCCGCCCGGCAGGAAGCACAACTCGCCACACTCCACCAGCCGCTGGGCACGGACCTGAGCTGAGCCCCGGCGCGGCCCCGCCCCCCGTTCCCTCAGCGCGGCCCCGCCCCCGTTCCCTCAGCGCGGCCCCGCCCCCGTTCCCTCAGCGCGGCCCCGCCCCCGTTCCCTCAGCGCGGCCCCGCCCCCGATCCCTCAGCGCGGCTCCCGCCGCCGCCGCATCCCCGGCGGGCGCTGCTGGGGCCGGGGAAGGGCGGGTGGGAGCTCCGCGGTCACGGCCCGGCCGGGAGCTCTCCCGGGACAAGGGGAGCGGGGCGGGGAGCGGGGCCTGCGGGGACAGCGGCGCTCTTGGGGGCGGGCAGGGCGGGGCCGGCGCGATCCCGCGGCGCTTCGCTCTGGGCTCTGGGGCTGTTCCGGGCTGGTTTTGGGTGCGGGTTTTGGGGCACTGCGCACACCCTGCCCTGGTCACAGCCCCGCCCCAGCTCGCTGCACTGCCCGTACCCCTTGCTCAGCTCCGCGGGGATTTGTGCCTCCTCTGAAGGTGACAAATGTCTGCAAAGCCAGTCAGGAAGCCGCTCGAAGTTCTTTTCTGCCAGCACCGCAGTGGTCGAAAAGGAAACCAGAAAAACAGGAAAAAAAGCCCCCAAAACCGCACAGTGCCAACCCCCAGCTCCTCCCGCTAAGCCCAGGCACTCCCCCTGGAGCAATCTTGGATGTTCCTTTGGCATCCAAGGACTGGCACAGCTCAAACTGATGCCATTAAATTCTCCTTCTCCCAAATCCAGGTTCTCCTTTGCTGCGGAGTTTTTGCCCATCCCACAGTCCAGAGGGACCTCTGGCAGCTGCACTGCCCAAGAGCTGCCGTGGGACTGCTGGGGAATGCACCACTGGAAGCAAGACAGAAATAAATTAATTCAGAGCACTACCTCGGAAGATTGAAGGAAAAAAACCTCCCAACATTCCATTGCCTCCCTTTCTAAAGGGAACCGTGTGAGCTCCGTGTGAGCCGGGAGGCTCCGGGCTGTGGGAAAGCACCCGGAGGGATGGAGGGAACACGATGCTCCTCTCCTCGCTCCATCCCCAGCACAGCCCTCGGGATACTCGGCACCACAGCTGGGGGATGGCCCTTCACTCCATCCCCATGGATCCTGCTGCCCCCCCCAGAGCCAGAACCACCTCCGGAGGGGGGATGGAATGCTGGGCACGGATGCTCGGCTGGAAGGCAACACATCCCCAGCAGCACCCAAATCCCTGCAGCTCCGTGTTTGCTGCCACCCAGCTCAGCTGATCCCCCTCTTCAGCATCCCTGGGTGTTGTCCAGGAGCACCTGCCCAAGGGGATGTGCCATAAAAATGCCCCTTCTCCAGATAAAACTGCCCCCTCTCCTGAAACTTCTCCTTTGGGAAGGCAGCAACGCAGGGAACGGCAAACATCACCTTTGGGATGTGCCTGAGGAGGATTTCCCGACTTCCCTTGAGAAACCCACACAGAAAACAGCCCAAAAACTTGTGTAGTTATGCACACTCAAACCAAATGAATACTCAAACCAGGCTCAGGCCAAGGGCAAAAGGCAGCTTCAGCATCCCACAGAGGAACAGGAGAGCAGCTCAGGATGTATAAAAATGTCCCAAACACATCCCAGAATTACAGTTAGAGACGGGGATCAGCTTCAGCCCCTCAGCATTTAGTTTTCCATTTATAAATACCAATTTTTATTGTTTTAAGCAAATACAGTTAATTGCACACGTGCCTGGTTGGCAGGGGAAGAGTCCAGCACCAGCATTTTAGAGTTTAATTTGGAGAGGGGGAAAAAAAAAAGCTAAAAATTGCCAAATCTATAAACCAGGAAGTTTTTACACTTGAGTTTGCTGTATGTTTCCCTTCCAATGTTATTTTCAGGAAGTAACAAAACCATCACACATGTGAGGGACTAAAAAGGTGATTTAAGGAATGTTTTACTCTCACACTTTCTCACTTTACCCCTCACAACCACCACATCATGGACCAGATGCTCAAAAATCAGTGTTCAGTAGCTGCCATTGGAATTTTAAGGGGCATCAAGGAAGCCTTGATAAATATTTGGGTAATTTCTCAAGACAGGTTTTCCTTCTCCATCTGTGTCAGTGTCCAGCACAATTCCCTGTTCCTGCTTGGTCACCAGGAGCTGCCAGAGGAAATGTCAGTCGTCGGCTTCACCTCCTTGGCGTCGCCTCATTAGTCCAGAGGTTAATTAATTGGAAGATAATAAATCTGCTAAGTGGTAGAAGAAGATCACAGCGAAGCATCAGCTCTGCCACAGGATATTCCTGCTCCCGGAACCCGATCCCTGATCAATAACTATCCTCCAAACTCAGTTATTCCAGCTAAACCACAGCAGCACAATTTGGAGGGACAGAAGTTTTCAGCCTCGTGGGAGTGATGGGAGGAACTTCTCTGGGAGGAAATCCTCAAGTTTAAAATCTTATTCCTCACTTCTCTGACTAACAAACCTCTTAAAATCCAGTCTGGATGGCGCAGGAAAGCTCCTTGGTCCCGCTAGGAAATTGCTCTCCCCTAAATATCTACAAAAGGCATTATCAGTTATTTCAACTGAGTCAATGAATCATTAAGGAAAAGAGAAAACAAGTAATCTGGAAAAAATTTTGGCTGAAGTTTTCCTCAGGAATGAGCTGGGAGATCAGCAGCAAGGCTGTCCGACAGGCAGAGTGTGTGATATAAAATATATATTTGCATACATAAATATATATATTTATATCACAAAGTATATATCTCACATTTATCTACCATATATATACACATGACCACAAATATTTCTCTGTCACAAACTCTACCTATAAACTCCCACACGCACACCTGTTTTCAGGAATGTGACATTTTTAGGGATCCTCAAATCAAACACATGCAGTGCTGCACGAGGGAAAACAAACCACGATTTTATCCCATTAAATCCAAGATGTTTTCCTGGATGTGCTGCTGGGTGTGTTCTCCTGTAAGCTCCTTTGGCTTATCCACGAAGTGCACTCGGAATTGTCAGGATCATGAAACCCCTTTGGCATTTTACTGTCTCTGCAGTACCCGCTGGGATGAGTTTTTCCAGAATTATTCCTTCCGGTCCAAGCGCATCTCCTCGAGTTCCCTCTCGCTTTCTGCATCCTGGAAATGCAAGAAGGGAAGAGATAAATGCACAGCTCAATTGAAACAACTAAAAAAAGACAATTTCCCTTCTTTCTACAACCCTAAACCAGTTCTTAAGCATATCAGAGAATCAAAGAATCCTGGAATGGTTTGGGTGGGAAGGGACCTAAAGCCCACATCCAGTGCCACCCCCTGCCACGGGCAGGGACACCTTCCACTAGCCCAGGTTGCTCCAAGCCCCATCCAACCTGGCCTTGGACACTTCCAGGGATGGGGCAGCCACAGCTTCTCTGGGCAACCTGTGCCAGGGCCTCACCCCCCTCACAGGGAAGAATTCCTTCCCAACATCCCATCTAACCCTGCCCTCTGCCAGCTTGAAGCCATTCCCCCACGTCCTGCCACTCCTTGTCCAAAGTTCCTCTCCATCTTTCCTGCAGGCTCTCTTCAGGCCCTGGAAGGCCACCATCAGGTCACCCCGAAACTTCTCTTCTCCAGGCTGAACAATCCCAATTCTTCCAGCCTTTCCTCCCAGCAGGAGGAAATGCTCTATCCCCCGACCATCTTGGTGTCTCTCCTCTGGACTCGCTCCAACAGGTGCACGTCCTCCCCGTGCTGGATCCCAGAGCTGGACGAAGTGATCCAGGTGGGATCTCAGTGGAGCAGAGGGGCAGGATCCGTTTTCTCCCTGTAACCAATTTCTCCCTGCTCATCCCAGAGCCCCTGCTGATCCTGTTACCTCTTTTGTGCTCACTGGCAGCTCGGAGGCGAGGCTCATCCAGAGCGCAGCAGCAGTGCTATTCCCCAGGTCCCTGTAGCACTGGGAAGGGAAAAGAACAACAGGAAAAGGGTTAAACAGGGAAAAACAGGCAGCAAACGCAACTGGGCCACTGCTAAGAAGACCTATTTCTGCCTCTTAACCATTAGCACTGACATTCCCTGCAGTCTCCTTCATTCACAGAGCCTTAGAATCACACCAGATGGAATATTAAATATATTTAGCTTCCTCTATGGTTTTGTTTGTTTGTTTTGTGGGCAAGGAGACTGGGTTTTGGTTGGAGATCTTAAGGTGTTCCCGTGGTTTTCATCATTTCCAAAGCTCTGTTTTGATTTCCACTCACTATTTCCTCACTCCAGTTTCACCACAAAACCTCTCTACTGGGAAGGGAGCACATCGTTCTCCAGGCTGTTAAAAATGAGGCTCAGCTGCAAGCACTGTAATAATAAATCATATTTACAGGAGTCTCAGACTGTCAGACTAGATGCAAACTAGATGGGAGTCCCAGACATCCTCAAAGGCTTTGAAATCGCTGAATATCAGTAAAAATGTCTATAGAACACAATGAATTTTTATTGTGAAGCTTGAGCCATCAGAGCAGCATCTCCCTCCAAATAATTAGATCCTAAATGCCCCCTTTAAATGTTGTGATGAAGGATGTAACCCAAAGTGACAGAGCCCGGGATCGGGGAAAAAAATTACCCTAAACCAAGTGGTCCTATTCACCTCTAAGGTAATCTGTACACTTGCAGAGTGTTTCTGGAGCTCAGTCACACCTGCCAGGCACCATGAGCCCAATAAAAACCCATCAGCCCAGGCAGATCACACAAAAGGAACCCCAGATTTTAGTATCAACACTAAAAGTCTGTTCAGGTTAAGACTTCCACGGATTTATTGCTGCAACTAAAAAGAAATATTGTCATCTTATAAAATCTGGCTCCTGCATGGAGTATTTTCCACCTGCTCAGCACTTTACAGCCAAAGATGATTTTTAAAATAAATATTTCTTACCCTAGGATCTAAAGAAGCAAGAAGTGAGTGGTTACCTTGGCAATGTAAACTCTTCCTGCTTTGGAAAATCCTGGGCTCAGCTCCTCGACCTGCAGGAAGAGAGGGAAGGTGTGACAGGGACGAGCAGACATCAGGATATGCAAGGACACAGTTTATTCTTACACCAGGCTTATTGCAGCTCTTAAAGGAAAACAACAGAGGGAGGAAAGGAGAAAGGGAGGAAGGGAGGACTCCAAATAAATACATAAAGCACTGTGCTCCTGAAACCTTCAAGCACTTGTTTTGAAACATTTGAAACGGAGAAGTCAGCCAGGTTTTTAATAAAATAATGCCAGGGAAGTTAAAATGACAGGATGTATCTCTGCAAGTGTTCCCAGGGATGAGCTCAGACAGGTCTGGGACTCTGGAAGCACAGCCCGGATGTGATTAGTACTGAGCAATTAATCACTGTACAGCTTTTACAAGGAACACTTCGGGTCATAATTCTGATGTCCTCAACATCCCAGTCTTTTCTCTGGCTATTCTGGAATGCAGGCTCCACAATTTTGCCTTTCACCAGCTTTCCTTCCACAGGTTCCAGGAGATGGAGAAGCATCACGGAGCACTGGGGGAGGGCTGAGGTTAAGCAGGACACAAGCACCCCCTCTCTATGCCTGTGACCTGTGGAGGTCAGTGATCCATCCCCTTTCCTGGCAGATTCCCTCACCCGTAGGAAGTTCTGGAGCGCGTCCTGCACCGTGGCCGTCGGAGGAGCCTCGAACAGTGCTGACACCGTCTTCTTCTCCAGCCATCCCAGGTGGGCAACCTGCAGAGACAGGAAGGGCAACCTGTCCCACCCACTGGAGAGCCAGCCAGGACCTCTTGGAGCTGCTCATGCTCCTGGGAGGAGGCCAAAGACCTCGGCAGATTCTGGATGAGTATCCAGGTCCTTACAGCTGGTTTGCATCCACCTCTCTCTCATTCAGACATGGAATTCAGTTCCAAGGAGGAATTAGACAGCAATAAGCAGTAATAAAAGCATGTTACCTGGTAACACCACCTGCCCATGAGATAGTAGAGCTGGGGGTCCTCTGGCTTCAGCTCAATGGCTTTGTCAATGTGCTCCTGTGGGAAACCAGCACCAACACACATCACACCTTTGTTAAAAGCAAGTGAACATCCACGAGAGCAGGTGGAGAAAGAGGGAAGGCAGGAATCCACAGTTTAAGTGTTGTGATCAGTAGAATTACAGCTACAGATCCCCAGTTTTCTCAGAGTGGCTTCAGTGAGCACAGAAAAGCAGCACTTCACCAGGCTCAGGGACAGGGATTACTGCACACACACGAAAAGGAAGCTGCCCTTCAGTTTATTCCACCTCCAGAGCTCTGCCATAACCACCTTACTGGTCATGCCATGAGCTGATGGGACAATAATTACCTGTGGCCTGTTCCAGGTACATCCCCTTCCCCTGCAACATCCCCAAGGGAAATAAAGGAATGTGAAGCAAATTAAATCCTCTCGGAGTATTTGCTTTGCCCTTCTGGAAGGGTGCAGGTTGCTCACAGGCAGAGAGACAAGCTGGTGCTGTATCTTGCCACCACATGATAACTTCAGGTTCCAAGCTCTCAGTCTCATCATTTACACAAATTTTATTTGAAAGACTTCTTTTTTTTTCCCCTGAGATTATGGTGTGTAAAACTGCAGAGCCAGCCCAGTCACCCTCAAAAGACATTGCTGGAATCACCTTCCTCAACCCAAAACACCCACTCGTGGCATCTCTGAGACCTACTACTTCCCTAAACAAGACCTGGAGCCAATTTTCCCAAGTTCCTAGTACAGAAATAAGTGTTGTTACACAAACCCAGGATGTCCTTTCCACTCACCTTGAAAACACACCCGGCCTGGATGCGCTTGGGAATGCTCTCGCGTTCCGACAGCTGCCCACAAAGGATGGCAAACCTGCACAGGGAGACACCTGCATTAAATCCACATTTCATCCACATTTACCTGCTGTCCATGTCTTCAGAAGGAAGACATACAAGTGTTCAAAGCCAGGTTGGACGGGGCTTGGAGCAACCTGGGCTAGTGGAAGGTGTCCCTACCCATGGAAGGAGGCGGGACTGGATGAGCTTTAGGGTCCCTTCCAACCCAAACCATCCCAGGATTCTCTGAAGAGCATTAAAGCTCCACATCTTGCTGGGGAACACAAGGAACACTGGAAATCTGTAAAAACTGCAATAAAAATTCCGTGCCTAAGAGGGTTTTAGCTTGAAGGACGAGGCAAATCAGCAGGAGGGGTTTGACGTGACACACAAACTCGCTGCACTGATGGCTGAAAACCAGGAGCAGCACACTTCCACAGCTGGAATTTCTTCCCTGAGCAAGGAAAGTGTGACAAGACAGAGCAGTGAAGAGTGATTGCAGCAAGAGCCAGACTACAAGCAGCTCTAATTCACTACAGGGAGCAGCGATCTCCACATGCAGCGGCCCCGCCGCAGCACACAGGGCTCTACTTCCAGGGGAATGTTGGGAAAACCTACCTATATCCTGCAGCTGGGAAAGAGAAGAACATGTTTTCAGTACTGAAAGTGCAAAGCCACCTAGTTTTGTCCAACAGGGCATTGTGAGTTGTGAGCCTGAGAAGCAGGGCCCCGGCAAAGTTAGTTACTGCATGAGCCATGAAATTCAAGGAAGGTTAATTCCCTGTGGATTTGCACCCTCCCATCTCACCTCCCCACACCAGTGGTTCGAGCCCTCCCTCCCTGAATCATTTCCCAAGAAACAATCACTCTCAGAGCTCTCAAGGGCACTGCTGTGGGACAGCACATGCAGACTGAAGTTTGGTGTCTCTCGTCCCACTCGGGAGAGAGCTCTGGGAATGGAGGACACTTCCATCCCTTCTCTGAGTTTGGCTCAAAAAATATTAGGTGGAACAGATGGACAAATGAATAACATGTCTAATTTTTTCAAAAAATAAAGCTGAGAAGAAGAAAGTTTCAAGTAAAGCTTCCTTTTACTACACCCATACCCCAGTGCTGCTGGATACTCTGCCATTGTTATCCCAAGGCATCCCTGGGGACAGTTAAACACAGCACATGTGCAGGAATCTGTCAGAAGACTTTTAAATCTCCAACTACACTTTCTCCAGTGTTATGAAACCCCAGGAATTCCCTCACACCTCACTGCTCCTGCCTGAGCTCCATTTCCAACGTCTAAGTTACAACACAAAGTGGCATCTCCTGAATATTTACAGTTTTGCCTTAAATCCCATTCCTTTACTTCGTTAATTTTCTTGTGGGAAAGCTCTGGTTCAGTTCTGAAATTCTTATTTTTCATGGTAATGGCAAAGATTACCAGATCAATGTGTTATTGGATAAAAATCCTTTCCCCTGGTTGGAAAAGCTCACAGCTGCATTGCCCCACTCTGATGGAATAAGTGTTTTTAGGATCTTCTCCAGTTTGTTTCCCAACAAAACATCAGCCTGGACCAAAACATCCCCAACCACAACACAACTGGGGTTGAGAAATACAAGCCAATAAAGGGCTTATTTTCTACAGTCACGAGATCAAACATTCCTAGACAATAAATCCCCACAGTTGCCTCATGCCAAGAAATATAAATTCCAGGGTTTTTTTTTTTTTTAACAGCCTGGTGGAATGTTGGTGAAAAAGACATAAAAGCAGCAGTAAATTGTAAATTTCAGTTGTGAAATAAGCTAAAAAATATATGGGATGAGATGCCTGAACTGGTTTTTTCACTGTATTCCCAGGAAAGATGATTTTTCCTAAACACCTTTGCCGGTCCCAGGTCCACTGGAGGTTTTCACACCCACAACTCTGCATTCCTGGGATTTTAGGCTCTGATTTCTGCTGTTCTCTCCTCTGCTTGTTTAGCTTGGCACAGTGGAGCTATTTATTCCAGCTCATTCCGTGGAATGCCTCGGGATGAGAGTCACCACAGACACTATGGAGGTGCAGGAGGGATGAGCAGCAGGACCAGGAGACCTGAAAAATTATGATTTAGGGGATTTTCATTCCCTGTGACCTCTGCAGCACTGCTCAGATCCATGTCTCAGCAGCCATCCAAAGTTTCCATTAGGATATCACTCGATTAATTATTATTCAGACCCCTCATTAAGCTGCTGACAGTGGGAAAGCTGCAGTTCCCACAAGAATCTCAGCTCAGGATTTCCCCATTTATTAGAAAATAAACCCTGTGCAAACAGATACCCCCAGCTGAGAGAGCCTGTTCTTCCAGCTTAAATCTCCAGGCTTAGGACTTTCAGGAAGTTCACTGGGATTCTGCACTCTGGCTGACTTCCCTGGAAGCAGGACTCTGCCCATGGAATACAGTCTCCAGCACCTTCCCTCCGTGGTTAGGATGCTCTGCCAACCCAAACACAGCTCTTAGCTCTTTCAACCATTTCAAAGACAAGTTTTCTCAATATTTTATGAGCATTCCCAGCTTTTCACCTTCCTGTGCACATAGCAGATGTACAGCAGTCCCTTCACTTGAGGGAAGGAGACACGGCATTAGCAGGCAGGTATTCACACTGCAACAACCAAAAATTAAAATAATCATTCATTTGGGAACTAGTACCTTGGGAGAGACAGCAGAATTCCCAACCTGAAATTAATGACCAGCTGATCATAAGGAGGTTGGGGGGGGAAAAAAAAGCTTTGGCTTTTCCAAGGGGAGACAAGATGGAAGGAAAAAGTGAGGAAGGCAGATGTGCTCCTTTCCTTCCTTCCCACAAACATCCACATGGGAGAGCTCCTGTGCTCTGGATGTTCAAGTTACTTCCTGAATTAACCTCCCAGGGCACACAGGTCAGGGGGATGCCACCAGGCAGCTCTAATTCTGTGCTATTTTTCTTCCTCTGCATTCTGAAATATCTCCTAACTATTCCTGCAGTTGCTGCTGCCCCATATTGTCAGTAAATTCCCTGTTTAATCTGCCTATGGAGCAGAAAACAGTTGGCTCATAAATCCAGAATCTGGCTCAAAATTGGCCAGGTCTGGGCAGTGAACCCACTAAGAGTTAAATCCTGAAGCACTGCCAGTTGTTAAATCAGAGCTGTCTCCCAGGCACATCCAGAACGCCGTGACTTTTCAAAAATCCAGGATCTGCCCACGGACAGCCAGATGTACCCACGGAACTGAGAAGGGCTGGTGATCAAGTGTGCAAGATGTTCCACCAAACTGACAGACTCTCCAGAAGAAAGGGCACATTTTGGAGGCTCATCCAACCCAATCCCACTTCTCCATAACACACAGGAATAATAATAAGCCAAGGAATAAGCCAAAGCTTATTATTCCTTCTGCAACAGTCAGCACTTCATTTCCAGTGTAAAATATTCCACTCAAACTAAAACAACACCCACACAGTTTTCTCCAGATTTCTCTGAAATCCCTCTGGTTGCACTTCCAATATTTCTTTTAGCAACAGGAATGGGAAGCAAGGCAAATCTAGAGCTCGCTCTCCTTTCCTGATCCCTAAAGATGCTACTGGACTGGAAATTCTAAAAGGCCACACTTGTTTCTCACCTCATTTGTGAGATGTCACATATTTGTGTCTAAGCAGCAAAGCACAGAGGTTTGTACAATCATATTTCTGTCATATTTCTTTGCATTTTGTATCTCTTCCACCCCTATAAGCAAGAACAGACTTAGGAATTTGCTCTGTCCTACTCATGGGCTGGAATCAGTTGGGGGAGAAATCAGTTTAGCTGGGCATAAATTCTACCTGCTCAGAGATCTTTTTACAATTAAAGCAGAGAATGATTTTGATGTCTAAATCCCAAGTGAGAATCAGGTCCTTGTAAATCAGGAGTGCAGAGGCTTTAGATCACTCGCCCCAATATCCCTCAGCCCTGGAAGCACAAATAAATCCACTCCAAAGGCACTGAGTGCATTTAATACCCAACACAGCTCCCACACTTCTGTTCCTCCTCACTGATTCCCCAGCAGGAATCCTTCCCTTTCCCAAAGTTATTTCCTTTGCTTGTTGCTTTAAAATGTCAGCAATTACTGCAACAACCATGAGGCATCAATGGGGAAAAGCTTTCCTTGCAATGATCCCCGAGTGGAAAGTACTTTCTCTCTTCCTCAGCCAATAAGGCTGGGAATGATTTGGGCAGAAGGAAATAACAAGCACAAAAGGCAAAAAAAAAAAAAAATAAAAAGGACCAGAAACCAGCATGATTTCAACTGAAGGAATCCTGATAAAATAGAGGCAACTGGTAAAATAGAAAGTCAACAGGAAATAACGCACACACAGAGAGAGAAAAAATACAGACCAGACCTGCACAACGAGGCTTCACACAGCCTGTGTGGAGAGGCAGGAAAAGAATTGGGAACATTTCTACTAAAATGGCCATTTGGGATGTAGTGGGAAAGACAAGGGTGATGTTTGGGATGCTGTATATGGAAGTAAGGATGCAAGGGACCATCCCATCAGCATCACACAAATCCATCCTGCTCCCACGGATTGTGACCTGCACTGGATTTCCCCCCACTTTTGTCTGGAAAAATATATGGAAGAGGGAGAATAATATGGGAAAGACAACGTGGGTAGTGAGAGATAATCAATTATTCCCTATGAGAAGAGATAATAACAGATTAGGGTTTTCACAACAGGAATCAGGCACTGGAGAGAGAAATATGACAGAATAAAACTGTAATTTAAAGCAAGTGTGAACAATGTTCTCCATAAACCAAGAGCTGGGGCACCAAATCCACCCCCAAAAAGCTTTAAAGACTCTACTGTTTTTTTCTCCTCCTCAGGATAAATTCAATTAGCATAAAAAAAGGCTGCAATTAAACCAGCTTGTGACCACCTCAGTGCTGGGAAGAGAGTAATTTCCTGTTCTATTCATGGCAGTAAATAATAATTTCTGTGCTGATAAAGGGAATTACATATTCATTCCCAAGAAATCCCACGCCTCCCACAGGCTGCTCTGCTGTTTCCTTTCTCCAGCTGCTCTGAAGAACTAAAAGCAAGATGTAGCTGTGCAGGAGCCTTATCCCTGTCTGGGAAAAGGGTTTGGGAGGCCTAGGACTGCCCCAAAATCTGAATTACAAAGCAAAACTACCAATATGGAACCCTGGAGTAGAACCTTGCTTTGTAAAATACCAACTTTAAGATCTACCCTGGCAACTAAAACCCATTTTTCCAAGGTGTTAAGCCAGCAGAGCCCAATACCATACTCTGCTGGAGATTTTCCTGCCCCAAAATTCATCCTTCCTATCATCCTTTAATTGAAAACAGCAATTCACTACTAACAACTGAAATACAGTCTTTTTAAGACAATAAAGGTATTTATTCAGATGCCAGTAGTCCAAAACAACCCTCCAAATAAATTTGCTCATTAGAAGAGCACAGATCTTGTTTGGTAAAGATACTCAGCATCTTGTTTTCCCAATAATTTCCATTAAAAAAAGTAATTTCCCTTTTATTCTAATTTACAGTGTTGTCAGACCTTCACAGTAACTGCTGACAAACACTGTTCATGGAGGAATTCACCAGAAAGGCACATTGCCTTACCTCTACAAATATCTGAACCACTCCACAAACTCTCTTTTGGAGTAATTTTAAAAAAGGAGAGCAATCCTTTTAATCTTATCCATGAGTTGGAAGTAAAGCCTTTAGGGAGTGAGCTCCTTCCCTGTCACCTCCCTCCTTACTGAAATCTGGGTATAATTATTACTTTTTTAACTGCAGCTCAGCTCCCAACAACCTCCAAGTTCTTTTCCTACACTTTACATAAACAAGAAGTGGAAAAAAAAATAAATCACATACCACTGGTGGCACTCAGCACTTTGATCCCACTTCTGTAAGGCAAGTTCCAGCTCTTTCTTCCCTGGAAAAAAAACGTAGCCAGAGGTAAGAAATTCAGCTGCTTTCTCTCCTGACTTCTTTCTTTGCGGCTGCTAGAGTACAATAATATATGCATATATATATATATATAGGTATAAAAATAATATCTTTGTTAATTTTATACCACGTGTGGCTTGAAAATGCCCTGTAAATAATTTCATCCTTTTGCAGACTCAAAAAGCTGCAAGCTAAGCATTTACTGCAGACTAAGAGGACCATATAAAACTTAAAATTCCACGTTTAAATGGCTACACTGATTCCCAGAAAAGAATAATTATATTAGCTATAGTACTCATTTATTCAGTTACATGTGTAACAAACGGGGCAGAAGTTATTTAGATTAGTACCTTTTGCTGCACATCTTAACCTTAATAAAGATGATTTCTGTTCTCTTGTGACTCACCTAAAACCTTGTGAACACATCTGAGGTGGCAAAGAACGAGGGAACGAAATTAAAGTGACTCTTCTAAGCAAACACCTGTCTAAAAATACATTTCTTTTTTTTTTTTGTATCTGCATGTGCTGGCAACACAAAAAAAAAAAATCAAATGTGTTGCAGCCAAGGCTTTTATTTTTTTTCCTGTTGTTTATTTTTGTTTAATTTTTGTTTATTTTTTGTTTATGTTTTATTTTATTTATAATATATTTTATTTATAATAATATATTTATATTTATTATATTATATATTATACATAATAATACATTTATATTTATTGTATTATACATTATATATCATAATATATTTATATTTATGATATTATACATTATATATCATAATATATTTATAGTTATATAATACATTATATATAAGAATATATTTATATTTATGGTATTACACATTATTATATATAATAATGTATTTATATTTATAGTATTATATATTATATATAACAATATATTTATATTTATAATATTATATATAATAATATGTTTATATTTATAATATTATATATTATATATAATAATATGTTTATATTTATAATATATATTATTATATATAATAATGTATTTCTAATAATATTTTATAATTTATTTTAATATCAGAGAGGACATGGATGACAGGTTAGAGAAACAAGCTTTTATGGCTCTCAGTAGGCCTTAGCCTACTTTCACTCTTTCAGCAAGCATGAATTTTAAATTTATAAATAAAAAACCCTACAAATTATATTTCTAGATTTATATAAAAGTCTATGCTTGTATTTTAAGCATAGAACACTCCAGCACTGCTGCCCACTCGCCTAAAAAAAGCAGATTACAAGGCAGAACAATAAATGCCCTGCGCTGTTGGCAGGTGGAGGGTTTGTAAAGCTCAAGTGTCAGCCTTCCTTTGCCTGGGCCCAGAATTCCTTACCCTCGGAGGCGTAGGATTGCTTCTCCTCCTCGTCCTCCGTGAGCTCCCACATGTCGCTGTGAGCCCGGCCCAGGCGCCACAGGAATTCCCTCTGCTCCCCGTACTGCAGGAAAACGGGAATGTTACGGATCGAGGCCCATCTGCCACGGGGCAAAGGGAATTACAAACCAACATGTTAGAAGTTAGGGTTTTTTGGTTTTTTTTAAACTTTTTTTTAAGCCTTAAAATGCCCCTACTGTGCAAGAACCGAAGCAGAACCACGGCAGAGAGAACTGGGGGGGGGCAAGTTTATAACAAAGTGTGGGCACAGGACAGGTCAGGGATTGCACCTCAAATCCTGTGTCCAGCTCATGGCACGAAGGATATCAAGGGGTTGGAGTGAGTCCAGACAAGGAAAGAGAGATGTGGAAGGGGCTGGAGCAGCAGGAGGGGCTGAGGGAGCTGGGGGGGCTCAGCCTGGAGAAAAGGAGGCTCAGGGGGGACCTGCAAGTCCCTGACAGGAGGGGGGAGCCGGGGGGGGTCGGGCTCTGCTCCCAGGGAACAAGGGACAGGATGAGAGGGAACAGCCTCAAGTTGTGCCAGGGGAAGTTCAGGTTGGACATCTGCAAGAATTTATTCATGGAAAGGGTGGTTAAACATTGGCAGGGGCTGCCCAGGGAGGTGGTGGAGTCCCCACCCCTGGAGGTGTCCAAGGAAGGACTGGACGTGGCACTCAGTGCTCTGGGCTGGGGGACAAGGTGGGGATCAGCCAAGGGTTGGAACCTCAGCGAAGAAATTCCTCCTGATGTCCAACCTGACCCTCCCCCAGCACAGGGACACCACAAGGCACCTTTACCGCCAGCTTGTTGTTGAGGAGCAGCTGGAACCCCTCCCTCCTGTCCTGCTCGTCCCCGGCGTGCAGGCGGTCGGCCTGCTGCAGGAGCTGCCCCAGCCCCTCCTCCAGAGAGGAATCCAGGGCCAGAGGGGCTTCATCCTCGGTGACCAGGTCCAGGGAATCCCGGCGCACCGTCCTCACTGTGTCACAGCTCACTTCATCCTCCCCTTCCTCGCTCTCCCTCTCCGACTCCCGGTCATAGTCGGACTCGGCGTTGGCCGTGGTGTAACTTTGGGAGGAAAAAAAAACCCACACAAAATCAGTTTTGGGAGCTACTCCTAACAGAGGAAGAGGAGCATCTCAGCTTATCCTGCACGACACAAGTGTCTCCATCTTGGGTTTCTTGGAACAGTCACTATTTCTCACGTAATATATCAAAAAAATCTGAAGGAAAGCACAGAATGCTGAAGGATGAAGGTCCCTTGGAACTTCAGTCACAAGTGGGTTTTGAGCAACATGGACTAGTGAACAGTGTCCCTGCCCATGGCATGGGGGTGGAACTGGATGAGCTTTAAGGTCCCTTCCCACCCAAACCATTCCAGGATTTTAAGTGTCCCCACCTCACCTGCACACCTTGCCAGCTCCTCTTAGCTCTTCTAACTGCAGTGTAACAGAATTAAACAGCTGAAAGCAGAGCCAGGACTATTCAGTTAAATATATGGATTATAAAGGAGAACTTCAACAATCCATCTGGAAAGTACAACCTGAGGGATTTAGCCTGCTCCAGGGAATTTTAGGCACAACAGCCCTCCTGGCAACACCTCATCCCTCCATCATCCTGGTCACTAAATGCTGCACAGCTCGTTCCCACTGCCAGGTGAAAAGGTGAAGAACAGCAGGAAAGCCACCAAGACTCTTTTCCAGGAGCAAGAGGATGAGTCACAAAGAGACACCACACGTGAAAAACCCAGGGAATTATTCACAGCTGAATTAATCAAAAGAACCAGGACATGGTTTAGGGAGGGTTTTGGTGGTGCCACAATGATGGTTGGACTCTATGACCTTGGAGGTCTCTTCCAACCTCCTTGATTCTGTAAAGCTCAGATCCAAGTTTCTGAAAATGGCTAAAATTAAGCTCCCCCAGCACTTAAGGTGGGAATTTAAAATTTAAACTGGCATTATACAGTGGCATGACTGCAGAGGGGGAGTCTACTCACAAAGCCAATTTCTTTTAAAATAAGATTATTTGTCCCCCTCACACTGACCTGCAAGCTCTTAACTGCAGAACAGGCACAAATCAGGCAGTAATTTCAAAATTACTGCACTTTAATATGTGGATTTTGTTGATTTAGGTGAACAACAAGACAACTACACCAGTTCTGCCAGAATTAAATTCACTGCAGTCTGAGGGCACTGGGTACCTCCAGCACTGTGTCCCGGCTGGATTCCTCTTCCCAAGGAACAGCCCTGTGATCCTGCCTTTGTCTGGGGACCCAGATATGTGCCCACAGTCTGTATCTGAAGGAGGCAGTGACAGCACTTCACCCACACCTTGATAACAAGACACATCTGGCTATCAAAGCTTCACTTTTCTGAGAACCATCCATAACTTTCAAGCATTTCCCTCTCTGGCAAGAGGGTGAACCAACACCCTTGCTCAGTAGAGCCTCCAAACCCTCATCCAGAAATTTAAAACCCACCATTTCTGTACTGCAACATTTTAAGGCAAGGAACAAAGAGTCAGCAGAGGCAGGAAAGCAAGGATGCCATGCTGGAGGTGCCACTGAATTCATGGATAATGCAGCAACACAGGGGTAGGTGGCACTGGCAGGTGACACTGGCTGAGCTCTGTTTCACATCAAAAGCTTCATTTCTTTACATTTCTTAAGATTAATTAATAAGATATTAATATTAAGGTATTATTAGTTCTCTAGACTACCCCATTTTCAGTAGTTGGACACAAACTCCTCAAATTCCCATATTTCCCCATCCTAACCCCCAACATTTTCCTGGCAGCTGCCAAGGTTTCAGTCCTTCAGCTCAAAAAACCCCCATGTTTTCTCCCAGTTGCTGCAGTTCAAAAAGACAAGGAACAGGACAAGCTCAAAGCTTTCAGGGAGATTAAGGGATTTAGATGTTATCAGCCTATTTTCCTGAACTTACAATGATGGAACTGGAATACTTTAGGAGGACCTCTGGCTAAAACACATCCTGAAGGAAAACAGAGGCTGGAACAAAAAAGCCCACGGAAAGGAGAGGCAAAGAAGCCCAAAACCCAAAGCCACACCGGGAAATTAAACAACCCAAAACCTCTGAGAACTCGCTGATTTTGGGGAATTGTGTATGGAAGAGGAGAAGCTGCTCATGTCCATGTGGTTCACAAAATAAAGCTGAAATGGGAGTTCTTTGTTCTGAATTCCATAAAAATAATTCAACTGCCAGCAAGGAACATCCAGCTGAAATTTATCTCATTCTTCCTCCCAGTGGCTGCTCCAGAGCTTCAACTGTTTTTCCAAAATTTACATTTCCTGCCTTGATTTTAACCCTGAAAATGTTACTCTTCTGGTACATTTACATCTCTACCAGACAATACTGCACACTAAAGGCAGCTGGTCCTGACCAGACTGACATTATCCCTATGGTCCTCCACAGGGAGAAATTACATTATTCCAGGGGTTTTTTTAAATCAGATGAGAGTTCTAGTTACAGATTTTAGTTACAATGTAAGAACTCCTCCAACCATCACTGGATTCCCAATAAATTAATGAGGCTTTGCAGTAAAACACACCCCTGTCCCCTAAGGAGGTGCCTTTTCTGAACCTTTGAATTCCTGGCCTCTGCCACAACTTACAGTTTTCTATCAGCAGGGGACACCCCAGGCTGGGATCAAGGTGGACAAAACGCACCTTTTCCATCAATTTTACAAAAGCCACTGTCACCCTGATGATTCAGTGCATCTGCTGTTACCCAAACAGCAAATGTCTCGTCTTCAGAACCAACTAGACATTTTAAAATCTGTTCTGCACCCTCGTTCCCTATTACACCACCATGAATCACTCACTGCCTCATTTCCCTCTCATTCCAACACCCACTCCGGATGAATGAAGCTCTACAACCCCAGTGACATCATCCCAGCTCTCTCCTGCCACACCAGCTCCAGTTAGGAGAGAGAAAACACTGAAATGACACGATTTTAGGGCAGTCACAAGTTGCCCTCCTGCAGATCCATGTTTTCCATCCTGAGAAGACAAATCCCCTGCTGCAAAGTGCTGGCACCGGCTCACAGGTCATTTGGCTGCTCCCCATTGTGTCCAAACTTCCCCTGAAATGCTCCCACTGCTATAAAATCTCTCTTTAAATTACATTTCAACTGCCCTGGGAAAAAACTAACACGTTTTGGGACACACTTCCATACCTCAAATGCTACCAAATTGGTCTGACTGAGGCACAAAAGAGCAGCATTTCCTTGGAAAATCAGCAGTCACCGCCAGGTGTGCAGGAGAACTCTTGCTGCTTGTCTAATATGAATATACCTAAAGCCATATTGTCATTTTTAATGATGTTCTTAAACTACTCAGTACTTTCCTGTCCTGTGCAGGGCCAGAAGTTGGACTTTGATGATCCTACTAGGTTCCTTCCACCTCAGGATATTCCCTGATTGTGTGAGTTTATAACTTTCACCTGATTTTAAACCCTAAGAACTTAAAACAATTGATCTCACAATGGGAAAAAAAACCCAAGAAACACCCTAGTTGAAGACATTCAGTTAACTGAAGACATTCAGTTAATTCATTCTGAACTTTCTCAAGTTTTCCAGGCACTCAAAAATACATTATTGTCTTGAAATTTTATTTCTAAACATTCTCACTTCGGTCCCAGGCTGGACTTCTACTTTCCTTCTTTCTACAACGTTCCATAACCAAATTATTCCTTTAAAATCACCCTCCCTCCCTTTTATATATATATATATACACATACATGATTTTTTTCTTTCTCTAGAAGTCAGGATTCTTGCAGATCTCCCAGTCTGGCCCTGGCAGTGACACATTTACTGCAATAAAAGCAAACTATAACAGGCTGACAGACACCCAGTGGGGAAAAAAAATTCCCTTAATTTCTGTTCTAAACAGCTCAGATGTGGCACGAAAGCCCCTGAAAGCTGCCCCTGGCCTGGTGCTCTGCTTACCCCCCTTCACTCTCTCCATCATCCGTGTTGGCATTCCCTGAGCTGGCTGTGAAATAAATGGAGCTGGAGCCTGTGGAGTCACTTCTCTCCCTGGGATAGGGGAACCTCCTCCGGCGGTTCAGTCTCTGGGTTTCTTCCAGGTGGGACCTGTGAGGAAGGGAAAAAGAAAAAGAAATGAATATTTGGTAGTGAAAGAGCTGCTATTTCCCTTCCCTTCTCCTCTCCAGCAGACTCCATCCAACTCCCTTTACATCCAAAGAATTCACAGGGTGATTTACTCCAGCTTATACAAACATCCCACTCCCAGGGAGGTTGTATTCTCCAGGTGAAGCAAGCCTTGGTCCATATACAATCCATATATAATCCATGTCTAATCCATATATGCAATATTCATCAGGTCTCTTCATCAGGAACCGCAGTGGCAGGACAAGGAGTAAAGGCTTTGGACTGAAAGAGGGGAAACTGAGGTTGGATATTGGGAAGGAATTCCTCCCTGTGAGGGTGGGGAGGCCCTGGCACAGGTTGCCCAGAGCAGCTGTGGCTGTCCCTGGATCCTTGGGAGTGTTCAAGGCCAGGCTGGATGGGGCTTGGAGCAGCCTGGGATAGTGGAAGGTGTCCCTGCCCATGGCAGGGGGTGGGACTGGATGGTGTTTAAGGTCACTTCCCACCCAAACCACTCCAGGATTCTCTGAGGAACAACCAACCTTCCCAGACTAGAACATGAAGCAGGTGTCACTCCTGATATTCCATAAGGAAAACGCCAGCCCTGCCTGAACACAAACTTATTTTCACACTAATCCCACTGCAGGTCAAGGCCAGTGGAAACTGGAGACACTCCTTTTCCACTTTTGGATACTACATTTAACATAATCATGGCATCCCTGAGAGTGTCCAAGGCCAGGTTGGACGGGGCTTGGAGCAACCTGGGCTAGTGGAAGGCGTCCCTGCCCATGGCAGGGGGTGGCACTGGATGAGCTGTAAGGTCCCTTCCAACCCAAAGCATTCCATGAGTGTGGGATTCTCTGGGTGCTCCGCTGTGCTGTGGGGTGAGGGAGCAGCAGGCAGGAGGGGCAGGGCTGGTACCTGACTTCCCCCACGATCTCCACAGCCAGGTGCTGGAGGCTGTTCCGCAGCTCCTCCACTTCCTTCCTCAGCTCCACGAGGTTCCTCACCACGAAGTCCAGGCGCTCCAGCAGCTCCAGCTGCTGCTCCTGCCCCAGCAGGGGTGCGTGCGTGGCTCCATCCCCCACCTCCGCAGGGACCAGCGCTCCGGGCGCGGCTGGGGCTGGAGAAGAGCGGAACAAATTCTTTAGACGCCCGTGGGAAAGGATTCCATGTGGGAAATCTGACTGCAGTTCTGTTGGCAGGGGACAGGGGACACGAGGCTTGATCTTGATAGGGCCACCAAGCTGGTGAGAGGGATGGAGCAGCTCTGCTATGAAGAAAGGCTGGGAGAGTTCGGATTGTTCAGCCTGGAGAAGAGAAGGCTCCAGGGAGACCCCAGAGCCCCTTCCAGGGCCTAAAGGGGCTCCAAGAGAGCTGGAGAGGGACTTGGGACAAGGGGTGGAGGGACAGGACTAGGGGGAATGGCTTCCCACTGCCAGAGGGCAAGGATAGATGGGATATTGGGAAGGAATCCTTCTCTGTGAGGGGGGTGAGGCCCTGGCACAGGTTGCCCAGAGAAGCTGTGGCTGCCCCATCCCTGGAAGTGTCCAAGGCCAGGTTGGACGGGGCTTGGAGCAACCTGGGCTAGTGGAAGGTGCCCCTGCCCATGGTCAGGGGTGGGACTGGATGAGCTTTAAGATTCCTTCCCACCCAAACCATTCCAGGATTCCATGAGTCTATGATCACCGTGAAAAGACACAGTTTCACTTTCTATTCCCGAAGTTTTGCACAGACATGGATAAAACCCGGCAAGGTCAGGGTTCTGAACTGGCATCAACATCCCAACTTCATTTCCCCCATTCCAACCCCATTTCCCTGTATCCCAACCCCATTCCCTCTATTCCAGTCCCATACCCTCTATCCCAACCCCATTTCCCCCATTTCAGCCCCATTTCCCCCATTTCAGCCCCATTTCCCCCATTTCAGCCCCATTTCCCCCATTCCAGTCCATTCCAACTCCATTCCCCCCATACCTCCATCCTCTCCCAACCCCATTCCCCTCTGTCCCAAACCCATTTCCCCTATGCCAACTCCATTCCAGCCCCATTCCCCCCTATTCCAACCCCATTCCACCTATCCCAATGCCATTCCTTCTAGCTCAGTCCCATTCCCTCCATTCTGACCTCATTTCCCCCATTACTATTCCAGCCCCATTCCTTCCATCCCCCCTATCTCAACCCCATTCCTTCTATTCCAACCCTATTCCAGCCCCATTCCCCCCATCCCAACCCCATTTCCCCTATCCCAACACCATTCCCCCCTATCCTAACCACATTCCAGCCCCATTCCCCCCTACTCCAACCCCATTCCACCTATCCCACCCCGGTTCTTTCTGTCCCAGCCCCATTCCCCCCCATTCCAACCTCATTTCCCCCGTCCTGTCTATCCCAACCCGATTCCTTCTATCCCAGCCCCATTCCAACCCCATTCCACCTATCCCAACCCCATTCCACCTATCCCAACCCCATTCCACCTATCCCAGCCCCATTCCACCTATCCCAGCCCCATTCCACCTATCCCAGCCCCATTCCACCTATCCCAGCCCCATTCCACCTATCCCAGCCCCATTCCGGACCCATCCCCTCCATCCCAAGCCCATTCCTTCTATCCCAGCCCCATCCCCTCCATCCCAAGCCCATTCCTTCTATCCCAGCCCCATTCCGGCCCCATCCCCTCTATCCCAACCCCGTTCCTTCCACCCCAGCCCCACTCCAGCCCCGTCCCCTCCATGCCCAGCCCGCTCCGGGCCCGCTCCGGGGCGGCTCTCCCCGCGCGTACCGCGGCCGTGCGGCGCGGCCGCCTCCCTCCAGCGGCGGCGCAGGGCCCAGAGCAGCCCGAGGCCGAGGCCGGCGCCCGCCCCCAGCCCCAGCGCCAGGCCCAGGCGGGGCCCGGCCCGGGCAGGGACCGCCGCGGCCACGGACACCGGCACGGCCATGGCGGCTCCGGGCACCGGGCGCGGGCCGCGCGCACCGGGCGCGTCACCGGGCGCGGCCCCGAGCGGACCAATGGGAAGCGGGGAGCGTCACGGCGGGGCGGGGCCGCGCACGGCGTGGGCGGGGCGGCGGGGCCACGCCCACACGGCGGGCACGTGGAGGTGCACCTGGATAGGGACAGGGACCTGCGGGGACAGCTGAACATGGACAGGGACAGGGACCTGCGGGGACACCTGGACACGGACAGGGATAGGGACAGGGACCTGCGGGGACACCTGGACAGGGATAGGGATAGGGACAGGGACAGGGACCTGCGGGGACACCTGGACACGGACAGGGATAGGGACCTGCGGGGACACCTGGATAGGGACAGGGACCTGCGGGTACAGCTGAACATGGACAGGGATAGGGACAGGGACAGGGACCTGCGGGGACACCTGGACACGGACAGGGATAGGGACAGGGACCTGCGGGGACACCTGGACAGGGATAGGGATAGGGACAGGGACAGGGACCTGCGGGGACACCTGGACACGGACAGGGATAGGGACCTGCGGGGACACCTGGATAGGGACAGGGACCTGCGGGTACAGCTGAACATGGACAGGGATAGGGACAGGGACAGGGACCTGCGGGGACACCTGGACACGGACAGGGATGGGGACAGGGACCTGCGGGGACACCTGGACACGGACAGGGATGGGGACAGGGACCTGCGGGGACACCTGGACACGGACAGGGATAGGGACAGGGACCTGCGGGGACACCTGGACACGGACATGGACAGAGACAGGGACCTGCGGGGACACCTGGACACGGACAGGGATAGGGACAGGGACAGGGACCTGCAGGGACACCTGGACACGGACAGGGATAGGGACAGGGACAGGGACCTGCGGGGACACCTGGACACGGACAGGGATAGGGACAGGGACCTGCGGGGACACCTGGACAGGGATAGGGATAGGGACAGGGACAGGGACCTGCGGGGACACCTGGACACGGACAGGGATAGGGACCTGCGGGGACACCTGGATAGGGACAGGGACCTGCGGGTACAGCTGAACATGGACAGGGATAGGGACAGGGACAGGGACCTGCGGGGACACCTGGACACGGACAGGGATGGGGACAGGGACCTGCGGGGACACCTGGACACGGACAGGGATGGGGACAGGGACCTGCGGGGACACCTGGACACGGACAGGGATAGGGACAGGGACCTGCGGGGACACCTGGACACGGACATGGACAGAGACAGGGACCTGCGGGGACACCTGGACACGGACAGGGATAGGGACAGGGACAGGGACCTGCGGGGACACCTGGACACGGACAGGGATAGGGACCTGCGGGGACACCTGGATAGGGACAGGGATGGGGACAGGGACCTGCGGGGACACCTGGACACGGACAGGGATAGGGACAGGGACAGGGACCTGCAGGGACACCTGGACACGGACAGGGACAGGGACCTGCGGGTACACCTGGACACGGACATGGACAGAGACAGGGATCTGCGGGGACACCTGGACACGGACAGGGATAGGGACAGGGACCTGCGGGGACACCTGGACACGGCAGGGACAGGGACCTGCGGATACACCTCGACATGGACAGGGACATGCGGGGACACGGACATGGACAGAGACAGGGATCTGCGGCTACACCTGGACAGGGACAGGGACCTACGGGAACACCTGGACAGGGACAGGGATAGGGACAGGGACCTTCAGGGACACCTGGACACGGACAGGGATAGGGACAAGGACAGGGACCTGCGGGAACACCTGATCAGGGACAGGGACCTGGACAGTGACAGGGACCTGCGGGTACACCTGGACACGGACAGGGACCTGGACAGGGATCTGCGGGTACACCTCGACATGGACAGGGACCTGGACAGAGACAGGGACCTGCGGGTATACTGGGACAGCAACAGGGATCTGCAGGTACACCTGGACAGAGACAGGGACCTGCGGGTACACCTGGACCTGTTTCTGTGCCTGTACATGCACCTGCACCCACAGTTACATCCGGACCTGGACCTGCAGTTGCACCTGTACCTGTACACGAACCTAAAATTACACCTGTATATGGACCTAAAGTCACACCTGTACATGTACATGGACCTAAAGTTACACCTGTACGTGGACTAATACATGGACTTGCAGTTACAGCTGGACCTGTTACATGGACCTAAAGTTACTCCTGTACATGAACCTAAAGTTACACCTGTACATGTACATGAACCTAAAGTCACACCTGTACATGAACCTAAAGTCACACTTGTACTTGAGCCTAAAGTCACACCCATACATGTACATGGACCTAAAGTTACACCTGTACCTGCACATGGATCTAAAATTACACCTGTACATGAACCTAAAATTACACCTGTACATGCACATGAACCTATACTTACACCTGTACATGTATCTCGTTACACCTGTACATGAACCTAAAATTACACCTGAACCTACAGTTCCAACCACACCCCCCTACCTCTACCTGCAGATACTCCTGTACCTGTTCCAAGTCCTTTTCCAAGGAAACAACTTCCAGAGAGACCCTTTAACACCCTCAGAGCAGCAGAGAACACCTGCAGGCTGGGGGTATGTGGAATGAAATCCCACTGGATTGGGTGTTCAGCTTCCAGCAGTAAGGGACAAATGGGACAGAAAATGGGAAATTGGGAATGCCCAATGGAGCCAAGTGGGACAGGGTTATTGCAGTGAGGGAGTTGTGCACAGAGCAACCAGTTCTTGGGATGAGAGAATGGATTTTAGGTGGAATTAGGCGAAGGAGACAGGAATGGCCAAACAATCATCCCAAGCCTTTAGGGTTGGAATTTCTCCCTTCTACAGGAAACACAGTGAGTGCAGAGGGCACTTACACTCCTGGCAGGATCCCCCAAGAAGAACCTGTTTATCCCAGGATCATTAAAGCTAGAAATGCCCTTTTCTGGAAGATCCAAAGGATTCTTTAGGAAAAGGCGCCGGTCAGGAATGGGAAAATCAAGTCCTCCGTGTGCTCCCTGCTCCCGGGAGTGTGGGTGATGGCAGAGCCAGAGAACCCTTTTCTTCCCTTTACCTGAATTACTGGGGGTGATTCCGAGCCGGGCTCATCTCCTGCGTGTCCAGGCAGAGCTGGGAGCAGCCAGCTCGGAGCCAGGGCCGGAGCGTGATAAGCTACTCCTGGATGATGGATGGCACCACTGAGATCCATCATGCTCCAGCTGCCTCCCAGATCTTGGTATCTCCTCAGGAAATTCAATATTAAAATGTCATGTGCAGCTCTGCTCTCGTTTCCCTCTCTTTTCCTTACTTTTTTTTTTTCCCCTCCAAGAAAGAGCCGTGTAAGAGGCAGAGCAAGAGCTGGGCAGGCTGCCAGAACACTGGCTAGGTTTCCTTTAGTTTCTGGAAGGGTCTGGATTTCATACCCATGTTATTCCCTGCAGCCAACAGGCTGGTAACCACAGAACACACATACCTGGTGGAGATCCAAAGGGCACATGGATTGTGGGAATCCTGTCCAAATCCAGCCAACGTGAAAGGTGCCAGAGTGGTGGTGCTGTTGGTTCATTGGACAGTGGGTTTGTGCTGGGGCAGGAGAGCCACGAGCAAACATTCCCACTGTTCCAGGACCTGGGGAAGAGCCTCCTGAGGATGGGAATGATCGAAATGAGCTGATGTTTAACCAGTGGGGTGAGAGTTATCAGCAAAATTAGGAATTGACTGTGGTTTGTTAATCTGGGGAGCTGCGTGGAGAGGCCCCAAGTCTGGAGGCCAGGATACTATTATTTGCTATTTATGGAAGTACTATTTGGTTTATGTATGGTTTTCCAGTTGGGAGGTTGGGTGTTGAGGGGGGGAATTACTCAGCACCTGCAGAGGAAGTGCCTCTGCCTGTCCCAGTCCCACGAAATGAGCTTCTCCTCAAATTGTGAAGGGATTTAAACCCCTCTGTTCCCTGATAAAAGCTTGACAGCTGGTAGAAAAATGGAGTTTTACCCAAAAATATTGGAACACACTGCTTCAGGGGAGTGTCCAGTCGGAGGGTGGGGTGGGCATTGTGATGCTCTGCAGGGCCCAGGGCTTCCCACCTGCCTGGCTCCTGCTCCATCATCTCCCTGCTGTCATTTCCTGGTCCCTTATCTCCCTGCTATTAATTTCCTGGTTCTTCTTCTCCCTATCCATCATCTCCCTGTCCATCATCTCCTCGTTCATCGCCTCCCTGCCCATCTTCTCCTGTCCCCCATCTCCCTGTCCTCCACCTCCCTGGCTGTCGTCTCCTGGACCATCGTTTCCCTGCTCACCACCTCCTGTCCTTTGTCTCTCTATCGATCACCTCCCGGTCCATCACCTCCCTGTCCCTCTCCTCCTGCTCCATCTCCTTCCAACCCACCACCTCCTGCCCACCCCTCGTCGAGGGATCCGTCGAAGTCCCCCGGGGGTCTCCCGCTCCCCATTCCCGGCGGGGCCCCTCTGACCCCTCCGGGAGCCCCTTTTTCCCCCCGCGCTGCCCGGGGGCGGTGGCGCCGGGGCGGGACCGGGGGCGGCCCCGGAGCGGCGGCGGGAGCGGCGGAGCGGAGATGCCGTACCTGCTCATCAGCACCCAAATCCGCCTGGTGAGTCCCGGCGGGACCCCCGAGCCTGGGGAATTTCGGGGGGCGGGCAGGGACCGAGCGGGACGAGCGGCGGGACGAGCCCACGGGTGCGGTCCCGGGCTGGGCTGTCCCCGCTGCTGCCGGGGAGGGTGTTGGGGGTGATGCAGATTTGGGGGACGGTGCCCGGTGTGGGGTGTCCGGCACAAACCGCCCCCGCACTCCGCAAGAGCCCCCGGTGCCCAAACCCCGGGGGTCGGGGCGTGGAGAGCCCCCGGTACCCACACCACAGCTCTGCTCCCCCCAAATTCTCCTCTCCCAAACAGCGACTCGCTCGGGAAACTTGCGGCAGGATCCCAGGAACGCCAAAGGGACAGCTCTGCCCGCGCGTCCTCGCCGTCGTTTTCCCTCTTGTCCCCAAAGAGCCGTTCCAGGGTGGAAAACCCAGCCAAGGAGCGGACATGGCTGGCAGCAGGGTCTGGCAGGAGCCGGGCAGGGGTTGGGATCGCTGTCAGGGATTCCTGGCTGGGCACAGCCTGTTAGTCTCAGATAAAACCACAAAGGAAATGTAACTCCCCAGTGCTTGGCAGCACACACATCCCACAGGGCAGCTGCTCCCCAGCTCCTGGCAGCCAGCACATCCTGCAGGATTCTGCGGGAGCCCACAGCCCTGTGCTTTTCTAGGGTTTCCCTTTCCCAACCCAAAGGGGAGCCATCTGCCCGAAAGCCCAAATATGCCAGCGTGGTTTGGGGCAGGAAGGGGGGACGGTGAAAACAGCAGATGAGCAAAGGGAGGGAGCTGGGTGATGGACGCTGCTGCTGCCGCTGGAGATGTCCCATTACACATCCCAAAGGAAGCAGCAGTGGACTGGGAATGAGGACGTGAGGGGACGCTGCAGCACCGAAGCGTCTGCCAGCAGTGACAAACTGATTGAGTGATTATGGGTGAGGTACAGGAAAGGGCACATGTGCTGTTCCCTATCGGACTGGCAGCCTGGATCGGTGGAGCTCAGTCTCCCCTCTGGAGACTTTGGAAACTCTGCTCTTTGCCAGGGCAAAGCAAACATTTCCAGCCTGGAACTTGCTGGGAACGGCGCGTCCTGGCCTTGCAGGGGGGAATGACTGTGGTTTCCTGGCAGTGGCCAGGGCAGGGCTCACTGAGGTCCCCTCCTGGTCCAGACAGGTGGTTCATGGCAATTCCCTTCCCAGTAAAGCTCTTACTGGAGCTGTGCTGGGAGTGGGAGCAGGAGCGGTACCCCCACATGTCACTCACCGCTCCCCTGCCTCTCCCACAGGAGGCTGGTCCCACCATGGTGGGTGACGAGCACTCAGATCCCAACCTGATGGACTTCCTGGGGGCCAGGAAGAGGAACATGCCGGGCAACAACTTGTAAGTCCTCCTCTTCTTATTTTCCTGAGAAAACGTGGAGCATTTTCACTCCTGGCATTTCCTACAGCACCTTCCAGCTGTACAGTTAATCCTGGGGCATGTCTTGTCCTGCCTGCCAACGCTCACCTGAGGAAATGCTGCCTGATACTTCACTTAGTTCTTTAGTTTTTCCTTGCTCTGGCCCTCTTTTAGCACCTGACCCACCTTTCCCTCTCTCCTCACCCCTTACACACCAGGATGCTCCTGGCTGTTACCTGACACATGGCCCAGCTGGAACAAGACATGCATGGCTCCATCTGCCAACATCCCACCCCTCATCCTGAATTCAAATCTCCTTGGTCTGATCATCTCCAGCCCTGAGACACTCAGGAGCAAACGCTGCTGTGACAGCCTTGCTCTGCCTGTGGTGCTGAGCCACCTGGAATGCTCATCCACAGTCCATCCTGTCCTGCTCATCCGCAGACTGTCTGTCCCATCCCATCCTATCCCATCCAGCTCAGCCACAATCTGTCCTGTCCCATCCTGTTCTCCAGTGCAGCTCGAGGTTTCTCCCGAGCCAGCCCCTCTCAACAGCTCCCAAACCTTTCCCATGGGTTGCTGAGTGCTGAGGTCAGAGCTGCTTCTCGTGGTGTCCCCCTCGACTCCCACCCCTTCACCTGCGTGTTCCCAAACCATGGATATTTGCCACTTCTCCATGTCCCATCTCTGCCCAGGCCGAGTTTGACCTCAGCCTTCAGGAAAGTACCATGTGGAGACGTGACCAGCATCTTCCTCATGGCTTGGTCCACTTTGTTTCCTTTTTTTGCCCACTTGATATTCCACTCCTTAGTTTTATCTGGGAAAAAAACCCAAACAACCACAGAGCAAAACAAAACCCTAAATGCAAATGAACTTGACAGAGAGGAGCAGCTCAATTCCTGTTCACGTCCCACAGCACAGAGGAGAAGGATCAGGTATTTAACAGAAGGGGCCTCTTGTCCCAGCATATTCCTAAATTTCCGTCTGAGGAGCTGGGAAAACCCCCCCTACTCAGCACCAGCCTGGTAAACACCGAGGGCTGGATCCTCGGCTGCTGCAGCCTTAAAATCTGAGTGGGGTGGGAGATTTTAAAGAATAAGGAGATAAAATAAAATACTGAGGCCCCCCCTATCCCAACCGAATTCCGAGGGGGTTTGCCGGGCTGAGCCCTCCCTGTGCCGCTGTTCCCAAGACGGTGGGTGGGCAGGGATTGGCAGCAGCACTGGCTTCGTGCTGCCACCCGCCGAGCCCCGGGTTACGCAACGGGATGGGAGACACAACAGGGGAGAAGGAGAACAGGCTCCAAGAAGGAAGAAGCACTGCTGGATCCTGAGAGATTTGGGCAAGGATCCCTGGGATTCGGGTGGGAAAGGAAGGCAAGGACAGACAAATGCCTCTGTGGCACCTGCCCCAGCAGCTGGGGGAGCTGCGGGAGCACCACGCTGACCGGAGCACCACGCTCTGCTTGTTTGGGAGAAAGGATCTGAGGCTTCCTACGGGATATCCCTGGTGGATTCACCACCTTTCTTCCCTCGCTGTGGCCTGGAGCCTTTTGAGCTCCTTTTGCCCCACGTGCTCCTTGGCACAGCCTGGTGTCATAGTTGGGAACTCCGCTGCATCCCTGGGGCACATCCCCGTGGTGCATCCCCGTGGCGCATCCCTGGGGCACATCCCTATGGCACATCCCCATGGCACATCCCTTCAGCACATCCCCGTGGCACATCCCTGTGGCACATTCCCATGGCACATCCCCATGGCACATCCCCATGGCACATCCCTATGGCACATCCCCATGGCACATCCCCGTGGCACATCCCTATGGCACATC
This sequence comes from Manacus candei, assembly GCF_025592945.1. Classification (NCBI taxonomy): domain Eukaryota; kingdom Metazoa; phylum Chordata; class Aves; order Passeriformes; family Pipridae; genus Manacus; species Manacus candei. The sequence goes on from NW_026138057.1 coordinate 3,380,651, forward strand.
CCCATGGCACATCCCTGTGGCACATCCCCATGGCACATCCCCGTGGCACATCCCCATGGCACATCCCCGTGGCACATCCCCGTGGCACATCCCCGTGGCACATCTCTGTGGCACATCCCCACAGCACATCCCCACGGCACATCCCCACGGCACATCCCCACGGCACATCCCCACGGCACATCCCCTCGGCACATCCCCGCGGCACTGCACGTCGTCCCCGCGTGCTCTTGAGCAACAGGGAATTGGGAAAGTCCCCTGGCTGGAACGTGGCTGCTGGCACCCCGAGAGCATGGCCACGTGCCAGTGGGGCGAGCCCGGCCACCTCCACCAGCGTCCCAACCAGGGCCGAGAGCTCCGGGATCTGCACCACGGCCAAGCAGGATTTTCCCCAAGCCCTTCCTGAGCAGACACAGACGCTGCAAACCTCCCCCTTCCTGCAGCACCGTGGGCCCCAAAACCTTAACCGTGACCTTGGAGGGAGCCTGAAGGAAAGGCCTGAGCAGCACGAACCTGCTGGGAAACCGGGATGGACAGGTGAAGCACTTAACTCCCTGTAATCAGGGGGTGCACGGATCCTGTTCCGCAGCTCTGCACGGCCAAAAGGCCCCTCATTAAGTCCCACGAGGTGTGGGGAGCAGGCATGTGGTCGCCACGCTCTGGGCCTGTGGCAGAGCCCTGGGGGCAGCCAGGGGTGGCACAGGGACAGCTAGGATGGGCACAGGGAAGAGCCCAGATGGAGCACAGGGGCAGCCATGGTGAGGGGCAAATCCCGGACCCTCAGGTGCTGTGGACAAGGGGACTCTGGGTGTGCCCAGGTGGATGTGGGTCCTCGGCCTCTCCGGTCATTACGCGCTCTCAGCACCCTTTGGTCTTCACTGCGATCCCTGTTGGATTTGGGAGCCGAGGGCTGAGGCACCTGCTGACATTCAGCGTACCTGTTCCTCCGGGCACAGCCAAACCCCGTCCTCAGGGAGCTGGAGGAGAGCTGGGCAGAGATCCCAGGAGCTTGGCTGCTCCATCCCCGCAAATCGCCGCGCGCGGAGGACGCTCCTGCCCCACCCCTGCGTGGGCTCTCCTGGTTTGGCACACCTGGAGGCAGAGCAGGTGGAATCACACACCAAACCAGTGCCGATCTGGGATGACTTCTCTTTTCCCTGATGGCGTTTTATCTGGAAGAAAAGGCTTTGCAGGTGTCCCAGCCCCTCCATCCCGGCTGGATGCACACGGAGACGGCAGCGCGTCCGATGCCCACACTGTGCAATCTTTGCCTCCCTCAACACAGAGCTGTGATAAAGCCCCGGGAACTCTTTCCTCCTGATTTTAGCTCAGCCACTCCGTTTTTTAGGTTCCTACAAATCCCTGCCTCTGCTCCTTCCTCTGAATAATGGGAATAATATTTACCACCTCCCACTGGGAATCCGAAGGATTATGTGGCAACCCTCCTGGAGAAAGCATGGACTTCAAAGACATTTATAATAACACACATTATCTTTACACCACATCTATAATTACAGCCAAGTACAGTCTATCTTGAGAAACTGGAAAATCTCTCACATCTTGGGGTTATTTTGTGCTTTAAAGCACTCCCTGCTCCAGCACGGCTCTGCAACCCGAGCAGGAGCAGCTTTGGAAAGGCTTTTGGACCCTTTTTTATCGTTATTAGTATGAAAATCAGGAGAGTCTTTGTTAAGGTGGCCAAACTGGATCCCCAGTGATCCTGCAACCCGTCATTATCAGGCACCACGAATCACCTAAGGGCTGAGCTGCCCTGGAACTTATCCCAGCTGCTCCAATAAATGCTGCATCCCAGAAGCTGTGTCAAAGGAAAGGCTGGCAGACCCAGTGCCAAAGGTTCTACTGGCCAGCTCAGCTCTGCTGTCCCCACCCAATTCAGCCCAGTTTGTGTCTGGTCCTTTACTGGGGAGCAGTGTCACAGCCCTCAAGATTCCACAGAGGAGCAGACTCTGGGATCTAGGGGAAGGAACGAGCAGCTTCTGCTCCAAATGCAGAGCCAGCACAAAACCAATGAGGAATTAGGGCCAGACAAGGATCCCGGTGTCAGTTCCCAGACTCCCAGGTACTGCTGGGGCAGAGCAGCCTGTGCTCCACTTCACCTGGCACCTCTGTGCAGGACAGACAACTCCTGGCTTTCCAAAGCTTTCCCACCTGACTGAAGGCAGCACCTTGTTCCAATCCCCAAATATCAGCACGGGCTCTCAAACCCACCCAGCTTACAGACATGCTCCAACATGGGCAGAACATTGGGATTTCATTCCTTAGAAACACCTGAATCATTCCTCCCTGCTTGGCCCAGATTCTCCTCCTTCTCCATGAATTCCCAGAACTGTGTTCCCCTGTGTTTACCCATGAACCCTCTGCTGCAGTTTCAGCCCAGTTTCCGAGCAGCACGTGGCTCTGGACACCCAGTCCCTGAGCCACATTCCCATTTAACTTGATCCTTCCCTCCTGGTCAGGATTCCTCTTGGTTTGGCACCGTGGGCTGTGTCCTTCCCCTCGGGTTAACCAAAGCACTGTGTTGCACTCACCTGTGCCAGGTGCAGTCACTGGGCTTACCTGGGTTAGGACTGAGGCAGAGTCACTTCCACAAGGAAATTCCCGTCTCTTCCTCCCCCCAGCTCACTTTATTCCTCCTCTTTCCCGGGAGCAGCTGTGAGTACTACGTGAACGACGTGCCGCGCGTGGTCCTGGACAAGTTGGAGAAGCTCGGCTATCGCGTGGTCAGCATGACCGGCGTGGGCCAGACCCTGGTCTGGTGCCTCCACAGGGAATAGCCAGGAAGAATCCTGCCTTCCACCCAGCCCAGATCCTGCTGGACATCATCTCTACAGGACTGACAGCGAATTTTTCCCCCTTCATTCCTTCCTGTCCCAGACTCCCGGCGCTCGGGCGGGGAGAGGAGCAGCACAGAGGCAGAGCTGGACCCAGTGGGATTTTGCCATCCTTGTCATTTCCCAGGAGCATGGGGAGGAAAGGATGCCCAAAAATCAGGCAGAGGGAACAGATGGCTCCAGCTCTGCCTTCAGCAGGATGGCAGTCTGGCAAATTCCAGCTTTTTACATTTTAATCATCTATTTAGCATGCCTTGGAGGAAGCTCAGTAACAGACCTGTCTGCCTTCTCTCAGGCTGCCTGGAGAGGTCCATGCCTTCTCCCGAGCCAGGGAGGTTACAGGGGGACACCAGGCATGGACAGCATCCCATCTCATCCCTGAAATCTGAGGGAGAACCACTAAACCTACCCAGTGGTCCGAGAATCCCCTTCCCTTGGCAGCAAGGCCCATTTCCATCCCACACAGGATCGTGGTCAGCAGCATCCTCAGACTTCCAGATCCCAGAGTGCCATCCAAGCATAACACAGGGTTCCCAAAATAGCACAGAAAGGTGTTGTGAGCATTCCAGGAGCAGGCCCTAATCCCAACAGCAGCAGTTGCACTGCTGGGATGTTTGGGGCTGTGTATGGATCCTGTTGTAGGGGTAACACCAATAAAGCTTTGCTCTAAAGACACCAATGTCCTTCTGTGGGTTGTTTGAAGCTGCAGCCAAATCCTTCTGGATGCATGGCTCCCAGAGGAGCTTCCAGGGATTAAAAGCTCCAAGGTTTGGTGTTCTGCTGGCACCCCTCACACCCTGTCCCATGGGATGGGGCAGCTGCTCTGGACACACACTGACAGGGTAATACCTGCACACTGAAGCCATTTCCTTCCCCAAACCTGGAAAGGGATAAAGGCCACAGTCTCTGGGAGTTTGTATTCCCACACCAGCTTTAAAAAAGGAGGTTTATTGACTTAAACTAAGAAAGAGCTCAGGGCGGGGGGGTGCAGGGGTGGGGAGAATCCATACTGTCACGCTAAGTGTGAGACTCTTCCTCGTCTTCCCGCCGGAGCTGCTCGATGAGCTGCTGCCTCTCTGCTGCCTGGCGCATCCTCATCATCACCAGGCTCTCGTAGTCCCGCTCCGACACCACGGATGCCTGGCAGGGAGCAGGAAACACACACAACCCATCAGGGACAGTGCAGACCCAGCTTCCCTCTCCCCAGACCCCCCTCACAACACGGGAGTTCTGGGCAGGAAGCAGTTTGATCCCACAGAGATCGGGTGAGGTGTGAAAGCTGCCTGGCTACAGAAAAACAAGCTGCTTCCTAAGCATGGCTGCTGGGGAAAGCAGGAGACACAGAGAGCCTGCATTCCTGAATTCCCCTCTTGCTGCCAGAGCTGCTCCCTGCTCCCCACGAGGCTGGATGAGGCATTATTTTGGATGATGAGCTCACCCTGCACCTGCAACGCTGCAGCCCAAAGTCCAGCGTACACTTCACCCGTTACAAAGGCTGACGTCATAAAAACATCCAACCTCTGTGGATCAGTCACGGAACTGATAACTCCCAACCGACTCAGGGTGGTGAGAGCACCTCACAGGTTGCCCAGAAAAGCTGTGGATCCCTGGAAGTGTCCAAGGCCAGGGCTTGAAGCAACCTGGGCCAGTGGAAGGTGTCCCTGACAACGGCAGGGGAGCGGAACTGGATGATCCATAAGGTCCCTTCCGACCCAAACCATTCCTGATTCTATGATTGTAACAGTTGGAATTGATGATATTAGAGGTCTTTTCCAACCTGAACGATTCTAAGTGGCTGCAGCAGAAAGAAAACCACCAGGTTTGTTCCCAAACCTGACGCAGGAATGGAAATAGTTTTCCAAAGCTCCCGGAGCCTTCCTGCTGCGTGTGGCAGCAACTGTCACGTGAACCCAGTTGATTGCAGACTCTGCCTAATGAACGTGGGCAGCAGATGACAGCTGCTCCAGTGCTTTGGAACTCTGCTTCCAAAGCCATTCCACACTAGTAGGTGGCCGTGCTATTTTGGATGTATGAAAGCACTGCAAGGCTTGGAAACATCCATCTCATTCCTTGACAGTTCAAGCAGAAATAAGTGTCTTGATAGAAGGTGAATGGAAAAAAAAAAAACCCCTCACGTTCATTCTTCTAGGAACTGGGTTTAGTGGTGATTTCAGAGAGTCATGGAATCACAGAATGGTTTGGCTTGGAAGGGACCTCAAAGATCATCTGGTTCCAACCACCTGCCATGGGCAGGGACACCTCCCACTAGCCCAGGTTGCTCCAAGCTCCATCCAACCCGTCCTTGGACACTTCCAGGGATGGGGCAGCCACAGCTTCTCTGGGTACTTAAGGACATCTTAGGAAGCAGCAGGGATACAAAGGCAATAGAATGGCTAAATAAGACTCTGCATGAAAATGGGGCAAGTGCAATTTGTTATCAAGTGCCAGCAAAGTGGTTCCTCCGGCTGTGAGGACAAAATAGAAGCCCCACAACAGATGAGGAACGTCGAGTGGGAAATTAGGAGTCTAATTGGTGTCTTAGGAGCCAGATGAGTGAAATGACCTTCGGGTGCTGGCAGCACCAGTGTCTCAGAAAGCACTGATGGGTATTGGCCCTCAGCAGCAGAACCAAGATCCTCCCCAGTCCTGTCCATCAACCCCAGGGATTTGCTGGGCTGGATGGAAGAGGCTGTGTGAGACTCATGCAGATGAATCACCCACACAAACCTGAATCCCCACCTCGCACACGGACTGAAATTTAAAACAGACAAGAGATTATTCCCAGCCTGGTTTGGGAGCCCTGCTGACACACGGAGCCTTCAGAGTGGCAGGAGGGAGGAGAAGAGCCTGATCCAGGTGGGCTCCAAGCTGGCAGCTCCCAGCAGTCCGGGTGCCTCCGAGGAGCTCTCCTGCTCCTCAGGCAGCGTGGGCTGAGGCTTTGCCACTCCACACACCTACTTCCTGCAATCCTGGCAATTACCAATCGTGTAAAACCCAGTTCCTGACGTGGCTGACTCAGCAAGGGCTTGGCTCAAAACAAACACATCCGAGCAGGAGCTGCAGCCCGGGAAGAGGCGACGGGCGGCACATGAAGAGACAGCGGCAGCAGCTTCGGGGATTTTTAGCATTCCGGGTCCAACCTGGCTGAATTCCCGAACTCCCGGCTCAGCTGTCCCCAGACTTGCTCCTTCATCCTGGTGAGCGTGGCAGGCACAGTTCTCCGAGTGCTCCAGCAGCTTCTCCTCTGCGCCCTCGGACTCGGGGCTGCTCCGACACGGCGTAAGTCTCCTTTGCATTCCGTTCTCCCGGCATTTGCCTTTCACGGTGTCGCCTTTTACATCCCCCTTCGCCTCTATTTCCTTGGCTCCTCCAGTGGGACTGAGTCACCGTCTCCTTCCCAACCACCCACTGGATTTTCCGGCGGTGCCCCTCCGCAGAAGGTGGCTGGTTACCATGGCACCCGGGTGCCCTTCTGTTCTAGATGCCAGATTAGATCTGTTCTCATGGTGACTGTGCCTTGCTGTTCCTCACCAGCACACGTTTAACGAGCTCAGACACCGTGTTCCTTCTCCACTCAAGGAGGAGACTCCTTAAGATCCAAGACAAGCCAACTGCTCCTTACCACAGCGTGGAGTCTGCATTTCCTGCACTACCAGCCTCTCTGTTTTCCTTCCAGCTACGGGAACGGGGCAGGAAGAGGCTGTTCCTGCTGCGTGGCTCGCTGCTGATCCCGTGGCTTAAGTCCAGCACCTGCCTGTGAGGAGTCAGCAGGTCCCTTCTCCTCACTGCCTTCCCTCAGCATGGATACCTGGCGCAGAGGGTCCATCAAGTCCACCACGTTCTTCAGACGTTTCTCCCTCAGGAGGCACAAAAAGCTGGGCAACCAAGTCATCATCCTGAACCAGAACAGCCACACTCTGGACACTGACGGCCAGAAGAGGGAAGGCTTGAGGGATCTGAAGGACAAGTCTGACTACCTGTCGTGCCAGAGCGAGCAGAACCTGGCCAAGGCACAAGCCCCTCCCAAGCCTCCCCGGCTGTACCTGGACAGTTCCAGCTGCCCCAACATCATCGACCACACCGACTCCCACTCCGACATCTCCTTTTCCGACGCCGCTCAGTACCACAAAGGCACTCAAACGCACAAGGACCAGGCTACAGACCACGGGACCTCAGAGGCAGGTTCCCAGAACGGCACCACTCTTCCCGACCTGGCTGACCCCTTCCTGTCCTTCAAAGTGGATTTGGGGCTATCGCTCCTCGAGGACGTCCTGCAGACCCTCAGGAAACAGAACCCAAGAGATTATGCCATCTGAAGGTATTTATCATTCACCACATCCCATTTACCCAATGCTGCTGCCGGTTCCTCTGATCCCAGCGGGAGGAAGGATGCTGGAGCATGCCTGTCGTGTGTGGCCTGTTTTGTTGTCCTCACCTCACCCACCACAGACCATCCCTGTCCTTGCCAAGGAATCCTCTGGAGCAGAGCTCAGGTGAGAGCACTGTTTCCACTCTTCACCCTGGCAATCTCCCACTCCGGACTGTGCGTCTCCTCCTCAGGGAAGAACGGCATCGTTTGGGAAAGACTTGTTATTTTGGGGATGTGGCTGTGACACTGCGGGGCAGGGACACACAGGGACTTGGCATGGATCCCTTGTGGGACAGCAGGCAGCCTGCAAGGAGACAGCAGCACTGCACCTCAAAGCCACAGGTGTGGCAAGGGCTGAGACACGGGAACTGGGGGTTCTTCTCCCACCGTGTCTGGATGTGAAAAATCAAAGCTGTTCCTCTTTTTTTTTTTTTTTTCTTCTTCCTTGTGGGTTTCTTTTTCCCCAGCTCCAGTGCAGTTGGCACTCCCAGCCTGGAAACAGGTAAGCACCCACTCGTGCTTGTGCTAAGAGCACCAGCAGTGGGTTTATCCTCCTGGCAGGGGAGAGGAGATGTCTCCACACACTGCTGCCTCACGCATGCACTGAGCTCCCAGCTGTACAGATGTGGAAGAATAAATGTATTTGTGACTGGAAGTGTCTGGTTGCCTCATTTAGTCGGTAAGAAGCCACAAAAAGCCAAGGCACCAGGAGCACAGGGTATCTGGAGTGGCCCAGATACATCCTCCCCGGCACTGCAGGTTTTTCTGAGGGAGGGGAAGCAGCGTGGCTCTGTTTTTCTCGGCTGGGGAAAGGAGAGAGCTGCTGGGACTTGATTTTCCCCAAAAGAGAGCTCACACAGCTCAGGGTAAGACCTAGTTCTCCACCCCTGAGCTGGAGAGCAGGAAGGGCTCTGCCAGGCTGAGAACACTTTGGGGCAGCATCAGGGCAAACTGCTAAAAGGACACTGCAGAAACTACTGCAGTAGTCACCAATTCTTACCTTTCTGATAGGCTAGATATTAGGGCTCTTTTAAAAAACAACAGTAATAAAACTTCCATGCCCCCAGATAACCAGGAGCTTTGGAAGTGGCTACAACAAAGTGCAGGGACATTCCAAAGCTGGCACAGCCGGCTCTTACCCTGTCAGATTCACCTCTCAAAGCCTGGTAATACGAAACAAACTCTCTGAAACCTCCAAGGAGCTTAGAAAAGGTGCAAGGATACCAGGCAGGAGGCTTTTCTCATGGCTGAGGAGCACTGGCAGGGAGATCCTCCTGAAGGAGCAGGGAAAACCTTCCCAAACCTGAGTGCTCCACACTGTTGTAGTGGCAAAACAAGCTCCTCGCTGCGCTGCACAGCCACTGTGTGCTCTGAACCATCACACAGACATTGCTCTAAATGGCCTGGAGTAACACTGGCCAAGCCACAGCTTTTGTAATCCAAGGGGAAGTCACCTGCTTGGCTCCAGCAGCTTTCCAGGAACTGCTGGACAACGTGCACCCGTGGCCGTAGGAGAACAAGTAGCCTGAGACTTACTGCCTCCTCCCAGCACAACAGCCAGCCTTGCTTCCACACGGGAAGCACTTCCAAACCCCCTGCTTAGGGTCTGACCGTCCTTTACCTGCAGCTTTTGGCACTCAGCTCCCAGGTGCCTGTCCCAGGCAGGGAGCACCGGGATGACTGTCCCAGAGGATGAGTGGCGAGCGCGTTGCCATGAGAACGCTGCGGGTCTTGGGCTGTTTGCTGAAGCAGAGCAGGGAAGGAGCTGCCTTTGCATGGGGTGGGAACAAAATGGGGGTGGATTCAGACAAAAACAGGGGGGAAGCAAATAGGAAGCGAGGGCAGCTTGAATTGGAATGAGATTTGTGCAGCTCGGAAGCAAGAATGTGGAGTCTGATGGCTGGGAAGCCGGGCTGGGTGTGAAAGGAAGAGGCAGGAGCAACAGGGATCTGGAAGCTCATCCTGCACAGCCCAGAGCTGGAGAGGGCAAACTAAGTCAGCTGCAAGCAAAACAGCCAAGAGGAGCTATTAGCACACTAATCATCCTGTGGAAACATCCTAGTGGATGCAGCAGGAGCAGGATTTTGAGAGGGTCTGGAGCAGGCGCGAGGAAAAGTGGGAAGCGGAGCAGTTTAGAGATGCAAGGCTGCAACATAATCCCAGAAATTGCAGTTGCTTACAGAAAAAAAAAGCAGTAGAAAGGACAGCCAAGCATCAGCAGTGCAATTCCTGGGAAGGATGCATGGCCCTGGCAGCAACTCCTCCCCATCCTGAGAAGCAGGATGGGATCGAGGAGGCTGTGCTGGGCAGAGGTGGGTCACCATGAACCCCTCCTGCTGCTTTCCTGCTCTCCCTGCTGCCCCAACCACACTAATCTTTCACCACAGGCAGACACTGCACTTCCAAAATAACAAGCTCTGGGCATGGAAACAGGCCAGGATAAACTCAGGGATCTGAACCCATACAGGCTGGAATCCACCACCAAGCTCCAACTGCAACAGCAACACCCTTTGGTACGAATGAGCCAATTCTCACTTTCTCCTAATGAGAAATTCTCAAATAAAGTGGTTTGGAATCCTTTTTTTGCCCCAATTTCCTTTCTACCACTCTGGTCCCCTCTCTGAATCTCCTGTGGCTGCAGGACTCTCCCAGATTCTACACGGATAGAACAACAACCAGGCATTCTGATGTATAAATGCCAGTACTATAAACAAAGTACTGGCAAAAAAGTCAAGAGTGAATGTACTGAACAATCTCACAGGCTTAAAATATTTAGGGAGTGAACACACAAAAGGCTGATGGAGACACACAGCTTAAGAGCACCTGGACAGCACGAGGCAGGAGCCCTCTCAGCAATGAGATTTCTGAATCTTTATACCACAGGGAAGGAGGAGAGGAGGGTAAGTGTCATGTGAAGTTTGAACCAGGTCCCTTCCCACCTTCCCAGCCAAGGAACTGGCTAAGTAAGCCAGAAGACATGCAGCTTGCACTCAGAGTAACCACACTGGTGTGGAGGACCAAATCCAGACCATGAGGTCTCTAGAAGGGTACTTAGCTTGATATTGCTTTGTCCTCCCTCCTGCCGACCCTAAAATTAGAGGTTTCCTTCCATCACTGAAATTTCCTTCTCCTGTGAACGCAGTGAGTAACCAAGACTGCCTAAAAAAACCTTCATTTCAGCAGCTCTCAGCCAGAGAATTCCCACAGTCAACACCTATTAACAAATCCCAGCAGAATGGCATTGGAGGCTTTGGGCTGAGCAAGGAACATCCTTGTTCTTCACTTGGAAGACAGTGACTGTGTGAAGATCCAGTCATCCAAACAGCTCCAGTTCTCTTTAAAAAAGCCACTGGTCCAGCACAGAAAAGCTGATGGGAAAGCCAGGCCTGGCATCAAGTGTTTCTTTGCAGCTCATATTTGCCCATAAGTACAAAGCACACTGAAATTTAGGTTGCTATAGCAACGACTTTAAATACCACAGCCCATGTCTCCTTACCTGTGAGGTCCTGGGCTGGCTGGTGCTGTCAGAGAGGACAGTGCTGGGGTGGCTCTGGGGCTGCCCCTCCAGCCAGGAAATCTTCAGAGGGTTGTTTATCAGGCCAACTTCATTCTTCACAGCCATCTCCTAGCAAGGAAAATATTCTTCCATCACCACCTGAATTCCAGGCCCCGCTCCCTCACAGGTCCCTAAGGATCACTTTCCCATCTCACCCCGGCCTCAAGGCCAAGTGGGGCACAAACAAGGAAGATCCATCCCTGGAAGTGTCCAAGGCCTGGCCTAAACCGTTCTGTGATTGCATTTGTTAAGATCTGTTGCAATCAGATCATCTTTAAGGCACTTTTATGGTCCTTATCTGCATTGAGCACAGACAGAACATACCCCTGCCAGATCTTCAGATAAACAGGTCACACACAGTTCTGGGCTGGTTTTCCTTTTGATCTTTTGGATGTGAGTGAAAGAACAGGTGACAAGGAACAGAGGCTCCTGCACAAAGTTAATGGAACTACTAAAATTAAGGGTAATTGACGATTTCTGTTCCCACAACCACGTGAATTATTAAAATTCAGTGAGCCAGGACATTTTGACTTGTTTTTCACTGCAAATGCCTGGTATCACCTCTAAAACACAAAAGCCCAACTCCAAGGTAATTCACCTTCAGTGGGAGCTGATTAAATGCTCGGTGCCTGATTTTTCAGGCACTGTCTCTTCCCTCAGACTGTTCCACGCACAACCTGTTTATGTGCCTGGTCTGCTCCGGGTCCGTGCCTCCAGCTCTGCCACTCCCTTCATCCCTCTGAGCCTTCAGACTCTCATTAGCCTTCTCCACTGCCTTAATGACCTGGGCTGTCACCCTGTGACCTGTCCCCTCCTGTGACATCCCCCCCACCACACCCAGCTGGGGCTCTGCACACTCACCGCCGCCTTCACCGCAGCAAATTCCACCACTGCACTCCCAGTCTTCCTGCTGGAGATCACCAAATTGAGCACATCTCCATACTGGTAAAAGAAAGAAGGGAAAAAAAAGTTAATTACAGACCCAGGAGAGACGTGGAGTTCATTTATTAAACGAACACAAAGAGAAAACATGTGTTTTCACAGGCATGAGGTTGAGCTGTCACCATTTCTGTCCCGCATGATGCTTCCACCGACCCCAACCTGCCATAATTTCTGTCCCTCCGGGAAACAATCCTAGAGAGGCACAGAGCAACACAGTTGGCTTCCAGCAAGCCCCAGTGCAAGAGGGATGCTCAGCTCTGAGCCAGAGCTACAGGAGGCACTTGCAGGGAGGGAAAATAAAGCTGCCACGCTGGGACTAATCAGATCAAAGGCTTGTCTGCTCCTGTCTCTGCACTTCCCACAGCAGGGCAGAGGTGTTAGCTGGGAAACAGCTCCCAGTTCACAGATCAAACTTGGTTCAAAGGTTGGAGTTGATGATCTTGGAGGTCTTTTCCAACCTAATGATTGTATGAACGTGCTGATGATTTCTGAAAATTGCACGAGAAAGCTGAACAGAGACAAAAATCAGCCACCCCAGTTTATATCTCACAAAGTGACAGGACATGGGGGAATGGCTTCACACTGACAGGGAATAGGGTTAGATTGGGAAAAAATTCTTCCCTGTGAGGGGGGTGAGGCCCTGGCACAGGTTGCCCAGAGGAGCTGTGGCTGCCCCATCCCTGGAAGTGTCCAAGGCCAGGCTGGACGGGGCTTGGAGCAACCTGGGCTGGTAGAAGGGGGGTGGGACTGGATGGGCTTTAAGGTCCCTTCCAATCCAAACCATTTCATTGTTCCATGATTTTATGATATGCAGCTTCCCAGAATTCATTATCCTTATACCAGAGAGCAGGGGAAGACCCAGCAGTAGGAAAGTGAGTGTGAGACGGGACCTTTTGCAGGATCTGCAGTAGCACATCTTTGGAGTATCCCCCTCCCGTCTCATCTTCTTTCCTGCATTTCCATCTGAGCTGGGAAATAAAGACCAGGAGTTAATTTTGTCTGTTTGAATGCACTGCTGTGCTCAACGCTGCTCCCACCCCCTGCACATTCCCCACGTTTGCTATTTACAGCCACACTCCCAGGACTGCCAAGACAGTGATCTCAGCACGGGAATGAGCACAGGGAACAAACTGTTTGGGGAACAGGGAGAAACTGTTGCTCACTGGAATATAAAAAGATCACATTGAAAGGATGCTGATGGCTCTGTCAGGGTAATTAGCAGATGTTCCCCCGCGCTTAAAGCAAAAACAACTCAATTCCAGGCTCAGAAATCTGGAGCAGACAGAGGAAAGGTGAGGGAGGAAGGGATTCTAAGGGCAAGGACAAGAGCTGTTCACTTGATGATGCACATTCCACAGGGGAATTTCACCTCCACTGTAAAAAGGGATGAGCCAGCTCAGCAGGGTTGAAGTGCCCCTTCTGTTTTCCTTCATGTTCTATAAGTTTACACCAAAATCCAGCTTTTTAAGAGTGTCTTACCTTGAGTTTAGGAGTTACTTTGCCTTCTGCTCCATTTCTTTCCTGCTTGCCTAAAGAGGGGAAAGGGAAAAACACAGACTGAAAGGACATGGGCGAGAAAATTCCTCAGCATTTAGCACAAAATCTTCCCTGAGATCATACATATGACAACAGCAAACACTTCTGGATTTCCACTAGACCATTCCAGCCCCAAAAGTCCTGTGCAACAGGAACTGCAGCACAGACTGAATATTCCATGGCAGCGTTTTTCCCTTCTAGGATGCCCAGACTTGCCACGATCAAGGCAAGAAACAGGTAAGTAAAAATACAAGCAGGAGACCTGGTAGCTTCTGAGACATTTTTCCCTGCAAAAGGAAGTTGTCCTGGCGGGAACAACTGCAGAAAAATTAAGGGTAGACAAAAAGCAGGATAGCACAGCCTAGGAATTTAATTTGGCCCTGCAATTAAATACTTTATAATGGTGCATTTATTGCAAGGGATCTCAAAGTGGCTTACACCAAGCAAATTCTCAACATCCTCCCCCAGTTTGCGAAAACTGAAAGAAAAATGAAAAAATAAATTAAAAATAAAAGGAGGGAAGAAAAATAAAAAGATGTGAAATGAAGTTAAGAAAGGTAAAAAAATACAGGAAAAGCCTGGGGACCCCAAGGAGAGTTTCTGTCTCTGGGGCTCTGGTTGTTTTGTTGCTTGAACTTGCCAGATCAGGACTTTTTCTGGCCCTGTACATGAGGCAGGTGAGGGCTCCGAGCTCCTCTGTGCTCACCTTGGCTGTGCTGCTCCCTTTCCAGCCGGATCTGTTCCCTGATGAGCCTCTGCTGCTCCTCCAGCTGCCGGGAGCCCTCCTCCCGCAGGCGGATTATCTACGGCACAGGGAACACAGCACGGGACACCTGAGGCAGTTCCAGGGCTGCTCCATGCCAGGAATCCCAAGGGGAGCTTGGGTGTCCTGGGACACCCCTCCTGGGACAGCTCCAGCACTAAAGTGGGATGTTCCCAGTGACACCACCCCTCCCAGCCAGCAGATAACCAGGCAGTTGTTGTTGTTGTTGTTGTTGTCGTCTACCGTGCAAAAGGAAAGGGGCAGGAAAAATAAACTCCCCGAATTAACATGTTTGCCAGACTGCCACAAGATCCCTTCTACCTCTTTTTCCGTGGCCAGGTTGGAACAATCTGGTCCAAAGGAAGGTGTCCCTGCCCATGGCAGGGGATTGGAACTGGATGAGCTTTAAGGTCCCTTTCAACCCAAACCACCCTGGGAGTGTGTGATTCATAGAGCCCCTTAGTCCCAGAGCCTGAAGTCCTGCAATCCAGAGATTTGCTGCACCTCATCCCATAGATTTCATCAGGAAGGGAAAGAAGACTTTCAGCAATTTTTCCTCAAAAGAAGCAGAGAAACCTAAGAATGAATCATTACTTCTTCTTCTAATGATCTCGTTATCCTGATCTCCTCCTCTTCGTTCTCCTGGGACTGGGCTTCTCGTTCTCTGGCTTCAAGATCTGCAGAGAGGGAATTAAATAAAAAATAAATTCATTAATAAAATGCAAAACATTTAACAGAAATTAAAACAACCCAAAGAGAATTTTAATTTTTCCCTGCTGGCCAGGGGAGGAGGGAAAGATTCACAAATGTGGCTACACCTACACTGATATCCTGGTGTCACTGCTACCTCTCCTCTGCCCCCACACATAAAAGGAGTCTAACAGGCATCAACCCCCTAATTTCCAGAGCAGGACCTAATCCCTTCCTTCCCAGAGCAGGGCCATCCCAGCCATGGCTGTGGGAGGAGATTCCAGGTGGCTCCTGCATTGTACTGGGCACAAAGAACCCAAAGCCATCAGACATGGATGACAGCAGGTTGATCACTGCAGAGTTCCTGTGGGAGAAGAAATGCAAACACCCAGTTCAAGGCAACGGGAAGGTTTTGTTTTATTACCAAGCTTTACTTTCTTCCTCTTCTCATCGAGCTTCTGTGTCCTTTCTGCAGCCTGTTTCTTCGCCCTCCTCACCCTGTCATATGCTGCCTGCCAAGGAACCAGCACAACAGGGTGAAACTACAGGAACAGGGAGAGAAACTGGAAAGCAGGGAACAAAATGACATCAGACATCACTCCTAGAAGTGTTGGAAGTTAACACAAATATCCCGAAAACACGAGAAGAGGCCCGAAGATCTCCAGATGGAAGGGTGAGAAAGTCCAGGAATAACTTCAACATGTACTGGAGAGAACTCTGACCCATCTTCAGAGGTGGGAAGAACATTTTGGTTCCCTGAACATCCCAAAAGCGGCTTTAGGGGCACTGGTGACAGCCCAGGTTGGCTTTGGAGCACAGTTTTACAACTAAAAAGGGTCTATTTGACATGAAATATTTATTCACAGACACGTTTGAGGTGCTATGAATGTATCAGATCGAAGAGCACCCAAAATCCTCAGCAGCAAAAACACACCAACATTAATTCAGCACTAGAGAGATCTAAGAACTGGGGTGAACTGGCAATTTCACTGGCACCTGTTTAAACCAGTTGCTAATGTGTTCCTCAGCCTGCACAGAACCTCTGTGTAGGAGGTGAGCACAGACTGCCTCTCATATTACCTGTAGAATAGTTGTACAACTGTTTTTAT
This sequence comes from Manacus candei, assembly GCF_025592945.1. Classification (NCBI taxonomy): domain Eukaryota; kingdom Metazoa; phylum Chordata; class Aves; order Passeriformes; family Pipridae; genus Manacus; species Manacus candei. The sequence continues at coordinate 3,396,465 of NW_026138057.1, forward strand.
CAACTGGGAAAAGCTGTGATTTTCCCTTTTTTTTATTCCCTTCCTGCATGGCAAAGGTTTGCTAAACAGTTTTTCCTTTTAAATATATAGAAGACCAAAAGTTCTTGGATGCCCAAAGCTGAATTCCCCCTTGGAGGGGGGATTACAAGCTTTGCCAGTGTTTGAAAAGAGAAGTTATTTCATGGGTTTAGCTCTTATCACCTGAAATCAGCACACGTCTCTCTTCTGAGCTTATCTGCAGAGAGTTACTGGCTCATTTTTGGTCTGTTTTTATGAAAAGCTTGGAGCCTCAGCAATCACATCCAGGTATTATTCATTTGTCAGCCCCTGACTTGGAGGGAACTGCAAATGCACTGTTGCCATGGGAATTTGGTGTCCCTGAATCAGGGGTGGTTATCATTGATGTTATTAAATGGGATATGCTCCAGTCTAACATGTTATTAAAGACAGTATCTCACCCTTGGAGAGAGCATCTGATCAGAAACAGAATGTTTCTCCCAGTTTTTGTTTGGCACATAATATTTGATCTCATGGAGAAGCACAGGGAACGACAGCTGAGAGTTGTATTCACAGACTCTCCACTGGAGAACAGAGCAGGACAGACAGGGAGAGTTTCCAGCAACACCCCAAAATCCCACCCTTCCCAAGGGATGATCCTTACCCTGGCTGCTGCATCTGTGAGCACGGCCAAGGCCTGGGACAGCTGGTGGAAGATTTCCGCTGGGAACGAGAAGAAATGAGGGTAAGATGCAGGAAACCATGTGAGGCATCTGGGAAAGAACAGGAAAGACAATTCCTTATGGGAGAGACCTGCAGGAATGTCTCTCCAAGAAAGAAGAATCATCTCTCCAAAGCCAACCTCTGCCAGGGTCACCTCAACCCAAAGGGCAACATCTGTTACATCAGCCTGAGAATAAATAAGGAAACAAAACCTGGGATTGTTTCATTTTAAGAAAAATCTTGAACACATGAACCTAATTTTTCTTACTGATTGTTTTTATCACGGGTTGCAATGTCTCCTTCATGGCACATTTAGCTGGAGCTCATAGTTTTCTTCTTCCTCTCAGTGCTTTTCCTTTCACTTTCTCTTGTTTGTGTACAAATAAATCATCAAGCATTCCTGCTTATGTCGTATTGGAAATTGTTATGTTATATTACAGCCATCTAGCCTTTAGAACTCTTTCCTTTGTCCTATTAGAAGCACTGGGAAATTATATTTATTTTTGTGAAGATGAATTATCAGTAGTCTCCACGCACAAAAAAGAAACTAATTGCTAATTATGCAGTTTCCATCTACAACAACCACTCCCTCCCTCACTGCAGGCAGCTGAAATTCCCCCTTCCACACAAATCCCGCCTGGCACCATCACCAGCTTTCCAGCCCGAGATCCAAACTTTTCATCTCACATCAACATTGCTGCTCCTCCTCCTCTAAGGTGACACAGATAAGCCTGAGGCTTCCCCACATCCTTCCCATCGCTCCTGCAGGCATCAAACCTCCCAGATTTCCCCTCAGTGCTGCTATTTTTTCCCCACAGTTACTCTGGGAACCAGGGCAGCAGCAGAAGCCAGACCTTGCTCAGCCTGGGTGAGCTCAGCTCCACAGCCGGGGCCCTTTCCCCAACAAAAACGGGCCGTGCCCGCAGATAATGTGCTGTTGAAGTTTGGACTGTGAGAGATACGGGTGAAACCAGTGTCCAGCCAAAGGTCTGGGTTCAGGCACCACGTGGGAAGATTTTGAGAGGTGCAATTCCAGTGCCAGCACTGACTCAACGCTGATGCTCCCAAACCCGACGGGGATCGCTCAGCCCTAAAAACCGGAGTCGACAGCAACGACAGCAACTCTGAGCCCCGTGTGTGTGCGTGTTCCAGGTGACAGGCACCCCGGCATTCCCTCAGGGACAGTGCTGAAGGGAAGCAGAGCCGCTTCCAGGAGCCTGGAGAGGTGAAAACTCCCAGGAGGAACTGCTGCTGGCGTCTCACCTGCCCGGGGGTTGTCCGGGTTCTTGTCCGGGTGGCACGTCAGGGCCTTCTGTCGGAACGCTGTCTTCACCTGCAGGGGCCACGCTGGGAGTTACTGGGGTGGGACTGGTTTGGGTTTGTCAAAAGAAAAAAGAAAAAGCAGCTTGGAAAAAAACAAAAAAAACCTATCCTTGTATTGAAAGGGAATGGGCTTGGGACACTCGCAGGGTGGGAAGGTGTGTTTGGGGTGAGTCTGAGCTGAGGAGAGAGAAAGGGGAGGGGGAAAAAAAGGGGAAAGGGAAAAAAGGGGAGGAAGGAAAAAAAAGAGGGAGAGGGGAAAAAAGGGGGGAGGGGAAAAGAAAGGGGGGAAGGGGAAAAAAAAGGGGGGAAAGGGGAAAAAAGGGGGGGAAAGGGGAAAAAAGGGGGAGAAAGGGGAAAAAAGGGGGGGAAAGGGGAAAAAAGGGGGGGAAAGGGGAAAAAAGGGGGGGAAAGGGGAAAAAAGGGGGGGAAAGGGGAAAAAAGGGGGGGAAAGGGGAAAAAAGGGGGGGAAAGGGGAAAAAAGGGGGGGAAAGGGGAAAAAAGGGGGGGGAAAGGGGAAAAAAGGGGGGGAAAGGGGAAAAAAGGGGGGGAAAGGGGAAAAAAGGGGGGGAAAGGGGAAAAAAGGGGGGGAAAGGGGAAAAAAGGGGGGGAAAGGGGAAAAAAGGGGGGGAAAGGGGAAAAAAGGGGGGGAAAGGGGAAAAAAGGGGGGGAAAGGGGAAAAAAGGGGGGGAAAGGGGAAAAAAGGGGGGGAAAGGGGAAAAAAGGGGGGGAAAGGGGAAAAAAGGGGGGGAAAGGGGAAAAAAGGGGGGGAAAGGGGAAAAAAGGGGGGGAAAGGGGAAAAAAGGGGGGGAAAGGGGAAAAAAGGGGGGGAAAGGGGAAAAAAGGGGGGGAAGGGAAAAAAGGGGGGGAAGGGGGGAAAAAGGGGAGAAGAAATAAGGAGGGGAGAGGGAATAAGGGGGGGAGAGGGAATAAGGGGGGGAGAGGGAATAAGGGGGGGAGAGGAAGAAAAAGAGGAAAGTGGAAAAAAGGGAAAGGGGGAAAAAAGGGAGAAAGGACAAAGAAAGGAGAAAGGGGGGAAAAGGGGGGAAAGGGGAAAAATGGAGGGGAAAGGTGGAAAAAAAGGAGGGGAAAGGGGGAAAAAAGGGGGGGAGGGAATAAAGGGGTGGAGAGGAAATAAGGAGGGGAGAGGGAATAAAGGAAGGAGAGAGAATAAAGGGGAGAGAGGGGAAAAAAGAGGAAAGTGGAAAAAAGGGAAAGGGGAAAAAAGGGAGAAAGGATAAAGAAAGGAGAAAGGGGAAAAAAGGGGGAAAATGACAAAAAAGGGGAAAGGGGGAAAAAAAGGGGGGAAATGACAAAAAAGGGGAAAGAGGGGAAAAAGGGAGGAAGGGGGGAAAAAAAGGGAAGGAAAAAAAAAAAGAGGGAAGCCGTTCTGTCCCAGTGCCAAGCAATTTCCTGCTAAAACGAGTGGAGAAAGTTGTGTCTCGGCCCCACCTGGTGGACAAAGCTCCAGGGATGGGAATGTACAAGGAAAGAGCTGCAGGTGACCCAACCTCCTGCATAAGATTCCAGGTGAGGGAGAGACAACTCACTCCCAAACATCCATCGGCTGCCCAGCTCCCGCCGGGCTGCTCCGACCAGCGGGTGGAAAGGGCTTTCCTCGCCCCTTATTTCGTGCTACGAAAAAGTCTTGGGATCATTTCAAGTATTTCAGCTCAAGGACTGACGCCCCAAATTCCATTTGCCGCTTTGTAAAGCTGCACCAAGGCCATCCAGCTGGGAATTCTCTCATCCTCCCCTGCTCAGCCGGGAAATAACCTGAGCTCACCCGAAGCCTTTTCAGCTCATCCAATCCCTGGATTGTTCCCGTTGGGTGCTTCACTCAAGGGGAATTTCCAGGGAGCGGGTCGCAAACCCCCAAAAATGAACCAGAAGCCTTACGGGCACCGACAGCACCTGGACTGACCTCTAACAGCTGGATTTTCGGATAAACACCGCGACTTTCCTTCTGGAGGCGCATAAATAACAAAGCGAGGGGAACAGCGGTCGCAGACCAGCTCTGCAGCTCTCCCTCCCAGCCCTTCCCTCCTCCAAAGGCGGGACTGAGAAGGCACAAGGGCAAATTGAGGGCAATAACGCCAATATCGGTAAACCCGGGATAAAACAACGCCAACACCGGCAAATCCGGCCTTTCCGCACGATTTCACAGCCCCGGCCCCGCAGCAGCGCCCCGGGCAGCGGGAGCGCACCAAGAGCGCTCGGAGCAGCCGCTCAGCTCCGCACCGGGCAGCGCGCGGCACCGGGAACATCCCGTTCCCGAGGACGCCGGGACAGGGAGGGAAGGGGCCCGTCCCGAGCCGTCCCGCGCCCACGACCTCCTTCTCCGACGCCTTCTCGCCGACTCCCAGCAGCCCGTAGAGGTCCAGCTCCAGCAGGTCCTTATCGACCGCCATCTCGGCGTTCCCCGGTGCCGGTCCCGCTCCCGGTGCCGGTCGTTCCCTTTCCCGGTGCCGCGGCCGGGCCGCGCCGCTCGCTGGGAAACGTAGTCCCCAAGCGCTGCCGCGCCGCGCGCCGCCCCCGCAGGTGGACTACAATTACCGTGATGCATCACGCGCCCCCGCGGAAGGGCGCGTCTGACGGGCGCCGCGCGCCGCGTGGTGCGCCGGGCGTTGTAGTTCCTTTGCGGCTCCTGTGAGCGGGAAAAGGCGGGAGGAAAACTACAACTCCCGTCGGGCTGTGCGCGAGAGCCGGCGCGCCCCTGACAGCGAGTTTATCGAGGAAAGCCCGTCCGGGACATGGAGTCCCAATGTCCCCCCCACCGCTGGCCATGTCCCCAAGTGCACAGACACATCCATGTGGTTGATCCCTCCAGGGGTGGTGACTCCATCGCTTCTCCGGGCAGCCTGTGCCAGTGCAGGGTGCTGCGAGCCCAACTACAGCCCGTTCCCAAGAGCATCCTTGTTTTTGTTGTTCCCAAAAAGCATCCATCTCAGCCCAAGGCACGGCTCCTTTGGAAATTCCTCTTGTCTTCTTATTGACCTAAGATACCTTCCTTTTTTTCCACGCAGTTCTGAGAAGGAAGCACTAGTCTATCCAATTATTCCATTACATAGGAGATGGAGTTTTTTCAGTGTTTATTCGATTATTGTAGAAGGATTTGTGTCCTTGCTGGCTGAAGGACTAAGAGCCTTCAGACCATTTATTTTAATCAGCAATATTAACAGACCTGAGATCATGAAGAAAACTGGATAAATGTGAATCCAGCAAAGTGTATGTTTGGGAGATGTTTTCTAACCTAGCAGTGCAATGAAACCCAAGAATTCTGGGTCCATCTCCATGGAGCTTCACCCAAGGAGAGCAGGAGCCTTGCTTGTCATAGACTCATAGAATGGTTTGTGTTCAAAGGAACCTTAAAGCCTGTTCAGTCCCATGGGCAGGGACACCTCCCACTATCTCAGTTTGCTCAAGCCCCTTCCAACCTGGCCTTGGACACTTCCAGGGATGGGGCAGCTGCAGCTTCTCTGGGAAATCCACTCCAGTGCTTCAGCACCCTCACAGGACAGAATTTCTTGCAGTATCCCATCTAACCCCACCCTCTGGCAGTGGGAAGCCATTCCCCCTTGTCCAGTGACTGCAGTTCCTGATGAGTCGCAGGCCTGGGTGTGCTGAGGGCACCTGTGGCCATCGTGGTGCCACCTCGGGGACCTCCCTCTGGGGCTCCATTCTGGAGTCCCCTCCTGTGACACCATCTCACCCTCGAAGACACAAAGTATATCTGCTGACACGTGTCCCTAAACCCAGCCACAGCACCCTGGCCCTTCGGGGCTGTCCCTTTGTGACACGGGCGCGTGACGGGGCCGACCTCACCCGTGACACCGCGACGTGGGCTGCGTCAGAAAGGGCTGTGTCCCAGCATTCCATGAAATCAGGATGGGGGCACAGATCTTCAGTCAATCCCGTGGGGAGACTGGCGGGCAGCAGGCCCCACTTGACAACACCGCTGCTGAGGTGTGGGACGGCTCCAAAGGGACAAGGCACTGTGGGATTTTTTTGAGGGACGCGTGTCCGCAGAGAACCTTTGTGTCTCTTGCAGGGCGAGATGTCATCGAAGGAGGACTCTCCAGAGCCGGGCACCTCTGCTGCCAGCACCAGCCAGGAGCCACGGGATGGCAGCGAGGAGAACCCCGCCTGCCCGGCGTGCCGGGACATCGACACCAAGTGCTCCAGCTTGTGCTGGCACTGCTTCTGCCGCTTCTGCCTGTGGGATTGGAGCCTCAGCGACGCCGCGTGCCCCCAGTGCCAGCGGCCCATCCGCCACACGTACCCCCAGCACGTGGCCCTGTACCACGAGGTGCAGGACCAGGTGTACAACAGCAAGCAGAGGCAGCTCAGCCGCTCGGAGCAAGGCATGTGGAGCTGCTCAGGACACAGTGGCAGCAGCCACGATGAGCTCTCGGAGCAGGGCCGAAGGAGGTCCTTGAGGTGGCACCGTGACGGCCACCAGTGGTCTCGGCACGCCCAAGGCAGCAGCTCCTTGAGAAGGAGGAGGCGTCGGCGGAGAAGGAGGAGGCGTCAGTGGAGAGTGGATCGGGACAATGTGCCTGGCGAGGGACGAGCTCCAGGGTCCGAACAGGACACCTCAGACTCCTCATGGGGGAGGCGATCCCAGCGCGGGCCCCACATGCCACAGAGCCAAGATCAGCAGGGACAGGCACGGGGCCGCCGCAGCAGACAGAGGTGGCGGAGGAGGAACAGGGAGCGTTCCCACGGCTGGCACAGGCAATGGAGCAGGTCCCGCAGGCAACGCCGGGACACCCAGACATCGTCCTCAGGAACGGAGCCCCACGACGACTCCGCGAGGCAGAGGAGTTGGAGGAGCAGGAATGCTGGTGAGCAACGAGCTCCGAGGCACCAACAGCACATCCCAGACTCCTAAGGGAGGAACCGGTACCGGTGCAGGACCCAGAGCCATGCAGGGCACAGGACCCAATAGCCCACCCTCCCAAGAGGGGAAAGGCCACACTCAGTCCTGGTACAGGACAGCCCAGAGTGTCCAGCCAGCCTTCTGTGATCTCCCAGCATGGAGCCACCAGATCCTCTCTGGGCATCCCATTCCGGGGTTTGACTCCCTCCGAATAAACAAATGTCACTTTAGCCAACGCTTCCTTTATTTCCCTTTGTGCTTTTTGCTGTCTCAGGAGCCTCCACAGGTATTTTGGAGCACCCCAGGCCGTGGGAGTGCCTTGGGTTGCCCTCATGAGCCCTATGCTTTCCCTCTCTGTGCTCCCTCCAGCCCCATCATGTGCCTCTGTGGATCAAGCAAGGAGCAGGGGGTTCTCCCCACATCCCCACGGGCTCTTCCCCACTCTGTGCCCCAGGATTCCACAGCTGAATTTGATTTATTTGGAATCTTTCTTTTTTTTCTGTTTTTCCTCCAATTTTATCCGGGGAAATTTTGCTGGGAAAAGCTGGAAGCCCTTAGCATTTTTCCAGCGGAGCCACACCTTGGTACAGGAACATTTTCCACAAAAAAAGGTGTAGCTGATACCATTCAGTGCTGGAGGTGCCCGAGCCCTGCCCCAGGGCCAAAACTTGCCCTTCACTTCCCTCCCAGCTGTCACCCAGTCCCTGTCCCTAAATGCCAGCCTTTGGAATCACCCCAATAACCTGCACTGTCCCATTTATCCCTCACTTGGGATATCAGTGTAGTTGATAATCTCCCTAAATGCATGTTCAGCACGTGGGACATGGATTTTGCCAATGGATACGTTCTGTGCTGGATGGAAGGAGGCTGATCACACTGGATCCCTCTTGCACTGCTAGAAATAATTGGGAACAGAAGCCATAAAATTCAACAAATGGTGAAAAACAGGACCTGGGGCTCACAGGGCTCAGTGCTGAGGTCTGGAGCTTGTGGGCAAGGATCCTGGGTGTCCACATCATGCTCTGGTAGAGCCACTCCTTTCCTTGAGTGAATTTATTTTTCTTCCACATAAACCTGCTTCAAATAGATCCGGAGTTCACCCATTTTCCCAGATTATCCTCAAAGGTGGACTCTTGCTACCAGAGACTCCTGGCAAACACACCCAGTGTCCGGTGGGAGAAGCGAGGAACGCTGGGCACAGGAGGGGGCCACGCACAGGAGCAGAACTATCCTGTTAATTTTTCCCTGGATTTACTTTTCTCATTAAATCCCAAACTTCCCATTTGGTGTAAGATGAACAGAGCTGTCCTGTTTAGTTTTCCCTGGATTTACTTTTTTTTCACTCAGTACAAAACTTCCCATCGGGTATAAGCTGATGTTTGTTTATCTCCCGGAAAATCCACTCCCTGGCCAAGGCAGCCTCTCTGAGCACCTTGCCAGGGATCTGGAAACGCTGGATGTGTCCACCTAAACACACTCACACAAATATTTCAATGGGAAAACCCTGGAAAGATACAGGTGAGCATTCATTGTGGGTGGATGGTGGTGGCAGAGCCATACTGCTGCTATTTCTGGATAACAGCGAGTAAGAAAACTCAAACAATTTCTCCTGAAATAAAAAAAAAAAAAAAAAAAAAGGTTCTTGGAAAAGTGCAAACAGTCTGGAAGTGTCAGGGAAGAGCCTGTGGCCAGCGCTGCTCTCCGAGGTCACCGTCCAGGAGCTGCCCAGGCTGGATTCAGGAGGTCTTTACGAACACGGGCACCTCAGCCAGGCTGGCAGAGTAATTCCTGAGGATGGTGCCTCCATCAAACACACGGGCAGAGTTGGTGTCCAGCCAGAGGTGTCCTTCTCCAGGCAGGAAGACATCCCTCCATCTTTGTCCTTTTTCTGTTATCGGAGCAACCAGGACCTGCAGTGAAAAAAAAAAAAAAGAAAGAAAAAAGAACTTTAGCAGGTGGTGGATTGGGCGGGATGTACATGTGGGGATGAGATGGTCACCAGGGAATCCTGGAATGGTTTGGGTTGGAAGGAACCTTAAAGCCCATCTCATTCCCCCCCTGCCATGGGCAGGGACACCTTCCACTCTCCCAGGTTGTTCCAAGTCCCGTCCAGCCTGGCCTTAAAACTATTTTCCCTTGTTTTACGGGAAAAGCGGTATCCAGCATTCTGAGACTATTGATTCCTGCTAAATCATTTCACTTCCAAAGCTGAAAGAGGTTTCCAGGGCCCTGAATAATAGTTCTGTGAAGAAAGCCAAGCTTTTCCAAAAAGGAAAAACCCCAAACCCACATCAACCAGCTGCTTTGGCTTGGATTTTAATCTGCTTGACTACGAAGCTCCGGTTTGTGTTTCGGCAGAGCTGGGCTCACAGGATGGTGCAGAATTCCCACCTCATCTCCAATGAGAAATTCATCCTCTATGGTGAAGGCAGTCGGATCCGTGGGGCTGAGCCACCAGGCTGGGCGGAAGATGGGGTGTCCCAAACTCTGCCACTCCTCGCTGTATTTTAGGAGGAGCGGCAGCACAAAGTCCCGGTGCCTCTGGATGCATTGGCGGGTCAGGTTCAGGACCTGCAGGGTCAGAGGGAAATCTGTCAGGAGCCTGACATCCAGGAAACAGCAAAGCAGGCAGGGAAAAATGAAAATAAATAAATAAATAATTTTTTTTTTTTATATATATATATATTCCCTTGGGAAGAGAGGTGACTGAATTCCAATGTCCTGATCAAGTTATGGCAGCCAACAAGGTACAAACAGGGTTGATATTGGATATTAAGTTATGTGGGTATAAATCCATTGATAATAGGTTTAACTCAATTGATAATGCATATGAATCCATTGGATTTAAATGGTTTAAATCCACTGATAGTGGATGTGAATCCATTTGAATTAAATCCATTATCAATGGATATAAAACCACTGTATTTAAATTTTTTATAATGAATATTAATTGGATTTTAATGGATTTAAATATATTGATAATGAATATAAATCCATGAGATTTGAATGGATTTAAATCCATTGATAATGAATATAAATTCATGGGATTTGAATGGATTTAAATCCATTATAATGGATATTAATTAATTGGATTTAAATGGATTTAAATCCATGGATGGTGGATACAAATCCAGTGGATTTACATGGATTTAAATACACTGACAATGGATCTAAGTCCATTGTATTTACATGGATTTAGATCCCTTGATAATTGATATAAATCCTTTGGATTTAAATGGATTTAAATCTATTGATAATTGGTATAAACCCATTGGTTTTAAATCTACTGATAACGGATATGAATCTGCTGCATTTAAATTGATAAAATCCATTGATAATGGATATGAATCCATTGGATTTAAATGGATTTAAATCCATTGATATTGTATATAAACCCCTTGGATTGAAATGGATTTACATCCATCGACAACTGGATATAAATCTGTTAATTTAAATGGATTTAAGTGGATGTAAATCCATTGATAATGCACCCGATTTACGTGCATTTAAATCCACTGATAATGGACATAAATCCTTTCCATTTAAATCCCTCGGATTCTCCTCATGAGAGAGCCGGTGTCGTCCTGGTCAGAGTGAGGGATACACACCCAGGAGTCACAGCAGAGCCAGGGTGGGGACCCGAAGGCCATCACGGGCAGGAAGGTCACGATCTGCAGCCACCGCACAAACAGCTCCGGGTCCCCCGCGGAGTCACCGGCCAGGCTCCCTCCTGTGGGAACACAGGGCTCAGGGGGGCTGCTCAGGGGCCTCCCACGGGAAAAGGCAGCTCTTGGGAACACTTAGAGCCCCTCCCGGTGCCTAAACCCCCCTGGGAGCCATCGCTCCAAAAACCTGCCACAGCTTCCCTAGAAACGGCACGAGCCGAGGGCTCTCCCAGCCATCCACAAATGCCCATTTCCCTCAGAGGCTTTTCCCAGATTTTGCAGCTCTCAGAATGTTGGGACACAACCTAAGGGGCCACGTGCCCCAGTAGCAAACACCCCAACCCTCTCCATGCGGGGGGACCTGCGCTCCTGTCCTGCTTCCCTGGAATAAGCCGAGGGGTTCAGCGTCCGTCGGGGTGGGAACTGCCGTGCTGGGATTGCCTGAGCCACATTTTCTAAGGAAAACAGGCTAAAAATAGAGGCCAAATTGAAAAATTGCTTCCAACCCCTATTTCGGGGCTGTTATTTAGCTCCATTCTCCAGGTCTGAAACCCCGTCCGCTCCAAGAAAAGGGGCAACAATCCGCTTGGCCCTGATTAGAGGTTGTTTCTTGCCTTTTATAACGTGTTTATTTAAGGATTTCTCCAGCCATTGTGCTTTGGGGCAGAAAGGCAAACTTGGAGCAGAGCTGCTTGAGCTTTAGGAACATCCATTCCCCAGCCAGGAGCCTGGGGATGTGGATCCTGGCTAAGGGCTCCCTCCTGGCTGTACCGGGTGGGATTTAGCCCAAGCCAAGCCCTGTGGGGGTGGGTTGTGGTGGAGCTCTGCAAAGGGCATCCCCAGAGACCCGGCTGCTGATGGGGCTGCCTGGTAATATTTACAGCATGTTCTTTTGTTTTTAATTCCTCAGCTGATTCCCTGGTAACGTTCATCCCAACCAAACCAGCAGAACAGAAAATCGGGGAGCAAAGTGCTCCAAGCCTTCCCATAGCACACCTAAGGTGCAAATGCACCTCCTGCCTCGAAAAACTCCGCAAAAATCACTGAGGAAAAGGCAGAAATAACGAAAAAACCCAAACAAATCCTTACCTACAGTGTCAGGGATGAAGAAGTTGTAGCCCAAGAGGCTGTAGTGCAGCACGGAGGGGATCAGCCCCTTCAGCCCCGCGTGGCTCCAGTCGGAGCGCAGGGGGCTCATCTGGACGAACAGAGGGAGGTGACTGGAGCTGGGGAGACAAAACAAACCCTTAGAGGTGTTTAGAGGGCTCACAGGAGCCAAAATTCCACAATGCCTGGCTGGCTTGGCAGTCACTGGGGTCAGATAGAGAATCCTGGAATGGTTTGGGTGGGAAGGGACATTAAAGCCCATCCAGTCCCACCCCCTGACATGGGCAGGGACACCTTCCACCAGCCCAGGTTGCTCCAAGCCCCGTCCAACCTGGCCTTGGACACTTCCAGGGATCCAGGGGCAGCCACAGCTTCTCTGGGCAACCTGTGCCAGGGCCTCACCAACCTCAGATCCCACATGGATCATCGACTCCAACATGCTGCCCTAGACCACCTCTGTGCCACTTCCCTGGGTGCTGAGCACTCCTGGCATCCCAAGGACATCCCCTCAACCATCCCCCAGGAACTCACACACCCCTTGGTTCCAGCAAGGCGTGTCCCCGGTACCCACCTGGCCCCGGCGCTGACAACGGTGCCATTGCCCAGTGTCGCCAGTGCTGCCGCCAACACCCTGGTGTATCCATCACCTGCCAGCTCGGCGGGAGGTGGGACATCCTGCTCCAGGAAAGAATTACCCTCGACTCCCTCAAAGGCCACGTATGTGGCCCCCAGCGCCTGCCGCAGGCGCCGGGCACGTGCCAGGTACCAGGCCAGTGCCGCCTCGCTGGTGACGTTCAGGCGGGCACAGAGCTGCCCCTTCCAGGTGGTCAGCAGTGGGATCTGCGGATGAGGACGGAAGTGGTTGTTAGATCCATAAAATATCCTGCTTATTCCAGGGTGTGAGGCTGGGGAATGCCACTCTGCCCCCGCGCTGAGGCGCAGCACGTGAAGGTGTCAACCCTCCCTCAATTCTCCCCCAAAAACCCCCCAGTGGGTGGCAACGTGGCTGATCATTAAACTGACCACAAAAAAAAAACAAAAAAAAATGGAGTTGAGGGATTTTCTGAACACGGGCAACTTTTTAAAATCTTTTGGAAGTGTGGGAATTTCCAAGCTGCTTCCGTAGGAGCCAGGAGAGAAGCTGCTCCCCACAGCACTGCCGTGCCCCAGCACAGGAGCACTGGGCTGTTCCCCCTGTAAGTAATAAACCCGAGGGGGTTTATCCAGTGCTAGTTTTGGGTTTAGGGTTGAGGGGGGTCCTGTATCCTGTACCGTGCTGCCCCCAGGTCGGGGCTGGCGGCTCAGCCAGTATCCCGCGGCCTCGCCGCGGTGCAGGGATTGCAGGAAGAGCGGGGAGGTGATGCTGGCGTAGGGGGACAGAGTGATGGAGAGCTGCAGAGGCTCCACCAGGGCCAGGTCCTGCCTCTTCCTGCGCTCCGAGGGCACGTGCTCCTGCGGGAGGGAAAGGCAGGGAGGGGTGGTCGGTGGGAGCGGCGATGCCGAGCTCTCCGTGGGCGCGGGGCGCGGGGCGCGGGGGGACACTCGTACCGCTGCGGCCAGGATGGCGGTGCCGCGCTCCCCCAGGGCCACGACCCCCTCCTGAAGGCCGTGCCGCTTCAACCTCCTCACCAGCGATCTCAAACCTCGCTTGATTTTGGCGGCGGAACCCTCCGGGCCGTGGTACCGCCACATCGGGGACCTGCGGGGTGGGAAAAGCCGGGGGGTGGGGGGGGTGCCGCGGTTTTGGGCCGGAACAAGATGCTCCGGGCAGCGACCTGGGGCTCCTGGGAGGATGCCCATCCCCGGGAGGAGGGAACACCCACCCCAGGAGCGCCGTGTCCGGCCGTGCCCGTGCCGGCCCCGCCGGGGGGTTGCCCCTGTGCCGGTGCGCGGCCGCCACGTCGGTGCCGATGCAGAGCAGGTACCGCAGCGGCTCCGCCCGGCCCGCCGGCGTCTCCAGGCAGAAGTGCCGGTGGCTCTCCAGCGACAGGAGCAGGGGCACGTCGGGCGCCACCGTCACCGTCACTCCTGGGGGGAGGAAAGGGGGAATGGTGTCTCGGCGGGCGCCCGGCTCCTCCCAGTCCTGGCACTTGTGCGCTGCCAAGACCTCCCCGACTGATCCCACCGCAGATCCAGCCATGCCGACCGTCCCCATTCTGTTCCTGCTATTCCCTTGTAGCCTCCAAAATGCCTTTCAAGGGCTAGATTTCTCCCATTCCTGCCTTTTTTGCTCAGCATGCAGTGGCTGCAGCAGTTCAGGGCAGCTGCGGGTCATTGGATAAATTTGGGGGAATACCCAAAGTTCAGTGCTCTGCAGAATAATCCCAATGTCCACCCAAAAACGACAACAGCAGCTGAACTCCTGCCTGAATCCAGCATCCCACAGCAGCATCAGGGAGCTGTGAAGCCACTCAAGCGGAGATAGAGGAAGCAGCAATGGGCACAGACTTAAGAAAAAAAATCCCAGACACGTGAAGAGTACAGGATGTCCCCGGGGTGACTTGGACCGTGCCATCCTCAGGCACTCAGGTTCCATATCACAGCCTTTCCCACAGGGATGAGGCGGTGTGGGATCCAGGCAGTGCCACATCCTGTTGCCGGCTGTCATTACGTTTGTAGGATATTTAATTCTCGGAGGCATCTACGCTGCTCTTAAACCAGCTGCTTTAGAGGTGAGGAGGGGGATGGGGAAGCACAGGGATTGAAACCAGAGGACAGGGGACAGGGAAGGCTGTGATTACCTGTCGAGCCCAAGAAGTACCTGTCCAGGACAGGCCCGAAGCCGTCGGGGTTGGTGCCGAGGTCTCCGCTGACGAAGGGCTGTGCGGGGCTCTCTGCGCCATTGAGGGGCCAGCGCTGGGCACGGATGCTTGGCCCACCGTACCAGGAGACATTGGCCATGGAAAAGCAATCCTGCAACCAGGAGAGCATCGTTAAAGAGCAAGGAAGGCTCAGGGTGAGGAGAAAGGTCAGGTTGGGTGAGGCCGGGAGCAAACTGTGCTAGTGGAAAGTGTCCCTGCCTGTGGAATGGGGTGAGCTTTAAATTCACCTTCAGGACCCCAGCTGGGAAATCTGTTTGGGGTTTCTTGGTTTGTTTGGGGTTTTTGTTTGGTTGTTTTTTCTTTCTTTGGTGCTTTTTCTTTGTTTGCTTTACTTCTAAGTTTGTTTTACTTTTAAAGACATTAACCTTTCTATCCACTTTTCCCAGAGTTTCTGGCACGAATTTACAGCTGCAACTGCCCCCACCTGAGGGAAGTTTTAGCCCTCACCTCGATCGTACCACGGCATCCCTGGAGGGACACGTGCTCTCTCCCAAGGCACAGCTTCCCAAGGGCTCATAACAAGAATCTCCCTCAACGAGACTCAGTTTGGGGGATTTGGGACACTTCTCATAGGGCTGACAGGACCCTGTACCCGGGGACATCCTCATCCTTGACCCACCTCCTGCCAGAAACCATCCATTTTCACTTCAAAGCCTCTAAAACTTTCTCCTTTCTGCCAAGTCAAGGGATCAGCAGGACTTAAGAGTCCGCGTGACTTCCCAGGCGGGACGGGTTTCCCCGAAATCCCGAGGATTTGGGGCCGTGGAGGGAGGCTGGGGCAGGCAGAGGAGACCTGAAGAACCCCAACTCAGCCCACCTCGTGTTTATTCCCAATCCCAAGGCTTCGGAGCCTCCTGGAGCCCTGAGCTCGGGGCACAGAGAGGTTAAGTCTCTCCAAGAGGTGGGGAGAGGAGATGTAAATTATTAAAGTGGAAACCCTGGAGGCTCGGAATAGATGTACCAGGTGTCAGCTGAATTCATTACACCAGCTGGAAAAGAGGGAAAAACAGCCTGTTCTAAACTCAGATTCCTCTGGATCATATTTTCCAATGGTTTGTTTTTTTTAAAAAAAGTGGGGAAAAGCCTCTTCTGTCTTGCTCATCCTCTCGTACACCCCACACCAACGCCAGCAAAGGGGACCCAGCCCCGTACACAGGGGTTGTGCTCAGGCAACACCTTCCACTCACCCAAAATGGTGCCAACAGGTGATTTATGGCTGAAGGGGAACAATCCCCCGTCCCACACCGCCCCATCCTGCTTTCCTCCCTGTCCTGGGGGCTCCCCACAACCGGACACCTTGCTCTGACAGGGTTCCTCCTTCCCCTCCTAACGCTCCCTTTCAGAGCCTGCTTTCGTTTAACCGAGGGACAAAACAGGGAATGATACCAAAAATAAAGCCCCCCTCGGTGTTTGCAGCAGCGGACGTGGGTTATTCCCATCCCCTGGGAGCTGCCCATTGTGTCTGCGTTGGAATGGACCTTCCCGAGGTTCTCGCCAGCATTGTCTCCAGCAGTTATTTACTCCGTCTCCATATAAACACAGTGCTCCCACCCCGGGGTCACCAACACGGCACCACCAGGGCCCCCTGGGGGTTTGGGGGGCTCAGCATCAGGTCACGATGCTGCCAAAAGGCTTTTCCAACGTGGCACCGGCCACAGCCCCTCCGGGTTCTGGGGGCTCAGCATCAGGTCACGATGCTTCCAAAAGGCTTTTCCCACCCGGTCGCTGGAGGCTGTGGGAGCTGGGGAGCTCCACGGGAGCTGGGGAATTCTGCCAGGCCAGACCCTGCCCGCTTTGGCTCGTTGGGCCCCGAACGATGCCGAGCTGGGCAGGGGGGTCCCCATTACCTTCAGCGTCACGTCGGGGCGCAGGGGGGTCCAGCGGACGCCGTAGCACTCGGTGCCGGGGGCCGCCGGGGGCTCCAGGGAGAGCCGGAGCTCGGCGTCCTCCTCCCAGGAGTAGCAGAACTGGCCGCCGTCGTGCCAGCAGTGGTCCCTCGGCGGCGGGGGCTCGGCGGCCGGCACGCTGCCCACCGCGATCGCCGCCACCGCCCGCCCCGCCGGCAGCGCCCGCAGCACCAGGGCCCCGCGCCGGCGCTCCCACAGCATCCCGCCGGCCCGGCCGCGCAGCACCCACTCCTCCGGGGACTGCTCCAGGGCCTGCCAGGAGATGATGCCGATGGTCATGGCGAAGAAGACGGCCACGCCGAGGCAGCCGACGGCGCCTTTCCAGGGCTCCGTCATCTCCCTGAAGCCCAAGGTCCAGTTGGACTCTGGGATTTGACCGGTGTGGCGGGAGAGGGGCATGGTGATGCTCCGCTTCTCAGCCCTCCTGCAGAGGCACGAGAAAGAAAAGCCTCTGGGGTTGCTCCAAAAGATTCCCTGGGACCGCTCCAAAAGCATGTACAAAAAATTAATTCCATTAAAAAAAACGGTTTAAAAGAAGGAAAGCTGCAGCTCTGTTCTCTCTGCACCGATCCGAAGGTAAGAGGAGTCCCTTCCACAGCCTCCTCCGCGGCAGATCCCGCTGCTGGGCTCGGTGACGGAGGCTCAGCTCCCAAAGCCTGTCCTGGAGCCAGCTCAGCCCCTTGGCACGGCTGACAGCACCCACACAGTGACACTGAGGAGGAGGACACGCGGGGCCCAGAGCCCGGGAGGGAGATGGGACCATGGCCGGTGGGAAGCGGGGCTGTTCTCCAGCCTCTGCTGATCCCTGGGGTTTGGCATCAAGTCACTGCTCCATTTGGAAGCAGCAGTAAATAGCCAGGGGTGCAGGAAAATATCACAGGATGGTTGGAGAAAAGAGGGGGGGAGGATGCAACATCCTCTTTCCATCTCCTTTCTCTCTTCCCTGGAAAAGTACTTGGATATTGCACAGAGCAAAAAACACCCATGGGCAAGGTCCAGGTGCTGGGTGAGTCCAAGGGAACGGGCACCTGGTGCTCCCCAGGTAAGGGATCACCTGTGGTGACAGTGTCATGGGGTGGCACTTGTTGTTCCTGCACCTCAGGGTGCCCCTCCATCCCGCTGCCCGACGGCAGGTTGGGAATGGTGCCGTCTCCCCTGGCACAGCACACCCACCCCTACACCCCCCACCGCCCCCTCCCCACATCTCTTTACCTGAAGGCAGGTTCAGAGATGCTGTTGCAGCCTCTCAAGTCTCCTCAATGTTTTTCCCGCTGGTTTTCCCACCAGCAGCAGGTTTTCCTCCTGTTTCCCAGGGCAGTTTTCCCTCCTGGCTGTGTCCGAGAGAGCCATCCAGCCGAGGCAACTTGATCCAGCCTAACCCAAGAGCGTTACTTAAGACCAGCTCCCTCCCTCCCACCCGCTCCCCTGCAGCTTGCATGTAGCCACAGGTGGCTGTTCATCAGAGACAGGGGCAGGAAATTAAAAATAATAAGTTTTAAAGGCTTTTCTTTATAGGGGAATAATTTTAAAGGTTTTTTTTTTGCCAAGTTTTCGAGGTGGCTCTGGTTGAGCCTTTACCACGCACCTGTGAACCCACACGTGAGAAGCCCTGGCAGCACTGAGAACTCCTTGTTCTACTGCTTTGGATTTTGTGGTTGTTATTGTTATATTTTGGGGGATTCTATCCCTGTTTTTTACCTCACAAAAGCCACTGGACACCCCTCAGATCATCTCCAAGGCTGCCAAAATGGGAGCTGCAGGTAAGGGTGCTGCCTGCACCCCAAAGCAGAGGGAAGCAACTTCCTGAGACACTTGCAAACCCCATCAGTGCAAAAAACGGGAAATCTGGGATTTCCATCCATTTTCCATGCCCCAGTCACCGTTCACGCTTATCCCACCCTGCCTACAGGTGATCAGGGAAGACCTGGGTTTTCCAAGCAATATTACAACCTGTTGGCTGCCAAGATATAAAAAACCCCTGGGATTTAAAAGCAATTCCCCATCGTGCATCCAGGCCAAACCCCGACAATTCCAAGCCCTGAACCCCAAGGCCAAAGCTCTGCTCACCTCTGATGTTGCTCTTTGGGAAAATCCCAGGACAGCCAAATCCACCAGGAAAATTCTCATCCGTGGCTCAAGTAATGCCCTGGAGGGGCCTTTCCCCATCAGGATCAACTTTTCGTTCCAGCTGGGGCAACATCCAGTGTGGGATGGAGGGAAAATGGGTGGATGGTATCGGGACGAGCCTCTCCCTGGGCCTCCAGAGCAGGAGAGAAGGATGGATCCAGGATAAGGAGAAAGGATGAGTCAGGCTGCCCCAAAAACTTGGGTGTGAGCTGTGAGACAGTGATGTCCATCCCAAAGGAGCTGGGAATCCCCTGGGAACACAGATCAGGAGGGGTTAAGCAAAGCTGTAGGAGGTAGAGCAGGGCTGGGTTCGAAGCACTAATTGAGGAGGTCACAGATCCCGTGGGACCCTAAAACAAGTTAAAATTAAGGGGAAAACATCCAAAAAAGAAGGAAGAAGGGGTGCTCCTTCCACCAGGGAAGTTACAGGCACTCGGGGTGCTCAACACACCCCACGACCTGGAAAAGGGGAACAAGTAGAAGTGAATAAACCCCATGGTCATTCAGAGCTGTTCACCCACAGCATCAGCCGGAGCTGATGGAATTAGTGGTGTGGGATTTGCCACCACTTTACAAGGCTTCATAGATCCATGTGCCCCAGGCAGGGATCGGTTTGGCTGCAAAACCTTCAGAAACGGGGCAGAGGAGAGAAAAAAAAGATCTTTGTGATGACCTGGAGTCCTGGTGCACTGGGAAGGATTAATCCTCTGTCCAGGGGAAAGAAGGGAATGCAGCAGCAGCGCCCAAAAGCTGCACAGGGATCTGCAATTCCCTCTTTCCCACCCCAAAACGGGCTGGGGGTGGGGTGGGGGGCAACTAACGGTGGTGTTTGGCTGCAGCAGCTCAAGTCAAAGCTCTGTCACATGGCCCATGATTAAATCACATCCATGGGATGGCAGAGGGGCCCCCAAGGTGGGATTAGAGAAACCCCGGGATGGCATGTCCGGTGGTGCGGATGCAGCGGGATAAGGGGGGAGGGGGAGTGTGGAGGGGCCAAACCCAGGTGGGATCTCAGGAAACAGGGGGATTTTTTAAAAAGCTTTTCTTAAAAAGCATCTCAAATCCCGGGGAAAGAATCCTGCTGGAGGTTTCAACAAAATATTTGGCCAAGTTTGGGCACCCCCCCCAGCGCTGCACGTGGTCAGGGTTTGGGCTGAGCCCTCTTCCCTCCCAGAACTGCTGTGTTTTGGGAGGAGGAACAGTTTTGGGAGTTTTCCTGCCCCTCACAAATCGCAGCACGAGGCGGCTCCCTCGAGCAGCAGGAAGCCTCCCTTCATCTTCCTCACACTGCCAAGGAAAACCACTTTGCCTTGGCCCGCTACAGGAAAAAAAACCCATCATTTTGGGGTGGCTCCTGGATTCCAGGAGAGTGTCCTGCCCCCCTGCTTCCAGTAGCTGGGGTTTTGTTTATACATTCTTAAGTCTCCTCCTATGCAAAGTGGAGCATCTTTCCTCCTTTCCTGACTTTGCAGGGCTGAAAGGACCTTAAGTTTCCCTTTTAATATCCCCCGGGGCTTTCCAAGCTCCAGGGATGCTGAGGGGTTCTGGGCAACCTGGATAGTGGAAGGTGTCCCTGCCCATGGCAGGGGGTTGCAACTGGATGGGTTTTAGGGTCCATTCCAAACCAAACCACTCCAGGATTCTGGGATTTGCCAGCCCTCGAGGCTGTTTGGGATGCAGCACCAATAGGTTCCTGGGGAAGGATGGAGTGGGAGGCTTGAAAAGACATTTAACCCACGAGCACCAATAAGCAGAGCTCGGGAATCCAAGCTTTTTTGGTGAAACACCCAGAAAACAGGGATTAAGGGTTATTCCCCCTGGGATTTAGGATCAGCAGCCCCTAAGAGAGGCTTCCTTCACCCTGTGGATCACACGTCACATCCTTTAAGAGTCCTGTTGTCACCTTTCAGTCTGGCTGGAAAAAGAGAGAGCACGGAGAGCCACAGGGATTTTCCATGTGTGTGGGGTTACACTTGGGAAGGACCAGCCCTTTCCATCAATATTTTCCTACAGCCTTGAAGCACCAGAAATTACAGCCACAGCTTCCCAGCAGCACGGCCAGACCCTCCAGGGGAGGTTGGTTTGGGGTTTCATAAATATTAATGTTTAAAAAAAAAAATAAAGGAAAGCTGTGTGGGTTGGCCAAGAGCAGAGGAAAACTGGTGGGAGCAGCAAAGCCCTCCAGGAGTTGGCATCTCTCCTTGACTTTCCCCAGTCAAGTGGAGCAGCCTCATCCCAAACTCTCCCTGGGGGGATGGATCCTGTGGTACCAAAAACCCACTACACCAAAGCCCCACTTTTTATCCATTTTTCCATGATATCCAAAAGCTGGGAGACACAGTGGTGAGGCAGGGTGGATTACCTGAAGCTGGAAGCATGGATGTACATGGATATACTGTCCTCCTGCTCTCCCAAGGTGTGTCTCATGGGAGAAGATGCCTTCAGAATCCGTCCCGGGAATAAACCAGCCGATGTGCTGTGGTGGGTGTTCTCCGTCGGTTTTCCTTCCCGTTGCAGTTCCCAGTCTTTCCTTTCAGTGCCAGCAAAAGCCTTTGGCTGTGCTGGAATTCTCCATGCCTTAGGGAGCCTTGTGCTTCTTATTCCAGCTGGGACATTTATCGCTTTAAAAGAAAAAAGAAGCAAAAAGGGTGATACGGCTCCAAAGCACCCAAATCTCAGCCCAGATTTCCTCCTGGAAAACAATTCCAGACTTCCATGAACTCCACAGCTATTTATAAAGCAACAAATGAGCAGCAGGACTTGGAATGGCAACGGAGCTTTACCAACAGGAACAGCCCTTGGAAGTGACTACGGGACGACTGTCCCTTCCCATCCCTATCATGTCTCCCAAACCAGGAGCACCCGGACACAGGGGGCTCTTTGTGTCCATCCCCAGCCCATCCGTGCTTTCAGGGAAGTCTCACATGGAGCAGCAGATTTTGGGGAGAGGGTGGTCTGGGGGACAGCCCAGAGCACCCACAGTGACCCATGGATGGATCATTTTCTAGTTGGAAAATCCAAAGCTCCACCTGCCAACTCCGGTTGGTGCTGATGGGATAGGAACAGCCCTCGTGTATCCCTTGTCCCCTCTCCCTCCAGGCACAGCCCAATATTTTGGAAATAACCAAGGTGGTGAGAAGGAGGCAGGGACCAAACCCTAATGCACAATATTCCCTAAACTTGCTAATGTGGGGAGAGAGGAGCCAGCTGTGCCGAGGAAAACCCCTCCATGGAACACTCACCCCCCCCTTGCACTCCCAGACTGAGCCCAGGCATCTTAAATCCGGGGATTATTTCAGACACCCTCAACGTTCCTGCTCTGAGCTCAGATCCCTCAGAGTGGGGTGGAGGTGCTGATTTGGGGTGTCCAAAGGCAGCACCTGCTTGGGAGGGGCCGTTGGCAGCTCCACTCTCCCCATAACCCAAGGAATGGGGCTGGAGCTGCGGCAAGGCCAGATCCATGTGCTGCTGCTCCAGGAAAAGCCTTCAAAAAGCCCAAACCATCTATTTTTTTTCTTAAAACAAGGCACAGCTGCTGATAAAAGCTGTGGCTGCCAAGAGAAAGCAGCTGCACCCCATAACCTCAGCCCGTGATTTTGGTCTTCCAAAATCCCTTGGTTTTCCAGCAAACCCTTTGGCAGAGGGGTTAAGAGGGGGTAATGGGGAGGCTTGACATGCCAGGGAGCTGCTGGAGGTGACCACAGGCGAGGGAGCTCTTGGAAAGGACCTTTCTGCTTCATCTGCCTCTCCCAAGCTTCCTAGAAACCTGCTGAGCAGATTCGCAGCCCACGTGCTGCCAAATCCAATCCCGGCCCTGGAGATGCTGTTTGGGAGATGAGATCAAAACTCTTCCTGTGGAGCTGAGCTGGAAAGGTGCAGGACAACCTTCCTGACACCCATGTGTCCCCAGAGGAGTGACACTTCCCAGCTACACACAGGAACACCCACCCAGGATACCCTGGCTCTGTCCATCCCTCTTCCCTGTGGGGGTCATTAGCAGCCCTGAAGCCCTGTGCTCCCTAAGGACAGTCGTGGTTCTTTTGGGAGAGCTCCAAGGCACACCAAACCCCAGCCCTCGCTCCTGGCTTCCATCCCAAAAATGCCCTGGGGTGTAGTTTTAGTGGCACGGCCCTGCTGGGCAGGGAGGAGGCTGCAGGAGGAGCTCTGGGCTCCTCCTCTCCAGGGAACTGGCTTGGACTCACCTCCCTGGGGCTCTGAAGCTGCAGGCTCTGCTCTGAGGAAGGCACAGGTCTTCCTCTTCCTCCCCTTCTTTGTCTTTTTTTCTTCTTCCTCTTCTTTGTCTTTTTTTCTTCCTCCTCTTCTTTGTCTTTTTTGTTTCCTCCTCTTCATTTTCTTCTTAGTTCCCTTCTTTTTCTTCCTCCTCTTCTCCATTTCCTTCCTTGCCCAACTCCTGCACACCCCCCACCCCACCGATTTAGGATTTATGGGGTTACCCCAGTGCTGCCCCCCAGGATCCACACAGAGGGAACCCCCCAAACTTGTCCCCACCCATCACAGATGCTGCATCCTGAAGATTTTATACCCGGGAGGGGAATTTCCCCCCCCCGGAGAGCCAACCAGGGGGGCTTCCAGTAATTAGCAATTACCAGCCCTGGCGAGCTCCCCTGGCCTCTCCCAAAGCAGAGCCCAGCACTAATGAGGTTTTGTGCTAATTATAGTGGGCAGGCAGGGCCAGGAGTCCTGGTGAGGGGCTGCAGCAGCTTTTGGCTGGAGACCTTTCTGGATTCCTTGGGATATAAAACATACTGGGGTTAATCCAGGACAGCAATCCCAGCCGTGCCCAGCGCCCCTCCATTCCCAGGAATGCTGGGGGCGCTGTTCCAGCACTGGCCCTGCTTCCTGCTCACGAGCTGGTCCTTTTTCATCCATCTCTTGGAACAATTCCTGCTGAATATTGCAGGATTCTGCCGTAGCTGGCATTGCACTGACCTGGAGATTGAGCCAGCAAAGGGAAATCCAGCCCCTTGGACAAACCTTGGGGATATCTGGGAACTGAGCAACGTGGATGAGGCACCCAAAGCCTGTGCAATGACAGACTTGAGCATGTGTCCAGCATCCCAACAGGGTTTAATCCTTCTTAAACTCTTCTCTCCCCATCCCAGCAGCTGGCTCAGCACTTCCCAAATCCCAGCCAGGGTAGCAACACCCACCCCAGCTGCCCGATCACAAACCTCAGCCCAGCTCCCACCATTCAGCTCCCTTGGGAATGCTATAAACTCTCTAAAATTAAACAAAAAAACCCCAAACCTTGTCCAGCTCTCCCCCTATGCAGAGCCCTGAGCGAACTTTAATTCCCTAGATTAAACATAAATCAATAAAATTTGGATTTTAATGAAGGTGCTGGGAAGGAACAGCCACAAATTGCTGTCCTGGCTTGGTCCCCTCATGGGGCTCCTTTTCCCCTCAAGGTGTATGGACAAAGGTGGGATTTAACAAACCCCTTGGAGGGAAACCCCTCAGACAGACCCAGGCAGCGCCAGGAAACACTTTTGGAAGCTGCAGGGTGTCCAAGTGGGTTCCATGGCAGGTTGGGGATGTGGGATAAGTGGTTTCCCAGGCTGTGATGCTCCAGGGAAGCTCTCCCAGGCACACATCCAGCCATTCCCATCCCTAAGGATGGAAGGACCCAGGACAGCTCGTGGTGCTTGGGCATGGGTGGAGGGTAAGGGGGATGCCCAGCCCTAATATAAGGTGATCCCACAACACTCACCCCTTTGCTTCTGCTCCCTGAGAGGGACCCAGCACCCTAAAAATAACCCATGGGAGCATCACAGGTGCTTGGGAACTCGGCTTTTATTGTCACAGGACGCAGCAGCAGACAATGGGGTCGGTCACAACAGGGGGGACAAGGGAGAGGTCACACCACAAGGTCCCAGCACAGCCACCCCGAACAGCCACAGAGCCCCCAGCACCGGCAGGGAGGGAGGGAAACGTGAGCTGTGACCTGGATCCTTCCCATATATTTCCTGCCCCATCCCTGTGCAAACAGACAAATTCTCAGCCCGTGGTGATTCTCCCTTTGGGAATGGGGAAATTAATGAACAGCCACAGGGGCCCCTGCAAGCAACAGCATTTGTACCTCCTGGAATCGGCTCCGTCGTGTCCTTGCTACTGAGTGGCAGGGCATCAACGGGAGAAGCTGCCCTGGGAATGCTGTTCTTCTGGGATGGAGAAGTGGGATCTGAGCCTAAGGGCTCAGTGTGCATCTGAAATCTGGGCAGGTCGATTTGCCTCCCCCAGGGATGGGCTGCCCCAGCGAGGTGGAGATGTCAGGCCTGGGGCGACTTGGAACCTTGGAAAGCAGGGAGCAGGTGGTGGATTCAGCAGGGATGGAGCATCTGCTGCCCTTCTTCCAGGGTTTATTTACAGTCTCACTAGAGGAGAGCAAGCCAAGGGGCCTGAAATGTTAAAAAATGGCTTTTTGGAAAAGCCAGGGATTAACAGGCTTTTCCCCCCGCTGTAAACAGATCCCTGTTTGCTGTAACGTGCTCGGGGTTCCAGCCGCGTGCAGCCGGTCGGGAGAGGGGCTCCAGCAGCCCCTCCACAGCCGCTTCAGTTCGCAAATCCAGGGGAAAACCGGGATGGAAGTTCAGCCCTGGCCTCTGGCAGGGGCTGGAGATGGGCAAACTCAGCTGGCCTGGTTCTTTGGGGGACAGCAGTGGAGGCAGAGAGGGACACAGCCCCCTGTCACCCTCCTCTGTACGGTGCGAGGGTCTGGGGGCACTTAGGGGTGGGGGTGGGCAGGGATCACCCCCGGAGCAGCTGGATGGGCTGGCAGGGTTTGAGAATCCAGGGGGGTTTTACCAGCCACAGCGGGCAGCAGAGGCAGCAGGGTCCATCCCCAGGGCAGGGACAGCTGGTGGCATTCCAGGAGCCAGCGCAGCCCTCAGGGTCGCACATTGTGGGGGCTGGATTTGGGACACAGACAGACACAGCCAGCTTAGGGCAGTAAGGAAAGACCCCCTGGATGTGTCTGTGCTGGGTCTGAGCCTTGCCAAAACACAGCTGAGCCTCCAAAGGTCGGCTGAAGTCACACCACTGAAGTCACCATGGGCCAAGGTGCTGCTGACTGCAGCCATGCAGGAGGGGGAAGAGGGAACAGAGGGGTCAGAGGGATGAAGAACATCTTCCCTGCTGGCACAAAGCCTGTTTGTAAGAACCCACGGGCTCTTGTATCCCAATCCCACCCTCCCCACTCTCCACCTTCCCCTTTGGGGAGCCGGCACAGCCCCACCAGCCTCCCCCGACCCTGAGGCTGGAGCAGCAGGATGAGCCGTCCCGCCGTCCTGGAGCCAGGACACTCACTCAGGGATGTAGTCCCTGAAGGAGTTAAAGCTGAGGCTCCGGCCCACAGAGTTCAGGGTGGAGCTGGCCTGCATCTTGGGAATCTTCTCCATCAGCTTGGACACTGTCCTCCTCTTGAAGGAGCCCGGGGAGAAGTGCCCCTGCCTCAGCAGCTCCTGGTAGAGGCTGCTGAACACGGCCACCGGCTCCTCGTAGCTGTCCCGGGTGGAGATCTCGTAGAAAGGAAGCTTCAGGGCTTTGGAGAGGTTCTCACCGTCCTCTGTGGACACCATCCTGTCGAACTGCAGGTCCTTCTTGTTGCCCACGATGACGACGGGGGGCTGCTCGGCGCCGCCGCTGCGCTTGGGGCTGGCGTGGAGGTGGTTGATGAGGAAGCAGAGCCGCATCACCTCGTCGAAGCTGCACCGGTCGGTCACCGAGTACACCACGGCAAAGCCATCGCCCCACTTGATCTTCTCCTCGATCTGCAGGGAGTCCTCCTCCTGCCGGGGCAGATGGGCTCCCGTTAACGCCTCTGGAATTCCAGCATTGCCGGGCTGCAACGCGGAAAAACCTCCCGAGGGCCCGGCACCGTCCCCGGGAAGGTTCTGGCTGTGGGTTCGCAGAGAGCAGTGACCTGCAGGCAATGCCTGGGGCAGGGACGTGGTGGTTTGGGCAGCATGGCAGATGGGGACGGCCATCAGCCTTGTCCTGGCATGGGTAAGGGGGGAATCACTGCTCCCTGGAGGCACCAGGATGCTCCACTGCCAGAGCGGTGCCACGCACCAGCAACGGGAATGTGGAAACATTCCCCTGAAGCCACACTGTGACTGACATTAAAGAGACATAAATTCACCAAAACATCCTTTTTCTGAGATGGACCCCATGAGGGATATCCCAGACACCACGGATTAAGGCCAGTGGGAGAGTGGGGATAGCCTTCCATGGCAGGTTGCTCTGCTCCAGTGGTGTTTTCCCGGGCTCTGAACGGCCTGAGCTCACCTGTCCTGCCGTGTCAAGGATCTCAAAGTGCACCATCTCCCCGTCAATGACAGCCACGTGCCTGTAGATCATTTCTAGGGGGGACAGACAACAAAGGTGTGTGAGAGAACCCCAGGGGAGCAGCCACAGCCCCGGTGGCTGCGATGGAGCCGTGACGGAGAAGTGGATTTTCACCTGCTGCATCCCACAGCCCTGTGGCCTCTGTTTCAAGGCCACATCTTAAGCCAGCCTGTCTTTCCATGCCCAGGAAGGGCAGTCCTGTGCTGTGGCATCAGGCCAGCATCTCCCATGGCACCAGAGACCCCAGGACATGTGGATGGCTGAGGGGGCAGCAGTGACTAAAGCGTGGGAGCAACATGGGGTCATGGAGCAGCAGAGGGAAAACAGATAATAATAATAACAACAGAAAGGGAAAAAGGGATTCAGGAATCAGGGAGAGGCCAGGATGGCTGGGGGCTCTGCCCACGGCTGGTCTGGACAAGGAGGAACAGGAGGGAATGTGGTGAGTTCAGGACAGTTAACTCTGTGACAGCACCAAGGAAAAGGAGTTTCCCTACCCAGAGTTGGATCATAGTCTCCAATGAACCTCCTGGTGATGAATCGTACGGTCAATGCTGGAAAAAAAACACAACAAAGCCTGTTATGGTTGTCAGATCAAACTGCAGGGAAACATCAGCTGCCTGAGGCAGGAGGGATGGAGGATGGATCTGTGGGAAGGATGAAGCAGGGATGTAGAGGAGGAACAGAGCAGGAACCTGCAGAATGGATGGAGCAGAGACCTGTGGGAGGGGTCCCATGAATTTCAGCCCAGTCTGTTTAACCTGACCCAGACACAGCATGTGGAGAAGGGAAGGCTGCTGGCACCAAATTTCATGGAATTCACCAAAAGGCCAAAGTGGGAGGAACACAGGGCACGGCAAACCAGGATCTCCTCCCTAGGCCAGCCATGCCTTGCAGGAAAGCAGCGCTGGAAGCGACACCAGGAGCTGGGAGGGGAGCTGAGCCAGTGTCTGGAGGATCAGCCCATTCTCGGTCCTCACATCCCCTCCCTGCTATGCTTGAGCCTGGGAATTCACATCCCTGGGATGCTGGGCACAACTGGGAACCAGTTTCATCCTTGCAAGGCCTCCAGCACCCCAGCCCCTTCTGATGCTGCCACAGCACCAACACAGGGATCTGCTCCTTTGGAACGATTTTTCCTCTTTGCAAGGGCAAGGAGCAGCAGGAGCAGCCACAGCTCGGGCAATTAAACCCCCTCATCCACTTACAGGTTTCCCTGTGCCAGAGCCAAGCCAGGCAATTCCCAAATTGCTGGCAGGGTGAGGGCTGCTGGTGCTGTAGCCTTGCCCAGCCACTCCATCAGCACAGCAAGGGCTCTCTCCTGGCTGCCTCTCATCAATCCCAGCCAACCAGGCTCAGGGATCCAGACCCTGGCTCCAGAGCAGGGCTGGGAGGTGGGCAAGCTCCCTGGGCACTGCAAAAGACCTCCACAGGCTCCTCAGATTTTCCTGTGAGAGGCAGGAAAAGCTTTGCCATGGTGCAAAGTCTCCAGACAGGAATTTCCAGCCATGGGGAGAGTGGCACACACGCCTGGGGGGAAATTTGTGGTTGGGAAGCTGAAGAGAGTTCAGAAGCACAGGTGGAAGTGGTTCCTGAGCCATTCAAGGTGTTAATGATGGTAATGGAGATGGGAGTGAAAGGCAGTGGAGAGGCTGAGAGCTGGCTTGGAAAGGCAACAGGAGTGGAGAGGGAAATTAGAGGAAAACGAGTGGGAACAGGGGAAAAAAGAACAGCCATAGCAAGGCAGGAGTGCGGATCCAGGAGGGAGAGGATGGAGAAGCTGCACACCAGGTGCCAGCACAGCGGGAGGAAGGGAACAGAGCAGGAGTGTGACGGGAGAATAACCCTCAGCAGAACCAGGATGTGATGAAAAGCCCTCCAGAAACACAAGGGAGGGTGTGAAAAGCCAACACCAAGCCAGCACGACGCTCCAAGCTCACCTTCCCTGTGCAACCTGGGGTCAGTTTGTCCCATCTGCCCATCAGCAGATGTTCCCAGTGTCCTGCCCTTACAGACCCACACCAGACCAGTCAAGATCTGTGTGCTTGTCCCAGGAATGTGGTATCCCACCTAAGTCAGGCTTCCTGCTCCACCAGCCCCAACAGCTTCTCCTGCCTCTCACAACCTGCCCGGCTCCTGTTTGGGGGATTCACCATCCCCTCACCCCCCAATTTGCCTGTGGGTTTAAACCTGCCCAGCAGGGAAGGGATTTGATGGGAAAAGCAGGTAATTTAGCCAAACTGCTCTGAGGAGATAACCAGGGATCCCTGCAGGAGGCACCGATCGGCACCTTCAAAGAGGCAATGGAATTATCAGGGGGAGTGGGACGAGCCAGGCTCGGTCTGTAGAAAGCACCTGATTGTGTGTCATATGTCAGGCAGCC
Organism: Manacus candei; assembly: GCF_025592945.1. Classification (NCBI taxonomy): domain Eukaryota; kingdom Metazoa; phylum Chordata; class Aves; order Passeriformes; family Pipridae; genus Manacus; species Manacus candei. The sequence continues at coordinate 3,425,765 of NW_026138057.1, forward strand.
ACCCAAAGCTGGAGCACATGCTGTGGGATGAGAAGAGGAGCCAATTAGATTGATTAAAAATTGGCTGGAGTGCAGGAACAGGAGCGGAGTTGCCAATGGGGGAAGCGGCCGCAGGCAGAGCGGCCGTGGCCACCCAGCCTTATAAGGAGGTTTCTTTCCCCATCCTGAACATCAGTAACCCTGGGGAGGGCTCTCTGAGGAGAGCCCCAGAGCTGAAAGGGTTAATTGTGTATAGAACCTGGGCTCCAGGGATGGCTGTGGGCTGGAGGGGTGATTTACCTGCCACCTCGTGTTTGCTCTGAGCGCCTGCCCACATGCTGCCCTGTTTGTGCTGCTGTGGAACGGTGTCCAGCACCGATCCATCTTCTGTCCACGTGCTGCAGCAGAGCTCTGCTCTGGATTATGGCAAAGTTTACGCTGGGCAGCAGCAGCAGAGGATAACACAAGCCCTGGCCAGGCTGCGTTTCCAGCTCCCGAGGGTGAGACGCACAGCCCAGATCCTTAAACCACAGGGCTGCCCCCAACCCTCCTTCCTACTCGGAGGGTCTGTGACCTCAGATCACCACACCCTGAAGGTTTCTAAACTGCTCCAAAAAACCCCAAACTCTTTCTGAGAATTAAGGAGATTTTTTTCCCTCTTGCAGCTGCCCAGATACGAGTTACCCTCTGGTTGTTCCCACCCCTCGGCTCTCCCAGCCTGGTTCTGTGTCCTGCAGGGTGGACGCAGCAGCTTGTCCTGGTGAAGCTCCAGTGTGGGGCCCACTTGCATCCCAGGGGCCGCTCCCTGTCCCTGGCACACTCCTCTGCACGAGCCACGTATCAATGACCTCCCTGTGCCCTGATTCCATGGCCTCTGTCATCGTCACACGGGCAAAAACTCCACTGCTGGAGGACACAAGTGTTGATGGCACCAACAGAAGCCACAGCTGAGCCCAACTGGAGGAACTTTTAAAGACCCTCAGCACGATCCCACCCAAAGCAGGAGGTGCAACAGCCCCTCAACTGCCTGCAGGAAGGGCCCGAAGCTCCCAGGACTCTGCTCTGTGCCGGGTGGGATCAACACCAGCAGGAAGACACGTGTTCAGGCCAGGGTGGGGATGAGCCAAAGGCTCTGTACGTGCTTTACAGGCTCCATCTGCTCTGTCGAGGCCAAATACTGCCCTGGTGCTCTGGGTACTGCAGAGCTGAGCCCCATCCCGTGCTGCTCGTGGAGAGCTGGGAGCTGCCTCCTCTAATTCAATCAGGGAATTATAATTTTTCACTAGTGCCAGCTGCTGTGCACGGAAAAGCAACTCCAGCGGCTGCAACAGCCGCCGGTGCTGCGGCACCTGCACAGGTGATGCCTTTTCCAAAGGGGCAGGACATTCCCTTTCCCCGAGGACGTGGCAGCTTGGCTGTGTCCCAAAGGCTCCCCCAGGCTCTGCACGGATCATGGATCATTGCAATAAACCGGTGCGGATCCACATGAATACACACCTTCCCCTGCCTCTGACCCCCTCCCGGCACGCTGGGTGCCGCGGAGGGCACCTTTGCCCCCAGGTGCTCACAGCCCGGGGTAGAGGAGTGGGAAGGGGGAAAGGATGATCCCCAGGAAGGAATACGGCGAAGGAAGGAGCTGAGATGCTCCCGGCAGAGCATCCCGAACCCCCACCCCGACGGGCGCAGACGGAGAGCGGCGAGCAAGGCGCAGGGAAAGAGAGTTTTCCTGAAGGAAAACAGCCAGGGCGCCGTGCAGGAGGCTCAGCAAAGCCGCTGCGGGCGCCGGGAAAGAGCAGCGAACTCCCAACACCTAGGAAAGCCCAAACCCGAGCCCAGCTTTTGGGAAAGCTCTCTCGGTCAGCGATGTGCCCCCCGGACCCACCACTCCCGCGCAGCCGGGGACCCCTCGGGCACGGGAAAACCCCCGAGGGACGAGCCCCGGCTGCGAAGTGTCCACGCGGGGAACTCGAGGGGAGGGAAACTCGGTGCCCTCAAACGCCGTGGGCTGGGGGACACCGAGGTTATGTTCCCCACCCCGGCTTTCTAAGGGACACGGGAGGGTCGGTCCCTCTGCCCGGGAAGAAGCCAAAGGGGAGATACCGGGGGGACGCCTGGGGATGCCAGAAGGGTACCGGGGGATGCCGGAGGGATACCGGAGGGATGCGGGGATGCCAGAGGGGTGCTGGGGGGAGATGCCGGGGGGACACCGGGAGGATGAGGGGGAAGCCCCGTCCTACCTGTCTTGCCCACGGCGCTCTGCCCCAGCACGACGAGGCGCAGGGTGCGGGCCGGGCTGAGGCTGACGGAGCGGCGCAGGGGCCGCGGGAAGCTCATCCCGGCGTCGGGCCGGGGCTGCCCCGGGCTCCGCCGTCCTCCCCGGCGCTGCTGCACCGGCTCCGCCCCGGGGGCCGGGCTGGGCTCAGCCCCGGCTGATGCCGCCCTCCTACTCCTCGTTCTCCTCCTACCCCGTCCCGGAGGCTCTTCGGGAATCGTAGCTCAGTTTTCCCGCACGCGGCAGCCCCGGACCCCTCGCAGCCGGCCGGGAGAGCTGCTCACCGCAGAGGGGCAAAGCCAAGGCTGGACGGGGCGTGGAGCGACCTGGGCCGGTGAAAGGTGTCCCTGTGCATGGAAGGGGGTGGAACTGGGTGGGCTTCGAGGTCCCTTCCAAGCCAAATGATCCTGTGATCCCACGAGTCTGTGAAAGTGAGGAAAGAATGGAGAAGTGGTGCAACAACTCCCCAGCCAGGCAACCATGGCCAGGGTGCTGCCTGTCCCTAAATCCCTGCCTGAAATCATGATTTCCTCCACGTCTGTGCATAAGATAAATTAATAAAGATGAGCAGAGGTGGGTCAGCCTCAGCCTTTCCCCTCAACCACGAGCAGGGAAAGGAGTGAACTCTGGCTCCAACACAAACCACCGACTAAAATCCCCATGGATATCAAAGAGCAAGGACTTCACACCAGGCCTGGAACCAAACTTTGTGTGTTTTGGTGCAGCAGCATCAGCAGGCTGTTAAACACCAGTGTAAGGGTGTACCCAGGAACAAGGTGTGCAGGTAATGAGTAAACAGCTCAGAGCAGTACCTGGAGCGGGCAGGGTTGTGTTTTGGGTGTCCTGGAAAAAAGGAAAAAGCCTGGCAACACCTCAGCTGTCTCCATCAGAGCCCAGGATGCCGCTGGCCTGTGGGGTGCAGGTGACACCAGTGCTGCAAACGCCAGCAGAAGGGACCTGGCCAGGAGTGTGGAGCCCTCAAATGCCCACACCAGGGACTCAGTCCCTTTTCCAAAGGCTGCAGCCATTTCTCTGGCACAGGGATCTCTGTCTGCCCATCTTGGGTGACTCGGCACTGGTGCTGGAGGGAACATGAACCCACCTGGTATTTATAGCCTGTATCAGATGTCCAAAGGGAACACTGTTGGTGCCTATGGAGACATCAGCACTCACCCAGCCCCGGAGGGTTATCAGGAGCACGGCTGCCAGCAGGATTAGTGCTGGAGAGGGGCCCAGGATAACACAGGGGTTGCTGTGGGGAGCCTGGAGAGAGAGCAGACTTCACCCAAAACCCCACTTTGCCATCACGTGTGTCTCCCTGTGCATCAGCCACCGGCAACAGCCCTTCTCCAGCTTCTCCAAAGACTCATGGCTACATCTGGGGCCCAGAAAACACCAGCAAGGCAATAAACCTCGGATTTCGGGACAAAAGCTGATTCCCAGCTGGGGAACAGCAGGGTGTCAAGAAAAAGAAGTCTCCGTTATGATCCTTCTCTATTTTTAGCCCCGTTTCCTACGGAAATGAGATGTCTGCAATCAAGTCCTCTTCTTGCCTGATCCTCTGCAACACCAGTTTTAATACATTGCCTGATTTCAGGCAAATGAGGGATAAGCCACAGAGAAAATCCTTTTCCTGCAAGTTGCGTGACAAAAAACATGGCCAAATTTCATGGAAAAGCAACCCCTGCGCTTTTTGGAAGGCAGGGACTGGCCAGCAGGTCCCTGGCTGGGGGATCCAGAGTAACGATTCCTGCTGCTCCAAGGGATGCTGCCCTTGTGCTGGAAGCCAGGCAGTCACACCTGTACACCTCTGCCTGCCTCAATTCCAGGTGCATTAACAGGGCACGGATTTGCAGGGAGGAGGGAACAAACGGACAAGAAGCATGGAGTTAACGTGGAAGCCACCTCGGGAAAATCACTTCACCTCCCTTTACACCACTCCCAGGACCAGGCTGGATTGGATCACTGTGACCCTCCAAATCCAATACCAGCTGCTCCAGAAAAATACACCCCTGGATTCTTTAGGGAAAGGTCAGTGTGGGCCCTGCAGCTGGGAGGGGGCTGTGTCCCTGACAGCACATCTGGGGACTACCCAGAGAAACTCCTACTCCTCACGCACGGATCTCCCTGGCATGGTGGGAGCCACATGTGTGTTCCCACAGGAACACTCAGCGCCACATCCCACGTTTGCCAGGGAACATTTGGCTGGGTGACAGTGGAAACAGGACTTTATCATCTGCCATCACTGAGTAAGCCACCTGTGGCAGAGCCAGGTGGGAGAGGTGCAGGGGATATTGTTTTCTGCTGAAATATTTGTGGCCGGGCCATTCCATACTTGCTGTTTTATAAAGACATGGAGTCTGCTCTGGGAAAGAGGCCAGGGGCTCCCATGAATCACGGCCCTGCAAACAAAAAATCAGCTGAAATGAAAAGCTGGCCTAAAGCAAAGAACCAAATCTCCTCAGGCTGCAGTCTCAGATCAGGGGGATCCTGTTCTGTACTCCAAACCACTTCCCTACTGGATCATCAGCTATTTGACAGCTGCCAAAAAAATTGAACTTTGTTGCTCCTGAAAGACAGCAATGGTGTGTTTTTATTTAGTAAAGGCAAATAAAATAACAGTAGTCCCTTTTCTCTACATTAGATGATCCAAAGGCACAGGATGCCAGCAAGTCCGTGCGGGAGCCAACTCCAGTTTTCAAAAACGACCAAGGTATCTCAAAGTATCTCCACAAGGTTTAGCTCCTCTCCTGAGCCTCCATTTCAAGGGCTCAAACCTGTTTCCAGCTCATCCATCACGTTTAACTGTCACTCACTGATGAGTGCACAGACATTCCCGTGTGCGGCTCGGCTGCCGGGGGAGTTAATGCCAGATGGAGCCATCAGGGAATGCTCCCCGAGCATAAAACCAAAGCCATGCTGCCCTGTCAATAAACACATTTTGGGTTGTTACAGCAAACCCAGCACCCCCAAGGGTCCTCCCAGCCTTCAGGCCCTCACCTTCCTCATGCCCTCTGCGGACTCGCTCCGTTCCTTCCGAACCCGATCCCTGGCCCTGCTGCAGCTGTGAACCCATGTTCACATCCAGGCCGAGGCACAGGAGCAGGGACACGGATCCCAATTGCTTCTCCACATGCTATAAATAGCAAGAGGGAAAACAGATGAAAGGCCCTGAGCCCCAGCACTGCCCAGGCGCTCCGGCTGCAGCCGGACTTCTCCGTGCGGGATTTGCACCAGCCCAGACCCGCTGGGGAAGCATTCCCTTTATTTTCTTAATAAAAGGCTGGTTTTTAGGCCACAGGAGATGATAAAACCTCTAGCACAAGAAAAATCCAACCAGCACGGGTTCCTGGTATCCCGTTCTGTCTGTCACCGAAGCGGATTCCGAAGCGTGTCCGGATCACGCTGAGAAAATAAATCTGGCTCCGCGTCAGAGTTCAAAGACGCCTTCACAAAGCCATCAGGGGAAAAAAAACGCACGGAAGGGACAAATTAACAGCATTTCCCCCCCGCCCCAGGGCCTGAACAACATGTCCCGAGAGCTTTCCAAGCTGCTTTGCCACTGGATAAACTCCGGCAGCTCCTGGGGCTGGCAGAGCGTGCGATCCACGTATCCTAACGGAGCTGCTAAAATCCCTTTGCTGCCCTGTGGGTCCCCAGAGGAGTGTCCTGCACTTAGTTTTTCCACAGGAGCCGGCTGTTGGGAAGGAGGGCACTGCCACAGACCACTTCTGCCACGCTCCATCAGGCTCCACAAACAATGGGGCTCCTCGCCGCAGGAAGTTTCCCACCACGGGAATGGCTTTGCTTGGGAAGCTGGTTTTAGAACACAGAGCAACGTGCCCAGGGAAGGGAGAGGAACCTTGTCATGGAGGTGATTTAAACCTCCAGAAATGCTGCAAAAAGTGATCCTGTGGGATGACCAGGAGGGGCTGTTTCCCTTTCAGTCACGAGGATGATTCCAGTGTCAGGATGTGAAACCCCGAGTCCAAGCCCCTCGAAGGTGCAACATCTGAAGCACAGAGGGGGGGGTTGGAACAGGATCAGCCTTTGAAATGATGGAAACCTCGCTCTGAAGCAGCTGGACCTGAGGGGGAGGGAAAAACCTGCAGCCACAAAGGAGTTCAGGTGCCACAGGCCACTCCTGAAAGGGCAGAGGAGGAAGTCAGGGCTGGGCTCAGCACACAGGAAATTAGGGATTCAGACACCTCCCTTGGCTCCTCCGGAGAGGGGAGGGCAGGAGGGACTCTGGGAGGACACACACCTGGGATCCAGGGAGCAGCAGGGTCAGGGATCCACTCAGCTGCACCCGGGTATTCCTGCCCAAAACGGGGGGATGCCAGAGCAGAGCCGGCGGCGCAGCAATGGCACCTCCTGAGTAATTTCCGACAGCTATTCCCAAGCAAACCTTGCAGCTGGCAAGAAAACAACGCTTCCTTAGTATGGGAAATGTCAGAGCTGCACAGCCAGTTGTCCTGCTGCCGCGGGAGCGCTGCCGGAATTCTTGGAAAGCACGAGAGGAGCAGCACAGGCAGCGGCTTTGTGGCCAGCGGGCAGGGATCAGCGCTGGAATTCGCTCAGATTCCCAGCAGATGCCCTCTGCTCCGGCTCTCCAGCCTCCTTCCAGGGGGGACAGACGCCACAGGGGTGGCCAGAGCCCAGGCCTGGTTCTTGTCTGACCCACGTGGATCTAACTCTGGGCAAAGGATCTCAAATTCCACCCGGATCCGACGTGATGTTCTGTCCTAACAGATAAATTCCCACCATGAATCAGTACAAACCCGCTTTGGTGAGAAATTCCTCTCCTTTACTTATGTAAGTGCTATTTAGCACCAGGAAGAGGGTCACAAGGATCATTCCCCAACACATGAAGCCACATGGAGACCTGTGACTTCTCCGTGGAAAACCAGGGATCTCTGCTTCCACCTGGAATTGCAAAATGCTTTTTTTTTTTTTTTTTAAATTCCCCTGAAACAAATATTAAGACAATCCCCTTTTCCCTCGGTCTTAATGAATAATTCCAATAAAAAATGAACACTTTGCTCTAATTTTGTATTAAATTTTCAAACAAAAAACTGTCTGATAGTGGTTGATTTTCTCTTCCCGCATTTTTCTCCCCCAAAACGCTGTGAAACCACCCTGATTTTGTATAGTATCTCACTTGGATCAGAATCACATTCCTGAGGGCTTTTTTGGGGCTCAGTTTTACAGAACTTAAGCCACTTGCTTTTCTTTTCACTCCACACGGGCCTCTTCCCTCCGTGTTTCCAAGCCCTGGATCTCTTGTTATTTCCAAGCGTTCCTTCCTATCTGGGAAGGACAGAACATTCCTGCTACATCCCCTTAAAGCCAAGACATGCTGTTTCTTAGCCCCAGCACCTAAACACAGAGGGACTGAGGGTTTCCAGTCCAATTCCTTCAGCTGCTTCCGCTGTGGATCAGGAACAGCCTGTATCCGGAGGAAGGCACCTCGTGCCAGCCCACAACACCCTCTGCCTGCTGCTGGGGTCTGTGGGCCCACTGGAATCACACCTGTGGGAGAAGGGGAGAGGTGGGAGATGATTTTTGGAGGGGTCTCCCCGCACCTTCAGTTTTAAGAGCTTGGGAACAAGGATGTGATGATCCAAGTCATCCATCAGCTGTTTAAAACAGGGCGTCCAACCTCAGCAGCAGGGAAGGAGCAGCATTCCCAAGGGCTATCCATGCCAGAGGATCCCAGATAGGAAGGGGTGAGTCAGCCTCTGCAGATCCAAGTCAACCCAGGCCCCATGTGGATCCTTCTCTGGCCGAAGTCAGGCAGGTGAAAAGCAAGCTGGCACCTCAAGTGATCTCCCAAAGGAATGGTGAGATTGGACACCCAGGACAAGCCCCAGATGGATCAAAACCTTCCCTTTGTTCAGCACAGGGTTCTGGCAACCTTGGTCCCAGGAGGAGCCACCGTGGTGGGGCACAAGGGCACCAAACATGGATTTCCTCCCAGCCTGAAGCAAGATGTTCCCTGGGGAAGTGACCAGGTGAGCAGGGCCTGTTATCCCTTCCCGTGGTGACTGTAGGGAATCCCACAGCTACCCCCAAGAGCCTGCTGAGAAACTCCACGAGAATCCTTCTGGTTGATACCCAGCCCAGAAACACCTACAGACCTTGGCTGGATACACCTGGATACATCTGGCCTTGCATGTGCTGCTCAGAAAGGGACAGTGCTCAACATGCAGGCAAGGAAAATACCAGGATCTAGACACGGAATACACTCAGTAGGTCAAAACCCAACTCTGAGATAGGCACAAACCCCTCCTGAGTGACTGGTGTCTTATTTTAAAGTGTTACACACGCAGACAGTGCAGTGCTGCTCACCTTCAAGAGGGCAATTTTCCAGCTCCATTTCCCACTGCTAATCCTTAAGAAGGATTTTCACCACTTGCCACGATCTGGGAGTAGATTTGGGGCCCTGCAGTCACCTTGTTTCACAGCTCTTTTCAGTCCCGTGGGCTGTGGGCATTCCCTGAAGCCACACAATGCTGGGAATTACATGACCAGAGCTTTCTGAGAGCCTGAATTCCTAAAGCTCCCAGAGAGGTGTGGAGGCAAAAGGATGCACCAGGCACGAAGAGGCTGGGCAGCCAGCCATGGATCCCAGGTGTTTAAAAACTTCCTGGCAAATAAAAACCATCGAGGCTGAAATGACAGTTCAAAAAATATTTCATTATTTTGAAAAGACAGCACGTAGAAGTTTCCATTTCCCACTGCAGCAGCAAGTCCAGAACTTTCCAATGCTGAGGCAGTTTTGTTTCCATGATTGCCTGGAGCAATGATGATTCCCAGCCACACCTTCCCCCCCCATCAATCAGGACAAACACGGGTAGATTTCGATGGTGTTGATCCGGAGGACGGTCTGGGGGTTCCTAATGACTGGAAAAGAAGGAAAAGAGGAAAGAAAAAAGGATCAGGATCAGGTGACAGTGCAAAGCCAGTGCCCACCTGGTCCCAGGGCTCCCATGGGACTGGGGCAGTCTGGTCAAGGCTTTACCATCCATTCCATACAAAAACAGCCATAATTTTTCCCCCCCTCTCACAGAAGGGAGAGTCATTTGGTAACCAAAACCTGCCACAGGACCCTGTCCAGGCTTGCTGGTACCTGTGATGACACATCCAATGTTTTAAGGTTTTGGGAAGAGAGAACAGGATTGCTTTCCAGCCCAGGAAGTTTCTTGCCAGCAAGGTCAGGGAACACAAGGTGCTGGACTGAGGGGATATTAAATCCTGGTGCTCCGTGGGCACGCTGGGGGCAGTGGGCTGGGCCCTGAGGGGCTCTGGGCACATGGAGAACAACCTTCCTCAGCCCCTTGTGCCATAATACCTCCCCCTCCCACATCCAGCACCACCCAGCAGGGAAGGAGATGTGTCCTTTCCCTCTTACTTTTCTTCCTCTGATAGTTGTGCCTCTTCCAGAAGCGCATGTTGATTTTGGGCCACGACTCCGTCTTCTCAATCACTGTGGCCTCCACACGGACCAGGTCTTTCCTTAAAAATCAGTTAAATAACAAAGTGATGCTTTTAATCTTCCCCTTCTATTGGGAAAAGAGACACAGGGATAACACATCCTGCCTGACAGAGCCAGATCCTGCCTCCACAGCCCAGATCCGTGGAAATTGGAGAGTCACCGTGGGAGGACAAAGGCAAACCCAAAAGCCTCCAGGTGCTGTACCTGGCTCAGGTGATGTGACAGTTCACAGAGCAGAACTTGCCAGTCATGTGAGGGATGAGATCACTCCACCTGAGGAGGCAGGAGTGAGAGGAACCTGCAGGAACTTGTGGGATTGTAGCAAGATAAAACTCCCCTGGCACCTTCAGGTGATCTCACGTGTCCTGCTTTGCTTTTGGGACTTGTTCAACCCCACCCACAGCCCCTTCTCCTAGTCAATAAAAGAAATCCTTCCTCCTCATCTCCTGGTCACCACACAAGTCCTTCCTCCTTCTCTAAAGCATCACAGACAGCTGGAAAAAAAAGTCTCACCTGAGGAAGTCATGACAAACGTTCAGTGCCCTGGGATTCATCCCACTGTTTCTGGCAGGAACAACAGCCAGTGGCTGCTGGAGCAATTCCCTTCTCCTCCCACACACCTCTTGTGCCTCCCACTCCTGGTCTGTCCTGTTTGTTTACCCCAGTTTGGAAGAGCACATGGGGACTCACTGAGGATTCCAGGTACTGCTCTGGGGGAGCTCAGGTGAGATCCCTCAAAGGCTCAAATTATTGCTGGATCTCATTTGTGCACACAATTCCCAGCCAGTACACACCCTTCCTCCCTCAGCATGGAGGCCAAGGGAATACAGCCTTTACTGCCTTCACAGGTGAGTAAAACCAGAGTAACTGGACACACATCAGCACCTCCTGCCCACCCAGGGCTTTGCAGAGCTCAGAGAAGAGAAAACCCCCTCCTTCCCCCCCCCCCCCCAAAAAAAAAAAAAAAATAGAAGAGCTCTGGGCTGTCCAGCTGCTCTCTGAAAAACTCCAGATCTGGAAAACAAGGTGGTGGAGGCAGGACCAGTTCCCTGTCTGCACAGCTCCTCCTCTCTGGATAGGTGAGAAACTCCAAAAAAGAGCCAGACTGGAGCTCTGGCCAGGGGGGGGTTAGTCAGAGCCGCAGGGGAGGAGGAGCAGCCACCCTTCCGTGCACAGCACTGCAGAATGCCATTAAAAGCTCGTTAACTTTGCCACAGGAAGACATTTAAAGACCATTTTGCTGACAAACTGCTCTGTCTGCGCTTGAGGGGGGCAGAGGGGGAAGCCCATCCAGCCTAAATTGCTCCAGCAAGGTCACTGAGAGGCCAAAGGCTTCAGACAGTCACAATCCCTCTTAAAATCCACGCCGGGGGTGTGATTAAATCAGAGATTGAATCGTGGAGGGAGGAGGAAACCGATATATCTGCAGTAAGTGACTAACCCAGAAGAAAACAGATGAAAAAAAATCTAGATTTTAAGAGACCAGTGGGTGACTCTGACATCCCAGCTCCAGGATGTGATCCAGATTCAGCACTACTGAACCACACACAAGCCCTGAAACGCTGAGGGAGAAACCAGAGAGTAAAATGCACTCACAGCCATGGTTTACCACTGTAATTTGGGAGCTAAACTTCCTGGATTCAAGGCCCTGGTGAGTCCTTCTCTGTTGGACACAGCACCAGGAACTGCTGGTGAGAGGCTGAAGCACAGCAGAAACCAACTTGCTGGTGAAGAGCACGTGAGCAGAAAAAAAGTTCTGAGCCAAACAGAGCCCGAGGAAAAAAAAAAAAAAAAATCTCTATCAAATGTTTTAGGTATGACTGGAATGTCCATAAAAATAAGAAGGGGGTCACACATTTCCCAGAGCCCGACACAGCTGGGCCTGCTGCCTTCAGCAGCAAAATGTTTTATGGCAAAGCACAGGGGTGGGATTTTTACAGGAGGTAAAAGAAACCCATGCCTGAAATCTCATGGATCTGAGCTGGGCTGAAAGGTGTTGTCATGAGGGAGAGAAAAAAAAAAGATCCAGGCAGGCTACAACCCCATGGGACCATAACTCTTGGAGGTCATAATTCCAGCTGCCAAGCTCGCTCCCTGCAGGACTGAATCCCAGCCTGGCTGGCTGTGACAGGAACAGCTCCATGGCCTTCAGCATTTCCACTGCAAAAACGGGCAGGGAGGAGCAGAAACAGGTTCACCTAGAGGGAAAAATTCCCCATCAGCTGTGTTTTGCCCAGAAACAAGCCAGACTTTCTCATGGAAGCACCTTTCCCCTCCTCTCAGGTCTAACACGGGCTCGTGCCCTTGTGCCAGGCGGGGCATCCACTGACCAGGACAAACAGGGAGCCCAAGGGATTCCAGGGATTCCAGGAGCCAGCCAGGAGCTCTCCCAGAATAGCCTCCACCACGCAGATATGGGGTTGGGGCACTGCTGTTTTTGGGGGTTTAAAGGACTGTCATCCCGGGAGGAATCAGAGGAACAAAGCAGGGCCAGCTGTCCCAAACGTCTGGGAGCTGAGGGGGTGAAGTGTCTCAGGCACTGTGAGCACTCACTGGGGTGTTTATTTACAAAAGGACAGAAAAAACAAAACTGCCTGTGATCTCATCCAGCCTCTCCTCTCCAAAGTGTCTGTGGTTCAGGGAATTGTGTGGGAAAACTGCAGTCCATCCTGCTGGTGACACCCTTCCCTTCCTCCTTTCACCTTTCCCTCCTCCTTTCCCCCTTCTCCCTTCCCCTTTCCCTCTTCTCTTTCTCCCTCTCCTTCTTCTTTTCCCTTCCCTCAGCCATAACTGTACCAATAACTCCTAAATACCACCAGCCTCTGAGAGAGACTCAGCAGTGAAACCACCTGAAAAACAGGTGGTTTTTCTAGCCTGAACCTAAAAGCCACCAAGAAATAATTCCCAGGTGTCCAAGTCCCTCCTTACCTGGCTGTTCTTTGCCAGAGTTAAAGCCAAGGCCTAAATGGGTGGTTTATCCACAACCAGGGCTTCCAGGTACTCTGAGCACCTGCAATGCTCCTTATCCTGTGTGTTTTCCCACTAAAACCTCCTGTCCCAGGGAGAACAACAGGTCAGGACTTTGCTTTTGCTGAGTAATAACACCTGGTTCACATCCTCCTTCCTTCTGGGAAGGAAAACACGGAGGGACCAAGGGGTTCTGTACAGCAAGTCCTACAGCACTGGGAAGGAGACAGTGACAAGGGATAAACTCCCCACAAGTTCTCTGGTTGCTGGATTATGTGACTGAGAGGAAGGGAAAATTAGGAACACTAAAATTAAGATTAAGGCCTGCTGGGGTAAGGCAAGGGCAAAAGGAAACAGGTTAAAAACCCAATTCAGATTAAGGGACGGAAAAGGATTTCTGGGGTATTTTCAAGATGACTGCCACCAAAATTAGAGTAAGGGAAGTGAACAGGTTGAAGAGCAAGATTTCCTGGTAGTTTGTGCAAGGAGAAAAAGATCCAACTGAGGTGAATATCCTACAGTTACCTCAGGACTGGGACTTGCTGCTCTCTGGGCACTGGGGAGGGAGAGAGTCAGCAGAGGCTGGTGAGCTGTTTTATTGGTGACTCTTTCAAATGGGCTGGGAAAAAGAGCTGATAAATCCCAGTTTCAGAGAGTGCAGAGCCCTGAAGCTACAATTAAATACAAAAATGTAAGATAATTCCTTTATGAAGCATCTTACCCCAGCAGTGGCCTTCCAATGAGCGTGAAGTCGTCAGCACCAACCAGCAAAACCTGGGGAAAATAGATCGGCCATAAATCACTGCTCGTTGTCCCAAGAGAAATGCAAACAGGACCTTCCAAATCCTACAGACATAAAGGAGTCAGGCTGCCTAAAAACAGCAGGCCTTCCCACATTTCAAACCTGACACTAACTAGAGGGGTGGTGGGGAGAGAGCTGTTAACAGGCAAGAGACGAGTCATTAGTCTTCCAGAGAGCTCATCCCACTAAAACATACTGCAAAGTATCTTTCTCCATGATCAGAACACACTGAACCTCTCTGTCCTGGCTCAACAGCAGCTGTTAAAAATATGGAAAGCAATCAGGGATGAAGAATAACCCGCCTCCTGTGGGATCTGGACAAATGGCAGCTCCTAAACCATTGGATTTTTATAGCAATTTTTATAGCGATTGCTACAAATCCCAGTGGAGAAACATTTGCCTAATTCTCCTCCATAAGGCCTCAAGATGGGAAATAAAGAAATGAACATCTGGAGGATTCACCACCCCAGGGACCTGCTGATTTGGGGCATTTCAGTCACTATCTCAAGGAACAGGCAGGATAAGAGAGGATGCAGTGGGAAGAGGCAGCGTTTCACAGAATCATTGAGGTTGGAAGACCTTCAAGGTCGTGGAGTTCAACCATCAGCACCACCACAGTCCCCCCTAAATCATGTCCCCAAAGTGCCACATGGAGAGCCATTTCTCCCAGGCTGCCTCCTTTCCCCCCCAAATCCTCTGGCAGCCGTTAAAACCTGCACAGAAATGGTCCAGAGAAGATCTCACTCTGGTTTTAGACCAGATATTGCCAGAAAAATCCCCAAAGGGTTCTTGTGTTAGGCAAGTTCTCACCTTCACTCCCATCCAGGCCTTTGCATTCTGAGCTGGCTACACCACACAAGTCCCTCCTCTCTGTTTTACAGGGATGTGGGACACAGCTGAGGACATCCCTAAAAAGGTGCCTCAAAACTGGGCTTCAAAGCAGTGGACCAGCACAAAAACTTCCTTAATTAGCTCTTACAATCAACAAGAACATGAAGGCAGCAGAATTCCACTCCACAATATTTCCTTCCAGTTTGGATTAATGAGCCCTCTGCAAGATCCTGCTGGGTATCCAAGGCTGAGGATAAAGGTATGATTTGGATCCTGGCAATTCTCCCTCCACCTCCACCCAGCCCAGTCAGATAAGGATCTTGCAGAGCCCTGAGGAGTGACAATCCCCCTGGGAGCCCTGCAAGGACTTGGAGGTTGGACTCTGTGATCTTACAGGTCTTTCCCAACCTAAATGATTCTGGGATCTGAGGTGCTGGAGTCTCAAGGCAAACAGAGGCTTTCGCTGCTGTCTCTGGAAACAACAACTGTCATTTTCCTTTTTTTTGGAAGAAGTTTGGACAACAAAAATCTGTCTCCCCACAGAGTCTGGCACGACTCTGCTGAACAGAAATCACAACAATATTATCACTAACTGAAACTGGAACAAAACTAAGGGATTGGAACAGAGCAAAGAGCTGGAGCGAGGGCGGGAGATCCCACAGGGACGCGGGTTTAAAACCGGCGATGGGTTTTTGCCTCAAGGGGTGCTCGCAGGGAATCTGCATCACCTTTTCCAGCCGGATCCGGTCTCCACACTCAGCCTCCAGCACGTTGTCCATCATGATCAGGTCTTCACTGGTGACCTTCCACTGCTTGCTGGCGAAGTGGACGACGGCGAAGAGCCGCCCGTACTCCCCCGCCGAGATCATCCCGTTCACCTTCTGCACCACCTCTGTTGGCAAACCACGGGGAGGGAGCAGGGCAGGACCCCCAGGGAGGTGGGAAACGCTGGTGAATACTAACCCAGCCACTCTGCTCTCCCCCCAGAACTCTCATCTCCCGGGAATCTTTCAGCAAAGGATCAACGGCAGTGTTGTTTCCCAGGCGTGCTTTCTTAAAATCTTAAAACCCCCTTCCCTAAAATCGATGCCCTATTTGTATTTTAGGTGCTGGCAAACCCACACGTGAGTAAACATCTGGTATATACACTGTGTAGCTACTCTACACTGCTGACTCTCTGCCTGTTCCTCAGGTATCCCAAAATTTACTGTACTTGCATAAAGCTCTTGTCCATGATGCCTGCATTTGGAGGATTTCCTCCAAATTCTCTCCATTTTCAAGTAATATGCAGAACAGCCTAGCCACTGACTAGTGTCTAAAGCATGCAGGAACATCGTGAAGGGCTTGGCAAAGTACCAGGGAAAAGGGCTCCAGCATATTACAAAGCCTGGCCTGAGAACTTGTACCTGCAGCGAGGACAAGAGAGAGCTGTCCCTCCCTCTTTCCCCAAAAAAATCTCTCCCCACATGCCCACAGAGTGGTGCCAGGAGCAGGACAGATGCCAGAGACCAGGTCCTGCACATGGATAAACACTCTCCGTGATCAGCTTCCTGGGCAGTGGCTCCAAACCCAAATTTTATGGGAACACCAAAAGGTGTTGCTCAATGACACCATCCCACTGCCAAACAGCAGCTTCCCACCCTCCCGGGCTGCTCAGAAAAACAGGTTTTGCCTCACTGTCCTAAAAAGTGGCTGGATCTTTTCTTTTCTTGGAATGTAAACAGAACATCCCTTTGGGACAGACAGGAATCCAGCAGCCAGGCAAACCCAACCCAATCCTTACAGGAACACTCGGAAAGGGTCCAAGTTTCAAGCCAGAGGATACAAACTGTTAAAGGTAGAGGCAGGAACACGAATTATTTTTGCAGGGCAGTAGTAGCTGCTGCAGTTCCCACCAGGATAAAGAGCTGTTGATAACTCTTCCAACACCTCCAGTGCCAGGAAACATCAAGTGATTCCTGGCTTAGATCTCGGCGCCACACGGAGTGACCCTTCCTAAAATATCCACAGCCACCAGGAAATAAAAGGCAGAACTGAAATGCTCTCACTGCTGTTCCCTTTGGATAAGCCCAGCCAGGAGATAACGATGCAAAGCTCATCAGCAGCAGGAGGGATCCCATGAGAATCCATCAGGGATGGGACCATCCATGGGGATGGGACCCTGCTCCCCACAGGGCTCCAGGGACTCAAACTGAGCCGTTCGTGGTTCACTCCTGGGTTATGTCACACACAGGGACAGACTCCCATCTGTCACTTGAGCGATCCCAGGAGCACAAAGGAGGTAAAAATCAGGATCAAAACAGCCTGTGAGGAGACGTGGAACTCCTTTCCTTATGTCCCATCCCTGCAGGTCTGTCCTGTGCCCACCATCCAACTGCTCCTCCTGGCTGGATGTTCTGTTTTATGCAAAAATATACACCAGCTCTCCATGTGCCCACCATCCAACTGCTCCTGCTGGCTTTGATTTAGCCAGTAAATGGAAAATAACTGGTTTCTCCTGTCCAAAAAAAGGTTTGCTTCATGCCTTTTTCTGTTTGTTTTTTTTTTTTTTTCTTCAGATATTGTGTGATGTGTCCTGCCACGTATCACATCAGGTAAGATTTCTCTGGGAATGCTACAAGCTACAAGCATAAACTAAAGGCAAATCATATTGTACCCAAATCTCCAAAACCAGCAGCTGGAGCACAATTCCAGTGACACTAAAACGTGTGAGAAATAAGACAAAAATGTGAATAACACAAACTAGCTCCAACAGAATTTATGCTCAATCAGGCATCAAGGCAATGCTGGAGGAATAGACTTGAGACTTTTACCTGCATGATACTTGGCTTCTTCCACTGGATCTGGAAGTTTTGGCACTTCAGGCCACGGGGGTGAAGACAGGGAAGTTTTGGCAACAAGACTGCAAATGACAAGGTAAAATTCACTGCAGCAAACAGATACTGCCAAGAGATGTAAAACAGGGAGAGGAAAGAAGGTAAAAGGAGTGGAGTAGAAATGGATTTTACTCACAAACACCTGACCAAAAGGCATCAGATTATAGTTAACAGCTAAGCAAAAATCCGTGATACCACAAAACCAAACTTAGATTTCAAGAGGAGGGAGATTTGCCTTGGAAAAAGTCCCCGAGATGACCACAAGGGCCTTGGTTTCTGAAATTTGAACGTTTAGTAGATTAAGTAAATACCATAGTATTTACTAAATTTAGTAAACACCATCCCAAAGGAAAAAGTAAATACCATCCCCACCATGAGTGGGCGGTTCATGTTTTCCTGCCTGCCGAGACCCGAACTTTGTATAAACAACACAGGATGCACCAACTGCAAAAAATATTCAGAAATAAACATGAGATCTGGCAAAACTGACTCAAAATCAGTTGCATTCTACTGATTTACTCTGTAACACCCAGCAAAACATCCCAAAGGGCTTCAATTTAACAGGAACTCACGGTACCTGTGAGCACATGACCACAAGCACTGAGGCCTCGTGGGGTTTAGGCAGGATTTGGGGTGCCGTGCCAGAGGTGGAGATCCCAGGATCTCTGATCCAGTGAGGATCAGCGGGAAGATGCTGCCTCCCGCAGAGGGAACAGTACATCCTGCTATTCCCTGCTGCAGGAATTCTCTGCTCCTGCAGTGTCCCCTCCTGGTCGCAGCCAGCAGCACTCGGTCCATTCCAACACGAGGAATGGAATAAAGGCATAACAAGCAGCTCCCAAAGTGCTGGAAACAGCCAAGCCTGGAGTTCCAGGTGTCCTGCAGCGCTCAGGCCCTTAATCCCACCTGACTGTGCTGCAAGTCTGGAATTCACCAGGTATCACACCCAGGGTGGTTTAGATTGGAAGGGATCTTAAAGCTCATCCAGTCCCACCCCCTGCCATGGGCTGGGACACCTTCCACTATCCCAGGTGGCTCCAAGTCCTGTCCAACCTGGCCTTGGACACTTCCAGGGATGGGATAGAAATAAAAAAAAAAAAAAACCCACAAAAAAAAGGGAAGAATCCTTCTGGGAAAGGTGACTAAAGGTAGGCAGAGTCCAAAACACTGGGAAGCAACAGAGTGACCAAGGGGCAGACAATCTTCCTTCCCAAAGGAGAACCAGCTGCCCTCCCCACCCCACTGAGACAGATCAGCATCCCAGGTGGGAAGAGGCACAGTGACATGACTCCAGATCAGCATTCCAGGTGGGAAGAGACACAGTGACATGACTCCTCACCCTTCCTGCAGTGACGTGCTCTGGGAACTCCGGTGCCGGACCGCGGCCGAAAGCAGGAAGGCTGAAAGGGAGACAGGGAAAAGAATTAAAACAGGCAGTAGTTACTGGGCTTTTGCAGAATCCCAGAATCACTGAGGTTGGAAAGGCCCTCCCAGATCCTGTGCCTGATCCCCACTTTGTCACCCAACCCACAGCACTGAGTGCCACATCCTTGGACACCTCCAGGGATGGGGACTCCACCACCTCCCTGGGCAGCCCCTTCCAAGCCCTGACAAGCTTCCCAGCCCAGCTAGGAAGGAGAAGGCTGATGGAGTCTCTGTTTCCACCATCTCCTGGATTTTGCTGAAGGGTTTATACCAGCCTGGGAAAAACTATGTCAAGCTGATTCTCCTTTTTGGGCTGTTCGAGGCTGATACTGGGAAAGATCTGAGCGGCTCCTTCCACCTCTGCAGCAGGGAGAGCTCCAGGGCTCATCCATCGGGTGCACGGCAGGGATACACCAGGGCCAGGAGCCGACAGTGGAGACCCTGATCACCTTCCTTCCTTCCTCCATTCCTCCCATCCCAGCAGCAGGAAGAACTTTTTCCTTCCTTCCTTCCATCCCAGCAGCATGCAGAGCATCTTCCTCCCTTCCCTTTATTCCTTTCATTCTAGCAGCATGCAGAGCATCTTCCTCCCTTCCCTTTATTCCTTTCGTTCTAGCAGCAGGCAGAGCATCTTCCTTCCTTCCCTTTATTCCTTTCATTCTAGCAGCAGGCAGAGCATCTTCCTTCCTTCCCTTTATTCCTTTCATTCTAGCAGCAGGTAGAGCATCTTCCTCCCTTCCCTTTATTCCTTTCATTCTAGCAGCAGGCAGAGCATCTTCCTTCTGTCCTTCCTTCCCTCCATCCCAGCAGCAGAGCTTATTCCTTCATTCCTTCCTTCCTTCCTTCCCAGCAGCGGGCAGAGCTCTTTCCGTTCATCCCAGCAGCAGGCAGAGCTCTCTCCTCCCCTGCTCCCTCCCCCGTCGCCCGTCCCGTCCCCGGTCCCCTCTCACCTCCGGCCCGTCGCGCTCCCGCCGCCGCCATCGCGGTGACCCCGCGCCGGACACGGAACCGCAATGGCGGGGCGGGGGGCGGGGCCACGGCGGGCAGTGGGCGGGGGCAAGGGAGGGGGTGAATAAGCGGCGCGGTGAAGGGGCGGGGCCATGGCGGGCAGTGGGCGGGGCGAAAGGCGGGGTGAATGAGCCGTGTCGTGAAGGGGCGGGGCCGCGGCCGCTGTGGGCGGGGCCTCGCGGCGGCCATGGCGGCGGAAGCGGCGGAGCGGCACCTGGAGCTGCTGCGGGAGGAGCGGGAGGCGGAGCTGGCCGAGAGCAGGCACGGACCGGGACGGGGAGGGACCGCCGGGGGCACGCGCGGCCCGGGGGAGGGTGGGGGCAGGCACCCGTTGTCACCCGTGGGCAGCGGAGGGACCCTCCCCTAGGACCCACTGTCACCTACGGAAACACTGGGGGACCCTCCCTTGGGACCTGCTGCCACCCGTGGGAATCTGAGGGACCCTCCCCTGGGACCCTCATTCACCTGTGGAAACACTGGGGGACCCTCACCTGGGATCTGCTGTCACCCGTGGGAATCTGAGGGCCCATCACCCGGGACCCTCTGTCACCTATGGAAACCCTGGGGGACCCTCCCCTGGGACCTGCTGTCACCGGTGGGAAACCCTGGGGGACCCTCCCCTGGGACCCTCTGTCACCTACGGAAACCCTGAGGGACCCTCCCCTGGGACCCGCTGTCACCCTTGGGAAACCCTCCTGTCACCTATGGGAACGCAGGTGTAATCCCGCCTTTCTAACCAGCCCATCCCGGTAGGAAACCACCTCACAGGGCTCTGATCCATGGGAAACTCTGCTGGACTCACCCCTGTAGGACCAGCTCGCCTGTACCCATCCCTCTTAGACCCTGTGTTGGGGGTGCAGACCCTTACCCAGCCATGAGGAGAGGGGTGCCAGGAGCCAGGACAAGGTCATTCCACTCTGTCACCTGGAGCTTTGATTCTTAACCTCATCCCCATGGTGTTCTCACCCCTGTGTGATTCCCAGGGCATGGCAGGAGAGCGTCTCCCTGAAGGAATTGCAGCGGAGGGGCGTCTGCTTGCTCAAACTCCAGGTCACCAGCCAGAGAACCGGCCTCTACGGGCGTCTCCTCGTGACATTCCAGCCCAGAAAATGGGATTCGGACTCCGAGCTGCCCTCCAACAGCTTTGGGCCTGGTAAGGGACATTCCAAAATTAAAAAAACAGATCTCAGAATCCTGGAATGGTTTGGGTTGGGAAGGGACCTTAAAGCCCACCCAGTCTCACCCCCTACCATGGACAGTGACACCTTCCACTATCCCAGGTTGCTCCAACCTGGCCTTGGGCACTTCCAGGGGTGGGGCAGCCACAGTTTCTCTGGGTGACAACACGTTTTCCGCCCTTCATGCTCTCCAAACTTGCCTTTGCAGGGGACATCGTGGGGCTCTACGACTC
Organism: Manacus candei; assembly: GCF_025592945.1. Classification (NCBI taxonomy): domain Eukaryota; kingdom Metazoa; phylum Chordata; class Aves; order Passeriformes; family Pipridae; genus Manacus; species Manacus candei. The sequence continues at coordinate 3,446,834 of NW_026138057.1, forward strand.
TGCTGGGCAGGGTGACCCAGTGGCCACCGGCGTCGTGACCCGTGTCACCTCCAAGGCAGTGACCGTGGCCCTGGAGGAGCCCCGGGATGGGGAGCTGGGCCTGGACCACGAGCGCTCCTTCCGCCTGCTCAAGTTGGCCAACGACGTCACCTACAACAGGCTCAAAAGGTCAGGGCTCCCCCGGGGTCCCTCTGCTCAGGGGCGGGGGAGCCACGGGAGAACCGCCAGCTTTGGTCCCAGACACTTCCCAGTTCATTCACTAGGCTTGGTTTCTCTCCTTTCCCATCTCATCCCTCTTGCTCCTACAGCAGCTCCACTGAGGGGAGGCATCCACCTGCCTTTTTGTGCTGCCTCCTGAGGGAATCCATCCCGGGATAATTCAGTTGGATTTGTCATGCTACAGCCTCATAACAGCCTAAATTCACTCACCTCCTGGCTGGTCCTCCTCTTCCCTTTCCCTCTCCAAGCTGTGTATTTTGGTCTGGTTGTATCACCTCTGGTACTCCCTGGGTTCTGTGTAGGGCCTTTTCCATCCTGGCAGGAGAACTGAAGAGTTCTTTGCTGGATTAACATTCTGAAAAAGCACATTTGGCTGTACCAAGCTGGAATAACGGGAAGTGGAAGCCTGACCAGCGCAGGGACACGTGTGGGAACATTGGGGGATGCAGGAATTAGGTGGGATCAGTCTCATGGGGTAACGTTGTTCAGCTCTGGAATAGTTCCACCTGTGCCCACAGCCTGTCTCTGGGCCCTTGGGAGTCTCCAAAGGAATTCCTGTAACCTGGATATTCCCTTCTTTGGCAGAGCTTTAACTGCACTCAAGCAGTACCGTGGTGGCCCGGCCTCAGACCTGATCGACGTCCTCTTCTTTGCTTCTGCTCCCAGGGCGTCCAGTGACACAAGTAAGGATCCTCTTTTTCAGTCAGGTTTTATGGGCATTCTTGGGAACACAAATAACTCGTGCTCCATGTACAGTTTTTATCCACACGTGCAGTCACTCGGCTCCAGGAAAGATCCGAGTGTTGAACGTGGCCTTGAACACTCAGTGTTCATACTGGTTTATACTGGGCACGTTTCCCTCATAGAAAGAGCCTTGGAAGAGACTCTTCAGCTAGTTAATGCTTCCCTTTTCTCAGAGCATGCCAAGGAAAGCGGAGTTCTGGCGTGACAGGCAGGATTTGTGATGGGGGAATCAGTTTGCACACACACATTCATGAGTCTGAAATCCAATCCAGTTTATGAGGAATTTCTCATTTGCTTCCTGCCCCAGTCCCATCCACAAACTCCAGAGATGAGAAACTGCCAGTGCTGCTTCTCTGTTGAAAATCCAGTGACTGCCTCTGTGGGAATTAAGTGGCTGTTTGGAACAGCATGGGAACACTTGGAGTTTTATTTTTACAGCCTTCTCGTTGCGTTCAGTCGAGTTGGAGCTCTGGTTTCATCCAATACTTAATGCTTCACAACTTGCTTTTACCAACAGCTGTCCAAAAAACTGGATATAAGAATTCCCCTTTGTTGTGAGTCTTTGGAAAAAAGAAAAGGTGAAATTACACAGTTTAACCTTTCAGAGAAATCAAGGGGAAACCAGCCCCCCCGATCAGCAGCTGTATCAAATACCAACAACTGCAATGAATGTTATCCCCTGACAGAAGGGAAATATCCTCTGGACTGCAGAACTCTGGGAATGAGGGCAGAGGGTGGGTTAAGCTGCCCAGCAGGCCGGGCTGGCAATCTGGGTCTAAACCACATACAGAGCTCAGGTCCCTCCTCTCCCTGCTCGTGCAATCCATCCCTTCCAGGATTCCCTCGTTTTCCTGCCCCCCACAGCTCCCTGCACTGTTCCTCTTCCTTTGATCACGGATTTGGCTGCCCTCAGTGGTTTGCCCTCTCGCCCCAGGGTTGCTCCCATTCCCTCCAGCCAGGCTTGGCTTCCAGAAGGATGTACCAAGGACAAGAAAGGGATATTAATGAGTCACGTCCCCGTATCTCTAAGCACCGATCCCCGTCTGACTCAACCCTTTTGGGGGCCTTGGTGCACTCACAGTTTTTAATATGAGATAAAAGAATCAAATTTTCGTCTTTAACTTTCTTAGCAACTCTGCTTTTACCCTTGAGGGAGCAGAACTGCCTCTAATGAAGGAAAACTCCTTCTCACCGGATTGCCAAGAGAAGCAGAGATGAATTTTACATCTCCCCAGCCCAGGCAGTATTGATGGATAGAAACATTCAGTCACATTAGACAGGTAGAGGAGATGAAATATGAGAAGGCATCACCTGAGATCAGTAAAATACTCTGGCAGGGTACAAAGGCCTTCCAGTTACTTACTCCCCTTAGAGCTGCTTTCTTCCCAACTAGAGATATTTTTTTTTAATTTAGGTCAATTCTAAATTAAAATAAATTGGATTAATCCTATTAATTTATTAAAACCATATATTAAATAAAAAATTTTAACAGTATAATGTGATAAATGATAAATATAATAAATAATATATAATATAGCTTATAATTAAATTGTACATTATATATTATATAGTAATATAGAATAATATAATATAGCTTATAATTACATTGTACATTATATATTATATAGTAATATAGAATAATATAATATTAAATAACAATATAAAATACTAATATAAGTATGTATTATATATAATATTATATTATATATATACATAATATATATACATGTATAATTATATATGTATGTATTTATATTAACATAAATAAACAGTAATAATATAAATATTAATAATAAAGGTTAAAGAAATATTAAAATAAAATATAAGTGATTTATTAAAATAAAAATATAGATAATTACATTTATATGTGACATTTTAAATCATAAAATTATATATTGATTTCAAAATTAAAATTAATTAGATTAATTTAGATAAATTCCTACCCAGGAATTAAATAATAATAATAAGTTCAAATAGATCCTTGAACTGCCAGCCTGCACTGAGCTGAAGTCCTGTGACACAGGAGGACACAAAAAGCTCTCAGGTGCTTCTCCACGTCACAGTGTCTCCTTTCATGACCCAGCACCCATTAGCCTGGTTTCTCTGGGAGATGCTTCCCTCCCTCTGTGTCATCCCATCCATTACCCACTCTCTAACAAACCCATCAGCAGGCTGAGTCAATAAGTTCTGTACAGCTCCTAAAATTGCCTGTCTAGACACACATCTGTGTCAACACCATTCTGGGATGTGATACAAGCTCGCTGCAATCCAAAGCCAGAAAGCCATAGGAAGGAGTGAGGGAAAAATCAGCTCCAGTGAGTGAAACGTGTGGCAGCAGAAGCCTAAACCTGATTTTTTTTATTTTTTTTTTAAGTGTGGGATAAAAATTGGAAGCCTTATTTTTCAAGCGGGACTTTTAGGTGGGTTCTGACGCCGCTGTGCATTTTAGTAATTAATTATCAGACACCAGCAGCCTAACCCAGCACAAGGGCCAAGTCCTTTCAAAACACTTCAAAATGGAACAGTAAACATCCTTGTCCTAACACAAGAACACAAGACAGGCTGTGGGAGGAATAACCTGTGGGACAGTCAAAACAACAGGAAGGTGTCACCACTGGGTAGCTGGGGTCTGCACCTGAGAGTAGGAGTGACACAAAGCACTCTCAGAGCTCACCTTACTGCCTCCAGAAAAGTTCCAAGTGGGAGAACAAGCTTTCCAAAAAGGCAAGCTCTGAACTGAGCAGGATTTTTGCCCTTGTCAGACTCCCTGGGAAGCAGAGTCATGGTGCTCATCCATCAGAAATGCTCTGCTTGTGTCTCTCGCACTCTGGCCTGCATTCGTGGCCCTGCTGGAGCTTCCACACCCAAAATCTCCTCCAAGCATTCCTTCCCCTGCTCCCACCATCCGTGTGGGACTCCTGGACCCCAGTATTTTGGGAATGGGGGAAATGTGGAGAGGCTTTGCTTGCCAGCAGAGGCCAGCATTGCTCTGCTTGCTGTGCTCCCCACGGTCATCCAAGTGGGGCACATCCCTTCTCCCTCTGGAATCCTGGTTGTGCCTTACCTGTGCAGGTCACTAGTAGCTGCCAGCTCTCTCCTGTGATCCTGGGCTGGAGAAAGTGAGGGATGTTCATTTCTATTCCCAGGAACTGGCTCCAAAAGGCCTGGCTTGTATTTAAACCTGCCCGTGGCTGTAAAAACATTTGAAAGGAAAAAGAAGGAAGAAAAAGGCCTGGTTAAAAGGCAGGAATATCCCCAGTAAAAGCCAGCTTGGCACTGGGGAAGCACCAGGGATTTAAAGCAAGACTTCCTTGGGCTTCTTGGCACAAGTCACTTGCAAAAAATCCTAAATGCCCCTTGTCCCTTGGCCACGTGACACCTCCTGTGATCACAGGGGGTGTGGAGAGGCCCCGATGATTTCTGGGGGAGACTGAGCCACCCAGACAACTCAGATGCCAAATATTTCCCGGGGAGAACAGGGAAGGTTCCTGATTCAGGCTGAAGTACCCACCTGGATTGTGTCCAGCAGCACTGGCTGTAGTGAGGTTGTGCTGTGGAAGAGCTGCTGGTGGGGTCTGGTTTGTTCTTGGTGCCTCCACACACTGATGGTGAGGAATATACTGTGAAGAGTGCACTTTCCTCGTCTCTTTTTGGTGCAAAGACCTCTTTTCCTGGGCTTGAATATCACCCCCCAGCCTGCTGCCTCCCCAGAGCAGAAAATCACCTCAGTCCCTGGAAACGTTGGAGAGCCAACCCCGATGGCCAAGGTGGTTTGTTTTTTCAACACTACACCCCCTAAATCACGCTGTGTTTCAGGGCAGAATCACCTGGCCACCAGTGAGGCACGTCCCTGGCAGACCTGAGGGTGCAGATTTCCATCCCTCCTCTCCATGGCCTGGTTGGGATCTGGGATGGACAGCCTCGGGCAAAGCAGGAGGCAGCTGCGCAGAGCTGATGCCCAGGGGTAGAGCTGGGCTAAGAGGTTCAAATCCTAAACCAATTCCTTATGGAGTCCTCTGGACCAACCCTGCTGCAGTGGATAACCTGCATTTCTACCTGGAGCCCAGCTGGTGGATGGAGAAGAGTTTGGAGGAGCCCAGCATCCCTTAAGAGGCTCTTCCCTCCTCCTCACCCCTTTGCCCAGCCCAGGAGAGGCACATTCCCAGGCTGCCCACACAGCAGCTCCTGGAAGCATGTGTTTGGAAGGGATGAGGGTGGGCACAAGCCTGGAGAAGCTCCTGAGCTCATCCTTGAGCAAGGAAACATCAATGACTCCCACGTCCCGGCTGTTCCTTCCTCACTGTGGGAAATGCCTCTCAGTTTTTAAGCTATTCTTGCTGCTTCCCCAGCCCATGGGATGTTTCCTGGTCTTCTCTTAGTCGTTAGCACACTCACCCAAAAAATTATATATAAACCAAGAGGCAGATTAACAGCAAAAAGTACTTTTGGCCCCAATTCTCCCTCCCTCACCACCTTTTTAATGGGAGTTTTTTGTTTAACCCAGACACCTCGTTTAGTTGTGCTGCTTCAAAAGCCAGGGGTCCCACACAAGTTCACCTGGCTAAAACCAGGAGAAACTTCCCAGTTTTTAATCCAACCCTTAATGCAAAGAGAGGGATAAACCACATGATGCCCAGCAGGGAACCATGCCCAGAGATGTGTCTTATATAAGCTTTTGTGGGAACATTATTTTCGGGAAACCTCAGTGTAATGAGTCATCATCTCTGCTGTAATTAACTCCCATAATGAACAAGGAGATTAGCAGCAGGATTAGGGGGGGGATGAGAATAAATTTGGGCCTAAATGAGATAAATCTGGGAGGTTAAAAAGCAGCTTGTGAGAATTGGGTCTCTGCAGTGAAACCAATTCTCTTCCGATACAATTTGCATATTGTTTTCTCTTTGTTCCCTTCCTTATGAAAGCTGAAACCAATTTTAGTTTTATCATTTAAATTGCTGTTCTTATCTTTTCCTGCCTTCCTTGGTGACCAATACAGGGCTGCTGTGTTCTGCTCACAGACTCTGTAGGTTTTCCTGCTGCTTTTTCATTAGTGCTGTGTCGGGTTTAACTGCAACGGGTGTCATTTGTTCCCAAGATCAGCTGTTTCCCTCCCAATTTCCACTGAAGATTCCCTAAATATGCTGGCTAACCTGTGAAGCAAACCCAGAGCCTCCTCCACAGCCAGGAAAACCCTCCTGTTTGATGTTAGAGCAGCTAAATTCCTCTTTAAAAACTGGGAATTCTAACACAGACTGGCTGTGTTCACAGCTGAATGCAAAAATATCAAGGATGGGGAGGAAATGGGGAAGGCATGGATGCAGGATGGACAGCTTGTTTGTTTTGGAAGCATAACAAGCCTTACTTTTACATGCTGGGGTCTTTTATCCCCCTCAGTGCCTTCCTCCCAAGTTCCTCCTCATTATGAAGTGGATTTGGGCTGGCTGTGGAGAGCTTCTTGTATTCCTGGATTTGTGCTTCTCAGCCAGCTCCCAGTTAGGGCACAGGTCCCAGTGACCCTCCTGCTGTGTCCCCAGAGCCTCTGAAGTTTTTCAATACCTCACTGGATGAATCCCAGAGGGAAGCTGTCTCCTTCTCCCTGGCCCAGAGGGAGCTCGCCATCATCCACGGACCACCCGGCACAGGGAAGACCACGACCCTGGTGGAGATCATCCTGCAGGCTGTGCAGCAAGGCCTCAAGGTGAGGGGCAGTGGCAGGGCTGGGGTGACAGTGACCACCTCTCCTTGTGTGGAGTCCTCACAGCACCCCCCAGTATCAGAGGGGACCTGCAAGGAAGCTGGAGAGGGACAACTCATCAGGAACTGGAGTGGTGGGACAAGGGGGAATGGATTCAAACTGAAAGAGGGGAAACTTCTTCCCTGTGAGGGCAGTGAGGCCCTGGCACAGGCTGCCCAGAAGAGGCTGTGGCTGTCCCATCCCTGCAAATGTCCAAGGCCAGGTTGGATGGGGCTTGGAGCAACCTGGGCTAGTGGAAGGTGTCCCTGCCCATATCAGGGGGTGGGACTGGATGGGCTTTAAGGTCCCTTCCCACCCAAACCATTCTGGGATTCTGTGATTATTGTGCACACTCAAGGGCTTTGTGGCAGCTGGAGCAGCTCCCACAGGAGCTGTGCTAATCCAGAGCCTGGCTGGGCTTGCAGGGATCAGGGACTTTCCCACCAGCTCTGATGAGGTGCTGATAGAAGCTTCAAAGCTCAGGTTTCCTATTTATTGTGGACTCTACACTAGTGCTGCAAAGCCAGGTGAGAATTACCTTTGGAGCCTGGAGGCCCTGGAGATGTCAGTGGTTTATTCCCAATAGGCGCATGTTGGTCTCCCTCTCTCTGCTTCCTCCTGCTTGGACACTGCTGCTCCAGGATTTTGGTGCCCTTGGAGGTACCAAGCAGCTGGTCTCTTCTCTGGCAGGTGCTGTGCTGTGCCCCTTCCAACGTGGCTGTGGATAACCTGGTGGAAAGGCTGGCCAGCTCCAAGGCCCGGATCCTGCGGCTGGGACACCCCGCTCGCCTGCTGGAGCCCATCCAGCAGCATTCCCTGGATGCAGTCCTGGCCCGTGGGGACAACGCCCAGATAGTGGCAGATATCAGGAAGGACATCGACCAGGCCTGGGTACGTGTCCCTGCAGCTCATCCCACATGTGTTGCCTGGCTGCAGCACCCCATCCACAGTCCTCCCTAAAATAAGGGACAACTCTGCCACTTCTTAGATACCTGTGCTCCGGGTTATCCCAAAAATCAGTGACTAGAGGCAAGTCAGTGACTAGTCCTGACATAATCCAACCTGCATACCCTTGTTAAATCAGGTATTTGGGGGTTCAGGATACCACGAGCCCCCAGGGATGCTCATTTTGGATCCTCCTGTATCCAGACAGGGGGTTTGTTGGTGAGTCTGTGTTTGTGGCCAGTCAGCAGGACAAAAGGACACTTCAGGGGTGAGAAAAATAATGGCAAAGTGCAGCAAGAGCTGGGAATGGATCCAGAGTGGCCTGGATTAATCCCATTTACTCTGATTGGAAGTTAGAAAATTAGATATTAGGAAGAAAATCTTCCCTGTGAGGATGCTAAGGCCCTGGCACAGGCTGCCCAGAGAAGCTGTGGCTGCCCCAGCCCTGGGAGTGTCCAAGGCCAGGTTGGACAGGGCTTGGAGCAACCTGGGCTAGTGGAAGGTGTCCCTGCCCATGGCAGGGGTGGGACTGGATGGGCTTTAAGGTCCCTTCCAACCCAGACCATTCTGGGATTCCGTGATCTTCATCTGCTGGAAGGCAGAACTCCTCCTGGCTGAATCCCTCACGGAAGTGGGAGAATCACAGTCCCTGCTGCTGTGCCCTGCCCCTCACATCGTGTGTCTGGCATGGTTCCTGCCATCCTCTTCACCAGAGAAACATTGCCACCATTAATTCACTTCCTAATGAGCTGTCTGCCTGTCCTGACACTCCCTCCCACTCTCAGCCACCTCAAGTAGAAAGCAGAGCGTATTTAAAAATGCATCTTTAATTTCTTCTTTCTCAACCTAGTTTTCCTAAACTTAATTTAAAAAGTAGCTCCATTCTTTGGGATGAGGTTTTGATACTAAGTTATTTTCCCTCCCCTTCTGGTGACAGCACTGTCCAGAAGCCATTTTTTACTTCCTAATTTATTTTTCATCGTTCTCACTAGTGATTAATTTTACCTTTCCTCTCCTTGGGAGACATTTGGAAAGCTGAGGGGTTTTTCACTGTTGATTCTCCATAGTAGAAGGGAAATTAGGGAGAAAGCAGAGCCTTCAGTGCTGAGGTCTCCATCTGCTTCCTCCCTAGGAAGAGGATCATGGTGATGGGAGGGAGGAACTGGCCACCAAGGCTTGTAGTCCAGCTTGTCTTGAGCTGCCCACAGTCAGGTCTGTCAGAGAACATGACCCTGACTCATTCCATCTCTCTCTCTGGGTGGCAGAAACCTCACCTCTGGGGTCCTGGCCCGTCTTTCCCTCCTCCTGCCTCACTTTCTCCCCTGCCACATTCCCTACTTGTCCCTGTAATAATTTCTTCCTTTGCAATTCCACACTTTGACTCTTCTCACTCCTCCCCTTCCTCACAACCCCAAACCACAGGAGGGCCAGGGACAGAAATAAAACCCTGTGCTCTCTTTGGGCACTTCCTGCCCCTTTGTGCCTCCTGCCCTCAGCTGGCTTCAAGCTTCCCAGGATCTCAGCTCCTGGATGCTCTGCACCAGCAAAACTGCAGCCCCACAGTACCTGAACAAGAAAGGCAGCACAGGTCCAGGTCCAGGGGGATGAAGCAGGTAATCCAGGAAGGAAACCAGGCTCAGCCTGGCCTGGCCTTAAATACAGCTCCCAGGCCAATGAGTGGGTGGGTGGGGGCCCAGATGAGACAGGTGGGGACAATTAGAGCCTCATGGCACCCATGGAGCCCTAATTAGGGCTGGTTGAGATCCAGTCTGACCATGTGCCAGACACCATCCTGTGCTCTGTTCCCTCTGGAATGTGCTCCCTGCTCCCTAAGCTGCTTCCAGAGCCCAAAATCAGGCAGATGTTTGGATCTGAGTGTCACAATCCATCATCAGAGAACAGTTGCTGTGGTTAATTTATTCACTGGATCTTTGCAGCAGAACAGACATTCCCCTTGGCCCTGCTGGCACTCTCAGCTTGCCCCTCTGATATTCCTGGTTCCATCAGGGAGGAAGTTGATGCTCATTTGCTTTGTTCCTTCAGCTCAGTCCACCTGTCCCTCAGATCCAGCTAAGGAAGAGGTGCCTGTGTGGTCAGGGATCTGCCTCTCTGTCATCTCCCACCTGGAATTTCTCAGCCCATTTTCACTCGACAGACACATGGAGGTTTCAGAGTTTTAAATACCTACAATTTCGACAGGCTGAGCAGAGGCTGCAGCATGAGCTGATCCACGTTAGACCCTGGAAAATCCATCCATCCGGAGCGTGACTGTAGGAACAATCAAGCCTTATTGGTTTGGCTCCATGTAAAAACTTCTGTCTGCAGCACTTCATCTTGATTATCAAGTCATTACCTCCAGGGAAATTATCCCAGTTTCCCTCTGGGATTGCTCAGGGTGCCTGCAGCGAGCCATAGCTGGGCTGAGGTCTTGTGGCTGCTGGTCTGGAAGTGCTGGTGCCCAGTGCTGGTGGTTTGATGTGTCAGATATATTTAATAGTGCTGCTAAAAAAAGCCATGGGCCTGTCTAGATGCTGCTCTGAGTCACTTAGAGCAGCACAGAGTTCCTGGTTTGAAGGGGCAGAGTTGCTGCTGTGGCTTGGGGAGCCCTCCTGCTTCCAGGAGCCAGAGGGGCACTACTTCCCAGAGCAAAAGGAGATAGGAAATCCCAGTTACCCTCACCCAGCAGAGGCATGAGACCCCTCTTCCCAAACATTACCTCCTGCTCCGTGTCCAGATTTGGCAGGTCACAGGCTTGGCTGTTGGACGGACTGAGCTGACCAGAAACAGTTGGTTCCATCCCGATTTTTCTGTTTCCTAGGCGAAAACCAAAAGGGCCCAGGACAAGGGAGAGCGGAGCCATTTCCTGGGTGAGATAAAGACCCTGAGGAAGGAGCTGAAGGAGCGAGAAGAAGCTGCCATGGCCTCAGCCCTCAGCCACGCCAGCGTTGTCCTGGCCACCAACACAGGTGTGGGATCCCCTTGTCCAGGATTTTACCTCCCTTTGCCAGGACTCGGGCAAACCATGTGCCCTGCAAGGGTACCTGGGGGAGCTTATCCTGCCCCAAGCTCTTGGGAGCTCAGTGGGGTCTCCCAAAGCCCTCCACAGGGGGATGCTTCCAGTTTACACTCTGGCACAGGGGGTTGTTTGGCACAGAATACGTGTCTGGAGGGGCCTCTGTTAGCTCTGAGTAGGAACTGAGAGTTCAGTGAGTAAACAAGAAGCTGCTGGAGGTGTGCAATCTGCTATTGATTGCATAAGTCACATGGAATTGCTTCCCTGCTTGGATTGTTTCCAGAATTGATGGAATCCAACACGTGTTTCCAATGCCTGCTCTCAGTCTGCCTGTTGTTAGTTCTGTAATCACCCAAGTGATTATTCCTGAAGTGGGGAGACATAAGATAAACCTTCGTCCCTCTTGGCCTCACAAAAGTCCTTAAATATCTGTCTTTAAAAACATAAATTATATATATTTATTTTATATAGTATATATATATTATATACTTCATTATATATAATATATAATAAATCACAATGTATTTTATAATAATTATATTTTATAACATCATTTTATAATAAGTATATTTTATAATAACAATTTGTAATAATTATATATATTGTAATAATTATAATATATTATGATTACAAATAATATTATATATTGTAATATATTATAGTATGTTATATGTTGTATAATATATAGTATATGTTTATAATTTTATATATTCGTATAAATTAATTTTAATATAAATTTCGTATATTCACTTTTAATTTATTAATTACTTATTAAAAACAAAACAAAAAAGTGTGGTGTGACACAGGATTTAGGGAGCAGATCCAGGTATCCATCAGGCATCTGCATCTACAGGTAGGAAGGTAATACCCCTGCAGTCGAGGGAGATGGGAGTGGTTAGAGTTTAACACATGTTAAAGGGCTTTTCTAGCTCAGATGTTTAATACTCCACTTATAATCTTCAGATTTAGTTGCTCAGGGATCGTTTCCTGAAGGGAAACATCAGTAATTTTAGGTCACAAAAAAGACCTCATGGAGCAAGCTACTGGGGTGAAGGTTAAAGGAAAGATAAGTCTTCCCTTTATTCCCTGGGAATTGGCCTCTCCCTTCTTTTAACCTTGCCTGGAAAACGGGGAGGTTTCCTTTTTTTCCAGCAAAACTGGTATTTTTGGGGGATCAGCTGTGATTTTCTCCTGGGGCTGGGGCTTCCCAGCTGGGGGTCTGGAATTCTGCTTCAGAGAGAGGTGGTGGGCGAACCAAGGGTTGGATTTTGTTAAGCAGTGGTGGGATTTCTCTGGACCCGTGGGCTTGGTGGGAATTCTGCAGCCCAAGTGCTCCGCCGGTGGCTTCAGCCCAGAGAAAATCTAATCATGGCAGCACTCGGGGACATGAGTGGCCTTTAATTAATGGCAGTTCAATAAACCCAAGACTGGGAGGGAAGAAAACCAGGCCGTGCTGGTACAGGCTGGTTTAGGCAGGAGGAAACTTCCATTTCTTCTCCTTCCACCCTCGGCATGGCCAAAGGCATAAGTCGGGTTATAAGTGTGCCCCTCTTACCAGAGTGGATTCATATAGGCTGGAAAACAGCTTTTAAAGGAAAACAGGGCGTCTTAGATGACAAACTGTAACATCTGAAGTGAGGCAGAGGTGCAGAGGTGCAGAGGCAGAAGGATTTATGGTGGCAAAGCCAAATCCCCCCTCTCAGAGCTGCTTTCAAAGGAGGAAAGCAGGAAGAATAGCACAGGAGCTTTGGAAAAAAACCTCCGTGAATAAAAATCTTCTCTCCTGGCTTGCTGGCTTCTTAACCCTGCTCTCCTCCTTTTGCATCCTTTTTCCTTATGAATTGGGTGAGATTTTGATGCCCCTGACATCCAGATTTCTGATCAATGCATGGGCCAGTATCAGGTAGGTCTGGGTTAGAGCAGGTTGTGTGCCAGGGTTATTTGTTTGATGTTACAGATGGGCTTCTGATACTAAAAATTAGCCCTTGCTGTGGTGGCCTGGTTACTTCTCCTGTGCTTTCCCTTCTCCCAGTGCCATGAGGAAGGACAGAGTGGCACAGCCAGGGGGTCAGCAGGGCAGAGGAGTGGGGGCTCAGCCCGTCTCTCCCTCCTGGGCTGTCCCCCACTTCTCAGACTGGTGGACCTGCAGTCCCTCACCCTTCCAGTGTTGGTGATGAGGAGTTCTGTTTGCACTGAGGGGGCAGCAGGAAGGTGGGTGTTCACTGCTCTGCTCTGGGCGAAGCATTCCAGGATCTTGTTCTCTTTGGCTGCTGTTTTCCAAAGAGACTTGGAAGCTTCTGGGCCCAGATGCTGGGGGGGGGGGGGGGGGGAAAGGGGACAAACAGGAATTGGCAAAAACAATCCTGACATACACATATCAATGTATACGTGCCTGGCATGGGCTGCAGAGCTGGATTTCTAAATCCCTGCAAAGAAATATCGTTGTACCTTCTGCTTCCATCAGGTGCCTCCTCCGATGGCCCGCTGAAGCTGCTGCCCGAAAACCACTTCGACCTGGTGGTGATTGATGAGTGTGCTCAGGCCCTGGAAGCCAGTTGCTGGATCCCTCTGCTGAAGGCTCCCAAGTGCATCCTGGCCGGGGATCACAAGCAGCTGCCCCCCACCATCGTCTCCCACAGGTACAGTCCCGGCCCCTCCTGTTGTTTTTGCAGCCGAATGCTTCCGAATCCTCACCTGTGGAGATATTTCATAATGGGATTATTTGTTGGATCTCCCTCCACCCACCCACCCACCCAGGGGCCTGGTCACGCTGCTGGAATTCCATCAGAGCTGCGTTACAGACGGTCACTGCTGGAAGTTTCGTGTGGCTCCATCCCAGCAGGTTTCTCCTGGGAGGCAGTGCCTTTACCTGCAGCTTATCCCAGCCAGGGAACAGGGAGAGGTCCTGTGTCTGCTGGGCAACTGCCACGGGGCTTCCAGGGCAGAGTTAGCAGCCAGGGAAGCCAGGGAGAGCAATCCCACAGGAAGCCTTTGGCTCTGCTGTGGGATTGCTGGGAATTCTCAAAGGTGTGTGCGCCAGCACAGTCCCTGCAGACCAGGAGAAGCAGCACAGAGGCAGATCCCTTCCACCTCCTCCTGTAGGTAACTCCAGAGCTCTCCTGAAGGCCCCGAATCACCTGCCACCTCCTCTTTGGTTCAGGGAAAGGGATGAGCTATTTCCAGGGATGATTCATGCGGAGGACTCCAACCCTTCCTCCCACCTTCCCCTTCTCCATTGATGACAGCGGGCCTGGAGTGGGTGGGCTCCTATTTTGGGGTCTAAAGTGAGCCGGGATGGATCCAGGCTGGCAGGAGGCTCGGCTGTTACTACACCAGGGGAAGTCAGCCCTGCTCAGGCAGGAAGCTCCTGTCCAGCAGGAATGCTGGGGTACTCCAACTGCCTTCCTGTTGCCTGCTTTTTCCTCCGTGGATCCAGCATTTATCACTTATTATCATCAGGTTTTTTCCCCTTGAGGCTTAGGGAATGTTTGGTGGAGAGTCTGAAGGGTGCTCCTCTTGCTTTCTGACACATCTGGGGCTACCCCAGGATGCAGAGGGTATCCCACCACACACCTTGCAGTCCACTCACCTGCATCTTGTCCGTGCTGGATGGTTTCTTCTGAGAGCTCTTCCCAGCAATGGCAAATTCCAGCCCCCTCACTGGCAGCAGCTTTAGATCTCCATCTGGATTTTGGCCCTGTCCCAATGGGCACCTCAATGCCAGGACACTTCCTGCAGTCTGACAGGAGCATTTGTTTGCTGGTGTTCGTTTGAGCCTTCATTCCATCCTTTTCTGGCAGCCCGATTAATTCATCTCCACATCGGGGCTCTGATTTATTAACTGTACTCCCTGCAGATATCAGCAGATATTTATCAAACCTCTTGCTCTCACAACTCATTTCTTAGACAAACACTGGGGTGTTTTGCTGCTTGTTTGCTAATGGTCAGTCTGGGTGTCTGCACCATCCCAAATCCTGTCGAGACTGAATGGATCTGCTTTCACTTTGCCACTGAAGAGCAAGTGTCAGGCCTTGGGTTCCTCTGCCAGCTTCCACAGCTGGAATAGAACATGCTCCCCTCCTCCTTTATATTTGCAAGGATTAAAAAAAAAATAATACAGAATATCCAGGGAAAAGGGGGGATTCTGCACAGCCTCACTACTGCTTTACCTTTCTGTGAAACCTCTTAAAGCTTTACCAGGATGGAAAAACCCAGGGCACAGAGCAAATACTTTCCACATCCACAACAGCCTCAGCCTGGTTTTGCCATCCAGGATCAATGGATGTGCTCCTGGATGCACATCCATTAATTAACCCTGTTAATGTGGAGTTCTTGAGGCAGGAAAACACAGTGACATCCTTCTCCAGGCTCTTCCATCCAAATTCAGTGTGTGCTGCAGAGATCAGTCACACCAGCATCTCCTGTCTCAGGGGTGAATAAGAAAAGGGCACACTGTGCAATCGTGTCTGTCCAACCTTTTCTCCCAGTTCTCTTTGTCTGAAGCAGTTGATACATAACAAATGTCTGCTCAGGGCACTTAGGATTTTGTTGGCGTAGAAATCAACCGCTGTAGGAATTAATTGAGTGGTAAAATAATAGAAATTATTAACAGGTGAAATATTCTCAAGCAGTTTAATTCCTCATTATTAATTCAGCATGTAGTATCACGTAGAGCCCTGTGGTGGGAGTGGAGCTGGAAGGGTATGGAAGAGCATTATTCCTGAGGCTTGCTGGGAGATTTAATGGCTGTTTCACCTGAGTGCAGACAGCTCTCCCTGCTTAAATTCCCCCCTTGCCCAGGAGATTCAGGGTCTGTGGGAGGGATCAGGCAACATGACAGCACCTTCTCATTCAGGAGCAAAGCTCATTCCTGGTAACTGGAACGCATTTCCTAACCCCCCATCCTGCTCTGTCCCTTCACCCCAGCACACCTCTGGCAAACTGCTGCCTCCCACGTCCTGCAGCTGTGTCCATTCAGAGGTTATTCCCCATTTTTTTCCCCTGTGATCCAGCAGGAAGGAGGGCTAATGAAACCCAGCTTCTTGGAAAGATCTGTCCTTAATTTTCCCTTCTGCAGGTTTAGTGACTTTGCAGTTCTCTGGTCGCATTTTCCAAGTACCTGTTGGGAGCATGGCAGGACTGGCCACAACAATCCCTCACTGTGGGGCTGGAATTCCCACGGCAGGGATTGGATGTGTGCTGTGGCCCTTCGCCTTGATGGAAATCATTCTCCTGAGCTGTCCTCTATCATCATTTCATCATCTTTGTGCTGGTTCATTGTGTCTGGCAGCAGCCAGCACCCCCTCACTGTCAGGCACAGTATGAAAAATCTCTTCATGCTCACAAAATTCAGGCACAACGACTTCCATCCTTCTTCCTCAGACGGTGCCTCCGGCTGGTGCTTCCAACAAACCCTCTCTGTCAGTGAAGGCAAAGCAATTAAGATCCCAAAAGGCTAATTTCATTAGGGTTAACTTGTGCCCCAGGGCCTCTGCCAGAGGTGATGGGGTTTGGTGGGTGATGAAACAATGATCCCTGTGTTAGCCTGGGGCGAGCGGCCAGGGAAGGATGAAGACAGTGGAGCAGCAGGTGTCTGGGTGAAACATCAGCAAGGGCTGGCTGTGTGGACACAAGCATTCCAGAATTTGGGGTTGAGCTAACGCGCTGGGTGATGCCAACGCCGTGGCTGAGCTTGTAGTAATGCCAGTGTAGCCTTATACTGATGGATCACAGAATCCCAGAATCGTTTAGGCTGGAAAAGACCTCCAAGGTCTTCGAATCAATCTGTGACAGATCCCCACCTTGTCATCTGGACCTGCCACTCCGGTTCAGTCGCACCTTGAGCACCTCAAGAGATGGGGACTCCACAGCCAACACTGCACCCTCCTGGTACCTGTGGGTGAAACAGGGGTGACAGTGCCACCCCAGCAGGGCCACATGAGGTCACTGAGCAGGGTCTGGAGTAGGTGCTGCAGGTGCTCCAACAGCATTCCAACTTACCCATCGGCAGCATTCCGACTTACCCGCCGGCACCGACGGACGCCGTTCGTGTCTGTCGCCGGGTGCTGGTTGAGCTTAGCCCAGTGTGGGTCCCGCCCGTGCCCCGGGCCCCCTCTGAGGTGGTTCTCCCCCGCAGGGCCGCGGCCCAGGGCCTGTCCCTGAGCCTGATGGAGCGGCTGGCGCGGCACTACGGGGAGCGGGCGGTGCGGATGCTGACGGTGCAGTACCGCATGCACCGGCTCATCATGGACTGGGCCTCCTCGGAGCTCTACGGCGGCCGGCTCAGCGCCCACCCCTCCGTGGCACAGCACCTGCTCAGGTGGGTCGCTTGCTCTCTGCTGGCACCTGAGCTGAGGTGTCCTCCTCATCCCGGTTTGCCCCTTCCCGGGGGGTTTTCTGTTCCTGCTGTCCCCGCAGTGGCGTTTGCGTTTGGTCCTTCGGTGTGCTGAGGGAACGGTAATTGAGGGAGGTTTGTCCTTTTTCGCTGCCCAACCAGGAGTCAGGCAGAGTTATCTTTGTGTGTCCTCCTTTGGTATGGGAGCGTGGAATCCCAGAATGGTTTGGGTGGGAAGGGACCTTAAACACCATCCAGTTTCCATGGGCCCACCTTCCACTAGCCCGGGTTGCTCCAAGCCTTGTCCAGCCTGGCCTGAAACACTCCCAGGGATGGGGCAGCCACAGCCCCTCTGGATACTGCAGAGCATTGTTACCTGTCCCTTTCCCAAACCCCTTGTGCAGGGACCTGCCAGGTGTCTCCTCCACGGAAGAGACCACCATTGCCTTGCTGCTCATCGACACCGCTGGCTGTGGCCTGTTTGAGCTGGAAGAGGAGGATGAACAGTCCAAGGGGAATCCAGGTACTGTCGCTCGGAAAATGCTGTTGCCCGGAATGGATGGTCTGAGGTGCTTGGCCCTCCACATCCCAGAGGTGTCCCCCTTGGGGAAGGTGGGGATCCAGGGAGCCTTGCTCAGCTGAGGGATCATCCCCCTCCATAAATCCTCAGGCTCAAAGAACTCTGAGCTGGAGCAGAGTGGCCATGGGGCCGTGGTGACAATGTCCAGCGTGGGGGTGGCCAGCCCGTGTCCCCTTGCAGGGACATTCCTCCATGCTGAGGACTAGGACAGGGTGGAGGATCCCTGTGGCGGGTGCTTTACACCATGGAAGGGCAAACAGCAGCAGGCAGAGCACAAACCTGTGTTGGGAAGGCTGTGGGCAGGGCTCGGAATTCCTTCCCAGTCCTCTGCTCCTTCCATGAAATCCTGTCTGGCTCTTCTCCGGGGATTTTCCTAAGACATCAGGTTCCTTCTGCTTTTCACCTTAAAAAAATAGGTTTCATTATGGAGCTTGAGCATAAAGTCAGGCTGGAAAATACAAGGACAGTTTTTACCAGTTTAAATATCTTTTACCCCACCAGCATTTTAGTGCCTCATTTTTCCATGCACCATTCCCAGGGCCCCACTGAACAGTAACAGGCTCTTGTCCCCTCACAGAGAGCCCAAAAGCCTTGTCTGAGAGAACTCAGGGATTTGGAGCAGGGGATCAGAAGCACAGCTCCCCAGATTTGGGAGGCAGCCTCTTGGCACAGCTCACTGCAGTCTTGATGTTTATTGCTGTGTTTTGCTGCAAAGCAGAAGTCCAGCCAGTGAACCAGGGAAATAATTCACATTTGATTTAACTTGTCCCTTTAGATCCCTCTGAACCAGGGATGTGGCAGCCTTTCCTGCTGTTTTGGCAGAGCTCTGGGCTGGACCAGGGTGTCCTGAGCCTCTTCTGCTGTTTTAGGGACTGAGCAGGGTCTCCCTGAGCCTTTCCAGCTGTTTAAGGGGAGGGAGCGAGATCTCTCTGAGTTTTTCCTGCTGTTTTATGGAAGCTGGGCACGTTTCTCTGGCCTCTGGTCCCCCTGTCACACTCTGTTTCTGCCCCAGGGGAGGTCCAGCTGGCCGGGCTGCACGTCCAGGCCTTGGTGGACGCTGGTGTGAAGGCCAAGGACATCGCTGTGGTGGCTCCCTACAACCTCCAGGTGAGCTGTCCCTCTCCTGGCATTCCCCCTCTCCCTGCACACGGAGCACCACAATGTCCCAGAGACTGGCAGAGCCGAATTTAATCAGCATTTGGGGCCAACTCCTCCACATTTGAGCAGCTCGAGGCCGTGGGGGGAGGAGATGTTAGTTAGATGCACCATTCCCACCCTCAGGAATCATCACCTGACCTCCAGGAGGTGCAAGCAATTTTGGGAGGAAGGGATTTCCCCCAAATTGTGCCATTTTAACCCTTTTCACCTCTGTCTTTCCCTTTAAAAGCTACCTGTGGCCTGTTTTCCAGGTGGACATGCTACGAGAGCACCTTTGTCACAGCCACCCCGAGCTGGAAATCAAATCAGTTGATGGTTTCCAAGGAAGAGAGAAGGAGGCAGTGATCCTGTCCTTTGTCAGATCCAACAGGAAAGGTAAGAGCTCGCTGCTGGAGCGTGGTTCCGTGGGGAATGGGAAGGAAACGGGAAGGAAGCACTGTGGTTTAATTGCGGTGCTCTAGGACTTGGCTCTGAATGGAATTACTGGCAAAATGCTTCCTTTTCAGCCTTTTTTGTTTAATTAATGAATATATTTGCTGTCAGGGTTGCAGAGGAGGCTCCCATGGTACAGCAGGTTCAAGGGGGCCGGGACTGCTCAGTTTGGAGGTTTCCTGGCTCTTGAGGCCTCAGAAATGATTGAATGAAGCAATAAGAATGATGATGATGATGATAATGATAATAATAATACTAATAATAACATCACATCCCATTAGCCCCACATTTACTGGAGTTGGGGGGTAATTTATTGGGTTTGGAGCCAATTCTGGGTCAGTTCCCTGCAGGAAGCAAACAGGAGCTGGCATCCCAAGTCAGGCACAGAAAATGCAGCTTTTGGGAGCAAAATCTAGAGCGGAAAATCAAGTTCTTTCCTATCAGCAGCTTCAGAGAAAGTTAATAGCTGGAAAAAAGCTGCTGCCCTGGGGGCATGAGGCTCCTGTGGGGGAGTGGAAGGATTTTGTGGAGCGCTCCAGGACCCCTCTGTCCCGTGCAGGGATCACTGCCCTTTCCAAAGCCGCAGGAGACACAGCCCTGCTGCCCTGCCTGTGCTGCTGAAGGTGAAATGCTGAGTGCTGATGGCAGGAAGGGGGGGGGGGGGAAAGGAGGGAAAGTATGCACGGAAGGAGGAGGTACCTTTTTTTCCAAGCCTAGAGGAAGAAAAGCAGTGTTGTGGGGAGAATGGAGGTGGGGACAGCACTAAGAATAGTCCTTATCCAGGAGTGACTCACCCCTGTGCTGGTGGGAGCTGGTGTCCCAGGAAGGTGGGTGTCCTCAGCCCCTTTCCCTGCACAGGGAGCAGCCAGAGCTCAGAAGTGGGGCAGGAATTGCCTTCCTGGGGGCACAGGGAGGCTTTTCCTGCATGGGGTACAAGAGATGATATTGGTGCTCTCTGAGTCCCTTGGGAGAAATCCGTAACCTCTTGCAGCTGCGTTTCTCCACTCAGAGCAGGCCAGGGACCTGGACCTGTCCCTCTGCCACCATTCCTGATCCAGCAGGAAACCTTTTTCTTCTTTTCAAAGGAAATTGTTCCCTGTGAGGGTGCTGAGGCCCTGGCACAGGTTGCCCAGAGAAGCTGTGGCTGCCCCATCCCTGGGAATGTCCAAGGCCAGGTTGGACAGGTCTTGGAGCAACCTGGGCCAGTGGAAGGTGTCCCTGCCCATGGCCAGGGGTGGGACTGGATGGTGTTTAATGTCCCTCCCAACCCAAACCATTCCAGGATTCTCTAATTCCCAGATCAAAGGAGTTGGACTTGCCCCTCTAGCCAGGCTAAACCACATCAGAGGAGCTGGGAATGGTTCTCCGAGCTGCAGAGCCCGGAGAGGGGCTCACCCTCATCCCATCCCTCAAAGGCAGCACAAATTAGGCTGCTGAGGCATGGCAGGAGCAGAGCCAGGCTGGACACAGCTCCGGTGGAGGCATTAATCTCTTCCCAACTGGCCTCCTCTCTATTCCCTGGAGCTGGAAGCTCGGCAGCCGCCCACGCTCGCTGGCTGATCCTCCCTGAGTCATCCCAGCACTGCTGCTCTGTGAGGAGAACCTCCCCGAGCTCCTAAATGGCTGTTCCTCTAGACCCTCCAAGGACGAGGGAGCTCTGTAGGACAGGGGGAGGTTCTTTACCTGCAGTTCCTCCTCTGTCACAAGGTGAGCCTTTTCCACGCTGCTCCAGCGTTGCGTTCGCTCCCAGATCCAACCTGGTCTCGTGTTGTGGGCCAGCCAGGGAAATATTTCTCCTCTCCACGTGCCTTCCATCCTCTTCCCTATCCCAGGAGCTCAGTGTGGAGCCCTGGCTCTGGCTGTGGGTGGCGAAACACAGGTAGAAAGAGGAATGGGATGGTGTGAGCGGGGACTCCGTAAACGCCGACTCCCACCCTTCCGCCAAGCAACCCTCGGGTCACTGGGACCGGCCCCTCGCCTGGATCCCTCCCTCCCACGGCCCTTCCTGTCCCTCTCCCAGGTGAGGTGGGTTTCCTGGCGGAGGAGCGGCGGATCAACGTGGCGGTGACGCGGGCGCGGCGCCACGTGGCCGTGGTGTGTGACAGCCACACCGTGGGCAGCCAGCCCTTCCTGCGCCGCCTCCTGGACCACTTCTCCCGGCACGGCCACGTCCGCTCCGCCTTCGAGTACCTGGATGACCTCGTGCCCCAAAACTACTCTGGGAAGGGCCGGGGCAAGCAGCAGCAGGGCCCGAAACCGCCCGCGGCGTCCGGCCCCAAACCGCAGCCGGCTCCGGGCGGGAAGCAAAAGGCGGGAGCAGCAGCCGGAGCAGGGAGCCAGAAACAGGGAGCACGTTCCTCCCGGAACACCACCGGAGCTGGGAGAGAGGACTCGGGGACAAAGGATGCTGGGGACAGGTTCAGGGCCGCGCTGGTGGCGTTCCTGGCGAGCGGCGAGGTGCAGCTGGATTTCCCGCCGTCCCTGAATTCCCACGACCGGATGCTGGTTCACCTGCTGGCAGAGGAATACGGGCTGCAGCACCTGAGCTCCGGGGAGGGCCGGGACAGGTACATCAGTGTCCGTAAGAGAGACCCCGTGGAGCCCCCCGAGCTGCCCCCTGAGCCCCCACAGCCCCTTCCAGAGCCTGAGCATCCCAGCGGGAGCACCCCTGTCCCTGCAGAGCCAGGGGGGAACAGCGAGGGCTCGGGGAAGGTGGACCTGAAATCCCTGCACCTGGAGAGAGTCCAGAGAGAGAAAGCCAGACGGGAGGAGGCAGCCAGGAAGGTGCGGGAACCCGGCACCAGCAGCAGGAAAAAGGACAAAAGCGAAGCCAAAGGTAGGTCAGGCTTTTCATAACCAGCACAATTAATGCTCTTCCTTGAGTGAATCTTAATCCCTGTGGGTTTGCTCCAGACCTTGGGATTTGCCTGTGTGCATGAAGCATGTGGCTCTTGAAAAGCTCCCCGGTTCTTGTCAGAGGGGTGGGAACTGGCAGGAATGTGCATCAGTTGGCTACAGCAGCTGGGGAGAGGGCTTTGGGTACCTGGAGGCACATTCCTTAAGTCAGAAGAAAAACACTGGGGACCCTTTCCCAGGAAGGAGCCTCAGGGGTTCCATGGGAGACTCCCAAATGCAGAGAGAAGAGCTAAGAGGGCCCACACTGAAGGAAGCAGAGGCAGCCCAGGCTGTGGCTGTAGGTGGGTGGGTTTGTTGCCAGTCCCCATTCCAGGTGTCTGCTCACCTTTCCCAGGAAAGCCAGCGGTCGGGAGCGGAGCAGGAGAAGATTTTGACGCTCTGATCTCTGCGGCCATGGAGGCTGACAGGACCTGTGCCTTCCCTCGCTGCAAAGCCTCTGTCACAACCCTGGGCCAGCTCTGCCACCACTGCCACCGGTGCTACTGCCTCAGCCACCACATCCCTGAGGTACAGCAGGGCGGGCTTAACCTGGGAATGTTCCCTGTGGAGCTCCCTGGGCAGGGTTTCCTTGCAGGGGGTTTCAGCAGGGCCCTCCCTGTCACAGTCTGTGCTGAGCTGCAGGTACACAGGGCTGCCAGGTGCCACACCTGGGGTCTGCCCACCCCCTCCCAAGAGCTTTTCCTTCTTTTCCTCTCACTTTGCCCTTCTTTGGCATTTTCTGGCATTTATACCCTCAGGCCATCGAGGCAGGGAGGAGAAATGGAGAGGCACAAGCTTAAGGCAGTGACTCAAGGGAGCTTAGACTCGATTCCCAGCCCTTTGCAGATTCCCTCTGCATCCTGGGGGCAATTTCCAGCCCTTTGCAGATTCCCTCTGCACCCCAGGGGTGATTTCCAGCCCTTTGCAGATTCCCTCTGCATCCTGGGGACAGGTCCCCAGCACGGAGAAGTGCTGCCTGGTCAGCAATTCAGAATTCCCAGTGCCCCTGACCCTCCTCCCACAGCTCCCAGGTGCAGTTCCGTGCCCTGTGGAGCCTCCCGGAGCTCAGCAGCCCTATAAATCCTTGGCACAGCTTTTCCCCCTGTCAGGAGCTATCTGTTTCCATGGCAAAGAATAGCTGTATTTATGGTCACTCACCATCCGGGGGATGTGAATTTATATCCTGCAGAATCGCCTCTCCCTGCTGAATTGTAAGGAGCCTCCAACGAGGAACAGTTGTAGGGATTCAAACCCCTGTTGGACAGTTTTCCTTGCTTTTTAAAGCCCATCCCTTTTCCCAGATGTTATCAGGCTTCGATGTGGAATAGCCCCGGGGCTTTTGCCATACCTGGCCCGGGGGCTGGCACATACCTGGAGTCATCCCAGTGGGATTAAGTCCCTGTGTGTGGAGGGTCCCTGTTGGAAAGAGCTCATGGCCCCCCTGGATGCCCCCAGCTGCTGATCCCCTCCCTAGGGAAGCTCCAGCCCCCTTTAACAGGATCTGGATGGGTCTGTCAGCTGTGGTGGCTCCAAAATCCCGATCCTGGCAAGGACACCTGGGTTTGGCTGTTCCCGGCCGTGGACAACCTGCTCCAGCCCCACTGATGGGAACGGGGAGGTTTGTCACAGCTCTCTGGGACCCCAGTTCGTGGAAACATAAACGACTTCGGGATGGACCAGGAGAAGGGGTCAGATTTTAGGATCTCACCTGTGGGAGATGATTCTGGTGTTGGATTTGGCTCCACACCCCTCGGACACGGCCAGGGCTGGAGCACAGGCTGGGCTGGGAGAGCTTTGCTTGCACAGAACGAGCTTTATGAAGGTTTTTTAATTCCACTGCAGGAGACAGATCAAATTACATGAGAGGAGCAGATCCGTGGCTAAAAAGGTCTCTTATTCCCCAAATTACTTTTCCCAGTTCACTGGAAAGGAAGTGGAAGGAGCCACTTGAAACATCCCAAAGGATGATTTACTTGCCTGGGCAGAGTCCAGTAGCAGAAAAATCACCTTGATATTTCGTGAGAGGAGCTATAAATGATGGTTTAACAAAATATATAATAATACATAAGAATAAGTAATAATATTAAGCATCAATTTATTATTAAGAATAAATAATGATAATGAATAGTAAACAAAAATAAAAATTAATATATAATAGTATAATCAGAAGGAGCCACTTGAATCATCCCAAAGGATGATTTGCCAGCTGTGCAGTCCAGGAGGAGAAGAATCTCCTTTATATTTTGTTCTAAAGCATAAATGAGGGTTTAATAAAATACATACTAATAAGAAATCATTTATTAATAATAATAAAAGGTGAATTATAATTAACAATAAATAATGATTATAATATCTGATAAATCTATAAATTTATATAATTTTTAAAATAACAATAAAATATAAATATTAATAAAATGAAAATTAAATTAAAAACTAAAATAAAACAAATCTATGTGTATATATAGTATTATATATAATATATAATTATATATAATGTAATAATAATAGATAACAGTAAATATAGATAATAAACAATAATTAAAAATAAATGAGAATGTAAATCATGGTTACTAATGATAGGAGATGGTTTTAGGAGGATGAGAAGGTGGAAGAGGAATTCCACGCTCCGGGAATGAACCCCCCTGGTTCCCAGGTGGGTGATCCCTGCCCTGCTTCCCAGCTGGTGTCCGTTCTCCCCCTGCAGGTCCACGGCTGTGGGGACAAGGCCAAGGCCCAGGCACGGCAGCGGATCAGCAGGGAAGGGGTCCTGTATCCCGGGAGTGGCTCCAAGGACAAATCCCTGGACCCAGCCAAGCGAGCCCACCTCCAGCGGCGCCTGGACAAGAAGCTCAGCGAGCTGACGAGCCAGAGGAAGGGCAGAAAGAAAGACAAGGAGAAATGATGGACCTGAATCCCACTTTTTTAACCTCAGAGCCGCTGCTCAGCCCTCCCAGGCCAGAGCTGCTGAGCCCTGGGGGAGTGGGGGGCTCAATTTTGGGGGGGACACAGCCTGGAGCCAGGGGCTGGGGAGGGAGAGGTGCTGTATTGTCCTGGTTATCCGTATGGACACGGTGATGGATGTTCACAGAGGCTGGAGCTCACGGTTACAACAGGCATTAAACACCCAAAGCAATGAGCTGTCACTGTCACGTCAATCCCTGAGGCAGCAAAAGATGGATGTCTGGGAGCAGGAACGTGGGAGGCACCAGAAACCCCGGGTGACCCTCTGCTCCAGGGAGGGTGACTAAGGAAATGGATGCCAGCCCAGCAATCCTCTGGCACTGCTTGGAGTGACCCGGCGGGTCCACACCACAGCCAGCACAGCCCAGACCCCTCGGGGCTGTCCCAGCCCCTCACACCCAGGAGAGGGGCTTGGCAGAGGGCTCAGCCCCGCTCCAGGCTTGCATTGGGATGGGCATGGGGAGCTCCTGGGACACCAAGGTGCACTGGGAACCCCACAGCAGCAAAGGCAGTGCAGCCCTCCCAGGCAGGAGGGAGCCTCGTGTCCCTCCCAGGCCTTCTCCCAATCCTGTACCCCCCAAACTAATCCATCTCTCACGTTGCTTCCTGCCAGTTGATCCCCATTTCCAAAGCCTCTTTCCATCCCCACACAGCCCCTGCCCTATCCCCTCTCCTTGCTGGCTCCAGTCCCACTTGCAGGGTCCACCCGTCCCCCCCAAAAATAGCTCCAGCAGCGTTTTTTTGCCCTCAGGATGAAGGAAAAGGTGCTGAGGTGCCTTGAAAGAGGAATGTCCAGAGAGGGGCACAATAAACAGCCCCAAACCACATGTTCCCCATCATTTTGGGGCTGAACATCACTGATGTTGCCCGGGGTGATTCCAGAACCTGTGGAAGTCACTCACCTCATCCCGAGCAAGGCTCAGCGCTTGGCAGGAGCTGCAGGACAGCCAAGGATCTCTGTGTCTGTCTCTTCCCAAAAGCTGGCTGCGGTAGCTAATAAGAAAATTTTCCCCCCAAACCTCGGGGCCTGTGAGTACTGGCTGTGAACAACTTCCCAAAAAAACCTTCCTCAGTCCTTCAGAAAAGCTCATCCTTCCAGCCCCTCCATCCTTGGCTCGTGCCTCGGTGCCTGGGGCCGGCCGTGCGTCAGCCACGGAGCGATGGCACCAACCCACCTGGCAGCAGATGGGACAGGGGGGCTCCTGGAGGGGAAGGTGGGGAGGAGGAGGAGATGGAGCATGGGAGAGGGAAATCTGGGCATCAGTGAGCAGAGACGGGCACGTACGGGAAAGGAGCCGGAGCAGAGGGGCGTGATGGAACAGGGACATCACAGCCCTGTCCCAAAGCAAAGGTCAGGCAGGACAGACGAGAAGGGAAAAGTGTCACCAGATCATGGGATAACTCACCTCGGAGTCACCTTTAATGGGGGGAAAACGGCTAAATGGCTCATTCCCACTTTTTTCCCCCAGGCAGCCACATCCCAGTGTGTGCTCGCCCCGCGGCAATGCTTTCCTGGCACACGGCCCCCAGATTTCCCAGCCTGGCTCCCCACCAGCATCCTGCAGGCAGGGAAAAGCCGAGGCTCTAGGCAAAGGGGAATGTGGCCCCAGAGCATCCCCTGCCACGAGGGGCTCCTCTGCCTGTCACCCTCGAAACCTTGGAAACCAAGTCCAGCCCCCTCCTTGCAGCCAGCAGAGACGGGCAGGGATTTACTGCGTGGGAAAACAGACGGAAGGAGAAGCCATATGTAATAACAATTGCTTTTTCTGCTCTTATTGCTCCCTTTCTCCGTTCTCACTGGAAACATTCTGTCCCCAGCACGACGCACCGAAATCCCTCTTAAAAATCCCCCCAGGATCGCCACTCTCGCCCGAGAGGAGCCACGCCGTGCTGGCATTTATCACCCCCCTCAAAAAAACCCACATTCCAAAGGAACCCCCCCTCTCCCGTGCAGCCTTAGGGGCCGTGCTTGAGGATTCCACCGATTTTGAGGCCGCTGGGATGCTCAGCCCAGCCGTCTGGGGAGGTTCTGGCTGGTTTTGGTCCATCTGGGCTCCTTGCCAGTGGGTCTGTCCATCAGTCCCCACATGTGGGGGACCCAGGAGGGCAGAGATGAAGCCACAGAGTCGCTCCATCCATTCTCGGGGTGTTTTAGGCAGGAGCTGCCCCTCTGAGGTGCCGGCAGCTCGGCCTTTGGGGTGTCACAGAGTCCTGCTCAGCCCCTGCTCGGCAGCTCCGGGCCCCACGGTGCCCGGCAGAGCCGGCGTCGGGGTGCAGCCCCCCCAGGAGCCCCCCTAATTCCTGCGGAGTGGGTGCCACATGGACACGGGCTTCCTCAGCGTGGCCAGCATCTGGTTCCAGTGCGTGGTGCCCATCCCGCTGGCGGTGGGGCCGATGAGCACGTGGCCCGTGTTGTCACCGCGTCCGTCCTCGCCGCTCTCGGCCACCGTCACGCGCAGGGACAGCTCCTGGGGGGCACGGGGGTGTCACCACACGCCGGCCCCCAGCCTGGACACGTATCCCTGTGCTCTTCCCAGGTGCACACACACACACACACATAGTGCCAGACTGTCCATACTCCCTCCACCCCATAAATTCACCCCCAAAACAGCTGTACCCCACATACAGCTCTCTGTGCCCCCACCCTCTTCAAACCCACTCCCTGCACTTGAAAACTCCCCCAAATCCCCCCATGCCACTATATATACACACCCTCTTGTACCCCCATACTTACACATCCTCCTATTTTTCCCCACATCCCGTAAATCCAGATATGCCCCTGTCCACACACACAACCACCCCCCCATACATATGCACACCTTATATCCCAGCCCACACATCTACATCCCCCCACAAGAGTCCCCCACATGCATCCCCCCCACCAACCACTTCCACACATCCTCATCCCCTCCAAACAGTCCCCCCACCAATCCCCCGAAAGTCACCCACACCCACATCCCCCTAAAAGCCCCTCCCCATGTCTCCTCCATGCCCTGCCCCACTCATGCACCCCCAAACCATCCCTGCACACCCCTGGCCCCCACAGCTCCCAGGATCCCCCCAGAACCCCTCATCCTCCTGGAACTCCCCACTGGAGGATTTGGGCAGCTCAAGGAGCGGTGGGATGTGCCCCAAGCTGGGCCAGACCTGGAGCACGATGGCCGGCACGGAGAAGATCATGGCCTCGTTGAACACGGGGTTGGTGTCCCCCCTCTTCACCGCCGTCTTCTTCTTGCTGATCTTCCTCCCGTCCTGCAGCAGGTACACCTTGACGAAGGGATCTGCTCGAGAGGTGGGGGAGAGACCCCAGGGTCAGTCACACGCGTCCCCAGGGACGTGGAGAAAGAGGGGGGACCCTCTCTAGTGGCCCTTCCTCAGCGGGAGCCGCTCCAGTAAAGATCTGTGTGGTCAGTGGCACAAACCAGGGCAAACCTCAGCCCACCACAAGCCCCCCGTGCCCGCCCGGCCCCCCCCAGCCCGCTCACCTGCGGTCACCTTGCCGTTGGTCCACACGAGGTTCTTGGCCTTGACCACCACCACCGTGAGCCGCTCGGCCGTGGGCAGGTAGCTCAGGGAGAGCAGGATCTCCCCCACCGTGTCCACGGGCTGCGGGACACAACGCCCCGTCACCCACCGACCCCTGGGAGCCCCCCCCCCGAGACCCGAGGAGGGAGACGGGGCACCCCCCCGGCCCCGCTCACCTTGCTCATGTCCTGCAGGTAGAGCCAGGCGTTGAAGGGGCGCGTGGCCAGGTCCAGGTCGGAGAGCTTGAGCTCGGCCACGCCAGTGCTGACGCTCCTCTCGTCCTCGTCGATGCCGAAGACGGAGAAGCGCAGGCTGTTCTCCTCCAGCGCCGCCGGATCCAGCGGGATGGAGAAGCGCTCGTCGAAGGCCACGGCGTAGGCGCTCCTCTGGATCTGCCACGGGAAGGAGGGATTGCCCTGGCACCCCTCGGGTTTAGGGGCCATGTCCAAGACCCACCTTGTCTCTCCTCATGGGAGCTGCGAGGAGCGCGTGGCCTCAGGGAGCGAGGGCATCCCCAAGAACAACGAAGTCAGGGAGGGCATCCCCGGCCTGATGGAGCTGGGGGGTCCCAGCCTCCACGGGGATGAGTTATTTCCCACCCCACCCCAGCAGCCACTCAGCGACTGGGGCAAAAATCAGGGCTGTGACCTGCCCCCAGTGCCTGTTAATTTTTCTAATTAAAAAAATCAAGGTTGGTCTGGTGCTCTCAGATCCATCCAGGCACCCTGAGAGCTTGGATGTGCATCTGGCTTGGCCACATCAAGCTCCAGGATTTTGCTGAGGGGGTGTAATCCCCAACCCCACTCTGAGACGGAGCTGAACCAATCCCTGCATGTGCCCAACGGGAATGGTGCCTTTTGGCTGACACCGTCCCCGTGTCACATCATTCCCTGGGAGCAGAGGCAGCAGCAGCTCCCGGGGCCCATCCTGAAGGTGTTGATCCCAAAGCTGGTTTTTTCAAACCCCTCCATAAGCACCACCAAAAGCTCCGACTGGGCCTTCATCTGTGGCCTGGGGGCAGCTGAGGACAGAGTGCTGGTGAATTATAAATAATGATGCTAAATAATAAATACCTCCAGAGCAAAAGCGAAGAGCCTAAGATCTGGATGGAAAAATGGTCTAAAAGGGCACTGTGGAAATATTTTGGAGGCAGCAGAGGGTGTGTGTGGATGGAGCGGCACCTCATCCCCCACAGAGGAGTTTCTTTGGTGGGATGAAGACTCCAAATAAATATCTCGATTAAATCAAACTGGCTGACCCTGAGCTCTCCAAAAAGCAGCTGCTGAAGGAAAACTGAGGCTCCTGCTTTCTGAGACCAGCTTTCGGGGCACTTAAAAAGAGAAGTTTTGCCCCAAATCCAGCCCCGGTGGTGGACCTGACATTGCAGCCACATGGATCTTTCTGCATGGAGAGGGAAAAGCTGTGGCAAGGAGAGGGATTGCAGGGCCTCTGGGGACTCAGGGGGCCGTGGGGACTCAGGGGGCTGTGGGACCATGGCAAGACACCAAGAGCACCTGCCCAAACTGCCACTGCCCCCCAAGTTTCACCCCAGGCCACTTCTACCACCTCCCACAGCATCCCTGGCACTTGGAGCAGGGCAATTCAAGCAGGAAAACCTGCCACCAGCCACACTCGGAGATGACAAAGTCAGCCCAAATCCCAGCCAAAGGGGAGACACTTCTGCCTCTACCAAGTCTCTGATGTGCAAACCCACCTGGGACACCCCCCAAAATCCTGTGCCAACTGCATCCAGTCCCGACGCACTGGGAGCTTCCTGCTCCCAACCCCCCGCCACTGCCCTGGGAAGCTGACATCCCCAAAATCCCATGCCAACCATATCCAGCCCTGGCATGCCTGAAGTCTCCTAATCCCAAACCTCAAACTTCCCACTGCCCCGGGAAGCTGAAACCCCCAAAATCCCGTGCCGACCGCACCCGGTCCTGATGTGTCTGGAGCTCCCTGCTCCCAAACAAACCCCCACCACTGCCCCGGGGAGTGTGCCCAAGGGATGTTGTCACCCAAAATCCCATGCCGGGGTTCCGCGGGGGACCTGGGGGGACTCACCCGGGAGATGCCGACGATCTGCTCGGCCGGGAGGAGGCTGATCCGCATGAAGCAGGACTCGAACCGCGCGTCCTCCTTCTCCAGCAGGTCCTTGCCCTGCAGCAGCGTCACGTGCAGGGCGGCCGCCTTCCCGTCGTACTCCATGGACACCTCCACCTGCCCCACCGTGAAATCCTGCCCGAAGTTGTTCCCGATGGACGAGATGGAGTTGAGGGAGTCGGCCGAGATGGATTTCTTCAGGGGGCCGTAGTGGGCCAGGCCCAGGTCTCTGCCCATCAGCTCCAGGCTGCCCAGCTCCTGGATGCTCTCCAAGGTGTCCTCTGCCCTCAGGCTGCTCCTGCGGCTGGCAGCGCTCTGACCCGGTGTCCGCTGCGAGCCCGGGGCCAGCCCTCGCTGCCAGGGAAAGGAAACCAGTGATGCCATCCCGTCCCTCCAGCTGGGCTTCTCCGGCGCCTCTTTGGATGCCTCCCGGCCCCTGCCTGGCCCCAAGCTGCTGCGGCAGCGAGCCCGGCGCCTCCCGCAGCTCCCAGCTCCGCCGATCCCCCCAAACGCTCCCCCAGCACCGGGTCGCCGCCCGTGGCCGTTCCCGCTGGGAGCCAGGAGGTATTTTCACCCTTCCGGCATCCCACACGTTGCAAAGGGAAGGAGATCAACCCGACTTTCCCCCCTTTTACCTTGTGCCTGACGTCCGGATACGCTGCTCCGTACTTCTGCTCCAGGTACCGGTAGTCATAGTTGGGGAAGGGGGAAGGGGCCGGGTAGCTGCCGGAGCGCCAGAGCTTCCAGAGGTTGATGGCTGCGATTCCCAGCAGTGCCAAGGCGCCGGTGGCATAGAGCCCGATCTCCCACCGCGGCGGGCTGGAGGCCACTGGAGGGGACAAGGGACTCCGTGAGCTCGTCACGACCCGCGGGCTGAGCCTTCAGCCCCAGCCGCTTCCACGCCAGGAACTCGGCTCCAAGCTCCGAGGACGGGATGGGCCAAGGGGGGATAAACCACAGCTCCCACCCGGGTCAGGCAGCGGCTTTGCCAGCCAAAAAAATGACAGTCCTGGTTTGGCTTTCTCGGGAGGTGACATGCTCCTGTTTCCCAGCCCCGCTTCCCAGTGAGTGGCTTCATCACTCCCGGGGTGCCGGGGGTCCCTTCGCCAGCTGCGGCTCCGTCCCACCGACAGATGTGCCCCGTGCGCATCTGCATCGCCCTCGCTGCTGCCTGGGTCCCCACGGGCTGGGGATGCCAGGAAAATCCAGAAACAGGGGAAAAACCAAACCCAAACGCTGCTGGAAACGGGGGCAGAGCCCCCCGGGTGCTGCTGGAGCGAGCGGGGAGGGAGCGCCGGGCTCGGCAGCGATGCTCCAGCGAGCGGTTCCTGCTGCATTGCACCAGCCTCCATCACTCCCGCGCGGAACCGACACCGACTGCTCCGGGGAGCACAAAAACAGCGGGAAAAGAAAGGATTTCTCATCCCAGAGCGCTGCCGGGGAGCTCTCCGGCATCGCGGCGCGGCGCTCCCTCCTTCGGAGCCGGAAAAAGCCCAAACCCAGGCTGAACTCCCACATCGCATCCGAGCACAGGCACAACCTGCTGCTCCCCCCAGCCCTCCTCCGGCAGGAACAGAGAAAGGATGAGCAGAAGGAACTGACTGTCTGCATCCAAAGCACCTAACCTGGATCCCGGGAGCAGCCCAGAGGGATCTCGGGGGTTAAACCTCGGGGTAGGAGCCAGGCCCTGCTTCCTCCACCTCTCCCAAAGCCCATAAGGACTCTGATTTATCCCTGCATCCCGGCTAAGGATGCTGGGGGAAGAAGTCAGAGGTTTCCTGTGCCAGAGTTCCCAGGCTCCTGCTACGACAGAGGGGCAAAACTCAAGAATAAAAATAAAATTGGCAGAATAATCCTTTACTGGCGCCTGCTTCTGAATAACTCCAGGTACAAAAATCCCAGCTGAACTGCAACCTGCTTCCTCCTCACTCCTGCCCCTTTCTGAGGGCTGAGCACTAAAACTTGGGGGCTTTAAGGGTTTTACCCACGTTTTAGTAAACAAAATCCCACAGGCGTGTGGAGCAGAGGGTTCTCCCGGTGGGAAGCAGCGAGGACCAGCCAACCCCCCCTAAAAAGACCTCGGTGTGAGCCGGGCCAGCTCTGCCCCAAACCCTCCCCGGGCTCTCTCGGGAGGACTCACCGCTGAAGCGGGATCTGCTGACGTGCCCGGTGTCCATGGCAAACGCTCCCTGCGAGCGGGACAGCCTGGAATGCGCGAGACACGGCGTCAGGGTGAAGGCGAATCGTTCAAAAATCGAACGCCTTGTGATTTTCCTGCAGTGAGCGTTCCATCACTGCTCCCCCTCCGCTGCTCCCGGCCTTGGCTCCTCTTCCAGGCGCTGAGCAAAGGCGCTGAAGCCTCTCGGCCGGCGGCAGGAACTGGAGGAGGGATGGAAACCACTTGGGAAGAGGCAGAGCCGCTCGATTTACCTCGGGAGTGTTTAGTGGGTGACATTCCCAGCCGGAATGTCCTCCCTCTTGCAGCCCTTAAAGCCCTTTGCTGCTTTTCCAGCTTAAATCTTCCTTCTCCTCCTGCAGTTTGCCAGACTCTCCCAAGGCTCTGCCCTGGCCCCAGGTGAGAGGGACAGTCCCACTCCCCAGTTTTGGGGTTGCTGCAGGTGATGCCATTCCCCAGGAATCGGCTCCTGCGGTGGGAAAGCTCTGCCACCTTCCCCCCATGAAGGGGTTTTCCCAGTCAAGTCATACGAGAGATCCATCCTAATGGAGAGAAGCTGCTCCTCCAGGCAGATCCCAGTGAAGGCACCACGGATGCCAAAGGGGCTTTATTCAGGACAACTATTTCCTGCTGTACAAAGGGGGTTTGAGATCCCCCAAAACACCCAGCAAGCAAATCTAACAGGAACTGAGCCAGAATGCTCCCTGGCATCCGAGCCAGGAGATCACAGCCCATGGGATGCTGACATGATCCCACAGACCCCCAACCTCAGCACTGCATCTAAACCCTCTCCCCACCCCCCTCAGAGCCCCCCAGCCCCTCTCCAGAATTTCCACAGCCCCAAAGCCTACTCATGGCACGGGAGAAGGAGTTGGGTTGGCCTCAGATGGATGATCCCGCAATATTTGGGTCTCACTTTCCAGCTTCTCTCAGGTGCTCACAGCTTCAAGCACTGTGGGGTGATCAACCCTCCCCAAAACCATCCAGGCTTGGATTTTAACAGGCAAAGGTGGGGCTGTCAGTGTATTACAGAGGAAAATATGAGCTGTGCTGGCCTGGCCTGGCTGGGGACCCTCTGCAGGGACACACGGCCCATTGCTGGGCTAACAGGAGGGGGTGTGTGTCCCAAATGCAACCCAAAGGGACAGCGAGGCTGAGGTGGGGCTGGGAGACGCCCAGCTCCTCCCCAGCCTCCTCCCACCAGCACAAACCTCCCCAGGCAATCGATAAAACAGGAATAACCCGGCTGAGAACGTGCTGAACTCGTGTCACACATGGGCTGAGCTCAGCTCAAGGGATTGTCTGCTGTTTGGTGCTGAAAACTGGCATCCAAACAGGGCAACACGATGGAGATTTGCCACCTCTTTTTGTGCCCTGAAAAGCTCCCATGCCCAAGCAAGGGGCTTTGCTCCTTTCCACGTTTCCCAGTGTTTGGGGTTTTTTAATACGAAAATAGTAAAGTTTTCATGACTGACTCTTCCTGCAGGAGGACAAACCTCCTCCATCTCTTCCCAATTTCTCTTGGAAATTAAAAAGAATTTCTGATTTTCCTTGCCTTTCAGAGCTTCTCCCCTCAAACCCTCCTTTTCTAAGCAGCAAGTTAAGCAGATTTCCGAGGCATTACCTGGAAAGAGACTGCAGTGCTCAGCTCTAGGACGAAATCCAGAGGTATTTTCCTGTTAGGAAAACAGCATCCGAGCGAGGAAACGGAGGTGGAGGTGCTCGGGGAAGGATTCATGGCTTTTTTTGTAAACTAAGCTCTTCCCTGGAGCGTTTCACTGAGCTGCTCTGACATCCCCCTGACCTGCTGCTCAAAATCCTGGGAAATCAAACCTGAGGGATTTGGAAGGAACTGGCACCGTTCTCCCGCTGCCGGTAGCTCAGGGATAGGTGGATTTCTTACCCACAGACCTCAAGACCAGGGTGCAGAGCCCTGGTTTGGGGTAGAGAGCCCCAGAACAGGGTGCAGACTCCCAGAACAGGGTGCAGAACCCTGGTTTGGGGTGCAGAGCCCCCTCCATCCATCCTAACATCCTAATACTCAGGGCCAGGGCAGCTTTGTTTTCCTTGGGAGCTGTTGCAGACCTTGGGTTCCTTTTCCTGCTTGGAGGGGCAATAAAACAGCTCGATGAGGAGAGAGAAACAGCATCAAAGCCGTGTGTCCCCCCTGGAAAAGGGGGTCCCCCCCAACCTTCGGTACTTGTCACCCGGCTGCTGTTTTGGCACCACCACCAGCTGAGGCTGCAGGCACAGAAACCAAATTGCTGGTCCCAGAGCACCGGGACCAACCTGGGTACGACCCCTCCCCGAGCACGCTGCAGTCCCCAAATGTCCCAGTCCAGGTTCCAGCCATCTCCCTGCTCATCCATCCTTCCTGCCGTGCCGGGTGTGCTGAGCCCGGGCTAAACTCGGCTCGCTGGTGCCACTGGTCCTGCGGCTATGCCCACCCGGGCGGGGCTCTGCCAGCCCCTTCCATCCCCCTCCTGCCCTGCCTGGCCTCCATCCGCAGGGCACAGAAGTGGGATGGAGTTCGCTCCTGGCACAGATAAAAAGACGCATCCCAAACTTGCCAAAACACAAGGATTTGGGCTCCGCGCTCACCCACCGCCCTCCCCGGCCCCTCGCAGGGGACCCACCCCACCCCCACGGGCACCCAAACCGGCGGCCCCCACCGCTGCACCCCCCACACCCCCCGGTTCCTCCCGCCGTGCTTTACCTGGACAGGTACAAATCCTCGGGGATCTGCGGGGACCCTCGGGGTGTCCGCTCCCACGGCGGGGGGAACGCGGCGACCGCCGGGGTCCGCCCGGCCGGCGGTGGGGACCGGGCAGAGCCCCCTCCGCTGCCCGGGGGTCCCTGAGCTCAGCCCGGGGATCCAAGGAGCTCCTCCCTCCCGGGATGCTTCCCGCCGGTGGGTACCGGGCAGAGCCCCCCTCTCCGCTGCCCGGGGGTCCCTGCGGGTTGGGAGCTCAGCCCCGGGATCTCCGCCCCCCCAGCCCCCCAATCCGGGATGCTTCCCGGCCGTGACAGACCGGGAGCGGCTCCGCTCCCTCGCCCAGCCCAGCCCGGGGCGGAGCCGGGCGGCACTGCCCGCTCATCCGTGCGATGAGCTGGGCGGTCTCTGCGCTCGCCAGACTCTCCCCGGGGTTTGGCTTAACCCGGCCCAAACCCCCCCCGCCCCGGGCAGAGCGGAGCGGGGGAGAAGCGACTTCCCAGGGCTGCGGGAGATGCTCTGCCCTGCCCGGGGGCGACGGGTCTGGGTACGCCGGGGAGGGGGTGCAGGGGTCTCTCACTCTCGATTTGCCTCCCAGGTTGGCAGCTTTCCTTAGGAAGTTGCGATAAAACCCCCCAAAAAATCACCCCAAACCCTGCAAACTCACTCCAAACCCCAGCCAGGAGCGTGGAGGGACAATGCCAGCTCCCTCATCCCACACCAGAGACCCTCCACTGCCTGCAGGCAGCTCTGGGCACAGGGGGCTTCCCCAAATCCCACTTCCCGCTGCCCAGGGACCCCCCTCGCCCCTCCCACTGCCCCTCTGCATCTCCAGCTCCTCCTCCTCGTGGATCCTGATGAGTGTTTCTCTCCATGGGGACCCACATCCCCTCCCAGTGCCCCCCAAAGCCAGTGGGATCATCACCCCAGAGCCAAATCCTCAGGTCCCAAACAGCTTCCAGTTGGGTGTCCCTCCTGGCCATGGGGACACGTGGGGCCATCCAGCAAGGTCTGGGCTCTGGATGTTCCTGAGAAAAAAAACCATCAGACCCTCTCCCTCTGCAGCAAAAGGTGGAACCTTTTGGGATTTGGCCCAAAAAGCCCCTTGGGCAGTTTGGAGACCAAAGGCTCTGTGCCCACCACACCTGTGACACCGTGACCATCGGCCACACTGCCCCTACACACCATCCCAGGGGATCTTCCCTTTCCCTGCCTTCACACCCATGTTTTCAGCCACCTTACCTCAAGTGCCAGGTGACTTCCAGGGCATTAAGGAGTCATTTCAGCCAGCAGGAGAATTGCTTTGCTTGGAGAAAATGGAATAATTGCAACTTTGAGGGGAGAAAAGCCCACGCACCCTGAGCAAAGGCGGTCTCAGGGGCCACGGAGCAGTGTGACATTCCAGAGGAGCTGTAATTCCCAGGAACACCCACGACAGTCAGCCACAGGGCCAGCTCAACCCCTGCTGCAGCTCCCTGCTCGGGAGGGAGGGCAGCACTGGGAGAAGGTCCCACCATCTTCCCGGTGGGGAGTTCATTTTCAGGGAAAAAACAGAGCAAGTTTCAACTGTGCCAAAAATATCACCTGAGTGGGGGCAGCTGCCTCATCCTGCAGCCAAGGGTCCTTTCCATTGGGCTTCCTGGCCCTTCCTCTGGGTGTAGCTGGAAAAGAGCAGGCCATGGTCCCTTCCCAGTTCCCAAACTTCCTCTGCATCCCCAATGATGGGACAGGGTGTCCCCTCCAGGGCACAGCCCAGGGCCCAGCACCCTCCTGCAGGGCTCCAGCCTCAGGGCAAAGGTAACCCCCTTGAGCTGTTCTGGACAGGACGGGGTTGGGATGAGGTTTGGAAAGCTCCAAAGGCCCCATCTGGGCACCTGGATTTATCCAGCCTCACACAGGCACCAACTCACCTATTAAACACACCTCCCTTTTGAAGCCAACACTTACCTTTGGTCAACGTCATTACCAAGTCAGGGTGTAACCACAGGTGGGACAGACCTGTTCCAGCTTCCTGACCCAGGAGAGCTAGATGCATCTGTGTGCGGAAGCAGGAGCCTGCCCCCTCTGCCCTCTTCACAGGGATAGTCCTATTTTAGGCCACCCCAAACATCATTCCCATGAGGCCTGTTGGCTTCTCCCCATGAGGCTGCTTGGAGCACCTCGAGGTGATCACAAAGGGATTCCTAAATCCAGCCGAGTTTGCCGTGATCAGAGCCCACCTTTTTCCCAGAAAACTTGGACATGTTCCTTACCTGGAGGCACAGCATCCATCATCCATCCAGTGTGCTGGGGGTGGGGACACAGCCTGAGCCCCCTCAGCCCCCCCAGCTCCACGTGTGAGGTGACAAGAGGGGACCCAAGGGCACACGCTGTCCCAAGGAACAGGCTGCACACAGGGCTTTATTACACAGGCAGGATCCACACTATCCCGGGAGCTGTCAGATGGATGCAGGTGAGCCAGTGTTTCCTGTGTTAGGTAAAAAGCTCCAGGATATTTCGGGAACAGCAGGGATTCCTCAGCGGGTGATGCCAGCGCAGGCCCTCTGGTGGGAAGGGTGTGCAGTAACAGGTCCCCCTGGGTCACCTGACCACCACCCCAACCGGTGATTCAAGAATTCCACACTGCCCATCGACCACTTTTTATGGCTGGGAAATACCTGGGACACCAAAGCTGGGAAAAATGCAGGTGTTGGTTGTCATTCCCATACCGGATCGACCAAACCGGATCGAAACCACAGATGTTCGCCAGGCAGGAGCCCTGCAAGCTCCTGCCACTTCCAAAATCTGGGGTTACGCCCTTGGAATTACACTGTGGCAATTGCGCCATTTTCCTCTGGATAAACACTTCCCTGGAAAAGCACCCTTTGGCAGCCTGATTGGACCAGAGCATTTAAGCAGTGACAGGGTGACACCAGTGCCCGGGACGGTGCCATGAGGGCTCAGAGCAGAGGGTACAGAATCCATGCTCACTGGAGCTCTTACATTTTGGGAATAACGACCTGGGGGATTAAAAAAAAGCAGCCCAGGTTTCCAATTCCTTTCCCAGGATGCTGAGTCACCAGCAGAAACACTGCCTGGCTCAGGACGCTCAGACCTCCCTGGCCACACCGTGCCAGGGACGACACACTTGGCCTGGGCCTGCTTCTGGCAGGGGGGTGGCACAGGGACAGAGGCCGGGGATGGGACTGCAGGGAACAGCTTTTCCAGCTGGACTCAGAGATTCCTCACTCCGGAGCTACCCCAGGAGGAACAGGGTAGTGATGAAGGGTGGCAGAGCCTGAGTGTGCCAGAGCCCAGGAGCGAGACCGTCCTGGTGAGGACACAAACCCAGCTGAGGACAAGGCAAATAACTTCAGACTGACGGAGCAACTCCCAGTTTCTGCTTGTGACACATTTTACTCCGCAGAGCGAAGGCAGGTTGACCTTTCTCACTTCACCTTCCCTTACATTTAAGAGATGACCAAGACTAAAACAGAAATTAAAAATAAGAGCTAAGGAGAAGCTGCCTGTCTCCCCAGAGCTGTGATACACCACGAAACTACCACAGGCCGTTCCAGGATGTTGGAAGTCAAGTCAGATCCCCCGTGGAGGGGCTGGACCAGCAGTGTAGTGTGGTTCATCCTGTGCAAGGAGCAGCTCGGTCACAGGGCTCAGTTCACCCGCGTTCCTCTCGCCGAACACTTCGCCCGATCCTCCTCCACAGCTCCAGGTAGTTTCAGCAGGAAGGAAAGAACTCATTTCCCGTGCCTGGTCTCTGTACAGCTCAGAACAAGTGTTCCTAATGCCCGAACGCCCCGTGGGACTCCCGCAGTTCTCTGGGAACAGAGCAGCAGATCCCTGTGTGCTGTGCTCGGAGCCCCCGCCTCCACACCTGGTCTGGAGGACACACAGCACCCGCTGAAGGTCCCTGTTGTGCGGTGTTGGCTCCGACTTCCCTCCACACAGACCTTCTCCGACGACAGGAGGAGAAAGAAAGGGGGGTGTCCGTGCCATCCTTCCCCCCCAGGGGATTCCCACACACTGGAACGCTAACAATGACAATTAGGAGTTAGGGTGAGGTTGGGACTGTGCCCCAGGCCCGCTCGAGCACCACGAGTTCCCGTCAGCCCCGTGGCTGCTGCTCAGAGTTTCCTCTCCCGGGGTCTGTTCCCGTTGGGCTCATCCAGCAGCGCCGAGTGCCGGTCCCCGTTGCTCAGGCATTTGTCCTTCTCGTGCCTGTGCTCCTGCTTCTGCCGCCGGATCTCCTTGTACCGCAGGGTGATGTCCCTGCAGCAAACACACAGCACACAGTTCCAGCCTGCAGCACAAGCAGCAAGGAAGTCTGCCCTCAATGAAGCTCCCTCGGGATAATTTAACCCACTGGAGCCTCCGGCTGACGTTTCTACAAGTGCTGATGGCACTGAGGCACGGGAGGTTTGTGTTCCTTGCTGGTGGCCTGGCTCTTCTCACCTCTGCCACAGCACAACAGCCACTGCTGCCTCCTGCATGCATCACCACAGTTCAAGGAATCATGGAATGGTTTGGGTTGGAAGGGATCTTAAAGCCCATCCAGTTCCCACCCCCTGCCATGGGTAGGGACACCTTCCACCAGCCCAGGTTGCTCCAACCAGGCCTTGGACACTTTCAGGGATGGGGCAGCCACAGTTTCTCCGGGCAACCTGTGCCAGGGCCTCCCCACCCTCCCAGGGAAGGATTTCTTCCCAATATCCCAACTAACCCTGCCCTCTGGCAGTGGGAAGCCAGTGCCCCTTGTCCTGTCACTCCCTCATATGCAGAGTCCCTCTCCAGCTTCCTTGTAGGCCCCTTCTGATACTGGAAGACTACCAATTCCTTGAGCCCTGTGCAGCTGGACATGGACTTGCTCAGAGCAGCATCCAAACCAAACACACATCACTTGGCTCCCTTGTCCCAACGCTGGGACAGCTCAGACAACCTCAGACTGTTCTGGTAATGAAGCTGGAAACACCTCAGTCTGGCATGGAGGGAAAATAAAACCCCGATCCCATCTCCCACCTTCCCTCCCCTGGGAGCACTGGTGCAGTCAGGCACTTCCCTGCTGCCTCCTCCTGCAGCAGCACTAACACAGGCAGGGCCA
Source organism: Manacus candei (assembly GCF_025592945.1). Classification (NCBI taxonomy): domain Eukaryota; kingdom Metazoa; phylum Chordata; class Aves; order Passeriformes; family Pipridae; genus Manacus; species Manacus candei. The sequence continues at coordinate 3,487,461 of NW_026138057.1, forward strand.
CAAAGCTTCCCAGAACCCCAGACTGGTTTGGGCTGGAAGGGACCTCAAAGGCCAACTTGTTCCATGGGCAGGGAGAAGGTGATCCAGAAAGAAAACTTCCAGGGATGAGGCACAGAGAGCTCCCTGTTCATTTAACAGCTGCAGCCACCCAGGACAGCTGTGCTCCCTCTCCAGTAACAACAGCACATTTGAGGAGGGGCTGTCGAGCAAACCCCCCTAAAACCCAGATGCAGCACACCCCACCCCACTCACCGGATGAAGAAGCGCCAGGCTGTCCAGGTGAGCACCAGGATAATCCCCAGGATCCAGCACTGGGTGATGTAGAAGGGCAGGGAAAGCGTGAGCGTGTAGGGATCGTACTTGACCACGATCAGGAACTCCGTGGCAGTAATAGCAGCAACCAGCCAGGCCTGCTGGCCCAGCTTCTTGTGGAACTTCCTGCCAAATAAACACACAGACAAGACATTTCCTTGCTGTCAAACGAAGGATTCGGAGAAACCTCCACAAAAGTACAGCTGGGAGAGCAATTTCAGTCAGCTTTGCACAGTTCTGCAAGTCTAGTTTGGATCACACACGCATTAAGACAACTTTCATGTTGGCGTTACTTCAGTTTCCTCTCAGAGGCTCTGAAAACACATGAAAAGTTAAACTTCATCCCCACACGATGCAGGGAAGTGTCCCCATGCTCAGGTAAATCCACATAAATCAATCATCTGGTCAGCCTGAGACCAGCAGACGTTCAGGGTACGGTACCAAACGGGAGCTCTGCCCCTGGATTTCCTCTGCAAACCTCAGCCACGCTGCCTTAAACATATTTAATCCTTCTGGGATTGCATTCTGGAACTTAACCTCTTCCCAAAAAAAAAGTATTCGGTGAGCTGCCACTACTGATCTTGGAATGGGTTTTAAAGGAAAAAAAAAGCTTAGTAACAACAGGCAAGATTCTGGGAGACCCAAGGACTGTGTTTCGCTCTCAGGACAAACCAGGCCTGGGATAAACACGTGATTCCCAGGTTTGTTTTGAGCAGGCCAGGAAAGCTGTGGAGTCCAGGGATGTCTGGGAGCAATGCTGGAAAGTTCTGCTGCAGCAGCACCAAGGCATCCACTCCGGGGCTCTGATGTCATGTAAACTTGATTTTTTTTTGTACATAATGGTAATTTTTCTGGTGGGATTACATTTCTGTCAGTGGTACAGAGTATAGCTTGTCTGAGGTGGCTGAAGATTAATGAACCTAAATTAAATAAATGGGATTTTTGGAAGTCACACACCCCTGGTGACAAAAAGGCTCTTTTCCTTTAAAAACTAAAAGCTTACTTAACAAAATATTTAAAGTAAATTTTTTTTTGGTATCCATCAGATATGTCTGTAGTCATTTACACCCACCAGATACCAGCTTAAAGTTAAAAACAAAACCAGAAAAACCCCACAAAACATACAGTCATGTATAAAAAAATCCATATACTTATACATAAAAAAATCCATATAGTTATATATATATATATAATAGTTGGTAGGAACCGTTTCCATTTGTTTTTGTAAGCGGTGAACTGGAAAAAGAAATGCCAAGTACCCCGAACAGCAAAGAAATACAGGATAGGAACTAAAATTTACTGCTGCAGTAGTAAAGAATGATGGCTAAGTTTTATTATTATGAAATACTAAAGAAAACTCTCATGCAGACTTTGCTGTAATCAAAATTTATGGAAAAATGGAGTCTAGGAAAGGTATCAGTTGTATTCCTGGTTATTAAAGAAGTAAAAGGTGATGGGAAGATCTCAGGAAGCCTTATTCCAGGTAACAGCCTGCACTAGAAATCTGGGAAAGCTGCTGACCTGCACCAGGAGGATCCTCCTCTTCCCTTATCCACCCATGTCCTTTTGGGGTTTTTTCACCCCAAGGCACCCATTCTGCTGCCTCTCATATTCCCGTTGCTCATAGCTGCTCCAATCCCTTTGGACTGTCAGTGCCTGGGAAGGGATCTGAGCATGGAGATCCAACAGGGCTTCTCCTCCCTCTCCTGAATCCAGGGAGTCCATCTCCCACAACACACACAGCTTCTTACACACGAGGCCCAGAGTCAGGTTTGACACCAATGAACAGTTCAAACTACACCAAATCATCCAAAGGCACTGGGAAAAACAGGAAATAAATGAAGTGTAGGTGACTGCTGATGCAGAGGGGACGAGTGCATTCCATTTGAAAGGTCTCCTGCCTGGATCAGCTCGATGAAAGGCTTCAGAAACCGCTCCAGGGGGTTCAGCTCGTGTGGCAGATTAAATGGGCAAAGACCAGCCTTAACCACTGGCAGAGAGATAGAAGGAAGCAGCAGATGTCTCCCTGGGAATTCCAGCTGTTCAGATGATGAGGGCAGTTTTCTGCTCTCCTTCTTCCTCTGCCATCAGGGGAACAGATGACAGACAGAATTAAAGGCAACCCCTACACAAGAGCCAGGCAGATCCTAAAGCTGCCGAGGAAGAGACCTGGTTTCCTGCCCTCCTACTCGCGGGAGATTTTAAAGAAAAGCCCTTTTTTCACGTGATGAGTGAGATTAAAATTCCTGGCCTCTGTGCAGACTCCTTGGAAGCAACAGGAAGACTACAATCAGGAATGTATGACGAGCTCAAATGCTACAGACTGCTGCACTCACATTCCTGGTCAGGAAGATTTCACACATCCAGTCCTCAGGAACTCGGAGGCAGCGTGTGGGTCAGTGTGGTGTGTGAGGGCTGGAGGGCAGCTTCACCCCTCCTCCTGGGCTGTGGCAATTCCAGGGACTCCACCAGCACTGTGCTCAGCCCAAGGTCCTGCAAGCAAAGCCCCAGAACTGTCTGCAGATCCTCAGAATCCTGAGTGGGAAGAAGAGTCTCCATATCAGAATTTCACTGCTTTCTAGACCCAGCATTGCAGGGTTGGCTGAAGAGATCTCATCCATTTATTCCAGACAATCCTATTACCAGCAGGCATGGCAGCGAGCAATGCTTCTGTCAAGGCCAATGGAATATTCCAATCTCTGAGCGTTAAGTTTCCAAAAGGAAAAGGTCAGGAGGGTTTCCCACGTGTTGTTAGCTGGGAGCCCCTGGTACAGCCAGCTCTTTCCAGCAGCTTCTACCTACACAACCACGGGAAGAATCCTAAATGATCCTGGGTTTGAAACGATGTGCAAGTGAAGGTGGTAAATGGGGGCAGATTTTCTCTGCCTGGATGGCCTGGAACACACAAAGGAATTGAAGGCTGGTTGCAAAATCAGGTGCTCAGTTCTGCAGGACCAGCCCGATGTCAGCTCTGGGGGGGCATCAAGCAGAGCCAGGAACCTCAGAATCTGGGGGGGCAGTTCCCCCCCACAGAACATGGCAGGAGGTGGGGGCAATGATGTGGATATGCAGCTTGGGATGAGTTTCTCCAGCTCGTGGAAAGAACGGCACCAAACGGCCCCGGGAATGAGGCAGCGGTGACAGACGGCTCTCCTAAATGTCAGTGTTATGCCGTGTGGTTGAACTGAGGGCAGAGGAGCTTTTCCAACCCAAACACAAGGCCCAGAAGATGAATGGAGCTAAGGAGAGGAGCTCAGCAGCGAGAGGCAGAGACCTCTTCTTACCTGTGAGTTGGAGGCACGTCCCAAACCAGTAGGTCCAAGGGCAGGGCAGCTGCCACTGCGGAATGTCCTGAAATCCGACTAAGCAATGTGGGCTGGCCCTTCTTCCCAGTTCTAGGAGCCAAAGCCTTGCAAGGGGAACTGATCTTCAGAGAATGTTGGAACCCTAAATTCTGAACACAGACACTTTTTGGTGTTGGTCAGCGACAGACAATGAACACCCCTGGAAGCCAGGCGTGGCCTCGGGCTCGGGATGTGGGCTCAGGCAAGTTGTGACATTAAAAGAAAAGGTGATATTTGAGAAACAAAGCTTTCTCAGCTCTCACATGGTCTGCAGAAACAAAAGCAGCGAGGACAAATATGATGCTGGAGTGGGAACAGTCTGAAGAACATGCACTTGTGTGTGTGTGGTGCTTCACCTGCAGCACTTGCTACCGAGGGCCTCTGACCTGCAAGAGGATGCCAGGAATGCTCCGGAGGGCCAGGGACCAGTGGGAACACGGCTCAAGGAAAGAAGTGCCCTTAGGAATCCCATTTTTTTATAGTTTGGGCCCTGATGTCCTCGGAGGGCACGTCCAAGGACCGCAGTCCCTGGCTCTCAGTCTGGAATTGGAGCGCAGCGCTGCCCTGCCCACGAGCCAGTGGCACTCCAGCTCCTTCACACATTCCATTCTCCACAGAGAGACCCTTTATGAAACACTGAGCTCAGAACAGCGCACACAGAATGCCCTTAACAACAGCTGCCCTCTGACCAGGGAGAGTGGGACCTCCAAAACAAAGGAACACAAAGCAGATGCTTTGGGATTAGGCCTTTTTTGCCCCTGACAAGCTGCCTGAGATGGATGCCAACAAGCCGGAGCAAATTCCAAACAAAGCACGTGGAGCTGGACATGGGAAGTACAGAGAGGTTGGGCTTACGGGTCGTCCATGAAGTCGTAGATCTCCCTCATGGCCACCCCTCCCACGTTGACAAAAAACACCAGGCGCAGCAGGACCAGGTAGTGTTCTGGGGGCATCCACAGCACAAACTTCAGGTAAAACGTGTTCAGCTCTGCCAACAAAAACTGAGAGAAAGGACATCTTAATTACACTGAGAAAACTTCGGTGGGTGAAGCCTGCAATCCCCCCCACTTCCCAGTCCTGCTCCGTGTCACTGAGTGAACCACCAGCAGCTTCAACAATCACCACCCACAGCTGGGTTTTTAAATGTTTTCACTGGGTTGGAAGAGGCTCTAAAAACCACAACAGAAAGCTGGGAAAGTGCTGCCTCAAATTTTGAGCAAGTTCTTGACCTCCAAATAAGGAGCTTGAACAACACATTCTAAAGGCAACTACTTCTTCTTGCGCTGTCATTTAAAATCTGGCTGATGGATAACAAGAGGAATGAGCTGCACATCCTGGGGGGGGAAATTGGTTTGTGTTTTCTTTACACAGTTGTGCAAATGTCACCCTCAAAGCCAACTTAGGTTATAAATTAAGAGCAAAACGTTCCCAAGTGGGCTGCCCTGGCAATGTGCTGAAGGGAGCAAAGAGACACCAGACTGCCACTTCAAAAGGAATGATAACAAAGGGCATTAAGCATTGCTTAAGCCAAAGGAGTGAGCCAAAACCTGAAGCCGCTTAGAAACTGTCAGCTCAAGCTGAGTTTTGCTAAAAGAAACATAATCCCACAGCCCAGTATAAATTCACTGGAAATCTCTCAGCTGCTGCAGCACCTAAACCCCAGCGTCTTCAGGGTGCAACCACTAACCATTTGGGGAAACATCTGTTTTATTTATACAGTCTTTTCCTTCTCCCACAAAGCAGGGGAGCCTCAGCAAGCCTGGTGTGCCGTGTGAGCTTGGCCAATGTTCCCCTGCAGCAGAAACCAGGGACTGTGAGCTTGTTCTAGCAAGTTCTGTATTAAAAATACAGAGTTATGTCCTGAGCCACAGAAACTGGTTAGTGCCCTGTGTCACTACAACGTGTCACAGGGTGGTTTTTAGTTAAATTTCACAGTTGCTGGGTTGAAATAAGTTTGAGTTGCCCAGAGCAGAGCCAAGTGACATCCCCCAGATGGCACAAAGGCCAAAGTCCCTCAGGCTGGGAAAGGGGCAGGAGTGGGGAAAAAACACTCAAACTGCCCAATTAACCCTTCCTATCAGTGTCATGTGGGTGATAACTTCTGTTTCACAGTTACAGGTATGAATTCCAGATGCTGCATTCCCATAAAACTAATCCAGCCACTCAGGTGCTAAGTGTTCAGCGAGACATAAAAAACCAAAAATCTAGGATAACTGAATTATTTAAGCCTGTATAAAAATGTCATTTATGTATATTATTATTTTAAAATTATACACAATATATATTTTAAATATTATTATTTAAAATATTATCTTTTTAACTATTTAAGCCTGTATAAACATACTACCAGAGGCAGTAGTGTGCTTCAGGAGCCCTGCTCCGGGGAGCTTGAGTAACAGCCCTTTCCAGCTGCATTGTGACCCATACCTGCACAAAACTGAGGGAAACGAGCCACTCACACCCCAAACCAATGCTTTTGGGGGCAGAAACTTGCTGAAATACGTGCAGACCCCAGTTTGTATCGCTCACAGTGCCAGCAACAGCGTTCAGCAAATATCTGTGCCATGAATCTGTCACCTGTCCCAGAGACACGGGCACATATCCCAGTCCTGTGGGACTGGGAAGCGATCTCCTCTGGCATCAGCTCCAGGAATAGCACCTCCCAGAGGTGCATCCCGGGTCACACCCTGTGCTACAAACCAGGAAATCAAAGGGCAGGAGGGACAGAGAGGTCTCCTCACCACGAAGATGATGCCACAAACGGCGAGCCACCTGCGCAGGCTGGACGCCGGCTTCCACTCGAACTTCACCCAGCTGTAGGGGGTGAACTGGAAGACAATTCTCTTCATTTTGCCCCTGGATGAAAAAAAAAAAGCAAAACATGATGGCAGGTTTAATGAAAAGCAGGAAGAGACACTGAGCAGTGTTTCCATTTCAGACACCAACTCAGGGCTGAAAAATGCCCGCGTTTACTCCATCAAAATCACAATTTAATGAGGTTAACTCTGAGTTAGAGAAGCTTGTTATTTTAACTATCAATTTAAGCTTTAATACGCTACATCCACTGTTGTCAGCAGTTCTGCTCTGCTCAGCAAAGACACTACAGAGCACGATGGGTCATTGCTGGTACATGACTACAAGGGATTTATTAAATTTTAATTCCCAGTGTCCCAATTCCTGTGAAGTTCTGGTTACCAGGGAATGCACAAAGATGAAGCAGATCCTTGCTGTGAATGAGAGTATGATCCCAACTTGGATTCCTGCCTCTTCTTTTAACAACTGCATTAATAAGCTCACTTCCACAGGATGCCCTCATTCCCCGACATCAGGACACGCAGGCCTAACTCCAACAATTCCATTCTCAAGTTAAATAAAACTCTCCAACGAGCCTCCCTGTAGCAATAAACCATTGGATCCCCAAGCCACCTGAACACCCAGGAATTCTTTAATCCACGTGAAGCCAAACGGAACAACCAAGACCTTGAGCACGGGCCCCACCTTTGTGCTGTGCCCGTGGAGTTCCTTCCCCCCAACTTACTTGTAGGTGGGAATGTTCCAGAGTCCTTGCCACTTGTATGTTTTCAAGGAAAGCCAGGACAGAGTCTTCATCCCGCAGTAAATTCCTAATCCATTACACAGGATCACATCCATTATCCACTGGAAGGAGAAAGCACACAGTGATGCTGGGGAAGGAACAGGGAATCACTACAGGTACAGCTCCCCTTTCAAAGGAGTGGGGCACAGAGAGTTAATTCCAAAAGGTTTTTTGAAGGCAGAATAGCTTTGCCTGGTGCCTTCATACATAATGCATTGACTTTTATAAATACTGCCATCGTTCCAAGCAAATCATTCCAAGCTTGGGAAAGAGCTTCAGCTGTAATAACCCAGATCAGGGCTGTGACTGCAGAGAATTCTGATCACTCTGGCACCAATTTACACCTCACAGGAAAACAAAGCATAATTTTAAAAGGGGTGCCCCTTTAAGCTTGAAGGTCCCTCTGGCTTGGAAAAATACACACAAGCTGTACTTTAGGACAAGAATACAAACCACAACTTGCAATGACCCCACAGTTCTTCAGTAAGGCCAAACATTTATCTCTTAAAATCTTTTTATAAACCAGATACATTCCAATCACAGTAATATTTACTGCTTTCAGAAAGGAGAGGTTTGCAAAGAAGGAAAAGCTAGACAAAAACTGCACTGAGTCTGGTCGTTGGGTTTTTTCCTAACAGACAAGAAAAATCGTCCTCTGAAACTTTATACACCAAGTTTTACCTCTCTCTGAATTTCAGACTTTATGGTTTGTGCCCTCAGCAAATATTTGAAAGTGTTCAGCTTTAGATTCTTTCCCCGGTGTGAAACGAACCCAAACAAAATATTTACCACGTGCAAGGGCTTGAAACCCACAAAATTATAGAAACAGTGGCAAAAATGCTACAAAACACACACATACATGATCCAATTCACGTCTTACCACATCCTACCCCTCCCTATAAAACATATATATTCCCATTTAGTGAAATAAACCCTGATCCCTGCAGTACGTACGTGATCCCACCAGCATTCACTGAAGTTTGGGAGCTGGTGTTCCAGGCTGTACTCCAGGAACTCAAACATGACACTGATGATCATGCACATCCACCAGTCCCGAATCATCAGCGTCTAAAGGCAGAAAAAAACCCCCAAAAAGTCTTTCAAACACCCACAACAGCTGCTCAAAACCATCCCAAAAACGACTTGCACGGCAGAGAGAGAGAGCAGAACCAGACACCACTTACCTTAATGCCCTTTAGAAACCTAAATAACAGAGCATTCCATAAATCCCAGTCAGACTCTGCTCAGATTTAGAGTTTTGCAACGGTGTATGAAACATTATTACTTTTCATTTCCCTGACTTCCAAACTTCTGGCCTCAGAACACAAAGGACAGACATGGTGTGGGTTTTTTTTTCACCAGTTATTTGTACAGTTGAAAATCTTGTTTCCTGATTCTTTTCTGAACGCTGGAGACTCGGGACAATTTGATTTTCATGATGTGATGGTCCCTGTGAAGCCAAATGCCCACAGGCCTCTCAACTTTACACGTGTTCAGCACAAGAGACAAAGACACTGAGGGGAATTAACTCTCCCCCAGGCAAAACCAGCACAGAAATGGAGATGATGGCACAAATCCCAGCCCACGAAAGAACAGAGGCAGGTAAGATGGGATTCAGCAGGAAGGGAATTAGGTAAATGCAGGGAATTACTGGGTGCTCGACAACCACAGGCAGCAAGGTTCTAACACTGCTCAAAAAAAGGCTTTTCAGAGCCTTTTCACGGGCTCTAAATTACTACAAAGCCAAAATAATTTCTGATGAATAAGGCACATTCATTCCCAACATTGCCATCCCGGTGGCTTTTGAGATCTGGGGAAAAACCCAAACACATGGCCCACCTCTGTTTATTGGGACAACACACTCAACCCTCCAGCTTTTAAGAGAGAAATACGTTAATATTTAGCATATTTAACAGGCAAATGTGTTATGACCCAGAGAAAATCCAGCAGCCAGTTTCTGTCTAGCTGAGCAGCCCAGGAAAGAACCCCTGCAGGGTTCACCTCGATCTCAGCCTCTTTGACAAAACCCAGGCTTCTCCCAGACCTAGATAAGAACAGCTCCACTGGCATATGGAATTCTATCCCATTTCAGTGCCTCAGGAATGTGTTACTACTCCCCTTATATCTTGTCATCAGGCACTCACAATTTAGGCATTATAGCAGGTTTTTTTTACAATTTAGACATTTTTTTCCTCAGTATAATTTATTTGTAAAAATAACCACAGAATGTGAACTGAAATGCTATTTTGACATTTAAGTTTCTAATTCATTTGTCTTGGACGAGAAAGATCCAAGTTTTCCAAATTTATCACTCACCTCATTAACAGAACAAGCCACCAATAGGCTGAAGTCCAGGTCTCCCCACGCCCAGCAAACTCACCTTTGCTTATGGGGGAAACCCCAAACCAACCCAATCCTCTCCCAGAACACATCTGCACTTTTGAAATGAAAACACAAAGCAACAGCTCCAGCTTTGTTTTTAAAAGATCTGAGCTTTGTCAGATTGTTATTTCTGGTGGGCTTGTGGGTAAAAACCCACACAAGGTCTGCAGGGGGCAAAATCAAGTGAGTTCGTAAGTCTGCTCTGGTTAAAAAAGATAATATTTAGACCAAAATAATCAAAGCAAACCATGTATGAATGTCTTGCAAGAGACAAGCACAGCTGGAATTTCTTCCACAGTTGGTTGATACTGACTAAAAAGTAACAAGAATTAAATCTCTGCCCATTTAATGGTTTAAAATCCTGATTTGATGCCACTGGGAAAGCAGCAGTAGCAGCTTATGAGTGTTTGGGAACAGCAGACTGTCACTGCCCGTCCCACACTCCACTTCCAAAGGTCATTCCAGCATTTCTTGCCACAGGAATAGAGGTCTTTATTGATCTGCCCCAGAATGAATCCCAGTGGAGGAGGGAGCCTGTCCATGTAACACAGCTTTGGCCAGGAATGAGGTGGCCTAACATGGGCAGGAGAAAGGGAAAAAAAAAAAAGGGGGGGAAAAAGGCTTTTCCTGTATTCCAAACACAGCCTAGGATAACTGACCAAGGCCATTCTTACCTTCAGGTACCAGCCAAAAAAGTGAGCAGGAACAAATCCATCCAGCTTGTCCTGGAACCCAAGAACAGAGTGTAGGTCATTACACTACAAAAATAGTCTTTTTTTTTTTTCCTCCAAGAAAAATGCAGCAATGGACTTCTGTTGTTTCACACATAAACACTTGATGGATTTTAGGAGTGTTTGTTCCCAAGTACAGTGATGAAACAAGCTAAAACAGCAATTCCATGGGGCAGAAATTGAGATTAGGACAGCATTGGTAGAGCAGAGACCACCTCTTCAATGCTGAACTGTCCTGTTCCTTGCCTGATGGGAGGACAGAAGCAGTCAGAGAGCTGCAAATAACCATAATTGCTTTGCCCCTGAATTTCAAGTCTTCTGTTTGCCAGCAAAAAACAACCACCTGATAGTTCCTGGCACTCAGAAAAGTGCAGTTTATGTTGCTGGAGCAACCTGGGTTAGTGGAAGGCACCCCTGCCCATGGCAAGGAGTTGGAACTACATCATTAAGGACCTTTCCACCCCAAACCATTCTGGGATGGACTTTGTGCCTCGAGCTGACCAAGTAGAAGATTCTTTAAGCACCCAAAGAAATCCAAACTTGACATCAACAACCTGAGAAAGAAGGGCTGTTAAACATTTCACCCCTGGGCAATCAGGTAATTAGGATCCAGAGACACATCTCCACCTGATGGACAGGGAAGGTCAAGAGAAGGGAAATAAGGCAGCTGAAGAGCCAGTCATGGCCTGTGCTGTGACTCAGCACTCAGACAGACTCCCAGCTGCACTTTGAAGAGCCCAGTGAAGCAATCTTATAATAAAAAACCCAGACTCATCGAGTTTGTTCCTTACCCAGATGTTGTGAAAGGGATCGGTCTCATTGCCAGGGTCATAAATCAGGCAGTTGCCCCCGTAGTCTCTTTCTGGCAGAGGAACCCCTAAATGTGGGTCAATGTACTTCATAAACTGCCTCCCATCCTGCACAGTCTGCAAAGGAGCACACAAACAAGGGGTACATGTGAAGGATTCGTGCACAGAAGGTACAGAGAGAATTAAGATCAACGATGATCTTCAAATCGATCTTTTATCAAATTCGTTGTGTAACAGTCCTTGAAATACATCCGGGTTTTGAAGCCTCACACATATACCTGACTCTGAGCCTCTCCAACCCTACACAGTAAGGGGAAAATGCCTACAGAATGACCTTAATGTTTCTTAAAGATGAGAAATCAGCGATCCTTAACCCTGTTCCCTAAGGCATTGCTCTGAGCCACCCCATCCCTCCCAAAACCTCCACATGGCTCACCCTTCCCAACACCCCTTTCCAGTCAAGGGCGTGTGAGAGACTTGAAGGAAACAGCAAGAAGAAATTACCCAAACGACCAAAACCTATTAAAATTTGCCTGCAGATCAGCCACACACTTGCTGAGCATTAATTTCCCAGTGAATTTGTGGTCAGGGGTTTCACCCCAGAAGCACTGGGACATCTGTGATGGGCAGCATAGCAGGACAAGGCCAACATTAACTGACAGAACAATAATAAAATTATAGAATAAACCCACTGAGACAAGGCTCAGCCACGAGCCAGCTTGTGTTTGCTGTAAGGAAGTTCAGTCACCTGCAGACTCAGCAGAATTTCACCTTATTTAAACCTGGGCAAGGCAAGGATGTATTTTTAGAAAGAGCTGAGCAACAACAGGGAGTTCCTTAACCACTAAATCTCTGGTGATACCACGTGCTGCCAGGGGAAAGCAAAGCCATTCCAGGCTTTTCTACTGGAATTCACAGCTACACCAGTACAGGCAAGCAGAACAAGAAATGCTGGAACCAAAGGAAATCTTTGATCAGCTGGAAAGGGTTTGATCAATATTAAAATCTTGTTTGCAAAGCAAAAGCCCTACTCCAGCAGCAGGCAGATCCCACACATCCCAATTCCAGCCTCACTTCCTCAAGTCATGTGGCCTCTAAAGGCAAACTTTTTTTTTTTTTTAAAAAAAGCATGTTCCTCATCCTTCTCTCACCTAAAATGATTTTTAAGGCTGCCTGATGAGTATATTGCCTCAAAACATTTCCTTCAACTTCTGCCCTTCTGAGAAGTGATGGAACTGTAAAAGTCAGGGGGAAATTCTCTTTACTAAAGAAGGACAGGATATGCTAAAATGTGGTAAAAAAAGAATATGGTAAAAACTGCTTTAATTGGAAGCACCAATGGTATGTTTTTTTAGAAAAAGCCTCCTCCTCAGCTCCTGCCACCAGACAAAGCTGGGTGTGAAGGTCTGGTTTATTCCAAAACCCCCAAATATTCAAAGTACCTGTCATTCAAGGTCAAAGGTATTTCAGAAGGTGAAACCAGCTGAATTCCCCCCCCCAGGTCACAGCAGGCCCAGCAGAGCAGAGACTGGATGTGTGAAAAACCAACTCCTGATAGTTTGATCTGAACAAGAATCAGCTCACCTAAGAACACTTTACCCCAGTGTCTGCCCTGGGCTGAGGGCATCTGGGGGTCAGAGCAGGTGAAACATTTTTATATCATAATTTCCCTCAGCTCCCAAGTCTCTTTAAAAAGCCCAAAGATTCGATTTCACAAAACTGAAGAGCATCTCCTGCTGTCAGTGAAAAAAAACACACCACGAAGGGGTTGATCTCCACAATAAAGTGGCATTCAGGAAGTGGAGATCTAAGTCACTTACCTGGAAGAGGATGAAGATGAGGAAGAGCTCGTACACCACACTGACACACAGCCAAAACCTCCAGTAAGCTGCAGAGAGAGACCGGGGGGGGGGATGTTACAAAGTTTTCAATAAACCAGCAGTTAATTCTTCATTTACTGCAATATCACCAAACATGGAATCCTGGAATGGTTTGGGTTGGAAGGGACCTTAAAGCCCATCCAGTGCCACCCCCTGCCAAAGGCAGGGACGCTTTCCACTAGCTCAAGTTGCTCCAAGCCCTGTCCAACCTGGCCTGGAAAACTTCCAGGGACAGGGCAGCCACAGCCTCTCTGGGAACCAATTTTGTTTCAAGAGATGCTCCCACCAAGAAGTCACAAATCCCAGCTCCCAAGCACAGTGTTCCCCACCCCTCCTGAGGGATACAGCCAGAAAGGACCTTCCACTCCCACACAGGCTGCTGTGTGAACTTGCTGGAGTCACTCAGGCACTGACCTGGATCTGGGAGAAGGGACCAGGCTCCAGAACACTTCCACCCAACAAAACACTTCCCAGTTAGGAATCAGAATCCAGCAGTCCTTGGAAAAGAACTAGATCCTTCCTCAACATCCTCCTTGATCTCAGGTGCCCTGACCTGTCCAACCTCGGCTCAACCAGCCCGGGCAGAGCCACTTTTGGAAGCCCAGCTTTTGGCCTGAAGACAGGGCTGTGCCCTCACAGGGCAGAAAGCATTTCAAAATCCCAAGGATAATTTCACTTTTACTCGGAATTAAATTAAAAAATAACGTACCAAAGGTTTTAGCAGGCACTGGTTGAAAGGCATGTGAGGTCACCTGAAACTCTCCACAACAAACGTGATGCAAAGCTCAGCCCTGCAGAGCCCGGGGCTGCTCTCGCCCTCCCCAGACCTGTGACTGTGGATCTTCTCACGCTGAGCAACACCAAAGGCTGCCCAAATTACAGTGTCTGCACACTTCCAGCTCCCTCCTCAGCACCTCAGATCTCCTGACAAGCTCAGCCCTCGGGTCACAGGCTCTCTGCCTGTCCTGGATGGAAGTTTTGTGCTCCGTGGGCTCGTTTCCTGCTCCACACAGAGACTGGTTTGGCCTCTGTCCCACCAAGTGATTTCTGGGCTCTGAACTCCCCCAGCGTTTGTCACCTGCCCTAAGAAGTCGATGCAGAGCCAGGGTGGGCACACACAGCAGTTCTCCCCATCCAGATCCAAACATTCTACACAAGGTAATTCAGCAGAACTTGACATTCCAAGTGGATATTTAAATTTAGAGCTTCTCAGGGGTTGTTTGCACCCAAACCAAAATGTGCCTGTTGTGCCCAATTCAGCCTCAAATAGAAAATAAATTATAAAAAACCCCCAACAAAACAACAAAGAAGCAAAAAGAAAAAGAAGAAAACCAACCAAACCTACTGACAGATCCCCCACATTGTTAAAAGTAGTCCCTGACAACCTGCTTTTGACACCATCATTAAAATAAATCAAAATGTGAGAAGGTGGGAACTTTTTTTTCAGCAAAAGTGCTAAATTAGCATCATCAAAATCACCTACTTGACACTTCTGGAAAATAAAAAAAAAAAAAAAAAAGAAAATTAAATAGGCAGGTGTGGCCCTCAGAGAACAGCAATTCAGAGCTCTGTGACAGCTTTCACCCTCTTGTCGTTCCAGAACACACCTTAGGAAAAACCAAACAGCCAAAAAAACCCCTCCACTGGTCACAGGATTCTTTGGAAGAGAGGAAACTATTCCCAGGCTGGCACCAGGTTCAAGCCAGCAGGGAGAAATAACCTTTCATCACCACACTTCTCCCTCCAGAACCGAGTAGAGTTTCCTTCAAATGTCACTGCCAGATGCTTGAAAATGCTGCTTTTTCTAACCCATAAAGCCTTGTAGGAGAGATTTTAACACTGCTCACAGACAGGAATGTGGGTCTGAACCCGATGGAGGCTCAGAAAGCAGAGAAACCTAAATCCTTACCTGAGTTTTTCTTCCTCTCTATTCACATGGTTCTGGCAGCTGCTGAATATGCTCAGCAAAAATCCATAATTAAAAACTAAGATCTGGCTCTGCTTTAGTGCTGTGACAGAGGTCTCTAAGAAGTTTTTAACACACTTTGTATCTGTACCCCAGAACCACCACGTTTCCAAGGCTGCACAAACACTGTTCTCTCTCCCTTCCTGGACCAGCTGTAAAGTTATTTTTGGCAGATCTCTTAATACTTGTTTTCCTTAAATTCACCTGCCATTTTGCCTTCTTCCAACCAGGGCTTTCCTCCTGGTTAAGGAGACTTCTGCTAAGCATTGACACACCTGAAAACCCAGTGACTCCTGGGATCCAACACCAAACTGCTGCCACTGCAGGGATTTGGGAAGAGGACATCAACACGTCCCAGAGAGCAGAGGGCACAACCAAGCCTCTTACCTGCTTCTGGTCAGAGCTTGGCCCACACTACCTGAAGGACTAAATGAGTAAAGAAACACCAAAATCCCAGTTTGGGTTTGCCCAAGCAAAGCACTTCTGCTGGAGCTGTGGATGCTGAGCAGAGGTGGCACGGGACTGGGCCGCTCCAATTCCGGCTTTTCCACAGGCAGCTGAGGTCCAAAGCACCACCCGTGGGAGCTGGGAGCTGCCAGGACTGGGAGGTTGGGACACTGATTCTCATCCCAGCCTGGGAGGGCCGCTTTATACTCTTAAATGTAATGTCTGAACACATTAAACGCTGCGTTAAGGCAGAAAAAAATCTGAGTTAAAGGCTCAGCTCGCCCTCATTTATTCCACCCAGCCAATTAGGATCACTGTCCCCAGAACAAAACGCTCATGCAAAACCAGCAGTGAGTACCCAGACTCCTGAATTGTCACAGGAGCTGTCAGGAAGGGGCAGATCACTGCTATTCCCTGGATAAAGTCCTAATGAAAGGATTTTGCACAATTACAAGGCTGCTCCTTCCAGTGCCACCAGCGGCCTGTGCTTTGTCCCCACCTTTCTGACTGCTCATTCCCAGCTATTCCAGCCCTCCACCCCCATGGGTTACTCAAGAACCTCACAGTTTACTCCCCAAACAGCTTGTGCTGTCACACATGATGTGTTGAGTCCAAATAACTGCTGGCAAAGGCTGGGAATATTAAAAGCTACTTCTTGGGGCATTAATAACTGCCATGGAAAATTTCTTCGGAATGACAGATGTGGGCATGTTATCTTGACAAAGGCAATAAAGCATCCCTGAGCTCCTACAACACCAGGCTGCTGGCACGTTCACAGCTCCAGAAAGGAGCTGACAGTGAGAATGAAGTGTGTCTTTTATTTGCAAATATCAGTGAAACAGGCTACTGGTGCTGACAGCACCCATGATTAATTTTACCGTTAAATTAATGTCACTCCCTAAATTTGGCTGTTCAGCCACCAGTAAATGGACCCTCAAGAAGAGCTTAAGATCTGTCCCCTGTGCAATTCTGCTCCCTGGGGTTAAGGGAGTTGTTCCTTCTTTGCCAGGAGGTTTGGATGGAACCAAACAAAGCCGATGGTTTACAGGAAGGAAATGGAAAACGGGGTAAAAGCAGGGTAAGTTCGTAAAGTCTTGCCTAAACAGTCAGAGCTACTTATTTCCATGACAGTCCCACATTTCTGGATTACAGTCAGGCCATAATGGAATATGCCCATGTAGCAAATTATTAGTTAAACTGGAGAAAATGGGGGGTTGTGTGAAATCAGCAGGAAAACGGTAAAGCTGGATGAGCCCCTGGCTAAAGCTGCCATTGCTGGGAATCCTAAAAGGGTGGCCAAAAAAAGAATAAAGCCACCACTCTGGACAGATGCCACTTAGGTGGTGGTTGGGATCAGTTTCCTTAATGGCCTTAGTGAAAAGTAGGTTAATGACACACAGCAGGGAAGGCAGGGACAGCAAGGAGAGAACCAGATGATCCCAAGGGACTGGAGTGACAGAGGAGCTCGTAACACAGCTCCACACTCTGGAACCAGGAACATTTCCTGCTACCTCATCAGCTGAACCAGAAGGATTTGGGATCACCTGCCAGTCACCGACACCCAGCCGTGAAAGCAGCACATGGAGCGTGAAGAGGGACATCAAGGCTCTGCCAAAAATACTGGGAAGCATCACACTATCCCAGAAATCACAGCTGCAATATCCTGCAGGTCTGGGGAGCCACTTGAAAGCAGAAAACTCAAAGCACACAAAGGAGGACCGCCAAAAATGTTACACTGAAGGGGAGACCAGAAGCCAAACTTGTTGCTTTAGCAATATTTTTTTTGCCTTAGCAAAGGCAAAGGTGGGCTGTGTGTAAATAAATCTGGTGGATAAACCCCAGTAAGAAGAGATATTTAAACACAATAACAATGTTAGACCGAAAATAAACCAGAAAAAACAAACCATCTCTGAGCTAGCCATAAATTGGACTTTCCCCATCATCAATTTGTACTGGTTTGTTCTAGGGAATAAAACCAGCTTCCATCCCAAACCCACCGATGTTCTAACCCTGAATGCACCCAAATATCACTGGTGCCCTTAAGAGGAGTAGTTTATTTTATAGGAGGAACCAGAATTAACTGTAACAGGAGGAAAGATTAAAATCTGCTATTTAATAAGGCCCCAGAAATGCAAACTTAATAAACCCCCCAGGTTTGCAGAGACCATTGCTGTGGAACCACTCCTGCTTTGCCCGAAGTTTTCTGAGGTGTCTGCTGGTTCTCATTCCTAAACTGGAGGGTTACATTTTTGGCATAAAAAACATTTAAAGCTTCACTGGGCTGTAGGAGAGCCCAAAGTTTTCAGGAATATTATTTAAGCCCATATAAATTCCCTTAATTCTTTCTCTTTCAACATTTCACATCGAAATATAGGCAAAAGACTGAAGATATTGAAATATTTTCATGTTTCACCCGCTGCTACATTACATGGAAAAGGTTTGTGTTGGGCTTTCAAATGCTTTCAAGACTTTCAGTCTTACAAGAAGTCTTTAAAATCATAATCAAGGGCTTCTGATCTCCCAGTTTCTGTGGATAATGGACATGGAGCAAAGGGAGCAGGGGATACACAGTCACGAGTGTAACCCCAGGACAGAGAGGAGGAAAAAAAAAAAAAAAAGGAGTATAAACAGGGGGAAGTTCAGGTTTCAAGAACCTGGCAGTTCACACAAAGCTTTTCACTTAACAACAGGAAGCCAAAAGGGGAGATCCAAGCAAAGGCTCTGTGCTCCAGGCAGCCTGGAAGCCTGGCAGGATGGAGTGGAGCCAGCGTGATAAGTGTGCAGTGCTGACGAACCCCTGGGATTGCTGAGGTCACAACTCACCTCCTCTGCAGGCAACACAAACACTGACCTCCCCCACAAACCAGGCAGCTCGTCAGAAAGCTCAGAGTGACCCAAGGAGCAAGGAGGATTACCTGGGTGAGGCCTTGAGAAGGGTCCATCTTTAGCTTGGGTCACCCCGAAACACAAGAAAACCAAAATGCTGGCGACGATACCTCTGAAAGGGAAAAGAGAACAACCTGTTTTATTGCTTCTTCCTCCTCACCCCATGTCCTTTGATGGGAGAAACGTCTGGGCTTTTGTTTTTGAACTGCTTTTGTTTTTGAACTCCATCATAAACAGATCCAGAAACCACCCAGAGAAAACAACGACCCAAAGGGGCAGTGCCTGAATCCCCAAGAGTCAAACACCTCCTTGTGTCTGTGAGCAGCTTTTATTCCCACCAGGTCACAGAGACACTCGGGGTTTAGCAGTGAGAAAGCTCTCACTGCTCCACTAAATTTCCATGAAATTTAAAAACAAGCTGTTAGACTTGTCCCCACTCCAAAACCAGCTTCTTAATCAAGCTCAAGGCAAGGAGGAGCTTACAAGACCACACCAGCAGTTCCTTGCTGTTTCAAGGGCTGGAACTGTAACACAGAGCCTAAAGAACATGACAGAGATATCAAATAAAAACAAATTATCGGACCAGGAGCCCAAATATACCAAAGGCCCACAACCTTGGACATGTTCCATTGGTTTTAATGGATTAAGTGGCACAAAGTGATCCAAAAATGCTCTTTTTAATACACCTCAACTCCCACTAGATCCTGCTGTCTCATATCACCTGCCTAAGTGCACGCTGAAGGGATGGATAATTGGGAAATAGCTCATTCCCTGTTTGCAGCAAATGATGCAACCCCTGACTGCAAATGAAATGGCTCAGCCTGCAGGAGCCACAGAAAATGCCCAATAATTCTGCTGTCAGAGAGAAAAATGTTGCAAACCAAAAGCAATAGGAGACTGTTCACACTTTAAACGTGTCAAAAATCCCATTCAAAACAGAAAACTGAAGGATTTACACTTATTTTGCAACATTCACCTCTGAGGACAAATGTTTGTGCTTCCTGAAAATAAATATGGGGTTTAGTTAACAGATGTAACTCAGTTATTTTGCTTGCTTTAAACACTGGGAAGCTCACCAGAATTAGCTGCTGAATGGACCTGTGAACAGACAGTTCCATGGGGATTTCCAGAGGTCTGGATGGCAAAACCCTTTCAGCTGATCTCAGATAATGAGAATATTCTGCATTTTGAGTCATAGTTGTATTCGGAAGCACCAGCGCTGGGAATTGCCGTGGAACAGCCTGCATTGTGTGAGGTGTGACAACCCCACCTCTGCTCACAGTCTGGACCCCTCAGTCCATGGGTCGTTTTCCCAAAGCTCGAATTCAAATCCCGAATCCAAACCACCACAGCAACTTAGCTGTGCTCCTTCTAAAACCCATTCTCAGCCCATAAAACACGCTGGGGATTCAGATATATTAATTTACTTCAAGTTCACCACGGCAAGTCTGGAAGCAAATCCCAAATTCGCATAATAGCCACATCATCTTCATTATATTTTGGGTGTTTTTTTGCGGTGGTAACTAAGTTTTCCCCCTTAACATCATTAATCTGTCTCCTTAGGAAGCTTCCAAGGCCTAACCAGCAGCCTGGCCTAGAGGCAGGAAGGCTCCAGGACCTGAGAGGGGGTTTCCTCTCCTCGCCTGGATGGACACAGGCAGTGGATTTTCCTGAGCAGCAGATCAGGAAGGCACGAAGCAGTAAACCTGTGCCTGCAAAAATCATTTTAGCACTCGACCAAACAATGAAGGGAGAACCTGGCAGCAGCTTCACTGGTACAAACAAGCTCTTGTTTGTGCTAAGAGACACGGGACAATGAAGCCTGTCTGTGAGGAGCTGTGTAAGGTCCTTTGTCCTGGCTCCCACTCCCTTGTCCCCTCCTGGGCTGGAGCCACGCTGGCAACAGCTGGTACGACCCACAAGCCCTGGAAAAGGGGCACATGGAGGTCTGGTCTCTTTGGTACCTCAATTCCTCTGTGGGAGTTCAGCCCCAGCAGCTGGAGATCACCCACGAGCAAACCCACAGATCCCTGGATGCATCCCCATGGAAAGCAGGGATTGCCAAAAACTACATAGAGACATTTCACGGTTTGAAATTCAACTTACAACCCTGGAGCACACAGGTGCTTTGAAACCTGAATGTGTTTTATATGGGGAAAAAAAATTCATTTTTTTCCCCAGGATGCCTTGCTCAGCATTCAAAATATTTGGGAGCTGTGGATTTCTTCCACAGCCATGGTGTGCAAAAGAGGTGCTGAATGTTCATTTTGCTCCTCTCTGATATGGAGCTCAGTCCTGTCCCTCCCAAGTGCTTGAACAGAGGACAAGGGGGCAGTTGTCAGTCGGGATGGGCTACTCCAAGGAACTGGGGGGGAATAAAAGTCCCATGGATCAGACAGGTCTGCAGCACAACACCTCTTTGCCTAACAAAGGAAATGTTCCACTGTCCTTACAACAGAGGCAGTTTAATCACATATATAACAAGATCACGTGTGGGATCCTAATGAACTCCTGATTAGATCTACATATAAAAGATTTCCATAAACCCTACCATTAAAAGAAATAATCCACCTCTAATTGTTTAATTGCCCTGGCCTGCTGCAGGAAGGAAAATGTCCCTGGGACGTCAGACAGATGCAAACACAAATCTCAGCTACAGACACCACACCCCATGAGCTCAGAGGTCCCTGCCCTCATGTGGGTTTTGTCCATCACTTCTCCTGTGACTTATTCCATGACACCACCACTCATCTTGCTCCTGTCAGTGAATGGATGGAGGGTAAGATAATCCTGATTTTACAGGGGAGAAGGTGGGAGCCTCACATGACTCCAGTCTGGGAAACTGGAGTTTAGTGCCAGCAAATTTGGGAACTTCACCTCAATTTACTGCTCTGAGTACCTTCTGCACCTCAGCCAGAGCATGGAAACAAAGGAGGCTGGAGTGCTTGGAAGTGTGTACTTAGGATCTGCACCTACCCCCAAACACTGTTCCACTGTCAGTGTGCAGGAGGTGGAAATAAAACCCCATGACAGCTTCAGACCCTGCTCAGTGGTGCCAAAACCACTCCTGGTCATTAGGCAGCAAGTGTTCCCATGAAGTACCAGCACACAGGGACAGCCTCGTGCTGGCCAGGATTTGAAATCAAAACACAGCTCAGCATCAGGACTGACAAAGATCTCGGGCTGGGATAAGGGATTTTGAGTTATGGAAGTAAAAATAAAAATTCTGTGAAAATTGGGGCTGTGGATATACTTATGCACGCTGTGACCATCTCATCCCTCTCTGAAATGCCTGGTTTTGCTCAGATATACACTTAAATATATCTTTTTCTTGTTCAGATTTACACTTAAAGAGCCAGGAACACTCTGAGAGCAGCATGCTGGAGAAGGGAAGGGACAGGGATTGAGCTGGAATCCTTCACGTAGGATGGTGCTAAACTTGTTGTAGCACCTCAGAGAGCTCAGTAAAGAGGCTCATAGAGGGATTGGGATTGGGCCTGTCCTGTGCAGGGCCAGGAGATGGACTTTGATCCTTATGAGTCCCTTCCAGCTCTGGATATTCCAGGATTCAACTGAGACCAGAGTTCCCTGAAAATGGGCTCGGCATAAGGAGCATGTGGAACAGCACAGCCACGTCCACCCCTTCCGGGAATCAGGGCCAAGGCAGCAGGCAAAGCCTGGGAAAGGCCCCCAGGACTCATGGTTATGCCTGCACTGATCTTTAGCTTGGAAAAAGGGATAATCTGGCCAAGTTAACTACTCTCCCCATGGGCACGGAGCTTGAATGGCTGACAACAGCCTAAGGGAGCAGTATGAGCAGGAACACAGATGTATAAAACATGGAATATTGGGAAGACCGTGTCCAATCCTCAGGATGCTGCTTTTCAAGGATTTTTTTTTGTGACAGCCCGAATTCCACAGCCAGAGCAGCAGAAGCGACCAAAGCCCATTTGCTGCCCCTTCCCTGGTATGATGCTGTAGGTTGATTTTCCCCTCACTGAACAGGCAGAAAACAACTTGTGTTTCCCGAGAGAAAGGCTCACCTGCTGGTTAATCTTCCCTGGGTTTGTTTTGATTAAGGCAGTGAAGGCTCTAAGCTCAATAATAAGATATTCCACTGAGTCACCCCACCTCTGTATTACTCCCTGAGGATGTGTTATCACTTCTCCTTCAGCTTTTCCCCTTCCCAGCTTCCAACAGCCATTCCAGAGCATGTCACGCCTCCAGCCTGGACTCCCTCATTTAGAAGGGGGAATAAAATGGCATTTGTTCACACAGAAGCCTTCCAGAACCTTTCCCAGCCCCAGACAGCTTCCAGCTTGTTTCATTTCACCCCCACGTGTAAAATCCCAGCACTCAGGTGGGCACAGGGCAAGTTCCACCAGCCCCAGCTCTTGTGTAACTGCCAGAACAACCAGGATTATCTCAGGAAATATCCCAACTCCTGCATCTCCAGGACAACAAACGCTATATCCTGAGTCACTTCAGAAATGTACAAAAATAGGAGGAAACCCTTTAATAGCAAGAGGAAAAAACCTGTTATATTTAAGAAACCAGACTGGAAGAAAACAATGATTTTCACATTTCTAGCAAGGATGCTTTGCAGTATATTTTTAAAACATACCTAGCTTTTTAAAACACCACTTTTCTACATGCTATTTCTTCCCTAGTGTAGTGAAAAAGGGGAGAAATTCAACCACACTGCATCAGTTTAAACTGCAGTAGAAACAGACCACACACATAAGACTCATCTCATTCTTGTTTCCCTTTGGGCTACCAGTCCTCGTGGCAATTTTCAACAACAAACAGTGATCTGTGCTGAAATCTTGAACATCATTTTAAAAAAAGGCACTCGAGTCAGAGAAATTTAGTCATTTAGAAACGATGGTTATTTTAAGGAAAGGTTATTTTAAGAGAGGGGTTTTTAAACCCCACCACACGACGGCCACAGGCGTGACAGTGACACTAAACTGATTAGAAATTACACTCAATGGTCAGCATCAGAGGAGCTTATGGCCTTATGATTGGTTTTGTAACTTTGTAAGGGTGCAGGCACTTCAAAGAGGGGAGTGCAGAGGTTCCAAAAACACACCTAAAACCCCCCCTGCTCAGTTATTTACCTCTTGGTGTTGTAGGCTGTGTCCTGGGGAGTCTCCTCCAGCAAGGTCACGTAGCCCAGTGCACATGTGAGGATGAACAGGACTGTTAAGGTGTGAGCTCTCCTAAAATCCAGAAGAGAGAAGATTGGCATCAAAAA
Organism: Manacus candei; assembly: GCF_025592945.1. Classification (NCBI taxonomy): domain Eukaryota; kingdom Metazoa; phylum Chordata; class Aves; order Passeriformes; family Pipridae; genus Manacus; species Manacus candei. The sequence continues at coordinate 3,511,070 of NW_026138057.1, forward strand.
GCAGAAAGACTTACATCCACCCCCCCTGCCAGTGCAGCCTCAGGAGGTCAAATGCACAGGGAGCAGGCAGGAATACTGAGGTTTTCTGTATTGTACAGCACAGGGGGCTGAATTTACAGTGGCACTGCATGTGAACTGCAGCAGCAACTTTGAAAACAACAGCACTGGATCTAAACACCTCAGGTCTCTCCTCTGGTTTGGCAGGTCCATACCTGACAGTGCTGCTCTGTTTCACAGCCTACTCATAAAAACTGCAGCAGAGTGAACAGACCCTTAAGACTAACCAAATTCACTCCAAACGTGGGACTCACGCAACAAAAACTAGTCATTTCAAAAAAAAGTTATTTAAAAATCTCTAAAGAAGAACAGCTGCAGCTGTAAGAATTCCAGTGCTGCCTCAAGATGCCTGATTTCCAGGGATTCCTGCAGTTTCAGTGCACTGAGCACAAGGGGTTTGTGTGGGAACAGCCTTGTCAGCAAAGCTGGGTGGTTATTCCACACCAGTAAAACATTCCCATCCATAGGTTTATATGGATTTTGGCAAAGCATTCAAGAAGAAATTCTTCTGGCACAGGTTGCCCAGGGAAGCTGTGGCTGCCCCATCCCTGGAAGAGTCCAAGGCCAGGTTGGACAGGGCTTGGAGCAACCTGGGCTAGTGGAAGGTGTCCCTGCCCTTGGCAGGGGTTGGAACTGGATGAACTTTAAGGTCCCTTCCCACCCAAACCATTCCAGGATGACACACACCCCTTACACCCACCGATCACCACACAGTGAGTATTCTTAAAACATCCACATCTTCTTCTATATAAAGTTAAAAATTCCCTTCCTAATGAGAAACCATTCATTGTTTTCAGTGGAAAACATCTCCAGTCATAGATGGGAAGCATGGGCATGTAAACATGATAAAGGCTTGAGTTCTGGCTTAAAGGACCACAAGATCTATTATCACAAAGGATTAAAACAACCCAGGTATATAGAAGAAGATCAGAAAGGAGAAAAACTGTGAAAGAAGGTGACTGTATGTGGCATATTTGGCTCTATTTCCGTTTTCTTTATATTTTATAACTGCAGCTCACATTCCCTTTCCGTGTCACTGCCAACAGACCAAGGTTGGTACATTCAAGTTGTGCAGACAAACCCGGGATCACCGGGAATTTCCAAGCCATCCACTGGCTTACCTTCAACCAACCCCCCAGCAACCCACCCAAAACTGCTCTGCAAGTCAAAGAAAGGCTGATTTTGAATGAAAATTCCACCCTAATCCAAACACCCCAGCCACTCTCACACCCTGGAAAATACCTCATAAGCAGACACAGTCCTCTTCCTCCACTGCTAAAGGAGAGCTTGGCATTGAACACTATCCTTCCAGAGGGCACAGAATAACCAGCTCCGGGACCAAAAAAAAAAAAAGGACAAGGATCCGCAAGTGTTTTCACAATTAGCAAGGACTCAACGTGTGAAAACCCAGGCAGAAAAGGTTTTGGAGCCGTGAGCTCCTGCTCGGCAGCTGCATCTTCCCGGGTGCCGGGACAGGTGATTCAGCCATGGAACACACCCGTGACGTGATGCTTGTCCTGGATCCTGCAGGAGCTGGAAAACTGAACACCCTCCTCTCCCAGGAGGCAGGGACTGAACTCACGCTCCAATCACACCACACTCTGCTTTTATATATGTATATAATTGACAAAAAAACGCTTGTATTTTGATCAGCAAAGAGGTTACGTTAACTCAAGGCTATTTTTATATTTTATATGCCTTGTTTTACTGCTTATTTTTGAAACTTGTGTCTAAGAGGCTACAAAAAATAAATCTGGAAATGCTGTCTCACACCTTACCATTTCACCACCTGAACACCTACACAAAATCAGTTCTTTTTCCAGTGTGCTGAGTGGTCGTACAAATTGCCAAAAAAAAAAAAATCAGTTATCACATGTCCTCGTGTGAATAAACACCTTGAGAAACTCCTCTACCAGCACAAAGATGATCTAGTTCCATTCCTTTCCTGTGGCACAGGGAAGGGTTGGTGCTGGAGAGCCTCATACACCCCGTTTTCCAGCTATTTTTGGTGCCACAGCCATCAACCTGAAACCCAACCAGCTGCCCTGTTTAGGGAGAAACAAGAGGCTGAACTCCAGCTGCAGCCAGATCCCCTTGCAGCAGGTTTTCAAGGTGGTCGGTCAGTCATGGAAAGGTGCTTTCAGCACATGAAATCCAGGACTGAAAGACTTTTGGAGACGGGTTTGTCTCCTGGGAAGAGCAAGTTGGCAGCTCTGACAGCGAGCTGTGAGTAGAGACACAGCGATGAGAGCCCCACATAAACCTACCTCAGGGGGGGGAAAGCACGGAAATACAGAGGCACACCATGTCTTCCCACAGCCTGGGAGGTAAAAAAAAATAAAACAAAAAGGAGCAGCACGTGGAAGTGCGTGTCCCAGCGAAGCCAGGATGGATTTCACGGCACAAAGGGATTGTTTTCATCTCCGCACACGCTGTAAAACAACACACCAGAGGAAGACAAGCTGAGAACATCCCAGCGAGGTAAGCACGGCAGGAATTACGTGGAAAGGCTTATGTTCTCCTGGCCCGGAGCCCGGGAGGCTGAAAAGAGCTGAGCTGGCCAGACCGGGAATCTTCCCCTCGGGATTACCCAGGAGTTCGGGCAACACGCACGAGGCAAAGGGGGCACAAACTGCAGCCAGTTCTAGGAGGTTTCACATCCAAAACTGCACACAAAAATATGTAAGGCCAGGGAGAGGATTTACAACAAACATCGAAGTTCTAAAAAGCTGGAAAATTAAGTAGCTTAGTTTTCTGCCTTTCGGTGCTGCATAATGTGTCTCTTTCCCGCTCAAGAAATTGGGACATTGAAGTGAAATAAATAAGGTTTGTTTTTACAAAATCCACTTGCCCTGCTCATTCGAACACCCAGCAAGAGCAATTTCAGCAGCAGCAGCAGCCAAAACACCTCTCCCACACCGCTGCTCACAAAAAAAGTGGGTTTTCTTTCCCTGGTTAATGGGATTAAGTTTGATCCCAACTTCTCTTTTTCATGCTAAGTCATTCTCCTGTCACACAGAGAAACTGCAAGGAAATGACTATCAGCGCCTTTGTTTTCCAAATGAAGCCTGTGACACAAACGACCTAAGAAAATGGTTTAAACACCTCTTTTTTGGGGGGAGATTGGGGCAGATCCCTGGATGGAAAGGGGGGAGTAACACCCCGTTGGCCTCGTTCAATCTCCCACAAAGTAAAATCAGCTTGAGCAGGGGCCGCACCCTTGTTATCCACTGCTTGTTTGTCACAAATGATGCAACAACTCCATTAAACACAACAACAATCACTGGAACACAATGCAAAGAATTTATTTATTAATATTTTGGTCGGTTCTCTTAAGTGGAACGAAATTCCGAAGGAGAGCCAGTCTAGTTCGCCCCTTGGGTTTAAAAAGTTTCCTTAATTGCTGCTGCTGGAGAAAGAATCTGTCAGCAAACTCAATTAGTCCCATCAGCAACTTTTTCATTATTTATTTCTTCATTCCAAATAATGATGGTCATAAAAGCATATCTGAGAGAGGTTTTTTTGTAAATGGATGTCAGAGCTCTCTGTACCCTCCACGAACCAACACAATCAGCTGGGAATTGTAAGAAAATATGGCAAACAGCAGAACAAACCCATCCCTCCAACAGCAGCAGAGGGTTTGTGCGAAGAATAAGACACAGGCAAACACACCAAGAATTAGAACCGATTTTAAACCAACCAATATTTTGACATGCAAAATTAAGATCACAACTGAAACTGTTGGGATAGAGAGAGTGTCTGGAAACCTTCAACAGAAATCCAACCATAAAAACATCCCTGTTGGTTTTTAAGCTGCAGGCTGCGTTTTAAAACCTGTTTAAACTCTCAGAGTTGATAAAACAGTCCCTATTCTTAGAGCAGCCGCACGTCTTGGGCACATCCATGAAGTCACACAACGCCGATTAAATTTCCCTACGGACTCGGGACACTCCAAAATAGCACCGGGCATTTTCCTTGCTGTGAGCCAGTGCCTCTCCTCAAACAAACCCAGGGACAGGGACCTCCAGAGAACCAGGACCACGGGACAACAGTGAAGCTCTGGCAAATCAGGCGTTTTCCTTCTAATCAGGAGGAAGGACCAAGGTCTCCGACGTTTCCGAAGTTCTACAGAGCCCAGAAGTTCCCCAAATGCTCCAATTTCAATTATAGAGCATTTTCATATTTAAACCTATAGAAATCTGTGTTCCAGGTGTTAGTTTAGAGCAGTTCCACTGGGACAGGTGACCGGGAATTACGGGTAACACACTTTAAGCACATTTTTTCCCTTAAAACTTCGGGAGCACGTTTACAAAAAAAGCACAATACAGAAAATTAACGCCCAGGTGGGGCATTAAACTCTCACAGGCTCTCTGCACAAAGATATTCCATCTGCACTTCCAGCTCACTTGGCAGAACTATGCAATCCTATCCTTTTGGGAAAGGGCAGTGCCATTCCCATATAACGCAATTCCCAGGACAAAGCTCCCCTCATCCACAACCAGCTGGAGAACACAGCTTAGTGGGGTTGCACAAGGCCTGGATGTCCCAGCTCCCTGGCCCTGCCAGCATATTCCCACAGGCTGGAAAAGCACGGCTGGGTGACCCAGGGCTCTGGAGCAACGTTCCCCTGCTCCAGACAAGCAACGTGCTCCGGCGTGGTGAATCCCGAGCAGGCAGCTCGGCACACACAGAATCCCAAAACCGCCCCCTTAAAGCATGGAAAAATCCACACAGTGTTCAGTTCCCAGCAAGCTCAAGGAATGCTGTCTTGGAAGTGCCACAGCCAGCCTCCAGGAGAAGGCAGTCCCTGCCCGCCTGAGGATCTTCTGCCTCCCTAATCTCTCTTCCGGATAAATCCCCACCTCTTCCTCCAGACCTGCCCTTAGCAAATCCTGAGAGGTGTTTTCACAGATAAGAACAATCTCCATAAGGAATGTTTTGGTTTGAACGCCAATCCTATCTTTCCAAAACCAGCTGGTTTGCCCACACACATCCTCGTTTCCAAGGCCATCTGGGAAGACTCTCACAACACCGAATAAACCGAGAGGAACACGCCGGCAGAGGCTGCCTCTTCCTTGGCTGCAAATTCCATGCTCTGTGCACCAAACAGGTTGAAATAATTCCCACAAACACTGTATTAGCCCAAAGAATCACTGCCATTCCCTCTTTTTGCCTTCTTTTCCTATTTATTTTAACTTCCTGAGCTCCACAGATCTCTGATGCCACACCACACAACCTTAGGAATATCACACCCGTCTGACAGTAATAAGGAATTATTAACGTGAGAGACAAAAAAACCTCATTCATAATTAAGAGGTGATGTTAAACCAATCAAATCCAAATTAAAGTAAGGCTCAGGAAAAGCAATTAACCCACAGAGTCACAGCGTGGTGGCAAAGGCACATCTGGCACCTCCCAGCATCCTCAAATCACGACTGGGCAGATGTTTTCCTGGAAGATCTGCTTTTGTTGAAGACAAGCTATGAAATATATACAGAAGTCAAGATAACACAGAAATTTTAGGAGAAAAATCATACACAATGTCCAACTACTTGAACCCTTCCTCTAAATGATTCCTTCCCTTGGCATTTACTAGCGGCAAAAGGAGTTGCCAGGCCACACTGACTGAGCAAGTTCCCCCAGCGGAGTATTTTCCAGCCCCAAGTCGTTTATGTGGAATAAGAACAGAGATATTGGCACACAACTGGTTTTCCAAAGTTTCAAACAGATCTGAAGAGCAGGAAGCCAGCTAGGAAGCTCCACCTTTCCCAGTGATCACATTTATAGCAGGAAAATCACCTCTGCAAACTGAACTAATCCAGGAATGATTTCTGACTCTGTTTACAGGTCCCAAATCCTTTAATTCTTCCAAACAGAACAAGCCACGGGGGTAACCTTATCCCTAACTTCTGGACTTCGAAGAGAAGGTACATTCCATACTTTTCCAAAGTCAGAGCATCCTCACAAATTCCCCTTTCCTGTAGCCACCTCCACCATCACGAGAAGAGTCCCAAGGGTCACAGGAAGAAAATAATTTCTCTGGATAATCTTTATACTCGTACACTTTAAGAACTGAGTCATTGCCAAAGGATACTCTGTCATGCACAGGGCAAAAGGAACACCAGGAAAAGCCTTGGGACTTTTCCAAGTGTTTAAACTCCTGCCTGCCAGCAAAAGTTACTAGGGAAAAGAAAATCGGATAGACAGGGAAGTTAAGGAACAACTCAGCACACTTGTCCCTGCTGCCCTCCTGGAAGGGACCACCCGACACAGGGAAGCTCCTGAGAGAACAAGGCACATCCAGATTTCCAAATGAACAACCCACATGGACGCACTGACTGCACTACAGCATTTATCCTGGGATGACAGACAGCCCTGCCACCACCACAGACAGGTGCAACGAGGCGAGATTCTACAGCAAAAAAAAATCAGCATTCTAAGGCCTCACAAAACACCTGGCAAGAGCCACCTGAAGTAGAGAGTAAGGAAAGGACACTTTTACCCATTTTCCATTTATAGGATGGCGCCAGGACCCAGCAATTCACTCGGCCTACACGTGCTGTGCTCTCCAGGGAAGGTCCTCTTGTCCCCAAGACCACGATGTGCCTTGGCTACACCCGCCTGTCGGGGTTCTGCAGAGATCCTGCTGGGATCCAGCAGCATCCCAGTGCTCCTTTGCAGCTTGCACTGGCAGGAACGTCACCTACTTCATCGGGATCAACACCCTCGGTGCTGCTGCCCAGATTGGCAGGGTGAGAGCCAAGTGCCCTCCCCTCCCGCTCCTCCATGACAGGCTCCAGCCAAATCCCATCGCCCTCAGCTCGTATTCCAAAGGAGCCTCTACAGTGTCAGCTTGGTTTCCTTCACCAAAAAGGACGTGTGTTCAGCACAAGCAGAAAATCCATGGACCTGCACGCGTGTGTGCAGAGGGGATTTGTGGAACGACTCCAGCAAGGACAGGATTTAGGAGCACTTTTCCAGGTACAAACACACCACTTCCTGCAAGGACTGAATGCAAGGACGAAAAGCTGTTTTTCTCTGCTGGCCCAACACCGTCAGCTGTGGGTTTCTGCACCCATTTTATGGGCCAAGACACACGAAAACACAACAGGACTGGGGCACAACTTCAGCTGTCTGCCAGGATTACTGGGAAGAACACGGATGGAAAAAGCCACTTCCAAGACTGAGGGAGGGGGGAGAAGGAGGTGGGGTTCACATAAACAATGCTGATAGCTGGAATCAAGCAGAAATGTTTGCCTGCAGACAGTGGGCTCCCAGGGTGTTGGAAAACACCTCCAGAGCACTCACCGAGTGGGATATGGGGAAGCTCTAAGGGTGCTGCTCCTGGAGGGGTTGGGACCAGGATTGGGAAAGGAGGTGACATGACCTAAAGCCAGCCCCATTAAATTGCCAGGAAAACACCCTTTGCCTATTCCAGCTAAGTCAGAGCAACGTGAACAGCGGATAATGGGCAGTAACTCCTTTAATTTCCCCTCCCAGACCCCCCCACCCATATCCCATACTTCAGGCTCCCACAGATACCCCATTTCTCAGTGCCCCCCCTCTATAACCCATTCCTCAGCCCCCTATATCCAACTCTCCAGCCTCCCTTATCCTGTTCCTGTGTCCTCCTCATATCCCATTGCTCACCCCCCCTCTATCCTATTCCTCAGTGTCCACCAGCCAATATCCCACTCCCCAGACCCTCTCTATCCTATTCCTCAATGTCCCCTCCATATCCTATTGTCCAGTCCCCCTCTATCCTATTCCTCAGTGTCCTCCATCCTTGAGACCCCCCATATCCCATTCCTCAGTCCTCCCCCTCTCTCCCATTCCTCAGTCCCCCCTCCCATATCTCACTCTGCAGCCCTTCCTCTATTCTACTCTGCAGTGTCCCCCCTCCCATATCCCCTTGCTCAGCTCCCCCTCTGTCCTGTTCCTCAGTGTCCTCTCCCATATCCCCTTGCTCAGCCCCACCACTATCTTATTCCTCAGTGTCCTCTCCCATATCCCCTTGCTCAGCCCCCCCATCCTATTCCTGTGTCCTCTCCCATATCCCCTTGCTCAGCCCCCCATCCTATTCCTTAGTGTCCTCTCCCATATCCCCTTGCTCAGCTCCCCTCTATCCTATTCCTCAGTGTCCCTGCCCCATATCCCATTGCTCAGCCCCCCCCTCTATCCTATTCCTCAGTGTCCCTGCCCCATATCCCATTGCTCAGCCCCCCCTCTATCCTATTCCTCAGTGTCCCTGCCCCATATCCCATTGCTCAGCCCCCCCCTCTATCCTATTCCTCAGTGTCCCTGCCCCATATCCCATTGCTCAGCCCCCCCCTCTATCCTATTCCTCAGTGTCCCTGCCCCATATCCCATTGCTCAGCCCCCCCCTCTATCCTATTCCTCAGTGTCCCTGCCCCATATCCCATTGCTCAGCCCCCCCCCTATCCTATTCCTCAGTGTCCCTGCCCCATATCCCATTGCTCAGCCCCCCCTCTGTCCTATTCCTCAATATCCTTGCCCCACATCCCATCCCTAAGACCACCCCCCATATCCCATTCTTCGTCCCCCCCCATCACCGCGGAGGAGCCCCCGGCGGACCCCTCCCGCGGGGCGCCTCTCACCAGAAGAACGTGTTGGTGCCGTCGTCGTACACCTCGGACTCGGTGCTGCGGCGGTGGCCGGTGCCGTCCCGCTCGGCCCCGGGGGCTCCGCCGTTGGGATGCGGCGGCGGCGGCGGCGGCGGCCCCGGCTGCTCCTCCAGCGCGGCCTTGCCCAGGGCCCCGCCGTGCACCCGCCGGTCGCCGCGCCTCATGGCGGCGGGTGGGAGCGGGGTGAGGGGACAGCGGGAGGGGACACGGGGGACACACGGCGGGTCCGGCCGGGACGGGCAGGGACGGGGTGCGGGGGGGGGAGCTGAAAGTGACGCGGCACGCGCGCGACCCCGCGTCGGCGCGTGCGCGGGGCGCCCCGCCGGGGGAGGGCGGGGCCGGGCGGGGCGTCCCCCCGTTGCTGTGGCAACCGCCAGGCGCGCCACTGGCGCGCCCGCCAGGCGGCGCCACCGGCGCCAGGTGTCGTGTCCTGTCCCGTCCCCCCCCCCCCCTCAGGCGCCCCCTCATGGGGGGGGGGGGTCCCGGTGCCCCTCAGCCGCCCCTCACAGGGGTCCCAGAACCCCTCATGGGGGGGTCCCGGTGCCCCTCAGCCGCCCCTCACAGGGGTCCCAGAACCCCTCAGGGTGGAGGTCCCGGTGCCCCTCAGCCGCCCCTCACAGGGGTCCCAGTGCCACTCAGCCACCCCTCACAGGGGTCCCAGAACCCCTCAGGGCAGGGGTCCCATTGCCCTTTATGGGGGCACCCCCAGTGCCCCTCACAGGGGTCCCAGAATCCCTCAGGGTGGGGGTCCCAGTGCCCCTCAGCCAACCCTCACAGGGGTCCCAGTGCCCCTCAGCCGCCCCTCACAGGGGTCTCAGAGTCCCTCAGGGTGGGGGTCCTGGTGCCCTCTCAAGGCGGGGGTCCTGATGGCCCCTCACGTGGGTCCCTGTGCACCCCTCATGGTAGGAGACCCAGTGCCCCTCAGAGCAGGGGTCCCATTGCCCTTTATGGGGGGACCTCCAGCGCCCCTCAGCCACCCCTCACAGGGGTCCCAGTGCCCTCTCAGGGCAGAGGCCCTGATGCCCCTCACAGGGGCCCCAGAGTCCCTCAGGGTGAGGGTCCCGGTGCCACTCAGGGCAGGGCAGGGGTCCTGATGCCCCCCTCACGTGGGTCCCTGTGTACCCCTCATGGTAGGAGACCCAGTGCCCCTCAGGGCAGGGGTCCCATTGCCCTTTATGGGGGGACCCCCAATGCCCCTCAGCCACCCCTCACAGGGGTCCCCCTGCCCCTCAGGGTGGGGGTCCCGGTGCCCCTCACAGGAGGGACCCCCGATGCCTCCGCGCCCTTTCCACGAAAACACACAAATGAAGGGGGAAAGAAATGAATAAAGAGAACAGTCCTTTCAGCTGTGACAGCGTTGGGCTATGAGTGCACATACTCAGCATTTGCAAATTATGCCAGGGTTGTTATTTAATGCTAAAACTCTGCATCTCTTGGCAAAAGTAACCAAAGAGTGCTAATTAAAGAAAACGGCTTCCTTCTGCACGCACTCGCTTGAATTATTCAGGGAAAAGTGCTCTTTGCCAGACTGTTGTGTGGCTTTCAAGTACCCCAGACTGCTTTCCCATTAGTCTCATCCCTAATGCCGTGTCTGTCCCAATTCCCACATCTTTGTGTGATGAAACATTAAATACATGGCCAGATTTGCATTTGCAGAAATGTGTTTTTCTGGTAAAAGTTTTTGTTCCCACCTGGAGAGTTCAAAGGCAGGGTGCTGGGTGCTCCTGTGCCCTCAGATCTGATGTGTTCTTAGAACTCCTCAACTCTTTCCAGATTTTTCTTGGCCAGGCTCCTCATGCAGAATGTGACATGCTGATCCCGGATGGCTGGAAAGATCTGGCTTTCTGGAAAGATCCTGACATGGCACCAAGCACCATGGAGGGAAGAGAACGCTCTGCAGGAACAGACAAACAAAACCAGGAAAGAAATGAGAGGAAACATTTACAAGGCTGCAAGTAGTCAACATGACCTTTAAAGGTCCTTTCCAACCCAAGCTATTCCGTGGTTCTATGAAATACTGAAAGACAGCAGGGTTAGATGGGATACTGGGAAGAAATTCTCCCCTGTGAGGGTGGTGAGGCCCTGGAATGGATTTCCCAGGGAAATTGTGGCTGCCCATCGCTGGAAGTGTCCAAGACCAGGTTGGACGGGGCTCGGAGCAACCTGGTCTAGTGGAAGGTGGGGCCGGATGATCTTTAAGCTCCCTTCCAACTATAACCATTCCAATATTCTAGGATTCTACAAAAGAAAGGAACTGGCCACGGGAGGGCAGCAGCCGGCTGGGTTCAGCTATCGTGAAGCACCAGCTCACAACCATCACTCATCTGTCTGTGAGGGGCTTTTATGGGCTAGCAAAGCCAACCATTCTGCCTGTTTGCCCTCTCAGATACAGCACAAACTGTGTAGTTGCCGCATCTGCGGGAGAAGGGTTTAGCCAAAGATTCCCTGAGAATCTGGAAAACTCCTGCCCTTGGAGATAAAACCAGTAAAACACAGTTCTGGGATATATAAGGGACATTTCTGACTGCTGCACAATTCCCTCTCAACCTGAAACACTGGTGACCCCGTGATGCTTTATGAGACCTGGAGGCACTCACCTTGTTCCAAGAGATCACAGAATATCCCAAGTTGCAAAGGACCACCACAAGCTGCAGCTGGAAAGAATAGTTTGGAGTTAGGAGAGCCTTTATCTCGAGGTTCTCCCAGAAGGATCATCTCCTTCTAAGGCAGGTATAGAGGAAAACAATTCCCCTTTTAGGCTTCTCCTGGGTGAAAAAAAAAATAAAATTAAAAATCCAAGATGCAGGGAACTGAAAAGAGCAAATAAATCTTTTAGCATCATCCTGAATTAGGGAGGTGTTCCTCTGCACACTCGGAAAGCATCACTGCCAGCTGAGGTGGCCAGGCAGCCTCTGTGTGGCTGGAGTGGTTTCACACACAAAAAGCCTCAGTGGTCTGTTACCTCTCCTCAGGTGGGAGTTAGCCTCTCCACACCCAGCCAGGACTAACAGGTCAGGGAGTGCTGCAGCACCAACACACTCAGCGTGGGTCAAACCGCCGCCCCAGGCGACCGGAGTCCATCGGTGGGTTCGGGTGTGTGACCAGCCCCAGCAGCCACGGAGCTGATCAGACCTTAAATTATTCTCCCTGCTCACACAGGGTTTGTGTGGCTGCAATACCTTGGCACAGGTTCGAGCCGGAGCTCCACAACACCTCACGTCAAGAGGATTTTTCACCAGAGCCTGGTGGGCACATCATCTCCCTCCCCGATTGTCCTCGGCCCCGGGCAGCACCACAGAGCAGTAAATGCAGAGGTGGTGCATGGCACGAGGGGAGGGAAGTACTGAAAGAGGGACAGCATCGACCTGGTCACCTGCCTTGCTGCAAAAGCAGCTAAATCTTGCCCAGGTAAAGCCGAATTCCTCCTAAACAGGAGCAGCAGCAGCGCAGTCTCCTCTGAGCGCCGTGAGATGCTGCAGGGGATGGATACGTCGCCCAAAGCCAACCTGCGGGCACACACTCGCCTTCCCCACGGGCAGGTAACGCCCACAGGCTTTCAGGACTGCTGTTGGATACCCACACTCAGGAGAGCAAAGTCCTCCCAGCCCTGCCCAGGAGAAAGGAGCCGGAGTGTGGGTGGAGCGACGCGGCTGTTCCACCCACAGGTAATCTCGTTTCCCTGGAACCAGCCGCGCTCGCACTGCAAAGGTCTTTGCTCTGCTGGCAGGTGGAAAGCGCTGCCTGACAGGGCTTCACTCTCTGCAGGTAAACACACACACGCTCCCACACCCAGGGAGAGCTGCTGCCCATACAGACTGTTCTCCACTCCAGGCTATCCCTGTGGATCACTCCTGGGAGGGTAAAGGTCTGCCCCTGCCTTCCCTCTGCGCTTGGTTTCACACACAGCAGGACATTTGGAAGACAACTCTTTTTTCCCCCCTGTTTAATAACCCACAGGTCTAGTCTGGAGTCTGTTCAAGGCACTTGGCAAAGCCACAGGGTGGTGATGGCTTGACTGGGAGCACCACTCTGGACATGCTGGCTGCCTTTCCTGCCAGGACACAGCTGGATCACCCCCCCAGGACTTATTTTAGAGTAACCCACAGCAATGCTGTTGGAGTGCACAAGGGAATCCAGAGCAGTTACTGATCTTCCTGCTATTCCCAGGAAAGGCAGCTCTTCTTATTTGGAAATTAAAGTAACAACCCCCCCAGAAAGCCAGTAAAAGGGGAACTGTGAGACCTGGCTTACACATAACCACCTTTTCACTCACCTTTTGTAAGAATTCATTCCCTGCTCCAAGCCACAGCTCCAGATGGGAGGTGATTTTGCCTCTCTGCTCTGCTCAGGTGAGATCCCAACCGGATCACTGCATCCAGCTCTGGGGGCACCAGCACAGGAAGGACATGGACCCGTTGGAGTGAATCTAGAGGAAGGACACCAAGTTGATCAGAGGGTTGGAGCACCTCTGTTATGAGGAAAGGCTGAGAGAACTGGGATGAGACAAGGCTTCGAGGTGACCTAATTGTGGCTTTCCAGCACCTGAAAGGAGCCCACAGTGAAGCTGGAGAGTGGCTTTGGACAAAGGCCTGGAGTGACAGGACAAGAGGGAATGGCAAGTTTAGATTAGATATTGGGAAGGAATGGCAAGTTTAGATTAGATATTGGGAAGAAATCCTTCCCTGGGAAGGTGGCAAGGCCCTGGCACAGGTTGCCCAGGGAAGCTGTGGCTGCCCCATCCCTGGAAGTGTCCAAAGCCAGGTTGGCAGCACTGTTACACATGGGGGGGGGAAGGGGGAACAGCACGCAGCTTCTGGAGCTGCTTTACTGGCCAGTGAGGCGTGAAGAGATTTCTAGAGCTTTCTAGGGCTTCTGCTGATAGGTGCTTCCTCCTTTTGGCCCCTTTGTGGCACCTCTCCGGGGATGTCGCAGGATACAGCACATGGCAGTGGCACGGAGAGGGGCAGAGGAGGGAGGCAGAGCCCTGGGGCCGCAGGAGGATCCCGGCACATTTACCTGCCCCGGTGCTGGGCGGTTCTGGGCTTGCCACTCCTCTGAGCGAGGGTGAAGGGCAGCTTCCTCACCTCCTCCCGGTATCAGCTCCCTCCCAAGGCAGGCGGGAGTCCCACACGGAAGTCGAGGCGCTGCACATGAGTCCTCGGGCAAAGGAGCTGGGGACGGAAACCACGCGACAAGGAAGCCCAGGAGCCTGCAGCCCACCTTGCCTGCGGATCTGCCCCCAGGAGCACCAGGACAGAGGAAGGCTCTCGGCTTCACCATGCAGGTAGGAACAGAAACTGCTCCAATACTTCCAGGCTGTTGCTTTTCAGCACCTCTAAGCACCTGTGCCTTGGAAACACGGGATGAGCTAAGCTCTGATCTCTACTGCTCATCTGCTTCCAGCCTTTGAGGCATTCCAAAAGCAGTACAGGGGCAGCGGTGCCGTTTTTCTTCTCTAGACTGGAAGGAAAGATGCGGTTTCCTTCCCTTGAAAAAGCCAGGCAAATTCTCCAAGATCAGGGCAGGTGGTAAAGGTCCAGGTGTGCTGTCTGCCTCTCCAGCTCAAGGCTGTCCCACTTCTCTCAGGAAGCCATTAGGTAACATGGAAGTGCTCCAAGGGAAGCTGCGTGAGAAACATCCCAGAGAGAAGAGCAATGTGATCATCTCAGTGTGGGTGATGGGAACAACCCAAACCCTCACCAATCCATGACTGGAAAGGAACACAAGGATGCCAGATCCTATCCAGGTCCTTGGCCTGAGTTACTCACACAGGTGACCCCACCCCCAGCCCAGGGGTGCCTGTGGCCATTTCCCTGAAGGAATACTCAGGGCAGTGGGTTACCTGGCCCCCTGTGACAGGGGAGAAGCACCACTGACATACCTGGAGGCACCTCAGGGCACGGAAACCCTTTTTAAACATTGAAATTCCTGCTTCCCATTGTGCCAGTCACTTCTCCTACACCTTTGCCCAGTGGCACTTCCAAATCCCGCTCTGACCACAGGGCAGGAGGGAGTGAAAGTGTCCTCCCCGAGAGCAGGGATAGAGTCCAGGGTTCACACAACCACTGCAGAGCCCAGGTGGCCTCACCTGCTCGTGATCCGACTCCCTAATCCCTGGGACAAAAAAAACTAGGTGTGGGAGAATAACAGTGATCCGAAGTCCCTGCCCTCTGCAGCTGTCCCTGCCTACACATCTCTGCCTTCCCATCAGGAACTGGAGTGACAGGAGAAGGGGGGGATGGCTCCAAACTGACAGAAAGTAGGGTTAAATGAGATATTAGGAACAGATTCCAACTGGGGTCAGCAGCAGCAGGACAATAGGAGGTGGCATTTAGGAACACCCCAAGACCGCCCTGTCCCAAACAGGTGGCTTCCCCTCCACAGCCCCGTGATCACAGGTGGTGCTGGCAGGGAATCTCTGCAGGATGAGGCTGGTGCACATGGAGGCTGTGAGAAACCAGCCAGGCAGGCATGAGCCCACACGACAGGGGAGAGCTGTGCCAGGCCAGATCTGTGCCAGCACCAGAGCGTTGGCAATAGGGCAGAGCCCAGTGAGGCTCCCACTCCCAACCCTCTGTGCCCAGATGAGCAGAGAGGGGCTCAGCCAGGGAGAACTGTCACACCCAGTCCTGCCCCCCAGACCTGGTTAGAGCTCTGGCAGAGCAGGTGACAACACCATAACCCCCTCCTCCGCCTCTTGCCCTAAGTTGAGTACCTTTTATCCAAGAGAAGTTCTGGCTCTTGTTACAACAGCACCTCTGGGCAAGAACATTCCTCTTCTCGAGCATTCCCACTTTGGCTTCCTGGCTGTCAGTCTCCTCATGGTTCCTGTGCTGTGGCTGATCCACGTGAGCAAGGATCTGATGGAACATTTCAGCCCTTTCCTCATCCTGGCCTCTCCTGCATCCATGGCCTCATTCTCCAGTGAAAGCTTGGGATGCAGATCTTACATCAGGGCATGGTTTCACCACCACGGCTCTGCTCCCAAGGTGACAGCTGGAGGAACCCGTCTGGCTGGGCTGCCTTTCAGGTCACAGTGTCTCTGGTGACCCTGGGTGACAATACCCCCATCCCTGGCAGCTCCTTCCCGCTGCTGCACTGCATCACCAGCCCTCTGTGCTGCTGCTTGTGGGGACACACCACGAGTCACAGCAAAGCACAGCAAAGAAACCCACAGGGCCTCTTTATGGCTTAAGCTGAAGGGAGGCAGGGCTAAGATGGGATGTTGGGAAGAAGTTCTTCCCTGTGAGGGTGGCGAGGCCCTGGCACAGGTTGCCCAGAGAAGCTGTGGCTGCCCCATCCCTGGAAGTGTCCAAGGCCAGGCTGGATGTGGCTTGGAGCAACCTGGGCTAGTGGAAGGTGTCCCTGCCCATGGCAGGGGGTGGGACTGGATGGGCTTTAAGGTCTCTTCCAACAAAAACCATTCCAGGATTACCTGCTTTGTGCTCACCCAGAGCTGCACCCTTGGGTATCCAAGCGTAATTCCCTGTAAACAGGAAGGTGGGAGCTGCCTTGGCCCCTGCACAGCCGTTCTCTCCAGAGCCAAGGACACACAGAAGGGAAAAGCCAGAGTTCCAGCAGCATTTGGACAATGCTCTCAAGCACGTGGACTTTTGCAGTGGTCCTGTGCAGTGCCAGGAGCTGGATTCGATGATCCTTGTGGGTCCCTGACAACTGAGGATATTCCTTGATGCTGTGATCAGCAGCTCGTCCTTCCCTCTCTGTCCCTTGGCTGCAGACTAAGGCATCCAACATGTTTTCCAAGGATTTTTTTCCACCTGCTCTGCTGCAAGGCAGTGCCAGCCTGTCTGTGCCTCACTCTCCCTTCACCGGAATTTAGAAGTACCTTCCCCACCCTCCCCAAAAAGCCAACAGTGCCCTATCTGACGGGAGCAACAGATGAATGGAAAAGCCTGACTAGAGCCCATAAAATCCACTGTAGCATGGAGAGACAGGGTGAAGTGTTGACACTCTTCCAGTACAAATGTCAGGGCATCAGGTGAAACAAGAAGGAGCAAAGTCCAGAGCAGATGGAGGTTTTTTTTCTGCTGGCCAGTTCCCTCACAGCCCCAGGGCACCACTGGGCATCATGAGTTCTAGAGGGGGCTGCACACTCTCACAGGGCAGCTGTCCCTCCATCATCCTCAAACACAAATCCCCAGCTGGCTCAGGAGAGCCCCAAACAGGCAACCAGGTAGGAGAAGGTTTTGGACAAGACCGCTCTCACCTTCCTCCCCGGGCATCCCCTCAAGGCTACTGGGAGAGGAAAACACAGGATGTCCCAGGGAGCCCACTGAAGCCTTCCTTTCACTGCTTTTCTTTTCAGCATGATGAAATTCTGTTGACTCCCTGGAGGGATTATCCTGTGGAGGACACGGACCCCTTCACCCCCCCGGTAAGCTCTGCTCCCTCTGCACCCACAGCGAGTTCAGCCCAGCTCAGAGAGGGGAGCAGGGCAGTGCCAGGGAAGCAGCTGCCTCAGTTTCCCCATCCCCATTCCCTTGCTCATTCCCAGTTCCCCTCTACACAGCCACAATGAAGGTCCAAACCTCTCAGAGGCTGGAGCTGGGAAGGAGAGCTCTCGGCTTTCCATTCCTAATAATTCCCTGGTGCTTTTGTGGGTAGAGTGAAGAGAAGTGGGATTTCGTTCTGGTGAGCGACATCCATGAAGTGGGCAGTGAGAAGGAGACCAAGAGGAAGAAGTTCCTGGATGAGCTGAGCAAGAAGGGGTTCACCATCAAGGTGAGGGACTGTGGGAGGAAAAGGCAGCAGAAGCTTGGCCTGGCTTGGGTACCTGCATCCCAGGAAATGAACCACTGAGCTGATCACCACATCAGTGGTGGAAAATAAACCTCTTGCTCAATCAGAGGAAAGAGACCACAGCCCCTGACACAGCCCCTGGCCCTTTCAGCTCTGCCCCTTCCCTGCCCCTCTGCTCTGTTCTAACAGCCCCTCTTTCCCCCCACTAGAAAATTGAGGACACGAAGCTATTTTATGGAGTCCGTGCCCCAGAGCAGGTCTTCCGGAAGTACCAGTGTCTTCTGGGGAACCCCGACAAGAAGCTCCAAAATGAAAATTCCCCCCAGGACATCCCAATGACCACCAGGTGGGTGCTGAGCTGACTTCCAGCATCCTACACTCACCGTTCTCCACACCAGCATCCATTATCCAGCTCGGCTCTCCCCGTCTTCCCTCCATGGATTTTGGTGCACACCTTCTCCCTTCCCTGCCCTGCTTTTCCTGGGCCACACAACACAGTTCTGCACCCCAGAGCAGCCTTTAACCACAGTTTCTCTTTGTTCAGGATAAGGATCGTGCACTTCATCCTGCGGAACACGGTGACACCTGACTTGGGTAAGGGAACGGGGATCACAGGGGTGGTGCTCAGCCTGGATCTACAGGAAAACTCGTGCCCTGTGGTGGGCACAGGCCATTCAAGGGAGGATGTAAACAGGGGGAGAAAGCCAGGGTGCAGCTCAGACAAGTCTATTTGCTGCCACATCCAGAGGCTGGGAGATTTGGACTGCGGGAAGCAGCAGTTCCTCTGCTCCCTCTCCCCAAATCCCTAACCCTCTCCCTTCTGCTCTGCTCCCAGAGAAGCTGCAGGGCCTGATGAAGAAAAACGTGTTTGAGGCAGCGTTTCCCCTGCATGAGGTGAGGCTGAGCACACGGGTGTCTGGGAGGAAAATCCAGGACAGGTGGAGGAGCAAGACAGGGTGGGAGAGACCTGTGGGTAACCGGGGCTGCCCCAGGAGCTCGCTGGGTGAAGGGCACGGCAAAGCTCCCGGCAGCAGCCTCGGAGCCGGGCAGGGAATTGAGGGTGCACTGGTATTCCTGTATCCAACCGACTTCTCTGCTCTCCAGAAGGAAGCTGTAAGGGAATTCTCCAGGGACAATTGGGCTCGCTGGAGAGGTGTATTTAACCAGCAGCCAATTGAAAAGATCAGGTAACATGGGCAGAAGGGGCAGAGCTTTTTAACCAAGAGGTCCCACCTGAGACCCAGAGAGCCTGATAACCTTGGCCAGGCTCCTGCCTCGCCTTTGAAATCATTGCTTTGAACCTTAAAATCATACCTTTGAACAAGCACTGGGCTGCTCCTGAATCTCCCAAAGCTCTTAGCCTGAGGGTTATCCCTGCGGCTCCCAGCTCCATCTGCTGATCCTGCAGCACGAAACAACCCCCACGTCTGTGGGGGTTTTAATTAACCCAGTTGGTTTTCAACCACATTCAGAAGGCAGGAGAGGTGGGAATGGAGCATTAGTGCATCAACCCAGCCTGAGGCTGACCTCAGGGCAGTAAAGGCAATGAGGGGCTCCCACAACCACATTAAACCCCAAAGAAGAGCACAGCTCTCATTTTTGAAAACTAACCCCACGGGCAGGAGGGAAAAAAGAACGTGTTGCTTCATAAACCTGTCAAGGGGAGATCTTAAAATGGAGGTGCTCTCACCTTCCTTAAACATTTTACATGTCTAGAAGTGGTGCTGGAGACTGTGCACAAGCTTATTTCTAAGGTCAATGTGTCGTGACTTGTTGCTATCACACAAGGATTAAAGGGCAGAGTATTAAATTGGGGGTGGTGGTATGGGGAGGTGTTGAGGTTTTTGTTTAAATAAAGGGCAGGGAGCACATCACCACCTCTGACTGCTGGTAGGAAGTTAATTCCCCTGGAATACAGGAGGGGAGGCCGGTCCCTCAGTCAGTAGGTACCATGATTTCTTACCCACACGTCCAACCCTCTTCCTACACCATAAAAACCAAAGTGCTGCCACCATGGGACATGGAAGCACTGCAGGGAGGTGGCTGAGCCCAGGAGGAGGATTTGCTCTGGTCTGAGAAAGCTTGCACCCCACAGCCCTCCAATCCTCTTCAGGCCCAGTGTTTCTAAAACTGGAACCTTTCCTTTCTCAGCCTTTCCCTCCATTCTCAGCATGAGGCCTATTTGACACCACAGAGACATAAAATAGCTGCTCTGCCCACCTGGATTGACTCTCCCCATCCCAAAGCCCCCAGACACTCAGACTCTCTGCCCCTCCCGGACCCAAAATCCCTCGGGGGGTTGAAGAGCATTTCTAAGTGACCCCCAGCCACCTGATCTCCTGTCTGTCTGCAAACCCCATCTCCCCTTTCCTCCCAGGGGCTATTTTGGTGAGAAGGTGGCCTTATACTTCGCCTGGCTGGGCTGGTACACCTACCTGCTGGGTTTTGCTGCGCTGGCTGGGGTGCTGACCTTCGTGACTGGGATTACTCTCTTCAGTTCCAGCCAGGTGAGGTAAGGCACTTGGGAATGCCAGACACACATCCCATTGGCTGTGCTCTGTAGAGAGCCCTGAGCCACCATTATCCCCCTTTGCTTCCCTCCTGCTTTCCCTGCAGCAGGGAGATCTGTGAGGCCAACACCACCATCATGTGCCCGCTCTGCGACAAGAAGTGCCCCTACTGGGTCCTCTCTGACACCTGCACCTATGCCAAGGTAGGGAACCCCCTTCCCAAAGGCAGCCTCGAGGTGAGGGATGGGGAAACACTCCCGGCTTGTGCTGCTCCCACAGCGCTGGAAAGAAAACCCCTCCCAGATCACACTTTCCACCTCCACCGAGGGTGATTTTACCAGTAGCAAGCCCCAGTGTCCATCACCTTCCTGCATTTTGCCCTCCTGCAGCACCTATACCTGTCTCAGGGGAGACCAGGGTGACAAGAGGGTGGCTGAGCACGCCCCGGGGTGCCACAGCTCCTGTGCCTCCCTGCCCCAACACACTCTTCCTTCATCTCCTCCAGGTCACTCACATGATTGACAACGAGGCCACGGTCCTTTTTGCCATGTTCATGGCCCTCTGGGGTAGGTGCCAACGTCTGGGTGCCCAGCACACACGGGTTGGGAGAGGGAGCAGATGGTGGAAAGTGGGGGGACAACACAGCTTCACCATTCAGGATGGCTTTTAGCCCTTATCTCCTCCCCTTTCAGACACAGCAAGAGACAAAATCACCCTGGTGATATCTTCCAGCTCCCCAAACACTCCTTACCTGTCCTACCTGAAGCTTCCACTCACCACAGCCTCCCCCAAAGCATCCAGTAGCCTCTGGGTGGACCTTTTTTATCAGCTGCCTGTTAAGTGGCCACAGCTGCAGGAAGGAGGAACCTCCAGAGCCCTCCTCAGCCTTTCCAAATCACTTCACTGCCTCTTATTTGCTGTGGGATGATGGGATCCCATCATCACCTTAGCTGCACACTCATTTGGCTTTACCACAGCCCCCTCAGTTACCAACCACCTCAAGTGTGAGCTGGGTGCCCACAGGTCCTGTGTGTAGCCATGGGCTGGGTTACACAGGGTCAGTCAGGAGGATCAGTCCAGATTAACAGGAGGGAAGTGGATTTGCAGGGGTGTAGCCATGCCAGGGCACAGTGCAGGACACCCATTCCACCTGAAAAGTGCATTTTTCATCAGTCTCAAATAACCTGTCTAGCTGGTGCCACGTGAACATGCCCAGCACAGCATGACAGCCCTGGGGCTCACTCTGGCTTACCCCAAATTCCCTAGGGACACCAGAGCTGGCCTGACTGTCAGTGAAGGCTCACCTGCACCATCCCCATCCCCTCACTGCTCCATGCTCAGGGTCCTGCCAGCTCACTGAGCTGTAGAGGTGACCTGTCCTTCACAGGCCAAGGGCAGTCCAGGCTGGTTGGCATCAGGTTGGATGGGACATGACTTTCTGTCTTGCTCTGTGGGACAGAGGGGTGGCTGTCAGAGCCATCCCTGAGTGTCACTGCACTCTCTCCTTCCCAATCCAGCCACTGTGTTCCTGGAGCTGTGGAAGAGGCAGAGAGCCACTGTGGTCACCAACTGGAACCTATATGGGTGGGATGAGGAAGAGGTGAGGACATCATCTTTCTTGCTCTATGCTTTCCTTCTCAGGAGTCACCTGGACATAGAAAAGACACGTCAAAGGAGTTCTTTGCCTAGTTTGAGCTCAGTCAGGCTTAGCCATGCTGTTGTGGGTTGGGTGCTTATCCCTGTCCTTCCCCAGCACTGCTTGGGGATGTATGTCCATTGACACAAGGACCCCTGGGCACCGCTCTGCTGGATCCTTTCTTTCCCATTTTTTTTTTTAGTTTTATTTTTTTATTCATTTTTAAGGAGGAGCTGGCTATGGAACTGATCAATAATTTACAGCATGAACCTCGGAAGTACCAGCACTCCTACTTCCGCAGCACCATCATCCTCCTCTTGGTTCTGCTGATGGTACGTGACAGGTGACCACGGGAAGAAGGTCTGGTTTAAGGGAGAGTGAGCTTCCTCCTTCCCTCCCTGCTCTGGAGCATCTCAGAGCATCCTCTTGCTGCAGCAAAAGCAGAGACCAGGTTTTTAGGGCCGGTCTGTGCCCATTACAAGGATCCAGGGACTCCCTCACGTTCACACCTTGCTGTGCTGATGGCTGGGGCTATGTACCCTTTGGGGGGACCCGGGCTGAAGGCTCTGCTCTGGCAGCAAAGTTCAAGGCAGTGACCCAGAGGGCAGGAAGAGGCAAATCTCAATGTCCTCGTGCCCCTCTGTGTGCCAGTGGAGAGTCCAGACTGGTTCAGATGGAGATGTAGAATCGTGGAACCATAGAATGTTAAGGGTTGGAAGGGACCTTAAAGACCACCCAATCCCAAACCCCCCTGCCCTGCACAGAGACACTTCTCACTAAATCAGGTTTCTCATATCCTTATCCAACCCAGTCTTGGACGCCGCCAGGGTTGGAGCATCCACAGCCTCCTTGGGCAACCTGTTCCAGGGCCTCACCACCCCCACAGGGAAGGATTTCTTCCTAACATCCAGCCCGAATTTCCCCTCTTTCAGCCTGTACCCATCACCCCTTGCCCTACCCCCAACACCCACCTCACGAGCCTCCCGCCCTTAACTGTGGGGCGTGGGTTTGCCCTCGAGGCCACACCCAGATCCATGGTGGCCCACGTGCCCTTCCATGCCCTTCTCCGGCCTTCCCTCCCCCGCAGATCCTGGTGCTGATCGGCATCGCCCACGCGCTCGTCATCTACCGGGTGATCGCCACGGCGCTCTTCGCCCAGAGCGGCCTGGGGCTGCTGCGGGAGCAGGCCGACACCATGGCCGTCATGACGGGGGCCGTGCTGCACTACCTCACCATCGTCATCATGACCAAGGTGCCGAGCGAGGCAGGGGAGCCCCGGGGGTCTCCTCCTGGCCTTGCCGCCCCGCTCGCGTTACCCCTCTCTCTCTCTCCCGCAGATCAACAGACGCGTGGCCCTCTTCCTCTGCAAGCTGGGTAAGGGAAACCGGGGGCGTCTCCCGCCGGCACGCCCCACTCCTGCAGCGCCCGGTGGGACCTGCAGCACAGCACAGCTCCCCTGCCATTCCCAAATGCACCCAGGCTCCCATCCCCTCCCCATCCTCCGCCATCACAAGGCATCTCCCCGGAAGCTCGAGCCGGGCAGGTCCCCGTGGGAGGCCAGCAGCCTCCCCAACACACACCCATCCGTGGCCCACGTGCTCCCAGCTCGGCTGCTCCACATTTTGCTTTGTAGGGACCTTCACCCTACAGGGCTGTGACCCAGCACAAGCAGGAGGGCAACACAGCTGCAGGGGAGCTCACAACGTGGATTTCCTCCCAGCATAGATTTCCTCCCAGCTGAAAGGCCCTTTCTCCCCAGGCTCATGGTTCTGAGGGACCCCCCTGCTCGGCTGGGCTCCCTTCCACCAGAGGGCTCAGGTGGAGGGCAGCGATACCTTTCCAACCTTCACAGAGCTGCTGTAGCACCTGAGGGGGAGCAAGGCAAGGTCCCACTGCTCTGTGACCAAGCCCCCGGGCCTTGCTCCCTTTCCTAGAGAAACCACGGAGCTTCTCCCAGCGGGAGAAAAACTTCACCATGAAGATTTTCACCTTTCAGTTCTTCACAAACTTCTCCTCGCTCATCTACATTGCCTTCTTCCTGGGACGGTGAGTGGTGGCTGGGGGGGAGCAGAGGGCAGACGGGGCTTGGGGTGCATGTCCCCAACCCTCCCCAGGGCTCAGGGACAGACCCACCCCCCTGCCCTCCCTGCCAGGCACAGGGACCCCATTTGGGACTCAGGGGGCCATGGCTCAAAGGGTATTGCTGTTGTTGCTTCCTCGCCCAGGATCAACGGCCGCCCAGGGCACTACGTGCGCATCGCCGGCCGGTGGAGGCTGGAGGAGGTGAGGCACTCGCCCTGAAGCTCTCTGACCCCATGAACAACTGCTCTTCTTCCTTTTCCTACTGCCACTAGAGAGGCTCTGGGAATCTCGGCTTCCTCCTCTAGCAAAGGGCCCCTTGGGCCTGCCCACTCCGCTTGCAGGGCACGACCCTTCTCCTCTCCTCCCTTCCAGTGCCACCCCAGTGGATGCATCACTGACCTCTTCATCCAGATGGCCATCATCATGCTGCTCAAGCAGACCATCAGCAACGTGATGGAGTATCTCATCCCGTAAGCTTCCCTTGCTGAAGCTCCTGCACAGCCAGGACACTGACCCAGCTCTCGCAGAGAGGAACCCTGGTCTTTGGGCCAGGGTGTCCTCTGTTCCTTTCCTCCAGGCGTGTCCCAGCAGCAGTCCAGCCCTGCTGCCCTCTGCAGCAGCCACGCAAATCCCTCTGTTTTGCAGCTGGATAAGCCACAAGCTACGCAAGAAGCAGAAGAGCCCCAAGAAGAGGAGCATATTTCTGGGAGAGGAGGAGGAGGCTGAGGACCCCTGCAAAAGGCAGTGGCTGAAGAACTATAAGCTCAACGAGGTCAACGTCTTCAGCTTGTTCGATGAGTTCTTGGAGATGAGTACGTAGGGCAGGGGGGTGGGTGAGGAGGGTGCTGGGGCAGAGCCACGTGTGCCCCTTTGGCTGGAGAGTGCTGGATGCTGGGGAAGGGATTCCTGTAGGGAAGGGAGAGCCCTGAGCCCCACCTCCATGCTCAGCCCCACTCTGAGTGCTCTGGTACACCAAGGAGATTATTCCCAAAACAGAGGGAGCACAGTGCTGGCCTCTGACCTTCCTCTCCTCCCAGGGTGATGGCTGTAACCCCAGCGTGGTCCCTCAACCAGTGCCCTGCAGGTCCCCACAGATCCCCCCTCTGACAGCCCCATGAGAGCTAGGGGTCCCCAGTAGGGGTGTGGGGTCCCCAAGGCACGCCTATCTCCCACTTCCACCCCTGCAAAGCCCCTCTCACGCAAGCCACAGAGCAGGACTAACCCAGACAGCGTTCTGGAGCCTGGGGGACGTCTGCTCTGCAGTGGCTTCACACCAGCACGCGGTGTCTCCCCCTCTGCAGTGATCCAGTACAGCTTCACCACCATCTTTGTCGCTGCCTTCCCCCTGGCCCCGCTCCTGGCGTTCTTCAACAACATGTTCGAGATCCACCTGGACGCCATCAAGATGGTGCGGCTGCACCGGCGCATGGTGCCCAGGAGGGCCAATGACATCGGTGAGAGGGGCTCCACAGGCGCCCTCCTGCCAGCACAGCTGCCTGGGCCAGCAGTGCCGGGGCTTAGCCCCTTCCCCAGGAGCCCCTGAGCATCCCATGGAAGTGGGAGAGCACGGGGACAGCTGTGGGTCGGGAAAGGAGAAGCCACTTCAGACCCTGAAGAGGCTGAGGGGCAGTTTGGACTGGCCATGCCAAACCTGTCTCTGAGATGGAGCTGGGTGGGGCTGCAACCTACCAGTGGGGTGGCAGAGGGGCCTCACCAGCTGCTGTTCTCCTGCAGGGATCTGGCTGCAGGTCCTGGAGGCCATCGGCATCCTGGCTGTCATCGGGAACGGGCTGGTGATTGCCATCACCTCCGACTTCATCCCCATGCAGGTCTACAAGTACATGTACAGCCCCTGCGTGGGGGAGAACCGCACTGACGTGGAGTGAGTTCAGTCCCTGAGCAGAGCCCACCTGCCTCAGTGCCACCGCTGCAGGAGCACGAGGAAGCTGAGCTGTCCCCCAGAGTGGGGTGGGGGGAAAGGGGAGCAGGGCAGGGTTACCAGTGGCATCACCTTCAGCATCCCAGCTGGCCTCCCCCTCGCATCATCCCCATGGTGGGTAAACTGGTGCCCTTATGGAAAGGGCACCGTGTAACACAGGAGAGCTGCAGGACTGCCGAGGTGCTGGCTCACGCTCTCTCCTGCCCTCCCCCTGTTCCTCCAAGCCTTGGCTGACTGACCCAGTGCAGTCAAACTAGACAGAAGCCTCAGAGACCTCCATTTCCCCCAGGCTGTGTGAAAATGGGGAGGGAGGGAGGGAGGGAGGGGAAAGAGAGGCCCAGGTGGGTGCTGGCTCCCCCAAAATGGGAGGTTACAGTGCTTAACCACACTACGAGTCACCTGAGAATCCACACACCAGGGAAACCTTAGAAATGAAAGCTGCAGACAGATGGGTTTTGTTGCCATCTGGGGACCTCTGAGTCCCCCAGAAGGGACAAGAGCTGCTTGGCTTAGGGCTTCCCACAGCCCCCCAAAATGGCCACAAACCCAGTCCTTCCCCACAGCTGCTCCACGGGGTACATCAACCACAGCCTCTCCATCTTCCACATCCGGGATTTCGAGCCTGACATTGGTATGCCTGAGATGCTGCCAAACTTTGACAGGGATGAGATCAAGGAGTGCAGGTAAGAGCAGCCCCACCACCACCACCACCTTGCCCCTCACCGTTACATCCAGCCTGCAGCCAGGGGACGGGGGGTGACAGAGCTGGAGGGAGCTGGAGGAAGCTGCTGGGGCTCCTCTCGGACCCCCATGGAGGGAGCCAAGGCAGGGTGTGACACCTGGCATGGAGGAGCCCAGGCTGGCACCGACAGGGCTGTGCTGCAGGTACCGGGATTACCGGAACGCCGACGACTACTCCTACACCATGCAGTTCTGGCACGTCTTGGCAGCCCGGCTTGCCTTCCTCATCATCTTCGAGGTGAGCGCCCAGGAGGGCAGGAGAGGGCTGGGGCAGGGGGAAGGGACTGGGTCCAGGCCCCTTGCCCAGGCTGGGAGCCCCTGACTGCCTTTGCTCCCTGCAGCACGTGGCTCTGTGTGTCAAGCTGATCGCAGCCTGGTACATCCCCGACGTCCCCCAGAAGGTCAAGAATGATCTTCTGTACAGCAAACACAATGACCTGCGTAAAGAACTGAGGTGGGTGATGCCCCAGAAGGTGCCAGGGGTTTGGAGATGGTCCACCCTGTAGCAGGAGACCTACAGGGCTGCAGGATCTGTCCATTCCAGAGCCCCTTTTCATTTGAAAGAAGAAAAGCTCCAAGTTAAAATAAGGAGTGATTTTGCCCAACTTTTCCATCTAAACTTTGTTTAATGTAAAAGGATTAAGTATTTTGGCAGGAAACTGAACAAAGGCAAACAAGAGCCCCAGGCTGGGCCACCCTGGTGCTGCTGTCTCCCACAGACTGAGCTGCACTCTCGAGAGGTCTCAGTCCCTTCATGGCCACCCTGTCCCAACTGCCACCCATAATCCTATTGGGAGCAGAGGGTGGGGTTCAGGAAGCACCACACTGCCACAGTTCAGCTTTCCAGCTCTGCCTTCCCCTCGACTGCGGGGTTTCCCACAAACAGGGGTTTCCCACAAACAGCCTGTCATTTTTCCTCCCGTTATTTTTGGCAAAAGGCCCTGTTCCCACTCGGAGTGTTTTTCCACACCTCCCAGCTCAGACAGTTCCCATTCACCAACGCTCCTCTCCTCTCTCCCCAGCACGATGGAGTACTCCACCGAGGTGTAGCCACCGCTCACCCAGGAGAAGGAGAACATGGACCTGAGCCCCCTCCCCAGCCTGGCAGTGCCAGGGGTGCTGGATGAACCCCCTGGCACAGTGCCACGTGTGACTGAGCTGGACTTGAACTGGGAAATGATGCCCAGACAGTGGCTTTGCAGGAGCAGGATGCTTTCCGACTTGGAAAGGAAGGACGCTGTGGCAGAGCTGGGATGTGCCTCCCCTGCACACGGAGTAGATGGGACAGAGCTGTGGCACTGGGGACAAACCTGGGGGCAGCACCTGGCTGGGCTGCAGGAGGTGACCTAAGTCCTCCTCACTCACTGCCTTAAGCACAGGAAACACCAGTTACCTCATTCCAGGTTCCCTCTCCAGGCCTTTTTTTGCACTTTGGCCTCTTTTTCCACTGCCTTCCGTGACCTCCCCATTCCACACTGCTGGGGAACATGAGTCCTTCTTTCACTGCAGTCCTCCCCGGCATGATTCCCACGTGGCTGCAGCTCTGACCTGCTGTTTCCTTGGAAAAAATGCTGTTGTTATCCTGACTGAGTTTAGTTCCAGGCTCAGCTGAGTCCTGACAGTTGTGCCTGGCTCAACTACCACCAGTAAACAGTAAATAAACACAACCCACACGCGGACACACAGACTTTCACCTGCTGCCTGGTGTTGCTCCTGCCTTCCTCCTCTGCCATCCCCAACACCCAAAGAAACTGTGCCCCAAAACCTTTCCTTGTCTCACTGGGGACAATCACAACAGGTGGGAGCTGCAGTGCCCATGGTGAGGGCTGAGTGTGGGTGCTGGCTGGTGGGACACCAGATCTTGGCACTTGGGCTGTGCACGGTAGGAAAAACAGCCCGGTAAGTGTGCCAGAATAATGGAAATACCTGGGAAAATTGGGGGAAAAATCAGCAAACCTGAAATGGCAGGGCTAGAAATGGTTATCCCACCTCTTCCCTTAGTGCTGGCTGGGCCTCCCCTTCTCTGACTGCTGCAGAGAGAAGGGGTTTGTCTCCAGTGGGAGTGGGATCCCACCCCAGGGCTGGGTGGGTGCCACAGCTCCAGGGGGGCAGATGAGTGATCCAGAGGCAGAGCTGGGGAGCTCTTACCTACCACAGGGATAACTCTGACGGACAAAAAACTTCTTATCAGCTCCCTATTTGCTCCCAAACCTCCTCACACCCTTGCCATCCCCAGGACCTGGGCGTGTTCCATGTGATCCTTTACTATCCCACAAATCCAACAGGTGGATTTCACAGTGTCTGTGACGTGTTCAGCAGTGCAGCCCCCCCAGAAAGGGCTGCTCCATCAGCTGCTGCCCCAAACACACACAGCCAACAGCTGTGGGGCACAGGAGCAGGGGATTCTTCCTAGAGCTCCAGTGGGGTTCCCTCTGTTCCTTTTGCCCCTACAACAAGCCAACAGCACCAGCATTTTACATCATAACCAATGAGGAGTCAGAGCCGGGGTGTTTTTCCATGTGAACAGGCTCACAGACCTCCCTGTGACCCGTACCTGTCTATTCTGTATATATATATATATATATATATATATATATAAACACCTGCACACACACATTCACACTCAGGGCCCTTTGCTTCCCTTTTTGGCCCCAAAGCACATGCCAGTCGATGCTTTTGCTGCTCAGCAGTTCACACTGGTGTTTCTCCAGAGGCTGGTGGTGCTGCCGCTGTGACCAACCTGCACCTGGGGTGTGCTGAGGCTCTAATCACCTCCTTGCTAATTAGTTCAGGTGATACCTGCTGTCCACAAGTGGCCACAGCCAGATCCAGCTCCCCACAGGCAGTGCCAACTGGAGCAGCCACCTCCAGCACTGGCTCCAACCAGCAAAGAGGCTCTAAAGTCACAGAGAGAAGGAAGCAGAGAAAACAGGAGACCCCACAATGCCCACGGGCACAGCCAACAGCCTCGCCCAGCTCCCCCCACCAGTGACTCACCTCCACAGAGCCAGAGAGTGCCGAGTTTTCCAGTGCTCAGCACTCCATGACCCCAAAGTGCAGTCCCCAGCTCCAACCCATCCCCTGGAACACCCCCCCAACATCCTCCCTGCCCGGTGGTGGGGGGAAATGGGGCAGGTTTCATCTTGCCCTGACACCTCAGTGGGTTTTTCCAGCCACGGAAAAACATGGGGTTCCACTGCGGCCCCCAAGCCTTGT
The DNA here is from genome assembly GCF_025592945.1 of Manacus candei. Taxonomy (NCBI): domain Eukaryota; kingdom Metazoa; phylum Chordata; class Aves; order Passeriformes; family Pipridae; genus Manacus; species Manacus candei. The sequence continues at coordinate 3,540,656 of NW_026138057.1, forward strand.
GCCACCTGCGTGTGCCTGGCAGGCTGGCTGGGTTGTTGCCCCCCTCTTCTATTCTCCTTTATTCTCTCTCTTCCCTTCACCTGAGGCCAGAGTCGCTGGATTTTTTTTTCCCTGCAGGTTCAGGTGGAGGTGGAGCAGCGGGAGGGAGGGACGGCCAGCCCTTCCCACAGGCCTGGAGCCCAGGGATTGGGGCGGCGGCAGCACCCGGCTGAGGGCAGGGGCTGAACCAGGAGGAGAATTAGATAAATTATTAAAACAAAAGAAAAAGAGAAAACCCAAGCACTGATCTGGCCGGTCTGGTTGGCTTGAGCAGGAGGGGACAGGCAGGAAGCCTGAGGCCGAGGAAACTCTGAAGGTAAATGCAGCTCTGTTCCACTTCCCTTTCCACGCCAATGCCGCCTCGGACAGGGTCAGCAGGGTTTCAGCCTCGCCCCACGCCCTTGGGTTCTCCTTCACTCTCCTCTGGTTTTTCTCTGGCTCTCTATCCCGATTTCTGCTGCCCCACAACCCCCTGGCCACTGTGCCTCCCTGCCCGCCTCGCTTTCCCCATGGCTGAGCTCCAGGGAATGCTGCTCCCCAGCCAGCACCCCCTGCCCCATGGCATCCACCATCTGGGGTGTCCCCAACCCCAAGATGCGGGAAATGGGAGCTGCAGCTGCCCGTTAGCAGGTGCTCCTCCCTCCCTTGCACTCAGCAGCCCTGGCACCCACTCCCCTGTGGGCATCCAGCACTGTGTCACGAGCAGGGGGGGCTTTGGGACCTCCCCACACTCCCTGGCCAGGCTGAAGCTTGTTGGGGCTTCCTCATTCCAACCAGCTAAGGGAAATGATTTAGGAGTGACCCATCCAGGCTGGAGTGAGCAGAGCTGGAGCATCCTCCCAGGCAGAGACAGCCCCATACCACCCTGGTGATCATCTCCCATCCTTTCTGCATGTGAAATCCAGGTGGGCTGGCTCTCCTCCACCCCTTGCTCTTCCTTCCCTGGCCATGGAGAAGCCCAGTTAATCCTTTAGGTACAAATCATTTTGCTGCTGCTCAAGCTGGACGCGTAATGCGTGTCCCTCGCGTACCTTGACCCCCTGTTTTACCCCGGGCTGGTACTGGGCTGTGCCAGAGGGGAGCACACCGTGCCCCCATCCCTGCTCTGAGCTGAGCTGCACCACAGACCACCCCCTTCCCCTTCCACACCAGCAGACACAGCTTCTCCAGGCTGAGCCCAGCCCTGCTGCCACCCAAAATCAGGGTGCAGCCGAGGGTGCCAAAGCTCCAGGGAGAAGAGGCAGCTGGGAGAGGCTTTCCCCCCTCCTGACCCCCAGAGTTAGGCCGGGTGTTTACGATGGAAACACCAGCACCGTGATGTCCTTGAGACTCCCACCTCAGCCCTGGCACCCCCATCACCCACACCAGGGCTCCGTGGGTGTTTGGGGATGGCAGAGCCCGACCTTGCCAGGCTCTGCTCTGCCACCTGCTCCCGGTATCTGCCTCTTCCCACGGGGCCACGGTAGTGCCACCGCTGCCTATTGTGTGAGGGGGGGTCTCCGTGTGCCATCCCTGTGCTCCCCACTTTTGCCTGGCATGTCGTGCAGCTGTGCCAATCCCTGGCCACAGCCATGGGGTAGCAATGGGACACGCCAGGAACACGGCACCTGCTGGAGGAGCTCTCCTGCGTTTCCATAAACAAACTGTCCCGCTGTTAATTAGCGAGTTCAAGGGCATGTCAGGCTGGAGGCAGCTCTGCAGCTCATGGCGGGCTTGGCAAGCAGAGGGAGTCCTGCTGAGCCCTCCCAAGGCAGGGATTCCTGGGAAGGTGCTGCACACCCTCTGGCTGAGCTCGCTTCCCCTCCCTGGTCTTGGGTCTGAGCTGAAGCCGCATTCTTAACATCCCACAGCACCCGGTTGGTCATTAATCACCACCCGTAAATCCACTGTTGGGAAAGCCAGGCTAGGAGTCGGTGCAGGGAGGGCAGGTGACACAGTGGCCACCATGCCGTGGGTGGGACTTTGGCTTTACCACAGAGCATCACCCACCACCCCCAGACCGAACTGCTGCGGGCATGGCCGGGCACTCCCGGAGCAGGCAGCACTCACGGAGCCCTTCCTGGTCTCTCCCAGGCCCAGCCCGCCCTGTGGCAGAGGCAGGTGGACTTTGCCCCCCCGGAAGACGCTGCACACAGGGGTGCACGCAGGGCCCTTCAGGGATGCCGGCAGTGCCCGTCACCTGAGCACACCATGGCAGGTAGGTGAAATCCAAACTCTCACCTGCTCTCAGCTGGGAAGGGTCCCCGTGCAGGCACAGCTGGGGGTCCTGCTCTGGCTTCACCTCACAGGGTGGGAAAGGGTCCATCCCAGCCCCCCAAACCGGCTCAGCCTGTTGCTAACCAGCCCTGAGCGCTGCTTGCTGCCAGACCCCCACGGCAGAGCTTGTTTTTCCGGGATGGCTGTGACAGCAGGGAACTGGATCAGCTGTCCCATCCAAAGCCCCTCCCTGCTGTGCCCCCAGACCTCTGCAGTGTGCCCCCCGAGATCCTGGTCCCAGCTGCCAACGAGACGCTGGACCTGGCGCTGGGGAGCCAGGTCGTGCTGAACTGCACCGTGCGCTGGGCCGGGGCCGAGAGCTGCCGGCCCGTCCCTGCCTGGAGCAAGGATGGGCAGTGGCTGGGCAACGGGAGCAGCCAGGACACCTCCTGGTAAGGAGCCGGCCCTGGGGACATACATCCATTCTGGGGGGGGGGGGTTGTCACCACAGAGCCCAACCCATGGTGGCCCCATTTCCCCTCAGGTCTGCCCAAAACACCTCGGATCAGCTCCTGGCCACCGTCCTGCACCTCAACCTCACCCACGATGACGACTTTGGGGTGTTTGCCTGCTGGCTCAGCAATGCCACAGCCACCTTCACCCTGCAGCGAGCGGGTAGGGACAGGCTGGGGACAGGGAGGGGGCACCCCCATGGAGAGCCCGCATGCCATGGGGGATTGATGCGGGTAATAGGGGCACTGCTGCCTCTCCCGGGGTGCAAATCTTCACCAAACCCAGAAAACCCAGGCCAGGGCCACCGGCCACACTCACCGCGTCCTTCCCTGTCCTGGCAGAGACAGCGGGGCACGTGCCGGCGGTGCTGGCAGCCCTCCTGGTCCTGGCACTCCTGGTGCTCCTGGCTGTGCTCTACGTCCGGTGCCGCCTGAACGTGCTCCTCTGGTACCGGAACCGCTACGGCGAGCTGGAGATCAACGGTGAGCCGGAGGGAACAGCTCCCCTGGGAACAGGGGGCTCACAGACCCCTCCCTGTGACACCCCGTGGCTCTCCCCAGACGGGAAGCTGTACGACGCCTACGTCTCCCACGCCACCGCCCCCGACGACCGAAAGTTCGTCCACTTCATCGTGAAGCCGCAGCTGGAGAACCGCTACGGCTACAAGCTCTTCCTGGACGAGCAGAACATCCTGCCCAACTCAGGTAGGCACCAGCCCCCCACGGGGCTGGGCAGGGTGGTCACACGGGCGCCCAGGGGCTTGAGACCCCCTTGCCCACAGAGCCATCAGCCGACCTGATCATGAATGTCAGCCGGTGCCGGCGCCTCATCGTGGTCCTCTCCGTGGCGTACCTGGAGCAGGATTGGTGCAACAGCAGCTTCAGGTAGGAGCGGAGCAGCTCCCACGGGAGAGGAGAGGGGCTGGTGGGTCCCTCACCCCTCTGCCACATACCTGTCTCGCAGGGAAGGGCTCTGGAGGCTGCTGGAGCTTTCCAGGAAACCCATCTTCATCGTCTTCGAGAGCCAGTACCGGGAGATCACCCACCCTGCCATCACCCTGCTGAAGCAGCACCGGAGCACCGTGACCCTGCTGGTGTGGCGATCCGGCTCCATGGTGAGCTCCGAGCTGGATCCTGACCCACTGGCACTCCCCTTCCATCCCCAGCACCCCTCTTTTTGTCAGCCTCCTGTGTCAGCCTCCCTGCTGCCCTCTGGGGCTGCTCCGTGGTGAGAGCTGAGCAGGACGGATCCCAGCAGCACCCCACTTCCGTTCCCAGCTCCCCATTTTGTGTCAGCCTCCCTGCTGCCCTCTGGGGCTGCTCCCCAGGCTCCAATGCTAAAGAGCAGCTTGGGGCACTCGTCTTTTAGAGGCAATTTAAAAATGCAACCACAACAGCCCTGGATCTGGGTGCTTACCCCCAAACCCACACAGTCAGGGCCCTGTGAGGTTCCGGGGTCTCCCCAGCCCCAGCTCTCGGAGCAGAGTTTTGGCCCGTGGCTGCTCCGGCCATTTCAGGGCCAGGCTGGGAGCTGGAGCCCTGAGGAGTGTTCCAGCAGGTCAGGCAGGTTTCTCTGCCGGCGCGTGGGCACGATGCCACACTGGAGCACGGCCCTCACCTTGGCTGAGCTCCCACCACCAGGAAGAGAGAGCCGAGCCTGTGAAACCCTCCCCAGCACCGTGTGGGGCCAGGCTCGGCTTTGCCGTGGTCCCAGCGTGGCTCATCTACCCCCTGACCCTGCAGACCCCGTCGTCAGACTTCTGGAAGGAGCTGTGCCTGGCCCTGCCACGCAAGGTGTCCTTCCAGGGGAGCGTGGGGGACCCGCAGACCCAGCTGCAGGAGGACAAGGACCCCATGCTGATCCTACACAGTAGCTACCTGGACAGCACGGGAGACCTCGACCCAGATGGGGACCTTGGCACAGGTCCGTGTCTGCTGATGTTTCTCCTGGGGGGACAGATGTGTGCTGGAGGTCACCTCTGGGCTTTGCCACCCCTTCTTGTGGCAGCAGGATGGGTCCAGCTCCTTCTCCCTGCCACCTAAATCCATCTCCCTGCTCCTGCCAGGCCTCCGAGGGCGCATCTTCGGCAGCCCCCCGGCCCCCCGCCTGGGCGCTCCCAGCACTCCGGCTGTCAGTGGGACGGAGGACGTGCAGCTCCGGGACAGCCACAGGCCCGAGATCGACGTCTCGGACCTGGGATCGCGCAACTACGGCGCCCGCACGGATTTCTACTGCCTGGTGACAGAGGATGACATCTGAGCAGAGCCACAGGCCAGAGACACGGTGTTCCCTGTCCCTGCAGGGACACCCAGACCAGGTCATGGCAGAGGAGCCCGGGCATTATGATGGGACCAGAGCCACGGTTGCGGTGGGAGAGCAGGAGCTGGCTCTGCGGTGGAAAACCGTCCCTAGGAACGCCCTGCCCACAGTACCACCCCTGGGTGCTGTGCCCCGTCCCTCGCCGTGGGCGGCAGGGACATTCTTCCTGCGTGATGGACGAGCGCTGGGATGGGCGATGCCCTCCAAGGAGCAACTGTGCCCCAGCCCCAGGGAGTGCCAGGCGGGAGTGGCGGCGGCACCTCTGTCCCACGGGAACCCCGTGGCAATAAAAGGCTGCTGCACCCAGTGGGTCTGTCCACGGCACGGACAGGGGTGACACGAGGCGGGGGTTTCCCTACCACAGGCAGCAGGGTGGGCAGCTCTGTGCTGTGTCCCTCCCACACCAGTGTCCCTGTCACACTGACTCAGAGCCACACCAGGCACAGTGAGTGGGGTGGCACTGTAGGGTGAGCTCACCCCATGCTGGTTACCCCGAGGTGCTGTCCCCCCTCCCACGTGCCAGCAAAGCGCAGGGGCAGGTGGGCATCGTTCAAGGTCTTTATTTCAGGGGTACACAGGGCTCAGGGGGGTCGTACACGGAGAGCTGGGGAGGCATACACCCTGTGACCCCCAGCCGGGACCGCGCCGGGTGCTGCTCACCGAGGGGGCCACGCCAGCCCCGGATGCAACCCTTCTGACAGCACCACCCACTTCCCCAAACCCTCCCAGCCCTCTACCTACTCTACCTCGTTCCCCCCGGGGTGTGCTGTGCCCCCAGCCCCAAACCTGCCGGCAGCCCGAAGCCACCCCCCAGCCCACCCGCCTGGCCGAGCTTTGGACCTGCTGCCCCGCCTGTGCCCAGCACTGAGGCAGCCGGGGGCACTGGGGGCATCTCCCCACCCATGGGGCGACAACGCTCAGCAAACACGACCCGGCCGGCCCTGCCCGGATCCTGCTCCCGCCGTGCCAGCTGGGCCCAGCCCTGGCAGCAGCTGGGGAGGAGTGGCAGCAGCGGCTCTGCCACGCTGGGACAGTCCCCACGGGGTGACAGATGGGCTCCAGGGACACCCCTGGTTTCCTGCAGTGAGGGCACGGGCAGCCCCAGTCACACACATCCCTCTACCCGCCAGCACCGGCAAAGGGGGCACGCAGCACCACATCCCACTCCCTGCAGCCCCTGTGCCACCCTATTAACTGTGGGAAGCCACCTCAGAGCCCTCTAAGCCCCCCAAGCCATGCAAAGCCCCGTCCCCACCCAGCTGGGGCACAGCACACGTATTCCACAGCACATCCCACACTGGCGCGGGGCACCGACACCCACCCAGCTCAGGGAGCTGGGATGAAGCAGCCCCGAAAGCCCCCCTGACTCAGCGTTGCTCTACAGGAGCCTTCCCAAATCCCTGTGGTTCCTGCCCCTCTGTCAAGATGCGGGACAAGCCAAGTTTTGCAGCCAGCTGCCTGAGGGTGGGGAGGGTCCCCAGGGGGTGCTGTGAGGCAGACCCCCACTAACGGGGTCCCTGTGGGGCCCCACAGCAGAGCCAAAAGCAGCCTCTGGGTTTAAGGCTGGGCAGGAGGGAGGACACGTGTCCCTCAGCAGGGGAAGGGGACCCAGCAGAGGGGGAGGCGCACGGGATGTGGTGGGGACTAGGCTACAGAGGGGGGGTCTGATGGCGAGCAGCCTCCCCAGGGCATGGCCGGCAGCACGGAGCATCCCAGCAGGGCATTCCAGCTCCCAGGGTGTCCTCACAGGCTGAGGAAGTCCTCCTTCCGGTACCCCTTCTGCAAGGAGACAGACTCCCATCACATGGGGCAGTGGGAATGTGCACATGGACCCCTCTGCTCCAGCACCCACAGGCCACGCCGTCCCCACGCCATCAGCACAGGGACAATGCTCTGGGAAGTCCCCACCTCTCAGGAGGGCCAGGCATGGAGTGGGGACCCACCGTGTGCCGGGGAAGCACTGGGGTGGTGCAGCTCCCCAGGGTGAATCCCCTGGCCTTGATTCCCTCGGGATGCCCCCCCAGACTCCCCCCCCCGGATGCACGAGGCTCCAGAACGGGTACGTACCATCTTGAAGTCCCGGTGGAGCTTGGTGTACTGCCACATGTTTCCCAGGAGGCTGGCTGCGGCTCGGGAGGACTTCTCGTTGTCCGAGCTGGGACAGGGATAGGATGCAGTGAGTTTTGGGGACAGCTGAGCATGGGATGGTGCCCACCAGCCCAAGGAGACCACCCCAGAGGGGCCTGGAGGGACTGGGGGCTCAGCGCAGGTGGGGAGAGGCAGGAGGCAAAAGGCTGGAGCCCACCACAACGGGCAGGAGGGAGGAGAAGCATCCTGATGGGAGAATGTGGCTGCAGCAATGGTGGGGTGCCCTAAGAGGGTGGCCCAGGGATGGCAGGAGGCCACGAGGCCACTCTGAGCCGGTCTGGGGACTCCCAACACCAAAGGAAGGGAAGGGAGACTTGTCGTGACCCTCTTCCACCGCACTGGACCAGGGGAGGAAGCGAAGAGCAGGACGGGAGCCAGGTGGGAGCTGGGACAGCCAGGAGGACGGGGAGCATCCACCTGTCCCGTCGCTTCTTGATGAAGAAGAGCTTCCTGAGGCCGTCGAAGTAGACGATGTCACGGGCAGCCATGGGGCTCTCCACCACCAGGTTGTTGAGCACGGCGATGATGTTCACGATGACATCAGCGGGCGGTGCCTTGTCCCCCACGCTCCCAGGCAGCTTCTCGATCAGGTGGCTGACCACCTTGGTGGCTGCGGGCAAAGGGCACGTCAGGGCTGGTGGCCAGACCCAGGGGACACGCGGCAGCCCCCGGGCGGCAAGGAGGGGACAGAGGGTGGAGCCGTGTCTGGGAACAGGGGATGGACCAGCCCGCGTGCTCAGCTGTGAGCAGGGATGGAGCAGGCAGGACGGGGCTGGGACGTGGTTGGGGTTAACTGCAGACCGGGCCGAGGAGGAAAAGGTTGCAAGTCACCTGCTGGGCAACCCCCCGACCCCAGTCTCGCGTGCCCCCTGGCACTCACACATCTCATCCTTGTTTCGGGCGTGGCGGGACAGGTTGCGGATGAGCCCGGTCAGGGAGCGCAGCTGGTGGTGGTCGGCGGTGCGGACACGGTCCAGCACGGGGTTCAGGATGCGCTCCTGCTCCAGCGCCAGCCGGCTCAGCACTCCTGCCCACTGCCGAGGCAAACATACCTGCTTGGAGCCTCCCGCGGGCACCCACCGCTCCTCCTCCGCTTCCTTCTCCTCTCCCTCCTCCCCCTCTTCTCTTCCTCCTCCCCTTCCTCCTCCCGCTCCCCGGGGCCGGGTCGGGGTGACCCCTGCCCAGGTGATGACCCAGGAGAGGAGGTGCCTCCCCTTCCGGAGGTGTCCCCCATTCCCAGGCACAGTTGTGATGGCCACGCGGTGAGGACCACCAGGCTTGTCCCGGGGACCCCCGCGCCTCACCCTGCGGTCCCCGGCCGTGATGTTCTGCAGGGCGCCCGAGGCCGCCTCCGTCGTGTGCTTGTTGAGCTCGCAGCGCTGCAGCAGCCGGTTGTAGATGCCCACGATCTGCGGGTTCCAGAGCCACTCCATCCCCTTGGGGTCCTTGGAGACCTCCGTGAAGGTGACGATGTCCGCGTTCAGGTAGTGCTGTGGGACGGGGGCACCATTAGACTCTGGAGGTGGTCCCTCCGCAGTGTCCCTCCCTGCCGGTGTCCCCTCCTCCCTGCCTGGGCAGGGACCTGGCAGGTCACCCTGGCTGCGTCATGCCCCGTGGCATGGAAAAGCGGGGGTTCAGCACCCTGATTCACCCTCTGCTGAGCTCACCCGTGTGTCCCACCCACCCGAGGCTGGCGTCCACCTCCGCCCCAGCACCACCTCTGCTGCCAGCGCTTCCCAGCGCCAACCCCGCCCCGGTGACACGGCCACCAAATGCCCCCGCTGACCTCACGGGCTTTCTTGCTCTGGGGGCTGAAGCAGCCCACCAGCTCCCCCGTCACCGTGCCGCCGGCGCCCCTCCTGTGGCCCTCGAGGCGCTGGAGCGAGGACGGGGGCATCTCGTCGTACAGGCGGTAGGAGAGGTTGCGCAGGACACAGACCGCGTTCTCCACGCTCTGGGGGCGAGATGGGACATGATGGTGCCATCCTGTGCCACCTGCCAGGTTGTCCCCAGCAGGCACAGCCACCGGGGTGCGATCCCGGGGGGCTCCGTGCCCAGCCACGACACAGGCTGTGCCTGCTGTGCCCAGGGAGCCCGGATGGAGCCGGGCTGGTTCTCCCACCATCACATCTAAGATGTGCCTTTGCACCACGACAGCCACCAAGAGGGGGGAGCAGCACCTCAGCCCCCCCCTCCCCAGCACCCAGGACTCACCTTGTCCTCTGACTTCCCCACTTCCAGGGAGCTGTTCACATAGTGGATCATGGAGTCCACCAGCCCATGGCACTCTCGCATCTTCTGCCGGGTCTGTTGGCTGGCAGAGCTCAGGTTCCTGCAAGGGAATGGGGGTCCATCATGGAGAGAAAGGGATCCCCCACAGCCCCCTCCTGCCCCGGGCACCCCATGGAGGGGACAGCCGGTACCTCCCCATGCTGCTGACCAGACTTTGCCGGGGTACACAAGTGGGAGGGACCCCAGAAACAAGCCCTGCAGACACTACTCTTACATCTCTTCCTCAGCCCAAAACTTTGCCCCCAGTGGGAGCACCCAAAACAGGTACCTGAGGAAGCCTGTGGAGTTATAAAAGATCTCTGCCTCTGAGGGGTTCTGCTGGATGACACCCGAGCCCCCCAACCCAGAGAGGGGGACCAGGACCAGGTCCGTGAGCTGCTCCAGTGTGTCCCGCGCCAGGCGATCCTTCAGGTTGTCGCTGGAGGAGAGATTCCACAGGATCCCTGCACAGAGGGGGGGGATCCTGAGTTCCAGAATGGCTGCAAAGCACATCCACCCCAACTCACCTCCCTGAGGGGCGCTCGTACTGACCACCCACAGCCAGGAGCAGCCGTGGGGCAGGGCGTGTGACAAAGGACGCAGAGGGGTCACCCCCGTGCAGCATCATCCCAGCCCTGCTCACAGGGTGGGAGGGGGGAGTGCAGTGCCACCCCCGGGGGAGGGGACCCCCGCCCACCCCACCGTCGTCCCCAACCTGTGACGTTCTTGCGGAGCTCGTCGTCGGGCTCTCTCAGCGTGCGCATGAGCTCGTAGATGCCGTTCTCCTCCACCAGCGCCAGCTTGTTCTCGGTGTTGTCGTAGATGAGGTTGCGCATGGCGCCGGTGGCGTGGCGCTGCACCTCCTGGTTCGGGCTGTTGAACAGCTTCACCAGCTTGGGCATGGCCTGCAGGCTGCGGGCCTGGGGGACAGCCCAGGGGGTCAGACACGCCGCGCTCCCAGGGCTCCCTCCAGCCCTTCCTCCTCCCTGGGGCGCCCACCATGCTGGAGGGGCCAGGGCACCCCTTCTCCCACGGCTTGGGGGGCTCACCTGCTTCTTGGCGCTGCTGTCGCTGTAGCACTTGTGCTGCAGGTAGGCAGCGCCCAGCACCTGCAGGTTGGGGTCGCTGGCTATCAGGTACTTCACTGCCGAAGGCAGGTCAATGTCGTCAAACCTGGAAGCACAGCCAGGTGAGGGGAGCCCCAGCACCTCTGCACCCACCACATCCCCCTTCTCTGAGAGCCCCACCAAGCCATCTCCCTCTCCACCATGTCCCACGTCTCCTAAGAGCCTCCCAGCCCATCTCCTTCCCACTGCGCTCCAGGGCACAGGACTCCAGTCCCAGCAGGATGAGCACCTTCCTTTCCCTGTGTCTCAGGATGTGTCCGGGAAGGAGCCAAGGCCGCAGGCAGGACACACTCAGAGGTCAGCCTGTGCCACAGAACCAAGCTGTGCCCACCATCCCACCCCTTCTCCCGCGTGCCTTGTGCCTGGTGGGAGCTGGAGGGGTTCACCCTCATGGGTGAACCTCATAAGCGTCCCCGTGGCACTCACCCCCCGGCATGGTGCCCGAGCAGCGTCCCGTGCCCGTTGTACATCTCCATGGCGCGCGGCTCCGGGAGGTGGTGGCCGGACTCAGCCAGGCTGCGCACGGAGGGGGCGCGGGAGCCGTGCTCCCCCAGCCCCAGGAAGGCGCCCGTGCCGCCCGCGGACACTCCGCCGAAGGAGCCGGCGCTCAGCCGCGAGCGGTTGTTGCTCTGGAAGCGCTGGAGCGTCCGCATGGCGGGCGCGCGGATGGTGCGGCTCGGCGGCCCCTCGGCCCCCTCCAGCCACTCGCAGCCGGCCTTGGCGGCCGTGCCGGCGCTCAGCTGCCGCTCGAAGGCGAAGGAGCGGGCGAAGCCGCCGCCGCCGCCCTGGCTCTTGTAGAACGGGCGGTGCCCCGGCGCGTCCAGCTGCTCCGAGAGGACGCTGTAGCGGTCGTCGACGAGGCCGGGGGGCTGCAGGGGCCCATCCGCCAGGCGCAGGGAGCGCAGCGACAGCGTGTCGAAGTTCTGCCGGCTGCGGTAGGTGCGCTCGTGGAAGGAGCTGGGCCGCGGCGAGGTGTTGGCCGCCTGCGAGGCCGCGTAGCCGGCGCCGTATCCCCGGGCCTTGGCCAGGCCCCCGTTGCTGATGGTGGCCACGCGCTTGTGCGGGGTGAGGTCCACGGCCGAGCGGGAGGACCAGCCGCTGCCCCGCAGGGTGCCGAAATCCTTCTTGGCCAGCGGCTGGTACAGCTGGGGGGGAAAGCAAGGGCTTAGGAAGGGCAAGAGTCCATCCCTCCATGCCCACTGCGGGAGAGGAAAGGATGGAGCCCAGAGCCCTCCTCTTGGCACAGCCGAAGCTACAGCGGAGGCTGGGTCTCTGCCAGCATCCCCAGCCAGCACAGTGATGGGCACCAGTGCGGGGCGGGGGATAAACCCCCCAGTACATACCGAGGCTTTGGGGTCCACACCATTGCTCTGGGAGCGGGAGCTGAAGGAGGAGTGCAGGGTCGTGCCATACTGACCACCTGAGGGACAGCGACAGAGGGGTCAGTGCAAGCATGGAGGGGTAAAAGGGAGTCCTAGGGATCAAAGACCCCTCCCCAGCTCATCCCAGGGGAACCTGCTGTGGGAGCCGTGGCAGTGCCAGTGGCTCTGGGGGGATGAAGGGGTAGGAGGAGGCTGCCTTCACCTGCCCGCTGGCCATGGGGAGCAGAAGTGGCCTCCCCACCCTGCATCGTGCCCTGACGGCGAGGGCACTAATTGCCACCTTGGCGGGGACGCGGCGGCTCAGCCCAGTCCCCTCTGCCACAGCCGGATCAGCAGCACAGGCAACCCCCAAAGACAGTCCTGGCTTCTCCTGGGATGGGACCCTGATGGGGTCTGGACACCCCACTGGGCCCACGGGCACCTCACACTGCCCATCTGCTGTGCCAGCGCCCCAGGGCTGCCGGCAGGACAGGACGGGGACACCGCCAGCCCCTGCGGTGCCGGGAGCATGACTCACGCCTGCACCTCGGGCAGCCCTCAGGGGGCCAAGGGGGGTCTGTCCCCACCGCCAGGGTACCCCAGCGCAGGGCTGGGGGGCTCGGGGATCCTGCGCAGTGCCGGGCGAGGCGGCAGGGCGGAGGCTGCCGGCGCAGACGTTAAATGGAGGAGCTGGAGCCTGGCCAGTGGTGCCGCTGAGGGCCGGGGGGGGCTCTGCCAGGGCGGGAAAAACCATCCCCCTCCCAGCCACGTGAGGCATGGGACCCCCCCCCAGTGCAAATCCCTCCTGGGGCAGGTGGGGGAACTGAGGCAGGACCCCGAGTGTGGCGAAACCAGGCCACGCTGGGGGCCGTGCTACCCCTGTCCCGGTGCTGGGGGTGCGCGGGAGTGTTTGGGGGGCTCGGCCAGGGTGGGGGACACCCCCAAACCCCCAGCCAGGGGTGTGGCCGGATCCCAGTGCCACCCAAGGGGCTCCCACCGCGAGTGCCCCGGGGGGTCCCGCCTGGTCTCCCACCTCTGCTGCTGTCGGCGATGTCCTCGGGGCGGGTGGGCGCCGCGTTCCCCCGCAGCATCATGCGGATGCGGACCTGCTCCTGGACGCGGGCGCTGCGCAGCCTCTGGGTCTCGGCCGCCTCCCGGCCACGCTCGTCCAGCTGCCGGTCCGAGGGCAAGGCCAGGGAGCAGACGCCGGCCTCGGGCTGCAGGGCCGACAGCAGGAAGGCGTTAGTCTCCTGCATGGCGGCGGCGCGGGGGGCCCCGGCCAGCCCGGCCGCCCTGCGCAGGTGAGCGGCGGCTCAGCGCTCCCCAGCCCTAGGGAGGCTCCGTCCCGGCCCGTCCGGCCCGCCCCGCTGCCACGCCTCGCCGCCGCCGGCGGGAAGGAGGGGGCCCCACCGGGGCCACCGGCACCATCGTCAGCAGCACCACCGGCACCGCCGCAGGTGGAGGAGCCCAGGGGCGACCTTGTGGGGACGAGGGCGTGAGAGAGGCGGGTGGTCCAGGGGTCTGGGGGGAGGTCATACTTTGGGAAAAGCCAGGATCCCCTCGGGTAGCTGTCTCCTTTACCTCCTAGGAGAGCCCTGGACCCCCCAGCAGCCCCCCATGTTGATCCCCAGAGATCCACGTGGCCCTGACACTGAGTACCAGACCCCCACACTGTCCCTCCAACGAGCCCTGGAGTTTCACATGGTCTCCTAGAAGAGCCCCAGACAACATTCCCATTAACGCCCAGAGACTCACATAGCCCTGACACTGAGCTCCAGACCCCTACATTGTCCCTCCAGTGAGCTCGAGAGCCCCAGGGAACCTCCTAGGAGAGCCCTGGACCCCCATATGACCTCTCTGTAGAGCTCTGGACCTCTGCATTGTCCCTCCAACGAGCCCCAGACCTCCATATGGCCTTCCAGGAGACCCCTGCACTCCCAGGAAGCTCCACAGCCAGCCCCACACCTCCCACATTACCCATCACTTAACCCCAGTTATCCTCCCCAGGCACCCCCAGACTCCTGAGCCACTTTCCAGGGTCACCGTGAACCCCTCGGCAGCCCCACAAGGACCCCAAGCCCCCGGGTGCCCCTTGGGTACTGGGGGCCAGCCCGGAGCAGGGTCTCCCTGCAGTAATTCCTGGCCGGGCCCTCCCTGCTTTGCTTTTCAAATCAGCCGGGGAATTAAAAAACAACAATAATAAAAAAGGGGTGGCTGGGCGCCGCGGGCCCGCGGTGACGAACGCGGTGACTCAGCCCCTGCTGCCACCACAGGTACTAATTAGCCTCACCCCACCTGCCGAGCCCGGCACGGCCGGACTGGGGGCCACCGCGTTCCCCCATAGCCCAGCGTGCTCAGGATCAGCTCCCAAAATCCCCCCCTCCCGCAGTGACAGGTCACGCCGCCCTCCCGCCGCAGCCCCAGCTCTCTGACCGAGCTGCTCATCCCTGCCCTGAGTTGCGGCCGTTCTCAGCCACGGCCGGGCAGCGGCTCTGGCCCTGCTCGGGGACACGGTGGCTCGTCCCCGGCCGGGCTGGGCGGTTTGGGGCGAGCGTGGCCACGCGGGCCCGGCTGCACAGCCAGCCCTGGCTCAGCGCTTGGCGTCACCGCGTTCCGGGCTGGGCCGGCTTTACAACACCCGGCGGATGACACCAGGTTTGCGCTTCGGTCGGGGGTGAAAAGGGCGGCTCGTCCCCGAGGAATGTGCCGCCGTCAGCAGGAGCCGAGGCTGGGGCGGGGTGGCAAGAGCTGCGGGCCAGCGTTTTGGGGTGACAGTCCCCTGGTGGCCTGCCCAAAACCCTCTCAGTGCCACCGTCGTGCCAGGGACCCACCTCCCCGTCTGCGGGGGGGCTCCAGCCTCGCGGGTTTGTGCGGGCCCCCCTTCGCTCAGGGCTGACGCTTTTGGGGTACAGCACGCAGGAAGAACCCCGAGGCTCCCCCCTCTTCTCCCACCTCGGCACCGCCCCACGGGCGCACCGGGTTTGGCAGAGCTCGGCGGGCGCTCCCAGCGCTCCGAGCCCGGATGAATCACGGGTTCCCCCCGCAGCGGGCGGGGAGGGGGCGGGTCGCTCCCTCTGCAAGCCAACGCTTGCCCGCCCTCCCCGTGCCAGGATCCCGGGAGATCGGGGCCATCCCGGGAACCCCCCAGCCCCAGGGGACAAAGGGGCTTCAGGGACACCCACAAGCCCACTGGCAGCCCCGCTCTCCCCGGCTCTACCTCCCGACGGTACCCTGCAGCTTCCAGGTGGAAACTGGGGGTCGCGGGGGGTTTGGGGCAGGTTTGGAGCCGGAACGGGCAGCGCTCGCCTCGTCAAGCGGCTCCCTAATTGGGGAAGGGTCGAACGGGACGGGGATGCACCAAGGGACTTAAAAACAGCAAATGGGCACAAAACAAACAAACAAAACGCAACCAACCAACAACAAAAAATCCCCCAAACCAAAAAAACCATAACAAAACCCACCAAAAAACAACACAAGACATTCAGAGCTAAACCGAGGGATTCCCGAGAGGATCCAACCGCAGCCAGAGGGATACAGAGTTAAACCCAATCGGGGCGTCCTTGAGGCTGTTGCTGACCCTCCCTCAGCCTGGAGGCACCTCTGTCACTCCCTCGTGGGGTGACAAAGCCACGTTCCCAGGGAGACCCAGCTCCTGGGAGTGCCACATCCTCTTCCACTCCCCCCTGCCCCCCGAGCGCCCATCCCCACGCCCGGGTCCCCCAGGGCTGGCCGTGCCCACCAGTGCCATCGGCATTTGGGCAGGGAGTGGCCGGCGTGGCTCATACGCAGCCCGGCCACCGCACGCACGTGCCAGGAGCCACACCAGGGACACCGAGGCACGAGGAGGGAGGGAAAAGCCTCCTGGCCACAGCTGGACAGAGTCTGGCAGCCGCCGGACCCAGCAGCTGGAGCCCCAGACCCCTGGCACCGGTGGGTGGGGATGGGTGGCAAGGGTGGGTGGCACCGGCTCTCCCCGGGTACCCGCGGTGGGGACGGCCACTGCGATGGCCACGCGACCGACTGGCACGTACCTGGCTGGGCGGCCCCGAGGGGCCGTTGCCCTGCAGCATCCTCCCGGCAGGCAGGTGCACCCCTGGGTGCTGCAGAGGGGTGCGGGTGGGCGCCGGCGTCTGCGGCGGGCGTGGGGTGCGCGGGGCCCGCCCCGCACCTCGCCCAACCAGTCTCCTCACCGAGGTTTTGCATGGAACCTGCTCGCCTCCCCACCGAGGCTGGGCTTTCCGGGCTCGCCGTGGCTCCTCAGAACCGCTGGCACAGCAGGAGTGCGGGTGGAGGGTCCGGGGGTCCTGGCCCCGCCAGTGCAGCCGCGTCTCAGCCGCGTTCACGGTGCTGTAAAGAGCCCCTGTGGATCCCCACCACCACCATGGCCGTGATTCAACATGTCCTTCTCACCTCATCCCCGTGAATCCCCAGCACGGGCCACCCCTTGGTGCAACAGGGAGGGATCGGGGGTGCCGGAGGGAGAAGATGGAGGGGAGGTAGAGCTTGGGGGGCACACAGATTTTTTGGGATGCAGGGGGGCTCCCCCAGATTCGCAGGGAGCGTGTTTGTGTGCGTGGGATGGAGCAGGAGCCCTTTGAAGCCAGATAAGCTGAGAGGGAGCGTTTGAAACGGGCCAAACCAGTTTGGGGGCCACCACTTACCCCAGCACCGTGGCACAGGTCCCCCCACCACACCCCACACTTGCTGGGGGCTGCCGAAAGGGGACCCCTGGCAGTGCCTGGCCCAGGGCTGGAGGCTGCCAGGACCCTCCACAAAGCCACTGCTGTCATGTGTAGCCTGTTCTCAGCCAGGGGCTGTTGGGAGGCTCCTGTGCTCCCTCTGCCCTCCACAACCCCTTTGGTGGGGGGCAGCCCCTCAGTGAGGCCACTCCAGGCTGGCATTTGCCTCTGCACCCTGGACAAACCCCAACGCTTTTGCAGTGTCCCCGCAGGGCAGGGAGAGCCAGGGCTGATCCTCCAGGAGTGGGGAGCTGCCTGCACCCTGCTGTCACCTGGGGCTTCAACATCCAGCCCAGGAGAGGCTCCCTGTGGCTCCTGCAATCCCCATGATCCCTGTGTCATCCCATAGCCACAGCTCAGCCACCACCTGAGAAACAAACCCTCCGGGGCTGTGCTGCTGGCCCTGCCCCAAGCAGACACCATCAGCCAGCCCCAAACCATCAGCATCAGTGGGGATGGCACTGGTGCCACCAGTCCCTCCCAACACCAGCAGCAGCTCTGGGTTTGGCTGGGCCTAGTGCCCGCTCTGATGCTGGTGGCTTTTGGAGCTCTCCCGGCTGGGAAGCTGCTGGAAAAGCTGTGCCTAAGGCCAGGCAGGTTTTGGGATGCAACTGGTGGCCTGGGGGGCCATGGGGCCACCCGCTCTCGCCCAGCCACAGACCAGCTCCCGGCGCAGCAGGCACAGCCCTCACCCACAACAAAGCACTTCCAAAGTGCTGGAAAAAGCAGGGAGCAGGGCAAGGAGAGGGGAGAAACAACTGCTGCCTGCCAGGACAGTCCCCTCCTGGCAGATCCTGGGGCCAAAGGGACTGAATCTGGGATAAAAAGCCCACAGACCGCAGCTGTTTGCTGATGGCACGTGGGTGGCTGAGCCATGCCCACCCTCACCCCAAATTCTGGAGATGCTCCGAGCGAGCCCGGGGGGATGTGGGGGAATGAAACACTCGAGGGGAAACTCCGAGGCTGTTACAGCTCTCCCAGGGGAGCAGCCCAGGGGATCTGAGGGGACAGGGTGACTTGGAGCCCTTGGTAGGTGGGACACAACAGAACCCCCGAGGTGCCACCACAGCCGGGCATGGCCACGGGGAAGCACCAGCGCAGAGCTGGGGCACCGGCGGGCACGGACAAGTGTGCCAGAGCAGGCAGGAGCACACGGAGCCACTCATGGCTCCCCCCTGGCTGCCCTGCCCAGGGCAGCCCCCCATGGAGCCTGTGGGGTGCCGGAGGCTGCCCGGGTGGAGCCCAGGTGTGGGGCGGAGGCTCAGCAAGCCCGGACATGCGGCCGGGCATTACACAGGGTGCCTCCTCCTCCTTCTCCTCCTCCCAGCACAGAACGCTGCTGCCTGCTGCTGCCTGCTCTCACCACGGGGAGGGGACCCTTAGGGACCAAGGGACAGAGGCCAACCGGCAACCCTGCCCAGGTGTGGGAATGATGGAGCAGAGGGAAATCCCAGCCAAGACATTGATTTTATTTTTTTAAGAATAAAAAAAAACCAAACCCAAACAGACAAAACTTCCTGAAAACAGCTTCCTACCTTATAATTTCACAGAAATTAGCTTGGAAACGTCATCTGCCTGTACCTGCTGCAGGCTCTGCCCTATCCCCACCCCAGCCCAGCCTCCCCTGGGGCTCTGCCCCCCACCCACATTATGTCCCCAAATGCAGGGCACAGCCAGACCCTCCTTCCCTCCACAGGGGTTCCACAGGTCCTGGAAGGGGAGCAGGAGCATTGGGGCAGCCCCAGTGGGTTCAGGGGCCCCCTCACAGCTCACCAGCCTGACATAGGGATGAGGTACTTGGTATTTTGGGAGGGACAACAGGAAAGGGGCTGCAAAGTGAGCTCCAGTGGGGATCCTGGGTGCCACTATTCCACTTCCATCATCCCCAGCCTGGCACAGCCTCCCAGGACCCAGCACAGCCCCCGGAGACCCGCTGTCCCAGCACAAAGGAGTTAATAAATTCATTGCTGACTAAGAAATTAGACCCTTAAGAAAACAAACACCACCCACCTCGGCCCTCCCCGCTCCCCCTTCCCCAGGATAACTGCAGTGGGTGCTGGGGTGCCCTCCGTGCCAGCACCGGGGTGTGGCAGTCGGGGACAGGGGGGCACCAGGGTTTTTTGGCTATGGGCCAGGCTCAGGTGCTATTCCTTGGAGGGCTTCTTGCTGCGGGCGTTCCACATGCCGCGCTTGGAGTGGTAGTAGTGGTAAAAGTTCCTGAGGCGCAAGCGCTCCACCTCCAGCCCACTCTGGAGCACCCTGTGGACGGAGGGACGGGGCTCAGGGACGGACGGACGGAGGGACGGGGCTCAGGGACGGACGGACGGAGGGACGGGGCTCAGGGACGGACGGACGGAGGGACGGGGCTCAGGGACGGACGGACGGAGGGACGGGGCTCAGGGACGGACGGACGGACAGAGGGACGGGGCTCAGGGACGGACGGATGGACGGAGGGATGGGGCTCAGGGACGGAGGGACGGGGCTCAGGGACAGACGGACGGAGGGACGGGGCTCAGGGACGGAGGGACGGAGGGAAGGGGCTCAGGGATGGACGGACGGAGGGAAGGGGCTCAGGGACGGACGGGGCTCAGGGATGGATGGACAGAAGGATGCAGCTCAGGGGATGGATAGACAGAGGGATGCAGCTCAGGGGATGGATGGACAGAGGCATGCAGCTCAGGGGATGGATGGACAGAGGCATGCAGCTCAGGGGATGGATGGACAGAGGCATGGGTTCAGGGGATGGATGGACAGAGGGATGGGGCTCAGGGGATGGATGGACAGAGGAATGAAGCTCAGGGGATGGATGGACAGAGGCATGGGCTCAGGGGATGGATGGACAGAGGGATGGGGCTCAGGGGATGGATGGACAGAGGGATGGGGCTCAGGGGATGGATGGACAGAGGGATGGGGCTCAGGGGATGGATGGACAGAGGAATGCAGCCCAGAGGATGGGGGGACAGAGGAATGCAGCCCAGGGGATGGATGGACAGAGGAATGCAGCCCAGGGGATGGATGGACAGAGGAATGCAGCCCAGGGGATGGATGGACAGAGGGATGTGGCCCATGGATGGCTGACCCTGCTCCCTGGGGGCTCAGGGGTTGCAGGACCCCCACGCTCACCTGTCCAGGAGCTCCCAGTCCTCCCCGCCCCAGCGGTCCCGGAACTCCTCCGTGTTCATCCCTCCCACGCGGTCAAAGTCCGACTTGTAGATGCCGAAGAGGCCAAAACCATTCACCTCCCAGTAGCCTGGAGGTGGGGGGAGCAACGAGGTGAGAGGTGGAGGGGACCCCCAAATGCCCACACCATCCCCTCTGGGCTCTCCCCAGCACCTGGGAGCCATGGGGATTCCCCATCCCAAGCCCTCTTCCCACTGTGAGTCCATCCCCTTCACTGCCACCTCCCGAAGGGGTGCTCTGGGTGACAGCCCAGTTTTGAGGGGCATCACACCCAGCACACCTCGAGCACCCTTAGGCTTGGAATCCCACCTTGCCCGAGCAAAGCAATCCCGTTCTCCCCCACATCCGAGCCCGGCTGTATCCAAACCCTGCACCGCAGTGGCCTTGGGTGGGCAGGGGATGTTTCCCGGCTGGAAAGGGGTCCTGGGTGAGGATCAACACACCATTGGGCTCCCGGGGGGAGCTGCCACAGCTCAGCCTCATGACGATGGGTGCATAGGCCAGCTTCCCTTCCACGCAGTGCTTCCGGATGCTGTCCAGGATGTTGGGTGGGAAATGGATGTGCAGGTCACAGAGGAACACGATGCTGTGCTCATCCTATGGGAGGGGCAGACACAGGTGGGGGGAATCAAGGCACAACAGCCCCAGGAGAGAAGCCACTGCCAGAGCTGGTCCCTGTCCCCACTCACCTCCACCATGTCCACACCGGCCTGGAGCCCAGCTGAGCGCTCGAAATTCCCAGTGCGCCGCAGGTACTGGAACCTGGGGAGAGAGGACAGGGCAGGTAGCACTGGAGACAGACAGGGACACAGCCAGGAGGGGGACTGAGACCACCAGTGTGGGGAGGGGCCTTCTCAGTAAGGGCCAGGTGCTACAGCTCACACTAAGGGTCCCCCTGCAGAGTCACAGGCTCCTGAATCCCCAACTCCGTGTGGAAAACTAGCTTGAATGCCCAAAAACGAGGAGGAGGGAAGGAGCTGTGCGTGTGGGGAGGGAGCAGCAGATTGTGCGAGCACCTGTCCCACCGTGGGGAGCCCCGCAGACCCCCCGAGGCTGCGGGCCAGGACCCGTGCGGGGGGTTACCGGGGCAGCCGGGCGTCCTGCAGGGCCTTCTCCACATCCATGTCCTCGCTGTCGAAGTCCACCAGGATGACGTTGAAGTTGGCGTCCCTCGTAGCCCCGTAGAGGCCGGCCATGTCCGAGATGAACTGCTGGACCCACCGGGCTTGGTTCTTCACTGCCAGAGACACGGCCCTCAGGCTCACGGCAGGGGGGGCTCCCAGAGCACCCCCTTCCCCGGGCAAACCTCGTCCTACTGCCACCTACCCGGCACCACGAAGTGCACCATGACGTCCTGCCTCCAGCTGAGCCGCAGGGGCCGGCACAGGACGGGTTTTCCATAGAGGATGCTCCAGGCACTGGGCTGGGGCTCGGTGGCCCCCAGGGCCAGCCCGTCGGGGTTGACCTCGGCGCTGTCGTCCTGCTTGCCCTGGTGCAGGAGGACGTAGACGTACTCGGAGAGCCGCACCGTGCGCTGGCCCCGCTCCGACAGCTCCAGCTCCAGCAGGTACCGGTTGCCCCGGGCTGTATCCCGGCGCTTCTCCACGTTGATGATCCTCAGGAGGGTGTAGATGCTACAGGGAAAGGAGAAACCTTGAAATTCCCGTCACCCTGAGCTCCGCTTCCCCTGATCCAGGACCCACCGCCCAGCCTGGCGGGGCGCAGGCTCAGCCCCCCAAACTCCTGCTGGCACCCCGCTCCCTCCGTACCCTCCGTTCTTCTCGTTGAGCCTCTCCATGTACTGGGCCACCACATCCACCACCTCGCTCTCGCTCAGCTGCAGGTTGCCCGACACGTTGCAGCGCAGGTCGTTCCAGTCGGAGCGCAGCAGCTCGAAGTCCACGGAGCTGACGCTGAACGTCCGCTGCCAGTTGATGGAGTCCTCCAGCCAGCCCTGCTGCAGCTCCCCCGCCTCGTAGGAGTAGTCAGACACCTCTTCCTCCTCCTCCTCCTCCTCCTCCTCCTGGCCCTTTCCCTCCTCCTGCTGCGACGCTGTTGTTTCCGACATCTTCAGGAAGGATGTCACCCGCGTCCCCTCGGAGCGCGCGGCCTCGGAGGAGTTGTAATCGGCGGTGGCCGCTGTCCTGCCCGGGGCAGGGGTTGTGTCTTCGTGGGTCTCCCTGCTGAAGAGCCCCTCAGTCCCCAGGGCGAGGAGGCCGGGCAGTGCCCGCTGCTTGGGCGGCCGATCCCACCTCCTGCTACCTTTCCGCCTGGCAGGGTCCCTCTCCTTGGAGATGTTGCTCAGGAGCCAGGGGCTCCGGCGGCCGGGGACGGCTCGGAGCTTGCCAAGGGCAATGGGATGCTTCTGAGGGGTCCTGGAGCGGAGGTGGACTCTCTTTAGAGGCTTTGGGTGCAGGAAGATGCCGGGGAAGGCTGGCTCCTGGGCGGGGGCTTTGCGCTTCCTGGGCTGCAGCCGGGTCACATAGACCTTCTCCTGGGCTTTCCGAGGCTTCTTGTCCTCGCTGGGAGCCGCCGGCCTGCTGGGACCCGGCGTTTTGGCTTTGCCACCAAAGATAGGCACGGAGAGGTGGGGCTGGAGGCTCAGGGCCCCGCCGTGCTTTGGAGACGCCGGCAGCCCCAGCTCATCCTCCTCGTCCCCGCCGGGCTCCTGGGGCAGCCAACGGAGTGCCCGTCCCGGGCCTCGTTCCGGCGTGGCATCCTCCTGGCCATGGGGATCCTGGAGGGACACCGGTGGGCTGGAGGTGCTCCACATCCCCAGCTGCCCAGGGGTGCCCACTTCGGCCCGTGCCCGGCCCCGCTTCCGTCGGAAGCTGTAGTAGTCCAGGTCGTCTCTGTAATCCCCAGTGACCAGCAGGGGATCCTTCCCTTTGGCTCCGGGTGCCGGCCCAAAGCTCTGCTCCTTGGCCTCAGGAGGGGGGTCTGTGGGCTCGGGGCTGTCCACTCCTTCCTCCTCATCCTCGAGGAAATCTGGGGAGCGAAGGCAAAGATAAACAGCCTGCGGCCAAGACAAGGAGGCAGAGCTTGTTCCCAGCAGAAGAGGAACCTACGAGTGGCTGAGGTGAGGGGACCAGAGCTGGGGGCACCAGGGGATACCCTCCGGGACTACCAGGGGATGCCTGTTACCCTCCCCAAACCTCAGCTGCATCTTGGCACCAATCCTACTTCATCTGGGAGCAAACCCGACCTGCCAGGGCTTTGCCAAGCTGCCAACTAACCAAGGCAGGCTCTGAACAGCCTCTGGCTTCTCCACGAGCACCCCCAGGCTCCATGGACACCCCCAGACTCCACACTGGGTCCAGTCCTTGCTGCCCACTGCCCAGGCCAACCCCGGAGATGTGGGTACACAGCTTTGGGGGAGCAGGGAGAGCAAATCCCAATCAAGTGTCCCGCTTCCCACATCCCACAGTGCTCTGTGGCCAAGCCAGGCAGGATGCTCAGAGGGATGGTCAGAGGGATGCTGCTCCACATGGCCCTGCCCTCCTGGAGCCCCCAGCACCGCTGGATGATCCCGATGAGCCGCAGCTCCGAGCGGACGGGCTGCTGGGAGCTCGGCCCCGTGCCCGGCAATCCCACTGCCGGGGGTGGGTGGGGGGTGACTCACTGTCAGGGCTGAGGAAGAGAAACGCTCGGTGCCGCGGATCCTCCTCCTCCTCATCCATCTTCATGTACTTATAGAACCCAAACCTGGGGACGGAGAGGGAAGGTGAGGGCCCGGCGGGAAGGGAGGAGCGCGTCGGCTGCCAAGGGAGCTGGGGTTCCCAAATCCGGGAGCACTGCCAGCACTCAAGCTGCTACGTGCCTGGGAGATGGGGAAAGAGCCAGCCTGGGGCAGCCCTTCCACGAGGGACAGGGCTTGGGGACACACAGCTGAGGACGCATCATCTCAGTGCTGTTGACATCAGCCCCCTCCGTGTACCACCCCAAAATTCCAGTCCAGAGCACCTACTTTTCCAGGTAGAGGGGGGATTCCCTGTAGAAGCACTTGTTCTCTGTCTCCATGTGAGTGAGGCGTGTGTAGTCGTTGGGGTACACAAACGAGAGGTAGACCTGGGGAGGCAACCGTGCTGTGTCACCCCAATTCGGGGACCCAAGGCCACCACTGTGGCCCCCCAACACCTCAAACACCCCACAGGGTTTTAACTCCAACCCTCTCAGGCCAGGCTGGGGAAGCTCAGCCTGGCCCTCCAGCGAGGAACACTTTCTCCTGGATTTTAAGCGGCTGGAAACACCCCTGCCCTGGGCTCTGGCGTGTCCCCGTGGGAGTGTGACCCCGTCCCCGCCGCAGGGAGACACTTACGAACTGCAGGCCCTGGTAGCGGGCGATGGGGAAATCCTTCACCACGTAGGTGGGGCTGTAGGCACAGGGCACCAGCACGTTCTCCACACGGGAGGCCTCAATGGCAGGGGCTGTGGAGAAGTGGGTGCAGCTCATTCCCAAGCCGTGCCCAAGCCACTCCAACGAGCCCCCCACGGAGCCCAGCAGACACCTCCGCCCAAGAGATGGGCAGAGCAATGATCCAAGTGCTCACGGCACCCAGGTCCCGCCTTTTTCCTCCCCCGAGCCCCCCCGCCCCTAGGAATCGGCAAGGATCCGTTCCCAGGCACTTACTGAGGAAGAAGGTGTCCCTGGGGTCAGACTTGAGCATGTCGGCCCCGTGCTCGTCCTGCTGGGCCTCCCAGAGGTGGCTCCCGCTGTGGCTGGCCAAGGTCTGCGGGATGTGCTCCACGTGGTTCATCTTCAGGGACGACTCATCTGCGGGAGAGGGCAGGGGCTGAGCTCCAGGGGCACAACGGGAGCGTCCTCCACGGTGGCCCTTCCCAATCTCTCCAGCGCTCCCACCAAGAGGGTTGGGAGCACTGTGGATTCCTCCTGCTCCGGGGAAGCCGATGCTGCCCTCCCCTCCCAGCCATCTCGCAGACCCTGTGACTAATCAGCCTAATGATTATTGCATCAGCTAACGAGGACAAGGGCACAGCCTGATCCCAGCCAGGCCACCCAGCCCCGAAAACAAGGGAACACTCCAGGCTTTAACCCCCAAGGACACAGGGATTCAACCACGGATGTCCTTCCCTGCAGAGGTGCAGGTAATTGCAACAGGAGCTGCTTTGCCTCCTCTCCAGGGATGAGGGTGCCATGTCACCCTTGGCCATCAACCAGCCCCCAGGCTCCCACGGGAGCTCACCCTGCTCCGGTCACCTTGGCCATGCTCCAAGCTTCCTCCCATGGCTGCTCCCTTCCCAGGAAGCCCTGCCTGCTGCAGAGCCATGGGGAAGCAGGAGCCCCCTCCCTGAGCCCCAATTTCTCCTGCCTGGGGCAGGGAAAGGCTTCCCAAATGTGCCCCTACAGCTGGCTGAAGCTGGGCTGGAGCCCCTGGAAAAGCATGAAGGAAGGAACAAAGGAAGGAAGGAGGGAAGGAACCGTGCCTGCTGCTGGCAGCCCTCACACCACAGGGATGGGCTCCCCATGAGTGACCTGGCTTTACCCCAGGGTGCTGCTGGATCCACAGGAACTGGAAAGCAGGAAAGAGAAGCGGAAAGAGCCAGTGCTGATGGACAGCGGTTGGAGAGGGGGATTTATCTGCACGCCATCCATCTCATGGGCACTTGCATCAGCACCACCAGCACCCCTCATCCCTCTTTTCCCCATGGATCCTGCCTGCCCTCTCCTCCTTATTGACACCTTCCAGAGCAGGAATGATGACCACTCGGAGCACTGGGGCAGGACCCATCCATCAAGCCCTTTCCCGCTGCCAGGGCAAGGGCAGGAAGCAGAAGATCTATAGATTTAATTAAACCCTGCACCATCCATCCCCAATTACGTGACAGCTCCTCATAACTCAGGGCCAGGCCCGGGAGCCAGTGGGATCTTGGCAGCTGGGATGAAGCTGGAGCACTGGCAGGGCTGTGCTTCCATGGTGTGTTGCCTCCACATCCCATTTTTAGGAGTCTCAGCTTGCTTACAGCATCAACCCTACCCACCACAGCCCTTGCATCCCTCCTTACACTCAGCAAAAGCTCGGGGTGGGGGAGGTGGTTCAGAGGCTGAGATCTCCCTCCAGGATCCAATTTCCCAGGCTCCAGGCTCTGGTGCCATCTCTCCCAGCTTCCAGCACATGCAGCCCCTGGAAAGCTTGCTGGCTGTGGCTGCAGGAGGCACCTGGCCCTTACCTGTGTACAGAGAGATGTAGGAGGAGTCGATCACCTCAAACTTCAAGCTGGGGAGGAAAACTCGCCACTGGGGAAAAATAAAAGGAGACAGGGAATGAGCGGGAGGGTGGCGGGGGGGGGGGGGGGTCGGGATGCAGCTGCCCATCCCTGGCATGTCAGGGTGGGTCCTCCCTGTCCACAGCCTTCAGACACTTCCCTGCAGAGGAGGAACAAGGGAGAGGACTGATCCTGCCCCACTGCCTGCCGTTACCCAAAGGGGTTTGGGATTAGCAGGAATCCCGGTGTGGGGGGAAGGCTCCCAGGGGCGGGATACAGGCTCACGTCGCTTCCCTCTGGGATTGCTGCACGGCCACCCATGGAAGGACACCTCTCCTCACTCCAGTGCTTCATAAAGGCTTGATTGAAGAGGGTCTTCAGAGCTGACTGCCCTGATTTAACTCCAGCATTTCAAAAGCCAGTCTGGAGCCTTTGTCGGGACAAGCCCTTCAATACCCCCGGGGAGAGACACATCAGGGTCCTGCTTTTGTTGTGGATGTTGTTTGTTGTCTCTTTGTGCACAGCTGAGAGGTTTATCTGCAGGGCTGAAAGGCTTCGCTCCCTCCCTCCAGCAAAAACATCCCATCTCAAAAACATCTCCCCCCCCCAGTCTATTTGTTTTCCCCATTATTTGTTTTCCCCTCCAAGAAATGCAGATCTTATCGGGATGGAGGAGATGGGGAGGAGGGAGGCAGCCAGCGAGGAAGGGGTGTTGTCGGCCTCCCCGACGCTTTGCTGGCACCGGTTTGACTCCAGTGATTAATGAGCTCTTGGGAGAAAAGAAACCTTTGCTAACGAGCCAACATCTTCCCCTCCCACCAGCCCCAACCCCTGACACACGCTCCAGGCTTTGCCAGGGCTGCGCTGCCAAGGCAGGCAAGCTCAGATTTGAAACTCATGGTATTCCTAAGGGGAGAAAGAAAACAGGGACGTGCTCGATCATCTCGGCCACCTCCCCCACCGCTGACCCCGAGATGCAGCCAGCAAGGTGGGACCTGCCTGCTCCTGATCTCCTTGCCCACGGGAATGGGCTCAGCCCACAGGGACCTCCGCCCTCTGCCAGCCCTTCGGCAGAGGCCAAGGAGGAGGGATCAGGGATGGGAATGGCCACACGATCCTGGGAGTCCCGTCACTGCTGGAGCCTGCAGCAAAGGGGCTGCTCCCTTGGCATCCGTGATGGGAGCACAGGGGAGGGACAGCAGGGTCCTCAACTCCCACCAGGAGGAAAAGAGAACAGCAGCTCATGTGTTCCAGCACAGGCTGGAATAGGCAGGGAAACAGTCAGCAACACTGCCTCTGGCAGCCACAGGAGGGGGAAAATCGTGGCTTTGCTCCAGCATAAAGCACTTTAAGGCACACCAGGAAAAGCCCTGGCACTGGCTCTTGACAGGATCAGTCCTGAAATTTACTCACCCCAACTTCCACGTGGTCGGAGCCCCGGTCGTCCTGCTTGTGGAGCAGCTCAAAGTAGTAGCGCCGGGAGGACATGAGGCTGCAGGGGAGGGGACACAGAGGTCACGTCCCCTCAGGGAGCCCTGCCAGAGGGGACATCCTGGGACACCCTCCCTGTCCTGCCCACAGGTGAGTGAACCTTCCTGGAGAGCTGAGGTGGGTCCCTGCTCCCCCATCCCACTGCTGAGGAGCTTTGGGAGATCAGGGGGGACATCAGGTGGTCTCCTCCTTGTCACCTGCAGCCCCCGGCACCTTCAAACCACGGATTTGGGGTCCAGCCCAGCCCCCACAGGCCTTTTGGGAAGGGACCACGGCCAGGGGCTCTTCCCAGGGAGGAGTCAGTGCTCAGAGCCAGCAATCCCATCTGCCCAATTCCATCCCCATGGGATGGGCAGCGGGATCAAGGGCACACTCACCGCAGGGGCTTGGAGACTTGGGAGCTGAATTTGGTGAACTCTCCCGGCGCCGTCCACTCGGTGCCAAGCTGGGAAGGAAGGAGCAGCGTGAGAGCACCAGGACACCACCCCAAAGCCCACCAGCTTCCCATTGTAGGAGCCGACACCAGGAAAATGCAGGAGCAAACATTAAATCTCTTATTCTGGGACATAAGCTGGTCTTTGGCAGCTCCAGCCAGGATAGGACCAAGGGGCAGATGGTCCTTTAGAAGCCAAACCAGGCCTGGTCAGGGGCAGGGAAGGGGCCAGGCTGAAATAGCCTGGCATTCCCTTTCCCCTGGAGCAGGGAAAGGCAGGGAGGTGCCACTGACAGCACATACCTTGCCCACGAATGCAGCCAGCCGGGAATTGGAGGGACTGTCGTCAGAGCTGAGCCAGAACTCTGAGTTGTCATCCGATGCCACAGAAAACTGGAAATCCCCTGCAGAGAGCCAAGGAGAGGGTTGGCACGGAGGGACACAGGGACTCTGGTGGCATGGGCTCAGTCCCAGTGCCTCGTGGGGAGATGGGGAAACTGGGATGGATGGATGGATGGACAGAAGGGACGGAGCCACACCCAATCCCACATGATGGCTCTGTCCTGGATGGGAGCAGGGCTTCATCACCTCCCTTCAACACAACCAGGGAAAAGGGTCTTTGTTCCCAAAAAACCCTGGGAGCCACGGTTTGAAGACTGTCTCCAAAAGCCTTTCCGTCCTCACGTGGCTCAAGAAGGAGGAAGGAGGCAGCTTTTCCACATCACTGCACGGGAGGAAAGGCCAAGCTCCACCACTCACCATCCTTGAAGGGGTGGATGTAGCCAAAAATCCTCAGCCCGTAGTTCTTCCACTTGGGTGACACCGCCAGCTTCTTCACCGTGGTGCGGGTCTGCGGAGGAGGCAGGCAGGGAGCCATGGACACTCCATGCCTTGCTCCCACACCACCCAGCCCACCTCCTCTGTGCCAGCCTGGGGTCCCTCCCACCTCCTGGCACAGAGGGGACGTGGAGGTCCCATCACCACCTTCCATCCCTGCTCTGCTTGGAATCACCAAACCCCACAAGCAAAGGTCTCGAGGACCAGTGGAGACCCAGCAGCAGCCAGGGAGGGATGGGTGGGCCCCTCCCTCCGACCCATCATCGCCTGGCCCGGGACTCACGTGGGGAAAGAGTGGGAAATGGAGGTTCTTCCTCAGGTGCCTCACGGCCCCACCGCACCAGTCCTCAAAGACGTGCAAGTTTGCCTTCCCCTTGTACTGTGGGAAAAGAGAGGGAGGTGAGCAGGAGGTCCCTCCCCCTCCTCCAGCACCTCCTTGGCTGCTCCCTGTCCACCTACCTGCTCATTCCAGGGCAAAGCTTGCTTGGTCAGGTTGAGTTTGGGGTGGGTGGTGGCTCGGTCGGAATGTTGGCCTCTGGAAAACCAGCCATCCACATCCTGCCCATCGTTCTGCCAAGGAAGCAGGGGGAGAGGTGAGATGGAGGGTCAGGGCCAGCCTGGCCGTGCTGCAGGGTGTCTCCATACCATCTGTGGTGAGGCCCTGGCACGGGCTGCCCAGAGAATTTGTGGCTGCCCCATTCCTGGAAGTGTCCAAGACCAGGCTGGATGGAGCAACCTGGTTTAGTGGAAGGTGTCCCTGCCCATAGTGGGGGAGTGGAACTGGATGGGCTCTAAAGTCCCTTCCAACCCAAACCATTCCGGGATTTTAAGATCTAAACATCTCACTTTGGATGTTGAACATGGCCAAAACAAGGTGAAACATTTCACAGCTCACAGCAAAGGAAAGCAGGAGGAGGCACAAAAATATTGGCAAGGTGTCCCAGGCAGCAGTTTCAAAATGCTCCAGCTCTCCTTGTTTCCCTTCCTCTGCCGAAACTTCTCCAAAACAGTGAGTTTTCTGCTCATCTAAAATGTTTGTCTGGTCTGAGGGGCTGCTGGAAATGGAACATTTTGGACTCCATCTCCAAAAGAGCAGAGGTGATCTCTGTGTCCTGAGCAGTGGAAGCAGGATGTCTCTCCACTCCCTCTCTTCCTTTAAAGATGATTAGGTTAATCCCATTGCTTGTGTCTTGTAATTTAGAGGGATTAAGTGAGCATTCACCTACCCCCAGCTTGCTGAGAGGGTGACAGGTGGCAAGGAAGAGCCAGGCACTTCTGGAGCCCCTCCAGAGCATCCTCCTCTTCCTCAGCCCCCCCAGAGTATCCTCCTCTTCTACAGCCAGGGAAATAATTAGCCAAGTGCCTAAATAAACTCATTAATGTCTCGGAGGAGGGAGCGGTGCCCTTGGAAAATGTTCCGGGGGAGGTTTTTGTGCCACACTCACTGGAAGGATTCGCCCTCCTCCCAGGAAAAGCTGAGATGTGATCCCTGCTGTGCCCTCCATCCTCACCCAGCATCAGCCTGGGCCTCCTCCAGGCACCTCGGGCTCCCCCTTTGTCCTTCTGTCCCCCATTTCTGAGGAGCAGCAGCAGCTCAGCAGCGTTGGGATGGGGCAGGGGACACCCCATGACTTTCCCCTCCCACCTTCCCACCTGGCTGCCCTGCCCTGAGGCCTTTAGGTGACAACTGGTCGGGCAGGGGCTTGGTGACACGTTGGGGGATGAATGGACAGCAGGGTGTCTTCGTGGCTACAATTCCAAGTGCCTCCTGGGCTGTAGGCAAGGAGAGATCTCCCCTCCAGCCTCTGTTTGGAAGCTCCACTTGGGCTGTACTGGGCCCAGTCCGGGGCTACCCAGTCCAGGATAGAGGTTGGCAGGATGGAGCAGAGGACACAGGAGAAGGTGGTTTTGCCCAGCAAAGCTGGAATTGCAGAGCAGACGAAGCCAGACCCTTCTCAGGGGGAGCCTAGTGACAGGGCAGAGGCACGTGGAGCAGGGTACGGGAGAGTTGGTGGGATATCCCACCCAGTTCAGGGGGATACTGGGGGGTTTTATCCACCGTGAGGGCTGATGGGCAGAACCAGAGGCTGTACCCTCCCAGTCCTCGGATCCCCTCAGCTGGACAAGGCTTGGAGCACTCTGCTCTCGGACCGGTGACCTCCACATTCCCATTCCCATTCCCACCCCGCGCTCCGCTCCCTGTTACCATCGGATCCTCCTCGCGGCTCTCGCTGGAATCCTCGGCTTTCCTGCGCCGCGCCGGGGCTGCCGCCGGCCTCCTGCCAGGATCCGTCACCTCCCCCGGCCTCTCGCCATCTGGGTGGGAGCAGAGGAGGGGTCAGAGCACGGCCCCCCGCCCCAGCACCGCTCCTCTCTCGGGGACACCCTTCTCCCTGGCACTGGGAAGGGCAGGCGCTGGCACCGCCCGCTGCTCCCAGGGGACCGGGACACGGAAAGGGGGGTGACGCTGGGGGGCTCTGGCTGCGATTCTCCTCATTACATTTGCACTAAGCAGCTTTGCAGCAGCTCAGCAGCAGGTTTAATTACACCCCGCCCGCAGCTCCCGGTCATTTACGTTAAGAGATGCCGGGATAAGCTCCCGAGGGTCTCACTCCCCATCCATCCTCAAGGATGCATCCCAGCTCCCTGCCCCTCCAGCCCCCAGCTCTCCCGCAGCATCCCACAGCTCTGCCCAGAGCACACCGGCCCCGAACCCCCAGACACGATCCCCCCAAAC
This sequence comes from Manacus candei, assembly GCF_025592945.1. Taxonomy (NCBI): domain Eukaryota; kingdom Metazoa; phylum Chordata; class Aves; order Passeriformes; family Pipridae; genus Manacus; species Manacus candei. Next base: position 3,572,272 of record NW_026138057.1, read on the forward strand.
CACCTTCCCCCCCAGCACCGCGTTAACGCCGAGCCCTCGCTCCTCAGCCCCGGCGGCTTTGTCACCGTGCGCTGTGCTGATCATCCCCAACCTCCGACTGCCCCCCGCAGCTCCCGCCCCTTTTCCTTGGGCAGGGAATTTTAAACCAGCCCCCTCCCCCCAAAAGAATGGTGCAGACTTGGAAAAGACATTAGTTATTTGGGGGGGAGGGCACGTCCTCTTTGTCTGCCGTCCCAAAACCCGGTGGGACGGAGGGAGACGGCAGTTCAACCAGCGCTGCCGGCGCACGGCTCGGCCCCACAGTTCAACCCGCAAGAGAGGGAAGCTCCAGCCAATGCTCGGAGAGGTGGCTGTCCCAAAGCCACCGCCACAAGCACCTGTGAGCCCCCCCCCCCCCCCAAAAACCAGCCACCCCCATATGGCAATGAGGGGGAGCCCCAGATGCACCGAGCAGTGACCCCGGCCATGGGCATCGCAGAAAAGGGGTCACCGACCCCCTCCCAAGGGTCTGGTGCTACGTCCCCATCCCTCCACACACTCCTTCCCCCCATCAGCAAGTCGTGGGGCCTCCCACCTCTCAGACTGGAACAGCCTCAGCAGCTGCCACAGCCGAGGAGGGGCTCGGAATGCCCGGAGCCCCCCACCACACGCCTCCCACGCCATTAGTATTCCAGTGGCTGCACAGCCGGCGTCTCCTTGGAGATGGCAGCACAAATCCCATCCCCACGGCAGGGACAGGAAATTAAGCTCTAAAGCCCCTTCTTCTGCTCTCGGCCATTCTTCAGCCGCTGGCAACCCCGACCGGCTCCTGGCAGCTCCCCCGGCCACTCCCTCCCCTCGCCCAGCTCCATCCCTGCATCCTTCCTCCCTCCGCGAGGAGGGTGATGGGGAGCAGGCAGGACTGGAGCCAGCACTCATCTCCTCCACTCCCAGACTCCCCATCGCTCCTAGGATGCTCCTGCCGCCACAGGCAGGGGAATTAAAGCCGATCCCTGGCTGTGCTGAGGCTGCAGACGCTGCTGCTCCACAGACATTCCCCCCGATGCTGCTCTGTGGATTAATCACGGCCACGAGGAGTTCAACGCTCCCAAGGGACCTGCCCGGGGGTGGGATGCAGCCCTGGCTCTGTGGTACCCACACAGGGAGTCTCTCCCAGCCTTGGAGGAGATAAGCCTGTCTCCCATGGGATTCGCCAGCACCATCCCTGGCTGCATCCACAGGGATGCCTGGATGTGTCCACCTCACCTCATGCTCCTCCAGGCACCGTGCTGGGACTGGGCCCAGCTGCAAGGCACTGGAGGAGAGAGCTGGGGGAAGATTGTTGGATATAAACTAGAGCAAAGGGAGGAAAAGCCACAAGGTAATCCAGGCTGGGCAGGCACATCCTTGGACCCTGCTCAGCCCCCATCCCTTCCGAGGGGCTCCCACATCCCGGGAGGAGCGAAAGCACCAGCAAAGCCCCTGGAAAAGCTTCCAGGCTTCCATGTCAACCTTTATTCCCTGGCAATTTAAGCATCAAAGAGGAAAGTGAAGGGCGGCCTGAGCCAAACACCCGACTGCTGGTCAGGCTGTGGGGAACTGGGAACCAGGGAACCAGTGCCATTGGGATAAGGGGTGGGGAAGGGCAGCACCTTGTGCCAACGAGCATCACTGCTCCCAAAACACCTGAGTCCCTTTGGTCTGAACCACAGCCCTGCAGGAGGAGTGGGCCAGGGGGAGGAGAAGAGGAGGAAGAAGGCAAGGAACTGGAAGTGTTCCAGTTCCTCCCAGCATCCTCACAGCCCATGAGCTGTACCCAGCATCCTACAGGAATGCACAGGAGCACTGCTGCATCCATTCCCTCGGCCAGGCTCCCTCAGGGACCAGAAAGGACAGGCGAGGGACGGGGGAAGGTCTGAGGACGAGCAGGGATGCACTGGCTGCAGGATGGAGATGCTCAGGGAGAGAATGGAAGCACTAAAAGCCCTTCCCTGGAGCGACGCTGATGCTTTGGGAGCAGCAAGGAGGGGGCAGGAGGCACAGACCATCGCACGAACCATCTCTGAGTCACAGCAGCCTCCAGACAGGGAGCCAGGGCCAGGATGCTTATCCTTGGGATGAGGCCATGGGCGTGAGGGACCCACATGGGAGATGCCTCCCAGGACAGAAGCAACTCCCCGTTACCGCAACCCCATAACCCAGCTCCAAACCACCTGTGCTGCGCCGGGAAGCACAGAGAGCCTTTCACACCCCACCTCCTGCCTCCCACCTCCTCCTCCTCCTCCTCCCCAGCCCCGAAAACACAGCCCCTTTCTTCCATCGGCTTTCGGAGCCGGGGTTTCTCCTGGCCCCTTTCCAAGCCCTGCGACGGGGAGCGAGGTGACACTTACACCCAGACACAGCTGCAGCAGAGGTGGCAGAAGTGGCAGCGCCTTTGGGGAACCCACAGGTTTCATTTCCAAAATTTTTCCGGCGCAGGCACAGCCTCGGAGCGGGAGCATCCCCGCACAAACCTCCTAACTAGATATTAAGTGATTATAATTAGCCAGCAAGGAATCAATATCACAGACCCCCCCTTCCAGTGCCACAAAAACATGGTGCTGCCCACCAGGAAGAAATCCTGGAGCTGCCAGCAGTGCTGCCCGCTCCATGACAGCCCTCTCAGCTGGAGCGATGGAAATTCATGTGGAATTGCTCTGGCTGGCAAAGGAGCTGCCATAAGACCCCTCAGGCTGACAAACACCTGCCAGGAGAGGTGGCCCCGACACTTCCACGCTTGGCTCAGGGTCCCAAATCCCTCCTGGGCATCGAAAACCCCCAGATCTCCCACATTTCCTTCACTGTGCATCCAGTGCCCTCCAGTGCCCCGAAGTGAGCTGGAGCAACTTCCACAGGACCCTGCCTCCTCCCAACAACAGGGATGATGCTCACTCACAGCACTGAGCACAAAGATTTTCCTTCCTGGGATGCCACCTCTGGAGAAGGTCCCTGTGAAATGCTGGGAATTTTAGGGTGCGTTTCATCCCAACAACATTCCAGCCTCCGAGCTCTGCATTGCCTGTGGGGTCGCAATCCCACTTCCAGCTTTCCAGCCTGTTCCAGCCAGCACCTGGTTTATCTCCACCAGCCCCAGGGGCTTCTAACCTGGCACTGGGACCCCGTGCCAAGGCAGGTCCAGCCAGGGAAAACAGCCTTTCCCAACAGGGATAGGAGAGTGGGGCAATGCCAGGAGAAAGGAAAGCAGCTGCCTCACAAACCCCGCTGCCCTTCCTCTTCAAAGGGCACTTCTCATCCTCTTCCTTCCCTACCTGCTCCCAGCATCCCAGACCAAAGGAATGAACCCCACGGCAGATTGTGGCGCTCCAAACTTCCAATTAAAATCAAAGGATCTGCCAAGACAGATCCCAAAGGGACACGTTTTCCCCCCACAGCTTGGAGAGACACACCTGAGTGTCACCCCAAAACTTCTCCCTCTTGCTTTCCCTGTGTGTGGCAACCCCAAGAACGGGTCCCTTGAGGACAGGGCACAGAGCATCCATCCCATCACTGCCTGGGGATCAGGAGTTTTGGGAGCCCTCTGGACCATGGCAGAGGGGTATCCCTGTTCCCACTTCCCCGGCTCCAGATCATGCTATATCCAGCAGGCAGAGAGAGGCCTGGCTGGGTTTTCCTCCCCAGACAGCCCCGTTTCATCCACAAACTGGCTCCAGCACCCCCAGCACCCATCCTATGCTCAAAACCCAGCTCCAGCACCGCCAACACCCCCCCGCCCCTTGCTGAATCCCAGCCCCACACCCCCACACTAAGAGCCACTTTAGGGTTTCGTTATAATTTTTTCCCCTCTTCTTCTGTCTTTTTTTTTTTTTTTCCCAATCCTTTTTCCTCCCCTTTCCACCTGGTGCACCAGCGTTTCCACCCCATTGGCTCGGAGCTGTTTCCAGCCGGCAGAGCACCGTAATGGCCTCATTATTTCCGATGAGGAATCCGTGTGTTCAATTAGGCAGAGGAGGGTAATTATCTGCTTGGAGAAGATCAGGGAAGGAGGGGGGTGCTTTAGCAGGGACCAGCACAGCTCCCAGCTGAGCCCCTGGATGCTCCAGCTCCACGTGTCACCACCGGCTGGGCTGAGGGGACACGGAGACCCCCGGGATAATCCCCCCTGTGCCTTCGTTGTGCTCCCAACCCCACTTGGCTGGATCTTCCCCTCTTTACACCCCCCAGAGCCACCTAAAAGCCTCGTGCCCTGCACCTGCAGCTTCCAGAGCGTCCAGCTGCTCGCTGACACTCACTTTAATGAGTAATTAACCAGGCAGCACCCCTGGCACAGACAAGCCCTGGCTCACAGTGGCCAAATCCAAAAGTCATCTCCAAACTCCTTTTGGTGCACAGACCCTTGGGGTGATGCTCTCCCCCAAAACTCACCCTTAAACCCTCGCACCAAGCTTTCTCTGTTTCCCCCCCCTCCGGTTATATCTGTTATTCCTCCTTTTTTTTTTTTCCACTCCATTTGACATTTTTCCAACTAAACCACTCCCTGGCTCTCCCTCCTCGGCAGCAGCAGGATGAGGGTCCCTCTGTGCATGGCTAAACCCTTCCCCAGTCTCCATTCGACCCCTTTCCATCACCTCATGTCCAAAGAGGCTCAGTGGGACCGGAGCTCTGGCTTTGCCACACCTTCACCCTGGTTTCAGGCACCCACTGGAAAATCCCAGCGCAAGGAGCAGCGTCTCCCTGGAGTCCTGTCCCAGACAGCTGGGTCCAGCCCTGGCGAGGCCCAGCTTTCCCTGGGGAATCACCCACCTCTCCACAGCCCAGCTAGAGAAGGTGCCTGTGTTCCCCATGGCACACGGCAGCCCAGAGCCATCACCAGGCCTGTGGCAAACGCTGCTGGAGCACCAGGCATTTCCCAAGCCAGGATCCCCCTGTGCCATCCTCGTCCTACGGGCACCTTCCCATCTCCCTCCCCACCTCCCACAGACCCTGCTCTCCCCCAGAGCCGGAGCTGGGGCCGGGCATCTCCTCGCTTCCACAGCAAACCCCGTGGCTTCCCCTTGGAGCATCCCAAGGGGCGGGCTGGGATGCAGGGCACATAGGGAGGAGGTGGGGAGAGCAAGGATAGGCACCTGCCATGTTCAGCACCTGCAAACACCCCGGCACACGGCACTGCTGTGCATCCTCCCTGCAGGAAGAGCCTGGCTCACCCTCGGGCCGCTGCACCCCGACATCCGGAGGGACCCCGATCCATGGTTTTCCCAGCTAGCCATCCACAGGGATGGTGATCCCACGCCATTTCCCCCCCACCCACCCGAGGCTGCTGATCCCGACAAGAGGCCGGACACGGCCCTTCCAAACGCTGGGGACGTGGGATAACCACAGGGACATGGGGTAGCAGCTTGGGGACAGCCCCTCTGGATAACTGGGAACACAGAGCAGTGGCTCGGAGATAACGGGAACACAGGGCAGCCCCCAGGGACAAGCCCTCGGGCACAGCCGCAGGGATAACAGCGGGAACACAGGTCTGGGATAACGGGACAACCCCTCGGGGACAGCCACAGGCACACGGGGCACACTCTGCCCCTTTCCCACCAAGGAGGACCCCGCGGGGAGCCGGGACTCGGCAGCCCCCGGTGCCCCCCCCTCCCTCGGAGACGACGTTCAGCCTCCTCATTTCCTGCCTCGCTCGTTCGCATTATCCCGATTTCCCGATTTTACCACAAAGGCCCGAAAATTTGCAGGATCATCCTCCCGCTCCAGTCGGAAACTTTGGGTTTTCCAGCCGAGAGGCTTCGCCAGCCCCCGGGGGCCGCTCCGACCCACTCGGGAAAAGCCTTTTCCTCCCTCAATAGCCGCTAAACCCCGTTTCCTTCCCATTTTTTTTAGGGCAAAACGGGCTGGGCGAGGTCAGTCCCACCAGGAACGCTACGGCTTAAGTTTCGCCGGGCAAATATTCCCTGCCGCTTTGTGCTTCCCGAGCAGCCCCTGGGGGTCTGGGAGGGGAAAACCCGGGAGCAATTGGGCACGAAGCCGAACCGTGGGGCACCTGCCCCTCCGGTTCATCCCTGCGGAGCATCCCGGAATCCATCCCGGCACTGGCCAAGGTCGGGAGGAGGAAGGAATTTTTTTTTTTTTTTTTACAGTAGAGAAGCACCGGCTGAAAAAGTGTTGGGATGGGATGGGGAGGGTTGGAAAGGGATGGGAACGTTTGGAAGGAAGGGATTACCCCTTCCAGCAGCGACGAGCGGCTATAAATGGCCTCTTTGTCATCGCAGCCAAGGCAGCGGGTGGAAAAATGAGGACGGAGCCGCTCGAGGGGGGACAGTGAACCCCCCGGCCGGTTTGGGGGCCCTCCTGGGTCTCCCCTTCTCCCGAAGGTGCAATGCCGGGGCTCGGAGGCCACGGAGGGGTCCCGCTCACCCCAAACCCACCCGGGTGATGCGGGACATTAAGGCAGCGCTGGGAACGGGGCGTCCCAGTCTTGAGGGGTTGCTCTGGGAGCCCGGCGAGGCGGGGGATCCCACCAGCCTTTGGGGAGGGTCCCCAAACCCCAAGCGCTCTGTGAGTTCAGTGTGCTGGGGGACCCCCATCACCCCTTGGGGACCTTCAAGCCCAAAGTGCTCTGAGAGCCCAGTGGGGCTGGGGGCACCCACCGCCCCTTGGGGACCCCCGAGCCCCCCTCCCCCGAGCCCCCGCTCCGAGAGCCCCCCGGGGCGCGGGGACCCTCCCGTTACCTCTGCCGTAGGCGAAGGGGAGGCGCAGGGCGCGGCCCTGGCGCACCAGGCTGATGTGCAGGTAGGTGAACCAGGCGGCCGAGGTGAGCAGCGCCAGCAGCAGCAGCAGCTTCAGCTGCTTGCGGAGCTTCTTCACCGGGAGCCGCGGCATCCTGCCGCCCGCATCGCCCCCGCCGCCGCCGCCGCCGGGCTAACCCCGGCCCATGGGGCCCCCCGCCCGCCCAGCGCGCACGCTCCGGGCGGGCCGCGAGGGCCGCGGGGCGGCTGCGGCTGCCGGGGCCGGGGGTCGGTGCGGGGCTCGGCGGCCCCGGGCCCGGCCGTGCATCGCCGCGCCCGCGGGGGGAATGAATGGAGCGGGGCGCCGCGAGGCCACGCCCCCGGCAACCGAGCGGCGGCGCCGCCGGCCAATCGCCGCGCCCCGGCGCGGGCCCACCGCCAATGGGCGCCCCGCGGGGGCGGGGCCTGCGGAGGCGCCGCGCGTCTCCACGCCAACGGGCGGCAGCCCCCCGGGGCGCCGCGGGCCGGGCTATGCGGGGCGCGCGGGGGGGGCGGGGATCGTGCACCCCGGGACCGCGTGTCCCGGCCCCGCTCCCGGCTCTGCCCTCGGCCCTGCGCGGCGGCGAGGCGGAAGCGAAAGGGATCTCCGTGCCGCGGGGCCGGAGGGGTCGGCGCGATTGGCGACGCGGGGCTTCGGCGGGGCCGCCCCCCGAGCTCTACCCCCCCCGCAGCGGGGATGGTGCGTTCCCCGGCGGCGGCGGCGGAGGCTGCAGTGCCCGGCTCTGTCCACGGGAGGGCGCGATTCCCGCTCGCCAGTGCGGGATCTGCCGCTTTATGCGGGATCCCACAGGATGGGGTGCGGGGATACCCCGGATCAGCCCCCTGGGTGGGTGCGGGGATACCCTGCATCAGCCCCCTCGATGGCTGCGGGATCCCACGGGATGGGGTGCGGGGATACCCTGGATCAGCCCCTCCGCTGGGTGCGGGGATCCCGCGGGATGGGGTGCGGGGATACCTCGGATGAGCCCCCCTGCTGGGTGCGGGGATCCCGCGGGGAGCAGAATCCCCAGGATCCTCTACACTGGGTGCTGGGACCCCCATGATCCCCCTCGCTGGATGCGGGGATTCCATGGGTGCCGGGATCCCCAGGATCCCCCTCGCGGGATGCAGAGACCCCGGGGGTCACAGCCCTGTGCCCCCCCAGCCGCCTGTGCTCGGCCGGGCTGAGACCGGCCACAACTCACTGCACCGATGTGCGGGCTGGTTCTTCCCTCCGCAACGCAGCGGTGAAAACAATGGAATTTTCCCCCTCCTTTCCCGTTCCACAGGCTGAGGCAGCGGCTCCTCCTCGCTGTAATCAGTTATTACGGGGAAAAATACACTCACGGCTGGGAAAACTAGAGGGCAGCCCTGGGCTGCACTTCTCAGAAACCAAATCCCTGTTTCCAGGACCGGGCTGTCCTTGTTTGGTTTGTTTAAGCACAAACATTCCCGGACTTGCCAGAAAAATGTTATTGCCTCCTTACAGGACGGTGTATCCGGTGGATTCGGGCGCATTAACACAGTTCAAACACTCTCACACCGTAAAGGCTGTTGGTGCAACAGCTGGGGAGGGGGATTTCAGTAAGAGGAAACTCCAGGGGCCATGGAGCTGCATCCCAAGAATCCAAACTGCGGCAGCAGGCGGCTGGGGGTGCCAGAGGGAGGGGCCGGTGCCGTGTGGAGGGGACCCTATTTAGGGTCTGTTCTTCACGCACCCCAAAACGCTCACAGTTGTCCCCAGGTGGCCATCTGGGGGAGGACAAGGACGGGGACAAAATAGGGCCAAGGAAAGAGGAGGAGCAAAGAAGGGGGTACAGAAAGAAGGGGAAAGAATGGGGTAAAGCAGGAGGGGGGAGGAAAAAGCGAGCAAAAAAGGGGGTAAAGAAGGGGCCAAGGGAAGAAGAGGACAACTAAGAATGCGGGGGGGGGGAAAGACAGGGAAAAGAGTGGGGTAAAGGTTGGACAGAAGGAAAGAGGACAAGGAAAGGGGTCAAAAAAGGGGACAAGGAAAGGGACAGGAAAGGAAGAGGACAAAGAAAGAAAAGGGAAAGAGTAGGGTAAAGTGAAAAGGGGGCAAAGAACAGGTAAAGATGAAGACAAGGAAAGAGGGGGGCAAACGAAGGGGCAAAGAAAGGAGAGGGGAAAGGGGTAAAGAAAGGCATAAAGAAGGGGACAAGGAAACAGGTACAGAAAAAGGGATAAAGGAGGGGACGAGAAAAACGGGTCCAGGGTTTTTCCCGCCCTTACCGGGACGTCCGGAGGGGCGGCCTTTTCCCGCCCCATCCTCAGTCTTGAGGAAACGAAACAGCCGTCGGTGAGACCGCCCTAAACCCCCCCTCCCGTGCCACCTCCTTCCTCGACCACGGCGTTTTCCCTGTGCCGCCGCCGGTGTGCATGAAGAGCCTCGGGATGGAGCAGACGCTGCCACCCTACGAGGTGCTGCCCACGGGGGTGAACATGGAGGAGCTGCCCCGGATGAGCACGACCACGACCACGGCGGTGACGGTGGAGGAGGAGCAGCTGCCCCCCCGAGACCACCTGGTCTGGTCCCTCTTCACCACCCTGTACGGCAACATCTGCTGCCTCGGGTTCCTGGCGTTCTTCTTCTCCGTCAAGGTGGGGCACTCGGGGGGAGGGGGGGAAAGGCTGGGCTGGGGGGTTGGGGGAAGCCGTGGGGACCCCACAGAGCCCCCATTGAGCCAACAGAATGCCTGACCCCATGGAGAGCCACGGACCTCACAAAGCTTCAGTTCGGGGGTGTCCAGTGGACCCCACAAGCCCCAGACCAGAGGGTGCCCCGTGGACCCCACAGAGCCCCCTGTCCATGGACTCCTGGCCCCACAGAGCCCCTGTGGACCCCACAGAGCCCCCTGTCCATGGACTCCTGGCCCCACAGAGCACCCGTGGACCCCACAGAGCCCCCTCTCTATGGAGCCCTGGCCCCACAGCGTCCTGGAGTACCCCTGGTGATTTGGGGGGATTCAGACCAGGGTGGCAACCTCCAGCACCTCCCACACCTGCCTGCAGCCTTGAGCCCCCCGGGGCCACCCCCTTCCGACCTCACTGACTCTCCCCTCTGCCTCCCCACAGTCCAGGGACCGCAAAATGCTGGGTGACCGCAGCGGGGCCCTGAGCTACGGCTCCACGGCCAAGTGCCTGAACATCACAGCCCTGGTGCTCAACATCACCGGCATCGTCATCGTCATCATCGTCCTCGCCGTGGTGTTCAGCACAGCGAGACACTACGGCCGCGGATAGCCCACTTAGCACCTCCTTGCTCCACTGGCAGCGAGTTCCCCCAGTGCCTGGCAGGAGCTCCACTCACCCCTCAGCGCCAGGGGGTGCCCCTTGGGGCCCGCCGGGGCCCTGTCCCGCTTTCCTCACTGCTCAAAGCTGTTGTTGAGCCCTTGCTGATGCTGGAAGTGCCTGGGGACGGACACCCTTCCTCAGGTGGCAGCCGAGCACCCCCAAAATGGCCGTGACCTGCTTGCTGCTTTGCTCTGGGTTTGGAGCCCCAGCTGACCCGAAACAATCCCCGGGAGAAGCACTTTGTTTGGAGAAAACCTGGTTCGAATAAAGATTTCTTTCACTTTTGCCCCGGCTCGGTTTTATTTCGGCAGGAAGAGGTTCAGGGTCCCCCCCCAACCACAGCGTGGTTGGTTAAGAAACAACATCGGCAGCTGGAGGTGCCTGGGGGGGCGGGGAGGGAAATTGTCTCTCATGGCAGAAACAATGCTCAGGGACACACCCGGCTCCATGAACGCGGATGCTGCACCCATAGGGTCACCCCGAGGACGGGAGGAGAACCTCACCTGTGCCAGGGTGTCACCCAGAGCACCCTCGCCCTCACTGGCCCTCAGGGAGGGCTGGGAGAAAGCAGAGTTGAGGATTAGCTGGACTGGGGGAGGCAGGATGTGCAAAGGGCACGAGCGGAATGAGCTGGAATGTGACTGTGCAGGACAGCGGGGCTGGAGAGGCTCCCGGAGGGAAGGGGGTGGTGGGTGCTGTGGCTCCATCCCGAGTGGCCGTGCTGCACATCTCCCGGGGCTGGATTCCTCGGCGATTTGGGATGCTGGTAAAGTTCGCAGATAGGAGCCCGGCTGTCCTGGGAACAGCTGCCATGGCAAGTGGGGAACAAATGATGTGTCTTGCTGGCGTGCACAGCTTTTGGTTTCGTTGTTTCACCTCAGCACACGAATTTCCTCACAATCACTCTCCCCATCCTGCGTGGGGAGGTGAGGGGGGGTGAAGGGAGTCGTGCTTGGTGGAAGCCACATCCTGCGGTGGGGGGGGGAAGGAAGCTGTGCTCGGTGGAAGCCACACGGAGCGCCAGCCGTCCCTGTCCCCTCGCCGGGAGAGCTGGCAGGGCAGCAGGCAGCGATCCGGGCAGCGATCCGGGCAGCGATCCTCGCGCCTCCGGCCACCGCACGTGCCGCTCCCTGCCCGGCCCCGGAGTGACCACGGAAAATCCTGGCCCGAGTCCACCTGGCAGAGCTTCAGCTACGCAGCTGTCCTGGCTTCCCTCTTCCCCTCCATGCTCCTCGCCCTCCCCTCGGCAGGCCCTGGTCCTCGGGGTTGGGGCCCCGCAAGGATGGGAACAAAACCCTGTTTTTCCCTCTCCCCGAGAGCTTCGGGTTCCTGGCAGGACACCGCATTCGTAAGATGTCAGAAATCCCACTCACAGACACAGCGGGTATTTGTTGCAGGATCCCTGGCACTGAGAGCCCAGTGAATCATTTTTTTGCTCCGTTTCTTCCCGGAAAACACGGGCTCCTTGCTGCAAACGGGGATGTGCTGCCTGCCTAGCCCCACCCTTGGCCTGCCCAAATCCCAGCACATCCAATGGGGAATTGGGACAACGAAGGCCACTGCTCTGAGATCCCCTCTTCCTCCTGCTCCCTGTTTTTATCAACAGCTTCCAGCACAAATCCAAAGTGCAGGCCCATACAAACCAACGTGAAAAAAATTGACCCCTTCCCAGTCCAAACCAGCCACCAGCAAAACCTTCTTCCAGCCTGTGACCACACCAGGCTGCCATTGAGAGCTCCCTCCAGTCTGTCCACTCCAACCCCAAAGTCCTATGGACTCCACTTGGAGTCCCCAGAGTCCCCTCAAATCCCCTTGGGGTTCACAAAGTCCCCTCAAATCCCCTTGGAGTCCCCAAAGTCCCCTTGAGTCCCTTTGGAGTCCATAAGGTCCCACGGAGTTCCCTCGGAGTCCCCAAAGTCTCTTTGAATCCCCCGAAAGTTCCCAAGCCCCCCTGGATTCCCCCAAGTGCCCTTCAGAGTCTCCAAGCTCCCTTGGAGACACCTGAAGTCCCCTCAGAGTCCCTAAAATCTCCTCAGAGTCGTTTCAGAGCCCCCAAGACCTTTAAGCCCCCCAAAGTCCTCAAGCCCCATTGGAGCCCCGCAGGGTCCCCTGGAGCCCCACAGGGTCCCCTGGAGCCCCCAGACTCCCCTCGGAGCCTCTCGAGTCCCCTTAAGCCCCCCCGGTCCCCCAGAGCTGCCCTGCACCCCCAGCCCACGCGGGGTGGTGGTCCTGGATGGCCGTGTCCTCCCCCCCCCCCGCGCGGGGCGGTGCGGGGCCAATCCCCCGCCCTGGGCGCGCTCCATTCCAGTTCCAGGAACTCATTCCCGGCCATGGAGACCCGACAGGCGGACGTGTCCATCCCACTGCAGTCCTCCGGCTGGGGGTCGGCTGCCCCCGGTCCCCGGGCGGACCCGCCACCCCGGGACTATGTGCTCTGGTCGCTGTTCAACGTGGTGCTGTGGTGCGCGGTGGCCGGGCTGGGCTGCCTCGGCTTCCCCCCGCTCGTCTACTCCATCAAGGTGAGGGGGGCGACCAGGGACCCCCACCCGACACCCCGGATCTAGCCCTGATCGGCCCCGGGACACCTCATCCAGAGCGACCCCCAGCCAGCTCCTCCCGGGACCCCACGACTGAGCCCGGCACAGGACCCCCGGCACGTCCCGACCTCCTCCCCGGCTTGGGATGCCCTGACCCAATCCAGCTCGGGATGCCCGACACGTCCCGACGCTCTCCCCGACCCAGGACCCCCCAACCCAGCCAGAGACCCCCCGACATGTCCCGACCCCCTCCCCGACTCGGTAGCCCCCGACCCAGCCCGACTCAGACCTTTCCCTCACCTCGGGACCCTCCAGTCCTGTCCGCCCCGACCCAGCCCTCCCTGACACCACCCCGGTCCCCAGATTCCATCTCCCGCCCTGGCCCCCTGATCTGCACTCTCACCTCCAACCCCCCACTTCCACCCCGCCCTGGGACCCCAGTGCTGTGTGTCACCCCCCGACCCTGCACCCCCCAGTGCCGTGACCGCCGGGCGGGTGGAGGAACAGGCAGTGCCCGGTGGCTTCCCCCCCTGCCCCGGGTGACACATCCCTGGGGTCCCAGCACAACCCCGCAGCCGCCCCCAAGGGGCCGGATTGGGCCCCCAACCAGTTCCCCCCCTTCTGAGCTCCCCCATTTACCCCCCCAGGCCCGTGACTGCAAGTTGCTGGGGGACCTGGAGGGTGCCCGGCGTCACGGCTCCCGCGCCAGGGTGGCAAACATCATCTGCTCCGTGCTGGTAACCCTCGTGTTGGTGGTCTTCATCATCATCATCAGCATGGTCTTCATGACCACCATGTTGGAGAACCCCTGACCGCCGCCTGGCCCCCACCCGCGGGGGGCTTCTCCCCCTCCTCCTGCCCCGCAAATGTGCCCGCTCGGGGCTCGGGGGCTCAGGGAGTGAGCCCCGCCTCCTCGCTGCTGCCCCCCGGGCGGCCCCGCACAGCCGCGGGAGGGGATGGGGCGGGGGGCGGGTGGGGCAGCCCCCTCCCCTCCTTTTCTCTGCTCTTGCGCTTCCTGGCACCTGTGACACACCTGTCAGTCCCTGCTGCCACCAATAAAGCTCGTCCTGCCAAACCCCCCCGTTGTCACCTCATTCGCCACGGGACAGAGTAGAGGGTCCTCGCACGACTTCGTGGGACCCTCCTTCTTCTCTTCCCTCCTCCTCTTTATCCTTCTCCTCCTCCTCTTCCCCCTCCTCCTTGCCCTGCCTCCATCCCGCCGCAGGCCAGAGTGCTTCCAGCCCAGATCCCAAGGAAGTTCCTTTCCAAAAATCTCAGGTGTGGCAAAAGAAGGAAATTAAAGACCCTCCGTGATTTTTGGCTGCCCCCCCCCCCGCAGCGCCCTCTCCCCCCCACTGCCAGGGAGCCCCGTGGATGCGGCTCTTCCACCTTTCCCTATTAACCTGCCATTTCATCCATCCCGTAGCCCAAAGGTGCTGCCAAGGAGGGGTCAGCCCTGCCCAGCTCACCTGGAGGGTTGGGGCTGGAGGTCCCGGTGCCAGCCAGCGCCGCGGGGGTCCTGGTACCGGGGGGGTCTGTCTTGGGATGACCCTCAGACGGTGTTGGAGTCACCTCACGGCACTGCCCACGCTGGAGCCATCCGTGCCCCTCATCCCCGGCGGGAAAGCTGGCTATAAAAAGCTTTCCCAGGCTCGCCATCCCAGCGCTTCTCCCAGCTCCCAGCCCAGCCTGTTGGAGAACCGCATCCCTCAGAGCTGTAATTTCCCAGGTTTATATTTAGCGGGGCAGGGCTATATAAGAGGTGCCCAGCCGTGCTCCCCTCAGGCTGCTGGAGCCGCGGGTGCCCCTCTCCGTGGCCATGGACACCTCGTACCCGCGGGAGGACGAGCCGCCCCGTAAGCGGGGACCACCCCCCGCCGCCCCCCCGCCCCGCGACCACCTCGTCTGGGCCATCTTCAACACCCTCTACATGAATTTCTGCTGCCTGGGCTTCGTGGCGCTCGCCTTCGCCGTCAAGGTACCGGCACCCGGCAGGACCGGAGCGTTTGGGGGTCTCCGGGAATCCCTCGCCACCTAGATGCCAAGGGAGGGATTGCCGAGGAGGCACAGAGCATCTGGGATAGCTCCTGGGGGGGTGGCATAGGAGGGAGGGAGCCCAGCACTCGCCAGAAGCAAGGGACGCTGGCAACTGGTGAATCCTCCCTGCTGTGTTCCTGCCACCCATCAGGGACGTTTTGGGACCCCCTGGATAACCACAGCCCCCTGCCCACACTCCAAGGACCAGCTGCTTCATCCTAGAAAGTGCCGTGGGGGCTGTGATGTCCTCAGGCCCCCGGCCCAGCCCTTTGGCAGGAGCAGCTCCAGCTGGACTGGACCAGAGTGGAAAGATGGGGGCAAGAAGGAGCTGGAGCCAGTGAGGCTCTGGAGGAAGCAGGAGGGAAAATCCCAGCTCCAGCTTGACTGGACCAGAACAGAAAGATCCTGGGGGCAAGAAGGAGCTGGTGCCAGTGAGGCTCTGGAGGGAAGAAGCAGGAGGGAAAATCCCAGAGGCAAAGGAAGTGGGGCCAGAGGGGAACGGGAGCGTGTGGAGCAGGGGCAGCCTGGGACAGATGGATGGATGGATGGATGGATGGATGGATGGATGGATGGATGGCTAAACTAGGGGCTACAAGGGGGCTAAAGCCCGGGAGCGAGGCTGGGAGAGGCACAGGAGGGGGCTGCAGGAAGGGGGCTGCAGGAAGGGGGCTGAGGAAAAGGGGGCTGAGGAAAGGGGTTGCAGGAGACAGATGTGGGAAGGGGGTTGAAGGGAAGGGGGTTGAGGGGAAGGGGGCTGAGAGAAGGGGCTGCAGGAGGGGTCTGTCCTCCCATTGCAGGCACGGGACCGGAAGGTGTCTGGGGACGTGGAAGCCGCTCGGCACTTCAGCTCCAAGGCCCGGTGCTACAACGCCCTGGCCACGGCGGGCAGCGTGGTGCTGCCACTGCTCGTCGTCGCCCTCGTCGTCACCGGCGTCATCCACCTCTCCAAGCTCGCCCAGGACTCCGTCGGCTTCTTCACTTACCAGCTCGGCGGGAGGGACGACGAGGACCACTGATGGGGGCGGGGTGAAGGGCTCGTGGAACCTCCTTCGCGCCGCTGGTGGCTCCCCAAAAAAGGGCCACCACCCCTCTCTGCCACCCCAGGCCACAGCCACCAGCTCTGACACCCACGGGGCACGGCGTGGCCGGTTTGGGGGGGCAGCTCCAGGGGCTTCTCCTCCACTACTATGACCCCTCCCTGCCTGGCCTGACCCCGCTCCCTGCCACGCTTTGGGGGCAGAGCAGTTATTTTCATTTATCTTGTGTTTTTGGTTTTTTTATCTCCCGTTATCCCCCCCGTGTGGAGCTCAGCCTCCCTCCAGCTTCCGTGATCACTATTTAAATCATTAAACGTTTCACACAGCGTGAGTTTCTGCCTGTGGAGGGGGGGGACAAGGGGGGTGCCAAAGGAAAAATGTAAACAAGGATTTTTGACTCCAGTTGAGCTCCCTGCAGCCAGGAGACGCTGCAATCCCCAGGACCACCGGCCACCAGGACCCCCGTGGCCGAGGAGGGGAGGGAGCAGAGAAGCTCCTTGGCCCCATGGGGACACGCTGAAGCTAATGGTGTGTCACTCTCCCAGGGGGAGCTGAGACCTGCAAACTCATTGCAGCAACACAGGTCCCCGTCCAGGATGGGGAGGTGTGTGTGGGACGCAGCCCCACTGCTCCCTGCTGTCCCTCCCTGGGCTGGAACCGGCTCATTTTGGCTAAACGGGACTAAAGGATCCCTTTTTTGCTGCTAAACCCCCTTTAGTGCCATGACCAGACCTGGCTCAGTGTGGGGTTTTATCCCAGCCCCATCCAAATCCCAGTCCGGGTGCAGCTCTCCGGGCTGGTGCCGGAGCGAGGGGACGGTGCGTCCTTTTGTCCTACCAAGAGCTGCAGCTAATTAGGGGCTGGTGGCTCTGATGAGGCCGGAGCAAGAGGCCGGGTAATTACACGGCAAGAGAGTCCCTGCTCCTCCCCTAAGCATTCCCAGATGCCGCGGGGCAGGGAGCGGCTGCGGGGCTTTATATAAACCCAGCCAAGATTCCTGGGGTTGGTTTGGCGAGGAGAGACCCCACGGGGCAGGGAACGCCTCCGGCACTCCCTCCTTCCCCCCAGGGCTGCCCTGCACTGAGCCCCACGGGGAGGTGAGAGGGAGGATGCTGTGAGACCCAGGCCTGGGGGTACCGTGCCCCCCTCCCTGTACGGGCACAGCCCTTCCTTGGGGTTTCTGGGGCACCAAAAATGCCCTGAGCAAACCCACAGCAGCGTTTTGCTCTCCCCGAGGCTGCTCGTGCCTGGAAAAACACTGCCCATGTCACCCGTCTGACACGATGATATCACGAATCACTGATGTCCAGGCTTCCTGCAGCCCTTCAGACGCCAAGTTAGAAAGGATTTAACTCCAAAGCTGCTTGACAAGAGCGGGAATAGTGTAGATGAGGGGTTTGAAAACACAGTAGAGATGTTACACACCAGAAAACAGGAAAGGAGTTGCCAACACGGGGCTAAAAGGTTTTTGGCTGCATATTTTGGACTGATATCAGTGCGAAAACACCACTCATCTGGTGAAGCAACAGTGGCTGAGGCTTCACAGCCCTTTGAGCCCATGGAGCAACGTGAGGGGAAGGCAAGGACCAGGGCAGTACATGCTGGAGGAGCTGGAGTCAGGGTCACAGATCCGTTCAGGAAGGGACTTCCTTACAAATGCAGATACAGAGAGCATAAACAACTCCTGAGTGTTTAGAAAATTCATTTGGAATGGTCATTTTCAGGCTTGATTTTGCCTCCTGTGCTGAGTGAGAGATGCTGGAGGTGCGTGAAGGGGATTCTGGGGCTCAGTGCCCCCAGAACAGACATGTTGACCCCCTGCCACGGTCACAGCTCTGTGGACACCCTCCCCTCCTCGGGAACACAAGGACAGGTGGCACATTCAGTCCTGGGGGGCCAAGGGCTCACGGCACAGCCTGGGCCCCCTCCTCTGCCCATTGTTACCTTCCCCCTTTGCCAACATCCCAGATCCGCTGCTCCCGTGGGCAAAACCTGGACCAGCCAAGGTTTAGGGGGTCCTGGTGGGTGACCTCTGGATCCAGCCAGGTGCCATGGGGAAGGAGACACTCTGCCCTGCAACCAAAACACCCTTGTGTGAGGTATGGGAATGGTTTCTCCCCAAATTCTTTATCTCGGGGAGCGGAGCCGGGTGCTGCTGCCGTACCCTCCCGCAGGGGAAAGCGGTGCCCCGACTCCAGCACTGCCTCCAGGGGAGATGCCAGAGGGTCCTGGGAGGTCTCAGTCACTTCCGTACAGATCTCTGCTGTGGTGATGGCGAAATCCAGTTTGTTGCCCAAGTAGGAGATGCCGGAGAGCTTCAGCTCGGTGATGTCATGGGGAAAGGCAGGATCGAAGCGGAGGCCGGACCTCGAGATCCTGGAAAGGCAGGAGCACGTCAGGGTATGAACAGTGGGAGCCACATGTGAACAACCTCTGGGGTATGGCCACCTCTCCAGGCATCCCATGCACCCCGGAGGAGTGTGAAAGTATCCTCAGTGCATCCAAGGATCTCTGGGCAAATCCCAAACACACCGATGGAGCATCTGCTGAGGAGCTACAGGGGCCATAATTTCACAGCCCAGCACCCAAAGACATTCCTGTCCCACTCCAGTTCCACAGTTTGGGCCTGGGGTTTCCTTAAAGTTGGATTTTATACTTTTTCTAATTAAAAATAAAAAAAATAAAAAAAAAAGGGAGAAAAATGTATTATTCTTTTCTTCTGGGGCAGCTCAGTTCCAGACACCCACCTCGGCTCCCACTCCCGTGGTTTGGAGGGCTGGAAGCACAGCTGTTCATGCTCCTTCTCCAGAGATAGTGGAGCAAACAGCCTGACACTTCCTCCAGCCCTGATTCAAAGCCAAACAGCCTGTGTGGGTGTTGGCTCTGGGTGAGGAAAAACAACGGTCACTGTTGTCTCTGACCCAGATCTTGGCACATGAGAGCTCTTGACCATCAACTCCAGCATGTTGAGAGGGACTGGAGAGGGCTCGAGGGAGGCTCGAGAGCCTGGAGAGCCCCAGTGCCAGGCAGGATCTGTGCCCTATGGTGGGAAGGGCAGGAGCAAGGCTCCCAGGGCTGCACAGTGTCATCCCAACCTCTGGAAATTTGGCCAGAGCCCCAAAGCCCGTGGCTTGTGCCTGTCCCACGAGGGGCCCGACCCGACACACCCGGGGTGCCTGGAGACCTCCCAGCTCGGCCAAAGCCGAGGCTGAGGTTTCCAGCTGGGAATACTGCAGCTCACACCCAGCTCCACCAAGGAATGGGTGGGTTTTCCAGCTGGGAATACGGCAGCTCAAACCCCAGTTCCACCAAGGAACTGGTGGGTTTCCCAGCACCTCTGGCCACACACACGGAGTAAAAACACGTGGTTAGTGCTGGGAGTTTTCACTGGCAATCAAAAGGCTTGATCCAGCCTCAGTTAAACCAAGAATAGGTTTAAGAGGCGATGGCTCCAGGGTGGAAACCACCAGATACGAGACACAGCTCTGAAATTATATGAACAGTTCCCTGTTTTCCCGAGATATTTTAAAGCTGAGGCGATGCCTGCTCAGCACTTCCCTCCACGGAGGCTCCCAGAGCCACGTGTGTGCGGGGGACCACAGAGGGGGCTGCAGAAGGTGTTTCCTCACCCCATCCAAAGGAGAAAAGATGATGTTACAGAAGGTGTTTCCTCACCCCATCCAAAGGAGACAGGAGGATGTTGCAGCTGAGCCAGAGAACAGGCTTAGGGAATGGCATTTTACTTCCCAAACGTGTCCCAGACTGAGTCTCTCGCCTGTTCCCAATCTTGGACATTTTAAGGGACAAGCAGGAATTAAATGTGACACAACAGGTCTCACCTGAACCCTGTGTAGCCGAAGAGGATGGCTTGCAGAAATCCACCCATCCCTGTCAGGAAGTTCACAGCTCCCGAACCATCCGAGTTCTCCACCCAGACCTGCACTGGCATGAGAAAGAAAACTCAGGAGTAGATTTGGGACACTTCAGGCAGTTTTGTGGGTTTGAATGCCGTTGTCACCATCCCTGTCACACATCTGGGGCGTCTCTCAGTGGGGTGTCACCTACTTGAGAGCAGGTGAGACACAAACCAGAGGGACTTGCAGCCCCGCCACTCACCTTGAAGGGCTCTGTGATGTTGCTGAAGCACTTGTGCAGTTGGCTCTGGGCTCTCTGCACCTCCTTCAGCTCCAGCCAGCCCACGGCAAACATGCTCTGCCAGGGAGGGAAAGGGTCTGTCACTGCTGCTGGTGACAGCACAGCAGAGCAGCACCTCCACCGCCACCATCCCGACCCAGAGCCAACACCCCCCACACACACCCCGGCCCTGCGCCGTCCTCCATCTCCCCTGAGCTCTGGAGCAGGTCTGATGAATCCTGCCTGGTGGGTCTGGCAGTCACTGTCCTGGATGGAAACAACACCCCAAGGGCAAATCCCACCCTGGGCTCTGCCCTCTCCATACCCAGGTCATGGCTGGCCCGGCTGGGTCGGTGACGGGCTCGTACATCTCCAGGTCGTTCCTCCGGACCTCGGAGCTCATGGGGTGCATCAGTGGGAAGCCGAGCAGGACCACGTCAGCTTGTTTCACTGGCTCACCTGGGGGGAGAGGGGCAAGCCAGACAGTGGGCACTGTCTAGGAATGACGGCCCAAGGGGCTGGTTGGACCGCGGGCAAGAACCGGGAACAACAGACTGATGGATGCACCTGACTGTCACCAAGGGGATCATAGCAACCTTGTTACCTCCAGTAAGACTCTTCCTACTCTGTGCTCCCAAATTCCCTCATTTTTTCAGCCCACTAATGAGAAATGACCCAGAGAGGTGGGAAAACCGTCCCCAAGCCTGGCTCTTCGCACCCGGGAAGCGACAGGAACTCTTCTTTCACCATTCCCAAGTCTGAACCAGTCAGAGTCCTGCTCCTTCCAGAGTTAAAAGTGTGACCCGTGGTTGCCTCCAAGGGCTGCCCCTGCCTCCCTGCTCACCTGGGCTGTAGCCATCATACTCAGGGTGATATTTCCTCTCTGCATCAAACGGCACTTTGATTTTCCTGGCACGGTCCTCCCACTCCTCTGGCACTGGGAGCAGCAGGTCCCGAGCAACTTCAGCAGCAAAGTTTAGGCTGGAAAAAGGGAGAAACAATGTTTTACATCAGGGATGGGTGACGGTGGGAGGAGAAAAGAGACAGAAGGACATGATTAAGCTGCGGAAAAAGCTGCTGTGGAAGAACAGGGGTCAGAGATTCAGTCAGGGGTAACACCTCCTGTCATGGAGCCAGGAGCTCATTCCTCTGGTTGTGGGTGTCTCCAGCTGGCTAATTGCACAGACATCTCATGGAATGCAGAGGGAGAAGCCCCACTGTGAAGGGAGATCCCTCTCAGTCTCACATGGGCACCTGAGGAGTGGCCATGGCCCGAACTGCTCCTTCCTCTGACTGCAGAGGGGTGACAGGGAGAGGGGTGTGAGGAGACGGAAGAAGCATCCCCTTGGGAGCCCCACTGCCTCCCGTCCCTGCAGAGTGGGAGAGAGGAGAGCCAGGCAGTGCTTCCAGGAAGCAGAGAGCTGGACAGCGTTTCCAGGAGGCAGAGAGCCAGGCAGTGATTCCAGGCGACATCCCACACGTTACCTGCGCCGGGCCACGGCGTTGGTGTAAGCGGAGTTATCGACCTGGTGGTGATACTCGTCTGGGGGCATGACACCTGGGGGGACAGGAGGGCACACTTCACACCTGAGCACACCCAGGGGTCCTGGGCCCCTCCTCAGGGGAATGGTTGGAGAATGGGGAACGTCCTGCCTGCCCAGCCAGAGGTGCAGCCTCTGGCAGGATCCCACATGGTCTCAGTGGGATGCTCGATAAAAGAACATCTGTGGTACTGGTGGTGAAGGAGGAACAACCTGGGTTACAGCTTTGGCTGATGGGTGTAGGTACCTCATCCTGAGGGCATCTCCCCCCACTTCACGGGCAAGGGAACCTTCCAGTCACGGAATCCCAGGGTAGACAGGGTTGGGAGAGGCCTTAAAACTCACCCAGTTCCACACCCCTGCCATGGGCAGAGACACCTTCCACTAGACCAGGTGGCTCTGAACCTCTGCTTTCTACCCCCTTCCCATGGCACAGGTACCTCTGATGTGGTAGAGCTGCTCCTCCTCGCTCCACACCATCCTGCTGCACCAGTACTGAGCTACGGCTTCCACCAGCTCCCAGCCCCCATCCTCCCGGAACAGCTTCTGGTCCTGGGGGAGCCAAAGCCGGGGAAAAACAGGGGCATGAGGGAGATCCTGCTAGACCCAAAATCAGCAGGAGGTCGGAGAGGAGCTCTGAGGAGATGGAGGGGACAGGAGAAAAAGTCAGAAAACTGGCCTGGATTGAGCCAACAGGGTGCTGAGACACCCACGGGAGCACGGACGGATGAGGCAAGGCTGAGGGAGGGACCCCGAGGAGCAGACAGAGCAGAATTCCTCTGGGAAGGGATGGTGACAGTCACCAGGTGTCCTGTGGGCCCTGCCACTGAGCCGCCCAGGCGGTACAAACTCCCTTTACCTGCGTGGTGCAGTAATACTGCTCGAAGGCCACCAGGACGTCCCCGGTGACGTGGATCTCCTGGGCCCCATAGATCTCCTCGGGGCACACCTCGCGGCCGGTGGCTGCGCTCTCCCATGGGAACTTGGCGCCCTGCCAGCAGAAAACAACCTTGAGGGCCTCCCCTCCTGGGGACAGGGGCTGGTGACGTGCCCTCAGCCCGCCGTCCCTGTCCCACCTCGTAGCCTTGTTCCCGCGCGTTGCGCACGGCCCCCGCCAGCGTGCGGATCCGGTACTCCAGGATGGCTCGGGCAGCTTCAGGATAAAGCAGCAGGATGTTGGGGAACATCCAGGTGTCCTGCGGGGCAAGGTGGTGGGACTGGCTGGTGGGGCACCGCCAGCTTCGCCCTTCAGTGGAAGGATGGAGTGTTCTCCATCCCTATTGAAGGACAGCCTTCGCCATCCTTATTAAAGGATAGTCTTTTCCATCCTGATAGAAGGATGGAATTTTCCCCATCCCAATGGAACGATGCCATCTTCTCCATCCCAGTCACTGTGCCAAGCCCCCAGGGTACCAGCCAGCATGGCCCCCACTCACCTGGTCCCAGAAGATGTGTCCCCAGTAGTCCTCACCCCGGGTTCCGTTGGACAAGCCGCCAGGGCTGATGCCATGGAAGAGGAATCCCGGGCTGCCTCGGGGTGGGAGGGCACTCAGCAGGTAGTAGAGGCAGCCGTGCAGGGCCTGCTGCAGGGCCGGGGGCCCGTCCAGCTCCACGGAGCAGCGCCGGCGCAGCGCGGCCCAGGCACGGGTGTGGGAGCGGAGCAGGGCCCCCGCGGCCATCAGGGACAGCCCCTCGCCGTAGCTCCGCTTGGCCTCCTCCTCGCTCTCGGCCACGGCCGTCAGGAACTCCCAGGAGCGCTCCTGCTCCTCCCCACCCAGCGTCAGGGAGGGTGGGACGGGCGTCCAGAGCATGTGAACGGTGGGACGGGGCCCCCCCTCCACCTCGGGAACCAGCGTCTGCCCGTGGACGTAGCTGTGGGAGACAGGGAGGGATGGGGCAGGGAGCGTGGGGCAGGGGGGACCCGTGCACATCCAACACCCAGAGGGGACTCCAAGGTGCCAGGCTCCCATTCCCAGATGGAAACTGCCTCATCCCCACACTTCAGCTCTGCTGCTGTCCCATCCCCAACGTGCAGGATACTGAGATTCGTCAGAGAATCCCAGAATGGTTTGGCTTGGAAGGGACCTTAAAGCCCACTCAGTCCCACCCCCTGCCATGGGCAGGGACACCTTCCACAACCCCACGTTGCTCCAAGCCCCGTCCAACCTGGCCTTGGACACTTCCAGGGATGGGGCAGCCACAGCTTCTCTGGGCAACCTGTGCCAGGGCCTCCCCACCCTCACAGGGAAGGATTTCTTCCCAGTATCCCATCTAACCCTGCCCTCTTTCAGTGCGAAGCCCCAGCAAATGGTCCCCAATCCCAGGAATCTAGTTCTGAAGGTCATCTCCTCCAAACTCCCCATCTTGCCCAGTCTCACTTCTTTGGAATCACATCTGGCCCCTGGGGCCTTTGTTGCTCTTACACATCAGTGTAAGGGATAATTCTGGAGCTGCAACTATATAAAAATGTTTCTATGCTTAATTTGAGGGGAAGTTTCATACACCTGCCTGGAAAAAGCAGGCGTGCAGAAGCCTCCACGCCACACACCAATCCAGCCCCACACCACCCACCATTCCAGCCCAGCTCCAGCCTCACATCTGTAGTTTAGTGCCCAGAGCAGAGTGGGCAGTGTGCCACAGCCCACGGAGGGTGGGCTCAGGGCAGGGACCCTGATCCCCCACACTCACTGTGCTCCCTGGAAGCCCAGTCCTGGGAGCAGGTCCAGGTCCTGGCTCTGTGGCACGAACGGGGTCTGCAGTTGGATGGTGACGGGCTGTGTGGAGCGATCCAAGCGCCGGATGGTGACGCTGAAGGCCATCAGGTGGACCAGGGAGTGGTGGGCGTAGAGCTGCTGGGTGGCCACGTAACCAGGGCACTGAATTGTGTGGCTGAAGGTCCCTGCAAGCACAGCTAGAGCCTTTGGCACCCGCAGGTCCTGGTGTTCTCTCCCAGATTCCTACCCCTTCCCTATCTACTGGTTCCTGCTGGCCTTTCCCAGGTCCAGATCCAGCTGTTGACCAGACAGTGCTGCTGACACTGCTCCTGGCCGAGTTGCTGAGGGACGGTTTGTGCCATTAAACATTTTATCAGGCTTCATGATTTTCTAAACCTGCTAATCCAGCAGGGATTGAGCTACAGCCTGAAAACTGAAAACTGCTTATTTTATTGTTATATTACTTACACATGAAAGGGGGCTCATGAGTGAAACTTATTATATGAAAGGGGAATTTTTCCAGTTGCTTCAGAAAGACAACACCCTGAGGTGAACAGAGAACGAGAAGAGGTGACTGTACGGAAGTGAGAATTTAACCTCCGGGAGAGGGCAGGGAAGGAGCCTGAGGGGAAGGCGTGTCAGATTTGGGATGGGGAGGTTCCTCCCCGCTCCCAGCTCAGCTCACCTGTCCGGGTGTTCAGTGTGAAGCTCTCGGCGGGGCTGTCTGTGCCGGGCACCGCCACCCGCACGCCGAGGGGGCTGGGGACATCGGCGCGGTGCGTGTCCCCCGCGGCCCCGCTGTACACGCCGCCCACGTGCAGGATGTCGCGGAAGGCGCGGGTGCCCAGGTACGCGTTGGTCACCGTGGGCAGCAGCCGCGGGTCCGCGGGCAGCGCCCGGGCCGTGAACACCGCGGGGTCCCCCTCGGCCATCGCTGCCGCCCCCACCTGCGGAGCGGCACGGCCGGGACGGGGGGTGAGGGGACGAGCTGCTGCTCCGCTCCCCGGCACGTCCCCGGGGCGCCCTGGCTGCCGCAGAGGTGCTGCTCGCCTGTCACCATCTCCAGCCCTTTTAGAGTCCCCTCTGGTCACCCCCAGAGGGGTGCTCCATCCCAGCTCCCTCTCCACCCCATCACCCCATCCCAGCATCTCCTGCAGCTCCCCCAAACCCCACAGGCTTCGTCACTTCTCAGCCTTTCCCCTCTTCCTCTTCTGCTGCCCTCTCTGTGATGGGATTGCACCAGTTCCTCCCAACACACACAACCACCTTCCTCTTCTGGCCTCCTCTTCCTCCTGAGTGTTGTTCCATGACACTTTGAAACAATCTGTGTCTCCTGAGCTTCCCCCTTTCCCAGCTCGCTGCACCTCCCTGTTCCCCCTCACTCCTGCATCTCCAGCTCAGCTTTCTGGGGCAGGAGCTTTCTATTTCATTGGTAGATTTACAAACATATTTGTTTCGCGTATAAATATATAAATATAATTAAAGACTAAAGGTACCTACAGATACAGAAACGTGCAAACAGCACCTGACAAAAGGGAGCTGCAGCTGGCTCCTGGCAATGCTGGGCACTGGAATAACACAAGAATGATGAAATGAGGCTCTGAGAGACTCTGGGCAGAGCTGGGAATCCAGCCGGGGTAACACGGGGTCAGGGAAGGCCCCAAAATCCCTCCCTGACAGCAGCCAGATGCGGCAGCTTTCAGGCTCAGCTCGGTTTCCTCAGTTAGACTGAACCGGGAGGAAAATCCTGCCTTCGGGAAAGTTAAAAATCCCACCCCAGCCCAAGCCCAAGGGTGCAGAAGCGAGGAGGTGGGTCTTGCCTTCGGTCCGGGGCTGAGCCGAGCCCTGGCCCTGCAGGCGGGGAGAGGCTGTCCCAGGGAAGGACGGAAGTTGCCTGACCGAGAGAGAAGGAAGGAAATCGCTTTTTTATCCCTTAAAAAAAAAAAAAAAAAAAAAAGTTAGAAAAAAATCAGCCTCCGCACGCAGGTGTTTGCCAAGCTCAGCTGAGTGCCCGCGGCAGGAAAGGGGCAGAGGTCCAGGCTCTGCCCCCTGCCCTGGGAAGGAGGAACTGAAAGAGAAAAACCAACTCGGACGATTTATGATCCAAAAGATGCCTGAGAATCACAGTGGAGAGACGGGGGGAGCAGCACACACACACATACACCCCCAGCCAGAGCCACACACCACGACCATCCTGTGTCCCCAGCCACGCTCTGACCCTTCTGCTCGCCTGTTTTCAGGGGGAACAGACCTGGACTTTGGCTCTGGCACGCTTTTCCCAGCTTCCCTCCTGCCAGCCCTCTATCCCATCATGGCTTTTCCAGGCACAGCCCTGTCTCAGTGAGCCCCCACCCCGGCTTCCCACACCCAGGGGTGCTGCTGGCATCCAGCTCCATTCCCCAAGTCCCTGACAGCCCCCTCAGCTGGAGCAGCATCTCACTGAGTTATTCCCAAGGAGGGGACAAGAAAACATCTGTCATTCCCTGGCTGAGCTGCCCCATGCTCCAGCGCTGCAGCAGAAAGATCCAGAGATGCAGAATCTCAGAATGGTTTGGGTTGGAACTTAAAGGCCATCTCGTTCCAAGCCCCTCCATGAGAAAAGGAGTTCTGCTCAAGGGAAAAGGATTCTGCTCAGGGAAAAGGAGTTCTGCTCCAAGGGAAAAGGAGTTCTCCTTGAGGGAAAAGGAGTTCTGCTCCAAGGGAAAAGGAGTTCTGCTCCAAGGGAAAAGGAGTTCTGCTCGAGGGAAAGGGAGTTCTGCTCGAGGGAAAAGGAGTTCTGCTCAAAGGGAAGGGGAGTTCTGCTCGAGGGAAAAGGAGTTCTGCTCAGGGAAAAAGGAGTTCTGCTCAGGGGAAAGGGAGTTCTGCTCAGGGGAAAGGGAGTTCTGCTCAGGGGAAAGGGAGTTCTGCTCAGGGAAAAGGAATTCTACTGAGGGAAAAAGGGCTGCTCCAAGGGAAGGGGAGGCCTCTGCTCTCTAGCAGAGCAGCGCAGTGTCCCCCTGTGCCAGCTGGGGACAGTTTTTGGCCTCAGAGCCTTGGGCAGTTGGGTGCTGCTGAGGGAAAAAAAACCTGAAAACGATTAAGGGAAGAAAAATTCGGCAGAGAACAATTCGGGAAAGTCTTTCCACCTCAAGGGTGTTCCGCCCCGTGCCCTCGGAGCCGCAGCAGGTCCCGTGCCAAGAGGTGGCGGGGGAGGGATGGGGGGGGTGGCAGCAGTGACAGTGACAAGCTGGGCAGCTGCAGAGCCCCAGGAGCAGCGGGATCGCCCTGACGGCGCCATGAGGGTCTTCCAGAGGGGCTCCCAGCTCCTGGCGGCCGCCCTGCGGACCCCCCACGCCCCCCGTGCCCAGCTCAGGTCCCACCCCCCCGAGCACCCGCTCTCTGCCGCCGTGAGTACCCGGGGGGGGCTAAAAAAGGGGGGGACACCCCCGTTGGAAGGGCCCAAACCCCCCGTGCTAGGGACAAATTATTTGTGATGGGGGCAGAGGCAAAAGGGGAGAGGGAGGCAGAGGAGGAAGGTGCCCCCAAGGTCCAGCCCACACCCCCCCAGGGGTCCGTGCCCTGTGCCCCCCCCCCCCTCAGGCTCCTGTTGGATTTTATCCTTTCAAGCCCCTTTTTAAACCTTTGGGGTTTGGGGCACACACTTAGTGTCCCGTGCAGCCCAGGGTGTCCCTCAGGGAGGTGAAGCCATGGGACAGCAGGACACTGGTGGTCCCTCAGGGGCAGACATGGGCCCAGACCCTCCATCCTGGGACACTCAGCCCAAAGCCAGTGTCCCCATGAACAAGGACAGGGGCTGCTGTCACTGCAGAGCCTGTAGGTCCCTCTAACACTCCCCCTCTGGGGACAGTCCCCCCCAATCCATATCCCCCTGGGCAGGGTGAAACAAGGCGGGGAAAAAGGAGCTTTTCACCAAAATCCTGGCTGGTTCCCCCTCCACCCCTTGCCTGGGCAGTTTTCCCCCTGCTGCCTTCCCAAGGTCTGCATGAGCCTGGACATGCTTTTTCCAGCCAAATAAGTGAAAGGAAGGTGCCAGTGCAGGGGGTTGATGCTGCCCTGGTGCAGCAGAGAAACAAGGGGCTGCTGCTGGCTGCAATTTCCAAAGTCACCTGAAAGTCAGGCACAGATGCCTCTGGAAACGCTGAGGGCCCTGGCCAGAGCCTCAAGGTCACGCACTGCTCCAGTTTGCCAGTGAATATCCCAGCAGAGAAACGTGGAGAGATGGAAAAAGCGAGCCTGGAGAGCACCAGGTCCATCTGCTGCCAGTGGGAATGGCTGTGCTTCCCAAAGCTCCCTCCACAGCCCCACGGTGGGTCCATCCCACAGCCACGGGGCTGGGAAGAGCACAGAGAAGTGAGCTGGGTCCATGGTGTTGGACGGCACCAGCGCAGCCACCCCGGGAGCCCCACAAATCATGGAACAATCATCCCAGGAGCCCCCACACCATGGCACAGCCATCCCAGGAGCACCCCCCTCCCATCCCACGGCCCAGCCATCCAACTGATTCCCGTTCCTTCTCCCCCTCAGGAGCAAGGCATTGCCTTGGCTGCGATGTTCGCGTCGTTCCTGCTGCCCACAGCCTGGGTCCTGGCCCACATAGACCACTACAAGGCCAGGCCGGAGTGAGGAGTGGCAGGAGCAGCCTGTTCCCTGCAGAGAGAATCCTGAGGGAAGAGCCCCTGGGACGGACCCTCTCTGGGATGGAACCCCCCAGGCCTGTTCATTAAAATTCACTTTTGCATTCAGCACAACGGCTCCTCGGGTTTGCTTCATCCACGTGGGTGTCCGTAGGGAATGACCTGGAAATCTGTCCTGAAGGCAGAATTCCCTCCAGTGGGAAGGGATATTCCCTCTGGAGCCTTTACCTGCTGCAGCTGCAGTGCAGCACAGGGCAGGCACCCGGTCACCTCTCCCAGCAAAGCCAAGGTGAATTCCTGGTAGGAAAACACCCAAAGGCTGGAAGTCACATTAAAAGTGTCCCACAGGCCCCCCTCCCTGCACAAAGGGCATTTCCACCCACCACATCCCAAATTACCTGTGTCAGGGAAGCAGCCAGCACATGAGAAAGGTCAGGTAGCAAAAGGTACTTCCAGATATCTTGGAAAAACCTCTGGAGCCGTCACAGATCCACAGATCTCATCTCCATTACCAGGAGCTGCTTGGGGCTTCACAGCCAGGCGAGTGCTCCCACAGCACAGGGGCTGTCGGAATCCTCCTGGGAGAAGTTGTCAGTGCTTCCCACAGTGGCATTCCGGGTTTTTTGATGCTGATCTCAAGCAGCAGCGGCCCCGCAACTCGCTGGCTCAGGTGGAGCTTCCTCCATCCCAACGTGTAGGGACACAGCCCTGGCAATGAGGGCAAGATCTGACACAGCACTGGGAAAGGAGACTGGGCTCCTTAAAGCCTTTTCTTGTCCTTAACTGAAATGAAGGGAACAGTTTCCAGAACACTTGTCTCCTCCACACGCTCTCCTGAAGTCAGCAAAAGTGACAGGAATGGGTGTTGGAAGACAAGACACAGCAGGAACTGGTAAAGTCAAATCCAACAGCTGAACTGACAGGGAAAAGGCAGGCACTGGGCACTGAACACCCCCCATCCAGGAAGGAATTTCGGCCAGAAGGGTCTGGAAAGCAGTAGTAGGAGGGTGAGCAGGTACAGACTCCTGAACCCCAGCAGTGACAAGGACTGACCACGGATACATTGGCAGCAGCTTTTAAAAACCCACCCACACCCCAGGGAATTTAACGAGATCCGTGGACACAACTCCATCCAATCTGAAGTCACTATATATAGTCACGGCTATAACTCCCCGTGCCAAGTGCTGTCCTGCCTTATAGCAAGGAGTTCATGCATCCCTAGGGACACTGGGAGAGATCCCAGCTCAGATCCCCATTTGTTCCACATTCTCAACCTGCACAAAAAACTTCCACCCCAGAAAACCACGGAAGCAACAGGACAAACAACTCCTAACAAAGTCACCACCGTTAAGAAACAAAAGGAGAACAAAAACCTGTCCCCGCCCTGGTTTCAGCTCTCAGTCCATTACAGTTAGCTTGGCAACAGGGATCAGGGCTGGAATTCCCCACAAAAGGAACCTGACCAGGTTCATGCCCAGGTATCATGTGCTCCACACTCACACACTGATCCCACCAGAGACTGGCAGGTTTAAAGCTGGATTACTCTGGGAAAGGGGTTTGCAATGTGGAACCGAGAGGAAATGTGACACTCGGGGGGACACACACACGTGTTTTTAAAGGGATGGAGATGACACAGGATTCCAGAAAAGGGAAGGCAGAGACGTTTATTCCGGCAATGCCGCTGCACCTCACCTGAGCACAAAGCGCTGGTGAAAGACAAACCACGCCCTCAAGTGTGTGAACACACCCAGTAACCGGGATTCCCGGGAAAACCCTTGGATGGAGCAAACACTCCCTCTACTGCAAATGAGGAGGGGTGAAGGGAGGATGATTTGGGGAAGAGGACTGAGGGAATGCTGCCTTGGGGCCACTGCAGGGGCAGGGGGAGAGGGCAGCGGGGCTGGCTGTGCCCCCTAAGGCCAAGACCCCTCGGTACCTGCACCAGGATCCCACCCTCCCGCAGCAGCTGGAGGCAGGAGGGATTGGGAGTCATCCATCCCCTCCCAGGACGGAGCTCTGGGATCAGAGCCACTCGTGTCAGCAGAGGGAAAGCCTGACTCAAGCACCAAAGGGTCACACAGCAAAAGGCCACGTACTCCTCTGAAATACATCCCATGCTGCTCCCCCCTGTGCCCACCCACCCCCTCCATGGATTCAGTGCAGTCAGTGGTCTGAGTGCTGCCAGCCTCAGGAGCAGCAGGAATCACTCTCCTGGGGCCAGAGCCAGGCCCTCTATGTCAGGATGTCGTGGGCTTGGTGCTCCACCAGCATCTCCATGCTCCGCACGTCCGTGCACCAGAACTCCAGGCGGTCCTTCATCCCTTTGATCTGCAAGGCAAGGCCACGGTGAGCTGGCGCCTCAGCTCCTGGGAATGCCCACGGGCACCTCCAGGGACACACACCTCAGACCCCAAACCACTCCTCAAAACCCCACACACCGGGAAAGGGCACTGTCCCGTCCCTGGAAGTGTCCAAGGCCAGGCTGGACGGGGCTTGGAACAACCTGGGCTAGTGGAAGGTGTCCCTGCCCTTGGCAGAGGGTGGGACTGGATGGTCTTTAAGGTCCCCTCCATCCCAAACCATCCTGGGATTAACAGCTTCTACCAGCAAATCAGCAACTGTTAAAAGTTAAACTGAAACGCACCAAAGGAATTCCTTGCAGCTGGAATTCCATATACTCATTTTTGGGTTTAAAGGTAAAGGCACCCTGTGCAGTCTCCTAAAACATTACCAGGATGAACTTGAGAAGCTCAACATCCTCTGAATCACCCTCTTCCCGAGGGGAATGTGCCTCCTACATCCCCAAAACTCCCAGAGGGCTATTTCATGCATTTTGGAATGAGGCAGCCACATGGATGTTTGGATTCCTCTGGAAAACACAGCCATGGCTTCTGTGTTCCGTGGTGTTTGTGTGGCTTCCACAAGGGACGTGTCACCCCTGTCAGGTTTCTGACCACCCACTCCCTACACGGGTGTGAAGAGCACCAGCTACCCCAGGGTGAAATTACAGGCACCATGTAAAAGGAAAAGCTGATTCCCCTTCAGGAGGCTCATTCCCAAGCTGTGACCCTTCCCAGTGCCGATTTCATTCCCGTTACCTGCTGCAGGTCCAGCACACGTGGCTGCACCCACGTCATGTGCACCCTCTTGTCCACCTCGTCAATGCTGCCCTTCACCAGGCCCACCGAGAGAGCCTTCATCACCAGCAGCTCCACCTGGGAACAGAAACAATTCAAGGAAATTTCTCAGTTTCTCCCCTGAGGTGAACAAAACCTTCACTTGGGGCCTTCACAGCAGACTGTTCACACGCAGAGTGCAGGGCAGCAGCTCTCACTGCCCCCCTTTCAGGTGACAGAACTGCCTTGAGACTCGACATCTCGACGTACAGGAGGGAGCTCTTTTCCCCCAAAACCAGATTGGTTTTCTTTTCTCTGAAATCCCAGGAAGAATGAGGCAATCGGAAAAAAGCCAACAGAGCCGGAGCACCCCCAGGCAGCAGGAACGGGGGTCTGGCCAGATGGAGGGAGTCGGGCTCTTCTCCCAGGGAACAAGGGACAAGAGGAAGCGACCTCATGCTGCGCCAGGGGAGTTTCAAGTTGGACATCAGGAGGAATTTCTTCATGGAAAGGGTTGCCAGGCCTTGGCAGGGGTTGCCCAGGGTGGTGGTGGATGCCCATCCCTGGAGGTGTGCAAGGAATGTGGCACTCAGTGCTCTGGGCTGGGGGACGAGGAGGGCATCGGGCACAGGTTCTCAGTGATCTTGGAGGTCTTTTCCAACCTCAGTGATCCTGGGATTTCGTGTGACTCAGGAATACCCAGACACTCTTAGAGCTCCCAAACCAGGACGTTACTAAGTTTGTCTGACCCCAAACTCACCTCGTTGACGGTGACTTTGGCACTCTTGGCAATCTCCTCAAAGGTGAGTTGTCGGTGGTTGGCTGGGCGGGTGAAAGTCATCTGAGTCCAGGGAACAGATCAAAAAAACAAACCCCACAGGGTTTTAGTGGTTCCCACAGCACACAGAGCCTCCCTTGTGCTGCCCTGCCCAGTCTCACTCTGCATCGGCAACTGCGTTTCTCATATTTAACTAAAATAAGTCAAATAAAGTCCAACTTTCAGAGCTATCGCTCCAGACACCATCCCTGAGACACAAGGCTTCCTCTGCCCCTCTTCCATATCACAGAATCCCAGAATGCTTTGGGTGGGAAGGGACCTTAAAGCTCATCCCATTCCACCCCCGGCCATGGGCAGGGACACCTTCCCCTAGACCAGGTTGCTCCAAGCCCCATCCAGCCTGGCCTGGGACACTTCCAGGGTTGGGGCAGCCACAGCTTCTCTGGGCAACATCCCAGCTCACCTCCATGAGACACAACAGCTGGATCTTCTGCAGCAGGAGCGCTTCATTCGCAGCCAGGTCAGGCTGTGGGGGGAGAAAATGCACCACATCAGGTCATTATTGCATTTTTCCCTCAACCTGGGGGAGAGCAGCTTGTTACACGCAGGAGTAAATCCCTGAGGGGGTTTTAT
The DNA here is from genome assembly GCF_025592945.1 of Manacus candei. NCBI lineage: Eukaryota > Metazoa > Chordata > Aves > Passeriformes > Pipridae > Manacus > Manacus candei. Next base: position 3,605,488 of record NW_026138057.1, read on the forward strand.
TTAGGAGGGAGGAGGCCATCACAGCCCAGCCACCACCTGGGCATGGTTCCAGAAAACAAATCCCAGGGGCTGCACACGAAACACAGAGCTCACCAGGCAGGCAGCCTGTCAAGGGCCAGTGGACTCACAAATCCACCTGCAAACTACTGCTGTGTCAGTAATTGCTGGGGTAGCCAGTGCAGGTAACATCCAACACCATTGTTTTCCTCACACTTCCCAGAACAGGAAGGAAAACCACTCTTTTCCACCGGAAGCCCTCCTGTTATGGAGATTAAATCTGGAATTATCTGGCTGTGCGGGACATTTGTGTGTGCTCTGCCCTTGGATCACAGGAGATTTCTCTCTATTTCTTTCCATCAACCAGAGGGGAGCCAAAAGAAAACTAATGATGTGTATAATGATGAAATAATTCCTATACCCCAATTAGAATTATACCAGTGCACCAGAGCCAGGAATTAGGTAAAGGTAGTAAAGCAGAGGTCCAGAGGCTCCAAGTGGGCTCTGTAAACCCTGAGCTCGGGCCTTCAGCAGTACAACACCCCTCACCTGCTGCCCCCAGGCCGACTTGAGGGCCTGGAAGGTCTCCACGTTGCCACTGTTGAAGGCAAAGAGGGTGTCAATGAGCCACTGCCGGTCTGTGCTCCTCAGGGACTCCAGCACGGGGTGCATGAGCTGCAGGAACCAGGCAGGAGGGCGTTAGCAGGGTAAAATCAGCTCCTGAGGCTCCGTGGAGGAATGTGGCAGGACTTACCAGCTCCCCAAAGTTGTAAACACCTTCTCCCAGCAGCCCAGCCAGCCCCAGGGTGAAGGCTCTCTCCTGCTGCTCTGATACTGGAAAAAAAACCCAACAAACAGATCAAAAATGGTTTGGATGAAGAAAGACGCCAGAACAAAGATAATTTGGGTAAAGCAGCAGTTCAAGCCCCAGCAACCCCTCCCTCATCCTTCTCTGTGCCTGCATTAAACCATTCCCAGCCCTCACCCTCTCCCAAGCCTGGAAATTCAGGAGCCCGCAGTAATCACAGCACAAAAGCGCCACTTTTGGAATCCAGAGCGAAGATTTTTGGGGAATTAGAACAAACACCCCCTTCTGGCAGGGGCACCCCCCCCTCCCATCACCCCGGGGCAGCTCAGGAGCAGGATCCTGGGTGAGGTCACCGCTCGATCCAGCCAGACCTTGGATCCACCACGGCACGGCCAAAACAACACAGAAGAAAAACCCTCTGCCAGGGTGTTTATTTGATAAAGCAGAGCGTGGAAAGCGGGATTTTCCACGCAGAGGAGTCACCTGGCAGGTCCTTGACCTCGATGCAGCCCAGGAAGCGCAGGGCATCCTTGTAGTAGGCGGCGTGGTTCCCCACCGTCTGGTAGTACTTGCTGGAGAGGTCGTAGAAGCGGCTGTGCACCGAGGTCACCCCGGGCAGGGTGTTCAGCAGCTCCTCCACCTCCTCGATGGTCTCCTGGGCAGGGGGAAGAACCTGCCTTTGTAAAGGGCGAGGAGCACCCGGTGCAGCGCCGGGATCCCGGGCGGGAGGGTCACGGCATTCCAGGGTGCTGCCCAGGGCAGGAGGGACACCCTGCCAGTGTCAGCACGGCCAAAGCCACCACCGGGGGATCTGTGCATGTATTTATATGCTTGTTTAAAAATAAAGCAGCAGTCTCCCTTCACACAGTAGTGAGGGGGGGAAAAAACCCCACCCCCTAACCAGCTGTAATTATATATATACTAAGGGCTTTAAAATGAAGGGAAAAGGTTTGGGTGGGATTTTGGGGTAAATCCTTCCCTGTGAGGGTGGTGAGGACCTGGCACAGGTTGCCCAGAGAAGCTGTGGCTGCCTCATTGCTCAAGGAGAGGTTGGATGGGGGTTGGAGCAACCTGGGATAGCAGAAGGTGTCCCTGCCCATGGAACTGGATGGTCTTCAATATCCCTTCCAACACAAACCATTCCAGCATTCCATGGTACACACGCCCAAAGCCATCGCTCTGCACTTGCTCTAGGAGATCTAAAGCTGCCCTGCATGAAAAACCTCATTTTGGGTTTAAAAGATGGTTCCAAAACAAGTCAAGGATGACAAACCCCATGTGCTTCGCTCAGGCAGCAACACTCCAGGTCACCAGGAGCAGCTCCCACATCCTGGGGAGGCTCACGAGACCCTCTGAGCTGGGAGCTGGGACAATCAAGGAAAGCCACAGCACCCCAAGACCTCCCAGCCCGGGCCACCCCTCACCTTGGTGACCTGCAGGTCCCCGATGTTGAGCTTGAGGGCCCCGATGGCTGTTTTGCACAGGATCACGGCCTCGTCACTGCTCTTCACCTGCAGGGACACAGGGGGACCTGCTGGGAGTGTCACCTGCAGCCAGGTGGCTGGGACAGGGCTGGGTGCACATCACTGATCACATTCCTGCAGTAAAATCCCTGGATTCTGCAGCACAGGTGTCACACACACAGACCGGAGCCTCCTCACCTGCCAGTGAACTGCCACAGGGAGCAGCTTCAGACGTACCTTTTCCCGAGTCTTTTCCAGGAAAGTCAGGGCCACGTTGGGATCTGGAGCAGAGAAAAAACAGGTTTTAAAAAGTAGCAGTGCCAGGAGGTCCCGTGGAGCTGAACTTCACCTAAAAATACGTCGTTAATTGGATTCCTGAAGGCTGGAATGTGTGTTTTCCACAGCATGCCCTCAACCTGCAGCAGGTGCTGCCAGGTAGGCCGGGCTTTTCCTCACCAACCACCTCTCCAGGGAAGCTGTGGACTTCCTACTCCAGGAGGCAGCAACAACCTAAGCATTCCAAGCCAGTGCTTTCCCTTCTGAAAGCACCAGGGCAGCAGCTCCCCATCCGAGATTCACCTGTGCCTGGCCACATTCCACAGGGATCAGGGGCTAAGAGCAGCTCAGGGAGAGGGGGAGGACACGCACCTGTCATCTGCCGGACCACGTGCAGGATGATCTCCACCAGGGACAGGGGGTTCACCCTGCAAAGAGCAGCTCAGGGTCAGCACAGGCCCCCCAGGTGACCCCCAAGCCCCCCCCAGGTGACCCCCAGGTGACTCACCTGTGCTCAAACTCGCTGATGAAGTTCTCGTAGAGCTGTGGGGACAAGGAAAGGGACACTCAGGGCAAAGGAAACCCCAGTTAGAGCTTCTCACTCTTATTTCCTCTCCATTCCAGCTCATTTGAACATCCCTGGAAGTGCCCAAGGCCAGGCTGGACAGGGTTTCGAGGGACCTGGGCTAGTGGAAGGTGTCCCTTCCAGGGACAGTGGAGCATGATGATCCTTAAGGTCCCTTCTAACCCAAACCATTCTATGATTTTTCCAACAAACTGGGCACCCATACAGAAATTCCAGCACTGTGAAGAATCCAGGAGCCCAGAACTACCCATTTTAGCTCCTCCCAGCTCCAAGGAGGGACCTGAGGGAAGCATCCGTGAACACCCAACACTCCACCCTGCACTTGGCAAACCCCTTGTTACAGAAGGGAGTGGAAAAAAAAAAGAATAAAAATCACCCTGCATCTCCCAAGCGTAAAAATCTTAAAGTGAATGAAAGCAAAGAACGACTTCGAAGGTTACAAAACCCTCAAGAATCCCCCTGTATCTCTCAAATATAAAAAACTTAGAGTGAATGAAAATAAAGAACGACTTCGAAGGTTACAAAAAACCCGACATGTTTAATTTTAACCGGATTTTCACACAGACACTGCAAGCTTGCGGGAGATGAGTCCACCCGGGCCAGTGATTCTCCAGGAGGATTATTGCAGAGATGAGTTTTTACAGGTTGTGTTTTGCCGGGTACAACCCCCCCCCCCCGATCCCTGAGCCACAGGAAAATCCCACACCCGGGAATCCCCCCCCTCTCACCCTGATGAGCCCATCGCCCTGGGCGAAGCAGGGGTCCTGCACGAAGTCCAGCACCTGCAGAGTGAGCTGGTGCCACAGCCTGGGGACACAAAACACTCGCCGTGAGACACTGGGCACAAACAAACACCGGGCATCCCCCCCCCCACTCCCCGTCCCCGCCGCTCACTTCTTGTTGTAGAGCTCCTCGAGGCGGTGCCACACGGCGGCCTGGCCCGGCCCCGCGCTCTGGCTCTGCTGCAGGAAACCCGGCACGTCCTTCATGGCGGCGGCGGCGGCGGCGGCAGGACCGGGATAGGCCCGAGGGAGCGGCGGGACCGGGGCGAGGAGGCCGCGCCGCCGCCGGGGCTGCGCACTCACTTCCGCCCGCGCGGGGCACGCCGGGTACCGTAACGCCCCGCGCCCGCCGCCGCCGCGCACTCGCTTCGCGGTGAAGGGGGCGGTACCGCATCGCCCCCGCGCTCGCCTCACGCCGCTACCGTAACGCCCCGCGCCCGCCGGTACCGCGCACTCTCTCAGCTACCGTAATACCCCGCGCACCCAGTCAGCTACCGTAATGCCCCGCGCCCTCACTCAACTACCGTAATGCCCCGCGCACTCACTCAGCTACCGTAATGCCCCGCGCACTCTCGCTCCACGCCTCTACCGTAATGCCCCGCGCACCGGCGGCAGCGCGGTAGCGGCGATGAGCGGGGCGCGGGGCCGCGGCGCGGGGCTGCTGGCGGCCGGTGAGCGCCGGGGGCCGGGGGGAGCCCCGCGGGGCCGCCGGGACCCCCCCCCTCAGCACCGCTCGGCTCTCTTGCAGCGGCGTGGAGGAGCCTGTGGGAGCGCGGCCCCCGCCACGGCGGCGGCGGAGGCGGCGGAGGGAGCGCGGCCCGGCCCGGGCGGCGCGGCGGGGGCGGGACGGGGGTGCCCGGCCCGGGGGTGCCCGGCGGCAGAGCGGGGAGGTACGTGAGGGGGGCTGCAGCCGGGAAGGGAAGGGGAGGGTGGGGATCGGTGGCGGCGGGGAAGGTCCTGCGGGAGGTGCGTCCGTGATGGAGGATGTCGTGTCCTTGCCGAACCGGGCGGGTGGGACATCGCTCCCCGGAGGCAGGGCTGGGAGCTCGGAGGGTAGGGATTGAGCAGGGGAAGGTCAGTGTCTTACGAGGTTGGGGGTTCGGCTCCTCGGGAACCCCGTCTGACAGGGCGGAGCCACGTCCCTGTGACAGCAGGGAAAAGCAGTGCAGTGTCACATCCCGGGGAAGGCACTGTCACATCCGTGACAGCAGGGAAAAGCAGTGCAGTGTCACATCCCGGGGAAGGCACTGTCACATCCGTGACAGCAGGGAAAGGCAGTGCAGTGTCACATCCCTGGGAAGACACAGCCATACTCTCTGTGACAGCAGGGAAAGGCAGTGCAGTGTCACAGCCCTGGGAAGGCAGAGTCACATCCCTGTGACAGCAGGGTAAGGCAGTGCAGTGTCACATCCCTGGGAAGGCAATGCAGAGCCACGTCCCTGTGACAGCAGGGAAAGGCAGTGCAGTGTCACAGCCCTGGGAAGGCAGAGCCACGTCCCTGTGACAGCAGAGAAAGGCAGTGCAGTGTCACAGCCCTGGGAAGGCACTGTCACATCCCTGTGACAGCAAAGTAAGGCAGTGCAGTGTCACATCTCTGGAAAGGCAGAGCCATATTCTCTGTGACAGCAGGGAAAGGCAGTGCAATGTCACAGCCCTGGGAAGGCAGAGTTGACCACACTGAAGCCAGGAGACACTTCCAGTGTCATCACTGCCAGTCTCCACTTCCAGCCCCTGTCACTATTCTTTGGGCTTGCCAAGCCCCCCCCAAGCTCTCCCCACGCCTGCTCTGCACTGTGCACAATGCCCTGCTCCAGCAGCACTAATTTTCTGGGAGAAGCTGTTCCCTGCTGATTATGCCTGTTCCCGAACTGCTAATGACTGTTCCCAAGCTGATAATGACTGTTCCCAGCCCAGCTGGGCACAGGGCTGTGATTCCTTTGGGCATGGACACACGGAGCTCTCCCAGGGCAGAGGAGGGGAACGGGGAAATGACAGTGTCTATGCTCACCTGGGCAGGGTGACACATCGCCCTGATAGAAATTTTTTGAACTCAGGACAGTCTCCTGGATCCCAGAGTGGTGGGACTCGTGATTCCCAGTGCTGCTGCTCCCACAGCCCTGTGTCCACCCCTGTCCGAAAAAACCCTCTCACGGGAATACCAGGGATGTATTTTAGATCCACATAAGGGAGCGCAGAGGGACGTGTCTGCTCCTGGGTTTGGGTCAGACTAGCAGCCAGGCTTTCTCCTAGTGAAGCCCTGGCACAGTCCTGCCCGTGGAAGAGCTTTCTGTGGAATTTTTGGGTGTTTTTCTCCCCCAGAGCCAAGGTTGCTGTCAGTTCTCTCAGGACACACCTGCTGTGCTTCCCCCCCGTGCCGAGCAGGATCCAAGGCTCCAGGCCCTTCTCTCTGAGCGCGGCTGCCAGAGCCATTTTGGGCCGGGGCAGGTGGGGAGGTGACGAGGGGAAGGAGAAACTCACCTTGAAGGACGTGGCCGAGCTCCTGCGGAAGAAGGAATGTCGCCGTGTGGTGGTGATGGCCGGAGCCGGGATCAGCACACCCAGCGGCATCCCGGACTTCAGGTGATGCCTCTGTCCTCTTTGTCCTTTGCCGGTGCTGGGGGGGCCGAGTCTTCTCCATGGAAAGGGTGGTTGAACATTGGAAGGGGCTGCCCGGGGAGGTGGTGGAGTCCCCATCCCTGGAGGTATCCAAGGAACAGCTGGACGTGGCACTCAGCGCTCTGGGGTGGGTGACAAGGTCATGATCGGTCACAGGGTGGGCTCGACGACCTTTGGGGGCCTTTTCCAACCTAAATGATCCTGGGATTCTGTCTCCAGCCCAGGTAACGCTGGTGCTGCAGCCCCTCCCAGCTCCCCCCTGTCCGTGCAGGTCCCCCGGGAGCGGCCTGTACAGCAACCTGGAGCAGTACGACATCCCGTACCCCGAGGCCATCTTCGAGCTGGGCTATTTCTTTGTCAACCCCAAGCCTTTCTTCACCCTGGCCAAGGAGCTCTACCCCGGCAACTACCGCCCCAATTCCGCCCACTACTTCCTGCGGCTGCTGCACGACAAGGGGCTGCTCCTGCGCCTCTACACCCAGAACATCGACGGGCTGGAGAGACGTGAGTTCCCCCTCCCAGCAGCACCACCAGGAGGAGCTGGGGGGAGAAGCAGGACTGGGGAGATGTGCACGGGGAGCGTCTGGCTCAGTCCTTTCCCACATGCTGTATTCCAGTGGCTGGGATCCCTCCCGACAAGCTGGTGGAAGCCCATGGCACCTTCGCCACTGCCACCTGTACGGTGTGTAAGAGGAACTTCCCCGGGGAGGACTTCAGGGTGAGTGGGCCCAGCCGGGCATCAATGCAGCAGTTAACACCAGGAGGCGTTAATTGTTATAATAATGACAGGTCCTCGGCCTGTTCTTTTGCCCTGGAAACAAGAGGGGATGAGACTCTGAGCTGGGCATTTCTGTGAGGACACGTGGTGGTTTCTGACCCCTGCGATGAGCAGTTTTGGGGTCTCTTCTTTCAGGGGGATGTCACGGGGGACAGGGTCCCTGTGACAGGCAGTTTTGGGGTCTCTCCTTTCAGGGGGATGTCATGGGGGACAGGGTCTCTGACAGGCAGTTTTGGGGTCTCTCCTTTCAGGGGGATGTCATGGGGGACAGGGTCTCTGACAGGCAGTTTTGGGGTCTCTCCTTTCAGGGGGATGTCATGGGGGACAGGGTCTCTGACAGGCAGTTTTGGGGTCTCTCCTTTCAGGGGGATGTCATGGGGGACAGGGTCCCTCGCTGCCCTGTGTGCACCGGAGTTGTGAAGCCTGACATCGTGTTCTTCGGTGAGGAGCTCCCGCAGCGCTTCCTCCTGCACCTGGCAGACTTCCCCCTGGCAGACCTGCTCTTCATCATTGGGACATCCCTGGAGGTCTGGGAATAAGGGGAGCCCAAGGGGGAAAAAGGCGCTCGGAAAACAGGGGCTCCGGAGGGGAGAGAGGGCTTAGAGGAGAAGGCGAGAAACTGGGTTTAGGGAGGTGAAATCTGAGGTGGAGGGTAAGAAATAGGGTGCAGGTGCTCCAAGAGACCCTCTAGAAACCAGGAGGGCACCTGGAGAGCCTTGGGGTCACTTCAGGAAAGGCCACCAGGTGACACCGTGACCCATCGAGAGCCGGGGTGGCTGAGCCTACAGCGGGGGAACCATCACACACTCAGCAGTTCTGAGCCTGGAACTGGTGGCTGTGGCAGGGTGACGGTCCCCCTGCCCTCCCGGTTCCCCCCTCAGGTGGAGCCCTTTGCCAGCCTGGCCGGAGCCGTGCGCAGCTCCGTGCCCCGGGTCCTCATCAACCGGGAGCTCGTGGGCCCCTTCGCGTGGCAGCAGCGCCACAACGACGTGGCCCAGCTCGGGGACGTGGTCGGGGGCGTCGAGAAGCTGGTGGAGCTGCTGGGCTGGAACGACGAGATGCAAACACTGATCCAGAAGGAGAAAGAGAAGGTGGGAAGGGGCTCTGAGCCCCACCTCCCCCCTCAGCCTTTGCGTTCCCTGTGCTGGAGTTATCCTGGGAGCGGGTTTGTGCTTGCTGAGGCTGCCTGCTGTCTGCCTCCACGGGGAAGGACTGCAGCAGGGCTAAAAAACCCCAAACCAACCCAAACCTGAGTGCTGTTTCACAGCCAGGGTGCCAGAGCAGAGTGCTGTGAGCTGAACGTGTCCGTGGTAGATGGGAAGATGCAGATCTGCCAGTCCCAGATGAAACAGGAATGTGGAAAAGGGCAGGATTTCGCCTTTGATCATTTCTTTCCCTGTGCCATTCTCACATCTGTAAACTTCTGGGATCTTCAGGAGTGAGAAATTGCAGGGGAACAAGTCCTTAATTATTAGAGTTCAGTGCTGCTGTTAATTACTGCATTGCTGTAGACCACTGGGAAGATTTTTCCATATTTGACATCAAACAGTTGTATTTTTTAGGGATACACTGCCCATACGTGATTTCTTCATAAAATCTGGCTCCAAGATTCCAGTTTTTAGATCCAGGTTGTTCTCATTTTCATCAGATCGTGAGGCAGGAATTGAGTAGGAATTCTTAAGTCTTTTGGCCAGGTTTCTGATTTTTTTGGTACAAACGTTCTGGGGTCCAGCCAGCCCTTGGCTTGATGCTTGTGCTGCTCTGAATCCCTGATGGATAATGCTGATACAGCAGGAAAACTAAGGCCAGGTTGGACAGGGCTTGGAGCAATCTGGTCTAGTGGAAGGTGTCCCTGCCCATGGCAGGGGGTGGAACGAGATGAGCTTTAAGGTCCCTTCCAACCCAAACCATCCTGGGATTCTGTGAAAGCTGCGGGGATGGTGCTTGGAGCTGGAATGTTTGATGCTCCCTGGCAAACGCTGTGCTCTCCCTGTTTTCAGCTGGATGCAAAGGACAAGTAGGACGGTGCTCCTGCCACCCCTCAGCACATCACTTGATGATGTCCAGCCATAAATGTCACCAGCAAGTGGCAGGGCGCTCGTGCCAGCACGTCCAGCGAGCTCCGTGTCTGCAGGTGGCCGTTTGGATCTGCCTCCTTCCAGCTGTCCATCCCGGAGCCCCTTGCTGGGGCTGGTTCTAGGGAGCAGGAGCTGGGAATGCCAGGAGTCTGGAGCAAGTTTTCCAGCTCCAACTGGACTGAGCATCCGAGGTCTCTCCCCCCCAGCCACTGTTCCCTTGGCCACGATCCTGAGCTGCTGCAGACTGTGTTGGTTCTTCCATGAAATCTCTGCTAATCAGGGTGCAGTCTGGGGGCAGGGGGGCTGCCCCCCATTCCCATTCCAGCTCAAGCTGCTGCGGGATTTCTGAATCACTAGAGTGTTAATTATTTAATAATAAAGAGATATAATTCATTTCTGGATGTCACCTGAGGGGTTTTCTGTAAAGTCACACCTTTCCTGGGGTTTGAGCACGTTCTGTCCCCACCACTTCTCTCTTGACCTGCTTTTTGGTACATTTTTTTCCTTTTTCCCCCCTCACACAAGTGCCTTTCCCTGCTGTAGATGCCACCCTGAGGGGTGGCATTACCACAGCCCTGCAGCCATGTCCTGCTCTGTCCCAAACCTGCCACAACACAATGCAGAGCCTCCTGGCACATGGATCCACACTGAAAACGCTGGGGACTTGTTTTTAACCGTACCCTGCTTCCCAAAAAAAACCAATTCCATGATTCTGTGAATGCCTCATGCAAAGTGCCCTGTGCCAAGCCCAGCCCCTGCTCCGGGGCATTCCAGGCCAGGCCTGGCAGCTGCTCTGAGGGATTTAAAGCACTCTGGAAAATTAAAACAACAATATCAGAGGTAATTGCATTAAAAACACCAATCCCCCCTTTTCCTTTTGCACGGAAAGCTTGGGAGAGCTTCAACAGCTGGGAAGGGATCAGGGTCTGTGTCTGCACCCACAAGGGCTGTGGTGGGTTTTTTACTAGTTAAAAAAAAAAAAAAAAAGAGAAAGATGCTGTTGGCCCAAAACCTCCCACTGTGACAGAGCGGGGCTGTGCCAGCCCAGCAGCCCGGCCGTGACCCTTGGGGGTCAGTTTTACATCAGTTACTGGCACTTCAACCATTACTAAACAATTCTTTATCACCGAGGAGCTAAACAGAATCCCAGAATCATCCACGTTGGAAAAGACCTCCAAGATCATCGAGTCCGCCCTGTGACTGATCTCCACCTTGTCCCCCAGCCCAGAGCACTCAGTGCCACGTCCAGTCATTCCTTGGACACCTGCAGGGGTGGGGACTCCACCACCTCCCTGGGCAGCCCCTGCCAATGCCTGACCACCCTTTCTATGAGGAAGTTCTTCCTGATGTCCAACCTGAACCTCCCCTGGCACAACTTGAGGCTGTTTCCTCTTATCCTGTCCCTTCTTCCCTGGGAGCAGAGCCCAACACCCCCCCCCCGGCTCCCCCCTCCTGTCAGGGAGTTGCAGAGGTTGAGAAGGTCCCCCCTGAGCCTCCTTTGCTCCAGGCTGAGCCCCCCCAGCTCCCTCAGCTGCTCCTGCTGCTCCAGCCCCTTCCCCATCTCTGTTTCCTTCTCTGGACACTCTCCAGCACCACCTCCTCGCCATGAGGGGTGGTCACAGAGCTGGACACAGCACTGGAGGCATCTCAGGAGTGCCCAGCACAGAGGGAAAACAGAGCAAAGTACCTCTCCAGCTCTTCCCCTCCAAGACCACGCTCAGAAACACCCCCAGCTCCTAAGGACACACAGGCAGGAACACCTGGGAACACCTCTGCCGTGGGTTCCCAGGGATTTCCTCGCGGTCGAGGAATCACGGCCACGTGCCCACGTGTCAGGTTGGCTTTATTCAAGCGTCACTTGTGCATTCCTACTCGTGACAGGACATTTGGGAACTGGGGTACATGAGACGAACGGGAAGGTTTTCTTTCAAAAGAAAACAGAAGTAAAAATAAAGACAAATCTACACCAGGCCTGAGAGCGGCCCCTGGGGCACAGAGAGACCCGGGGACAGCGAGGAGGAGCGAAGGACGGAGCACAGGTGTTGGCCTTTCCTTTGGAAAGTGGGATTTGGGGAGAGGCGAATGCCCAAACCCAGCTGGCTGGTGACAGGGACAGTGCCCAGTGCCAGGGAAGGGCCATCAGAGCATTCCCAGCAGCCACCCACACGTTCTCTCCCGTGGCCAGTGGGATGCTGGAAGCTTCCTCAAAGGCCTCGCTCAGTTTCCCTCTGTCCGCCCACGGGCTCCAGGTGCACACGGACACCAGTGCACTCGGACACAGCCTCCTGCACCACACCCTGCGGATCCCACTCCCCAGGAGCTGCTGTGATTCATGGCCCACACCCCTCTCCAGCAGACCCCCCCTTCCCACAGCATTCCCAGGGAGCAGCCCCCCACTGTGGGGCCGGGCACACGCAGGAGGCTCCGTGGATCGACGGACCCTGATGGAGCAGCAGGAAGAGCCTCTCCCTGACCCTTCTTCCCAAACAGCACGCATTTAAATGAAAAAATCCTACTGGAAAGTCCCGGAAGCGATTTGGAGTGTGAAATCCTGAAGGCTGCCGACAGGAGAGATCAAGGTGGAGCCAGGCCACGGAGACCTCTGGAAGGAGAGGTGGCTATGGAGCTGGGAAGGAGGCAGGTGTTCCGTGTGGTGGGCTGTGAGGGATCCAGGCTGGATACGGATCCTGCAGGGAGAGTCCTGGCCCAGTGCCAGCCTCTGGGTGCAGCACCAGTTCCCGAGGGAGAGTGGCTGGAGCCCAGCTCTCCGTGGCTGGGGCAGGAGCCGGGTCAGTCCAGCCCCAGGTCCGAGTCGGACGATGAGCGCTCGTCGGCCATGCTGCGGATGGCGTTTTCCATGGGCGCCAGGTTTCCGCTCGGAGTGATGCCCATGGGCTGGATCACCTTCTCCCTGCAGCCGGGAAAGGTAAGGCAGAGCTGCTGAGAGCAGAGGAACAGACCAGGAATACAGTAGGAATGCAGGGCTTGTGGAAATGGCCCGGAATACCCCAGGCACCACTAAGGATCCCTTCTGAGAAATGGGGACAGTCCCAGCCCTAAAACCTCCAGCGTGGCAAGGCAATGGCTGGAAGCACAATCCACAAACAATACCATTCCCATGCTCAGGTTCCCTGGAACAGGCTCATTTCTAGAGTCCTGTTCTGTGTGGTTCAGGATTCCCACAGGAAAACTAGCACTGGTGTCTGTGTTCCTCTCCCTCTAACACATGATGGGAGTACACGTGTTACTTCCCTCCCTTCCTGAACTCACTGGGCTCCTCTGGAGCACCTGTGAAAGATGAATGAGGGATGACTGGAGAAAGCTTTCCAGCAGAGAAAGGGGCTGGTGGCACTGGCTGTCCCCAAAATGCTGCTTCCTCCTGAGCAGCCTGGCCAGGACTGAGACCGCTGTCCTTCCTGAGTTCCTGGACAAACATGGCAAGCAGGTGTTTGGGAACAGCGCAGGCACAGCAAGGAATTTTGCAGTGTCCCATCGTGCCAAAGCTGAGGGAAGAGTTTCTCCAGGTATCCCCACCGCTCCCTCTCCTAAGTCCCTTCAGGCCTTGGGAATGCAGCCAAAGGAAGGCCTGTGACAGATGTACCCCCGACACGCAGGTGTGGACACGGACACACACCCACGCCCCGGTACCTGGACAACTTGTCGAACATATTGACCAACTTCATGGCTTCGTGCTCCTTCTGCTCCTCTGTCATCCCTTCCATGGGGTTGGGAAGCTTCTCCTCCACACGGCCCGTCACGGGGTTGATGCTGCGCGGACGACAGTGAGGTCAGGGCACGGGAGAGGGGACAGCAGGGGGACAAAGGGCTGCCTGGGATCCTCCTGTGCCTCGTGGAGCAGAGGAATGGCACGGCAGGGCTGGCTGTCACCTCTGCTCGTGCCCTTAGTGCCCAAGTGCCATCACAGTTCTATGGGGGCTTCCAACCTACATCCTTAAAAACCCTGCCCATTTCTCCAGCAGGAGCAACACCCCCTCCTGCAAATGCCACAGTGCCACTGGAAACTGGGTGCACAAGGCCAGGTGACACTTCCTCCCTCTCCTCAAGGTCGGAGGCAAAAGCTAATGGAGAAAATCCCAAGAAACCCAACCTGCAGGGACACCGAAAAGGAAGCTGGTGAGTGCGGGATACATAGGTGGGCACAGACCTGGGGCTGTCCCCACACACCTCCCACCCTCCAGGTACCACCCACTGCAGAGTAAAAGAGAGGGAAAGGGCAAAAGAGAGGGAAGGGAAAAAGAGAAGCCAAAAACCAGCTGGGTGCAACAGCACTGGGCTCTGGAGAGGGAGAGAAGCCATGGGCACGTGGAAGAGCAGGACAGGGAGATGGCAGGAGGCAGATGGAGAGGGATAGAGCAGGAATGGGAGGAAGATGTGGAAAGAAGGGTGCTCTAGAGGGGGAGCAGACTTCTTTACTTGGGCTTTGCCTCTTTGTACTCCTCCGTGTCCGTGTCTTCATCCTCCGAGTACTCCCCCTCTTCCCGGCCGCCGGCCATGAGGCCCCGCGCCGCCAGCAGCCCCGCAGCGTTCCCGTACCCCGTGTACTTCACAAACCGGGACACTGCCGGGAGAAGGACAGAGACCACGCTGTGCTCCCCTCCTGCCTCCAGCCCCACGGTCACACCAGGCCACGGAGACCCAGGGACACTGACAGGGGGACAGTAGCCACGGGCGGGGGGGCTCAACGTGGGCCAGGCTGTCTGCAGGGTGCTGGGGTGGCCTGAGCACAGCTTGTCCCTCACTGCTGGTCTGAGAGACAGCACCTCCTTCCCACAGAGCTCCCGGAACCCTCCCCTTTTCCCTGTCCCCAGGGGAGGTCCCTCACGGAGGGACCCCATCCAACGCACTCTGGCTCTCCCGGAGCCCACCTTGAGGGGCCCCCCTGTCAAAGCCCCCCCAGACCCCGGGACTCACCGCTCTCCTTGCAGAGCACGAAGAGGAACTCGGCGGCGCAGTGCTTGACGTCGGTGTCAATGTGGGTCATGAGCCTCACCAGCTTGTTCCGCAGGGAATTCCCCACCTCCGGCCGGTTCCGCACGTCCCGCAGCGGCGGCAGCACCTGGGGACGTGGGAGAAACACTGTGGGTGCCAGAGGCCTCAACCACCCACGCGAGAACCCGGAGGTGTGTGGAGGGCAGCCATAACCAGGGGTTTGCTCGTCTCCTCTCCCCTCAGGGCAGCGTCCCTGACCTCGGGGCTGAGCACAGCGTACCCTGGCCTTCAGGAACTTCCTGGTCTGGCGGTGGACACGGGCACTCTCCGTCAGCAGGTTCAGCACAGGGGTCAGGCTCTCCTTCAGCTTGTGGCCCTGCAGAAACATCCCCAAAAGGAGCAGCACGTCAGTCATGCCGAGCTCAGCCTGTCCGGCTGACGCTGGAGAACACGAGTACGGTCTGTCGGGGAGACGGATGGACACAAAGCTTCCCGGTCCCTGCCACAGGCATTCAGTACCTCCTCCCTCCCCACACCACACAGCTCGCCATGGCACAGGCAGTGCCAGAAATCCTTGGGCAGGGCATCTGGGGCAGAAAAGTGCAGTGGTAAAATTCTGAGGCCCTTTGGGATAACTCCTGAGGCTGAAAACCACGGTCAGCTTGAAAATAATGCAAATTCAGGCCTCCAGAGGCTTTCACTGCTGAGTGAAACAGGGCTAATATGTCAATCACCCAGTTAATCATCCATTGTTCCACTGATCTCACTGATCTTTGAGGGCCTGCAGCCCTCAAAGCAATGACAGTCACCTTCCTGTCCATGGATGTTGGTTTAGTCCCATCGACCACAGCTCTGCCAAGAGCTGCCCTTTCTACAACCCCAAACCAAGCATGCTGGCACTGGGCTCTTCCAGGCTGAGGAAAAGGTGCCCTGAACCTGTGGGAAAGAGCAGTGAGGACCCCCCCCAGCCCTCACCCTGTCCAGGCGGCGCTCCAGGAAATCCAGGAGGATGCTGACTGCATCCATGTTGACACCCATGTACTCCAGCGAGCCCGGCCGCACTTTGGGGGTCAGGAGCACATCCAGACACTTGAGGGGCAGGTTGCCCAGCAGGTTGACTGTGTGGCTACATGTGTGAAAGGGAAGAGAAGAGAACACGTAGTGATGGAGCTTTGCTCACACGAGTCCTTCAGCTCCGTGGAAATGAAGGTCTGTCATTAACTTCCAGGAGTGCGAGGACCCCGCGATCCAAGTTGTCTTGGAGCACCCCAGGCTCCACACACCACCGAAAGGGAATAACTGAAACTGCTTTTTGGGCAGCTGAACTGTGTGCTGGGGACTCTAAAGAGACTTCAGTGACAACTGAGAACCCAGGGGATTTGACAGAGCCAGCCTGGGTGATCAAAGGTGCGTCTCTGTGTTGTCCTGCTGTGTCACTCCTCCTCACCATGATGATCCAACATCAGCACTGCTTGGTTTTCCCCTGACTGCGTGTTCTTGGGGACAGAACCGTGTCACCTTGCTCCAAGCTGACACCCCTGCACCAGTAATGCCCGGCAACATGACACAGCCAATTTCTCAGCATGGCTTAAGGCTAATTAAGGCCACCTCACGGACTCTTCACCAAAAGCAGCACAAGTCTGCTCTGGCCAGTTGCCCACTGAGATGGTTGTCGCTGTAGGGACAGCCTGACAAAGGACACTGGAAGAGGATCATGTGCCTGGGGGAGCCCTGCTCCAGGGGCAGCTCGAGGCCCAGGTGGTTCCCAGCACTCACCTGTGGAACTCCTCGGTCCTGTCCTCGCCGTCGGCCGAGATCATGAGGCAGTGGCGCAGGAGGGCACCCAAGTGCCGGTACAGAGCAGCATCTTCCTGGCCCCAAAATGGAAAATGGAAACCTTGATCAGCAAAGGGGATCCCACACGTCCCAGAGCCTGCTGCCCCTGCAGCCACATCCTGATCATGCACAGCGGAGTTTTCCAGGGGAAGCAGCCTCCCAGTTCTCCTTTTGGGGCCAACACGTGGTCTTCCAGCTGCCCGACACACTTCCACTCACTCTGTGACACTGAGTTAAGGGCTGGACTAGGCTCCAAAATGCTCCATGGATTAGCCAGAGGGATGGTGTTCTCCATCACACCTCCTTCTGACCTTGGCCTGAAGGTGAAGAGGTACCTGGCCACACTCAGACATGAATTATCTGGGGGCTCTGCTCTCCCTCTCTCTCAGCAAATCACATCATTAAGGGAAAATCCCCAACTTTTAAATGGGAATGCTCTAAATGCTGTAAGGGTTAATACTGCACTGGACAGAGGCAGTGCCTGGGGCACACCTGAGTCCCTCACCACTCTGACATGTACCTGGGGCTGCACGAGGACCAGTCGGGGACAGGAGGAAATGCAAGGGAGGAGAAAAGCAGCAAAGCCAGATCCCGGGGACGGGTGAGCACCACAGACCCAAGGAGCTTACCTCGTCCACTTCCCTCTTGCTGGAATCAAAGGTGATGTTGAAGAGCACTTTGAGGATCTCCATGGCTCGCTCCGTCTCCTGCCGAGGCAAAGGCGGGAGAAGCCCCTCCTCGCCGGCGACTTCGTAGGGGTCCAACCACTTCACGCCGAGCGTCAGCTCCAGGGTGTCTGCCATCAGGCTGACCCCCCGCAGCTCCTGGGCGAGCTGCTGCCGGATGTCCACCCTCAGGGCCGTCAGCAGGAACAGCAGGCGCAGGTCGAAGAACTTGACGTCGTGAGGGAGGCTCCGCTCGTTGTAGAGCTTGATGCGCCGCGCCAGCCCCACCACCAGCCGGGCCTCGGCCGTCAGCTCCTGCGCCCGCGGGCTGCTGAACACGATGTTGCACAGGCATTTGAGGGATTCCAGGATCACGTCCAAGTCCGGGACCTCCCGGATGAGCTCCTCCGAGTAGTCGATGCCGGCGTGCCTGGAGAGGGTCTTCAGGCCTTCCTCGGTGGCGAAAGGGCCGAGGCAGTGCTTGTCCCGGGACAGGATGCGGATGCTCTCCAGGCAGGTGACCTGGCAGGACGGCTGCAGCTCCCTCTCCAGGAACTTGATCAGCAGCTGGGCCATTTTCTGTGCAGTTGGAAACAAGCAATGCCTGGGATACCAACAATTCCCAGTGCTCTTTCCAACCCTGTCACGCTCTGCCCTGGACAACGGGAGCATCACCTGGAGGTGGGTCTGCTCAGGTGTGCACTCAGCAGCACTCAGGAAGTGCCTGGCTCTGGCATTGGGTCCTGCACCAGTTTGGGCAAGAACAACCAGCAACACATGGCTGGGAGAGGGTACTGGGTGTAAAGGGAGGGCACAAACAGGTCACTGTTGTAGCTTTGCCCTGGTGAGGATGGTTCAGGCTGAGAGGGTTTGCCTGACCACTGGATTAAGGGCAAAAACCTCCCTCAGCCCTTCACCTCAGGGCTTCCCTCAGGAGTCACCATGCATTTGACAGCAGCTCTCTGCTCCTGTGTGAGATCAGGGAGGCACCTGCTCCAGAGCATCCACAAACAGATGGAGAGGTGGAGAGAGGCATCAGAGAACCACCAAGGGAGGGCCACAGGACCCAAGGGAGGTGAGTAGAGCACGTGATGCCCTGGGAAACGGAGGTGAAGAGACCTCAGGAGATTCAAATAAAGCAGCATCTCCTTAACCCCAGTGCTGCCTGGAGACCTACTGGCCCAGATCCTCCTTGGGTACAGACTGGCAGAGCCCCACTAACACAATTCACGGGAGCTGCAAAGCTCCTCCCTGTGGGGAACGGTGAGTCATGGAGGAGCACAGGAAAGGCCTCACAGCCACGGGCAGCTCGGGCTCAACCACGTGTGGCAACACTTCACATCACACCAGTAATGCCCACACACACAGCTGGGTGAGGTGAGAGCTCACCAGACCTCTAACACAACACGTCTGAAACCACCGATCTCTCCGTGATGTTAAAAGAGCAAAGGAACCCGAAAATGAGGTTTGCAACTGGCTAAACGCAGCCCCATCAGTTACACTTCAGAATAATCAGAGAATTGTTAAGGTTGCAGCCATTAATTGTAATCATTTAGGTTGGAAAAGATCTCCAAGGCCACCGAGTCCAATCTGTGACCCATCCCCACCTTGTCACCCGGCCCAGAGCACTGAGTGCCACATCTAGTTGTTCCTCCAGGGATGGGGACTCCACCACCTCCTTGGGCAGCCCCTTCCAGTGCCTGACAACCCTTTCCGTGAGGAAATTCCTCCTGATGCCCAACCTGAACCTCCCCTGGTGAAACGAAACTACTGAAGGAAGGAAGGAAGAAAAAAGGAACTTCAGTCCTTAATGTGAGGCTCCTGGAGTGCCCCATGGTCACACCCTGGGGAAGTGAGGAAATACAGCTGTTCCTCTGCTCCTTCCACGCAGAAGGCAGAGACAGTTTCAGATCCAGACACAGCAAGCAAAGCCTTGGGCTGGCTCAGGGGAAAGAGACCCCAGGGTTGAACCACCGGGACACCCAAGCGCCAGGAACTGGTGGTGATGCTCGACTCATATTTCACGGCAGGCACCCCAAAAGCGGGACACTGTGCCTGGATCCATGTCCGGCAGCAAAGAGCTCGGATCTCGTCAGATCCAATCCCACACTTCGGGCTGTGCCTGGGCACGCTCCGCGTGGCAGCAGCTGGCACTGGCTCAGCCAAAGGAGGTCCTGTTCTCCACCCAGGTCACCTGGTCTGCACTTGCTGTGCTAACATGGGCACTGGCACCATCCACCAGTGAACTGACCGCAAAACTGAGCCAGCTGGAAAATAATCCTGGGAACCCAGAGTTGTTCTTGCAGCAGAGCAGCCAGGACGAGGCTGGTCCGGCAGGAAGAGCTGCAGGAGCAGGAACAAGCAGTTCCTTCCCTCTGAGTGCCAGATCACACCAGCTTAAAGGATCTGCTAATACACAGTTCCAGGTAAATCCCACTGCTGGCTCCCAGTGGAACCCCTCACCCTTCCTGGGAGCCTGGGGATCACACCCATTACACCCATGGTTGGGACTGTATGGATCACAGGACCACTGCTAAGGCCAGATGGATGCTGACTTTTACCCAAAACACCAACTCCTGCTGGAAAAATCGGAGCCAGGTGCTCCAAGCGCACCATTCCCTGCCCAAGTTAATGGCAAACTCTCATTTCTTTCCCTGTGGGAGCTGCCTGCCAAGCCCAGCTGGACATAAGTATGGAGCAGCAGATTTACACACCGACCAAAGAGGAAAAACAAGGAGCATGTGCCTACCTTCCTCTCCTCCCGCTCCTCATCCTCGAAGGTGAAGCACTGAGACTTCTGTGGAAAAAGCAAAACAAATCAGAGTAAGGAACAGGTTAAAACTCCACGGAACGAGGGCATTCCGCTGGAAAGCAGCAGGTCCCAAAACACGCTGCAACAGCAAACACACCTTCTCCCGACAGTCCCTGCCATGACAGGCATCACCCCTGGATCCATGGTGCTGGCAGAATGCCACGGGTCAACCGATGGATAGATTTAGATTAAATCCTTCAGCAGCACAGTGGGTACCCATCCCAATCCCAATATCCCCTATGAGCCGGTAATTCCTCAGCTCAGTGACACCACCAAGCTGATGCTGCACACATCTCCCCTTGACATTTATTTGTTCCTTTTCCCGGCCTAAAAAAAGTGCTGTCTCCTTGGTACATGGCAATAGATCTTCGTGGTTACCCAGGTCAAGTTCTTTAAACACAAGGGGCCTGATCTCCACAGGTCCCCTTCCTAACAAACACTCCTGCTCTCCATTCACGGGAAACATTTCTGTTTCTGCCTTTTGGTTGTTCTTCACTGACAGTCTCCTTCCTGGCTCACCTGGAAGTCTCACCTGCTCCCATGGAACCTGAGAGCACAGGAGAGCACAGGAGACCACAGGCTCCTGGGGAGAAGCAGCACTCCCCAGTGAATGAGGCTATCCTTGTCTACACCAAGAAAACCTCTGGTCCGAGCACGGAGAACAAAACCGTTTAAAATCCATAAAACACCGATGACGTGTGTGCAGCCACCAAGAGCCCAGGGATGGCTTTGGTCTGTCCAGCCTGGAAGCAGCGATGGACACAGCGATGCCCCAGGAGCAACAGCAGCCCCAGGGGGTGGGGGCAGGACAGGTGTATTCCCATCAGGCTGTGTGAGCTGATCCATCCACAGGCTGTTGGATCACGTTACCGGTCCCAGCACTGCTTTGTTCCGCAGGCAGCCAGGCTTGTTCTTCCCCCAGCACGTCCTCTCTGCAGGCCCCAATCCCATTTGGGGGTAATTTGGCCATACCTGGGGGTTTTGCTTTAGCTGCAGTTTATTCCCAGCAACCAAAAAACCTTTGTGTGTGCAACAGTGAATTAAAATAAATCCCCAGGAAAGGTTGCAGAACCATCAGTCTTGCAGCAAAAGCGATGCCAGGCCATGCCGGCTTTATGTGCAGTTTCATAATCCTCTTTGACTGCTCCATTTCCTTCAGACGGGCCAGCAAACCCTCTGGCTCGAGTTCCATATGCCTGATACACCGGGAAGGACCCAGCTGGGGGGGATCCATGGGAAATGCTGTGGTCTGGGGGCCTTGAGCTGGTCACACAGACGCTGTTTGCACCTCGATGACTCTGGTGTGGCACCCGCTTGTGGGTGCTGCTAATCCTCAGTGCTGTCCTCAACAGGGGTCTGTCTGCTCCTCCTCATCCAAGATCTCCCCATTCCAAATCCGACTGCTACGAACAGTTCCACACTCCCTCTCTCACACACGCTTCTGCAAGATATTCCTCAGGTTTTCCCTGCTGGCTTCCCACCTACTCCAGCCTGGTGCAGAGTGAGTCACAGCGATCTGCAGGGCCAGCCCCTCCCGGGGGAACCCTCCGAAGGAAATTTCCCTGACAACCAGAGTCTGTTTCAAGCGGGATTTCACGGAATCACAGAGTCTCCTCAGTTGGAAGGGACACACAAGGATCACTCAGTCCCACTCCTGGCCCTGCTCAGCCCCAACAATCCCACCCTGTGCCTGAGAGCGTTGTCCAAATGCTCCTTGAGCTCCAGCAGCCTTGGGGTCGTGACCACTGCCCTGGGGAGCCTGTTCAGTGCCCAACCACCCTCTGGGGGAAGAATCTTTTTCCTAATATCTGTCCTAAACCTCCCCTGACACAGCTCCAGCTGTTCCCTTGGGTCCTGTCACTGGTCACAGCAGAGATCAGTGGTGCCCCTTGGAAGGAAGCTGTAAACAGCTGAGGTCTATCCTCAGTCTCCTCTTTTCCGGGCAGAAATTTACCCCCAGAGATAATCTTTTCCCACTTTATGGCTAAAAACACTCCCAACTCTGCTTCTAAATCGTCGGGTTTTGATATTCAGAGCTGTGCAGTCACCTCTAATCACCTTTGACTTGCAAATCCTGACATTGTTTCACCTGCAGCTCCTCCCCGGCCTGTTTTATCACCCCCAAACCTGCCTCAACATAAAGGCTCCTCCTACTGGGTCCTTACACTGACTCTTATTTCCCTGCCAGGTTTTACTTGGCATGTCGATAATAATGTTTTTAAGAGCCCCTGACACCAGGGAGGGGTTGATGCTCACTCACCTCCTGGTTGTAGACCTGGAGCACCTTGAGAACCGTGTCCTGCTCCCCGCTTTCCAGCGTGGTGACCACAGCCCTGAGCTCCATTATCCCAACAGCTCAGCTACAGCAGAACTGGGAGCGAGGGGACTTCCAGGGTGATGCAAAAGCACCTCGGCAGACAAATATCTGAGAGGGAAGAGAGAAAGGGGTGGGGAGAGGAAGGAGGGAAAAAACACAACACACACACACAAAAAACCACAAGTGATATTGCTCACGCTGCTGCATCCATAAAAGCGGAGCAGATGGATAACCCGAGCAAAGCCAGCACCAGCTTCCTCTCTCTCCCGCTAATCCTCTTCTTCCTCGCTTTGCTTTTCAATGTTTAATACGTGCCCTCCCAGGAAAGCGCTCAGGGAAAGCCTTCCCCCCACCAGCCGGGGATTAACGCGGAGCAGATAACAGCAGCTCCCTGAAATAGCTCCCTGCCGCCTCCTCCTCCTCCTCCCCGGTTGCCCTGATTCCTGCTGCCGCACAGGGGGGAAAATAACAAATAAACCCAGCAACATTCCCGCGGAGTGACAAGGGATGGAGCGGCGAGGCAGCCGGGCGGGAGAGCATCCTCCGGCTCCAGGCGGAGGTACCTTTCCAGGAGGTGGGAAGCAGATGAGGAGGGTTCCGCGGAGGGTCGGATTATGGCCGATCCCCGCACGCACAGCCCAAACGCGCGTCCGGAGCCGCCGTCCCCCGGGAGATGATGTCCCTGCCGCCAGTGCCAGGGAGCAGATGCGCAGGGACACGGGAGATGGGATTATTTCAGTCACGGCCCCGGTTTAAGGGCTCAGGGAGCCACGCGAGCCCGCGGTGCTGGGACGTGACTCCCGATGGGGGGAAATCCGGCAGATTTGGGTGCACAGGTGGACTTGGATACACGTTCAGCCTTCGTGTTGCCATGGGCCGTGTTCTGCCTGGCCGCGCAGGTCACACCGAACTCAACCGAGCGGGACCCCGCACCGGGAGCCCCCGGGCTTTGGGGATCAGGCGGGGTATCCCCGCCTGCCCGCGCACCCAAAGAGGGGCGTTTTGGGGGGACCAAGGGCAAATCCCGCATTGTGGAGGGCGGAAAGCCGCGGGGGGACAGGTGGCTGGGCTGGCCCGGGGCAGGGACACAGCATCCCCATGCCAAGGGGCTGGGATGGAGGGGACCCGCTCTGCTTTTGGGGCGATGGCATGAGCCAGTGGACCACTGCGCATATCCCCCTTTTCCATACCTCCTGGCTGGCTCCTCCCCCAGCCACCTCCTTCCCCCGACATCTGGGCACATTCCAAACCCCTTTTTTTTATGTCCACAAACCCCTGTTTTTGTCCCAAGCCCCTACCTCTGCCCCCAAACCCTTACTCTCTCCGCCACGCCCCCGTTTCTCCCCCGTGCCCGGGCAGGGCTCTGGCCGTACCTGCGGCCCGGGATCCCTCGGGGGGCAGCGCCGACCCTTCCTCCCCTTCCGCCCCGGCCCGGGGGAGCGGCCCGAGGGTCCCGGTGCCGGGGGGAAGGAGGAGGAGGAGGAGGAGGAAGGAGCGGCGGACATTTCGTGGCGGCTCCGCCCGGCGGGGCGGGACGGACCGGGGCGGCCATGGCGGAGCGGGGCCGAGGTGAGGGGACGGGGACAGGTTTGGGGGCTGGAGGGGGCCGGGGGAAGGGGAGCGCCCGGCTGCACAACTGCCCCCCGACCCCGCTGCACCCCACGGGACCTCCCGCAGTCCCCCGATTTACCCCCTAGAGCCCCCGAGTTGCCCCCCTCGAACGCCTAATTGCCCCCCCGATCACCTACATGGCCCCCCCTTGAACCCCTAAATGCCCCCCTTGAGTCCCTAAATGCCGTCCCTTGAACTCTTAAATACACCTCTCAACATCTAATTGCCCCCAGCCCCCTAACTGCCCCCTTGAGCCCCTAATTGACACTTTGAACCCCTAACTGCCCCTCGAACCCCTAATTTCCCCCCTTGAATCCCTAACTACGCTCCCCATTGAACCCCTAATTGCCCCCTCCCCCCCCGCATCCCTGACTGCTCCTCCTGGGCCCTTCTGGGATCCTTAACTGCCCCCTTGAACCCCTAGTTCCCCTCTTGACCCCCCCAACTGCCCCACAACAGGTCATAATGCCAGGAGACCCCAACACGGATGAGGGGTTAAGAGCCCTGGATTTGCCCGGCTTCACCCATATCTCATCCCTGGATGTCGCTGGGCACGAAGCCCCCAAGCTGCTGCTGCTGCTGGGCCATGGTGGCAATTCAGGGGGCAAGTCAGGGATCTGTCCCAGTCAGTTTGGGGAAAGTTTGGGGTGGTTTTGTCCAAACCAATCTAGGAGGGTTCCAGAGGTGCGAGGCGGGGCTGTGACAGCCGGAGATCCCTCGGGCAGCTGCACACGTGTGCCATGCCGGGGCAGGTACAACGTGTGCTCCTCCCTCTTAACCCCAGGACAGAGTCCAAGCGCCATGGAGGACCTGCTGGATGTGGAGAACAAGCGGATGGCCGACAGCCTGGCCAGCAAGGTCACCAGGCTGAAATCCGTGAGTGCCGAGGGGGACGTGGGGAAGGAGGGGCTCTGCTTACCTGGGGGTGCTGCAGAGGATCACAGAACCACGGGATGGTTTGGGTGGGAAGGGGCCTTAAAGCGCATCCAGTCCCGCCCCTTGGGTGGGCAGGAACACCTTCCACTAGCCCAGGTTGCTCCAGCTTGGATTTGAACACTTCCAGGGATGGGGCAGCCGCAGCTTCTCTGGGCAACCTGTGCCAGTGCGCCCCAGCACCCTCACCTGTGCTCTGCAGAGGCTTCCTGTGCATCACCTTAGTTGGTGATACAGTGGTTTAATTTTCACTTGTGTAGTGCCAAGGACACCTTTACAAATTCCCGCTTTCCCTTTGGGGTTTACGACATCATCTGACACTCAGGAAAAGGAGTTTTAGGCTCAGAAAGAAACATCAAAAAAGAAACATAAAACATATATAAAACATAAACACCCCTGCACAGAGGGGTGTTGCCAAGCTCACCTGCTTGGGAAAAAATTCACAATAAAAAGGCAAGGAGATTAATTTTGGAAAATACCTGTGTCTCTGTGCAAATGATCTTAAAACTGGTTTGCTCTTAATATCAAGTACTTTGATTTAGAGATTTAAGCTCTGTTTTTTATTGTTATAAAAATTGTTATAGCATTATAATTATTCTAACAATTATTGTTATATTATAAAATTGTTGTGACAATTATAACATTATTATAAATTATTATTTAAAAAATAGTAGAAACCACGAAAGAAGTCAGTGACTCACAGTGTAGAAGGGCAGACTGAATTCCTACCCTTGTGTCCCAGGGATTAAACACCCTGACAGATTTAGACAGTCAGGCTTTACTTTCAGTGCTGCAGAGGTGGAAAAGTTCAACAACCCTACAGGGAAATGAGAATCATTTTCCTTGTTCCTGTCCCAGACAAGCCCCTGTGTGTCTGCGGGAGCCAGGAAAGCAGCAGGTTGCTTTGATAACTTTCATTTTAGAGGTTCTCCGTACGTGACAAGCTCCTGAATGCCCGTTCCCTCCCTTGTTCTGCAGCTGGCTCTGGATATTGATAAGGATGCTGAGGAACAGAACCGCTACCTGGATGGCATGGTAAGGACCTGGGGAATGGGGCACAGGGCTTTCTGTGCTGCTGGGAAACCGGGATGGCAGCTCAGGCTGGCACACTATGGTAGATCCCTGCGGTCCTGGATGCCAGGCAGTTGTAACTAAATTGTAACTAAACCCGTTCCCAGCGGATTTACTGCTCTGTAAATGTTGGATAGCTGGCAGGTGCAGCATCACCTTGTCCGGGGTTGGTATCTGGCACCTGAAGGGCTGATGTGGGACAGCACACCTGGGAAATGCCAGTGGAGGTCCCTCCTTGCTGGGATTAAAGCTGCCTCCGGGCTGTTCCTCAGCTCTCCCTTGGTGTTCGGTGCTGCTGTATGAACCAATTCCTGAACTCCAGCACCTCCAGCAGGCTCCCTGTGGGCCTTGTGGGACACTGGTGTCTTCAGAGGGAGTACAGGTGATGCTCTGGGTCTCACAGGCTGTTGAGTGTCCTGGTCTGCCACACAACTCCCAACAAATCAGGGAATTGGGATGAAAGGTGAGATGGCAAGAGCCCTTAAGGGAGAAGCCCTAAATGGGCACCAAACTGCGCTGCTCTTACACAAGAGGTTTTGAGGCATTTCAGGAGCAACGTGAGCAGAAGCTCCAGAAAGGTGGGAACGGTGCTGATCCCGGAGCACTGGAAGGGAAGGACCTTGAGGGAAACAGGTGGCTGCTGTGCAGCTTCTGTGCAAATGTTTTTAGCCAGGACGTGGGAGATTCCTCAAGGATTCCTTCATCTGTGGCACAGTAGGATGGGCTTATCCTAGGACCCGAGGGAATGGCTGGAGTTGTATTAGGTTGGGTATTAGGGTAAACTTCTTCCCCCAGAGGGTGGCTGGGCACTGGAACAGGCTCCCCAGGGCAGTGGTTGTAGCCACAAACCTGCCAGAGCTCAGGGACACGGTCGGGTTGTTGAGGTGTCCTGTGCAGGGCCAGGAGTCAGACTGGATGACCCTTGTGGAATCCCTCCCACTCGGGATATTCCACGACTCTACGATGCCTCCACCTTGGCTGTCTCTGCCCTCCACAGGACTCAGATTTCCTCAGTGTGACGGGGCTGCTGACGGGCAGCGTGAAGCGCTTCTCCACCATGGCGCGCTCCGGGCGGGACAACCGCCGGCTGCTCTGCGCCGTGTCCGTGGCCCTCATCCTCATCTTCTTCATCCTCTACTACCTGGTGTCCAGGGCGGGCACCTGAGCCGGGCTGGGCAGGTGTCACAGGGCCCCGAGCCGGGCAGGCGCCACAGGCCGGACCCGCGGCACCCACAGGCCTGTCCACACCTTCCCGGGAGGAGCCTCCGGCCAGACCTCCTCCTTCCAAGTGACTCTTCCTCCCACCAGCTCCTCGTGTCGCTCCGGCTGGGCCCAGACGGCTCTTCCAAAGCAAGAACATTTGTCTCCAAAGGGATCCCCGTGTCTAACAGGGATTTGGGGCTGTGACCTCCTGCCTCGTTCGTGTGCCGCGGGCTGTTCTCAAGGGCCACTTCCCCGTCACCTCCCTCACAGAGCCTGGGAACTGCTGAGGTGGGGCTCACAAATCCAGGGACTTGTTCATACTCTGAGGTTTTGTCAGCCAGCTGAACTTCGGGAGCTGTAGGGTTTAGGATGCTGATTTACGGGGTTTGGGAGTGCCAGTGTGTGACTTAACATTCCGCGTGGCCGCTCTCAGTTTTCCTGGGACTTGCAGAACTTATCCTTGGTGTCCCTGGGCTGAAAGGAAACCTGTGCTGCTTTGGGATGGAATTAGTGATGGATCTGGGCCTGGGTACTCTCAGGTCGCTGCAGGGAAGAGCTGCAGAGGAGCAGAACTTGGATTAAATCCTGGTTTGGCCCTCTTTATCTTCCTCAGTCCAGTTAATTTTGGTTGTTGTGGCACCCTGGTTTTGGAGCACTCTGGGGAGATGCTGTGCCAATGAAGCAGAGGTTGAGGTGAGGTGGAATTCCCCCACAGTGGGAGTCCAGGATGGATTTGCTGATTTGTTTTATGAATTTAGAAGGTACCAGAGGAACCCTGCCTTGCCTTAGGTTGTGTCTCTGCTTATTTGCCTCTCTCTCCCTATAACAACCAGGGCCCAGCCATTCCTCTTCCTCTGATTTAGTCTCTCTTTTGCCTCATCATGGGTGGCTGGGTGTTCCCTTTGCCTTCTCTCTCTTCCCATCGGGAACTCCTTTGTCCTGGAGCTAAGGTGCCTGCAAAAGGAATGCTGTCCCTTGTACCAAACATACCTTGGCTGGATTAGGTGTGTTCTTTTCCACATTTGGCAAAAATCCTGCAGGGAAAGCAAGGAGAAAGGAGGCGGCAGAGACTTCCTCTGGTTCTTCCTGCTTCCCTGGTGTGTGGCAGCTCCAGG
Organism: Manacus candei; assembly: GCF_025592945.1. Classification (NCBI taxonomy): domain Eukaryota; kingdom Metazoa; phylum Chordata; class Aves; order Passeriformes; family Pipridae; genus Manacus; species Manacus candei. The sequence continues at coordinate 3,633,385 of NW_026138057.1, forward strand.
CTCCTTCCCTTTGGGAAGAATCGATGGCCTCTAATTCCTGGAGCAGGTAACTCCTGACAAAAGGCTGCTGGAGCAGCCGGGGGGGGTTCCTGCTGTAAATAAAGCTGATTTTAGACCTTCTAGTCCTACTGTTTGTTCCTCATACAAGGTTGATTGCCCTGGCTGTACCTGAGCCACCCTGGGGCTGGAGAGGGACCCTCCGGGGAGGTGGGGGGTCCCGCAGCCCTGTGACGCGCCCGGTGTCACGGGGAAACGAGGATGAGGGTGCACAGGGACACCGGGGCAGGTCTGGGGACAGACTGCGTCTGCCTCCGGTGTCCCCAGACCTGCCCGCGGGGGACACGGGCCAGGGGTGGGGGTGCCACTGGCTGCTCACCCTCTGGGGGCTGGTGTCTCCATCCATGTCTCCGTCCCCGGGGCGGTCCTTGTCCCCGGGCCGCCCCAGGTCCCGGTAACGGACCCTTTGCCGGATGTTCCGCCATGTCCGGGCCGCGTCCCCGTCGCCACGGTAACCGCCCGCCGCGCCGGAAGTGACGCGAGGCAGGAAGCGGCGGCCGGGGCGGAAGCGATGGCGGCGGTGGCTGCAGGTGACGGGGCCGGGAGTGGCGCCGGGGGCAGCCCCGAGGCCGCCGCCGGAGGCACCGGGGGCGGCGGGTGGCGGCGTCCCCACGGGCCGCTCCAGCGCTACTACGGCCCGTCCGCGGCCGAGGCAGCCGAGGCGGCCCCGGACCCCACGGACATCAACGGGCCCCACTTCGACCCGGAGGTGTTCATGAACAAGGTGACCTTTGACCCCGTGACCTTTAACCCCCTACACCCTCCTGGACCCGGGGACCCCCCCGCTGGACTCCCCCAGCGCCCCGAGGAGACCCCAAAAAGATCCTCTATGGGGACCCTATGGATCTGCTTCTATAGGGAGCCTGTAGGACACTGTATGACTCCCTATACAAATGGGACTGGGGTGCTCTGGAGCAGCAAGGGGAGGGGGTCTGGGGGCAATCAGAACTACGGGGGGGGCTCCTGGGGGGCAGCTGGGGATCCAGGGAGGCCCTGCAGGGAAGTTGAGGACCTCGGGGGGGCAATTTGGGGGCTCCCGGGGGTAAATAGGGGGATTGCAGAGGGGACAGCCGGGTGTGGGGCAGTTGAGCAGCTCTTTTCCCCCCCCCAGGTGCGTAGTGAGTGTCCCCTGGGGCAGCTCCTGGCCCGGGAGGCCGCGCTAGGGCGGGAGATCCGCGCCCTGGACAGCGACATGCAGACCCTGCTCTACGAGAACTACAACAAGTTCATCTCTGCCACCGGTGAGAGGCTCCACTGGAGCCTGCTAAGGGCAGCACTGGAGTATTGGGATGTTCACTCTGGAGCCTGCTGAGGGCAGCGTTGGGATATTGGGATGTTCACTCTGGAGCCTGCTGAGGGCAGCGCTGGGAAACAAGGATTTGGGGGCGTGCGCTCTGCAGGCAGCCAGCCCGGTACCCAGCCTACTCTGGGGGGTGGCGTTTGGGGTACGTTCATCCCGGAGGGTCTGGGGGGTGGCAGGCAGCTGAAGGACCCAGCACTTGCCTCCTGCCCCCCCCAGACACCATCCGGAAGATGAAGGTGGATTTCCGGCACATGGAAGCAGAGATGGACGACCTGGCGGCCAACATGGCAGCCATCAGCGCCTCGAGCGCCCGCGTCAGCGCCGCGCTGCAGGACCGGCACCGCCGCGGCGCCCAGCTGGCCGGTACGGGGCGGGGGGACGGGTGGCCCTGGGGGGCAGACCTGGCCCTCCTGACCCTGTCTCCCTGAGCCCCATGTCTCCCCAGGGGTGCAGGCACTGCTGCGGAAGCTGCAGGCGCTGGTGGAGGTGCCGGGGCGGCTGCGGCGCTGGGCGGGCACGGAGCCAGCGCGGGCTCTGCGCTGCTACGGCCGCGCTCGCGCCGTGCTCCGGCACTACCGACACCTGCCCTCCTTCCGTGCCATCGAGGACGAGAGCCACGCCATCATGGCAGAGCTGGCCCAGCGCCTCCGCGCACGCCTCCGGTACGTCTGTTCGGGAGCCTGCTGAGGGCTGGGAATGGGGGTCTGGAGGTGTTCACTCTGGAGCCTGCTGAGGGCTGGGAATGGGGGTCTGGGGGTATTCACTGTGGAGCCTACTGATGGCACTGCTGGGAAATGGGGATTTGGGGATGCTTACTCTGGAGCCTACTGATGGCAGCCTCAGGAAATGGGGGTCTGGGGGTGTTCACTCTGAGCCTACTGATGGCAGCCCTGGGAAATGGAGCCTACTGATGAACTTCAGGGAGTCCCTCATTAACCTCTGTTACTGTTGGAACTTCCTGGTGCTGTTAAGTGGTTTTCCCCCTTTATTTTTTGACCAACTACTGTTCACTCTGGGGCCTACCGATGACTTTTATCACTTATTCCCCATTTCCCGCTGTGCCTGCCCTTAACCCCGGAACCTCCCACACCCACCCGCCCGCCCCAGGGAGGAGACACTGGACCCCAAGGAACTCACCGAGTGCGTGGAGATGCTACTGCAGCTGGAGGAGCCTCCCGAGGAGCTGAGCGAGGAGTTCCTGAGCCAGGCGGGCGCGCGCCTGGAGGCCGAGCTGGCCGCGCTGGAGGCCGAGCTGCCCGCCTCCGACCCCTCCGGCGCGGCCACCACGCCGCCACCCGCCTCCGACATCCTGGACTTCGTGGACCGTGGCAGCTCGGCCTTCGTGGGCACGCTGTGCCAGCTGGCCGGCTCATACCGCGCGCTCTTCGGGGGGGACGCGGGGCGCCTGGAGCCCTTTGCTGCTGCGCTGGCCACGCGCTACTTCGAGCTGCTGGAGCGGCGGCTGGCGCTGGAGCGCGGCCTGGGCGACACCTCGCTGCTGGTGCGGGCGCTGGACCGGTTCCACCGCCGGCTGCGGGCGCTGCTGGAGCTGCTGCCCGAGGGCGCCGCCGCTGCCGCCGCGCTGGTGGCCCGGGCCGCCCGCGAGCGCGTCGACCGCTACCTGCGTGCCCTGCAGACCTTCTTCCTGGGCTGCCTGGGCGACGTGCGCCAGGCGCTGGCAGCGCCGCGGCCCCCCGGCAAGGAGGGGCCCGGCCTGCCCGACCTGCTGGCCACACTGGCTGCCTCCGTGCTGGGCCAGCTCAAGGCCGTGCTGGCCTACGTGCAGCTCTTCACCGCCAGGGACGTTGCCTTCGCCAGCCTGCCCTACTTCAAGGTGGGGCACCGCGGGACAGGGCGCTTTGGGGGGTGATTTGGGGCTGCCGTGGTGCAGGGCGGGGGAGCCAAAGGTAGTCAGGGGGTCTCTGGAACAATCTGGGGCTGGCATGGGGCATTTTGGGGGTGGAACAGGGCAGGCTGGGGGTCACTCAGTGACCGGTTTGGAGCCTGCATGAGGCAGTTTGGGGGGCTTTGTTGGAGTGTGACCCCCCCATTTGTGGCACAGGGGGAGTTCTGCGTGGCAGCGGTGCGCGAGGGGCTGGTGGTGGCCTTTGTGCGCTGGCTGTGCCACACGGCCCGTGGCTTTGCTGATGGCCCGGCCGAGCGGGGGGCCCCTGCTGCCCCCCCGGGCCTGCTGCTGCTCCTCGCCCGCCTCTGCCTGGACTACGAGAACTCCACCATCAGCTACATCCTCACCCTCACCGACGAGCAGTTCCCACCCCAGGTGAGCCCCAGAATGTCCTTAAGGAGACTCTGAATGTCCCCAAGATGTCACAGATTGGCTCCACACCCCTCTGTGTCCCAGCCCCAGGCACCACAGCATGGGCACCTTCCTTCTGTCTCTGTCCCCAAAAACAGCCCTGAGTAGACCCAAAATGCTCTGATTAGCCCCAAAATAGCCTCTATGTGACCTCAGATGACCCCTCTGTGGCCCTGTGCCCACCCAGGGGATGGTGGTGGGGACAGTGCCCTGTGTGGGGGTTTTGGGATCTTCCCTTTTGTCTTTATGTACCTCCAAATACCCCCAAGACCCTCCCTGTGCCCTGCCGTCACCCATGTCCATCCAGGAGGTGACCCCAGAGATGGCACTGCCTGTGGAGACAGGAGGGTCCTGACCTGTGTGGTGTCTCCCAAACATCCCTAAAAGAGCACCTCGGGAAGTCCCCAGGGGGGTTCTGCATGTCCCAGCGTGCCCCCGATGCCCCACGAACACAACAGGGGCAGTGATGCTGCTGCAGCAGCACACAGGGCTGGCAGTGACCCCATACCTGGTGCTGGCAGGGGAGGTGTGGGGGCCATTCCTACCTGTTGCTATGCCCCCAGGACTCGGGCCCGGCGGTGACCCCGGGGCCGGCGCTGTGTGCGGAGGCGCGGGCGGCGGCGCAGCGGCTGCTGGACCACTACGTGCAGGTGCAGGGCGCGGCCGTGGCGCAGATGCTGCGCAAGAGCGTCGAGACGCGCGACTGGCTGGGCACCGTCGAGCCCCGCAACGTCCGCGCCGTCATGAAGCGCGTGGTGGAGGACATCACTGCCATCGACGTCCAGGTCGGGCTGGCGGCCCCTGGAGGGGTCCCCGCGGTCCCCGTAAGGTCCTTGAGGGCTTTGGGAAGATCCCTTTGGTGGGAAGTTGCCAGCAGCTTCCAGAGGTTCCAGTGGGTCTGGGTAGGGAGGAGCTGAAGTCCCTGAAGCATCCAGAGGGTTTGCCCGAGGTCTCAGTCTGGTCCTTGAGGATCTTTGGGGATCCCAGAAGGTTTTGGGAGGGATGCTGGGTGTTTTGGGGGGGTTCCCAGCAGGGGGTTTTGAGTGCTGAGGGTGTGGTGCCACACACAGGTGGGGCAGCTCTTCGAGGAGGGAGTGCGGCGGGCGCAGAGCAGCGATTCCAGCCGACGTGCCTTCTCTGTCTACAGCAGCTCGCGGGCACCCGGCCGCTATGCCCCGAGCTACACCCCCAGGTCAGCCATGGCACCCCTGTGCCGCTCCTGCAGTACCCATCGCATCTTCCCTGGCACTCTCTTCACACCCCTAGACTGTCCTAATATCCACCTGACAGCCCTTGGCTGTCCCCATGTCCCCAAACTGTCCTAACGATGATCCCTGTTTATCCCAACAATCCCCATGTTCCCCCCAGCTGTCCCAGTATCCCCTGGTGATCCCTGTATCCCTTGTGTCTCATAGTTGTCTTGTCCCTCCATGTCCTGTGACCATCCCCACATTTCCCTTTCTGTCCCCAAACCACCCCTACATTCTCTCACCATCTTCATGGCCCCTGATGGTCCCTGTGTCCCTGTCCCCACATCCTTGGCTCTCTCAAGTGCCTGACTGTCCCTGACTCCCTGTCCCCAGTGCCCCCATGGACACCCACCTGCTCAGCAACATCCAGAAGCTTTTCTCAGAGCGCATTGACATCTTCAGCCCTGTCGAGTTCAACAAGGTGAGGCCATCCACATCCCTAAACAGGGGCCCTAAACTGCCCACCTTCCCACTGTCACATGTCCCTGGTGTCCCCATGACACAGGTGTTGGGGCCTGGGGGGTGCTCAGGAGCTGACAACCAGGACAAGGGTGTGCCCACTATCCCCTGTTCTAGGTGTCACTGCTCAGGGGTGACCAGGCCCAGGGTGCCTGGGGAGTGTCAGCCAGGCCAGGGGTCTCCCCATGCCCCTGAGGATGCCACCCCATTGCCCGCTGTGCCCGCACAGGTGTCGGTGCTGACGGGGATCATCAAGATCAGCCTGAAGACGCTGCTGGAGTGCGTGCGGCTGCGCACGCTGGGGCGCTTCGGGCTGCAGCAGGTGCAGGTGGACGGGCACTACCTGCAGCTCTACCTGTGGCGCTTCGCCTCCGACGAGCGCGTGGTGCAGGGGCTGCTGGACGAGGTGGCTGCCAGCGCTGCCCACCGCTGCCTGGACCCCGTGCCCATGGAGCACAGCGTCGTGGAGCTCATCTGCGAGCGCGGGTAGTGCGCGGGGAGGAGGGACAGGGACCCGCCCTACCTGTGTCACCGTGCGGCAGAGCCCGGCAGGGACATGTCCTGCGTCCTGCTACATCTCTGGGGACACACCTGTACCCTGCGAGTCCCCACACGTGCTGTGCTGTCTCCTTCCCAACGTGGCAGCACACAAGGACATCCCATGTCCCCGCACATGGCAACGTGAAGGGATACCCCCTATCCCCACGCCAGGTCACCCCGTGTCATCAAACCACACCCCTATTGCCTCCCCACCCCAGTGACACCCTCAGTGTGTGCTGACACCCACAGCCCCTGTGACACAGTGTCATCCCCTCACCTTGGTGACATCCCCTTGTGCCCTTTGTCACTAAATAAATGATGTGTGAGCTGAGTGTTGTGTCCCTGTCTGTGCCTGGGGGGCAGGATCTGACCACGCACACAGGGGGTCCCACCTCCAGCCAGGGTGACAGCTCAGGGACAGGGGCTGGGCACTCAGTGATGTCCCCAAGGGACCCACAGCCATGAAGGCCCCAAACCTTAAAACTCAGGGACCAAAACCCTCTGTGGTTGCTACAAAGTGCTGGGGAACACCCAGGGACACAGATTTTCCACCAGAGTTGGAAAGTTCTTCCCTAACAGGACATTTCCTGCCTCAAGGAACCAGCACAAAGCAACTCAAAGAGACAACCCTCAAACCCTCCATTTCTCACAAAAAGCTGCAAGGAGCCTAGAGCTGGAGACTGAAGTCACTTTATCCAACAGCATTTGGCCAGGTCAGCAGCTTTTGGACAAGAAATTGTGGTCACGTAGATACAGACCTGGATCCACAGAGCAGCCATGGAAGCACAAAAGCACCTCATGGATACAGACACCGATAGCCAGACCTGGATTTACAAGGCAGCCCCAGAAGCACAGACACCAACATATTTACATATAAAACTCCCCATAGTTTTGAGCACATTTGCTGGCGAACAGAGCATTGGATACAGACACACAGATGGGCACGTGGACAGGCTGAGGGCCCCTCACACAGGGCACAGTCCTTACGTGGGTTTTACAGGGAATGGGAATGCTGAGCTGGAATTTTGGTTTGGGTTGGCCAGAGTCCATTTGACAGTGACTGACTGAACAGGAAGTGCTAAACAGGCCAAGAGACACAACCAGCTGATACTGAACCACAGCCAAGGGATTAGGGTTAAACATCCTCTCAATCCCATCTGGCCACAGAGGTGGAATTACAATGAGAAACAAAACTGCCAGAACCTTTGCACAGTTTCTCCTAACAAGGCCCAGAGCACTTGGGGGTCCTTGGGGACACAGTCACATCTGGAGTCATGTCTCTCTGCAGCTGAAGGAAGGTGAGACCCTCAGTGTGTTCCAGCTTGAGCTGTACCAATGTCAGCCTCAGCCTGGCTGATGGACATGACCACACAGGTGGGAAAGGGAGTAACAAATCCTTTTGGGATTGCAGGAGATGAAGAGCAACACCTGGGAACACCTTCCTGAGAAGAGCAGTGGAGCAGGTCAGATGTGCCCAGGTGTGTGCAATGGTCCCTGATTGTCACTGGCCTCGAGGCCAGCACGGAAGTACAACTGCTGGCAGGTACTGCCAGGCCTGCTCCGCTGAGAGGGGGGGATCCCACAGCTTCAGGTGATGTCCGTCACCCACTAAAGGTCCAAGTCCGTGCCAGCTCCAAGCTGAGAGTAAGAGAGAGGCAATTCCCTAGGCAGCACTTTGTAGCTTGGCCTGACAGAAACCAACCACGCCAACCAAGGCGCAGGAACCCGGGAAGAGCTGCCATTTATTACACACTAAAACCTAAATATTTCAAGTGAACAGTGACTCCTTCCTCACCTGGAGACAGGAAATCCTACCTGTTGCACACCTGAGCTCACCTCAGGGCTTCTTGAGGCCGCAGGGCAGCCCCAGGCCCGGCTTGGCCCCCACGGTGGGCGGCGAGTGCCACACGGCCGAGCTGGTGCGCTTGAAGTAGCGGGGCTTGCTCTTGTAGAAGATGTCCTCCAGCTTGGGGCTGGGGATGGCCCCGAACAGCGCATCCACGTCAGGGGGGTTGTAGTACTGCCGGATCACAGCCTGGCTGAGCTGATTCCCTGCAGGAACGGGTGAGGTTTGCGTTAATGTTGTTAATTGGGATGGCCGTGTGGGCTGCTGCCCACAGTGTGTCCCCTCTTAGCTTGTCTCTCACTGCTCCAAGGTATCTTATCAGAGTATTTGTCACCTGACAAGTTGTGACAAGATCCCGAAGAGCTGGAGGAGCCCCTGACTCTGCATTCCACATAGAATCGTGGAATGGTTGGGGTTGGAACAGACTTTAAAACTCATCCAGTTCCAATCCCTTGCCATGGGCAGGGACACCTTCCACTAAACCAGGTTGCTCTGAGCCCCACCCAACGTGGCCTTGGACATGGAAGTACTCGCTTCATGCTGGGGTAGTTGTAACTAACCCAGGTAGCAGGAGCTGAGCAAAACCCAACACCAGGTTCCACAGCCTGCTGAGGCAGACCTGCCACGAGAGTGTTGGGGCTTCCAGACAGACATCCCCCCACATGTACCTGTGGCCCAGGCAGGGACGGGCTTGCGGGGCTCGCTCTCATCGTCCGTCGAGTCGTCGCTGTTCAGGTCCATCCCGTAATCGTTTGAGCTTGTGATGGCGGGCTTGGGTTCTTTCCTGCTCTGTGGAGTCATCTGGTATGAAGTGCAGGCGGGGGAATTCTAGAAGGCAAACACATTCCACAGGTGTTGGATGCAGCAGCACTGCCCCGCTCTGAGATACGTTGGGACTGGCTTGTCCCCAGCCTCCTGCTCTGTCACCTCATGGCAAACCCTGAGTCTGGCAGCTCTTCAGTTTGCACCTAAGAGCTTGACCCAAGTTATGACCCAATTACGGCTGTGCATGGCCTTCTCCTGTTTAATTAGGCTGATTATTGGCAAGAGCATGCAGCAAGAGATGGATCTAACAGACCTAATAGAGCAGCAGCTCCACTCGGGTCAAGCAAAGGTTAAATGGAAGTTTTATGTCACTGGAGCAGTCATGTGCACTAAACACTCTGCAACCTGTCTTCTGGGCTTGATTAATGATATAAAACTGACAAATGATGTGCAGAGAACCTGACCACCAGGTCAGCCAAACCGAGTTCGTGCTGATGGGAGCAGCAGTGCCAGGAAGTGCAAGGGGGGGAGAAAACCTACAGCTGCTGATTTCAGTTTTTTTCAACTGGACATTTTCAGTTTTGCAAGCAGTCGGAGAGCCACGTGTTTGTTGTCAGTGTTGAGGGCACGGAGGTACACCCCCAGGTTTCTCCCCTGCCAAACCAACACCGTTCCACAGGCTCTGCTGCCACCTTGTGGCGGTTCCCAAAATTGACCCTAAATAAAACACTGTCAGCATCTTTTCTGCTCCTGAGGTCCTTCCTGTATTTAAGAGGAGTCCAGACGGCTCCAATAGCTGCTTGCTTTATCCCAGAGCCAGAAACCCTGGCCAATCCCTCCTGCTTCTCTTCTCTCTGTCATTGAAATATTCACAGAGTCAAACCCAGATAACCAGGATTTACAGAATTCCTGGGTTATTGGAAAGGCAGATAAAAGCAGAGGGTGGAACTGCCCAAGGCAGGAGCAGGTCAGTGCTGGGACTGAAGTTCTCTGCTGTCACCTCTAAGGACACACCCCCAAGTTACCTCCTTATTCTCCAGGAGTGGTGCCTGGGCACTGTCTTTGGCCTTTTGTTCCTCTGACAATTTCTTCTGCTCTTCCTCCTGCCTCTTCCTCTCCGCCAGCATCTGCTGCTCCCGCTGCCAAGTGACACCCATGGAATTACCCTTAGGGATTACACTGCCAACCCAGCCATCCATCTTTGTGACAGGCAAAATAACTAAGCACCCAACTGCAGCTCATGCAGCTGAGGAGCACTTGGGACAAGGTGCACTTCCCTCAGAGGGGTACAAACCCACGGACACCCGTGTCAGAGCATCAGCTTCCTTTCCCTGATAAAGCCAGGGCCCCCCACCTTGAAAAGCTTGCTGCTGACTTCAGGCTATAAAAGCCAGAAACCAGCTGACCATCCGCAGAAGTCTGTGCTACTGATCTTGGTCTCTTTCTAGGCTAGTACACAATATTTTTAGAGGCTAAGTCCCCCCACTGCACCGTAACCATCCCAAAGAGGTCAAACTTCCAGCTCAGAAGTGCCACAAGTGGCTCCTCAGCATCCCAGCTGAGCGGGTCTTCTGAGGTCAGTCATGTGGCTCTCCCCCTCCCCAAAACCAAGCACTTACCTCTTTCTTCTCCATCTCCTTGCGGAGCCGCTCCTTAGCAGCCTGCACTTCCTTCTGCAGTCGGGCAGCCCTCTCCTGCTGCTCCCGGAGCCTGAGAACCACAGCACAGGCCCTCAACTCCCAGAACAACACCAGGGTCCCCCTCTGGCTGCCTGAAGCAAACCCCCCGCCCTCACAGCTTTTCAGACACCCCCCACCACAGTCCCCATATCCCTGAGCCCAGAATTCCTCCTTGGCAGCTCAGCACTGATGACAGTTCGGAGTTGTGCTGTCACCTCAGAGTGGCTCTTCGCTCCTTCAGCCTTCCACTCCTGCCCCCTGTTCCAGCTGTGTTTCAATCCCAGCACAGAATTTGATATATAAAAGGGGATTTTGCCTTACTTTTCTGCCTGGATCCGCTCCTGCTCCCTCTTCCTCTCCAGTTCTCTCTCTGCAGCCAGCTGTCTCTCCCGCTCCTGCTCGGCCTGCCTCTGCTCAGCGATCTTCCGGGCACGCTCCTGCTCCTCTTCCCTCCTCTTCTGCAGCAGCTCCCTGTGCCGCCGCTCCTCCTCCTCCTCCTGTAAGCCCAGGCAGGCATTACTCACCTGACAGGAGCAGGCTCCAGGAGACAGCACCAGGAACCCCTCATTTGGCCCAAATCCCCATCATTATACAGCAGGGAAACATCTCAGGGGTGAATTCCCAGTGCCCAAGGCAGGTGGATCCAAGGCAGGTGGATCCCCCTCTCCAGTTCTGCCTGTGGGACAGGACAGGCCCCACACACCTGCTGCAGAGCTTTTTGTCTCCTGGCCTCCTCCTCTTGTCTGCGCCGGGCCTCCGCTTCCTCCATCTTCCTGGCAGCCACTCTCTTCTTGATCTTCTCCTCTGCCAGCCTTTCTTCCCTCACCTGGAGCACACACAGACCCGGATCTCAGGTGGGACAGCACTGCAGGACATCTCACAGACTCAGAGCTCCCACCCTCTCACCAGCAAACCCTCCCCCCTTTTGCACCCAGGAGCCAAAGGGGCCTGTGCTCTGTTTTTAAAAGGTCACATTTAGGGCAACAACCTTGTTTTACATCCCCCGGGGAAGAGCTGATCCCACCCTGGTATTTACACATCCAGTCCCACAAAGCCATTGGAATGTATCCTCAGAGCCATGCAATCAGAGAGGCAGCTGGGGATAATTAAAGCAGACAAATGACCACTATGGCCAGTGCACAAATTGCCTGGAAGTCTGGGATCCGAGGAAGGCTCCGGAGGAAGGATGTTTGCTTTCCCCCCTCCAGTTATTACTCAGCTGGGAGAAGCAGCAGACAAAGCCTCGGGGCCATTAGGCTGCCTTTATCCACTGCACATCCTTCCTTCTCCCATCTACCAGAGCACTAATAAAGCCCATTTAGATTCATCATTCTGGAAAAACAGGGGTTCAGCTGCCATTTGCTGTAGCCAGAGAAAGGCAGTCCCTCAGGATCACCAAGGCTCTGGAAAGTTCTTTATCCAACTGTTCTCTCATTCAACCTCTAGAATCCAAGCAGCCTCCGCCGCCCTTTTTGAAAGAGGCACACTGTGTGGTACCAGCTACCTCAAGGAGCTCTGTGTGGGCCGTACCTTCTCGGTCTTCTCGTCAAACAGTGCTATCTTCTGCTCGATCTTCCTCTTCCTTGCCTTCTCCATCTCCTCCGCCCGCTCCCGGGCCTGCAGCACCTTGCGCAGGCGCTCCTCCCGCTTCCTAAGGACACAGCCCAGCTCACCGTGCTGCTGAGCTCCTCACAGCTCAGCACAAGGCCAAAGCACACAGCAGGAAACTCAGCGGCCCAAACTCCACAGCAATTTGAGCACCAGCCATGTTTAAGCTCTGTCAGAGAGGGAGGACTCCAGAAAAGAAGCCGCAGCAGCAGCAGCTGGCAAGGACAATTCATGTTTTGCATCAGCATTCTAGAGAACTCTGAGAACACACTGCCCGTGCCCACAGGAATTTCTGCTGTTTACATGGGCTCTGTAAGGTAAAACACCTGGGCACAGGTACCTACAGCAGCATGACCACGTCTACTCACAGCTTTGCTTCCTCTAGTCGCCGTTTCTTCTCTTCCTCCAGTCTTTGCCTCCTCAGCTGCTCGGCTTCTTGCTTCTTCTGCAGAGCCTCCAGCTTCTGCCTCTCTTTTTCCTGAGGGGATTGAAATGTGATTGTACCTACCTGCCAAGGAGCTCCTTCCCACTTCACTCGCTCAGGGGTAGGGCACAGAGGTGACAGCAAGGAGCTGCAGACAGGAACACGGGGTGGTGACAGCCCTGGAGCAGAGCTCAGGCAGTGATCCGGTCACGAATGGATATATGCAAGGAAAACAAGGCAGCGGTGAGAATGTTGGGGAGCAAGGGCAGAAGCTGGGACACTGAAACAGAAGCATCATCCCTGGAAGCCCAGGCAGCATCTCCAGGGATTGCAGGCAGCCAGCCCCGTGCTTTCTCTTGGTGCAAAGGACCCACAAAGCAGCGCCAATGCCTGGCACTGGTCCCGCTTCCTGCGGCGAGCGCAGGGACAGATGGTGCTCCAGGAAACACCTCAGGCTCCTGCTGGCGCCTTTGCCTCCCACAAAGCTCTATCTGGTGGTGAACCACCACCACTCTGAGAGCTCCCAGCCTGCTCCAGCACACAGCCAGCCAGAAATGGGAGCCAACCAGAAATGGGAGCTTTTCTCCTCGTTTTCCTGACCCAGCCTAGACACACTGTCAGCCAGGGCAGTGGGATCCAGCCACCACTACAGCCCCAGCAAATGGACTAACATCAGCTCACTCCATGCCAAAGCAGGCCTGGTCTCAGCACCAACCCATGTGAGAATATCCAAGGGATTCCCTTATGCTGGGCACTGTGTTGTAAAAGCTTGGTGCTATCAGCAGCCAAACTGGTTAATATAAAACTAACAATCATGTCTTATTGCTCTGCTGCTATTTAGTTATGTTTAGCTCCCACACGGAAAAAGTCCCGAGGGGAAGCTGCCTGTGCTGGAATGAAAGCTAAAACATAACATTCCACAAACTGACAGCAGCAGAGGAAGCACTCCCCAGCCACAAGACTCTTTTCTCATCGTATTAAGTCCTTTGTAGTACTGACACCAACATCAGCAGGAGCCCAGTGAGACTGAGGCTGGAACCCTGCACCGCTTCCCAACAGCCTTCCCTGATCCCCTGGAGCACAGCCAGGCTCTGAGCAGCACAGCCTGAACGCTCTAGGAAGCTCTGCTATCAGGCTGCTCAATGCAGGAACAGCAATTCCTGCATCCTGCCCTCTTCTCCCTTCCTCCCAGCTCTCCTGCAAGGAGAAACCAGCCCCAGTGAGTTATTGGGTACCAGTAGAGCACCCTCTGCTTCCACCACGGCTCTGGGTGCATCCAGGAAGCTACACCCTTGTCTAGAATCAGCTCTCAAACCCCACCCTCCCAGACTGCTCCTGCCTGGGCAGCCAGGGAAGTGGCGGTGCCGCAGCCCACGGGGAGCCAGGCTGCATCATGCTGTGAGCTCCCCTGAGATATACACAGGCGAAGTTAACATGTATTTTGTTATCTTGAAACCTTTGGTAAGAACACTGAAAACGTCAAGGTTTTGTTTCTAAGTTTCATTAGTTCTCCAGTGACTCTGCTGAAATTGTTAAGCTTGTTAAGGTACTTAAAGTTGTTAAGCTCTAAAGTGCACCTAAATAGAAGCAGTTGTTGTGACAATTTAGTTAAAATAAGGTATTTAAAAGGTTCTTAAGCATCTCCCTGTCTTGTTAATAAATGTATTTACATTATTGCCACAGAAGGTGAATTTTCTTGGTGTTTTGCCTCTGTCTGAGGAGAGGGGGAAGGAAGATTTTCTTTGCTGTCTAAAACCTTTAAAATTGCCTTTTGAGTTTGTCTCTGCAAAAGTAGAACACTAGACAACCGCCAGAGCAAACAAGACAAACTGCTTTCAGTGAGAACGAAGAACACTTTTCTGATTCCTGTGATATCCACAAATGATGGGAACCACTGAATGCTTGCCTTTGTGTTTGCAAGTGAAAACGTGATAAAGAGTTCGATTTTGTTATTAGGATAATGTTCAAAATGTTTATACTCTGTTTTCTGATTGTTTGAGCAAGTAAAAAGATTCCGTGATAATTTATACAAAGACTTATGTAGGATTTCATGTGAAGATTGAGAATGATAAATGTTTGATTCCTTCTGCCCTTACAGCATTAAAACATGCAACACATGGAGTTACACACAGCCTTCAACCTTGAGGTATAAAGGATGCTAAGTTCCAAGCTGTGTTAACATATTATAATGATAATTTGTTTTAAATACTGTGTTATTATGGTGATAACTTAGTCTAATCGTTTACAGGAGATGCTGAATTTTAAGTTGTGTTAACATATTGTGATAGTAACTTATGTATGTATCTTTGAATGTATTGACTTTTGGTTTTCTATAACAAAAAAAAAAAAAACAGAGGGGGGAAGACATCAGGTAAGACATGACATAGGTTTGTTAGGCCTTATATTCTTCATATTAATTCATTTTCAAATTTCCAAAACAAGTACGGTTGCCAGATATGACTACCAGGAGCGACAGATTGAAAAACATGCAACCACTTATAAATCTAAAATGGGTAGTTAAAAAATAGAGGCATAATAAAAATAATTCTAAGTGTGAATGGCTGAGTATGAATGAAGTGGCCACTTCTGTGTGAATGAGAGAAGCTGTGTGAACATGTATGTGTGTCAACGGAGGTGCTTCACGTGCCTTGAACAAATTACACTTGCATCATAACACTTGTTCTCTAAGGGCCCTTTTCTAGAAATGGAGTTGAATTTCTCCTGCTTACCAATTACATGCAGGCCCTTGGAGAAGTGAGAGTTGATGTTTTACCCGGTTATGCAAAAACCCTCAGGTTAATAAAGTTGTTGTTTATCCCAAGTACACACAAACCCTTAAGAAATGAAAGTACAAATTTCTGTCAAGCAAGTCTCAAAGATTACAGGTAAAGGTTCAAATAAGTAAGTTTGTTGAGAGACCAAAGTGACACAGTAGTGAGTTTACAAAGCTTAAAACGTACTGTTATATACAATATTCTGTATTTCCTCACAATAATAAAGAAGAGGGGAGATGTAGGAGTCGGGTTTCAGGACAGGAGCCTGGGAGATGCAGTTCCCAAGTACTCCCACACGCATGGGCAGTGGGATACCCCATGGTGATTGGTCAATGCAGTCATGTGTCACTTTGAACTCAGGTATATAAAGTGTTGTTTGATTTGAATAAACGGATTTGGCTGTGAACCCCCAAGAAGCTAGCCGGGTCCGTGTCATTCATTTAAGTATTATATTAATAAGCCACATTGTCTGACTGCTCCCACATCCAGGACAGCCTTGTGTTTCCTCCTGCTTCAAAGGTTGGGAGGATCTCAGAAGTTTGGGGTTAAGAGGCATTTGCTCAGTCTCTCTCGTGAGACAAGTCCTAGCGAGGAGACCTGGGATGTGCAGGTTTCACACCTCAGCATTCACAATCCCCTTGAGTTTTGGTTCCCAGTTTTCATCCCTGACTGTCACTTGGCATTACCACAAGGGAATGCTGCAGGAATAAAGCTTATAGTCCAAATTGGAATTCTTTAGGAAGCTGACTAGCCCAGATCTTATTTAAGTGAAAACAGACAGCTTCAGGTTACTTCTTAGTTCCAAACGGGTTGCAAAGTTTCCTTTGTGTCTGTGCTTTAGGTTAGGCATTAATCAAACCATCGTGTACTGGCTTAGAGCAGGGTTTCCTCTTACCTTAGGGTCAGCCTGGAGAGGGGTGTTGTATCTGATGAAGGATTTTATGACTCCATTCCTCCCCACGGAGCTCGGTGTCATCAGGAGCTGGTTCTTCTGTACAGTGTGAAGGAACGTCTTGAACGGGCGCACGACCTGCGGGAGGAACACCAAAGCGTGAGCAGGAGCCAGTAACTAAGGGTCTTGGGGAGGTACTCTGGGGTAACAAGGGTCTTACCTTGCTGGCTGGGAAGACTGGGGATGGGGTCTTCTTCCTGGGAGGAGACAGCCCTCCCTCCTCTGCCTGCTGCTGGTCGTAGCGCTCGTCCACGGCTCTCTTGTAGCTCGGCTTCCTCCTGTGAGACAGCACAGTCCATCACACCTGGAAAGTCCTTCTGATGTCTCAAAGTCAGGGGTGGAAAGAGCCATAAACTATCCCAGCTTAAAAGAGATTCCATTGTGGTGAGGCCCTGGCATAGGTTGCCCAGAGAAGCTGTGGCTGCTCCATCCCTGGAAGTGTCCAAGGCCAGGGCTTGGAGCAACCTGGTCTACTGGTTGCCCCATGGCAGGGGGTGGGACTGGATGGGCTTTAAGGTCCCTTCTAAGACTGTGCATGCACAGGCAGTTAGCCAATAAAAAATTCCTAATGCAATAGAAGAGAGAAATTAAATCACAGAATCACAGAGGCAGGAAGAACTTATTTGTCGAAGTTTCATTGTCACAAACACTGAGGTCAGTGAACAACATTCCAGCATTTAACCGGCTCTGAACTGGTCCACAGTCCCCTGAGGCACTTCCAACCAGTGCTCCTATGGACATACCTTGCACTCTGAGGTGGGTCCAGGGTCTCCCCACTCTTGTTCAACTTGTTTTCTGAAAGAGAACAGTTACACAGTGAGTTCTGACAGGCAAAATTCCCCTCCAGCCCAGGTCTGACGGCAGGGAATGGATGTAGCAGCTCACTGAACAGCACAACCACCTGCCACGAGCTGGGCACAGCAGGACCTGGCTCATACAGCACCATTCCCACCTGGAAAATCCAGAGAAAGCAGAGCTGCCCAAAGCTGTCCCTGCCCTGCAGCTCACACCAGCACTGCTGTGTTCTGCACAGCTTCAGCAATGGGGTTCAACTGGGCCTCCCACAACCCTCATTACGCCCATCTCCATGTGCTTTCCACGGTGGAAATAAGGCCAGCAAAGAGTTTCCTCGCTGCTAATTGTCTGAAGCAAATCCTCCCTCATCAAACATTAATTAGTCTTTCAAACTGAGCTCTCAAATTAACCAGCAAGATTTCCAGCTTCCCAAAGCAGTAACTTCCCCCAAGTCCTGCCCCAAACCCCTCTGGAATTACCACCGTTGCTTGGCTCCTGTGGCTGCCCATGTTTGCTGATGGTGTGGGAGGAAAGGGACATCTGTGGGCTTTGGGAATCCTGTGGGAAAAGCAAAGGGGTTTCAGGACAATTCCACATGGAGATGGCCCATTCCTGGTTCAGACTGTGGGGTGATTCTGACAAGGGCATGCTCAGCAGCATTACCAGGGAACACCAAACCACCTCTTGGCAAAGTCCTGGATGCTGCATCAGCAGGAGAAGTACGGACATTAACAGAGCATCTCTGCTGCTTAAACTCAACAAACCCATCAACTATTAAGGACAAAAGCCTTCCAAGCTGTAAATCTGTGCTACTGGAACTCTGGCCAGAGCCAGCATGCCCATTTCCCTGAGCAGTGATGAATGTGGAGCCCAGAGACAGCAGGCAAATGGCTCATTTCCATGATTTATCTGTTTGCTGTGGGATACCCATCGCTGGTCTCCGTCTCTGCACTTACACCAGAGCAGGCTCTGCTGGGATAATGGGCTGTGGCTTCTAGAATTGCTCTCTGCCAGCAGTACGAGCATTACCTCCCCCAGCCCATGCTGGCCAGCCAGCAGCAGGTTGGGAAGAGAAGAAAAAAAGATTTATGGAGATTTTATCCTCCCCAATTGCTTCTGTGGGGCTTCCTTCCAAGGGCAGGCCCAGGCTACACCCTGTAGCCCAAGAGAGGACACAGATCTGATGAACCTGGGCTGAGAAGGACCTGACAGAGTCAAGGCATGCATTGACATTTACTCTGGACAAGACAACACCATCATCCTCATCAGTGAGGACTGTGGAGGGAAAGGTTTTGACCTGAATAATATTCACAGATTTCTGTGGCTGTCTGAACAAAGAAGTGATGAATTACCTGCAGGACTGACCAAAAGGTCAAAAGGAGCTTTAAAAATACAGAAAATAACAGCAGTGTGCAAAACATGACACCAGCTGAGCTGAACTTCCCTGAACTATAAGAAGGTTTTTTTTATCTCAAGAGATTTGGGACTGAATTTTCACACAATGATCTCTAGCAAGAGGTTAAGAAGGAAAAGCCACATTTTCCTCCCAAATCCACACAGACACAAATGCTTTTAATCCCTGCTCAGATCTTACCTTGGAGGGGGTGCAGGGTCCAGGAGGAGGCCTAGATGAAAAGGAAGGACCAAAGACACTGTGTTTAGTAACACTAAGGAAACTGGAAAGCCACTTGGATTTTACACCAGGAGTGGCAGGGGAAAAGTCCTGCAAGCAGGATAGTAAGGATAAACAAGTAACCAAAAGCATTCTCACCCAGCTTTGACAACAGTTTCTTCCTCCTCTGGAATGTCTGTAGAGCTGGAGGCTGTGGGAAAGGAAAAAAGTACACCTGAGCTGTGAGTTTTGGGTGCAGGCCAAGGACCTGGTGGGATGAGGGCTGCTCCAGGCACTACAGAGGGGTTTGACCTGCCCTGGGGCAGGGGAGGGCACCGGAGCACACCCAGGTGGCACTGCAGGAACGCTGTTGGCAATTCCAGTGCAGGAAAGCAGCATTTTCAATTATAGATGAGTTCAGAGAAATATTCCATGAGCTGGAATTAAGGGGGTTGGGTTTGGCCTCGGGCTCATCTGCAGGGCCATGCCTGGACATTAACAGCAGTTAGAGCCAGAGTTATTTACAGGAGGAGTGCTGCTTCCCAAGCCAGCGTTCCAGCTGGCTCTGCCACAGCGAGCTCGGAAGTTCTGGCACAGCCAGAACCTGCCACGAATAATCACAGAATCACACAACCCTAGTGTGGTTTGGGTGGGAAGGGACCTTAAGGATCATCCAGTCCCACCACTCAGCCATGGGCAAGGAGTGGTGGGCACCTTCCACTAGCCCAGGTTGCTCCAAGCCCAGTCCAACCTGGCCTTAGACACTCCCAGGGATGGGGCAGCCACAGCTTCTCTGGGCAACCTGTGCCAGGGAAGAATTTCCTCCATATATCCCATCTTGATTTCCCCTCTTTCAGCTTGAACCCATTTCCCCTTGTCCTGTCACTCCAATTCTTGATGAAGAGCCCCTCTCCAGCTTGTTTAATACAAAGGAGAGATGACATCCATCCATTTACCCTCCTGCACTAACTCCAACGCTTCCATCCCATGGCATGGAAGAACATTTAAATCAGCCAGTCCTTCCCCAAACCTGCATCTATCAACAACTGTAGAAACGTGGGAGACTTTTAATCTATACAGTTCAGCCTCAAATTCCTCTTCTCAAAGAAGCTCTAGAACCAGCAGCCAGATCCTGGGAAGAGGTGAAGGACCAGGGAATTTGTGAGAATTTCACTTTCCAGGAAATAGACAGGGCTTTGGGAGAGCCCATCGTTCCCTCTGCCCAGAGAAGCCATGGCTGCCCCATCACTGGAAGTGTCCAAGGCAAGGCTGGACAGGGCTTGGAGCAACCCTGCCCATGGCAGGAGTTGGAACTAGATGGGCTTTAAGGTCTCTTCCAACCCAAACCACCCTGGGATTCCAGGGTTAACAGCTTCTCCCAGCAAATAAGTAATGGTTAAAGTTAAATTGAAAGAGAGACATTGAGGTTGTTCTCCCAGGTGATTTACAAGGCTGAATTCACAGTTACCTGAGTTCAGGTGCTCACTGGAGGCTCCAGAAAGCCAGGGAGAACTTCCACGAGGGATTGCAGCTTATCTAGCCCAGGGAGCTCAGCTGCTACCCTCACATGGAATAACTAGCCCCGGCACATTGGTTTCCTCAGCAGTAAAGGCAAAGAGCAGGAGAGATGCAAACCCCCTGGTAGCACCCAAACTCACCCTCTACAGAGCTGGAGGACATGGATCCCTGCAGAGCCATCTTCCTCTTGCTTGCTGCCCTGGTGATGGATTTCCGGACCATGCTCTCCCTCTTGCTGGCCAGGGAATACTTCTCTGCCAGGGAGGTTCTGCGGCTCAGGGAGGTTTTACCCATCAGGCTCCGGCGCACGGAGCGGCGGCTCCTCCGGGAGCCCGTTGGAGTCCCTGGGTTGTCCCTCAGGGGATGGGAGGGCTCCTCAGCCCGGTCGTGTTCCCAAGTGGGGCCATTCCCCTCTTCCAGCCCAACCCTTGGGCTCAGGTTGATGGTGACATTGGCTGCCTTTACCTGCAGCTCAGACACAGCCTCACTGGCCTCGGGAGTAGAGGGAACCACCAGCTCCGGGGCTGTGGGCACCGGCAGGGATTCAGGAATGCCACGTTCCTCGGGAGAGCCATCCCCTGAGCTCGTGGGGAGCAGCTCTGCCGGCTTGGCTGTGCTCCTCTGGAGGGGCACCACAGTGCCAGTCTGATCAGCTGCCACCCAGGGGTCCTTCCCCACTGCCTGCAGGGCAGGCGGTGTCTCAGAGACCACCTTGGAGCTCCTGACAGAGGCTGCGGCCTGGGATCGTGTCACACGCTGAGGGGGAGAGTTTCCTTTGGCCTCGGCTCTGCTGAGCTCCAGGTTTTGTTTGTCCTGGAGTCGCTGAGAACATCGCACAGAAGGCAATGGCTTGAGGCTGCTCTTCCTCCTCCTCGACAACCTGGCCACGGGAACAGTGCATTAGATGGGAATGGGAGCCAGGAACAGTCCGAAGCCCTTACCATGCATGCATGGGATTAGAGCCAAAACACCTGGGATGGGCCCAGGATACACAGAGCTGCACAAAGCAGCTAAAGCAGGCAGTAATTAAGGGATGTAATTACTTCAAAGTGAAAAAAATAATAGGAGACAGAGACCTGGGAACATAAAACAGAACTAGGTGACAAAGAACAGCACTTTCCATGAGAATTAACGTTTTCCAGTGCTTTTGGACCTTAAGGCTACCAGCACCCCGGATACAGGGTCTGACCGGACCTTTAACACTGGGGGGACTCGCGGGCCGAATAAGGGGGGACCCTCTTAGGACAAAGAAGGGGAACCCCCCCGGGGCGAAGAAGGTAGGGGGGCCCGCGGAACACGCTTCGGGTAGGGGATTGTCTCCATAAGCCCTCGGCAGGGGGTCTGTTCAACCTCCCACGCGTTCCCCCTCTTTCCAGACCCCTCTGGCTGCCTCTGCGCTCCCCCTCCCCGCGGCCTACCCCCAAAGGGGGTGCCGGGCTCCCCACTCCCACCGTCCCCTCACCGCTTCCTGGCCGTCTCCTGTCCCTCCTCATGCAGCGTCGACCGCCGCCTCCTCCGCTGCCGGTTCTTCTGCGACGGCGTCTTGGGCATCAGCTCAAGCTCCTCTCTGTAATCGCTGGAAGGGAAGAGGAGAGCGACGTGGGGTCAGCTGGTACCCGTCGAGGCCTAGCAGGGAACCGGGATGTGTGTATGTGTGTTGAGGGGGGGGGCGTTTGCCATTACCTCACAAACATCCTGAACGCCTCCTCGCAGATTTCCTCCAGCCACACCAGGTCGGTGCTGTCCACCTGCCGCAGGAACCCGGCCAGGCGCCGCCCGCACTCGGCGGGCAGCTGCTGCACAGAGCGCGCCGCCATCGCCATGGCCGCCATCGCCTCAGAGCCAACGGCCGCGCGCGAGCCCCACTGTTTAAACCCGGCGCGCGCCCCGCCGTCCCTGCCAATCACCGCCCGCCGACCGCCGGGACCGCCCTCCCCATTGGCTGCCGGGCTACTCCGGGAACGCCGCAGCACCGCTCTGCTCGCCCGTCTCTATGTCCGTGGAGGACTCGCCTTAGAAGGCGGGCCTTGAAGGGCGGGGATTTAACGGCTTGGGGAGTGACGGACAGGCGCAGCTACCAATAAGAGCAGGGGCGTTCGGAGGAGCGCGCTGTGATTGGTCTGGCCGTGGGGGGATAAATAGGCGGCGGGAGCGGGAGGCCGCAGTTCGAGGGTTCGGTAAGGGGGTGGCGGGGATCAGGCCGCTGCTACTGGGCTGGGGGTGAGAGGGGTCTCTCGGGAGTTAAGTTTTGTCTGTGCTCGGCACTTAACAGTGTGCCCTGGCCTGTCCTCACACCTGCTCGAAGCCCAGTGTCTTCCCCCTTCCCTCAGGGGGGTGTCCCAGCTGTTCCCCCGCGTTGTTCTCTCTCTGTGTTGCAGGCAGGACCATGGCGGAGGGGCCGCGGCAGCTGCTGGAGGTGTGCGGGCAGAGGCTGTCCCGTTTCCTTCACGATGCCCAGCACAAGCGCCTGGCCTGGCTGCGGGAGGTGGAGGAGCAGGGCGTGAGGATGCTGGAGAGGTAGGGGCTGCCCTCGAGGTGACCCCAGGGAGCACCGGCCCTCGGGGCACTCCCAGCCCTGGGGAGTGAGCTCCTGCCTGGGTGTGGCTGGACACAGGTGTGGGTTTGGGCCTCATCCCTCCTGGTGAGCGACCCTTGTTCCGGGAAGTGGTGTTGGAAGCAACCTGTGCTCTGCCTCTTCTGCTCCACAGCAGCTTCAGGGCAGAGCCTGCGCTCATGCCCAAAACGCCATCGCAGAGGAGGCGTCCCAGGAAAAAGCAGTCCTCCTGCCTCAAGGAGGAAAACAAGGAGCCAAACAGGAGGAGGTAGGTGGGTCAGCTTCTCCTGGCTCTGCCCCACGGTGCTTGAGTGAAACAGAACAGCACCTGCATTGCTGGAGTTAGCAAACAAAAGGAGCACGCTGAGATCTATCACTGTTTGTATCCTGGTGAGAGTCTGGGATAAAGTTGCCTACTTTCCTTCACTGGTTATAATTAAAGACTAATAAACACTCTACTATCTTGTCTGTTTGGTTTGGGGTTTGTCTCATCGGGTTTGTCTTTTGGCTTGAGGTTGCTACTGGTGTTCACCCCCTAAACCTCTGTGTTGGTGCCTGGAGAACCTGGAAATGGGATGTACTCCCAGCACTGTGTCCAAGTTGGCAGTCAGGGGGGCTCCAAGGGTTTAGTGAGGAGCTGAAGTGGAAATTCTGAGTGGTTTGCTTAGAACCCACCACACCTAAGGCTTCTAAAGCTGCTCTGAAGGGGACAGAGGCTGCCTATGAACAGGAGGGTGCAGGGCAGGCTGTAATTAATTGCGTGGGAAGGCAAGGTGGCTGTGGCATTAATTAACTTCCTTGGTGCTGCTGCTCCCGGGCAGCCCACTGTGCCTCTGCTCCCATCCCAGGGCCAGCAGCTGGGTGGCCAAGGTGGCCTTCCCTCTGTGGGAACACCCACTGCCAGCGGGACAGGCCCTGCAGCCACGGTGGGGTGGGCCAAACCTGACCTGTTGGTGTGCCGTGACACTAAAATCGTGCTAACGGTGCTGAAAAGCCCACAGGAGGAAGAGCTGGAGCTCAGAGACTGTCAGAAAGCAGACACAGAGGGTGGGGAGAGCAGCAGGAATAGCAGGGGAGCGTGGGAAGCTGGCGTGTGTGAGGGAGGGCAGGAGAAGCAGCGCTGCGGATCGGGGTGGGGAGAGCTCTCAGCCCTGCGGGGAGTGCTCAGGCTGTAACGGGTGCTTCCCCCAGAGAAGGCAGGTCCTGTTTGTGCTTCCCCTCGTTTAAACTTAGTTTGAGAAGATCTGCTGATGTGGCAGGGCAGGTGGGTGGCTGCTAGCAGGGGGGTGAGGTGCAGTGTGTCCCTTTGCGGGCACTGTCTTCTGCCCTGTGCTGCTCCTGGAGGCACTTTACCCCTAAACCAAGAGCTGGGTTTAAATACGGCTTTCCCACTTCCATTTCTCCAGCCTTTGCCCTGGATACCCAGCCTGGGCTGTGTCTGTGTGACACAGCCCCTGTGTGTGAGCTCCTGCCTGGGCCCCTGTGTCCACGTGAGCCAGCTCAGGCTGTGTATCCATGTGCCTCTCCTCAAGGATAGGATGGGCTCTGAGGGGGAATGGTAGAGGGGAGAAGCCAGCAGCAGCTTCACTTCAAAACTTAACATCTGCTTTTTCCCCTAAAACTTAGTTGGGTGTGGGGGAGATTCCTTCATCGCTTCCTTTAAAATGGTTTTCCTTTAAGGTTGTCCCGAAGGAAAAGCGGTGTCAAGCCGGTGTCTTCCAGGCTGAGTTCCCAATGGCACCCGAACCAAGAGCAGCCCCAGAGCCCTGGCTGTGGGGGAGAGGAGGTGTTTGTGCCCAGATGTGCTCCAGGATCTCAGGCTGGTGTCACGCCCCAGCTCCTGGAACTGCCTGGGAAGCAGCTGGTTGAAGCCTTTGTTCCCTTGGGAAAGCAGGATGGCCAGGACTGTGTTCAGGGTGCTGCTGGAGGTGATGCAGCCACTCTGGCTGTTTCGGGGGAGCACCTGCCAGAGGGGGAAGCAGCAGCCGAGCTGCAGGAGGTCTCTGGAGTCGCTGGGATAGCAGCCGAACAGCCAGGAAGGGATGGGGAGCGGGGGCCCAGGACAGCAAGCACCTCCACTCCCAAGGCTGCTTGGAACGGAGACCCTGCTGCGCTCCAAGGAGATGGATCCCCCCAAGGCCTCGACAAACTGCTCTTCCAGGACTCTGACAGCAAAAGAACAACAGAGAAACCCAGGCTGCGCCGCCGGAGCAGGAGCCGCAGGGCTTCCTTGGCGGAAAAATACTCCTTGTCCAGCCGGAGGGAGAACATGATCCGGAGATCCGTCAGCAGGGCCAAGGCCAGGAAGGCGGCGGCGCGAGAGTCCTCCTCGGCCTCCAGCAGAGTGAGCTGTGAGTCCCTGCTCACCCCTGGTGGATCTGGCTCCCTGGACTCTCCTTGTCCCGGCCCTTGTGGGTTCCTGGGGTGCAGGTACCGGGGCTGGAGTTGGGGTGCACAGGTTGGGAATGGGCAAAAAACCCACAATCATGGAAGGGAGAATGTGGTTCGAGCCACGTGTGCCTTCAGATCAGGAGAGACTGCTGCATTCCCTGGGGAGGGGCTTTAATTTATGGCTTCTGCCAGCTCTCCGAAAAATCAATAGGGCTGAAAGTCTGCAGCCCTTAAATGAGCAGAGGAACTGAAATGCTTTTTGGGAGAGGATAGAGACCCAAATTAGCAGCATCCCCAGAGGAACAGGGCTCAGGAACCCAGGCTGTTCCTGGAAGCACTGAACTCTTTGTATCCTCTGTTCCCACTGCTCCTGGCAGGGTTTGGCAGTTTGGACTTTCCAAAAGCGTTGCTGCTGCAGGCAGATGAGCCGTGATAGAGCACGGAGGCCTCTGGAATTCAGCTTTGTCAGCCTTGAGTCACACTGTATCCAGGCATTTGTTACAACACTTGGAGCAAAGGGGTGTGATTTGGGGGTGGAATCAGCCTGAAATCAGCCCAAACCCCCCCAGATCCCTGCACTGGAGCGTGTGGGGAGGCAGGAGCTGCAGCCAATGGCCTGGGAATGCTGGCTGTGACACAGGCAGCCCGAGCAGGCTGCAGGCACTGAAGCTGCTGCCTCAGTGCTGTGCCTTCCCAGCCCACTCCAGTTTGTCAGTGGCACTCGAGGGAGGTGCGGTGCTGGTGTGGAAAGCTGAGCAATCCGTGTTCCTGGGAGGAAGCCTGCACTCCTCCAAGCACACCCCAGAGGCCATTGGGAGCCTGGGAATGAAATCCCCAACCCCACTTATGCTTTTCTCTGCAGGTCAGAGCTCCTTAGAGGTTTTCATGGAAGAAGACGTGACCAGCGGCACGAGGTGAGGCTGCCACGTAAAGCAGGTGGGAAGGGATCCCAGAATTCCCTGCAAGGACACTCTTTGGGTGGCTTTTGTCACAGGTTTTTGTGAGGGACTGCTCAGGTGCTGCTGTTGTCTAGTGCTGGCTGATATTTTAGGTTGTGCTGTTCAGGCACAGTGAGGTTAAACCCTACACTGGGGTGGGCAGTTTGCTGGCACTGTGTGTCCAGGGATTCCTGGAATTCCTGGCTGCCACCAGCCCCTGAATGCTGGGATGCTGGCAGTCAATCAGCTCTGCTCTAGCTGGAGAGAGGGCAGGTAAGGCTCATCCCAAGGCTGACAGAGCTCCCTCTTTACCTGCTACCTAAGGCTGAAGCTAGTTATGCTCGCTAGCCCAGTGGGATGGTCCCTCAGAGGAATTTACAGCCCAGCCTCCGTGTGTCTGGGCTGGGATAGCCTCAGGATGTGCTTAGGTTTACCTGCAACTTCCCTTGGGGTCCCACACGCACCTGTAACTCACCTTCAGGGAGCTGAAATAATGAAAATAGCTTTTCCTTTGCAGGCCCGAGCTGGAGCTGAACCCCCCAAGGGAAAAGGTGAGTTGGAAGGAACAACCTACAGACTGTCTGGATACCTTCTTGCTGAGTCAGCACCTTTCCCGAGGTTGTCACTGGAGGCAGGGGTGTGGCTGGTGTCCCTGAAATGAGCCAGCACAGCCCTTGCTGGGAGGGAAGCAGATCCTATTCGAGCAGTTGGCTTTTCCAGGGCAGGAGGTCCACAGTAGCCTTGTTCCTTGGAGCAGCTGTGCTAAGGGGAATGTTTTTCTCCTTTCCCTGCAGGCTCCCAAGGACGTCCTCATTCCAAGCAAAAGTCCCCAAGCCTCCAGCCCTCCGGCACAGCCCCCGTCCCACCCCGAGCAGCAGGCAGGGAATGCTGCAGGTAACTCTGAGCTGCTCTGACCGGGGTCAGCAGGCTCCTGGGAGATCTGGGGGTTGTGCTGAAACCTCTGATCAGTCAGGGAAGCTTTCCAAGAAACTTTTGATCTCCTAAAGAGACGAGACATTAGTTAGGGGGGCAAGGACGTCTAAATGTGCCTAGGCCTTGAGACAAACTCTGTCCTGTCCAGCTTCAGCCTCTGATAAGTGATCAAAGACACTTGTGAAGGAGCTCCCAGAGCTGGAATCTTCTGCAGAGCGTCATGGCCCTTCCCCCTGGGTTTGTGTTATTATGTGAGGATTTACAGGTCCCATTTGTTTTCTGTGCCTCTGAGCAAGGGGAGGGGATATCTGGGTGGTTTTTTTTTTTGTTCCCTGTAGGAGCTGCAGGATCTAACAAGAGTCCCTGGATGCCTTTGGGTGGGGTGGTGCCTGGGCAGAAGGGGTTGTGCAGGTGTGTCCCATAGGGTACCTGCACAACATGATGTTCCAGGTGGCCATCCAGGCTCCAGTTTCTCCATTCAGTTATGTGCCACAGGGATCTGGGCACAGAGAGCTGGAGATGAGAGCGGAATGCCTCGCACATGGCACCGAATCCAGTTTTTTTCCACAGGAAGCCATGTAAATCCCAGCAGTGAACCCCAGACGAACCAGGAGCCACCCCACTGTGCCAAGTCCCAGGAGAGTCCCTCCCATATCTGGTAGGGGACACTGCAAGCAGCAGGGAT
The DNA here is from genome assembly GCF_025592945.1 of Manacus candei. NCBI lineage: Eukaryota > Metazoa > Chordata > Aves > Passeriformes > Pipridae > Manacus > Manacus candei. The sequence continues at coordinate 3,660,785 of NW_026138057.1, forward strand.
GAGCCAGGGGTTGGAAAGAACTCAGACCTGGCCTCTGAAGTCATTTGTGTTAAACAGCTTTAGGGGTTTCCCTGTTTTCTCTCCCACACTTCCAGCGTGGCTCTGAAATCCCCTTTGGCCAGATCCCATGTCCTGGAAGTTCCTTGTGACTTTTGGAGCCTCGTTTGGCTCTGTGACCAGGTCTGGCATGGGGAGCAGCACCTGAGGTCCTGCACGGACAAGCAGAGGTGACCCACATAGCACAGTGAGCTGGGAGGTGGCTCTGAGGGTTCCTGAGGGAGTGGTCCCAGAGCAGGTGACTGACTTGGTTATTTAGGACTGCGTTAGGGTCTGGAATATGTGACCTGTCTCCTGGAATATGTGACCTATCTCTTCACTGCATATTGCTGGGGTTTCATGTGAGGCTTTAGGGGGAAGCGTGTAACAGCCAAGGAATGCTTCCAGGGAGTGTGACAGTCACCTAATGTCCCTCTTGCTGATGCCACCAGGACTAGAGGCTACAAGCAAGCCCTGGGTGTCCTGTGGCACAGGCAGCAGCCGGGGGGCCAGGCCCTTTCCCCTTTGGATGACAAGCACAAGACCTCAGCCAGCCAGGCTCCGTCGTCACCCTCTCCGGCCAGCAAGGTGAGGAAGGTGAGTGGTGCCACAGCCCTGTGCCCTCTGTCCCAGGCAGGCTCTGAGCTCTCTCCCTCTCTCCCTGCAGGTTGTGAAGCCTCTGAAGAACTTCCTTCAGGCCGTGCAGCGGAACCAGCTGCTGCCAAGCTCGGGGCCCACGGGGCGAGGGGGTGGCATCAAGGACTTCATCAAGCGTAACACTCCCACCCGGCCCAACCTGAAGGTGAGTCCTCTCTCACCCTCTGGGGGACAGGTGTGGGGCAGTGGCAGGAGGGACTGCCTGCTTAGAAAAGCATAAGCCTGCTCCTGGCTCAGGAAAAGTGCAGATTCTGGGAGAAACGTGGCCTCCTTGGGATTCTTCATCAGACTCCATGAGGAAGGGAGGGGGTTTTTAGCCCCAGCTGCCAAACCTTCCTCACATGCAGAGGAACCCCAGCTGCTCTGTCTGTGGTCAGCAGAAACATCACATGCTATTCTGGGACTGCTGATCCGTAGGAAAGTGCAAAGCTGTTCTTTGCAGTGGGAATTGTCCGGTGTTTTTGGCCACTGCAGGGCTGACAGGCAGTGTGGGGTCAGGCTCTGCCACGTACCTGGTGTGAGCTGCAGCTGAGAACGGGGGTGCACGTGCCGTGTGAGGGGGTTTGGGCGTTACTTCCAAACCTTTAATCGTGTTTATGTGCCTTCTCCACAGGGCGACTTCGTTGTAAGTGATGACACCTGGGGCTGGATGAGCCTGCCGGCCCCGGGCACTGACCACGCCCTCCCCTCTCACCTGGTGTCCATCAGCCCTCTGGCCACGCCGGGAATTGGCCACACCTGTGGTGAGGTGGCAGGATCTCTTGGGGCTGGGCACTGCTGGGAGCCTCTGACCTCTGAGCAAGGATGCACTGTGTTCCCTCTCCACCACCCTCCTGGGTCAGGGAATTCTCTGCAGCCAAAGGACTGAGGTTTTTCCCTCCTGTGCCTGTGACCCCTCTGCTCTCACTGGATAATCCCTGTTGCCAAACCTGTGTTGTCTTCCCTGCTCCATGCCCCGGCATGCAGGTGAATGGCTCTGACAGTGACTGTGTGTACCAGGGAGAAACAGCCCCCAGCACCTGGTACAGTGCAGACCCTTCTCCCTCCAGGAGAAGGAGCGGCAGAGACTGGAGAACCTCCGGAAGAAACAGGAGGCTGAGGAACAGAGGAAGAAGAAGGTGGAGGAGGAGAAGAGACGGCGGCAGGCAGAAATGAAGCAGTGAGTTGGGTGCCTTTCTCCCTGGTCGGCACAGACCTGCCTCGTGCCTCCCCCTTGGAATGAGCATTTTGGGAGCTGTGCTGCCTGGGCACCTCCTGGTGTCCCACCTTCCCACGGAGTGGAGCTGGGGCCAAGCTTTGCCAGAGCAGGTTCAGTGGGGCAGCTCTTCCCCCAGTTATCCTCACCCTGTGATGGAGCAGACAGAGCTGACAGCCCCCCTCTTGCCCTTTTGCTGCCCAGGAAGCGGGAAGAGCGCCTGAGGAAGGCCCTGCAGGCTCGGGAGAGGGTGGAACAGATGGAGGAAGAGAAGAAAAAGCGGATGGAGCAGAAGCTCCTGCAGAGCGACGAGAAGGTGGGGAGGCTGAGCAGGGTCTGGGCCTCCTGGTGTGAGCAGGGCACTGGTGGGATCAGGGCAGCTACTGGGGGTGACAGATCAGTGATGGGTAAAGTGCATCAGAGCTGCCAGAATTCTGTCTGACAGGGGAGGGCTTTTGTTCTCCAGCCCTCTGCAGATTCCTGTTGTGACAGGCTGCGTTCACGGTTCTCTGGATTTAGGGAATGTGGCAGCACCTGCTTGCCCTGGGCACAGCCCTGCAGGTGACAGCCTCACCTGGTCCCCACACATAGAGTGTGAGGGATGGTGAGGCCACAGGGTGTGCAGGAGGTGTCTGTGACTCAGCTGGGGGGTGCAGTTGGGTCAGGTTTGGGATTCAGAGCCTGGCCTGGCCCTTTTTTGGGGGGCAGGCAGGTGAGGAGCTGGTTCAGCTGGTGGGCAGGGCTGAGGGAGCTGTGCCTGATGGCCCACAGCCTGAGCAGCCTCTGGGAGGGTCCTGACTGCTCATTTTGAGGTGGACTGAATTGACCTTTGGAAAGGGCCAGCCTTGGAAAACAAGGGATCATGCTCCTTTCAGCCTTTCCCAAAAGCACACCCAGCCCTCGCTGGTCCCGCTGCTGGGCGCTGGGTCCTTGGACTCCTTACAGGACCTGGAATATCCCAGGCTCCAGACCTCCCTCCAAGGCTGTGAGGGGAGTCCAGGGGGTGGTGGACGCTTTCCCAGGTGTTCACCTCACAGGTGCGAGAAGAGAAGGTGGCAGAGGAGCGAAGCAAGAGGAAAATGCTGAAGAAACCCGGGGAGGCGGATGCACGGAAGCAGAAAGCTCTGAGGGGGGTAAGAGCAGCTCAGCTCTTTACCTTTTCCTCCTACACGTGGAAAAGGACAGGGATGGCAGAAACCCACTGTGCTGTTGTGGCTGGTGGGACAGGCACAGGTCACTGCCCTCTTGCTGCAGGGATTTTGGGGTCGGGGCTGCCAGATCTCTGCCCAGGCAGCTGAGGTTGGGTTGGGACACAAGGGAGAGACGTCCCAGCTGGTGGACAGGCACGGGAGCAAAGGTGAGCTCTGACCTGCACAGGTTGTCTCAGAGCATTTGCTTCTTCCCACCTGAGCTGGAGGTGCTTACAGGGCTTTTCTTCTTTCTTCTTCAGGAAGAAAACGAGCAGCAAGAACCACCGCAGAAAAGGAGAGAGGACGAAGTGAAGGAAAAAGGGAAGAAAGTCTTGGAACTGAAGAATCTCCTAGAGCAGCAGCAGGTGGAAAAAGCAAAGGAGAGGTGCGAGCAGGGCATTGGCCACGGGCACAGGGAAGCAGTGAATGTAAATGTGGTGTTGGAACCGGGCTGTGGGGCTGCCTGGAGATTGGGGTGCTGGGGCAGGAGGCTGTAAGAATGTGGGGGGCAGATGGGCATGCTTCCTTCTCTAAATTCCCTTTTTCCCCAGGGATCCCAAGCAGCAAGGGAAGGAGAAGCCCCCCCAGGCACAGCTGGAGCCAGCAGTGTTGGCTGACAAGACCACCAAGGTGGGGTTAGAGTGCTCTGGGAACAGCCTCTCTGCAGCGCACAGGCTGGGTTTGGGATCAGATGTTTTCCAAGTGCTGTGTTGCTGGGATGTTATTTAGAGGATCAAATAACAATCAAAATAATGACTGCTCTTGCACAGAGTCTTAATTGCTGCTAAGTTGTTGGGGGTTCCCTGGCTGGCAGGTGAGCCCTCAGCTGTGTCACGAGATGGTGACAGCCGTGAAATGGCACCTGGATGAACACCTCAAAGGGCAATCACTGATCCTGAAATGAATATGGAAATTGGATATTTGTTTCTGTTTCCCTGCCACATTCCCTCACCCCCCCCAAAGCAAACCTCAGGTGCCACACAGCTCTGTGTCACCTCATTTGCACCCACACAAAGAATGCTGGGGCTAAAAAGTTATGGCCGTTTGTCTCAAAATATCACAGTAACATTTTTATTCTGCTCTCTGCTCTTAAAGTAACTCCTTCACTAGTGGAAACTAAGTGCCCCAAGTGGTCCCTCCTCTGCAGGATAAATTCTCCCTCCTGTGTCTGCTCCTGCTGCTCTCACTTGGTCCCTGGCATTTGGACTCCCCTGTGCTGTACAAATTTAATATAAGGTCTGAATCCTCCCTGTGCTGCCAGCAGCAGGGCCAGAGTGTGACCCTGGCCAAGCTCCTCCAGGCAGGAGAAAGTGGATCAAACTCCATGTACTGAACAGTATGGGAGGGGAAACCCTGGGAAAGGGGGTTTGGGTTGAAAAGGAACTTGAGCAGTGATTTTTTTTTTCCCCTCTTTATTAGGGGAAAGAGAACCCCAAAGAGTTACCCCTGGGGCCTGGGCAGAAGAGAGATGAGCAACCAGGATCCATTTTCCCAGCTCTTAACACCTGGCTCCAAGTGATGAAAGTGAGTGTGAGCTCCAGGGAGCTGGGCTGGACCTGAGCAAGGACAGGAGTCTTGGCTTTGGGGTTATTTCTGCAGGAAAAGATGCAGAGGGGACTGAGGGTTGGGTCTTGCCAGAGCTGCTGAGAGCATGGCTCTGTTCCAGAGGCAGCCTGGCTGCTCTGCCCGGGTGAAGAACTACTTAATTCCTGTGTCTTACAGGAAGCAGATGGTCAGCAGCAGCTGGGAGAAGAGAAAAAGCCCAAACCACCACCAGCAGCAGCAGCTGCGAGTGCTGCCCCTGGCACGTGGCTGAGCAAAGCCGTGAAGGTGAGCCCTGGCCCCCGCCGTGGCTCATTAGCCCCCACCGCCCGGAGCTCGGCACGGGGAACCCGAAGGAAAAAAAAAAGTGGTTTGTGGGGAGGGGGAGAAAAAAAAAAAAGATGCGGCGGAAAGATGCTGGAAGCGACCACAGGATGGCAGCAGGTCCTGAGGCGACATCCCGCCGGGAGCGGCCCCGGGCAGCGCGGCTGTGCCAGCTGGAGCCGCGGAGCCTTCCGTCGGGAGAGGAAAAGGCTGCTCGGAGCTGGGCTCGAGCGCTGCCTCGGCCGGGAATCTCGCCTTGGAGCTGCGGGCTCCATCCTGGCTCGTGTCAGAGCTCCAGGGAGGGAAAGGCGAACAGCCACGGAACGCGGGAGAGGTTTGGGTGTGGAGACATACTGAGTGCTGAGACACACACAGGGTGCTCTTCCGAGGTTTTTCCACAGAAATCAGAAGGGGAGGAGGGGTTGAGAGCAGGGAGCCCACTGAGTTTTGTGTTGGTACAGGATTTGAGCACTTTGGGGCTCCGGGGGCCATCCCACGGGGCTCTGGCGTCCATCCTACCCAGCCAGGCTGGCTGTCCTGCCCCAGGGAAGTGCCGCTTCCTTTGCTCATCACTGCTCTCTCCACAGTTCCAGAAATCCCTCTCCACATCCTGCCTCGGGCCCCCCAAGGGCATGCAGGGACCCGGATCCCCCACAGCTGAGAACGACTACGGGCTGGACCTGAACAGTGACGACTCCACAGACGACGAGAACGACCCTCGGAAGCCCGTCCCTGCCTGGGCTGAAGGTAGGTGCTGGCTCTGGGGTGGGTTTTTTTCCTTTCTCGGCCTCACCTGGAGCCATACCAAAGCGCAGTCCAGGAGTGTGTGTGGCTCCAGTGGAGAGGGGACAGCCCCAGTGCCCGAGGGAAAGAGCAATGCCCGGCCCGTGGGGTTAAGCAGGGCACATCCACGTGTCTGATATGTATTTCCCCCCAGGGACACAGCTGCACCAGGCCGTCCTGCACCAGTACTACCACCCTGTGGACGTGGATGCACTGTTTGGGGCCATCCCCAGCCCCCAGCTGGAGCACATCTTCTACAAGAGCAAGCCCCGCTACTTCAAGCGCACCAGCTCGGCCGTGTGGCACTCGCCGCCCGGCCCCAGCCCCTCCTGCACCTTGCAGAGCTGAGCCAAGACAGGAGAGGGGGTTTTAGGGCATCCACGTGTGTTTTACTTATCCCGTATTTACAGTTTTAACTTACTTTTATTTTTTTGTTGTTGTTGCAAGAATAAAAGTGTTTAATGAAATGCAGCTCTCTCTGTGTCTCCTTTCTCCTGCCTGGGTGGCTGATTCCAGACCAATAACCGTATGGACTCCCAATCCCTGGGGGTCCCTTCCAACTCGGAATCTTCTGTGATCCTGACTTAACTGTGGTTTCTGCAAGGCAAGATGCAGAGATATGTTATGCCCCATTTCCTATTCCCTCAGGATCTTCCCTCACACAAGAAAGCTTGGAAATTGTAGGGAAGACTAGATTATTTCAATCACCCCGAGGGGACAGTGTTTTCACAACCCTATTTCTGCATGTTTACTGTATTTATGTATATTTCTATGTATGTATATAGATAAATAGCTCTTATAGACATAAATATGTATAGACATATACATATATATAGAGGCATATATATTTACTATCTCTATTTATTATGTGCAAGTCCTCTTCCTTCATGAATTCCTGTGCCTCCTTATTACTTGGAGCCAGAATCCTTTTCCTGCTGTTAGAAAAACTCTCCCTGGACAGTTTAAGCAGCCTCTTCACCCTTCTCTTCTACCAGAAAAAGGAAACCTAGGCTTCCTTTTTTCTGTGTCCTTTTTTCCCAGGAGACTTCAGTGTATGGCCAGGTTTGGGCAGGAGGTGGGTTTATTTGGGAATGGGGGCTTGGGAAGGGTAAGAGGGTGTGATGGTTCCCAGGGGGCTCCTGCCTGGGACCAACAGCTTTGACCTCTCCTCAGCAGCAGATCTACAACCATCCCTCTCCTTCCCTCCTCCTCTCCCAAGCCTGAATGCACAGGGATTGACTGGAGCGGTGATGGACTGCAAGAGATAAGGCCCTGGCTGTAAGGCAGAATTACGGAGCCAGGATCCTTGGAGCCATCCCGACTCCTGGGGCCTCTGCAAAAAAGGGCTGGAAGCACTTGGAGCGCTCACCCCAAGAGCCAGTGCGCACCCAAGGGGGATTTTGTCCCAGGAATGCTGTTTGGCTGGGGCTGGGATACCGCAGGGGCTCTGTGGATGAGGTGGGTAGGGCAGCCAAGGTCCTTCCCACCCCAGAGGTGAACATCCCTGGCTCCCTCAGGGATGCTGCGGTGCCCACGTGGCCGCATCCACAGGGGGTTTGGCGAGGGGGGACGCGAGCCCTGCTGCAACTGAGCCCCGGCCGGGACAATTTCCCGGTTAATTTGTTGCCAACAGAGCCTGGAACACCAGGGGAGTGGAAAAAACCTCGGTGCCAACAGCTGCTGGGAGGGAGCTGCTGCCAGCTCCGGCCCGAGCGCTAATGAGGTGTCTGTGCTGCAGCTGGTTCCGGGCACCGTGCACAGCTCCCGCGGCTTCTGGAGCCCGCTGAGAACCCGAGCCTCGAGCTCCTGCAGCTCCCAGGAGCTCACCAGGAGCCCGAGCCTGGAGCGGTGCCCGTTAATGCCACCCCGGGGAAGGCGGCTGTGCCGTCTGTCTGCCAACACCGCGCCGGGGAGGATCCATCCCGTGGGATGCAGGGAGCAAAAGGCCCCCAAGCGCCGGGATCGGGGCTGCTGGTGCCAGCTGGGAAAAGGAGCAGCTCCATGAAATCAGCAGGAGATAATTAAGCAGGGATCCCCCAGGCTTGGGCAGGCTGGGTGTGGAAGTGCCTCCTTCCCAGAAACGCCAGAGCCACGGTGTTGCAGCGTTCCCAGAGCAAACCATGGGCACCCCTGCGATCCCACAGGGCCGTTCTCCAGTGGGAGGGGGCAGGTGGCTGAACCCGCTGCACCCCCCTGAACAGAGAAGGGAAAGGGAATGTTTCAGCTCGCATGGAGCAAAACAATCCATGTCAATCTGAGGCATTTTCCAGGGCTGTGAGCACAGCAGGGAGACACGAGGGTGCTGGTGCTTCCCTTGGATCACAGCCCTCTCCTTGCATCCTGGTGCTCCCTTTGGATCCCAGAGCTCCCTTTGGATCCCAGCTGCCTCGTTTCTCCCCTCTGCCGACACGTCATCTGTTTCTGTTTTCAGCACCCGGGAACCCCTGATTCACCCCATCCCACGGGGATGCTTCCCAGGGCCAGGAGAGTGCGGGAGGGCTGGGGACGGGGTCGGGGGGGGGGCAGGATGCCACCCTTTTTCCCACTCCTCCCCTGCCGGGTGCCTGGGCCGTGCAGGTGTGGGTGCCCCAGCCTGGGCAGGGGCTCCCTGGGGTGGGGCCATCTCCGCCTGCCGCCGTCTCCCTGGCTCGGCGGCTCCGCATCCCGCTCTCCTGTTGCTCAGAGATGTGGAGGCAGTTGCTAAGAGACACCAACACGTCAGTATCTGGCCCTAAGGAAAAAAAGAGGAAAAAAAAAAAAAAGAGACAGAGAAAGAGAGAGACAAGGGAGGACGAGGAGGAGGAGGGGAGGAAGGAGGTGGGGAAAGACCTGCTCCCATCGTCAGGCTCGCAGCAGCCTTGGCCGCCGCTGCCGGAGCCCTGCTCACGACTTTGCGGCCTCTGAGGTGTGGGTGACCACTGGGGACCCCCACATCACTCCCTGGAGCCCCCCACATCACCGTCCAGGACCCTCACATCATCGCAGGGAGCCAGGCCCTGCTCCCCCCTGGCCAGTGAGTACCCCGGGGGACCCCAGCCCTGCCGGAGGGGTTGGGAGGCTGTCGGGATGGGGATGGCTGGGGTAAGGCGGGGTGGTGGGAGAGGATGGAGCTGGGAGGGTGTGGGTGAGGGAGGATGGAGCAGACATGGTCAGGTGGCAGGGGGCTGAGATCAGGCCTGGGGGGACCCTGGGTAGGAGCTGGGCATGGAGGTCTCCCACCAGAAGGAAGGGAGGGTGTCCGCTGCACTAGGCTGAGCTGGCGTCGGCGTGGGGTTGACAGGGGGTTGGCAGGAGGCTGTGGAGCAGCACCTCCACTCTGCCCACCACCAGCCAGGATGGGCTGGCCAAGGTCAGAGGGGCTGGAGGGCTCTGTTCTGGTTGAAATCCCCAAGAGCGAGGTGACCGTGGCACGAGGGGCATGGGGAGGGCGTGGGTGCCCCACAGGCCACTCCAGCCACACCAGCTGCGGCCTCCTCGGCAGGGGCGTGTGGCCGGCACGGCTTCCCCCCGCTCCTCTTCCTCGCAGGCAGCCGGTGACGGCCGCGCCGGTGCCCCCGGCGGGGTTCGCGTGCCTGCCGGATGCCGCCGGGACGGCGGGAGCATCGCCGTGACCGCTGCGAGCCGGGCCCCGCGACCGGCCGCCGGCTGAGCCCCAGGCGTTGAGCGGGTGGGCGGGATGGCCCCCGGCGCCCCGTGAGGGTCAGGCCCGCGAGGCCATGCTGCTGGGCCCCTGGCTGGTGGCGGTGGCGGCGGTGGTGGCGGCAGCCGGCGCGGGCTGCCCGGTGCTGTGCAGCTGCCGCGGGCAGGCGGTGGACTGCAGCGGGCAGCGGCTCTTCTCCGTGCCCCCCGAGCTGCCACTGGACACCGGGAACCTGAGCCTGGCACACAACCGCATCTCCAGCATCCCGCCGGGCTACCTGGGCTGCTACGGGCAGCTGCGCGCCCTCGACCTGCGCAACAACTCGCTGGCGGCGCTGCCGGCGGGGCTGTTCCGCGGCGCCCGGCGCCTGGCACACCTGGACCTCAGCTACAACAACTTCAGCCTGGTGCCCGCAGACATGTTCCGCGAGGCCAGCGGGCTCCTGCGCCTCGACCTCAGCCACAACCCGGGGCTGCGCCGCGTCCACCCCCAGGCCTTCCGCGGGCTGGCCCAGCTGCGCGAGCTGGACCTGAGCTACGGCGGGCTGGCGGCCATCAGCCTCGACGCCCTCGAGGGGCTGCCCGGGCTGGTGGGGCTGCGCCTCGGGGGCAACCCCTGGCTCTGCGGCTGCGCCATGGAGCCCCTCCTCAAGTGGCTGCGGGGCCGCATCCAGCGCTGCGCCTCAGGTAGGTGCTGCCGGACCCTCCGACCCCCACCCCCGTCCCAGGGGCTGGCGGCCGGTCTAAAGCCATGCTCCCCCCCACCATCCCACAGATTCGCAGCAGGCCGAGTGCTGGGCCCCCCCTGAGGTGGCGGGGGCCCCCCTGCTCTCGCTGACGGAGGAGAGTTTCCAGGCCTGCCACCTCACGCTGACGCTGGACGACTATCTCTTCATCGCCTTCGTCGGCTTCGTCGTCTCCATCGCCTCGGTGGCCACCAACTTCCTGCTGGGCATCACGGCCAACTGCTGCCACCGCTGGAGCAAGGCCAGCGAGGACGAGGATGTCTAGGTGCCGCTGCCGCCACCGCCGCAGATGGACCCCCGCCCCGGCCACCCCCCGGCCCGGCCGCCCCCGCGGGGACACCGGACTGTGCCTTGTCCTCGTCCCCTCCCGCCGCCCCCTGCACCAGGGTGGCCCTCGAGACGCCGGGGACACCAGGGGACAGACCCGCTTCCTTTTGCCCCAAAATGGGGAGTTTTTGCCCCTGCCCCCCTCATCACCGTGAGCTTGGACCCCCTCCCGTTCCCACTGCCCAGGACTGATGGAGGCAGCGGCTTGGGGGTCCCGAGGAAGCGACCCCCCACCTCTGCCTGGGAGAGACAGAGACCCCAAAAGCTGTGTGTACCTGGGGAGACTGAGGAAGTCCCTGCTTGCAGCCCCACAGCAGCACTGCTGGAGGCCCCCCCAAATCCTGCCCACGCTCTCCAGCCTCCCCAGAAATCATGGGGGGTAGGAGGTGGTGCTGGCACCCAGGGAACACCTGCGCCTTGCCGGTGACACCAGGAGGTGCCGGGGCAGCACCGGGACCACCAAGCCTGGCAGTGGGATGGGCTGGGACATCTCCCAGGTCCGGGATCTCCCGGGGATGGCCTCTCTCTCCTCTTCAGGGCCAAACCGGGCACCCACTGCCCGCCCCGGGGGGAGGGTCGGGAGGCGAAAGGAGCGTCAAAAAAGGGAAAAAAAAAAAAAAAAAAGAAAAAAAAAGAAAAAAGCAGAAAGCCAACGACCCTCTGTCCGGCTGGGGCAGCCACGTCCCCAGTCCCCAGTGCCTGTGTCCCCTGTTCCCTGTGTATGTTGAGCACGCTGGAGGGGGTCGATTTAACCCCAACCCACCCCCAAAGGGCTGCGGCTGCACCCCAACCCCAGCGCTGTTCCCGGGAAGGGGCACTTGGCCTCTGCCTTCCACATTTTCTCTGTTTTTTTTTATTTTCCTCTTGGTGAGTCCTCCCCGCCCCGTTCTGCACCCCCTGCACGGGCACCTCCTCCCGCAGCCACCTGGGGGCACCCAGAGCATGGGGCATCCCCCTGCATCCCACATGCTCCTTCCTCTGCCTCACCCTCAGCTTTTTTCTTTTTTTCTTTTTTTTTTTTTTTTTTAGTTTATTTTTATTGTGTTTCTCTTTTGTTTCTCTTTGCCTTTTTACTTTATTTTGTTTCTGTCACTTTCCGTTACTTTCCGTTCCTTTCCCTTCTATCCTTTCCCTTCTTTCCATCTCACTGACTCTCCTCTTCTTTTTCTTTTCTTTTCTTTTCTTTTCTTTTCTTTTCTTTTCTTTTCTTTTCTTTTCTTTTCTTTTCTTTTCTTTTCTTTTCTTTTCTTTTCTTTTCTTTTCTTTTCTTTTCTTTTCTTTTCTTTTCTTTTCTTTTCTTTTCTTTTCTTTTCTTTTCTTTTCTTTTCTTTTCTTTTCTTTTCTTTTCTTTTCTTTTCTTTTCTTTGCTTTTCTTTTCTTTGCTTTTCTTTTCTTTTTTCTTTTCCTTTCCCTTTCCCTTTTCCTTTTCCTTTTCTTTCTTTTTCTTTCCTTTCCTTTCTTTTTTTTTTTTTTTCTCTCTTCTCCCCCCTCCTGCTCTTTGTACGTTTTGTAACCGCGGGTTTTGTACCACGGGGCACTTTTTGAGCGCCGAACCTCGACAATAAAGAGCATCAGCGCAGCCGGGGCCGGGACACGCGGGTGTGTGACAGGGACACGCGTGTGTGTGACAGACACACGTGTGCACGGAGCCACCCGTGTGCGTGCAGGGCGCAGGCGACGGCCCCCAACCTGCAGAAAGCATCAGCCCTGCTTTTCCCTCCGGCGCTTCCTGTTATTCCTCCGGCAGCATCTCCCGGCCCCGGCGGGGCCCAGCTGTGGCCGCCGGGTCACCTCCCTGTGCCCCCCTTGCCCGGGACCCCCTCCCCGCGGGCGGGGGGTTGCGGGGCCGGTCCCGCCTGGCCGGAGCCCGGAGGTCGGGCAGCAGCTGTGCCTTGTCCGGCCGCGCCGCCGGCCCCGGGGGAGGGCAGGGGTGGGGGCAGCGGCCGGACGGTGGCCCCCGGTGCCCACCCCCGGGCTGTGCCGGGCGCTGGAGCCCTCGCGGTGACGGCTGGGGGGGTCCGGGGCACCCCCGAACCCTGGCACTTCCCTACATGTCCTTGCATACGTCCATCCCTCCATCCATCCCTCTACCCATGCACCCGTCTTTCCCTCCTTCCCTCCCAACACATCCATCCATCCATCCATCCATCCATCCATCCATCCATCCATCCACTCCATCCCCACCTCCCTTCCCAAACCTCCCACACGCATCCAAATTCACCTCCCCGCACACTTTTCCTCTCTGCATCCTCCCCCTCCGTCCCCAAGCCCCGCAGTGTCACACAGGGACCCCCCGGACTTTCGGGGGTCCCCTCACACGGGTGGAACCGGCCACTCACGGGGGGGCCACCCAGGGCTCGCCCCCCCCCCCCCCCAAAATACCACCCCCGGCAGCCACCGCTCCCACCCCACAGTGACCAAAGCCTCTGAGCCCCGAGTGTGCCGAAGCTCCACCGCGGCTCAGGCAAATCCCTGTTTTCCCGGCACAAACGGGAGCTGGAGGGCCCCCCCACACACACGCGTCCCCCCTCCCACCACCACCTCCCCCCGCTCCGTTTGCTTTGGGGCGGAAGGTGTGAAGGAGCCCGAGCCGGGCTGTAAACACGGAGGTCACTTCAAAGAGGACGCCCGGGGACATCCTTAGCACCACCAGATTATTTCGGCACCCCCGGGCGGGGTGGGGAGGGGGGGGGTGGTGAACATCCCGTTTGGCAGCTTAGAAAAGCGGGGAAGGGGGGGCCGAGGGGGCTCCCTGGGGCAGGGGGAGCTGCCCCTCATCCCGTCCCCGCCCCTGTCCCCATCGCCGTCCCTGTCCCGATCCCCATCTCCCCCTGTTCCCCTGGTGGAGCCCATTTTTAGCTCCAGCCAAGGGGGTCTGTGTGGAACAACCTCCTTTTTCCCAACCCCATGCCTGGGAACCCCTGCTGTGCCCCTTGGCTTAGTTGGGACCTGCAGCATTCTCAAAGCATCATGTTTTGGGGTTTGAGGGTCCCCATGTTCCCTTGGGGATCACCCCCTCCCTCCAGCCTTTCCAGACATTCCCAAAGCATCATTTTTGGGAGTTCGAGGGTCCCCAGACACTCCTGGGAGCACACCCCACACTCCCTAACCATCCCAGGCTTCCCAGAGCATTGTGTTTTGGGGTTTGAGGGTCCTGGGAGCACACCCCACACTCCCTATCCACCCCAGGGTTCCCAGAGCATTGTGATTTAGGGACAGAGGGTCCCCAGACTCGGCCAGGAGCACCTCCCCTGCTCCCTAGCCTTTCCAAGGATGCTCCCCATCCCCCCTGTCCCTGCTGTCTCCCCTCTATCTTCCCTCCTCATCTTCCCTAGGAACTGGCAGGAAGGCAACACCTTCCTTATCTCCTTCCGACGGGTGGTCCGGCCCCACTGTCCCTCACCCCCGGCTCCGGCCTTGTTATTTTTCTGGAGTGTCCCTGCATTTGTCCCCAGGGATTCCTCAGCCAAACACTTCCTTCCTGGAAGGGAAAGGGAAATCTCCAAGAGGCGGATAGAAAGTCAGCAGCTCCGTCTCCGCTGGCCAGGCGCCTGCGGCCGTTTCCGTGCCCGGCGGCTGCGCCAGAGGGGGGGAAACAGCAACCCCGACACCCCCACAGTGCTGGGATATTTGGGGGCAGTGGGGGGCTGGAGGGAGAGATGGGGAGAGGGATAAAGGGAGGGAAAGGAGGACGGTGGGGGGGGAGGGCGGAGAAAGAGAGGGAGAGCAGGATGGAGGGAATTACGGAGGGAGGGAGGGGCAGAATGGTGGAATCATCAAGGTTGGAAGAGACCTTTAAGATCATCAAGTCCAGCCGTCAAGCCAGCACTGCCACTGCAAGCCCTAAACCACTAAACCATGGATGGATGGACGGGGGAAGGAGGGGGCTGTTGGATTGATGGATGGACATCTGGATTGACAGATCACTGTTATCCAGGGGTCTCTCCAGGGTGAGGCAGGCTGGGCAGCATCTGGAATGTAAACACACTTTGGGACATGGTCCTGGATGCAGCATTCCCACCCCTCAAGCCCCCCTGGCCCTTAGACCAAATTAGATCCACTGGAAAGTCTCCCAAAACCCCCAAGTAGGCTCCCACCCCTCCAGGTGTGGGGTTTGTGCAGCCCTCAGCCCCTCAGCCTGTCCCTCCCCATTCCCTCTCTTTGGACAAAGGACCATCCCTGCATGGGGGGACTCCAGCTGATGTCCCCCAAACACGGAGCGTGCTGGCAGGAAGGCAGAGGCAGCCCCTCCCCGACGGGAAGCCTCCCAAGGAACCCAGTAATGATCCTGCATCCTTGCCAAGGGAGAACAAAGGCTGAGGAGACAGGATAGTTCATCACCAATAAATGAAGGATGTAAATAGCAAATAGGGGGAAGATTTATTTCGAGCAGAGCCTCAGGAAGCGACAGGGCCTGTGGGGGGAAGTGGGACAGGAGCCATTTGGTGGCTCATCAAAATCCTGGTTGGGGTGAGCCGGGGTCCTGCCCAGCGCCCAAATCCCCCACCAGCACCCAGGGGGTCCAATGTCCCCCACACACACCCAGGGGTCCCGTGTCCCTGTCCACACCCAGGGGGTCCCATGCCCCCATCCCTCAGGTTTGGGTGTTTCACAGCACCAGGTCCCTTTTCCACTCCCGGGTGAGTCACCCAGGGCTTGTCCTGGCCTCAGATAAGGATAAAAGCCCAAAAATGGGATTTGGTGGGACAGAGCAGCCGCCTGATGCAATCAGAGCTGGGGGGCTGGGGCAGGCAGGCACCCACCCCACAGAGCCAAACACCCCTATCCCAGTGCTGTGATGCTCCAAAGGTTTGGGGTTTTTCCTATCGTTTCCCAAAGCGTTGCTGGGGAAGAGACCAGGGAGAGTCTGTCCCAGGCTGGAATCCCCACCAGCGTCCGGGGGTACCCAGCAGGGGCCACGGGCAGCCACAAGGTGCAGGGACCCCCCATAGTGCACCCCCCACCACCCCCCCTCACTCACGGACACGCTGAAGCCCAGCTGCACCCCCCACCTCTCCACGACGCCCCCCACCATGTCCCCCCCAGCCCCCCCGAGGGAACTGCACGCACGCTGCTCCTTTTTTAACCAAAAACTCATTTATTTGACACAAAACACAAAAGGGTGCTTGGGGAGCCGCCCCCGCCAGAGCCCCCCGGGGGCTCCTCCCCGGCTCTGCCCAGCCCCTGCCCCAGTTTCCCCTTCCCGTGAGCAGGGCTTTCCAGCGGGGGGGTCCCCAAAGCAAGCCAGGCTCTGGGGCAAGGCGGAGGTGGGGGGGTCCCCCCCGAGGAGACCAGCTCGGGGGGCGCCGGGGGTGGCCGGGGGGGGGCTCAGGCGCGGAAGAGCGTCTCCTGGGTGGCAGGGTCCAGCTTGCCCCCTGGGCCGGGGCCCCCCTTGCCCCCGGGGGGATGGCTGTGCCCGGAGGAGTAGCTGGCAGAGCGCTCGGGGCCGGGGCCGGGGGGTCGGCAGCACAGGAGGGCGGCGCAGGCGTGGCGAAAACGGGGGTCGAAGAAGGCGTAGAGGAAAGGGTTGAGGCAGCTGTTGATGTAGGCGACGCCGGTGCAGTAGGGATGGAGGTTGTTGAGGAAGGTGTGGAGGGCGCAGGACCAGGGCAGCACCTGCAGGTCCATCAGCACGTAGAGGGTCTTGACCAGGTGGAAGGGCAGCCAGCAGCCCCCGAAGGTGGCCACCAGCACCGTGATGATGGTGAGGAGGCGCTTGCGCTTGCGGAGCCCCTCGGCCCGCTCCCGGCGAAAGTGAGTGGCCACAGTGCGGGCGATGAAGAAGTAGCAGGTGAGCATGACGGCGAAGGGGGCCACGAACCCCACGGCGGTGGAGGAGAGCCCCAGCCCCACCTCCCAGGCGCCCTCCGACCCCAGGGCCTCCAGGTCCGTGTAGTCCATGTAGCAGGTGATCCTGGGATCCTCGCCGAGGGCGGCCGCCCGCCGCAGCACCAGGGCCGGCAGGGCCAGCAGGGCCGCCAGAGACCACAGGGCCACGGTGGCCACCAGCCCGCTGACCCGCAAGCGCAGCTTGGCGGTGGCCAGGGGCCGGACGATGGCCAGGTAGCGGTCGAAGCTCAGCCCCGTCAGGCAGAAGACGCTGGCGTACATGTTGACAAAGACCAGGTAACTGCTGACCTTGCAGGCGGCCGTGCCGAAGGGCCAGTGGTAGCCCAGCCAGGTGTAGGCGGCCCAGAGGGGCAGGGTGACCACGAAGGTGAGGTCAGCGGCCGCCAGGTTGGCGATGAAGGTGTCGGCGGAGCGCCGGCGGTCGCGGCCACCCTTGAAGATGGTCCAGAGGACCAGCCCGTTGCCAGCGGTGCCCAGCAGGAAGACCAGCAGGTAGATGGTGGGCAGCAGGGCCAGCGAGGGGCCCCACTCCGTGTACTCGCAGTATGTCTCATTGTCACTGTAGGCGTAGGCGTCCGCTGCCTCCTCCATCCCGGCGCTGGGCTGGGCTGGGCTCAGCTCAGCTCATCCCGGGCTCACCCGCTCCTCCAGCCCCTGAGCCACCCTGCAAATCCCACCGAGTTACCTCCCCTTCCTCCTCCTCCCCGCCCTCCTCCTGGATGGGACGGACAGGACAGGGCAGGAGCGACGGATGGCTGGGGGGGAGCCCCCGTGGGAAACTTCACAGCTCCCCCCACCTCCATCTGGCTCCTTCCCGGGGGGTTTTACCGAGCTCTCACCAGCGTGTCAATGCGCCGACCCCCGAGATAACCCCGTCCCCTGCCACACCCGGGGGGTCTGGCCGCCCACCAAGATGGGCTTTGGTGCTGGGATCAGGGCAGCAGCGCTGGGGGGGCTCAGGGCCGGGGGGGGCCTCAGGGTTCTGCCAGCATTTGGGGTTTCAGCTCAGGGCGCCGCATTCGGCGCTGGGGTGTCACACGCTGGGGTTGCATTTCGCACAGGCGGTGTCACATCGGGCACTTGGTGGCAGGGGGTCACACTGGGGGGGGTTCACACTGGGTGGAGTCGCACTGGAGGAGGGGAGATGCATTTGGCATTTTGCATTTGGCACTCAGGATTCCCCGTTTTGCTCCCAGGTTTGCTGCACTGTGCACACAGTGGTGGCTCCGGGGGGTCCCCCAGTGCTGGGGCCCCATTTTGAGCAAAACATGCCAGGGAGACTTTTTTAGGCATTTATCAAAAATCTGGGGTGGGGTGGGGAAGGCTCTGGGACCACCCATACTGCAAAAAGCCCATTTTAGGGCAATGGCTGCCACAGGACCAGCTGCCAGTGGAGCTCCCAGTGCATCCCAGCTCCGCAGGTCAGTCACGGAGCCGGATGCAGCAGCGCCTTCAGCTTAGCCAAGAGAGAACAGACATCCCCCCGACCCACAAATAAATACTGGGGGGACAGGGTCAGGAGGGGGGGCCCTCTGGTGGCGGGGCTGTGCGCTGTGGATGTCCCACTGAGACTGAACACAATTCCAGCTTTGGGGAAAAGCACCGGAGAAGCCAAGCAGGACTTTGCAGAGTGAATGAAGTCTGAAGAGCCCTGAGTGTCCTGGGGACACGCTGTGGGGTCTGGGCTGGAGCCTGGGCTGAGGGGGGTCTGAGCTGGGCTGAGGGCAGATTGAACACGGGACAGGCTGTGGAAGGGGCAGGTTTAACACCCGAGTGCAGGGATGGAGGCTGGGGGGGACACAGAGACCCCCAACCCCTTGCAGGCACAGTGGAGCCCTTCTCCCAGCAAAGGGGTGTAAAGGAGGGGTTTGGGGGGGAATTCAGTGGCTGAAAGAGGGGGGAGCTCACAGGAGTCTCCAAACCGAGACAGAGTGGTCTCAGGGGGTAAAGGGGCTGCTAAACAGGGATGTGGGTTGGGGGGCCCCAGAGGTAGGGACATGGCAGGCACTGAACCAGACACTGAGAGGGCCCGCAGCGTCAGCAGGGAGAACAAGACAGGGCTTAATCAGGCTGGAGATAAGGAACGATCCCATATCCAGTGCTGGGACAGCCAGATTGGAGGCAGGGAGGAATTAAACCCAAAAGCTTCTACAACTGGCAGCAGAACCCTGAGGGTGTCCCGGTTCTGGTTAAAATGCCAACTTCGATTAAAGAAGGGGCAGAACCCCCCCTCTCCCCAGTGTAGGCTAATTAATGCTAATTAGCGGCATTAACGGGGAAACCCCAGCGCCGCAGAGGAGCCGCCCCTGGGATCACAGAGAGGCTGCCCAGGCTGCTCCTGCTGTGGCCAGAACCCCATTAATGAGCAGCACCGTTACTGAGCCGTGTTATTAATGGCTATTAATAACAATCCTAGCTATCTCTGTCCCATTGGAACACGCCTCCATTTCCAGCCCCCACTCAGGTATCCCTTCTCAAAAGCTGGAGGACTGAGGGTCCAAGTCACTCCCTCACTGACCTGATTGCCCTCAGTGCCATCCCAGTGGTCCCAGTGCTGGTCCCAGTTTGTGGTGGCCAATGGCAGTGGATCAGTGGCCAGAGCTGGGCTGATAACGAGCCCGTGGTGCTGATAACAAACCCCGTTATCTGCAGCAGGGGGAGGGGAGGGGGCTGCAGGGGGACGCTGCAAGGAGCTGCTCTCCCTCTGCCCTGGGCACCACTGAGGGGCTCTGGGACCCTCATTCCCCAGGCTCTGGCACCAGCGGCTCCATTGGGAACGAGCCAGGGTCACGGCACCCCCTCTGGCTCTGAGGGGGACTGGGTTGGGAGCCCCCACGGAGTGGGATGTGAAGCAAGGCCCCCACAGGCAGGAAGGGCAGCGCTCGACCCTGCACAAGGAGGGCTCCGGCAGCTTCCTCCAAAGCCGCAGGAGTTACATCCGACCGGGGAAGCAACACCCCTCGGGCACGGCTCCTGTGCCTCTGTTCCCCCTTCCATGAGGTGTGCCGGGAACAGCCAGCCCCAGGGTGCACTGTGGGCACAGAGCTCCTCCTGCTGGCAGCCCCTGCACGGTGACCCCCATCCCACAGGGCCCCCTGTGACCCCCAGAGAAGAGCCAGGCCCCCCAGACTGACCAGCGAGGTTTTATTGTCTGTGGCAGCAGCACCACGAGCCGGACCCGCCGCCCTGTGTCCGGGGCGATACACGAGCAGGGGTGAGGGAAGGGGGGGGTCGTGCCCACCCCCAGCCCCCAGGGGACAGAGGAGATGGGGTACAATGTGAGGATGGGGATGGGGAGGAGGTGCTGGGGGGAGATGGGGACCCTGCGAGCTCGTACAAAGTGCATAGGTGTGTGTGTGTGTGTGTCCCCATGGGAGGGGACAGCCCTGGTCCCGGGACAGCGGCCATCGGCATCGGGGAGAGAGCCTGGAAGAGACACAGCGGGGAGGGGCTGAGGGTCTGCAGGGACCCCCAGGGGTGACAGCACACCCCCCAGTGATGACCCAGGCCAGGGGTCCTGGCTGGAGCAGGCAGAAGGGACCTGACCCCAGCAATGCAGACTCCAGAGACACAGGGACATCTCCCACTGAGCCACCCCATCCACAGTGCCACAGCCAGCCCTGCCTTCACATCCCCCTCCAGCCACGCAGGACCCACAGCCCTGCACACAGGGGACATGGGGAGCCCCCAGCCAGGGGGATCTGTGCCCAGCATCCCCCCAACTCCCACACTCACCCACTCAAGGCTTCTTCCTCTTCAGCTTCAGCGCCTGCAGCCAGTGTGGGGGGGAGGCCTCGGATCTGGGGTGTTTGCACAGCATCAGCATGAGACCCCCAAGAGCAGCCTGGGCACCCAGACTGAACCCCCCCCAGCACCCCTTTCGCCCCCACGAGGGTCCTGGCCCCACACTCACCCTGACGATTTCTCCGGCTTGGGGGGCAGCGCCGGGGGTTTCCCACTCACACCAGGGATCTTGCAGGACTTGGAGCGCTGCACGTGGGGGTCCTTGGAGGAGGTCCCCTTGCTGTCCCCTGATGATGTCCCCTCCTCGGCCGAGCGGTTGCGGCCCCTCAGCTTGGCCTGGGAGCAGACAGTGAGGTCAGCGGGGCACACAGTGCTCTGCCCCATAAATCCCCCCACTGCCTCCTCCCTGCCTTCAGGCAGCCCCCACCCCTGGTTTACCCCCCCTCCAGGGGTCTGGGAATCCCACCTTGATGGCGGAGGCGCTGAGGCCGGGGAAGAGGGGCACCTTGACCCCCCTGCCCGAGGGGGAGCCGCGCACCCGCCGGCTCCGGGGCTCCTCCGCTGCCTCCTCGTCAGAGGACGCTGCTGGGGCTGGTCGGGGCTCTGCAGGGACACAGGGACAGCGTCAGAGTGACACCTGTGCCAGGACAGATGCCCCGCTCCCCTCCCCATCCCTGGGCTCACCGGTGGAGTCGCGGAAGATCCAGCTGTCCCCCTCGGGGGCGGTGGGACGCAGGGCCGGTGCCCGGTGCCGGCGCTTGCGGCCCAGGCTGGCCTTGCTGCGGAACACGCTGCTGTCCAGGAGCTCCGTGTCCTGCCGAGCCCATGGGACACGTCAGAGACGGCAGGGGCAGCCACGGAACCCTCCGCCAGACTGGGAGCTGCCCCCTCCCCACTCACCTCCAGGAAGGGGAACTCCTGCCCCTGCTCCATGGGCCCCTCAGGCTGAGGGGCACCCAGGGAGAGCCGCTGCTCCCCCCAGCCCGGGGGGCTCTCCCCATCTGGGTGGTCCGATGTGGGTTCCTCAATCCCTGGGTCCACTGGGATCCCGCTGGCAGCCTCCAGCAGCAGAGAGGAGGCCCTGGGGCTCTGCAGGGCAGCGGCGTGCTCGGGGAGGTCCCTCTCCTCCTCAGTGGGGCTGAGCAGCTCACCCCGGGGGGTCTCCAGAGCTGGGGGGTCGGCTGGGGCATTACCCATCGGTGGGCTGGGGGCTGAAAGATGGAGGCTCCTGCTTGGGAGACAAGACCACAGAGTTGCTCCAGCCCCAGATAACACAAGGCCTGCTCATGTCCCAAAACCCTTCTGTCCACCTCAGGGGAAGCTGCTCCCTCCCTGCCACCACCAGTGCCCTCCTTACCTGTCCTCTGTGCCCGTGTCCCCTCCCAGGCTTCGTTCCCCAGTGCCGAGGTCCCGGCTGCGGGCGGCACAGCGGGCACCAAAGGCACTCGCCCACTCCTGGCGCTTGGCCTCGGTGTCCTGCAGATCCATGCTCCAGTGCTCCAGGTCCTGGCTCCAGCGGGCATCGTCCGTGTCCAGAGAGATATCCCTGTGCCAGCCTGCCAGGGACTGCAGGCCCCTGGACATGGTGCCATCTGAGGCTCCGCTGCTGCAGGGGTCTGGCACCCGCTCTGTCCCAATGGCACCAAACTGGCTGTGGCAGTCGCCTCCTCCAAGCTCCTCAGCCCAGTCCCCGCTGCTGGAGCTGCCACGCTCCTGCTGGTGGGCACTGCCCCAGGTGGACTCCTGGGCCAGGAGATCAGAGCAGAGGGAGCCAGGCACATCTTCCTCATTGATCCCAACATGCCTGGCCTGGCCGACGCTGCCCTCACCGGACCAGCTCAGCCGGCCTGGGATCAGCTCCTGCCCTTCCTCCATGGGGAACACAGAACCGTGCTCCCTATCCCGGGCTGCTCCACTGGGGCTGAACTCCCTGTCCTGGGCCTCCACATCCCTGGTGCTGGACCTGTCGCCCCAGGCCACTCTGCTGGGGCTGAACAACTCCCCGTGCCGGGTCTCCATGTCCCCAGCGCTGTGCCCATCATCCCAGGTTGCTCTGCTGGGAGTGAATCCACTGTCCTGGGTCTCCATGTTGCTGGTGCTGGATCTGTCACTCCAGGCTGCTCCCCTGGGGCTGAATTCCCCATCCTGGGTCTCCAGGTCCCCGGTGGTGCACTCGCTGGCTTCAGCCAGCCGGCTGGGGCTGAACTCCCGGTCTTGGCTCTCCGTGTCCCTGCTGCTGGATCTGTTATCCCAGGTCAGCCTGCTGGGGTTGAACTCCTGATCCTGGCTTTCCATCTCCCTGTATTCACCAGCCCAGGCCGGCCTCCTGGGGCTGAACTCCCTGTCCTGGCTTTCCATGTCCCTGATTTCACCAGTCCAGGCTGGCCGGCTGGGGCTGAACTCACGGTCCTGGCTCTCCATGTCCTGAGTGCTGTACCTGTTATCCCAGGCCGCTCCGCTGGGGCTGAATTCCCGGTCCTGGGTCTCCACACTGCCAGTGCTGCACTCGCTGCCTTCAGCCAGCCGGCTGGGGCTGAACTCCCTGTCCTGGTTTTGTGTGTCCTTGTATTCCTCAGTCCGGGCTGGCCGGCTGGGACTGAACTCCCGGTCCTGGCTCTCCATGTCCCGGGTGCTGTACCTGCTGTTCCAGGATGGTCGGCTGGGGCTGAGTTCCTTGTCTGGGCTCCCAGTGTCCCCAGTGCTGGATCGGCCAGCCCAGCCCAGCGTAAAATCCTCATCCTTGCTCCTGGCATCCCGGCTGCTGTATTTACTGGCCCAGTCCGGGGTGAGCTCCCTGTCCTTCATCTCCATGTCACCGGTGCCATACCTGCCCGCCCAGGTGGGCTGCTCGGAGTCAAGCTCCTCTGTGCTGCTGGCATGGCCCAGGCCATAGCCCGGGCCCCACTTGGCTGTGCTGCTGCCAAAGTCTGGATCCCGCAGGCAGCTCTCCCCAGCACCAAGGGACTGGGACCAGTCACTGCCGCCCAGTTTGGTGTCTGCCATCAGCTCCGTCCCTCTGTAGTCACTGCTCCAGCCCTCCCGGGCAGTGCTGAAGTGCCCATCCGGCCTGGCCCCAGCACTGTCACTGTGGCTGCTGTCCCAGCCGGATTTGGCCCTGAATTCCTGGTCCTGCTTGGTCTCAGCAGGCCAGTCTCTCTCCCTGGACACAGCTGGGCAGCTCCAGTCAAAGGTGCCGGCCCGGCGAGGGCGGCCAATGCCAAACTCACTGCACAGGTCCTTCCGCGACCAGCCCAACAGGCCCTGGGGGGAAGGGGGAAAGGAGTGAGAAGAGTTAGAGGGGGGCATAGCCCTGGCTCCTGCAGCAGCAGAGTTAGGGAGAAAGGGAGAAATGCCCTGGGGTGCCCAGGGTACACGGCACAGCAGGGCCCACCCCAAAGGGAGGCCATACCCTGCCACCTGCCCCTCACCACACGCTCCCGCTTGGCCTCCATACACACACTCATCCCATCCTGTGCTGTCCCCTCCCATCCCGTCACCCAGTGATGGAAGAGCCCACCCCACATTAACCCCACAGAGCCCCCCCGCACCCCCTCACCTCTGGCGAGCCGTGCCCTGTGGTGTGGGCCCCAGGTGACGCCAGCAGCTCCGTCAGCCAGCCCGGGTCGGCGTGGGGGTCGGGGCCCTGTGGGGGTCCTTCGGCCTGGCCTGGCCCCCCAGGGCCCTGCAGGTCTTTGGGGCTGTCACCTGCCCAGGCCAAGTCAGCCAGAGGGGCTGGATCTGGGGGGGCTGGATCCAGGGGTGCAGCTGTGGTGATGCTGGGCTGGGTGGGGGGCTCAGGTTCAGCTGGGTGCCAGCCAGGCTCTGTCACACGAAGTGGGGACTGGGACCCAGGGGTGCCTCGCTCTACCTCCCCTTCCTCCTCCTCCTCCGTCAAGCCCTCAGCCTCTCGCTGGGCTATGGGACCCCCTGGGCATGGAGCCCCCTCTGCCCTGCAGCTGTCAGGCCCTTCAGAACCGCTGTCCTCCGGGGGGCTGCGGGCTGCAGCCTCCCCATCCGAATCTCCCTCCTCAGAGAGCCCCGAGTCAGGCGTCTCCCGGATGGGGGAGCGGGGGGGGAAGGCCGACAAGCGTGTCCCCCGCGACGGGAACGTCCACTCGAAGGACTGGGAAAGGCTCCAGCCGGACTCACTGCCCAGGGAGGGCTCAGACAGGGGGTCTCCGGGCCGGGGCAGGGCACTCAGTGAACCCCCCAGCTCCCCCAGGCCCTGCCCCGTGGGCGGGGACTGCAGCACTCCCTCTGAGGAGCGCCGCAGTCCCACGTCCTGGGGACGGGAGCTGAAATCGGGACCCTCACAGGACTGTGGGGACACTGTGGAGTCATCGGGTCCCTCTGGTGAGCCTGGGGGACGAGAGGCTTTGGCAAGGGGTGGGCTGGGGCAGCCCAGGTACTCGGCAGCAGCCTCAGGAGAGCCAGGGGGGCAGGTGACTCGGGGGGGCAGTTCAGGAGTGCCAGGGGGGCTGGCAGTGTCAGGGGAACCCTCCCCGGGAGTGTGGGGGGAGCCAGGGGAGCGGGAGGTGCCGAGATGGGGTTTGGTGGCCGAGGGAGCACCTGGGGCCTGGATGGAGGGGGCAGGGCCCTCGGCTGGAGGCTGAGTGGGGGATTCGGGGGAGCCAGGGGGCAGTGTGGGGGAGTCGGGGGCCAGGAGCTCAGCGGGGGCATCGGGAGAGCCGGGGGCCGGGGCAGAGGGCTCGGGAGGCTGGAAGGGAGCTCCTGGGGCTGAGGTCGGGGAAGTGGGGGGCCGTGGGGAGCCCGGGGGTCCGAGGGCCCCCAGTTGGAGAGAGGAGAGCTGTGGAAAGAGCCAGTGGGGGTCTTGTCACTTGAGAGACACCCCCAAGCATCATCCACCCCAAACCTCCGGAGAGTCTCTCCCTCCAGCCCCGCTCCCCTCCCTGTACCTGGGGCAGGAGGTGCCCACACTGTGTGCCAGCACCAGGCTGCTCCTGCATGACTCAGCCCGGGCGGCTCCTGGTGCCCCAGCCCCACTCCCAGCTCAGCCCTCCGCTGCCCCCAGAGCACCCAGATGGAGAGGAAGAAATGAAGCAGAAGGAAGTCAGGACCCCCCAGCCCAGCCGCCTGCCTTGCCTGGGACTGGCATCACCTTTGTCCAGCACCGTCGGGGTTTGCCCTCTTGCCGGGGTGACCTGGGGCCACTGCCCGGGCTGTCACCCGTGGTGTCACCGAGGCCCGGTGTCCCGGTCACCGCCCCAGGCGAGTGCAGTGTGGGGAGAGGGACTGGCGGGGAGCCCAAGGGGCCTGCCCTGCCACATACCTGCCGGGTCACCAAACCCCGGCTGGTGACTCACAGCTGCTCCCTGCCCACGGCTGGCACCGGTGCTGGCACACGCCACCCCCACACCCCTGGGCCCCGTGCTGGGGGCCCAGCGCAGGGGGCACTGGACCCCCCAGAAGGGGCAGCCAGCACCCCGAGGAGAAAGGAGAGACACGCACCCCGCAGAGAGGGAGCCCCGGAGGAGACAGGAGAGCCCCGAAGGAGAGAGCCCAGGAGCGGAGCCGCCGCGACGCCGGAGGGCGAGGCCAGCACTCACATCAGGAGGGGACGGTGGCCTCCGGTGTCCACGGGGGTCCCCAGCACAGCATGGCCCAGCTGGGGGGGAGCCGCTGCAGAGAGAAACGGGGAAAGAGGATAAATCCCACTGGGTGCCTCAGGGCCCCTCTCCTCACACCCACTGAGGTACCCCTGCTCCAAACCAGCCTCCATGGCCACAGGGGGCCAGGGTCGGGCCCTGCCATGGCTGCACGCCGGGCCCTGGCTTGGGCTGCCAGGGGAGGGAGGCGAAGCGCTCCCAGCCCCTTTTCCGGAAAGTTTTTGGTCCTTTGGGAGCGAGTTTCTCACACTCTGGTTCAGAGCAGCCCCCGCCCAGCTCTCCCTGAGGTGCCCAAGTTCTCGGGAGCATGGCCAAGCCCTGGCTCCGGCCCAGAACATCCCGGAGCTGGGAGTCCCGCTGATCTGCCCGCTCCCTGTGCCTTGGCACGGCCCAGCAGGGAAAAAATAGTGAGGCTGGGAAAACAGGAGTGTTTCCCCGGGGAGCGACCCCCTGCCCAACGGCTGGCTCGGAGCCCACCCACAGGGCTGCAGGCAGCTCCTGGTCCAGGACAGCCTGTCCTGCGGCTGACACTGGCCTTCCCACGGAGGCAGCTCGAGGCGCTGTGGCTCGGGAGGAACCCAGGCCTTGTGCCGGCGACCAGACCTCAGCTCCGTTACATTCCCGCCCCAGGACGGCTCGGAGCAATGTCCCGTGTTCCCACTGCCACTCTCCCCCTGGGGCGGGTCTCTGGCCCCTCACCTCGTCTCAGCCATGGAGTGTCCATCATCCCCCATTCCCAGCTCGCCCGCCGCAGGTCGGGGTGTGTGTGGGGCTTCACCAGGGGGGTCTCCATCCGCCTCCCCGCTGGGACGCCTCCGGAAGGCGGCGAAGGTCTTGGAGCCAAAGCGGGAGGAGGGGTCGGGACAGAAGGGCGAGAGCCAGGCCCTGTCTGGGCTGCCCGGACCCTCCCTGCTGTCCATCTTGGCCAGGATCTCCTCCACAGTGGTGCCTGGGAAGCGCTCCGGCCTGGCAGCCACCGGCACCGGCGTCACCTTGAAGGGCGCGGGGCCCTTGCGCGAGGGGGTCGGCGGGGCGGGGGGTACCTCCTCCTCGGCGGCTGCCACAGGGGGGGACGGGAGCCCCTTCCCGTTGGGGGTCTCGGGTGACCTGACAGTGAAGGAGGGGCGGCGGAGGGGCCCCCCCGTGCCACCCCCGCTGTAGGGCTGCGGCCCAGCCAGGCGGTTCATCTTCTCGGCCGAGGGCAGCTCGGGCCGGGGGTGCCGTGGGCCCGGCACAGGGGGCGGCACCGGGGGCTTGGAGGGCACGGCCGGCTTGGGCAGCACGCGGGGCTTGGGCCGCACCGGCGGCTTGGGGCGCGCGGTGCCTGCGGAGAGCCGGGGACGGGGTCAGGGGGTGCAGCGCGGCCCCACCAGGCTGAGAACAGCCCTCGGGGGGCTGCCCCAGCAACCCCCCCGTCTGTGGCACTGACCTTTGTCGGGGCTGCCAGCCAGACCGGCCCCCCCAGTGCTGGCGGGGGCGGCGCAGGGCACGGCGGGGCGCAGGGGCTGCGGCTGGGAGGCCATGGCGACACGGGGGCACGGCGAGGGGTCAGCCCCTGGGGAGAGAGAGAGAGGGAGGGAGGGAGGGAGGAGCGTTTTGGGCGTCACCCCGTGCCCAGAGAGACCCAGCGGCAGGCGGGGGGTGCCCGATCGCCTCCCGGCCCTGTGCCAAGGCCCGTCCAGCTGTGCCAAACCACGGTCATGCCATGGTAACACCCCTGGTACACCGGCCTTGGCTCACCTGAGCCAGCCTGGCACGGACAGCGGCCCCAGATATCATCCCGACCCCCCACCACCGTAACCACATGGACCCCTTGCGACACTCTCGGCGCCGTGTGGCCGCTCCCTTACCTGCCTGACCCTGCGCTAACCTGTCCCAACGCACACGTGTCACCACCACCGACCTCTGCCAACCCCCGATGGCTGGTCTGGCCCCCCGTTTGCCCCGGTCCCCACTTCGGCCCCCTGCCCTGGTCACCCGCCGCCCCCCACCCCGGGCCCCCGGCAGCCCCGGAGGCACCGCCCGAACCCCCGAGAATTGTCCCCCCAGCCCCATCGGCGGGGCCGCGGGTGCCCCACTCACCTTCCCCACATCAGCCTCATGTCCGGGGCGGGCCAGGACACACGTGGGGGGCGCAGGGCGGGCGGGGAGGGGGGTTACCGTCCCCACGGGTCTCACGCTGCCGCCACCGCCTCTCCCGTGACTCACCGGGGCTGCGGGGACAGGAAAAACCCGCTCGGTGCCTCCTCCCGGCCCTGCCCTCCTTCCCTCCCTCCCCTCCCTGCTTCGCTCCCTCCTGCCCCCGCCGGGGTCCAACCCCCACCCCCAGATCCCCCTCCCTTCGCCTTCCACGGGGGAACGGCCGCCACAACGCACATCTGGAAACGATCGGGCCCGTTTCCCAGCACGGGATGGCGGCGGGGCCCCGGGATGCGGGTCCGGCCCCCCCGAGGTCCTCCGCCAGCGCGGCCTATCCCCGTTGCCACGGCAACGAAGCCTCCGCTCGAGTCGCCGAGTAGGCCACGACCGCGGCCTACCGCCGTCCCCATGACAACGGAGCCCCCCACCCAATTCGGGGGTCCCGCGCCCGTGGCGCGCCGCCCGGTCCGAAGATGCGGGGTGCCCCGCGGGCACCGCGGGCCCGCGGGGATCCCGGTTCCCCGCAGCCCCATCCCGGCGGAGCGACCCCCTCTCACCCTCCGCCGCCGCTGCTAATGCATATTCATGAGCGCCTCCACTGGCCACGCCCCCAACGACAGGGAGGGGCGGGGCACAGCGGCGCCGCGTGGCGGGCGGACCATAGAGAGGGGCGGCCAGAGAGTCCTCCAAAATGGGGCCGGGGGGACACCCTAGAGACCTCCAGGAACCCTCAAATGACCCTCAGGGCGCAGGGACAGCCGGCCAGGACCCCCTGGACACCCCCTGGACCCCCCCCGCTGTAAATTATCCCATTCCGGGGGTCCTCCCAACAGTGGGGCCTGCCGCCAGAGTGGCAGCAATCACCATTGAGGTGGGTTGCCATGCCAACAGCGCCCCACAACTCCACTTGGGGGTCCGTTGTGCCCACCGCGAACCCGCGCCTTCGGCCCCGGGGAGCACAAGGGACCCGGGGGGCTCCTGCTTCCCCGCAGCACCATCCCAGTGGTGCCAGTAAAGGCAGTGGAAAGAGGGGGAACAGGCAGGCATGGGATCCCCCCGGGGCTGGTTCCAGACCGGGAACTGCCCGCAATCAAACACCGGAGGGGAAAAGGGACTTAATCAGATCAACCCACTCATGAGGGAGATGGAAAAACCCCCAAATGGCATCAGGATCGAGCGAGGGGCTGTAATTAGGAGCCCTGATGGCTGAGCAGGGGCTGGGGGCCGCTAATGGAGGGTGGAGAGAGTGAGGTCAGCCCTGGAAGCGGTTCAAGGAGGGGAACAAGCTCCCGGATGGCTGCAGGAAGGAAGGAGGGATGGGGGGAGCCGGCCCCGCACCCACACAGACGCCCTCGGCGGGGTTTTTTTATTCAATCCAAGTTGCCATGTGAACAGACCCAAAATACAAAAAAAAAAAAACACCACCAAAAAAATTAACAAGTGAAGGAAAGAAAAGGAAAGAAACCCAAGTGTTTAAAAAAAAATAAATTGATGGGGAACAGGGGTGAAGGGGCACTGAGGAGCCTCCAGCACCTCCTGCCACCACGAGGTCTCGCACCCCCAGCCAGGCACAGGGGGCTGGGGGGAAGGAGGGCCCCCCAGCCCTGCTCCAGGTGGGAGCCATCCTGAGCCCAGGAGCCTGGTCTCTGCTGCGGGGCCGGCCCGCCCAGTCCTCTCGCCGACCTGGGAACCAGCCTGGAGCCAGCCGGGATGGGGCTAATCCGAGCCGGATGCCGAGTCCTCCGAGCTGGGGGGTGGGCTGGCAGCCCCCTCCTCCTCCGAGTCCTGCAGGCAGGGCACAAGGAGATCAGTGGGGGACAGTGAAGGAAGGGCAGCAGTCCCCACTCTTCCATCTCTCCTGTGCCCCCACACTGGGGACAGGGTGATGGTGGTGACTCGAGGACACCCCTCAAGGGATGTGACTGTGTACTACAGACACAAGGTAGGAGAGGGGCCCAGCCCCTGCGGAGACCACAAGGTTGTTCCCCCGAAAAGAAGGGCTGGGACCCCGCAGCCAGGACCCTCTACCTCCTTCTTGCTCTCTGCAGAGGAGCTCTCGTCACTGGACACAAACTCCTTGCTCTTGAAGCTGTCACTCATGCTCTTGGCCGGGGACTTGGAGGACGAGGACTTGGAGGTGGCACCTTTCTTGTCCCCTTTCCCCTTCATCTGCTTCTCCTGCTTCTTCTTCTTCTTCTTTGACCTCTCCCTGTGCCGTGTGGGGAGAGGAGCAGTGTCACCTGGCTGGCAGCCCCCCAGCTCTGGCAAGGCACTGGTGAATAGACCGATTTTGGGGGGCTAAGCCCTGCCAGCCCCTTGCCCAGCACACTCACCCCCTGTGGCTGTCGGCCTTGCTGCCCACACTGTACTCCTTCATGGCCTTCTCATAGTCCCGCCTGGCATCTTCTGCCTTCCGATCCCACTCCTGTGACCAGAGAGCAGGGGCAGCAGGGCCTTCCCTCCTCCTCCACCATCTCCAGCACCCACCCACACCCCACCCTGCTCCCACCTCATCTCTCTCCACCTCTGTTCACCCAGTCTGAGGATGTCCCTTCCCCTTCCCAATTCCTCCCAGGAGCAAGGAAGGGTCCCCCACATTCAGCCTCTCCTCCCCAGACCAGGCCCAGCTCTGCTGCCCCAGGGGAGCAGCCCAGTCCTCGCATCCCTCACCTCCTTCTTCTCCTTGGACATGGCCTTCCAGAGCTCCCCGGCCTTCTTGAACAGGTCGGTGATGCTGATGCCAGGGTGGTCCGACTTGATCTTCTCCCGGTTGGCGTTCAGCCAGAGCATGTACGCCGACATCGGGCGCTTGGGAGCGTTGGGGTCCTTCCCCTTCTTGCTCTGGGAGATCGAGAACACTCATGGAGCCCCAGGGCACCCCTCGCCCAGCACCCTGGCACCCCGCTCACCTCTGCACCCCCCCAGCAGTGCAGCAGCCCCTCACCTCCTGCTGCTTCTTGCGGGGCTTGCGGTCCTTGACGATCTTGGCCTTCTTGGCGGGTTTCTTGTCGTCGCGGTCGCTGTCGCCGTCGCCGCTGGAGGAACTGGCCGAGGCGTTGCTGTCGAACCTGCGCGGGGGGCAGCGGCCTCAGCGCCCGGCCGGCAGCCAGACCTGCCCCCAGAGGCTTCCCGGGCCGGAGCTGCCGTGTGCTCCTGTTAACGGCCCTGGGGGGAATCGCCTTCCACGAATGTGGCTCACCGTGTTCTGCTTCCTGGACATCCAGGGCTCAGCTCCCAGCCCCCCCAGCTCCCACCACACTGCTGCAGGGACCATGGCCCCCACCCACCCTTGCCCCAGCCCAGTGCTTTAGCCCTCCTCCCACCGTTCTCTTTCCTGGCCAGAGCAGCCAAGGCCTCCCCAGGAACCCCTGATTCCTTCTGGAACTCTCTCACACTGCCTAATGGTGTTACAACAGAGTGAGTCCAGAACTGTCCCTGCTGCCCAGTATTCCCAAATCCAGGGCTATACAAGGCGATCCCAGTCATGCTGGGAGCATCCCCCAACAGCACCTTCCTAAGGCCCTTCTGGACAGAGCCCTGCCCAGCCTCTACTCACTCTTCAGCCACATCATCGTCCTCTTCTCCAGGGTTGAAGGACTCGTCTGGAGGAGAGAGCAAGGGATCAGCACATCAGATAATCAAGAGGGAAAGGAGCCAGAGCACAACACCAGCCCCCCACAGTCTCCTGCAGCCCCAGCCCTCACCTGTCTCCTCCCCGGATCCATCGCTGCTGTCGTTGGCGTTCTCCTCCCGGATCTTGCCCTCCTCCTTCATCCTCTCCAAGTAGGCGTCGTGCTGGTCCTCATCAGAGTCGGCGTATTCATCGTAGCTCTGCTTCATTCCCTGTGGAGAGGCGGGATGAGAGCTGCTCCCTGAGCACCCCCTGCACACCCTCCACTCTGGAACACAGCCCCTGGTATGGCCCTGGGCACGCACAGGGTGGAGGATGGACACAGACACGTCCCCTCCTTCCCCACCATCAGGGCCCTGGAGAGAGGGGCAGAGCAGTTATGTGGGTTAAGGGGGCCCTCGCACACCACGCTGGGGTTAACTGGGTTAGTCAAGGACCACCACAGCCATGCACAGGAAACCTGCACCAGGAGGAGGAGAAGAAAGAGGAAGGGATATCGCACGGACCTTTTTCCTCTACAAGGGCAAGGAGAGAAAAGAGAGGTGAAAAAAGGAGGGAAAAGCAGCCAGATTTCGGGAGAAGGCAGGCCCCGCACGGCAGGTACCTCCTTCAGCCCCCGGTTCTTGATGTTCAGCTTCTTGGCATTGACAAAGTCGAAGAGCTTCCCGTACTCCTCCCTGCGGGAGAGCCGATGGTCAGGCCTGGGCTGCCAGGGAGCCCCAGTGAGCATGGCCAGACCGGCCCCACAGCCCAGAGCCCAGAGCCCAGAGCCACCTCTCGATGCTGCTGAAGGTGTACTGCGTGCCCTGCTTGGTCTCGATCTCGAAGTCGAAGGAGCGGGTGGTGGTGGTGCCGCGGGCGAAGTTGACGAAGGAGATCTCGTCGAAGCGGATGTGCACGGGTGGCTTATGCACATAGATGAAGCCCCTCTCCAGCGGGTACAGCAGCCCCGAGCTGGCCTTGTAGGAGCAGGTGATGCACTGGGCTCCAGAGTGTCTGTGGGGCAAACGTGGCTGTCCAGCACCCGCAGGGACAAACGCTCTCCCTGTGCCTGCCCTCGCAGCCAAAGGAACCAGCAGCCCTGCTTCCGGGCACAAATCACACAGAGCGCCTTCCCCACAGCCATGGGAATGACAGGGAAAGAGAGGGACCGGCCCTGCAGCCACTCACCCCTGGAAGTTTCCGGGCACGGTGATCTTGCGGTTCACCAGTGCCTTCATCACCCGGCTGACCATCTCGTAGAGGGACCCCGACATGTTCTTGGTGAGCCGCCCCTCGAAGCGCTTCTCCACCTCCTCCCTGCACAGCCAGGAGGGCAGAGGTGAGAACGGGATGCCAGGGGCTTGGTACTTCCCTCGGGATCTGGGCTGGGGGGCCTGGGAAGCAGCCTGGCAGCAAGGCAGCTCACTCGTTCATGTTGAGGGTCAGGGAGATGTCCTCATCCTTGGAGAACAGCAGGATCAGGAAGTGGTATCGGGTCTGGCCTTGCTTTATCGGGGGGTCCAGGCTGATCTGGAAAGAGAGGGGGAGGCGAGGATGTGAATCCCCCTGACCCACCCCTCACCCCTCTTCCCGAGGGAAGGCTGACCCCTTCCTGCTCACCACAAAGAACATCTGGCGCTGGTCCTTGTGCGGGAGCAGGAAGAGGCGCAGCACGGTGGTGTAGGGGATCTTGTAGTCGAAGGTCTTGCCGTGCAGGTGCAGGAAGGTGGGGTAGATGCGGATGTCGTAGCGCCCGCGCGGCGTCAAACACTGCAGCTCCCGGAAGATGCAGATGGCATCACCGGTGGCCTGGATCACATCCGCCTTGGACAGCACGTTCTGGGCGAAGGCCTGCGAGGGACGGGATCACAAAGGGGCCCTTGCCACCACCCTGACCCCTCCCCGGCAGCCCTGCGCACCTCCACGGGGTCCACGCCGTCCTCCTGGGTGGGCGGCACGTAGAACCGGACCTCCATGAGCGAGACCTCGGCGTCATCGTTCTGGTGGAACTCCAGCGTCACCTCGTTCTTGCCCGTGGTGCACTGGGACACGTTGCTGAGGGGGATCTCGAACACGGGCTGCTCCCCGATGTCGAAGGACAGCAGCTGCCCTGTGGGGGCCGTCGTGGCCGGGTCACTGCTGTGCCCCACAAGGCAGGTTCTACACACATCACCCCCTCTCCCAAAACCCCAATGCCTCTGCTCTCCTCCCTGCGTTCCCACCCTCCCAAATCTCCAGGCTTTCTCCCTTCTGGCTGCAACCCTGGAAATGGGCACTGATTAGAAAGAGGTCTGTGCCCATGTCCTCTGGTCTCAGAGTAGGGGGGACATCCACCAGCTCCCCTGGCTCCTTTGGGAACCGGCAGCTCTGCCAGGTGCTCACAGCTTCCATGCTGAGCACTGTCTGCACAATGTTCCCCCGGGATTTGTGATCCACAGGTACCTTACGCTCTCCTGGGATGGCAAATGTCCCCGCAGTCCCCAAGGCAGCTGCTCCCAAGAGTATGGCAGGGGTGGCAGGAACAGCCACACTGGTGGAAACAACCCACCCCAAGGTCTCAGGGCTGCCCCTGATACAGTGGTGCCAGGACTCACCTCCAAACCTCACTGTGCCCCAGTTCCAGCCCTTCACACACAAATCCTTCTCTGCCAGCTCCAGGCAATAGTGGGCCTTGAAGAAATCTGAGAGCTTGTCAAACTCCTGGGCAAGGCAAGAGGGAGAGAAATCCATCAGGAACCATCACATGCTGGCGGGCGCTGCCCAGAGCCCCCACAGAGACACAACCCCCCAGCACGGAGACACAGGGGAGCAGAGCTGCTCCGGGGCTCACAGGGAGCACGGCTGGATCCAGGACAGGGCCAAGGCAATGGGAACAAGGACTCACCGACTCCCGGAACCCGTCGTACTTGTAGACGTGGCCATTCTTGGTGAGCAGCTTGAGGCCGTGCCCCAGAGCCACGCGCCGCCACACGCCCTCGGCCAGCTCCGAGGCCTGGATGTTGTCCACCTTCCCCGTCTTGCTGTTCTTGAAGATGACGCCCTGCCGGCTGAGCCGCAGCCGCCCGTCGTTCTGCAGGACAGCCGGGCCTGAGGGGGGCACGGGAGGGACCCCAACCCCCCCACAGCTCCTCACCATGCAGTGTTCGCTCCCCCCTCCCACTCCTCAGGCTCATCCCCTTGTTACTCCCCCCGGCTCACCATGGAACCCTTCACCTCCTGGTAGATCTCATTGAACTCCAGCGTGTCGGCCATGGCGGCTGCGAGGCTGCTGGGGCACGGGAGGGGACGGGGACGAGCGCACAGAGGGGTTCAGCGGCCCCCCCAGCCCGGCATGCCCAGGGCAGCGGCACGGGGGTCAGTCAGAGCAGCTGCGGGGAGGGACAGCAGGTGAGCTGGGCCGCCGAGGGGCCCCCT
Source organism: Manacus candei (assembly GCF_025592945.1). Taxonomy (NCBI): domain Eukaryota; kingdom Metazoa; phylum Chordata; class Aves; order Passeriformes; family Pipridae; genus Manacus; species Manacus candei. The sequence goes on from NW_026138057.1 coordinate 3,695,611, forward strand.
TGCCCTCCGCAGCGCCCCCAAAACCAACCCTGTGCCCCCTCAAACTTCCCCCACGCCCGCCCCGACGCTGCCTCTCGGGGTGGCACACGATTCACTCACGGGGGGCGACCTGGACAACCTCCGGCCCCTCTCACTCCTTCCCCATATGTTCCACCCTCTGCGCCCCTCGGCCACCTCTGTATCGCCCCGACACCTTCCGTGTGCCCTCACACCTCATGGGTCCCTCCCCCCGCCCGCCCTTCTCTTCACCGGAACGGCCTCCCCGCACCCCAAATCCCTCCGGGGCCTAAGCTCACACGCGCCCCTCGGGCCTCCCCCCGACCCCAGGCCTGTCCCCCGCCCTCCTCCCGGGGCCCACACCCGACCCCAGGCCTGTCCCACCCCGCCGGTGCCCCCCCCCCCGGTCCCGGTGCCCCCCCGGCCCCCCCGCACCGCCGCCGCCTTTCCCGCCTGCGCAGCGCGAATCGCGCGGAACCGCAGCCGCCGGAAGTCGAGGGGCACTTCCGCAATGGCGCCGCACCACGCCGCGTCGGCGCCCCCTGGCGGCGGGGAGGACAGGCGCAGGCGGAGGACCCCGCCCACAGAGGCGGCGGGGGCGGGGCCAGAGCGGCCGCTCCCCCTCCCGCCGCTCTGCCCCGCCCAGCACCACAGAGATGGTGGGCCGGCGATGCCGGACAGCGGCGGGCGAGCCTCGTGACGTCACCGCGGGGGGACCCACCCACCCACTCCCAAACCCGGGGCGCCCCAAAGTGGGGGGACCGGACCCCCAGAGCGGGGCACCCCCGAAACCCGCGGGCCGCACACACGGGGCATCTCTCCTGCGCGCCCCTCCCGCGAGGGGGTGTCGTTTCCCCCCCCCAAACCGGGCACCCCCAGAGTGGGGCGCCCTCCGCGCCCTCCGTGCACCCCAACGCGGGTTGGGGTCCCGGGTGTCCGGAGGGGGAACCCCAAAAGGGGGATCCCACCGCAGGGACCCCCGGGCAGGACCCCGCCTGCCCCCCTTCTCCATCTCCCCACGAAGGGGGGGCGACCCCTCCCGCCCCCCCGGGCTGTGCCCCCGCCCCCGGCCCCCGCCCTGCCCCCGCCTCCGCCCGCCCGCCCGCACCGCCCCGGCTGCCCGCACCCCTGCGGGCTGCTGCCCACACCCTGCCGGTCCCCGCGTCCTGCTGGTACCCCTGCCCGCACCCCTGCCTGTACGCCTGCCTGCACGCCTGCCTGCACCCGCACCCGCACCCACACCCTGCCCTGCCCGCATCCCTCCTCACTGCCCGCACCGCTGCCCTGCCCTGCCCTGCCCTTCCCGTATCACCCTCCGCTCCTGCCTTGCCCTGCCCTGCCCGCATCCCCGCCGCCGGCCGCCCCCCTCCCACCCCGCGCCGCCCATGTCCCCCCTGGGCCCCCGCACCCGCTGGGTGAGCGACTTCTTCTCGTACGAGACCACCAAGTCGGTGGTGGTGAAGAGCTGGGTGGTGGGCGCCGTCAACCGCGGCGTCCAGCTCCTCATCCTCGCCTACTTCGTCGGGTGAGCCCCCCCCGGCACTTCCGGGACATCCCCCCGGAACATCCCCCGGGACCCCTTTTCCCGAGATTTCCCCCCCCAGGACCCCCTTCCCGGCTCCGCGGGGTGTGACAGCCACTTGCTGCTGCAGGTGACGCCCGGGGGTGACGAGGGCGATGGGGGGTTGACAGCGAGGGGTGCGGGGTGAGGAGGTGGCCAGGCCGGGAGCGGCGGGTGAGGGGGCGGAGGAGGGACGGGAGAGAGGGTGACAAGTATGTCAGTGCTGGGAATTCAGGTGTGCCGCTGGGGTGACACAAGGGGGACAGCCGGGAGAGTGTGCCGCTGGGGTGACACCGTGGTGACAGCCGGGACAGCGTGCCGGTGCGGGTGACAGGAGGGTGGCAGCGCGGGTGACATGATGGGGACAGCGAGCAGAGAGGGTGTCGGCGCGGGTGACACAAGGAGGGCAGCCAGGACAACACCTCGGGCGGGCGACGGGGAAGGGGACAGTGCGGATGACACCGAGGGGCAGAGCAGCAGCGGGGGTTGACAGAGGGGGGGGTCCCTGTCCCCGGGTGCTCCTGGGGGGTGACGGCGGCCACCGGCGGGGGGTGACAAGCGGCAGTCACCGCCGGTGCTGGCAGCTCCGGGAGGTCCTGGGCGTCGCAGGCGGGTGCCGGGGGGTGTCCGGGGGTGGCTGTCCCCAGCGTCGCCCGCCGTGCCGTCGCAGCTGGGTGTTCCTCCACGAGAAAGCGTACCAGGTGCGGGACACCGCCATCGAGTCCTCCGTGGTCACCAAGGTGAAGGGCGTGGGGCGCTACGCGGGGCAGGTGCTGGACACGGCCGACTACGTCACCCCCCCGCAGGTGAGGGCGAGGGGCCGCCGAGGGGCGCGGGCCACACCCTGGCGCGGGTCGGGTGACGGCGGCGTCCCCCAGGGCACCTCGGTGTTCGTGGTGGTCACCAAGCAGATCCGGACCGAGGACCAGGCGCAGGGCGTGTGCCCGGAGGTGCGGGGCGGGCAGGGGGAGCTCGGGGGGACCCCCTCTGCGAGCCCCCCGCCTGCTGACCCCCGCCCCGCAGAGCGAAGCCGCGTTCCGCTGCTCGGCCGACCGGGACTGCCGCGGGCTGAGCCCAACCACGAGCAACGGTGAGGGACCCCCGGGGGGGCTGGGGAGGGGAACGGGCACGGCTGGGGGTGCTGAGGGGTCCAGGGGGAGCCGGGGACTGAGTTCGGGTACGAGCAATGGTGAGGGACCCCCGTGAGGGCTGAGGGGGGAACGGGGGGCTGAGTGTGGGTACGAGCAACGGTGAGGGTGGGAATGGGGGGCTGAGGGGTCCGGGGTGGGGCCGAAGACTGAGCCCTGCCGTGGGCAGTGGTGAGGGACCCTCGGGGGTGCTGAGGGGGCAACGGGTGGGCTGAGGGGGCCAGGAGAACGAGGGGGGGGGCAGGGGCTGAGTCCAAGTATGAGCAATGGTGAGGGACCCCCGTGAGGGCAAGTGAGGGACCCCCATGAGGGCCAAGGTGGGAACAGGGGGCTGAGGGGGCCAGGGGGAGGCCAGAGGCTGAGCCCCACCACAGGCAGTGCTGAGGGGCCCTCATGGGGGCTGTGGATGCCAGGGTGCTGATGAGGGACCTGGGAGTCTGGAGGAACAAATGGTTCAGGGTCCCAGGAGTGCTGACAGGGATCTGGGTTCCCAGAGGTGCTCCTGAGAGTACTGACACGGATCTGGTGTCTCAGGGGCGCTGACAAGGGTCCAGGGGTCCAAGGGTTGCTGGCAGGGGTCGGGGGGTCCCAGGGGTGCTGATGTGGGTCTGGGGTCCCAGGGATGCTGACGGGGCGCTGTGTCTCCTACAACGCGACCCTGAGCACCTGCGAGATCCAGGGCTGGTGCCCGCCCGAGGTGGACACCGTTGATGTGTGAGTGGGGCCGGGGGCACACGAGGAGACACAGGGAGGAGAGGGGGCCGTGCCCTGCCACCATGTCCCCAGGGTCACCCCTTTTCCCCCAGCCCCATCATGCTGGAGGCCGAGAACTTCACCCTCCTCATCAAGAACAGCATTCGCTTCCCGCTCTTCGGCTTTGAGAAGTGAGTGGCATGGGAGGGGGGACACATGGCAACAGGGGGACACAGGACATGTTGACACAGGGACAGGCACATCCCTCCATGTCCCCCCCGTGTCCCCTCGTGTCCCCAGGACCAACCTGCCGCCCCCTGGCAGTGGGGTGGAGCTGGGCCGGTGCCGCTTCCACCCGCAGCTGCAGCCCCTGTGCCCCATCCTGCGCCTGGGGGACGTGGCACGCCTGGCCGGGCAGGACTTCCCTGCGCTGGCCGCCACCGTGAGCAGGGGCACGGGGGGCACAGGGGGCACAGGGGGGAAAAGGGAGAGTGTGGGGACATGGGGGCACAGGTAGGTGGGATGTGAGGGCATGAGGATGTGGGACTTGGTGACACAAAGACTCGGGACGTGGGGATGCAGGGATGTGGGACATGGGGGTGTGAGACACGGGACGAGGGGATTATGGAATGGGGGGACCTGTGGACATGGGGAAGCATGATTTGGGGGCACAGGATGCAGGGATGTGGGGTGTTGAGAACAGGACATGGGGATACAGGAGCACAAGACACGTAGTGATGTGGGACTTGGTGGTGTGGTGATGGAGGGTCAGAGGGACATGGGGACTCAGGCACATGGACGTGGGCGCATGGGGTTTGGGATGTGGGATGTGTCTATAGACATGGGAATGTGAGACTTGGGGACTTGGGGATGTGGGATGTGGGTACGTGGGACACGGAGCATGAGGCTATGGGAATGTGGGGCTGTGAGGCTGTTGAAACAAGACACTGTGGGAACAGAGGTCTGTGGTGCCATGTGGCTGATGTGGGGCCGGGGCAGGGGGGAGTGCTGGGGATCAAGATCGGGTGGGTGTGTGACCTGGACCGGGCCTGGGAGCGCTGCCTGCCCCACTACTCCTTCACCCGCCTGGACAGCCTGGCCCGGACTCCTGCCCCCGGCTACAACTTCAGGTACGGCCGTGCCGCCACCGCCACACACCCGGCACAGGGGTGTGCGCTGCCTGGCACGGCCCGTGTGCCCCTGTCCCTGTGTCCCCGTGTCCCCATGCCCCCGCAGGCACGCCAGGTACTACCGCTGGCCCGACGGCTCCGAGCGCCGCACCCTCACCAAGGCCTTCGGCATCCGCTTCGATGTCCTGGTGTACGGCAGCGTACGTGTGGGGCCGGGGGCTCGCGGGTCTGTGGCAGGGGTGGGGGCTTCCGCCGACAGGGGCTCTGCACCCCCCAGGCCGGGAAGTTCGGCATCGTCCCCACCCTCATCAACACAGTGGCAGCTTTCACCTCCATCGGTGTGGTGAGTTGTGGCCGTTCTCAGCCCTGGCGTGGTGCACCTCCCGTAGCCATGGGAACACAGCACAGCCCCGGGGCGACAGTGGGGGACTGGAGGAGGGTCAGGGGGTGCCCCATAGCGCAGGGCCCCCCACCCCAACGACGCTGCCCCCAGGGCACAGTGCTGTGCGACATCATCCTGCTCAACTTCCTGAAGGGCGCCGAGCACTACAAGGCCCGCAAGTTCGAGGAGGTCAGACGTGGGGCCGGGGTGCCGTGGGGATGGGGTCACCTCCGGGGGGCTCGATCGGCCCTGTGCCTGGGGCTGTGTAGGGCTGGCTAGTGGGGGCAGTTCCCCTGAGCCCCCCGGGTGCCCTGGCTGTGGGCAGTGACTAACCCAGTGCCCGGCCCCACAGGTGCCAGAGGCCGGTGTGCCCGCGACCCCCGCCACCCCCACGACGTGTCCCCCAGGGGCACTGGGGGGCTGCACTCGGGACAAGCAGTCCACTGACTCAGGCACCTTCTCCCTCGGCCTCTAGCCCTGGTGCCACCTACCCCACTGAGGGGAAGCCCACGGCTGGGTGAGGGGCTTGCCGGGACCCCCGTCGGGCTCCTACTGCCCACCCAGTCTCCACACTGAGCCCCATCCCACTGTCCCCAGTGCCCACCCCGCATGCCCAGTCCCAATCCCAGTGCCCCCAGTGCCCTGTCCCTTGCCCCCATGGTGCCCCCGTGCGCCTTCCTCCGGCACCTCCCTGCTCCCTGCCGGCCCCATGCCGGGGGGCTGCAGCCCCCTACAATAAACCCGTGGCTCGCAGCACCCACCCATGTCCAGCCTTGGTTATGGGGGCGCTCTGGCAGGCAGGGTTGGGGTGTGGGAGCAGAGGGAGGGGAGGTCAGAGTGCTGCCCCTGGGCAGGGGACCCTGTCCCCCCCATTGCCCACCCAGGAAACAAGGGACACCCCCAAACCCCCTCTTGCCCCCCCGGCTGCTCCCAGCACCCATCCAGGCCCCCAGCCCCCCAAACCCCTCCCCAAACACCAGGTGAGTGCTGACACCAAGGCTTTATTGAGCTCCGAGAGGGGGGGGTGCAGCTCCCCACGTGGGGGTCGGCGCCAGGGCGTGCTGGGGAGGGCCCAGGGGGCTGAGACCCTCATATCTCACAGATGAAGGGCAGCCGCCTCTTGCATTTCACGCTCCTCCAGCGTGCATCTAGGGAGAGAGGGGGGGTCAGCCTGGCACCCACCAGCATCCCCACCCCCAGGGACCCCCTCAGCCCCAGGGATCACCCACTGACCTCTCAATGCCAGCCACCCCCAGTGACAGACCCTCCAGCCACCCCACACTAGACCCCAACGCCCCGGTGTCACTCCCCAGCCTGAGGTGCCCCAGCACCCTCCCCTCCAACCCCACCATGGGCAAGGGGTCCCCTGCGGCCCCCCGGAGCCCCCACTGACTGTTGGTGCAGAGGCTGGTGCAATAGTGGTGGCCGAGCAGGGGGTGCCCGGGCAGCCACCAGCTGAAGTCCCAGGGGCTCCCGTCGGTCCAGCGGCAGTAGGGTCTCGGGATCTGCCAGGTAGAAGGGCATGTGGACCCCCGGCACTGGGCACGGGGTGCCCGGGGAGTGGAGGGCAGGCTGGGCACCCGGGGTGGGTACTGGGGACAATAGGATGGGAATGGGACTCTCAGGGTTGGCAGTGGGATACCCGAGATAGGCACCGGGGATAATGGAATGGGACATCCAGGGTGAGCACTAGGGATACTGGGAGAGGGCTGGAGCATCCAGAGTGGGTACCAGGGACACCGGGGTGGGGTTGGGGCTTTCATAGTGGGCACTGAGGAGGACACTGGGAATGGGGCTGGGACACCCAGGGTGGGCAGTGGGGACACTGGGATGGGGCAGGGTGCCCCAAGGCTGGGGTGGTGGGTGGGGGTCCTTACGGCGGGGTCGCTGACGGCACCGATCCAGACCAGGCCTGCGTTGCTGAGACGGTGCACCAGGCGCAGCAGGAAGGTGTTGATGCTGGCACTGTGGATCGAGGCCAATTTCCCATGGTATCTCCTGGCACAGAAACTCTGCAGAGACGTGGCTGTCACACAGGGGACCAGAGCCCCCCACCCTGACCCCCCACCCAACCCACCCATCCCACCTGTGCTTGCCGAAAGGTCCGGCACCTGGGCACCACGACGTAGGTGCGGGTGCTGGCGCCCGGCGCACTGGGGACACTGAGTGTCTGTGTGTCACTGGCCCCAACAGCCTCCTCAGGCACCTCCAGCCCCATCGCTTGCTCTGTCTCCTCTGCCATGGGTCTGACAGGGCCTAGGGGCATCAGCAGTGTCATCCCGGGGTCCGATTTGTCCCCAGGATGTCTCCACGGGCAGGTGGGGGGGTGGGGGCCACTTACCGGAGCAGCTGGGGGGGACAGTACCCAGCAGGGCCAGGACGAGCAGCAGGCAGGGCCACATGGTGAAGGGGCACGCAGGGACACAGGGGACACCACCAGCACCCTCGGGAGATATCACAGCCCTGTCACCCTCGGCCACCCTAGGGACAGCCCCATGGCCCTTCTGCCACCCTCATCGGTCATCCCATCCTCCCCACGTCTCCTGTGCCATCCCCAGCATTCCTTTGCCACCCACAGCATCACTCAGTCTTCCCCATATCCCCTCTAAAACCCTCCCAGATCCCCATGTCCCTCCACCATCCCCAGTGCCACCCCATGCCTCATCCCCTCTGTCACCCCCAGTGTCACCCCCACCGATCCCAGCCCTCCCATGCCCACCATGTCACCAGTTCCTCACTTCCAACCCCATGATTGCCCCATCCTCTGGGCACCCTGTGCCACTCAGTCCCCCATCATGTCCCCTGGCACCCCAGAGACCCCCGTGCCAGCCTCCAGGACCCCCAACCCTGGCAGCCAGGGACTGAGTGCAACCCAGTATCCCCTCACCTGAGTCCTGGGGGGCTCTGCCCACTGCCACCCTTATAATGGTGACAGGGACACGTGTCCCCAACCGCAGCCTTGTGACACTCCTGACCACCAACTGCTGGGGACATGCTGGGGGGGACATGGGGGTGACACCCGGGGGGGGTTCTGCCCACACCCCACCTGGCCAGTGCTCAGGGTGTGCTTGGTCCAGGGAAGGGGTGTGCAGGGGGCTCAGGGAGGGCGCTGAAGGAGTTTGGAGCACAGGGGCTCAGCACAGAGACTCTGGGAATTTGGGGTGCAGGGCCACAGGGAGGGGGCTGTGGGGGTTTGGGGTGCAGGGGCACAGGAGGCTTTTAGGGTTTGGGGTGTAGGGGCATGGGGAGGGAGTTCTGAGAGTTTGGGGTGCAGGGCACAGGGATGGGGGCTGTGGGGGTTTGGGATGCAGGGGGCTTGGAGAGGGGGTGCTGGGAGTTTGGGGTGCATGGTCTCAGTATGAGATCTCAGGGAGTTTGGGGTGCAGGGGCACAGGGGGCTGCTGGGGAAGGGGGTGCACAGAGCGTGGGGGTGAGGATGGGGATTTAGGGTGCAGAGGAGAGGGTGCAGAGCCCCAGGGGAGCTGTGGGTGCTGAGCTGCCGGTCAGGGGGTCGAGTTGGGGGAAGGGGGGGCCTGAGGGAGTCAGGAGGGGCCGTGGGCAAACGGCCGGGCCAGACTTGGGGGGCCACGGCCGTTGGGGAGGAAATGGCCCTTGGGCAAGCCCGGCTGGCGGGAGATGGTATCAGCACCCCAACATCCCCTCAGCACTCCTTTGCACCCCCAGCACCCCACCCCTGGGACATGCTGTGCCCCACATACCCACATATCCCTCAGGCTCGAGCAGCCCCCACCCCTGCGGTCCCAGACCCCGCTTTCCCCCCACCCCTGGTGTCCCTCCAGTGCCCCCCGTGTCCCCCTGGTGCCCCCAAGTCCAGGCTGGGGTGGCGCAAGGCTGTGGTGGGAACATATGGCCCTGTCACCCTTATAAAGGGGACAGGGGGCAGGTCCCCCCAGCCCCCAGGTGAGGAGCGGGGACAGGGGCACGGGGAGGGCTCAGCCCACGGCTGCTGGGGCTGGGGGTAGGGGTGGACATCCCTGAGGCTGGCACGGGGGGCTCTGGGGTGCCAGGGGGAGGTGGGGGTGGCACAGGGGATGGCGGAGGGCCATGGGACACAGAGAGGCAGAATGGGGTGAGGGTCACGGGTTGGCACCGGGTGTGGCAGAGGCTCGGTGGGGACATGGGCGGTGTCAGAGCAGACGTGTGGAGGATGGGTTGTCACCAAGACGGGCACAAAGAGGGGCACCAAGGGGGGCAGAAGGGCTCTGGACCATGGGAGTGTCCCCAGGGTGGTGGAGGATGACAGGGCTGTGGTATCTCCCGAGGGTGCTGGTGGTGTCCCCAGTGTCCCTGCGTGTCTCCCCACCATGTGGCCCTGCCTGCTGCTCACCCTGGCCCTGCTGGGCACTGTGCCCACCAGCCACTCCAGTGAGTGTCCCCCTGCCCCTGTGACTGCCCCCCACGCCCCCGCCTGCCCACGGGGACATCCTGGGGACACCCTCAGTCCCTGCCACCTCACTGCCATGCCCACCTCGCCAGTGCTGCGTTCCCAGGGCTGGCAGCAGGTGGTAGAGGGACCCCGGTGCCAGCCCTCACAGCCCTGTCCTCCAGCCCCCTGCCAGCCCCAGGGGGTGCCCGCGGCCGAGGCCATCCCGCAGCCCCGCTACGCGGTGGTGAAGCGGCTGCGAACCTACTCGCATGCCCAGGTGAGGGGACGTGGGGCACGGTTGGGTGCCAGGGGGTCCCGGGGGGTCTCGGGGGGTCCCGGGGTGCCAGGCCATGGCCATCCCACAGCGGCACTGCCGGGAGGTGCCAGTGGGAGGTGTGTGCGGGGGTGCTGAGGTGCGGGTGGGTACCGGCGGGTGCCCGGTGCCAGGCTGTGCCCGTCCCGCAGAGGTACTGCCGGGATGTGTACCGGGGCCAGCTGGCCTCCGTGCACAGCGCCTCCCGCAACCAGGAGCTGCAGAAACTGGCCCGCACCTACACCCGCATCTCCGTCTGGATCGGGGCCGTCACCAGCTGCAAGGCGAGGGGGCACCGGGGGGCGCCTGGGCTGGCCGGGGGGGCTGGCACCGGTCTGGGGGGACAAGGGGCTGGGTGTGGAGTGCTGGGGCTGCTTTTTGGAGGTGAGGGGCTAGGTGGGGGTGCTGGGGCTTCTTTTTGGAGGTGAGGGGCTAGGTGGGGGTGCTGGGTACGGCTGGGGGGTGCTAGGTACCAGGCGCCGGGTGCTGGGCTTGGTTTTTGGGAGATGAACCGGGGTATGGGATGCTCAGGATGGGGACTGGGTCTGGAGGAGTGAGGAGCTGGGTAGGGGTGCTGGGGCTGGTTTTGGGGGGCGAGGGGCTGGGTGTGGGATGCTGGGGGCTGTCATGGGGGCTGAGACGTCGCCGCGGCAGGGAGGGAAGTGGGCGTCATACTGGGAGGACTCCAGCCCCTGGAACTACGCCAACTGGGGACCCACCTATCCCCACCACATTGTCACCACCTGCACCACCCTCAGCACCCGAGGTGAGGCCATCCACACCCCCCCACCCACCACGCCGGGCACCCGGGCTCGGGGGGCACAGGGCTACTGGGGGCCCACAGCGGGGGAGCCACTGGGAAGGGGCACAGGGCCACTGGAGGCAATGGGGAGGGCACTGGGAGGGGACACAGGGCTACTGGGAGCAATGGGAGGGGGTTCAGGGCTACTTGGGGCACTGGGGGGGCACTGGGAGGGGGCACAGGGCTACTGGGAGCAATGGGAGGGGGTTGGAAGTTACTTGGGTCACTGGGGGGAGCACTGGGAGGGGGCACAGGGCTTCTGGGAGCAATGGGAGGGGGTTCGGGGTTACTTGGGGCACTGGGGGGGGCACTAGGAATGAGCTGCAGGGTACTAGGGCACCTGGAGGGGCATAGGGGGCATTGGGAGGGGTTACAGGGCACTGGGGCCACTGGGAGGGTTATAGAGGGGCTCTGGGGTCCACCCCATGGCCCTGACCACTGTCCCTGTCCCCAGACGGGCTCTGGCGCAGCCGCCCCTGCTTCCAGCTGCGCCCCTTCATCTGCCAGTACTGATCTCCCAGTGCTGCCACGGCCCCCCAGTTCCCTTCCCAGTAAAGCAGAGGTGCACTGAGCCGTGTCTGTACGCACAGGGGGCCTGGGGAGGGGGCTGGGGGAGCAGCACAGCGCGTGGAGGGGGCAGCGACGTTTATTACCCCCCAAACCCCCCCATCCCACCGGCACAGCACCCCCAGGCCAGTACAAAAACGGGGTGCTGGGTGCCGGGTTCCTGGCGGGTGCGGGGCTCAGTGAGGCATCTCGGCGGGGGTCTCGGTGGCAGGGGGGGCTGTCAGGGGCGTGCCAGCTGCCTCCAGCTCCTTGGCTCGCCGACGGCACTCGCGGGCCACCACCACGGGGCTGACGAAGGCCAACAGCACCACAGCGATGAGCCCCACGTTCACCTGGGGAGGAGGGAGTGTCCGGGAAGGGGGCTGAGGGGCTGATCCCACCCAGGGGGAGCCCCTGGGCCAGCCCCATGGCCACCCCAGTCCCCTGTGCTAGGTCAGGATCCCCATTTCCCAGGGCATGACCCCCACCCTAGAGTGGGGCAGGACCCCCATCCCTCCCGGGGCTGGACCTCCATTTCCCCATGGGGCAGGAGTCCCACCTTACTGTGGGACAGCACCCCAAACCCTCTCTGGGCAGGACCCCCATTCCCTCAGGATCAGGACTCCCATCCCTCCCCAGAGCAGGACCCCCATTCCCCCGTGGAGCACCCACCCCATTCCCGATGGAGCAGCCCCCCCACCCATCAGGGAGGGGCCTCAGGGTGCACTCACATAGAAGGGGTCCCCTTGGAGCGGCCCCTGCACCAGGGCGACACAGGGGTACTGCAGGAGGGCCACCAGTGCCGACAGTGCCATGGCCAGCCCGTACAGCTTCCCAAAGTGCTGCGGGGGGAACCTGCCGGGCACCCCCGTCACTGCAGGGCACCCCCCAACACCCTGCTCTTGGCACCCCTCCCAGTACCCTCCTGACACCCTGACCCCTGACAGCCCCACTCTGACACACTGTTCTTTGGCGCTGCCACCACCATACCCTGTCCTCTGACACCCCCAACCGTGCCACCACCCCTGCCACCACCACCACGTCCCCTGCCACTCCCCGACACTGCCCACACCCTCTGCCACCACCACCACGTCCCTTGCCACTCCCCGACACTGCCCACACCCTCTGCCACCACCACCATGTCCCTTGCCACTCCCTGACACTGCCCACACCCTCTGCCACCACCACCACGTCCCCTGCCACTCCCAGACACCACCAGCATCCTTTGTCACCACCACCACGTCCCCCCCCACCCTCCGGCCCCAACACCCTCCCCTGCCATCCCCGCCCTGACACCGCCACCCCCTCCCCTGCCACCACCGTCCTGTCCCCTGGCACTCCAAGCCCCATCACCATCCCGTGCCACCCCTGCACCAACCCCACCGCGCCGTCCCCTGCCTCCCTCGCGATGACCCTGCCACCATCCCCTGCCACCCCCAGCCCGTCCCCGTGGCCACGCCCTGGCACTCACGCGATGGCCAGGAAGGCGGCGTTGCCGCCGTACAGGAAGGAGCGGCTGATCACCTGCAGCACGAAGGTGGCGAACTGCACCTGCAGGACGGGCACGGCGGCGCACACGGAGAACAGCAGGCACTGCACCACCGTCACCACCAGGGACACCACCGCGGCCCGCAGGTCTGCCAGCGCGGCCCGGGTACCTGCGGGCACGGGGGTCAGGCCGCGGGGGTCAGGCCACGGGGACACAGCCCCCTCCCCGAGTGCTGCGGGGCTCAGGCACGGCGGTGGGGCACATGGTCACCCACCCAGATGAGGGCATGGGAGGACAGAGACAACCCCCAGGGCTGGAGGGGTGATTACCCCCAGGGTGGGGGGCCAGAAAGGGTGGTTACACTGGGGGTGGGGGGTCTGGGGGCTCGGTTCCCCTCGGAGCAGGGCAGCGAGGACAGTTACCCTCGGGGCGGTGGCGCTTGCCCCGCTTGTGCCAGTCGAGGATGAGGCCGTTCCAGGGGGCACAGAGCACCCCGCAGAGCTGGGTGAAGGCGAAGGCGTTGGTGTAGGTGCTCACTGAGGGGGGAGAACAGCGTCAAGCGGGGGCCAACCCCGGGGGTGCCCGCCATGCCCCCCACACCCCGCGGTGCTGTACCTGCATCGGAGTCCCCGTGCGACAGGCGCTCGAGCAGCGGGTTGAGGGTGCCGATGAACAGGTAGTGGCGCAGCTGCATGACGGAGAGCCAGGCCACGTGCCAGGCGAAGAGCCACGAGCACGCGCAGGCCCGGAACGTCGTCCCGGGGGGGGCTTCACCTGCACAGGTATCAGGGCAGGGCACACAGGAACACGCCCCTCCCGGCCCCACCCACCTGCTGGTGCACCTTGTCCCTCCAACCCGCTGGGACCTCCCCCAATCCACCTGTATGACCACACCCCTTCACCTGTAGTGCCACGCCCACCCTCTGACCACCACACCTCAGCCACCACACCCACTCCCAGGCTCCACCCCTTCACCTGCTTATCAATATATCCTCCAACCACGCCCACCACAGGCCACACCCCCTTCATCTGTGTAACAGATCCCACCCACCCCGGGCCACGCCCACTGGGCAACACCCCTCCCCACTATAAGCCCCGCCTTCTCAAGACAAGCCCCGCCCCCTCAAGCCCAGATCCCCACTGCCGGCACCTCGAGGAACGCGGGGCTCCAGGGGGGTCTCCTCGGGGCCGTCCTCCCCTGGGGGCCTCTTCTCCTCGTAGGTGCGGTAGGAGCGGGAGCGCCCTGGGCATTGCAGCCTGTGGCAGTGCCTGTGTCACCTGCTGCCCGCGGGGTGGGACCCACCCCCCTGCAGGGCACACTCAGAACCCCCCCCCCCGTACCCGTAGTCGTAGCCGGGGGGCAGCGGGTAGGGGACGCGGGTGCGTGGCATCAGGAAGAGGGTGCGCAGCAGGTGCCAGGCGCTGCAGGCTGCCAGGAAGAGGAACATGGCTTGCAGGGACAGCCCCTGTGCGTACAGCAGCTGGGGACAGGGACAGAGATGGAGTCAGGGACAGGGACAGGCTGCCACTGGCCACCGTGGCCACCTGCTCAGGCCCTGGGTCTGTCCCCACATGTGGGCCCAGCAGTGGATCAGCTGTGTCCCAGACTGTGTGCCCAGTATTTCCACAACTGTGACCCAACTCTGTCCCCTGTACGTCCCTGGCTGTGTCCCCAGTGTGTCCCCAGATGTCACCCAATCGTCCCCAGCTCTGTCCTCCCCTGGGAGCACCCTGCACCCTCACCCACCACCACCACATCCCCCCACCCTGTGCCCACCTTGACAATGAGGAAGATGGCGGAGGAGGAGTCGAAGGCCCCGTTGTAGAGGGTGATGATGATGGAGCGGTACTTCCCAAACAGGTTGCCCACCTGGCACCGAGATACAGCCCCCCATGCCATCAGGGTCCCCCTGTGCCAGGCAGGTTGCCCGTGCCGCTGGGTGGGAGTCGGGGTGCTGGGGGAACCCACCTGCATGTTGGTGAGGATGAGGAGGATGCCACCCACCGACAGCATGGACATGGCCGGGAAGAGCAGCACTGCCAGCTCTGGGGACACAGGGGTCAGCAGGGACAGTGGAGGTCCCCAACAGGTCCCCCGCAGGGCTGGGGTCCCCCTGCCCACAGGGTCTCACCTGGAGTGGAGAAGGCGACGAGCAGGGTCCCGCCGGCATAGAGGGAGCTGAGGGGACAGCAGTGACACATGGGGATGGGGTCCTGGGGAACACAGGTGACCACAGCCCCATGGGTGCTCCTCGTGCCATCAGGACCTTCCTGCCCCATCCTACCTGGATACCCGGGTACCCCCCATCTCACCAGCCCCCCGTTACCCCCGGCGCAGGGCTCACATGGCGATGAGGCGAGCGGCCAGGGTGCCGAAGCGGTCGAAGACGACGCCCATGGGGAAGGTCATGAAGTTGTTCATGAAGGAGCCGATGGTGAAGACCAGGGAGAACTGCTCATCCTGCGCACTGCAGTCTGGGGATGACGGTCAGTGGGGCGTGGGGACATGGGGACACAGGGACATGGGTGTGGGGACACCGGGGCACCAGGGATGAGGGGATGCAGGGACCCGCGGGCACAGGAACAGCAGACAGCAGGAACCCAGGGAAACACTGGGGATGTGGGGACACTGGGGACATGAGGATACTGGAGACATGGCCGGGGTCTAGCAGGGACATGGGCATGGAGACAGTGGGGACACAGGATGCTGCAGGGCATCAGGACATTAGGGACAGCAAAGACGTGAGCATGGGGACAGCAGAGACTTAGGCAAAGGGACAGCGGGCACACAGGGCACATAAGGGTATGGGGACAGTGGGGACACGAGGACAGGGACAGGCAGGGTTCCGTACCGAGCCCCTCGGTGTGGTTGGTGGGGGAGGGCTGGCACAGCCACCGGAAGTAGCCCCGTTCCTTCAGGACGAAGACGAGGGAGGCCCAGCCGAAGATGATGCCGCAGAAGGCGCCGCACTCCAGTAGCCCCGACACAAAGGTGCCCAGGCGCTTGGCCAGCCCCGCGCCCCCCGCCATGGCACCCGCCCGGGCAGCCACCGGCACGGGCTGTCACCGGCCTGGGGCGTCTCCGCCGAGCCTGCGGGTGACACCCGTGTACAGGCACACACACACATGTTTACATGTGTGCACACTCATGTACAGGCACATGTGTGGCACACTCATGTTCACATGTGTGGATGCCTGTTCATATGCACAAACATGTTTGCATGCATGCACATATGTTCACATTTACATACACCTGCTCACAGGCGCACACACGTGTTTGCATGCACGCACCTGTTTATAGACATGTACGTGTTCACAGGCACACACGTGTTTACAGGCACACACATGTTCGCATGACACACGTGTTCACAGGCACACATGCGTTTACATGTGCACACACATGTTCACATGACACACATGTTCACATGACACACGTGTTCACATGCTCACACACACGTTCACGTGCACACACACATGTTCACAGGCATGCACGCGTGTTCACCAGCACACATGCGTTTACATGCACGCACACGTTTACATGTGCACACACACATGTTCACATGACACACACGTTCACAGGCTCACACACATGTTCACATGCACACACACATGTTCACATGCTCACGCACATGTTCACGTGCACACACACATGTTCACAAGCACACACACACAACCGTGCCCGCTGGCCCCCCTTCTGCACCCCTCACCTGCACGAGGCCAGGACCCCCCGTTGTCACTGTCACCACCGCCACAGCGTTTGAACCCCGGCAGGGTGGCCTGGGTGCACCCCCACAGCCCCACACACCCCCCCTGCTAATCTCCCGGGAGCACCCGTGGATGCCTGGGGCTGCCAGCACCCGATAGCACCTCAGTCCCCCTGACAGCTCCTCGGTCCCCCCGATAGTGGCTCGGTCCCCCCGCCGCACCGGGACCCCCCCGTGCTGTCCCTATCACCCTGGGCTGGCCCGTCCCAGGACCTGGCACGGCCCTGGGGACACTGGCACATTGCCGGGCACCCTGGTACATGCTGTGGGGACAATAACACACCCCTGGGAATGCCAACACCCTCCCCCCCCGAGGACACCAGCACCCCACGGGGACCTGGCACAGCTGCGGGGACACTGGCACGCTGCCGAGCACCCTGGTGTGTGCACTGGGGACAACACAACAACACACATCCCCCCGGGGACACTGCCACCCTGCTGGGAACCTGGCACAGCCCTTGGGAACCTGGCACACTCCCTGGCGACACTGGCACAGTCCCCGGGGAATACTGGCACCCCCCGGGGACACCAACACACCCCCCCGGGGACCTGGCACAGCCCTTGGGAACCTGGCACAGCTACTGGGGACGCTGGCACAGCCCCTGGGGAGGCAGGCACGCTGACGGGGATGGTGGCACACCCCCCTTGATGGTGACACACCCTCTGGTGCCCCAGCACAGCCCCTGGGATCCTCCCTTGGAGACCCTGTCATGGCTCTCAGGGACACTGTCACACCTCTGGGGCCCTGCCACCCCCTGGGGACCCTGTCGTGCCTCCTGGGATCCCCTCACACTGCTGGGGGCCATGACGTGTCTCCTGGGGACGCTGCCACCCCAACCACTGCGCTGCACTGGGGATTGTCACCCTGCCGGGGGTGACACCGAGTCACCCCACACAGGCAGCTGGGACTCCCTGCGTCACCAGTGTGACCCACGGCCAGGTGCCATGGGCACCAAGGCCACGTCACCCCCGGCCCGCCGCTGTCCTTCGTGTCCCCCCGCCCTGCTCACCCGCACGCAGCCTGGCTCCACCACACCGGGGCGGGCCCCCGTCACCGTGTCACCGTGTCAGCGTCCGGGGTTTGTCCCTGTCCCTGCCCCGGTCCCCTGCCGGCGGTAATGTCGGATAATGAGCCCTCATTACCGGCGTCCAGCGGCTAAAGATTAACCTGGCAGAGATCGGGGGGGCCGGCCCGGGGGGACCGCGTTATTTTTAGCCACCTAGACTGGGAGCTGCGGCCGCGGCGCCCACTCGGGGGGCATCGGGGCACCCCAAGATATGAATGTCTCTGCCTGGGACACCCCGAGGCATTTGGGTGTCGTCTGCCACCAAGCCAAGACTGGTGTGTTCTGGCCACACTGGTCTAGCCCAGCCAGGCTGGTGATCCCCTCACACCAGTGACCCCCCATACTGGCAAGGTCCCCGCAGCGGTGACCCCCCCGCGGGGGCAGCAGGAGGGTCCAGGGCGGGGCGAGGGTGCCTGGCTCTGGTGACTCTGTCCCTTTTTCCTCTCCGTCTCTGCTGTGTCCCCCCAGCTCACCCCGAGCCGTGACAGGGGGCAGGCGGGGGGGTCTCAGGGCTGCCATGGGTCTGGGCTCCCCCTCCCCACCCCGCTGCCCTCCGGGGGGGTGGGTGCCGCAGGGTGGGCAGTGCCCACGCCCCACGGAGTAGGGGTAGCCCCGGCCGCGGGAATTTTGCCCGCGCACGTGTTCGGGGGAACACGCACGTGGTCCCGGGGATGAGCAGCCGCGGGGCACGGCCGCGCCCACGCCCCGAGCCTGCCCCACGGCCCCGGGGCCGACACGGCCTCCCCGCGCCGCCCGGGACACCCGCACCGCCTCCGTGCCGACCCCAGCCCAGGGCCCCACAGCCCCCGGAGGCCCTACAGCCCCATGGCCACCCCGATCCTCCGTCCCCTGTCTTCCGCATCCCGCCATCCCCGCCGCCGATCCGGGTCCATCCGGGCCCCTCCGCACCCCCCCTGGGCTCCTCCCGCCGCATCCCCGCGCCGCTCACCCGCCTCCCGCTCGGCCCGGCGGGGAGGGACCGGGCTCTCCCCGCCCCGGTGCCGCCGGTGCTCCCCGGGAACACGGGCCCCCCGATGCCGCGGCCACCCCCGGCGGGCGGAGCGGCCCGGCCCGGCCCCGCCCCTGGCGCGGCGTTGGGGGGGGCGCGGGAGGCGGTCATCCGCGGGCCCCGGTCATCCGCGGGTCCGCCCCGGAGGGGCTGTCCCGGCACGGAGCCCTCCCCCGGTGCCGCCCCCACGCCCCCCGCGGGTGCCCCCCCCGCCATCTCCAGGTGTGACACCTCCTCACCTGGTGTCCCCAAGGTGTGCTCCCGCTGGGGCAACGTTTTGGTCACCCTTGGGTCATGCTTGGGCCACCCCTAGGCCACGCCTGGACACGCCAAGACCACCCTTGGATCACCATTGGGCTACCCCTGGGCCACTCCAGCTGTGCCATACCAGAGCCATCTCTGTGCCACCCCACCGCGCTTTGCTGTATCCCCTGCCTGTCCCTGCCCCTCCCCGGCCTTCACCCCACCCAGGACAGCCCTGTCCCTCCTGTCACCCTCCCCCTGGCTACTCCTTTCCTCCCTCCCTCTGTCCCTCCATCGGTGCTCGCAGCCACCTGGCCCGTCCCCACCCCTCCATTCGTTCATCTGCTCCTCCAGCTGCCCTTCTGTCAGTTCATAACCCGTCCATCTGTCCATCACCCGTCCATCTGTCCATCACCCGTCCATCTGTCCATCATCTGCCTGTCTGTCTGTCACCTGTCCATCTGTCCCCCTCCAACCACAACTCTGTCCATTCCGTCCCACCTCCATCCAGCTGTCCATCACCTGCCGTTGCCTCCATCTGTCCGTCTGTCTGCCTGTCCTCTCCATCCATCCCCCACCCATCCATCCGTCCGTCTGTCTACAGATGTTCTCCGCACATGTGTCGGTCCCTCTGTCCTTTCCTTCCCTACACCTGTCCGTCCATCCGTCTGTCCCTCCTTCCATCCTCCACCACCCATCCCTTCCTGGACCCCCACGCACCCCGTCCCCAGCTCCCCCAGGCAGTTGGGCACCAGCACCCGCAGCCCCCGCAGGGTGGGCAACCTCCCCCTTGGCCAGCCCGGGGGTGCCCGGCCGGGGTGCCGCGGGCCCGGGCGAGGCACGGGCGGGGGGCATGGGCGGGGGGAGCGGATGGCGGCCCCTGAGTCAGTCCCGCGCCGCCCACGCCCCCTCCCACTGGTGCCGCCGCACCAGCTTGTGGCATTTCGCTCGCCGGAGACGGCGCCGCAAACACGCGCCGGTGCCAGCCGGTGCCGGTGCCGCCGCAGCCCGCGCGGCCACGCGTCCCCCCCGCCCCCCGCGCGGCACCGGCGCGGGGCCGGTACACGGGGCCGGTACACGGGGCCGGTGCATCCCGCACCGCGGCCCCGCGCGGGGGGCGCCCGCTCTGCCCCGGGGCCGGTGCGGGAGCGCCGAGGCGGCACCACGGACAGCGCCGGGTCGGCACCGCGGACAGCGCCGCGGTCCCGCGTGGGTGTGGGGACCGCCGCCCCCCGCGCCCTCCCGGCGGCCCGCTGGGCCCCGGGCTCCCGGCCCCGCGACACCCGCCCGTGGGCAGCCCCCGCGGAGTCCCGCGGTCCACTGGGGGCACCGCAGCCCGGCGCGAGTCCCGAGGTCATGGGAGGGAGGGAGGGAGGGAGGGAAGGAGGGAGGGACGGTGGGAGACCACCCGCCGAGTCCCGAGGTCACAGCTCCCCACGAGAGCCCCGCGTCCCCCCGTGGGGGCGCCATCACTGACCCCCGCGTCCCCACGGGGGTCCCCCGCGTGGGTCCCGCAGCGCGTGTCCCGCGTTGGCACCCGCGCCCCCCCCTCTCCCCGCCGAGCTGCGGGGGGTCCCCACGCCCACCCCGTCCCGTGTGGGGCGGGTCGGCCCGGGAAGGGTTAAGCGGAGGGGCCGGCGCGGGGGGCGGAGCGGCCGCCCCGGGATAAGGCGCGGCGCGGGGAGGGCTCAGCCCCACGGAGCCGCGGGCAGCGCCGCGCCGAGCCCACCCGTGCCCGAGCCCGAGCCCACCCGTGCCATGCCCCGGGGCGGCGGCGGCTGCTGCTCCCGGCGGCGCGGCGGGGGCGAAGGGGGCGAGCAGCCCCCCCGGCACCGGCCATGACCCCGCGGGTGGGCAGCGCCTGAGCGGCCGCCCCGCCATGCGGCCCCCCACGGCTCGGGACCTGCCCCCAGGTAGGCGCGGGGTCGGGCGGGGTCCCACGGGTGTGGGGTGAACCCCGAGCCGGGGTGCCGCCCTGCAGACCCCGCTCCCGGCTCGGGGTACCCGGGGGCGCTTGGGGTGCGGGTGCCCCGGGGTGCGTGGGGAGCCCCGGGATGCGCGGGGAGCCCGGGGCCGCCCCGGAACGCACAGCCCGGCGTGGGAGCGCAGCCCCGGGGCACCCCAGGGTGCGCTCCCCGCGACCCCCGGGCTGCCTGGAGTGGGGGTGCCGCACGCCCCGCGAGGTGCCAGCTGCCAGCCCGGCCCGAAGTACGGGTGTCTCATGACCCACTGGGTACTCGATGCCACCCCGGGACACCCAGCCCGGCGTGGGGGTGCCCCATGACACATGAGGTACCCGGTGCCACCGCGGGACCCCCGCCCAGCGCGGCGGTCCCCACAATCCCCGGCACGCCCTGTGCAACACCGGGATGCATAGCCCGGCTTCTGGGTGCCCCACTAGCCGCGGAGTACCCGGCGCCACCCCTGGACCCCCAGCCCGGAGTGTGGGTACCCCACGACCCCCAGCGCATACCCCGGCACGGGGGTGCCCCACGACCCACAGGAGACCCGGCGCCACCCCAGGACCCCCAGCCCGGCTTAGGGACGCTCCGCGGTTCACAATGTGGGCACCGCTGTAATGCCGAGGGTGGCCGGGTCACCCCGCGGGTGGGTACCGCGGGGTCCGTGGGGTACCCTCGAGTACCGGGATGGGGGGGTTGGCACCGAGGGTGGGGGGAAACGCTGAGAACCGGTGACTTCAGCTCCCAACTGAGTCAGCCCGCGGCGTGGGGGAGTGACAGATGGGACGCGGGTGGGGGGGCGCACGCCGGCACGGGGCGCCGGGGGAGGGGGGCGGCGCTGAGCAGATGCGCCGGACGCCTCCGTGGGTGGGTGGGGGGGTGGGTACCCCCTCCCAACTCCTGGAGCACCGGGAGAGGGGAGGGAGGGGGCGGTGGGACCCCCCCGGTGCACCGGAGGTCACACCGGAGGTGCATCGGCGGGTCTCACCGCCCCCCTCCCTCCCCTCCCTTCCCCTCCCCTCCCCCGGTAGCGGCGACTGGGCGCATCCACGCATCCCCGGGCGTGGATCCAGGCCGCCGGGCTGAATTATGGATGAAGCTCTCGGGTTGCAGCCCAAGGGGGGGGATGGACACGGGTGGGGGGGAAGGGGGGATGCTGAACACCCGGAGCGGCGGCGCGTGTCGTCAGCCCGCGCCCACGCGTGCCCCGCCCCACACGTGGCCGCGGCACGCGCGCACGTGGCACCGCCCCGTTTGGGGAGGGGGCGCAGCCCCCCCCCAGACTGGGGCGAGGGGGGGTCCCAGGGGTGCATGACCCTGTGGGGGGTTCTGGCGTACCCTGGGGCGAGCATGGTCCCATGGAAATGTGGCCAGGGCAGGGGGGTCAGCGAGTTCTGGGGGTCCCTGGGGAGCATGGCCCCAGTGGCAGGCACAGCCCCAGGGGGTCCCAGGGGGACACAGTCATTTTTTGGGGTGCCCAGCCCTGAGGGGTGGGCTTGGAGCTATAAGGTGGCTTGGCCCCGGGTGGGTGTTTGGGAAGCACACCCCTGTGGGGCTGAGGTGGGTCTGGGGGGCTGCAAGAGGTGCTCAGCCCTAGCGGGTGGTTATGACCTTGGGGTTCTCCCAGGGGACCACGATCCTAGGAGCCTCCCAGGGGACCGTGGCCATTGAGGAGTTCTTGGAGAGGCATGACCCCTGCAGGTCTCCTGGGGGCCATAGCCCTACGGGTGGGCACAGCCCTGGGGCCTCCTAGGGGTGTCCCACCCTTTGGGGTGGTCATGACCTTGGGGTTCTCCTAGGGAACCATGGCCCTATGGGGTGAGCATGGCCTTGGGAGGGGCTCTAGGGGTGCCCAGCCCTATGGGGTGGTCATGACCTTGGGGTTCCCCTAGGGAACCATGGCCCTATGGGGTGTACACCATTCCTGGGGGATTCCTAGGGGTGTCCAACCCTATGGAACGGTGAGGGCCTTGGGGCTCTCCCAGGGAACCACGGCCTGACGAGGTGGGCACAGCCCTGGGGGGCTCTGCGGGCGGCGGCGGCCGGGGGGCGGCGGCGTGGGGGTCGGGGTGGCGCGGTGCCCCGCGCTGACGCCCCGCTGTGCCCTCAGGCGGGCGCCCGGCGGCCCTGCTGCTGCTGGCGGCGCTGGTGTGGGTGCCCGGTGGGGCTCCCGCCTGCCCCGCGCTCTGCACCTGCTACGTCTCGCCGCCCACCGTCAGCTGCCAGGCCAACAACTTCTCCTCGGTGCCCGCGGGGCTCCCACCCGGTGCCCGCCGCCTCTTCCTGCAGAACAACGTCATCGGGGCGCTGCGGGCGGGCACCTTCGGGCCCAGCACCGTCACCCTCTGGCTCTACTCCAACAACATCTCCTCCATCCAGCCGGGCACCTTCCGCCACCTGCCCGCCCTGGAGGAGCTCGACCTGGGTGACAACCCCCACCTCCGCGTCCTGGCCCCCGACACCTTCCACGGCCTCCACCACCTCCAAGCCCTGCACCTGTACCGGTGCCGGCTGGCCAGCCTGCCCAGCGGCATCTTCCGTGGCCTCCGCAGCCTCCAGTACCTCTACCTGCAGGAGAACGGGCTGCTCTACCTCCAGGTCCGCACTGCCCGGGGGCACGGGGGCCTGGGGTACGGGAGGTGGGTGAAGCTGGGTGGTGGGACCGGCGCCCACTCTGTGGGTGGTGCCCACAGAGCCAGGATGTGGGACTAGGTGATGCTGACGGAGCCAGAACGTGGGGCGGTGACAGGGGGTGCTGAGGGAGCAGGGACATGCAGCAGGGTGATGACTGTGGGGCAGGACCATGGGTGACACCAGCAGGGCAGGGACATGGGACAAGGTCTTGGATGGTGCCCGCAGAGCAGGGACACAGGACAGGGTGACAGGCGATGTTCATGGGGCAGGGTGATGGGTAACACCCACGGAGCAGGAATGTGGAGCAAGGTGTTAAATGATGCCCGTGGAGCAGGGACACAGGGCAGGGTGGGTCTCCAGGTGATGTCCGCCAGGCAAGGCCAGGGAGCAGCACCGTAAACCCCCACCCCACACCCACCCCTCTCCCACTCCCCGCAGGACGACCTCTTTGCTGACCTGGCCAACCTGAGCCACCTCTTCCTGCACGGGAACCGGCTGCGGGCGCTGTCAGAGGGTGTCTTCCGGGGGCTGCAGAGCCTGGACCGCCTGCTGCTGCACGCCAACCGGCTGGCAGCCATCCACCGCCGCGCCTTCGGCGGGCTGGCGCGCCTCACCATCCTCTACCTGTTCAACAACAGCCTGGTGGCCCTGCCGGGGGACCCGCTGGCCGCCCTGCCCGCGCTCCAGTTCCTGCGCCTCAACGCCAACCCCTGGGCCTGCGACTGCCGCGCGCGCCCGCTCTGGGCCTGGTTCCGCCGCACGCGCGTCTCCAGCTCCGCCGTGCCCTGCGCCAGCCCCCCGCAGCGCCGCGGCACCGACCTGCGCCACCTGCGCCCACACGACTTCGACGCCTGCCCCGACGATGACGACGACGAGGAGGAGGAGGAAGAGGAGGAAGGTGGCAACGGTGGCGCCAATGGGGTGGCGGTGATGGGCACCCCCGGGCGGGCGCTGGGCCGCCCCGGCACCCTCCCGGCCGCGCCGCCCTCCGCCTTCTACCGTGATGGGCTGCCCCCCCACGACCTGCGGGGACCCCAGCCCCGGCCGCCCCCCCCGTCCCGTGACTCCCGCGGCCCCCCCGAGGACGCCAGCTGCCCCCATGACCCCTGTGCCCCCATGGCCGCAGCCGCTTCCCACCAGCCCCCCGTCCTCCTGCCCCTCCTGGCTCTGCTCCTGCCCCAACTCTGAGCCCCCCTTGGCGCCCCAGGGGGGTCCCAGCTCCTCGGGGCGCCTGTGCCTCCCTTCTCCCCAGGGGAGGCCTTGAGAACTGCGGGGGGCAGCCGGTGTGGGTGGGGGCTGCAGGATACAGAAGGGGGTCCCCCCCCATCCTGAGTGGGAAAAACCCCCAACAGGAACCAAAAGGTGGGAAATTATTTATTAAAAATGGTCTTATTTTGGGAGAGCGGGGCCTGGCTGCTGTGGGGAGGGGGGGGAGGGGGGCCACTGCTGTTCCAGGTCACCGCCTGCTGCTCCTGAAATATTGATGGGAGCGGCGGCCGGCAGGGCAGCGAGGCGTGCAGGGCGCCGCGGGGGGGGACAGACAGACGGACGGACGGACACCCCTCCCGGGGGTTGTGTGGCCACAAGCACCCTCCAACACGCACTGCGCACCCGTCACCACACAACCATGGCCGCGGCGGGGCTGGCCACACGCAGGCACCCATGACGCCGACACCCCGCACCCCTCGCAGGGCGCCAGCGGGTGTCACGGGAGCCGCGGGGCGCGGAGCCACCCCCGCACCCTGCACAGCCTGACCCACTTCCCGCAGGCGCCAGCACACAGATGGAGCACACGCTGCGGGGGCACAGGCACGAGGACACGGCCCACCCCGGTTGTGGGGCCTTCTGCACGCGTGTCACCCCCAGGGTGCCACTGGGCAGGTGTCCCTCACCCAGGGTGGGGTGTCCCTCAGTGGGTGTAGGTCCCCGGGTGTCCGTGTGGGGGGTCCCTTGTCCCCTCCAACTGTCCCTGTGGGTGTGCGTGTCCAGACTGTCCCTGTTTGAGTGTCCCTGTGCTTGCTCCTTTGTGGTCTCTGATATCCCCACATCATCCCTGCCCAGGGGTGGGTGTCCCTGGGTTGTCCCCACATGGTCCCATCTGTGTGTCCCCAGCCAGGGCTGGGTGTCTTGGGGGTATCCGTGTGTGGGTGTCCCTGTGCCCTGTCCCTCCAGGGCTGTGTCCCTGTGCAGGGACCCTTGGCTGTCCCCTCCGGTGACCCCCAGTGCACACAGACAGGGAGGGGCTGAGCCCTGTCCCACCCCACTGGGGATTACAAGGGGCTCAGCCCGGCTCTGCCTAATCCAGGGGATTACACGGGCTGGGCCCGGCAGGGGGGGCACCCAGGGGTGCCCCCCACAAGGACACGGCACGTGGCAGCTGGGGACAGCAAGGGGGGGCTCCCAGCAGCAGCCACGGGCACCGCATACCCCAACACACGGCCACAGGGTGGGTTTGGGGGGCGAGGGGGCCCAGCACCCCCAGTTTATTGGGGTGCAGGTCGGGGGGCTCAGGCGCTGCCGCTGCCCTGCTGCATCCGCTTGAGCAGCTCCTCGTCCTGCAGCGACAGCTCCGTCAGCTTCTTGCCCATCCGCTCGTGCACCTCCAGGTACTTGGCCACGCACCGGTCCAGGCACACGCACTCCCCCTTGGACAGCTCCGACTCCTTGTACAGAGGCGGGACGCACTTGCGGTGGCACGCCTGGGTCATCCTGCACGGACCACACCGCGTCTGAGCCCCGCGGGACCCGGCCCCCCATCCCAGCGCCCCCTGTGCCCCGCCATCGCCACGCCCGGGACCCCCCCCACCCCAACACCCCCTGTACCCTCGTCACGGCCATCGCCAGCAGCCTCACCCCGCACCATCCCAGGACCCCAGTCCTGCACCCCAACACCTCCTGTAGCCCCTGTGATCGCCATCCCCGGCACCCCCAGACCCTGCACCCCGCAATTACCGCCCCGGGACACCGGCGTCCACATCTCCCCAAGATCCCCCGCACCACAACATTCCCCGTCACAGCCACCCCTAAGACCCCCCAATATGCCCCATCCTCGGGTACCTCCGATGCCCCTCCATTTCACAGGTGGCCTCTAGGACCCCGCGTACTCCCCTCCATCCCCAGCACCTCAGGGTCTCCCAGTGGCTCTGGCACCCCCCAGTGTCCCTCCAGCCATGGGTACCCCCCGGTACCCGCAGCACCCCAACGCCCCCCGCGGCGGGCCGCACCGGTTGTACATGTCGGCCATCATCTCAACCTCCAGCTCGGCCGCCAGCTGCTGTGCCCGCAGCGGGTCCATGGCGGCCGGCACCGGCTCGGATCGGCCCCGATCCCGATCCCGGTGTCGCTCGGCCCGGCCCCGCTCGGTTCGGTCCCGTCCGAACCCCCGGTTCCGCCCGGTCCCTGCAGGAACCACGTGGGCGCCGCGCTTCCGCCCACCCGCGCGGCGGCCCCGCCCCGCCGCCAGTCCCGGCCAATCGAGACCGGGGAAAGCGGGACCGGCCGTGCGTCCCGAGCGTTGATTGGGCATCGCGGGGGGAGGGCGCGGCCACGCCGGCGGCCGGGGCGGCGGGAGGGAAAGGCGCGCGCTCTGCCCGGCCTTTGCCCCGCTGGGGCGTGGCCAGGCCGGAGAGGGCGTGGCCAAGCCGAGGGGGCGTGGCCAGCGCCGGGACCGTCCCCGGGGCAGTCCGGGGGTCGCCGCGGGCTTTGCGACCCTCCGTGTTCCCCGCCTCGTGTCCCCCGCTCTGGGTCCCCACCGTGTCCCACCGCCCTGCCCGAGCTGTCCCCGTGTGCCCCATGTCCCCCCTGGAGCCTTTGCCCCCGGCGTTCCCCGTGTCCTCCACGTCCCTCCGTGTCCCTCCATGTCCCTCCGTGTCGCCCGTGAGCCCCGCGTCCCGCCGTGTTCCCCCGCGTGCCCCGTGTGTCCTCCCACTTCCCCCGTGTGTCTGTGACCCCCAGGTCTCCCTGTCCCTGCCCGAGGTGTCCCCTGCGTCCCCCCGGGCCCCCACGGCGCGGGCCCCACGTGTCACCCCGCGGGCTCCTTTGGGGTCGTCGCCGCTGTCCGGGTGGGCGTGTCGGCGCGTCCCCCCCCTCCCCAGCCGCGCCCCTGTGTCCGGCCTGACCCCACGCGTGCCCCGCGGGTGGGCGGTGAGTGAAGGCGGCACCTGCCCCCGGCCGGGTAAAAATAGCCCCGGGCGGGGGGGGTCGGGGCGCGGCGGGGGCGGCGGAGCGGGAACGGCCCGGAGGGTACGGGGAGAGGGGCTCCGGGGCGCTCCGGGGGGAACGGGGGGTACGCGGGGCGGGGAGTGGAGCGGGGAGCGGCCGGGAGGGTACAGGCCGGGGGGCACCCGGAGGGAGGCAAGGGAGATCGGAAGGGTTTTATAGGGGGGTCGGCGGTGGGAACTGGGGGGCCAGGAGGGGGCACGTGTGGTCACGGAGACACTGGGGATCGGGAGAAGCTGGGGGGGTGGCGGTAGGGGGTATGGGGGTGTCTGGAGGGGGCATGGAGGAGTCGGGAGGAGGTTATAGGAGCGTCGAGAGTGGGACACGTGGTGTCGGGAGAGGGACGTGGGGGGGTCGGGAGGGGGAATGGGGGCCCCAGACGTAATGGGGGTACAGTGGGCAGGAAGGGGTACAGCGGTGCTGACATGGGGCATGGGGGGAATGGGTAGTGGGGCAGGAGGGGAGTGGAAGGGTTGGTTTAGGGCATGGGGGGCTGGAGGAGGAGTGGGGGGCCCGGGCTGCAGTACTGGGGTGTCAGGATGAGTCATGGGGGAGTCTAGATGGGGGCAAATGGGATGCCCAAGATGGGGGAATGGGTGTACCGGGGCTGGAGGGGGGTATGAGGACAGGGGTAGGGTGGGGGTTAACAGGGCCGGGGGGCACGGGCAAGTGGGGGGGTCGTCGGGGGGCACCCCAGTGACAGCCCTGTCCCCCTGCAGCAGTGACCGCAGCAGCATGGAGGCCATGGGAGACGCCGACATTCCCACATCGGACCCCCCCACCTCGGACGCCCCCACTTCGAAAACACCCCCTCCAGGCACCCCCACCCCGGGCACCCCCGCCTCGGACACCCCCACTTCGAAAACCCCCACCCCGGGCACCCCCACCCCCGACACCTCTGCCTCGGACGCCCCCGCCTCGGACACCCCCGCCTTGGACACCCCCACCTCGGACACCCCCACTTCGAAAACCTCCACCTCGGGCACCCCCACCCCCGGCACCCCCTCCCCGGACACCTCGACCCCTGGCACCCCCACTCGCGGTAGTCCCACCCCGGACACCCCTCCTGACCCCCCCGCGGGGCCGGCAGCGGGCAGCGGGGAGGCGACAGCCCCGCAGGGTGCGGGGGAACCCCGCGGAGCGGAGGGCGAGGGGCGAGACACGGAGGGTGACGGGACGGACACGGGGGGCTCAGAGGGGTGCGCGGGGGGAGAGGCTGCCGGGGATGGCGGGGCAGAAGCACCCAGGGGTGCCAGAGGCGATGCCGGGGAGACCGGGGATGGCGAGGGCGATGCCGGGGCAGGGACAGCCGGGGACACCGGGGTGGGCACCGAAGGGGGTGCCGGGGGCGAACCGGTGCCGGCAGCAACGGGCAGCACCCGGGGCCGGCAGGTGAGGCAGGGGGGCACGATGAGGGGGAGGGACACAGCCAGGGGAGGGCAGGTGCGGTGGGGATGGGGACACAGCCAGGGATGGGGACAGGGGTGACTTCACCGGGGCGGGGTGACAGTGCCAGGAGCGGGGTGACAGTGTCAGGAGCAGGGTGACAGTGCCAGGGACATTGTGTAAGTGACAGTGCCCGCGCTGGCACTGCCACCCCTGCTGTGCCCACAGGAGCCCACTTGGCATCAGGACGAGGACGAGGAGCTGTGGCCTGAGTTTCCCCCGTGCTCGTCCCCAGAGGGGGCCACCAGCCCCACATCCCCCACCTCTCCTGTGTCCCCCACATCCCCCACGTCCCCAGCATCCCCCACGTCCCCCACAGGTAAGAGCCGTGCAGGCAATGGCACCTGAGTGCCCTGGGGTCGCCTCTGTCCCACACAGTGTCCTTCGCCCCCATGGGGTCCTCTGCAGGAACCCCATGTCCCCTCCCCATGGGGAAGGACCTTTAGCCCCAGGGGTGCCCCAGCATTTAGGTGCCCCCTCCCACCCCTCTGACCCCTCCTCTCTCCTTGCAGCTGGCACCACCGATGGCACAGAGGGTGGTAAGAGGTGAGTGTCCCCACGGGTGGCACCCCAATACCCCACCCCACGGGTGGCACCCCACGGCCCCACATTCAGGGCTGTACCCCCCCGTGAGTGGCACCCGCCGTGGTGCCTCAGCCCACCCGCGGGTCCCCCGTGTGCCCACAGGGGTGCTCCAGCGGGGGGGCCGCGGGGCCGGGCACCCCCTGGTTCGGCGGGGCAGAGACCGAGGCTGGAAGGGGCCGGGGGGAGGCCACGTGTGGGGTCCCGCGCGTATGGACGCAGTGCCATCCTGGAAAAGTTTGGAGGGTGAGGAGGGCCTGGCCCCACGGGGGGCACGGGGGAACATGGGAAAATGGGGGGGCATTGGGGGACTGGAGGGTGGGGGGGACGGGGGCTATGGGACAGTGGGGTGGGTGGGTGCATGGAGCAGTGGTGGTGTTTGGGGACCGACCACAGGGCGATGGAAGGTGGGGGGGAATTGGGGGACAATGGAGGGGGGGATGGGACAGTGGGGGTATTGGGGGACAGTGGGGGGGGCATGGGAGAGGGACGGTATTGGGGGGCTCAGGGCAATGGCACAGTGGGTTCATGGGGGATGTGGGGGTCTGTGGGACAGTGTGGGTATTGGGGGGGGGTATGAGGAAATGTAGGGTAGGAAGGGAATGGGGGGTGCATAGAGCAGGGTGGATGTGGGACAGAGGGGCAATGTGGCCATGGGGGGTACATGGGGCAGTGGGGTGTTGGGGGCCCAGGGTCCTGGGGCAATGAGGTCTGGGGGCTTCCTACGGGGGGCAGGGGGGTATGAGGGTCCCACGTCCCGGGTCCCCCCAGTGCCGCCACGGGGCCGGCCCCACACCTGCGGCGGTCGGGTGGGGCCGCCACGGTCAAGACGATGCTCCTGGAGTGGTGCCGCGCCCGCACCCGCGGGTACCCGGTGAGCGCGGGCAGGGGGGGGGCGGAGGGGGTGGCTGGGGAGGACCCGGGGGGGCGGCCTGACCCCCCCGCCCGCGCAGAACGTGGACGTGCAGAACTTCTCCGGGAGCTGGGGCAGCGGCCTGGCCTTCTGCGCGCTCCTGCACAGCTTCTTCCCCGACGCCTTCGACTTCGGTGCCCTCGAGCCCGACGACCGCCGGCACAACTTCGCCCTGGCCTTCGCCACCGCCGAGTGCGTGAGCGCAGCCCCGGCCCTCCCCGGGTCCCCTCCGGCCCTTCCCGGACCCCCCCCCGGCCCCGGTGACGGGCGTGTCCCTCCCTGCAGGGAGCGGGCGGGCTGTGCTCCGCTGCTGGAGGTGGAGGACATGGTGCGGCTGCCGGTGCCCGACGCCAAGTGTGTGTACACGTACGTGCAGGAGCTGTACCGCTGCCTGGTGGCCAAGGGGCTCGTGAAGACCAAGAAGCGCTGAGGGGGTCCCCCACCAGTGCCACCCCCAACCTTGTCCTCTGCCTTGTCCCCCAGCACTAAAGGTCATGGTGCCAGGCAGTGGTGGCCTCATATCTGGAAGGGGGGATGTGGGCACAGGGGCGCTGGCACTGAGTGTCTGTGGGGGCACAGCCCTGGCTCTGCCACCGGCAGGGTGACATTCCCCCCAGGGCTGGCACACGGGGGGCAGCACCTCCCGGAGGCTCCCACCCTCCCCGTGAGGTATCACGGAGCCAGAGCGGGTGTTGGAGCAAATTTATTGCCTTATGTACAGGGGGGCAGCTCTTGTGGGGGGCCAGCTGTTGTGGGGGGGCCAGGACCCCCTTCACGGTGCCAGGGGGGACCCCGATGCCCAAGGTCCAGCGCCGAGGCAGGGGTGATGCCAGGGCCAGCCCTGGCTGGCATAGGGAAGGAGAGGGGAAGCCGAGGTGCCCCCGGGTGGGGGGGTCAGGGGCCGGGGGGGTCGGGGCGCGGCTCGGCGTGGAGCCGGGTGTGTTCCTGTGCCCGGCGCCGGAACTCCTCGGGGTGCTCCTGCAGCTCCCGGGCCAGGTCTGGCCGCAGCACCCGCTGGGAGTCGGGGCTGTCCAGCAGCAGCAGCAGGTCCTGCAGCACTGCGGGAACGGGGGGGGGGAAGTCAGGGGGGCACCCCCAGTGCTGCGCCCCCCGGCCCCTCGGTGCCCACCTTGGATGGCGCGGGTGGTGGGTGCCCAGTGCTCGTGGGTGGTGAGGAGCTGGCAGACGCGACCCTCAGGGTCCACGCCGGGATGGTAGATGGGGGTGCGGAGGGTGGCACGGGGTGGCTCCAGCGGGTGCCGCGGGGAGAAGGTCAGCTCGAAGCGGAAGGCACCCACGTTGTACGGGGGGGTGTTCTGCTGGGGTAGGGGGGACACCTCAGCCCCTCAAGTCACAGCATTATCTGTCGGGGGGATCCCTGTCCAACCCTGATATACCCAGTGCCTCCCGTGGAGAAACACCACCACCCACCCCCCGGCAGCCCCTCAGGAGGGGAACCTCCTCCCAGTGTCCCCAGCCCAGGGCCCCAGGCTGTCCCCCAGTAGTGCCCCCAGAGGGACCCTCCCCAATTCTGCCCTAATAGGGACCCTCACTCAGTGTCCCCAGGAGACACCCCACGCCCCCGGGTCCCAAGGGTTACCCCCAACACCCCCCATGCCCTCATGGGCCCATCTCCCCTCCAGGGCCCCTGTGTCCCCGTAGTTCCCCCATGCCCCCCACGCCCAGGGGACCCCACACACCCCCCCAGCCTCTCGCTGCCCAGGACTCCCCCACAGCCCCCCGTGCCCCTCGTCACGCACGGGCAGCAGGAGCCCTTCCCAGCGCCGCACGTTCCGGTCCATCGGCCGCACGTCTCGGGCCCCCTCCCAGCCCCGCACCTCCTCCAGCTCCTGCGGGACGGGAGAGGGGTGGCTGGGGCCGTCCGGGACACGCCTCCAGGGACAGGGCTGCACCCCAAAACACCCCTCCGCAGGCTCGTCCTGGGCGGGGCAGCACGTGGAACACAGCTCGATGGGCGGGGATTCCCCATGGACCACGCCTTTGTGGGCGGTGGTTTCCATAGAATACGCCCTTATGGGCGGGGGGGTCTCCTTCATGGACGCGCCTCTTGGGTGCGGCCACTACAGACCACGCCCTGACGCGGAACGGTCCCCGCCGGGGAAACGAAACAGGAGTGCGCAAGGAGGGTTTGGCACCCCCGGCACCGAAAACCCTCCACGCCGGTACTGCCTCCCCCGCACCCTGGCACCGGGACCCCCTCACCGGCACTGACACCCCCCCAGCACCGCCTCTCCTGCACCCCGGCACCGGGACCCCCGCACCGGCACCGGGACCCCCAGCACCGCCTCTCCCGCACCCCGGTACCGGGACCCCCGCACCAGCACTGACACCCCCTAGCACCTCTTCTCCCGCACTGGCACTGACACCCCCAGCACTGCTTCTCCCGCACCCCGGCACCGGGACCCCCGCACCGGCACTGACACCCCCAGCACCGCTTCTCCCGCACCGGCACTGACACCCCCAGCACCGCTTCTCCCGCACCGGCACTGACACTCCAGCACCGCTTCTCCCGCATCCCGGGACCGGGACCCCCACACCGCCCGCTCCGGTGCGGACACAAGGACCCCCCCTGGTCCTAGTTCCCCCGGACCCCACCTTGGTGATCCTCACGGCCATGGTGATCGGTGCCCGGTGCCACGGGGACGGGCTCCGCGGGATCACGCCCCGCGGCGGGCGGGACGAGATTCTCCGGCCGCACACCCGGGACGAGCAGACGGGTCTGTGACGGCCGGGGACATCCGCCACCCGGGGCTCCCGGTGGCCGTGGGTGACAGGAGCGCCGCCCCGCCCCGTCCAGCGGGTGCCTGACGGGGGCAGAGCGGGACGCGGGGCCGCATCCCGCCTCCTCGGCTGCCCCCAGAACCGCCCCGCCCGTCCCACCCCGGCTGCCCCCGCACTCCCGGCTGATTTACGGGAACCTCCTTAATCTTTAACCAGGCAGGGCCGGAGCCGGCCAGATCCCCCGGCGCCCGCTGGACACGCAGGGACCGACCTGCCGGGCACCCAGGTGGGCCCGGGGCGCTGCCTCCTCCCGACCCCCGGGGGGGCAGAATGGGGGCAGCCCGGGGTGGATGGGGGCGCACGGGGTGGGGATACAGGCGTACAGGGAGTGAGGATGCAGGTGCCGGGGTGGGGGTGCAGGGTGTCTGTCCTGCCCTTGACCTGTGCCCTCCCACCAGGATGCCCACCATGACACTCTGGCTGCCCCTGGCATGGCTGGTGGCCACAGCCACGGCCACTGTCAGCCCGGTAAGTGTGCCCCAGGAACACAGGCTCCCTGTGCCCAGTGCCCCTCTGTCTCCCCTCATCTAAGCTGCCCACCCAGGTGCACCCTGCCCCCCTCACCCAGGTCCCTGTACCCAGGTGCCCACTCTGGAGGCCTCTCCCAGCGGAGCGAAGCTGCTCACACAGCCCCCGACACCACCAGTGCCCCCCCATCCTGCCACGGCCCCCCCGCAGGATGTGGGGGCACCTGTCCTGCCTATGCCCACCCCCCATGCCCACCCCGAGAGGCTGCCTGGCTGGGATGCCCCTCAAGGGGCCACGGATGCCCCCAGCCCCACAGAACCCAAGAGAGCCCCTGAGGAGCCGGGAACCACAGCCTACGGGACCACGGCTGTGCCCACGCCTGGCACCACTCAGGGACCCCCAGGCACCACCGCCCCGCCGTGCCCCGGGGACGAGGAGCCGGCCGAGGCCTGCGGGGAGCCCACGGGGGAGCAGCGAGCGGCCGTGGCCGAGGCGCTGGGCACCTTCGCCCTCCGCTTCTACCAGCACATGGCCGAGGCCGCCCGGCCCGACGCCAACCTCCTCTTCTCCCCCATCAACGTTGCCACGGGGCTCTCGCACCTGCTGCTGGGTGAGGGGCTGCCCGCAAGCACCGGCACTGCTGTGGGCACCGCCTGTGTCCCCCCGGGGCTGTCCCACGCGGGGCACCTCACCCAGCTTCCCCTGTGCCCGCAGGTGCCCGTGGCGAGACCCGCGAGCGGCTGGGCGCCCTCCTGGCGTACCCGCCGGGGCTGGGCTGCGTGCACGGCGCCCTGCAGCAGCTGGCTGGCTCGCCCGGCCTCTTCTCGGCCGCCCAGATCTTCCACCACCCAGGTGAGTTGGGCGCCGGGTGCCGGCGGGGCGCTGCCGCCGGGTGGGTGCAGGGTCGACGCCGACCGTGCCTGCCACGCAGAGCTGCGCCTCCGGCCCCGCTTCCTCAACGACTCCCTGCGCTTCTACGGCGCCCGCCCGCGCGCCCTGAGCGGCAACGAGAGCCTGGACCTGCAGAGCATCAACGCCTGGGTGCGGGAGGCCAGCGAGGGGCTGCTGCCCGCCCTGCTGCCCGCGCTGCCCCCGCAGCCCCGCCTGCTGCTGCTCGGCGCCGTCCACCTTCGCGGTACGGCCCCACCGCCGCGCCCGTCCGTGCCCACCCGGGACGCACCGGGGATGGGGCGTGCGGCCGAGGCTGCCCCGCGCAGTCCCCCCGGTGTCCCCCGCCCCTCAGCCCCGGTGCCGTGTCCCCGCAGCCGCCTGGCGCACGCCCCTGGATCCCGAGCAGACGGTGCCGCTGCCCTTCCTGCGCCCCGGGCGCCCCCCAGTTGAGGTGCCCACCATGACCAGCACCAAGTACCCAGTGGCCTCGTTCACCAACTCCCGCCTGCAGGTCCAGGTACCCCTGCTGGGACAGGGATGGGGGTCTAGGGGGTCACTGCCGGGCACTGTGAGGGCTGTGGGGTCACTGCTGGGCACTGGGAGGACTGTAGGGTCACTGCCCGGCCCGGGCGGCCTAATGGGTCACTGCTAGGGGTGGGTAAAGGCATGATGTCACTCCAGCGGCTCTAGGGAGGGATGCCAGGCTGTGACATCATTCCTGTGGCACTCAGGGAGGATGCCAGGCTGATGGCAGTGCCCTGGCACTGAAAGGGGCACCAGCCGTGACCTCACTCCCCCGGGGCTGGGGGAATGCCAGGCTGGGACCTCACTGGTGGCACTGGGGGGTGCCGGTCTGTGGGGTCCCCGGTGGTGGCCCTGAGTCAGGGGTCCGTCCCGCAGGTGGGGAGGCTGGAGCTGAGCGATGGGCTGAGCCTGGTGGTGCTGCTGCCGCGGGGGCCCCTGGGGGCGCTGGAGACCCTGGAGCGGTCACTGGACCCCCCCACCTTCCTGGCCCTGCTGCGGCGGGCGGCCCAGACGCCCCCCCGGGCCACCGCGTTGGCCCTGCCCCGGATGCACCTCGACCTCACCCTGGACGTGGTGCCCCTGGTCCACGACATGGGTAAGGACACCTCACCACGAGGGCTGGGTGGGCTGAGGGTGACATTGCTCCCTGCAGGATGTCACGGGCTCCTCCCCTGCAGGTCCCTTTCCCCACTGTCCCCAATGTCCCCGGTGTCCCCAAGGTACCTTTGGTTTCCCCTGGGTCCCCCCGTGTCCCCGTGCCCCTGGTGTCCCCCATGTCCCCAGTGCCCTGCTGTGCCCTGATGCCCCCAGCACCCCTATATTATCCCCCATATTATCTCGGGTCCCCAGTGCCCCAAATATCCCCGTTCTCCCTGGCGTCCCCGGTGTGCCTCTGGGGTCTCCTCCATCCTCATCGTCCCGATGTCCCCGCACCCCTGTGTCCCTGACCCCCGGGTTTCTCCGGGTCCCTTGTGCCCCCGGGTGCCTGCCTTCGGTGTCCCCTCGCCGCCGTGTCCCGCGGGGGTGACCGTGAGCCCGTGTGCCGCAGACTTCGGGCTGTTCCTGGACGCGGAGCTGTGCGGGCTGGCGGAGGGCCCGGCCGCGGTGGACGAGGCGCGGCACCGGGCGGTGCTGGCGCTGGACGAGGCGGGCGTGGAGGCGGCGGCTGCCATGGCCACCTCGGTGGCGCGCTCGGCGCTGGTGCTGGAGGCGCTGCGCCCCTTCCTCTTCGTCCTCTGGCACGACGCCAGCGAGGTGCCCGTCTTCATGGGCCGCCTCAGAGACCCCCGGCCCTGACCCTCCCCCTCCCGTCCCTCCCCTCCCTCCTCTCATCCCTCCGTCCTTCCCTCCTGCCTCCTCCTCGCCCTCCTCCCTCCATCCCTGCCTTCTCCTCTCCCTCCGTCCCTCCCTCTCTCTCTCCCTTACCCCTTTCCTCTCTCCCTCTCTCCATCCCTTGTCCCTCCTTCCACTCCTCCCTTCCTCCCTCCGCCCGTCCAACCACCGTCCAGCTCCATCCTTCCCTCTCCTTTCCCTCCCTCCCTGCTTCCTCCCTCTCTCCCTCCAGTTCTCCCTCCCTCTTTCCCCCCTCCCCCCCCATCTCCCCGCTTTCCCCGTCCATCTCCCCACCCTTCCCCCGCCCCAGTTCCCCAGGGTACCAGAGGGTCCCTGCTCCTCCCGCGCCTCAGTTTCCCCACCAGCTGGGGGTCCCAATAAAGATTCCGAGCCCCTCACTGCTCCTGTGCATGGGGAGGGGGCGCGGGGGAGGGGGGAGGGCACACCGGGGCTCTCAGGGACCCCCACTCTGTGCCAGTGTGCCCGCGGGTCCCCGGTTGTGTGCTCGGTGTCACCCCAGGGTGAGCCAGGGGTGGTGGCGGCACCGGGGGCAGGTGACACCCAGCGCCTTCCTAAAAAAAAAAAGCCTTTATTGCCCTAGAAAAGCCCCGCAGCCCCCGCTGCTGGGGACGGGCACTGCGACCGGGTGGGGCACGGGGAAGGTGCAAAGGACGGGTTCACCCAGTGCCAGCCCCACAACGTGCCCCCACGTGCCCCCCAGTCCCAGCCGTGTCCCCGCGTCAGTCCCAGCCGTTCTCCTTCACCATGTGTGACATCTCGATGATGAACTTCCCCTCCTTGTACTTCTGGCTGCTTTCGAAAGCCTGTTCCTGGGGGAGGGGGGGGGGGGCGGTGTCAGCCCCCCGCACCCCAACGGGGGCACTCGGGGTGCTGCCTTCCCCCAGGGCTTGGGGGTGTCCTCAGCGAAGGTTTGGGGTGGCCAGGGGGGGCCCATTTGGGCCACCCAGAAAAGGGGTTCGGGGTGTCTGGGGCAGCACCCACAGGGTGTGTTTGGAGTGCCCAGGGGTGTCCGGGGCAGGGGTTGGGGATCCCGGGCGGTGCCCGCAGGGGATGGCGGTGCCAGCGCAGGGGCACTCACGTATTTCCAGCCCAGCGTGGTCTTGCAGCTCTGGCAGAAGATGTCGGCCACCGAGTGCAGCCCCGTCAGCAGCAGGCGCTGCTCAGCCGGGCCACAGCCCACGTTCACCCTGCGCCGAGAGCAGGGTGTTCCACGGGCACGGCAGCCAGCCCAGGGTCCCCCGGGGACCCCCCCCCACCCCGCCACCGTCCCCGGGGTCCACCAGTACTCACACGGAGTTGAACAGGTAGGCACGGCCATGGCTGCCCTGGAAGGACTGGGGGGACACGGCCAGAGTCACTGGTCAGCCTCTCACCTCCCTCGGTCCCCCTCCCTCCACGTCCCCTGTGCCCCCCGCGTGCCCCCACCCTGCTGCATTGCCACCCTGCCAGCCCCGGGGACGCAGCGGGGGGACACCTGTCCCCCTGGGGACACTGAGGGGGAGACGGTCACCTCCACGGGAGCGCCACGGGGGACACCTGCCACCCCCAGGGCACCGTGTGAGGTGAGGCTTCCTGCCCTGGGGCAACAGTGGCCACCGTGGGAATGTCCTGGGGACACCAGACGGGGATACCTGCCACGCCAGGGGCACCATGGGGGGGGGGGGCGCTGGCTGTCCCAGTGCCACCTTGGGGAGAGGCTCAACACCCCGGGGACACGGTGAGGGTGACACCCGCTGTCCTGCCCCCCTCCCCCCCGGGGGACACTGCAGGATGTCCCGCGGGGGGACAGTCCCCATCCCGGCAGTGGCACCTTGGAGATGAGCTCCTCGTGGCGGGCCAGGTGCGCCCGGCAGTGCACGCAGCTGTAGGTGCGGTGGGAGCGCGGCAGGTAACTGCGGAAGGTGCGGGGGGGCAGGCGGGCGGCGGGGGGCAGGCGGCGGCGGGGCGGGGGCGGCATGGCCGGGGGCAGCGCCCCGGGGGGCACCGCGCAGCCCCCGCACAGCCGCTCGCAGGGGAAGCAGCGCAGCAGCGCGCCCAGAGCCGCCGTCCCGCCCGGCCGCGCTCGGGGGCCTCCGCCGGGCCCCCCCGGCAGAAGGAGGCGGGAAAGGTGGGGGGCGGCCTGCGGAGGGGGAAAAGGGGGCGGTGAGGCGGAGCGGGGGGAGACGACGGGACTGCTGGATCCAGATCCCCGATCGCCCAGGCTGAGACCGGGCGGCTCGCGGTAGGAGTGAGGGGCAGTACCCCGGGGGGCAGCGGGAAAGGGGGGGGAGAGGGAGGCCCGAGGGACAGGGGAAGGATGGCGGGGGGGGGTCCCAAGCGGGGTTTGGGGTCCCTTCTCGAAACGCCTGGGAGTCCCTGGGGAGTGGGAGTCCCGAGGGGGGGGAGATTGGGGATTCTGGGGGGAAAAGATTAGGGGTCCCGGGGGGGGAGACTGGGGGTCCCGAGGAGGAGAGATTGGGGGTCCCCAGGGGGGATGATGGGGGGACATGAGGGGGAGAATTGAGGATACCGGCAGGGGGAGAATTCCTGATGAGGAATGATGGGGGTCCCGAGGAGGGGAATTGGAGATCCCGAGGAGCGATGATGGGGGTCCCGAGGGATGATAATGGGGGTCCTAGCGGGTAGATTGTGGGTCCCGGGGGGGTATGACGGCGGTCTCCGGGAGGAGACAGGGTGCCGGGTAGGGGCATATTTGGGGGAGCGGGGCAGCAGGACGGGGATACCGCCAGGGGGGGGCAATCTCAGGAACGCTGGGGTGCACGACGGGGGGCTCGGTGGGGCTTTGGGGGTCTCGGGGGAGGGCACGATGGGGGCCCCGAGGGGGGTACCGGCTTCCGTGCGTTCCCGGGGGCCGGGGCCGCTCACCGCCCGCCGCTGTCCCCGCTGCCGCTGTCGCCGCTGTCCCCGGGGCGGGCGCGGGGGGGGCCCTGCGTGCCCGGGGGCCGCATCGCGGCACCGTGACTCATCCCGCGGCCGTGACGTCACCGCCCGCCACCGCGGCCGTGACGTCACCGCCCGCCCCTCCGACGTCAGCGCGGCCGCCGAGGATGCGCTGCGGCCGCCGGCACCCCCCGGTCCCACCGTCTGTCCCCCGGTCCCACCGTCTGTCCCCGTGTTCTGCCTTGTCCTCCGTGTTCCCCATGTCCCTGCGGACCCCGCGTACCTCGGCATCTCCCGGTCCCCCCATGGCCCCCATTTCCCCATGTCTCCCGTGTCCATAGTGTCCTCCATGTCCCCCCTCGTGTCCCCCTACATCTCCCAGTCCCCTCGTGTCTCTATGTCCCCCGTTTCCCTCATTTTCTCGTGTACCCCGTGTCCATCATGTCCTCCATGTCCCACCACGTCCCCGTGTCGCCCTATGTCTCCCCTGTCCCTATGTCCTTGTGTCCCTATGTTCTGCCTTGTCCTCCCAGTCCCCCCCATCCCTATGTCCCCCATGTCCATCCTGTCCTCCATGTCCCACTGTTCCCCCCGGTCCCCGTGACCCGCCGTGTCCCCGTGTTCTGCCTTGTCCCCCTGTGTCCCTGCGTGTCCTCTGTGGCCCCCTGTGTCCCCCGTGTCCCCCATGTCCCCCCCTGTCTCCCGGTCCTCCTGTGTCCTCCATGTCCCCCCGTGTCCCTCGTGTCCCCTCTGTCCCCTCATGTCCCCCGCGACTCCCCCCCCCGCTCGGTCGCCCCCTGGGGGCACGAAAATGAGATGTAAATCAGGCGAGATGAAGGGGGGGGCGGGACTGCGAGTAAATCCCATGCAAACGACATGCGAACGATCCCGGGAGCCAACCCGAGGGATCGGGGGAGGTGGGGGGACACAGGGACTGCAATGAGATGCAAATGAGAGGGCGGAATGCAGACAGGCACACGTATACGCGTACAAAACGCAAACGATATGCAGATGAGATGCAAACGAACCACGGCTCCCCCGCCCACGTGACCCGAGCGCCTCACGTGATTAGGGAGCGCCACGTGACGCGGGCGCCCCGCGCTCCCGCTGTCGCGTCGCTCTGACGCCACTTCCGGCGCGACGGCGGCGGGCGCCGGTACCGGGAGCCCCGGGGCGGTGTCATGGCGGACGACGGCGGCGAGGAGAAGAAGCAGGTGGCCAAGTTCGAGCTGGAGCGGGAGACGGAGCTGCGCTTCGAGGTGGAGGCGGCGCAGACGGTGCAGCTGGAGCTGCTGACCGGAATGGCCGAGGTGTTCGGCACCGAGCTCACCCGCAACAAGAAATTCACGTTCGACGCGGGCGCCAAGGTGGCCGTGTTCACGTGGCACGGCTGCACCGTGCAGCTCAGCGGCCGCACCGAGGTGGCCTACGTGTCGCGGGACACGCCGATGCTGCTGTACCTGAACACGCACACGGCGCTGGAGCAGATGCGGCGCCAGGCCGAGCGCGACGACGAGCGCGGCCCCCGCGTGATGGTGGTGGGACCCACCGACGTGGGCAAGACCACCGTGTGCCGCCTGCTGCTCAACTACGCCGTGCGCCTGGGCCGGCGGCCCACGTTCGTGGAGCTGGACGTGGGGCAGGGCTCGGTGTCCATCCCCGGCACCATGGGCGCGCTGTACATCGAGCGCCCCGCCGACGTGGAGGAGGGCTTCTCCCTCCAGGCCCCCCTCGTCTACCACTTCGGCTCCACCACGCCCGGCACCAACATCAAACTCTACAACAAGGTGAGCGCCGGAGGAGATCCTCCCCCCCGCCGGGGGCTGTGGGAGCGATCCCTGTGCCCCGGGATGCGGGGAGGGCGGCGGGGGGACGGGCGTGGAGGAGCCCCTCCGGGGAGGGGAGAGGGGCTGAGGGGCCACGGCTGGGCTGTTCCCTGCCCCAAGCCCCCAGGCTGGGGGGATCTGAGCGCCCAGGGGGGCTGTCTGGGGACAGAACCCTGACCTGGCTGCAGCCCTGGGGACAAGGCCTGGCTCTGCCGCCCTGGTGCAGTCACTCCTCCCCAGCTGGGGGGAGGGAAGTGCAGAGGAGGATGTGAAGCTGATGAGGGAACGGGAGGACCTCCCCTGTGCAGACAGGCTGGGAGAGGGGCGGCTGTTCAGGCTGGGGAGGAGGAGGTTGTGTGGGGACCCCAGAGCAACCTCCCAGTATCCGAAGGGACTCTTCCCCAGGAACTGGAGTCACAGGAGAAAGGGAAGCAGGTTCACACTGACAGAGGGGAAATTTGGGCTGGATATTGGGAAGAAATGCTTCCCTGTGAGAATGGTGAGACACTGGAAGTTGCCCAGGGGAGGGTGAGGCTGTGCCCCATCCCTGGAAGTGTCCGAGGCCAGGCTGGACAGGGCTTGGAGCAACCTGGGCTAGTGGAAGCTGTTGGGGTCAGGATGGGATGATCCTTAAAGTCCCTTCCAACCCTTAACACTCCATGATTTTTCCCTGGGGTGACTGCCCAGAATCAAGGCATTGAGTGGGTACCGAAGGACCTGGGGTGGGATAGGGGGGTGACCCCCCCCCCACCCGTGACCGCTGTGCCTGCAGATCACGTCCCGCCTGGCCGACGTGTTCAACCAGCGGTGTGAGGTGAACCGGCGCGCCTCCGTCAGCGGCTGCGTCATCAACACCTGCGGCTGGGTCAAGAGCTCGGGCTACCAGGCCCTGGTCCACGCCGCCTCCGCCTTCGAGGTGGACGTGGTGGTGGTGCTGGACCAGGAGCGCCTGTACAACGAGCTGAAGCGTGACCTGCCGCACTTCGTGCGCACCGTGCTGCTGCCCAAGTCCGGCGGCGTGGTGGAGCGCTCCAAGGACTTCCGCCGGGAGTGCCGGGACGAGCGGATCCGCGAGTACTTCTACGGCTTCCGGGGCTGCTTCTACCCGCACGCCTTCGACGTCAAGTTCTCCGACGTCAAGATCTACAAGGTGGGCGCGCCCACCATCCCGGACTCGTGCCTGCCACTGGGCATGTCGCAGGAGGACAACCAGCTGAAGCTGGTGCCAGTGACACCGGGGCGGGACATGGTGCACCACCTACTGAGCGTCAGCACGGCCGACGGCCCTGATGACAACATCTCGGAGACCAGCGTGGCCGGCTTCATCGTGGTCACCGGTGTCGACCTGGAGCGCCAGGTCTTCACCGTGCTGTCCCCGGCACCGCGGCCCCTGCCCAAGAACTTCCTGCTCATCATGGACATCCGCTTCATGGACCTCAAGTAGGGGGGGCAGCCGGGTGTGAGCCCCCTCTCCTGGGCGCGTGCCCCCCTAATTCCTCCCGGCAGTGCACCCACCCTCTGCTTTTATACTGTTTTGTACGGTTTGATATTAAATCTGGAAGCCCTTTGCTGTCGGTCAGTGTCGGTGGAGCGGGAGGGCAGGGGGAGTTCCCAGGGGTCGTGCGGTACGGTCCCCGCGCTCCCCGCGCCCGCAGTGCGCCGGTCCGTGCGCGTGTCCGTGTCCCCCCACGCCTCCCCGCGGTGGTATGTCCCGCGCATGCGCCGCGGCCCCAAGCCCGCCATGCCCATGTCCCGCTGCTCCGGCCCTCCCCGCGCGCGCATGCGCGTCTCCGTTCCCGGGGCGGGGCGCGGCGGGGCGGTGGCCAATGGCGGGTGCGCTCGGCGCGCACGCGCGCTCGGGTCGGCCCCGCCCCGCCCGCCCGGAGCCGCCGCCGCCGCCGCCGACCGTGTCCGGAGCTGCCGCGCGCGGCCTCCCGCTGGTGAGTCACGTGGGCCGCGAGCACCCCCCGCACCGCCCCCGCCACC
Organism: Manacus candei; assembly: GCF_025592945.1. Lineage (NCBI taxonomy): Eukaryota > Metazoa > Chordata > Aves > Passeriformes > Pipridae > Manacus > Manacus candei. Next base: position 3,738,627 of record NW_026138057.1, read on the forward strand.
GCCGCGCTCTCTCCTCCCTGGCCCCGCCGCCGCTCCTCCCGCGGCGGCCGCCCCCGCGCGCCGCTCGGGCCGTGCCTCCGGTGTGTCCCGGCGACACCCCCCCCACCTCCCGGGCGGGTACCGGCCCTTCACTCCGTCCGTCCGCGGGTGTCCCCGTCCGCGGCTTAAATCCCCTCCGCGTTCCGCACGGCCGACCCTGCCCCGATGGCCGCCGGTGCCTCTGCACGGGAGCGCCGCTTCCTCCTCCTCCTCCTCCTCGTCCTCGTCCTGCCCCGCCGGCAGCGGGCCGTGCTCCGCCGTGACCCGGGGGCTGGGGCCGGGAACCCGCCGGGGGACGCGCTCGCTGCCCCGCACCGGGCCCGTCCCCGGTGCCCCCGGGAGCACCTTCCCCGCCGCGTTCCGCGCACCGGCGGCGCGGTCGCGTCTCCGCGGGTTTTTGGGGTGAGCCGGCGCGGCTCCAGCCCGGCCTCTCCTCGCGGTTCCCCAGATCCCTCGCCCCGCGGATTCCCGGCCGCGGCGTGCCGCCGGTTCGGGAGGGGATGGGCTGCCCCCGCGTCCCCCGCGGCTCCGGGAAGTGGTTCCCCCGGCCCTGCCGGCTCCCGCCCCGGCACAGAGCTGGGTCTGGGCGCTCGGCAGGCAGGATTCTCTGTACCAGGGTGGGTTTGGGCGGCGTGAAGTGCCACCAGGGCCTTGTCTCGATCGGAGCAAGGAGAGTTGATCTTGGAGCCTCTTCCTGGGCTTAATCCAGTTATCACCTTCCTTCCCTCGGGCCCAGGCGCTGCTCTAGCAGACGTTTATTCCCGTTGGTTCCCGAGGCCATGAGCCCCGGCTGGAGATGGAGAGGGGGGTGATTAAGGGAGGTCTGAGGGGGGACCCTGAACTCCCCTGTGAGGGGCCTGTTTGGGGACACTCCCACCTGCGGCTGTGTCCAGTGTGTCCTGACACAGTGACAGGAGCCTGGGTGTTTGCTCACTGTGGGGCCCGGTGGGACACGGCCCCGATGGACGAGACCTATTTCCTCCTGCCTTGCCCATCAAATGGGGCTAATCCCACGTAAAGCAGCGGGATGGGCCAGGGAAGGAGGATGGGAGCGGTGTAAGCCCCGGGCAGGAGATAAGCACAGAGTAATTCCAGCCTTCTGGCTGTCTGCAGTGGAATATTGGTCCATTTTCTGTGTTTGTCCTCCTTAACACCCCTGTACATCTACCTGGGTGGGAGAGAGGCGGGTGTGCAGGATACAGCAGTTCCACCAGAAGCCCTGGTGTCCAAATGCACGTTGCTGTGCGTCCTCCTTTGGAATTGAAAGCAGGAAAGTGTCCCCAAAACGGGGCAGGGGCTCCCGTTTGCACACAGGGCGAGGACCACAGGGGAGTCTCATGCTGGGGGGCTGTGGTGGGGCAGGTTTGGGAACGTTTCCACTCTCTCTGATGGATTTTGGAGTCTTAAACGTCAAGCGGTAGGTGAGAGCTGGTCGTGCAAGGACGGGGGGAGCAGAAGGAGCTGCAGAGGGAGGAGGGAATCTCCTGGTGCCAGGGCTGAGCACACGGCGATCTCTGGAATGGCTCCGTGGAACTCCCGGGCGCAGCCGATCAAAACAAAAGTGGGAACAGGTAAAGCACATCCCGTCTCCGGCGCAGCCCTGGATCTGCCCTGTCTGGGAGTTGCCTCACGTGGAAGGAATTGTTTGTGTGTTTGCCCTGCGCCATGGGAACTCGGCTGGATCGGGGCAGGTCGGGAGCTGCGGATCCCAGCGGGTGACGCAGGTTTGGGAGCCGGGAACAGAGAGGGAACTCTCCCCTCCCCGTGCCGTGGGCTCCCATCCCGGGCAGTGGTGTGGTTAATTCCCGGGTGTATTTCCTCCTTCCCAGGCAGGAGCAGAGCGAGGAGCCGCAGGGACACGAGGGAGGGAAGGTTGGGAGCTGGGCACACGGATTCCCTCACCCCTTGTGTCCTGTCTCAGGCCTCAGAAGGGCCGAGCCACGGAGCACCACGGCTGCGTCGGGAAGGGCTGGAGAGGGGCTGTAGCAGATGAGCAGAGCAGGGTGGGAAGCATGGAAGGAGGAGCGAGGAACAAGGGGCTGGAGGAAGAGGAGGAAATCAGGGAGACTTTGCAGGGCCTTGACCCAAGAAAAGGAGATGCAGGCTCGGAGAAGTGGAAGGTGGCAGCAGTCGCAGTTGCACGCGTCCCAAGGGAGGGAACTGGGAATTAAAGGAAATCCCCAGAAAGGGAGATGAGGGAAACAGGAGCAGCTCCCCTGTATGAGTGCAGGGAAAGCCTGGAGATGAGCACTCCAGAGGTGGCTGAGCAGAGCAGGACTGGGAAAATGCTCTGAAAGGGGAATGCTAGGATGGGAAAAATAGGTGGAATTTCTGTGGGAGAGGGAAGGGGGAGTGTGCAGTGACAGAGGCACTGGGGGAGGAAGGAGCAGGGCAGGTCCAGAGGAGCGGGAGAGGAGGAGTTGCTGGGCTGGAAGTGGCAGAGGGAAAGGAATGGGAGCCCATATATGTCACGTGGAAGTGAGATGAGCTGGGGACTCCTTGGAGCAGGGAATTTTGTGAGTGCCCTTTGTGGATGGGGACAATGTGGCCAGAGAGACAAAGGGCTTGGGGAGAAGGTGCAGAGAAAGGAGGGGTTGGTAGACCAGAGGTGGGCAGCTTGCAGGGCTGGGAAGGGGGGTGGCTGGGGAGGAACATGTGTGTTTGGGAGAGAATCAGTGGGAACATGGCCTGAATTGGTGTCATCTGTGGGAATTCGGGGTGGATTTTCCTTGAGTTTCTCCTGGGCACCCTGGGGACTGCAGAGCAGAGATTCTGGCATGCTGGGCTGGGCTTCTGCCCTGGCCTCTGTGGCAGGGCTGGGGGGCTCTGAGGGGGTCTTGCCATACCGTGGGGATCAGGGAGACATTCCCAGAGCTGTGTCGTGGCTCTGGGAGTCGGGGTGGGCTCGGCAGCCTCCTGGTGAGTTGTGGAGTTATTCCAGGCACAAAACAGGGATGCATTTGCATTGGATCTCGCTTGGGTGTCACTAATGACAGCACTTGGGACTTTCCCCCAGCTCAGGTGGCCTGTCCCACGAGGAGCTGGCTCTGGCACCTCTGCAGGGATCACCCCCATGGGAAGCACTGGAGCACCTGGATCTTGGGGTGGAAGGGCTGAGGCAGAGCAGGGCCGCCAGGGGAGGGTGGAGATCTCCGGAGGGAGGAATATCAGGGAACACCCCCTTCTGCTTGGCAGGCTCTGTTTGAGCCCGAGGTGTGGCTGTGCCTCCATGGCGGAGCGTTCAAAGGGCTGGGAGCAGATTGCTCCTGCTAAAGCAATCGGCCGTGCTGTCGGCCCTGAACTTGCGACAGCCCATCCCTGGAATTGCTGATAGCCCATCCTGGAATTGCTGTCGGCCCCTGTCGCAGGGCTGGGCTCTGTGGGGTGCTGGGCTGTTCCCCAAACCCTGTGTAGGGGCTGGTGGGTGCTTTCCCCAAAGCCCAGTGGGTGCAGAGCAGGGCTGGAAAGCTGCAGCTCTCCAGGGAGCTCTGTCCCTGCCACGGGAAACAGCTTTCCCTGGTGTTACTGGAGTTGCTGCCAGGTGAAACCAGCACATTCCCGGCTGGTCAGAGCATCATCCCTGCATTTCCTCCCCATCCCAAGGGCAGTGAAACCTTGGGGTGGGAAGTTGAGCTCGGGTCCTGCGGAGGACGGACCGTGAGTCAGCCGGGGTGGCTGGGACTGGACCCAGCTCACTGTAACACATCCTTGTCATTAAATGTGCCTTTTTGATGTTGGGCCGCAGCTTTCCCGGCCTTCAGCCACATTTGGTCAGAACCAGAGTGTTCCCTGTGTCCACCCCGAAGGAAAAGCTTGGGGAGGCAGAGAAAGGTGGAAGGAGGAAGGCAGGGAGACACTGGGCTCTGTTCAGACCTGGGCAGAGGCAGCCAGGGGAGGGTGGGTGACAAGCAGGAACTGGTGGGATGTGATTGATGTGGGATGGGCTCATGGCTGTTTGGGGGTTTGGGGCAGGTAGGGGCCTCCTGCTCCCCTTTCCAGAACAGTTTGGTTTTCCTGTTGTCTGTGGCACTCCCTCCTGCGTCCCTGTCATCAGCCAAGGGTGGCAAGTTCCCAAGGGCACCCTCAGGCACTTGGGGCTGCCCAGTGAAAAGCCAGCTGTCCTTCACAGAACCATGGCATCCCAGGATGGTTTGGGTTGGAAGGGTGTCCAGTTTCACCCCCTTACTTCCTAGTGGACACCTTCCACTATCCCAGGTTGCTCCAAGCCCCGTCCAGCCTGGCCTTAGACACTTGCAGGGATGGGGCAGCCACAGCTTCTCTGGGCAACCTGTGCCAGGGCCTCAGCACCCTCACAGGGAAGAATTTCCTCCCAATATCCCACCTAACCCTGCCCTCTGGCAGTTCAAATCCGTTCCCCCCTGTCCTGGCACTACAGTTCTTGATGAATCCAGAGCTGCAAAAGCCATGTCCGGTTGGGGGAATGGTGTTTTCCATGGGCCTCTCCTGTCTCCTACCCTCTAGGGAAGGGAATGAGACTCCTGGATGTCTTTTCCTCTTGTGATCTCCACCCCTGTGTTAAGTCCTGGAGCTTCCGCTCAGCCTCTGCACCTCAGGGAGCCGGCGCTTGCTGGTGCTGGGATTTGAGGGGAAGCTGCAGGAGGGAATTTGTGGGGTCCCTCCACTCCTTCGGGGCTCAGGGTGGTTTCTTGGGGGGTCACAGAAGGGGTAGGGACTGGGGAGCTCGCTGGCCTCTCCCTGGGTGTTCACACATGGCTCTGTCCCTTCTCTTGCCATAGTAATTCCTGCTGTTATTTTTTTTTCCAGGTGAGCTGTGGCGTGCCAGACCTCAAGTTTTAATGGTTTTTATGTAGCTTTTTTTTTTTTTTTTAAAAAAAAAAACCACAAATGGATGAATGAAGAAGGATTTTATTGAAGGAAGGGGAGGAAAAAATGAAGCGGTTCGGAACAAACTGAGATCTTCCCCCGCACCGCCCGGGCCATGGGTGAGACAGACCTGCTCAGCACCACTGCCACCCTTGGGTGTCTGCTGGGGTTGTAAAGGCGCTCCCTGAACGCCCCCTTCCAGGTCCCCCCAGTTCACCTGCTGGGAAATGGTCGCTGCCCAGAGGATTTAATGCCATTCCTGTTCGTTCCCAACCACCGAGTGGATACCGAGCCCGTGGAAGGACCTGGGGCTTCAGGAGAAAGGAGCAAGTAGGAAAACCCACAGTCTGCCAGACCTTCCCCTCCGCCCCCCTCAAAAGAAAGGATTTACAGCTCAACCTTGCACCAGCTGTTCCTCGGCTTTAACAGACAAGAGAGAAATAAATAAAATTAAACGGCCACCGCCAGCCAGCCCCGGATCCCGGTGAAATCAGGGAGAGTGTTTCCGTGACCCCTCCAGCGAGGGGAGGAGGAGGAGGAGGCACGGCAGCCACGGCAGCCGAGAGGAAGCCGGGCAGATTGCTTGGAGACCACCCCCTCCTCCCGTGCAGCACCGGGGGCTGCGGCACCGCAGAGGAGGCAGATTAAAAAGGAGAAGTGGCTTCCCTGAGGCTCCCGGAGTGGCTTTTTCACAAGGAGTTTGCTGATCCCGTGCTCTTCCCGGGGTGCTGGCCGGGTGGGAAGCGCCGGGCGAGCCCGGGGAATTCCCTCCCCTGGGAACCTTGGCTGCCTGTTTCCTGACGGAGAGCGAGGCTCACGAGGGCTCCCGGCGTTCCCGCTCCGACGGCTGTTTTAAACTCAAATCCCTCTGCTCTGCTCTGAATTTTTGATGGTTTTAAACCTCCTCCCCTGCGCCCGCGAGCTCTTGCAGGGCAGGGCGTAGGGTGGGCTCCTCTCCTGGGCCACCAGCTCCAGAGACTTGTCCGGATTATCCGTCCAGGTCGGAGCTTGGCCTGGGAGCGGGCGCGGAGGCCGGGAAGGGGTCGGCCCTTGTCCCCCTCCCCTTCTCGTCCTGCTCTGACTCCCGCGGGGCCTGGGCTATGCTGCGGGGCGGATCCCCCACCACAGCTCCAACATGCCAGCAGCCTCTGGAAAGAGATTCAAACCCAGCAAGTACGTCCCGGTCTCCGCTGCTGCCATCTTCCTAGTGGGAGCCACCACCCTCTTCTTCGCCTTCACGTGAGTCCCGGCGGCTCGGCCAGAGCGGGGAGGGCTGGAGGGGGCGACAGGGGACGTGGGGAAATAGGGAGAGGGGTCTGGACTTCCTCCCAGAGGGAAGGAGGATGTCGTGGAGTGGCCTGGTGGCCCTTGGAGCAGCAGGACCCGTGTCAGTCAGTTTTCCCCAGCTGGGGGTCCTGGTGAGGCACCGTGTCACCACTCAGCTCCAGATCAGCGGGGGCTGGACGCTGGTTTGTGACCTGTGGGTGGAAAACACCCGGATCACTTTCCCTTTTGTGGCCAGGCAGGGTGGATTGGTTGGGCCGGGGCAGGATCCGTGTTATTTTTGGAGCTTTGTAATCGATTTGTGAACCACAAAGGAGAGTTCAGGGAGGAGAACTCTGCCCCCTGCACGGATCACTGGCTGTCGGTGTCAGCCCTGCCCTGGGCAAACAAGGGTTCAGTGTCCCTGGAGAGGGCCCGAGGGGGTGGCCAGTGGGTCACCAGGGCCGTGGGGGTCCGCCAGGGTGGGAGATGGTACTGGCTGCTGGGGAGGTGTGGGGATGTCCCTGGGCTGCTCTCTCCTGCAGGGCCTCCCTGCCCCGTGCCTTAGCGACGTGCCCTGGGGGTGGCAGGCGGGGGGGCAGGACCTGGGGGTGTTGAGGAGGGGGCCAGGCTGCTGTGCCAGCTCTGAGCCCGGGAGAGAGCAGCGGCAGCCAAGGCAGGGTGTGCCAGGCAGGAATGGTGTGCTGGGCAGGAAAGCTGGAGCGTGGCAGCCGCACCAGCTACCAAATCCCGTCCCTGGGGTGGGATCTGAGTGGTGATGTGTTTGGGGTCCTGGCTGGTGGGAAGGGGGTGCACCATCTGCTCCGGGAAGCCTCTCCTGCTCGCTGGGGTTTTCCTGCTGGGGGTCAGCTGGAGCTGCAGGAGGCTGAAGGGCTGGGTATGGTGGCTCCTGCCACTCCCTGTGATGGTGGTGGGAAGGTCACTGTGGCTTTGGCACCTGGGAGCCACCGGGCAGTGACAGGGAAACTTGACAGCTGAAGGGGAGAGTGGGTTTGGTTCGCCCTGTCCGGCTCGGGTGCAGCTGGTGGTGTCACTCAGCACGTGTGGCCGTCCCCTGCTGGGACACCAAGCGGTCACCCAGCTCCCAGGCTCCAGGTTTGGCCACTCCAGGCTGCCAGACGCCTGCGGAAGTCGCTGACTGTGCTCCCGCTCCAGAGGGATGAAGGGGGAGCGGGGGGAGCGGGCGATGCCCTCTGCACTGTGCGTGACACCCCGTGTGTGACCTGGGAGGGACAGGCTGCCTCTGCAGCCGTGCTTTGGGGGGCCCTCCAGGCAGCTGGACCCCCAAGCCCATCCCGGCCCCGGGCTGTGGCAGCGCCGGGAGCAGCCGCTTATCAGCACGGGGTGAGAGGCAGCGCCAGAGCCGGCGCCGCGGAGCAGGTTTGGCCAGGGCAGCAACAGCTGGGCAGGTCGCTGTAATTACAGGTCAGCGGTGTTGTTTAACCTACTTGAGAACAGCCCGTGAAAGCCCGGGCACGGCGCTCACACGGGGCTCAGCCGGGGGGCAGCTGCGCTGCTGTTCCCTGGGAACAGCCTGGCGCTGGAGCGGGATGGCAGGGACACGGGGCCCGGGGTTTGCCTCCTGCACGGTTCCCAGGGCCAGGGTGAGCCTTGCCCGCCTGGACCAGGACAGCTGGAGCAGCTGCCAGCTGCCCTGCTCGCTGTTGGCATCCCACCTCAGGCTCATCCTTTGGGAAGCGCGGTGGAAGCTGGGGAGGGGTGTTCTGGGAGGCCTCCCCCAGGCAGGGAGCAGCCAGGGCTCGGCACGGCTCTCCAGGCTCCGGCTGGGTTACTTCCAGCATATCCACTGGACGCCTTTTGGTCCGTCCAGGATTTGTATCTCTGGGCCAAGAACTCTCTTTAATTGATTAATTTAATGAGGAGCTGGTGCCGAGCACATGGCTGTGGAAATGAGCCGAGGCCGGCTGGGCTGGAGGGGGGGCCATGGGAGAGGGGACGTTCCTGCCTTTCTCTGGGAGGAGCGAGGGTCCCAGGCTTGCTGGGCTCTCAGAGAGGTGCTGATTTAGGATGGAAACTCCCTCGTGGGGTCCATTTGTCCATTCCTTCATCTCCCTGCTGGCCAGTCCCAGCTCCTGGTGTGGTTGGTTATCAGGCTCCCTGTCCCTTCTGGAGCCAGGACACGGACTGGTGCCATTGGGAAATGGTGCTGTGTGCACTCCCAGTGGGACCCAAACTTGTAGGAGGGTCAGGGCGTGCAGGGATTGATCGTGTTGGTGCCAGGGCCTTGGAGAGCCAGAGGGAGGAGAGGCATCCTGGGAATGGCTGTGCTCCAGGAGAGGGCAGGGGATGAGGGGCTGTGGAGGGGACGGGGAACCAGCAGGGAGGGACGGGCTTCTCTGGGCATGACTGGTGGCAAAAAGCCTGTCTTGCATCCAGGTGTGACTCAGGGTGCCCGAGGTTCCCAGAGTTCTCTCATGTGCTGCCAGGGACAAGTCCCGACAGCTCCTCTGGCGATGGGCGTGTTGCATCCTGGTCCAATCCTGAGGGGGAACCCGATGGGTGCTGCGGGACCTGTGTGGCTGTGATGGGGAGGAGCCTCCCTCCTCCTCCTCCTCATCTTCCTTTTCCTCCTCCTGCTCCTGAGGAGCTGGCGCCCGCTCTCCCCGGGGCTGTCCCTGGGGTCGAGGCAGGGCCTGCAGCCCCACGCTCTCTGTCCGGGAGAGCAAAAGGCCAGGAGCACCTCGTGCTCCCAATAAGGAGGTTCCCTCAGGGATGGGCAGCACCTTTGCTCCCTGTGGAGGACCCTGCTCCCTCCTGTGGGTGGGGTTGGTCCTGGGAGGTGGCTTTGTGGCCACTGGCTCCGTGGGGATTCCTGTCTCCCACAGCACGGGGGTGCCTGGGTGTGGGAGAGCCGGGAGGGCAGCGGGCTGCTGGGGAGGAGACCTCGGTGTTGTGCTCATGACTAGGAATGCTGCACCCCAGTTCTTCCCTCTCTGCCTGCCCCAGAGCTTTCCAAGGCAGCTGGATCTCTCCCTGTCTCTCGAGGATCCAGGCCATGTGCTTGGCTTAGCCTGGCTGTTGGCTGTTCCCTGTGCAGGATGGTTGCCCAGCCACGGGCCTTCCTGGCTCCCCTCCATCTCTTTCCAGCAAAGGTTTGGGCTGGGATTTCCCTTCCTGGAGAGAGGAGCTCCTTCCACAGGGTTCCTGGAAGGGCATTTGCTACTTTTAGGGCTCCTCTGAGCCTCCTGCCCCTCTCCCTCTGGCAGAGAGCAGAGCTGGGGAGCTCAGCTCAGGGATGTGGGGTCCTTGGCTCTGGTGTGTTCTTCTCACTCTCCACAACTCCTTGACAGGAGGTTGGAGCCAGGTGGGGGTCGGTCTCTTCTCTCAGGGAAGAAGCGATGGGACAAGATTGCTTCAGATTGCAATTGAGGTTGGATATTAGGGAAAAATTCCTCATGGAAAGGGTTGTCCAGTCCTGGAACAGGCTGTCCAGGGCAGCAGTGGAGTCACCAGCCCACTGGTGGTGTTCAAAAAACACCAGTGTGGATGTGGCACTCGGGGACATGGTTCAGTGGTGGCCTTGACAGTGCTGGGGGAACAGTTGGACTCTGTAATCTTGGAGGGCTTTTCCAACCTGAGCATTTCAGTGGTTCCGTGATTGTGTGGTTCTTCCCTCGCTCAGGTTGTGGCCTGTTGCTGTCACGTAGGTCCTGTGCCTCCAGCACTGCTCTCCCAGGGTTTTGGAGCACGGATCGGAGAGGGCTCCTCCTCTCCAGCCTGTCCCAGCTGTGGAGAATCCTCCTGGCTGGCTTCCAGAGGAGGCAGCAGGGCTGGCAGGGCCAGTGCCAGGCTTGGAGCCGCTCCCCAGCCCGGAGCAGAGCTTGGGGTGACACACTGGGAGATGCTGTCCCGATACAGAGCGGGAAGGCAGCGCCCAGCGTGCCCGGGAGGGCGGCTCCTGAGGAAGGGGCTCTGGTGGGAAGATGGTTTGCAGGAGCAGCCTGGTCCTGTGTGTGGGGCCTGGAGGTGTCCCAGAGGAAGATGAGGAGGAGGAGGAATGTGTGGGTGTCAGAGCAGGGCTTGGCCCCGCTGCGCTGCTCTCAGCGCTCTCCCAAAGCCGAGGGTCTGCCTTCCCACTCTCCTGCTGCCCTCATTGCTGCACCTGGATGGGGACAGCCTTGGCCTTGGCTTGTGAGAGCAGGTCCCACTGATGGTTCCCACCCTCCCCGGGGCACAGAGCCGTGCCTGGTGCTGGGAGTGCCCTGCCCACCTCGCCCTCTGCGCTGCCAGGTGTGTGCCAGGCAGGTGTGTGCCAGGCAGGTGTGTGCCAGGCAGGTGTGTGCCAGGCAGGTATGCCCAATCCTCCACCCCCTGCCACATCTGCCCTGCCCGGGGCAGCCCCTGCCCCTCACCTGGGGCTACCCCCCTGCCCTCCCCAGGGCCCTGGCAGCCCTGCACTGGGGCAGAGCCCCGTGCCAAGGGTTTGTTCCCAGCTAGAGCCTTGCCGGCGCTCCCAGGGCTGCAGTGACAAGGACAGGGGCTGCCTGGCCAGCAGTGGGACCCGTCCCCACGGGTGGTGGTGGAGGAGGGGACGGGCCCAGTGCCTGCCCCTTGACCCCAACCTGCAGGGGATTACGGCGCTGGCACCATATGTCACCCTGCCCGCCCAGCCCCGCGCTGCTCCGGCCACCCAAATCCATCGGCACTCAGCACGGCAGGGGGAAGAGAGGGACAGATGCTGCCCTAGATCTGCGGGATTAAATCCCAGCAGCAAAGCAGATTAGGGAATTACGCTGGCGCCTCCGAGGGGGAAGCCCGCTGTCCTGAGCGTGCTGCCTGCTGGGGCAGGAGGGAGCAGGGTGATTCCCTCCTGGAGGAGCTGGGCGCTGGTTGGGGTCCCAGTGTCCCACCAGAGCTGTCTCTGGGATGTGAGGAGCAGGAGCAGCTCTGGAGGCACCGGACCTGGTGCTGGTTTCGTGTCCTCTCACAGGTCCCCTCTGTGCCCCGTGCAGCTGGTGGGGCACAGGGAGGGCGAAGTGCAGGCATTTTCTGGTGGATCCCCCCCGTGCCAACAGCCTGGCTCTCCCTGTTCCCACCACAGCTGCTCCGTGTGTCAGTGGGATCCCAAGGGGCTGTGGGCACAAGGGGCAAGTGGGGGTTTTGCTCCCTGATGGATGATGCCTGGAGTCATTCCACCGTGCCCTCAGGGTGCTTCCTGGGCTGCAGAGGTGGCCCAGGCACAGCTCTGGTTTGAGTGTGGGGGGCACTGGGTGGAGCTGTAGCGACATTGGGGGGGTCCAGGGGGTCTCACTGCTGCTGTGCCCGCAGGTGCCCAGGGCTCAGTCTCTATGTCTCCCCCATCATCCCCGCCTACAATGCCGTCGTCTTCCTCTTCGTGCTCGCCAACTTCAGCATGGCCACCTTCATGGACCCGGGCATATTCCCACGAGGTGAGTCTGGCTCTGACCAGCCAGGGTCTCGGGTAGAGCTGCCTCCTTGCACCCTTACTCTGAGATAAAGGGCATTTCTGGGTCCCAAAAGGATGGTGGAGAGCTCTCCTCGCCCTGCCCGGTGGGATCGGGCAGTGACATGGATGCCAGCTCTGGGTTCAGCACCCTGTGTCGGGTCCCTGGGGCTTGGGTGGTGTCGAGGTTGTAGGGCAAGGCTGGGGAGAGCCCCCCAGGCTGTGTTTGGGGGTCCCTGTGCCGGGTGCCAGCAGGGCAATGCCGGGTGCCTCCGGCTCGGGCAGGCAGGGGCTGGCCGTGCCCTGACGCGTGGCCGTGACGGGGTGTCCCCACCAGCTGAGGAGGACGAGGACAAGGAGGACGATTTCCGGGCCCCGCTCTACAAGACGGTGGAGATCAAGGGCATCCAGGTGCGCATGAAGTGGTGCGCGACCTGCCGCTTCTACCGCCCGCCGCGCTGCTCCCACTGCAGCGTCTGCGACAACTGCGTGGAGGTGAGGAGCTCCCGGGGCCTCCGCCGTGCCCGGGGCAGGGCAGGGAAGGGAGCCCCGGCAGCACCCCCTCACCGAGCTCCCCCACCCCCCGGCAGGAGTTTGACCACCACTGCCCCTGGGTCAACAACTGCATCGGGCGGCGCAACTACCGCTACTTCTTCCTCTTCCTGCTGTCGCTCACCACGCACATCATGGGGGTCTTTGGCTTCGGGCTGCTCTACGTGCTGTACCAGGTGGAGGAGCTCTCTGGCGTCCGCATGGCCGTCACGTATCCTCCCCGCGGGTGGGGGGCAGGGGGGGTGGGGGTTGGTGGGTTGGTGTGGTGCCGAGTGGGGCTGCGGCTCCTCCTTAGCTGGCTGTGGCAGGATGGTGGTGATGTGTGTGGCCGGGCTGTTCTTCATTCCCGTCGCTGGCCTGACGGGGTTCCACGTGGTGCTCGTGGCCAGGGGCCGCACTACCAACGAACAGGTAGGGCCCGTGGGGCTACGGTGAGGCCACTTACGAACACATTTTGGGGCTCCCCGGAGCAGGGTGGATGTGGATGGGCTGGATTGAGGCAGGGGGAGGCCCTTGAGCTGGAGGGGCAGAGCACAGGTTGCCTGAGGGGCAGCCTGGGGTTGCGGGTGCTGCCAGAGGATGGAGCCAGGTGGGCACTTCTGGGGGGCGGGAGGCAAAATCGGGGAGACCTTTCCCCCTCCAGGGTATAGTTGAACACTTAAACAGGGACCAGGATAAGGGAGAGGATCTCTGAGTATCTCTGTCCTTGGAGATTGTCCTGAGGCTGCTGGACAAACCCTGGCGTGGCTGGCTGGGCTGAGCCCCCCACGGTCCCTGCCTGCCCTGAGGCTGTGACACTCCTTTACCCCGCAGGTAACAGGCAAGTTCCGTGGGGGTGTCAACCCCTTCACCAACGGTTGTTGTAAGAACGTCAGCCGGGTCCTCTGCAGCTCCCCGGCCCCCAGGTGAGCCCAGGCAGTGCAGGTACCCCTGACCCCCATCACACCCAGCCCTGGCACCCACAGGGAAACCACCAGGCCGTGACCTTCCTCCCACCCCGTCCCCAGGTACCTTGGGCGCCCGAAGGCCGAGCAGACGGTGCTGGTGAGACCCCCCTTCCTGCGGCCCGAGGTGTCGGATGGTCAGATCACTGTCAAGATCATGGACAACGGTATCCAGACAGAGCTGAAGAGGACGAAGGTGAGGAAGGTGGGGACCAGCGCTGCCCGCGCTGGGGCCCTCCACAGAGCCCAGGGGTGCGAGCCTGCATCCGTGAGTAGAGAACCGAGTGAGCCTGGTCACGTCCCTTGTACCCCTCCGTGTCGTCTTGTTCCATGTCCCCACGAGACGGAAACCGTGTCCCTCCCATGTGGCAGCGGCCACATGAGGCTTTGCCCTTCCCGGTCCCGTCCTTCCCCACACAGCACCCTTTGGAGGTCCCCCCTCCTTGGCACTTCCAGCCCCGAGCGCGCGGTCTGTCGGATGGCCCGGAGGGCAGCGAGAGCCCCCAGCACCACTGCCCACTGCCTGCCCGCCCGGGGGGCCTGAGCCCTCGGCCCCCCCTGACCCCCCCTGCGCTTTGTCTCTGCAGTCCAAGGGGAGCCTGGAAGTGACGGAGAGCCAGTCTGCTGACGCCGAGCCGCCACCCCCACCTAAGCCCGACCTCAGCCGCTACACGGGCCTGAGGACACACTTAACCCTGGCCACCACCGAGGGTAAGGAGGGCACCAGGGCCCCGGCAGCCGCTGGGAAGGGAGCCCAGGGCTGTGCCAGGCAGGCCAGGAGCCAGGGTCGTAGGCGGCTTTAACAGGCTGCAGGGCAGACCCGGAGCACATCGGCACCGCCGCACTTCCCGGGCTGCTGTGTGCGGCCCCTCGTGCTTGGAGAAGCCTGCGGGACGCTCACAGCCGGAAGGCCGAGCCGGCGTGGCGCTGCCCGGAGCCGCAGGGAGCTGTGCCTTGCAGCCACGGCGCTGCCAGGACAGAGGAGGCGAAGCGGTGGCGGGCCCGGCTTGGCAGCACAGCACGTCTCGGCTGGCTCCTGCGTGGGCTCGGCCAGAGGTGGGATGTGACGGGCAGAGCCTGTGGCAGCTGCTTCCCACAGCGGCTGGAGACCCCACAGCTCTCCCAGCCCCACTGCCCACCGAGGGCTGCAGTGTGTGTGTCCCTGGGGGGAGCACCCTGGCACCCCCGTGCAGTGCACCCTCCCGGGTGTCACCCAGCCGGGGCTGCTGCAGGGGCGCGGAAGTGCCAGCCCCACACACATGGCTGTGGGGACACCCCTTCATCCCGCTCCGTCTCTCCTGCCCCGCTGCGCCTCCCTTCCAGCCTGTCCCTCCCTCCCCAGTCTGTCCACCCCAGGCTCGGAGCCGGTTCTTGGGCAGGGAGGGCAGGGCTGGGCGTGTTCCTTCCTCACAGCCCCGGGGAGCCGCTGCCCCCCTGAGTGTGCCCCTCTCTCCCGGTGCAGACAGCAGCCTGCTAGGCAAGGACAGCCCCCCGACTCCCACCATGTACAAGTACCGGCCTGGCTACAGCAGCAGCAGCAGCTCAGCGGCCCTGCCCCACTCCACCAGCGCCAAGGTAAGGCTGGGCCCAGTGTGGAGGACCAGCCCCGAGGGGATGGTGTTCCTGGTGTGGGGAGGGTGTGCGATGGGTGTCCAGAGCTCTGCAAGGACCCTCTTATCATTCTGTGGGTGACTGCTGTCCCTCTGCCCCTCAGCTGAGCCGAGTGAACAGCCTGAAGGAGCCCAACTCCATCTGCGAGAGCGGCCACAAGCCCAGCTACCGCTCGGAGCCGAGCCTGGAGCCCGAGAGCTTCCGCTCGCCCACCTTCGGCAAGAGCTTCCACTTCGACCCCCTGTCCAGTGGCTCCCGCTCCTCCAGCCTCAAGTCAGCGCAGGGCACGGGCTTTGAGACGGGCCACCTCCAGTCCATCCGCTCCGAGGGCACCACCTCCACCTCCTACAAGAGCCTGGTGAACCAGACGCGCAACGGCAGCCTCTCGTACGACAGCCTGCTCACGCCCTCCGACAGCCCTGACTTCGAGTCGGTGCAGGCGGGCCCGGAGCCCGACCCGCCCGTGGGCTACACCTCGCCCTTCCTGTCGGCCCGCATCGCCCAGCAGCGAGAGACCGACCTGCACGGCCGCTTCGCCGGCGCCGCCTCCCCCAAGCACGCGGCGCCCCGCGAGCCCTCGCCTGTGCGCTATGACAATCTCTCCCGCCACATCGTGGCCTCCATCCAGGAGCGGGAGAAGCTGCTGCAGCAGCCGCCGGCCCCGGGCCGGGAGGAGGACGCGGGGCTGGCGGACTCGGGCATCCAGTCGACGCCGGCCTCCAGCAACGCCCCCCGCACCAGCTCCTCCTCGGACGATTCGAAGCGCTCACCGCTGGGCAAGAACCCGCTCACCCGCCCGGCCCTGCCCCGCTTTGGGAAGCCCGAGCCCCCCCCGGCGCTGCGGGTGCGCTCACTGGGCTCCCCCGACCAGCCCGCTGCCCCCCACCTGGGCAAATCCGTGTCTTACAGCAGCCAAAAAACAGCCTCGCAGGCTGGCGGCCCCGAGACAGAGGAGGTGGCCTTGCAGCCCTTACTGGCACCAAAGTGAGTATGGCACAGGCACAGTGGGGCCTATGGGGTGGGACCCTCACCCTGCAGGGAGGTGGCTGCTCAGTGCCCCCTCGCCCAGTGCCCCTCCAACCCCCTGGGGCAGCAAAATGCAGAGAGATGCTGCAGGTTGCCTGAGGAAAGGCAAAGGAAATCCTCCTCCCAGAACTAGAGCTGGTGCCCCCCACAGCTCCTTGGTCACCCCCCCGGGAGCTGAAGTGGGCTATGAGTGCTGGGGGTCCCTGAGGAGGGCAAGAGAAGTCCTTCTCCTCCTCCTGGAACGGAGTTGGTGCCCCCCACACCTCCACAGGCCCCTCGGGAGCTGGAGTGTGCTGGGGGTCCCTGGGGAGGGCAGGGCTGTGGCTGAGGTGAGCCGTCCCCACTCCTGACCCCGTGTCCGTCCTTCCTTCCCCGCAGGGACGAGGTGCAGATGAGAACAGCCTACAGCAAGTCCAACGGGCAGCCCAAGAGCCTGGGCTCGGCCCCGCCGGGCCCGGTGCCCCTCAGCAGCCCCACCCGCGGCGGCGTCAAGAAGGTGTCGGGCGTGGGGGGCACCACCTACGAGATCTCGGTATGAGGGGCAGAGCCGCTCGCCCCCTCCCCTCCTCCCTCCCCGGCGGCCCCCAGGGACGCGCTGCCGGACGCTTGTGGACTCCCGGGGGAGCCGGGCAGGGGCACGGCCCAGCGGCCCCCCCTGCCCTTCCCTTCTCCACCCCCTGGGCCGCAGGGGCTGGCACACACCCTCGGGGGGGGGGGCTGTGGGGGAAAGGGGAGGGGGGGCTGCAGCCCCGGCACCGCCTCGGCTGCGCCAGCCACTTGTGGGCCTTGTGCAATCACCCGCTCGCCTGGCGTGGTAGGAACGGATTGTTTTTAAACCAGAATACTTTTTTTTATTATTATTGTTACGGATTCTATTTTTTTTCTCTTTCCGAGTTACCAGGTGTGTGTATATATAAATATCTATATATATAAATATAAATATTAAAAAAAAAAAAAAAAAAGAAGAAGAAGAAGAAATTATATATCTTACCCAGAGAGAGAGAAAGAAACTACCCCGTTCCCTGCCCGGGGGTCTGCGCCCCCCCACCTTGTCCCTGTCCCCAAAGGAGGGATGTGGGCCCTCCAGTGCAGGTCCTAGGCGTCGCTGTCCCACCCGCAGCAGGGCCACAGGGCTCTGGGGTGCCAGGTGCCCCTCTGGGTGCCCTATCCCAAGGCCTCAGATGCTCTCTCCCCTTGGTCCGTCGTGTGTGCAGCCTCCAGCCCCCTGGGGGCCCACAGACAAGGTAGGATGGGGGCAGCCCCCTCCCCACACCCCCAGCCCCTCATGGACTCCAGCCTCCCCCACCCACGGTTTTTGCTCTTTCTCCCTTTCCCTGAGGGCTGTGGTCAGGGCGGGGGGGGCGGTGTGCGGGTGTTGGTTTTGTTGCCTTTTTTTGTTAATGATTCCGATGGGGTTTCTCGCTGTCACAGGGGTGTTTTTATTTCCGTTTGCTCGGGGAAGAGGCAGGTCCGTGGGGCACATCCCCGGAAAGCAATATTTTTCTCATCACATGCCAAAAAAAAAACCACCGCAGCCAAGGAGCCCCGTGCTCCCCATCCCCTGCCCTACCTGGGCAAAGCCGTGGCCCCGCAGGCACTACCGGACTCTTTTCTCTACGGCAACAGCTCCCGTGGCCCCGCAGAGCCATGCCAGGGTTTTTTATTATTATCAGCCATTTTAAAAACGAGGAATAAAAGGATATTTAATGAGCCACCCCGGGGCCGTGCGTGTGCTTTGTTTGGCGTCCAGGGATGGAGGAGCTCCTGTTCCTTGGGGTCTCAGCCTTCCCCATCCTGAGGGGGGGAGAGGGAAGGAGGCCTGGGGATAGCCAAGCCCAGCTGCTCCTCGGACTGCTTTTGGGCAAACTGCTCCCACAGAAGGTAAGGATTTTCCAGGCATGGGGAAAGCTGCTTCAGGGAAGGTGTGGCAGGTGCTGGTGAGGCTCGAGATCCGGAGGAGGGCTGTGGTGTCTCTGTGACTGCTGCTGGAGATCCCGGTGCCCGCGGCAGCTGCCACCTCTGCGCAGGGACACGGTGCCTCTCCAGGGGTCCCCCCTGTCCTCAGCAGGCCTGGGAGGTGAGGGCCAGAGCAGGACAGGGCCAAAGCCAAGGTAGGAGCCAGGCTGAGAGCCGGGGCAGGAGCTCAGGATGGTGCTGATGGCGCACACTCCAGGGAGCCCTCACTCAGGGCTGCTCCCCACGCCGTGACGGCCAAGGGTCGCAGCAGCTGTGGCCCCCAGCCCCTCCCCAGAGCAGAGACTTTAGTTCAGAGGTAACTAAAAAACAGGCCCCGACGCTCCAGGGTCTTCTGGTACAAAAGCCCGAGGTCAGCACCCGCAGAGTCTGTGCCTCTGCTCCCAGGGGGCTGTGGGGGTGTCCTCTCTGCTGGGGGGGGGGGGTGGACAGGCCAGCCCAGTGCCCCTGCCCAGGGTTAGCCAGGGCCATCGGCCAGGGGGTCCCTGAGGCGGTGCTGGGGTGGTCTCACCGTAAGCTGCTGCTGGCCTGGGAGCTGCCCATGCCTGGGTGCTCCGGGCTGTGCCGGTTCTGTGGAGGAAGGACAGACAGAGCCCCTGAGAGCTGCTGGGCAGTAGCCTCCCGGGGACACATGGGCTGGGAACTGGACCCTGGCTCTCCCTACCCACCTTCTTTTTCTTCTTCTCTTTCTTCTTCCTCTTCCGCTCCGGATCCTCCTCTTTTTTCTTCTTTTTCTTCTTGTGGTCGGAGTCTGAGGGGGTTTCTGGGGAAGCAGAAGTGCCGGATGAGCCGAGGCTCCAGTAGCACTGGAGGGGAGTGGGGGTGGCTGTGACAGCCCCTTACCTGGGGGGACGGGGTCCTGCGTGCGGCTCTGCTTGTGCTTGTGCTTGTTCTTCTTCTTAGGGGGCTGGATGTGCATCAGCCGGCACTGCTCGGGCAGCTGCAGACAGAGGGGGCCGGTCAGGCCGGGCTGGGCCCCTCCCACCCCCCTCCCACCCCCCTCCCACCTGCCGGCCCCGGGCTCACCGGGCCGGCGTGCAGGCGGAACCCGGTCAGCATGGCCCCCGTGAGGGGCGTGAAGGAGCTGCCGCAGATAGGCGGCTTCTCGATGAGCGAGCGCAGGCTGCTGCTGTCGTGGGAGCCGGGCAGGTCGATCATGCCGGGCAGGTCGGGGAGGAAGTTGCTGAGCTTCTCCTTCACCTTCTTCCCACAGAACTTGTTGTAGGCGTGCTCCAGGTTGTAGTGCGTGATGAGGTTGGTGCTGCCCGTCAGCTCCGTGGTGCCTGTGCGGCCGCGGGAGGGGATGGCGAGGGGGGGAATCGCCCTGCCGGGGCATCGGGACCCCTCGGCCTTGATCCCCACCCCTACCAAAGCCCTGGGGTCCCCCTGCCCTGCCCTGCCCCGGGACCTTCAGCCCCTTCGCCCACCCGTGCCCAGGATCCCCGTGTCCTGCTCCGGCCCAGCCCCGGGGACCCCCCGCCGGCCACTTCCCCCGGGGCCGCGCGCCGCTTGGCCCCGCCCCCCGCGCGCTCATTGACCGGTCGAGCCGTCAGTTCACCCCACGGCCGCGCTGATTGGTCGAGCGCGGCGCTCGCCCCGCCCCTGCGGCCCGCCCGCACCTGGCAGCTCCCGCAGCAGGTAGAAGGGGCCAGCGGCGGCCTTGCGGGCCGCGTCCTCGCCCGGCGGCGGCGCGGCGGCGGCGGCGGGCGGCGGCGCGGCCCCGGCGCCCGGCGGCTTGGCAGGCCCGAAGCCGAGCGCGGCGGCGGCGGCGGGCGGCGGCTCGGCCGCGCCGAACAGCGCCGAGAAGTTCTCCATGTTCCCGGCGTGCCTCGCGCGGGGCCGCCCCGCCCGCCATTGGCCGAGCGCCGGCCCCGCCCCTGCGGCCGTTGCTAAGGGAGACTCATTCCGGCCTTCTGATTGGCGGCCTCTGTCTCTCTGTGTCCTCCCTCATTGGCCCGCGGCGCAGGGGAGCGCCCGGCTTGCCGCTCACCATTGGCTGACTCTGCGAGGCCCCGCCCCCCGCGGGGCAGTGGGCGGGGCGCAGGGAAGATGGCGGTGGTGGCACCGTTGCTGGCGCTGCTGTGGGCGCTGCCGGGGCTGTGCCGCTGGCTCGCACGGCCCTACTACCCGCTATCCGCGCTGCTCGCCGCCGCCTTCCTCATCGTGCGCAAGGTCCCGCCGCTCTGCCGCGGGCTGCCCTCGCAGCGGGAGGATGGCAACCCCTGCGACTTTGACTGGGTGAGGCGGCGCGGCCTGTCCCGCACCCCCGGCCTGTCCCGCACTCCCCACCTGTCCCGCACCCCTTGGCTCCCCTCCTGCCTGCGCAGCCCCTCGGCCCGACTGAGGGAGGGGGTGCCCCGTAGCCCCTGTTGTTGCTCTGCCGGTGCCCTCCCATGACCCAGGGGGCCGCCGGGCATTGGCCGAGCCCGTCGCCGCGGGGCAGCCCCTTCTCGCTGCTTCCTCCCCGAGACGCGGGCTCTAGCAGGGCCTGGCACGGGCGCAGGCTCACGCTGTCCCCTCTCTGTGCTAGCGGGAGGTGGAGATCCTCATGTTCCTCAGCGCCATCGTCATGATGAAGAACCGGCGCTCCAGTGAGTCGGGGGGGGCACAGGGGGCTGCTTACGGGGCTTCCTCTAAGGAGCAGAGTGGGATGGAATCTGGAGGACCAGATCCAGCCCTCCCTCAGGATCCCCCCCAGCCTTCTTGGGGCGGGATCTGGGCCCCGTCCCTTCATCCCTCCATGCCGTTTGCAGTCACCGTGGAGCAGCACATCGGGAACATCTTCATGTTCAGCAAAGTGGCCAACGCCATCCTGTTCTTCCGCCTCGACATCCGCATGGGGCTGCTCTACCTCACGCTCTGCATAGGTGAGCCCTGCTGGGGCCCTGGGGCAGCCCTGGAGCCACCAGCCCAGCCTGTGCCCTATCTGTGCCCCTGGGAGAGCCCCCTTCTGCCCCCGGGTGACCCTCACGGCTGGATGGGGCTGTGGGTGTGCAGAGTATCCTTGGGGGGACATCTCCCTGCCCCAGGCTCGCTGCGTCCTGCCTCTGGGGCAGAGGAGCCCTGGCCCAGCCTCAGCCTGGCTCTGTGGGCTCAGGGTGCTGTCCCTGCAGTGTTTCTGATGACTTGCAAGCCCCCTCTGTACATGGGCCCCGAATACATCAAGTACTTCAGCGACAAGACCATCGATGTGAGTATCGCCCCATCCCTGGGGGTCTCAGGGGGCTCTGCCCTCCTCCCCCCCACCCTGAGCCCCTGCCCCTGTGGCAGGAGGAGCTGGAGAGGGACAAGCGGGTGACGTGGATCGTGGAGTTCTTCGCCAACTGGTCCAGTGAGTGCCAGTCCTTCGCCCCCATCTTCGCCGACCTCTCTCTCAAGTGAGTGGTGCCCGCCGGGATCTCGGGGGGTCACGGGGGCTGTGGTCCCCCGTGTCCCTCCCAGCTCTGTGTCCCTTCCTGCCCAGGTACAATTGCCAGGGGCTGCAGTTTGGGAAGGTGGACGTGGGCCGGTACACGGACGTCAGCACCAGGTGTGGAGGACACGGCCTGGGTGGCAGGGCCCACCCCAGGACGGACCCTGTGACCCCCTGGCCCCCTTGGGCCACCCGTGGCTCACTGTGGGCCTGTCCTACTGCAGGTACAAGGTCAGCACCTCGCCCCTCACCAAGCAGCTGCCCACCCTCATCCTGTTCCAGGGGGGCACGGAGATCATGCGGCGGCCGCAGATCGACAAGAAGGGCCGGGCCGTGTCCTGGACCTTCTCTGAGGTGGGTGGGACCTTCCTGGCCTGTGCCTGGGAAGGGAAGGGGGCTGTGGGGGTCCCTGAGGGTGCTGATGCTGCCTCTGGGCCACAGGAGAACGTGATCCGGGAGTTCAACCTCAACGAGCTCTACCAGAAGGCCAAGAAGCAGTCGAAGCCGCGGGAGGAGGGGCCCGAGGAGGCCCCGCCCGCGCCCGCAGCCGCCGGGCACCCCGAGGGGGAGACCAAGAAGGACAAGTAGAAACTGCCCTGCGCTGTCGCCCATCACCACGCCGCCATCACCCTGGTGGCACCGGCCTCGCCCGGCCCTGCCCGGCGCCGCTCTCTGTGGGGGCCGGTCCCGGCCGAGCCCCGGGAGAGTGGCAGGGCCCCCCGGCCCGGTGCAGGCAGGGCGGTAGGAGGGGCCCCGCCTCGGTTGTAACGCTCGCTCTCTCTCATCGCTGACAATAAACGGTCCATGCGGTGCCCGTGTCCGGTGTCTCGTATCCCAGTATCCCTCGTCCCGGTGTCCCGTGTCCCGGTCCGTGCAGGGGGTGGGGCTTGCCGACGAAGGCGGGGCCGATGCGGACGCTTCGCGCTCTGATTGGCTGGTGCGGGCGCGGGCGGAGGCAGAGGCTCTTCCGGTCACGCCCCCTCCCGGCGACGCGCGCTCCCGGCACGTGGGCAGCGGCAGGTAGGGCCTGTTCCCCCCCCCCTTTCCCTTCTCCCTTCCCTTCCCACCCACACGCCGTGGTGGCATCCCTGGGGACCCCCTTCCCGCCCCCCTCAGCAGCATCCCAGCAGGAACACCCCTTTTTCCCCCTATGGCGCATCGCCGGGAACCGACCCTTCCTGACCCCATCCCGAAGCAGGGTCCGCGTGGGCGAGGGACACCGGCGTCCCTAGAGTCCCTTTCCCCCCCAGCGGGATCCCCGGGACCCCGCTCCCCGCGGTGGGACCTCGGCGTAGCCCCCGCCACTCCGGCTCTCGCAGGATGGCTCCCCGCGGCAGGAAGCGCGGGGCCCGGCAGCCCGCGGCGTCCGAGGCACCGGAACCGGCGGAAGCCCCGCAGAAGCGGGCGCGGGCCGAGGTCCAGGACGAGGGCAGCCCGCGGGGCACCGGCCCCCGCGTCGTCATCGAGCACTGGTGAGCGGCCCCAGTGCCGGGCGGGGGGTGGGGGGAGGCCCTCGGGGTGCCCCCCGGGGCGCTGACCCCCGTTGTCCCCACAGCAAGAGCTGACGGGTGTACGGCCGCAACGCGGCGGCGGTGAGCGAGGCCCTGCGCGGGGCCATCGCCCACCTCGCCGTGGACATCAACCCCCGGCCGCCGCGCAGGAACAGCTTCGAGGTGTCCCTGGTGAAGGAGGACGGCAGCAGTAAGTGCTGGCCCGGGGCGGGGACGGCGGGGGCTCCCCAGCCCCCCTGACCCGGCCCCCCTTCCCTCCCCAGCCGTGGAGCTGTGGAGCGGCATCGCCAAGGGGCCCCCCCGCAAACTGAAGTTCCCCCAGCCGGAGACTGTGGTGGAAGCCCTGAAGAGCAGCTTGGCATAGGGGCGTTGTCCAGGTGAGTGGGGAGAGCGGGGATGGGATGGGACGGGATGGGATGGGGACCAACCCCCCTCTCCCCACAGCCCAGCCAGGACCGGCACCTGCGGCACGAGCATCCATGAAGAGGCGAGACCAACTGGGGGGCACTGCCAGCCCCAGTCCCGTCCCCGATGCTGCAGCTCTGCCACGGCCGGACCCCTGGCTTCCCCCATGCCCCCTTGTTCCCTCCAACCTCCAATAAAGCTCCCCAGAGCACAGCTCCAGCCTTTTATTCCAACGATGCAGAGGCCAGGGGGTGCAGCCCTGAGCAGCAGGCAGCGGCGGGGGGCAGAGCCAGCCCTAGGTGAGGACATCCACCTCCTCATCTGACTCAGAGGAGGGGCAGGGCCAGAGGCAGACTGTGCCTGCGGGCAGGAACGGCTCCACTGTGCCCACATCCACCTCCTCCTCCTTCTCAGGGTCGCCTCCAGGGAACGCCTGCCCACAGCCCTGCTGGGGTGCAGGGAGCTCCCCACCCTGCTGCCTCCAGGCTGCACAGGAGCTCTGCCGGGGTGGGGACTGCCCGCTTCCCAGTTCACCTACATCCAGGGGGGGCTGTGCTTCCATCACCCCCACATGGCCCACTGGCACCGTGGGAGAGGCGGGCGGGGGCTGCGTGTCCTGCACCACCTCCCAGCACCCCCTGCTCTCCACCTTCCGCAGCCTCACCCGCCTGATGGGGCTGAGGTGTGTGGGCCCCAGAGAGCATGGCTGCCCCTGGGGGGACACCCCAGCGCTCCCAGGGGGAATGCTGGCACCGCTGGGCGCAGCCCTGTGGAGCAGCGTGGTGGGGGAGCCCTGCTGTGGGGAGCACAGGCAGGAGCGGTTGAGCTGCCGCTGGGGTCCCAGCCTCACCAGGCGTCCCCCCTGGAGCTGCAGCGCCTCCAGCTCGGTGATGCGGAGGCGCCGGGCGGCCGCCAGCACCTCCTGCACCTCCTCCTGCGCCACCTCCAGCTCGGCCGTGTAGAAGAAGCGCACGAGCTTGCGCAGCACCCCGATCTTCAGCCCCGCCAGCTCCAGCACCACCCTGCAGCCCCGAGGGGGCAGCTCCGGGCCCAGCTGCTCCATGAAGAAAGGGCTACAGACGGAGAGGACGCTGCAGTGGGCCACCACCGCCTCGCCTGCAAAGCAACGGCGGCTGTTACTGCCCTGCAGCCCCTCCTCCTCGCCCCGATCCCTCCGGGGGGGATAGGGGTCGCAGGGACCCCCACGGGCGGTGTCGCCCACTCGCCGCTCACCTTCAGCCTGCAGCACCACGTCGCAGAACACGTCCGCCCGCTGCTGCTGCTGGTGGAGGAGCTGGAAAGCCGCTCGCAGCAGGCGGGTGCTGCGGTACCGCAGCGGCGGGGGCGCTGGCACAGAGCCCATGGCTGGCCTGCGGGGACACACAGTGCGGCACCGGCAACTCGGGCGCTCGGGCACCTGCTGTGCTCTGCGGGCCGTCCCGGACGGTCCGGGGCTGGAATTGCGGCTGCAGCAAAGCTCCGTGTCCCCGTGACCCTTCCCCGGACCTAACCGGGTCCCCGCAGCACCGGGCCGGCGCTGCTACCAGGGCGGCGACACTGCGGCCGCTTTGGAGCCTCCACGGCCCCAGAACCCCCCACCCCCGCCCCGAGCCCGCCGCGTACCTGCCGAAGGAGGGAGGGTGGGCGGGCGCGGGACAGCTCCGGAGGCCCCGGGGCGTGTGCGTGGGGGCGATCCCGAGCCCGGCAGTGGCCGGGGAAGTGGCCCGATGCCGCCCTCGCGCCCTCCGCCTCGCGTGGCGCCACCGCCTCGCCCCGCCCCGTCGCACCCGACAGCCAATCGGCGCCGGCCGAGCGCGCCACCCGGCCAATGGCGGGGCGGCGGGGGGGGCGTGGCCATGGCGGCTCTGAGGGAGAGGCGGAGGGAGCGGCTCCGGGAGCAGCCCCGCGGGCACCGGGCCGGGTCCTCGGCGCGGCGGGAGCGGCCCTGGGGGCACCAGGAGCGACGAGCGGGGCACGCGGCCCACGGCGAGCATGTGCTGGGAGCCGCCCGTCGAGAGAACGGCGCTGCCCCAGGAGCGTTCCGCCGCCTCATAAAGCGCCCATTGTGCTGCCCTGCGTCAGTGTGGCCGCGCCCGGACAGCGGCGGTACCAACCCCGGCCCCATCGCCGGGAGACAGCCGCTGTTCCTGCGGAACGCTCGGAGTGGGTGGAAGTTCCAGAAGGATGGGAGCCCAAGGGTTGCCGTGGATTTTATATCCGTGCAAAGCTCTCCGACGTGGTCTTGCAGAGGGGGGGTTTTCGTCTGGTTGCACGTGTGTTTTCCTCCCCCGTTTTTTGCAAAATGGGCACAAACCGAGGAAGAACGTGGCTGGTGCCAGGCCCGGGCCAGTGGCTGCTGAGGTCAGTGGCAGTCTCTGTCCCTGTCCCCGGGTGGCTTGGAGCCCGGCCTAAAAATACCGAGGGATGCAGCAAAACAAGTAATTTCGTATCAAAGTGCTATCATGTGCTCACAGAAATAGAAGGAAAATAGAGACGTTTCCTCCCCCACCCCTTGCAATCCTTTGGAATTACAGTGATCGGAGCTGTCGCTTGGAAAGCCTGACTTCACCAGGCACTTGGGAGCTCTTGGATCCAGATGCCATGGAGGGCCCTGCCTGCAGGCTTGAGCCCCTTGAGGGTCGGGAATCTCCAGCAGGGTTTATCTCCTGGTGGGATTCACTGCAGAAGGGAAGGCAAGGCCTAAGACTACACTGGCTATCCAGGCTCCCTCTGGTTGGTAGGAAAGGACAAGTCCCCTCTTCCCGGTGTCTCCCAAGCCCTCAAATCAGCAGATTCTGAGCCAGTTTCTGTAAGAGAAAGGAAGTTCTTGTCTCAGGTCTCACAGCAGGGATCATGTTCAGCAATGTCCCCTCTGCCTGTGTCACTACTCCGCAGGTCAGGAGCTGCCTCCGAGTCCCTGCTCCCCGGAGGGACCTCGCAGAAGGGAAGGATGGTGGCAGGGTCTGAGCCTGGGAAAGGAGCTGGAGGTGGGGAAAGGAAGGAGAGACTGTAAGTGGCGATGGACCCTTGTGGGGCTGGGAGGGAAGGAGGTTTCTGTGCACTCTTCGTTGAGCAAAAGGTGCAACAGGAATTTGGACAGCCCGAGAGCACGATGGGATGCTGCCAGAGGCTGACAGTGGGATGATCCGTGGGCATGGGAGGGCCCAGGCACAGCCGGAGGCTGGTGGAGGGACCACACCAAGCACATGGAGCTGGGGACACTGCACTGGGAAGGTGTCAGGGTGGGCTCTGGGCTTGCTTTATTCTCTGACGTCCTCCAGTTAGGGCTGGAAAGCTCCCTCAGGCCCTGCTTTCCTCCTCCCCTCATCTGTCTGACGGATGAGTCGTTCCACCCCCCCTGGTGCCGCACTTCCCCTCCTATGGGGAGGGACAGCAACCTGTGGGGATTCCCATAGGAAAGGGGCTGCGGAAGGGCCTTGTTATCCTGACCTGGAACAATGCAGGCCATCCCTCGGACCCGGAGACGGCGGCGTCCCCTTCCTCCTGCCCCCGGCCGCCGAGGAGCGCAGGGCTGCCTTGTAAACAAGTTGTCTTGCTCTGTTCCGGTGGCAGCTGCACTTCTGGGCGTCTCATCTGGGAAAGGCATCAGCTGGAGGATGAAAGGGGGTGTGCAAGATGTTATTACATGCAATTACTGGAAAAGAGGGCAGATTTTCCCATGCTGGTAACACATCTCCTCTCCTCTTCCCAGGACGCGGAGGGACAGACTCCTCTGCCGCCGGAGTTGTGTTCAAACAAGAGTGTGATCTGCTGCAGGGTGAGCTGGAGCTGGAGGATCAGGGTCCAGCCTGCCTTCCAAAATAAGCACACGCTGATGGGTGTTCCAGCTGCTGGGGCAGGGCTGGGGCTGACGGTGCATGGATAGACCCTGTCCAGCTCCATCCCGCAGCCCTGGGGACGGGAGGCAGCGGCCCAGCGTCAGAGGCATGTTTGCAAGAGCACGTTTAGTCTTTGAAGAAACTGAAGACTTTAAAGGCTGTTAAATTTCAGGGCTGATCAAAACAGCAACTGTCTTTGCCTGGAGCAGCTGGAGCCCTGCACCCTGCCTGCCTCCCCCATGCTCTTACACTGGGGCCCTGCTCTGGGCCACCCACCTTCCTTGGGATGTGTCAGGTGGGCAAGGACTCTCCTTCCCAGAAGGAATTGTGAGAGCACCTCTTTTCCCTCTTTGTCTCCGAGACTCAGGGGATGAACCTGCCTTCCCCCTTATGCAGGCCAAGAGGAGGGGAGGGCCGTAGAGGGTTACTTGTGATCTGGGAGCAGTTCTCACTCGAGGCACAGGGCCGAGAAGGAACCCAACTTGCTCATTTTGGGTGACAACGAGGATGAAGGGGCACAGGAAAGTCTCAGTCCCCTGCTGTGGGATGGAGAGACCCTCTTCTCCCTAGGAGGGGTGGATGCCAGCTCTCCCTGCCCTCTGCAGCTGGCAGGTTGGATGGTTTATTTTACAAATCAAACACCAAGGAGGGTTGTCCCACCCCCTGATAATCTCCCTAGAGATTAGCATGCACTGAATCCCCATTTCTCCTCCTTACACCTTTCTGTGCTGTCTTTAGCAACCTCCACCCAGCTGGGGATCACCTCCCTGTCACGTCCATCCACAGGCTGTTATCACATCCACCCCACCTTCCTGTGCATATTTACCCCAAGGATCACCTGTCCCACCCAAAACCTTCCTCAGCTCTTTTCCTCTGTCATTATCTCACTTTGGCAATCAGAAGCAGGCAGGTTTCTCATGTCCCCAAGTGCCTGGCCAGGGTTGAGGCAGAAAACTGTCAGCTTTGGGGAACCTGGATTTCTCCCAAGTGAGCAGCTTGGAAATTGGGATGGGGCTACTCTGGTGTCACTTCCTTGCCCTCCAGCCAAGGGGAAACCCTCCCTGCTTGCAGCAGCCTCCTGCTCAGCCTCCATCCCCTATCCATGGAATGGCAGTGGCAGGCCAGGCAGGATGGCTTTTCTTGATTGTTCCAGAGTTACATTTCTCCAGCCAGATTACTTGCAATCATTAAACCTCGTGTTTAAATCTCCCACCCCGGGTCTCTGTACCTCCAGGTCCCCTCCTGCTCTTTCTCAGGGTTGGCAGTACTGGTTTGGAGCCACGGGAGCTGGGCAGAGCAGGATTGCCTCGGCTGGGCTGGGCTGCCTTTCTGTCCCCGTGTACCAAGGGCCCCTGGGCTTCACCCACTGCATGGAGCCCCTGGCTGGGTTAATCTGTGCTTCCACAGAGCTCGTGTCAGTCCACGGGACACGCTGGGGGGGGGTACGGGGACAGAATCCACCCGGGATGAGCTCCTGGCCTCGTGGTGCTCCCAAGGGTGAGCTGTGGCAGGGGTCCTGCCAGCACCCGCTCCCCGGAGCCAGAGGGGCCAGGATCACCCCCAGGGAGGTTCTGCAGCCCAAATGCCCATGAAATCTTGCTTATGGAAAAAAGTTCCACCCTAGACGGGGTCACACGTCTCCCGCCGCGGGACGGGCCAGAGGAGGCTCTGCTCCGGGGGTCTGCCGGGCTGCTCGCAGAAAGCCCCTCGTCCCACCACTCCCGGGGCAGACCCGCACCCCGGGGAGCAGCTGCTCCGCTCCTGGGGCGGGATCCCCCCGAGCGGAGCCCACCTGTGGGCGGACCGTGGTTTGCGGGGCACGCACGGCCGGGACAGACCCCGCCGGGACGGACTCGCCCCGTCCCCGCCCGCCCGTGTCGCGGGGCGCTGACGCCGGGGGCGGCCCCGCGCCCGCCCCGCCCCGCCCGCCGGACCAACTTCCATTTTAGGTACGGGAGAGGCGCGGGCGCACGGTGGGACCCGACCGACGCCGCGTTCCGCTTACACCGATCGCCCGGCGGCTCCCGACCCGCGCCGCCGCCGCCGCACCGGGGCGGCCCCCGCTCGCCTCTCGCCTCGCCGCCGCGGCGGGACCCGCGGAGCGGAGCGGGCCGGGCCGGGCGGCCGCGCCGCCGCCGCCGCGGGGCGGCACCGCCCCCCCCTCGCCCGCCCGGCCGCTGAGGAGCCCGGTCACGGTGAGTCCCGCTCGCGGCGTCCCCGCCGCCGCCGGACCGGGGAGGGCGGGAGGGAGCGGGAGCGGGAGCGGGACCGGGGCGGGCCGGCGCCTGCCGGGCGCCACACGCCCCCGCGGCGGGGCGGGGGGGGGATGAGCCGGTCCTCGCCCGGCGGGGACGGAACCGGGGCTCGGCCGCGCGGTGCGGTCGGTGCCGGGTCCCGGCAGCCCCGTGCCGGCTGGGAGCCGGTGCCAGGCGCGGCCGCGCCCCGCGGGACCGGCGTGGCGGCGGGGCCGGGCCCTGGCGGGGGCGCTGGCGGCGCCCGGAGCCCGCGGGGAGCGACACAAAGGCGGCTGGGCCGGGCGGCCGCCCCGCTCCCCGCCCGGGGCCGCCGCCGCTCGCCCTGCCCGGAACAAAGGCGGCCCGTGTGCCAGCTTCCCGCGGCCGGCACCGCCGGGCCCCCCTCCCTTCGGGCGGCGGCCGCGGCCCGGCCCCTCCGCGGGGACTCGCCCGGCTCTCCGGGGCAGCCCCGTGCCCGCCGCCCGGTTGGCCCCTGCCCGCCGGAGCGCCGGCCGATCGCCCGGTGTGTCGCTCGCCGCGCCTTTGTTCTGGCGGGGAAGGGGCCGGTGTGCCCGGGGGGGGTCAAGTGTGTGCGGGTGGGGCTGCGGCTCCTCCTCGTGGAATCGCTCTGAGCTCAAAAACAGCCCGGCAGACCCGTCCGCCGCGGCTCGCAAGCGACACCGAAACGCTTCCAGGGGAGGCGGGACGGTGCCTTGGCCGGCCCCGGGGGTCTGCTCAGCCGCCGGCTCGTTCTGAGTCCCCCTCCTTGGCCACGCTGTCATTTAGGGACAGCCCGACTGCCTCCCCCCCTGCCCAGCGCCCGTCGTCGTGCCAGGAGTCGGTGACCTTCTCCAGCGTTACTTCGCCCCGCGCCGTGGGCACTCCTGAGCCTCCTCGGAGCGTTGCAGAGAGGAGACTTAGCTCGGGGTGAGAAAGTTTGGGTGGCTCTCAGTCATGAGGACCTCTGGCATCTGCGAGGCACCCGCGGGCTGGCAGAAGGGAAGTGGGGCACCTCCGTTATGCCCCTGGGCTCTGGGTGAGGGAGCCTGGACAACAAAGCTTCCTCTGATTGTTGGAGAGAGGGGTGGACCTCCTGGAGAGCCTGCCTCGCCAAGGGCTCAGTGCCCATGCCTTTCCAGGGAGCCGGTGACGTTGGAGCTTGCGGGGGTTTATCTGGGAGGCCGGGGCTGTCCTGTCCCCAGTGGGGAGCCCGTGTTAGGGCTGGAGGCTCCTGTCCCAGGGCTGTGGCACCCAGCCTTGCCCCGGTCCCGGTGAGCCAGAGGGGAGCGTCTGGGTGCACGGAGTCTTGTGGTGTCATGGAACTACAGCTGCCCGTGGTTTCACCGATGCACCCCCTGTGCTGCGCCGATGCTTTCGGCCTTGGCTGCCCAGGTCTCGGCGTGGAGTTGAGAACAGGCTTGTCCTCGGCCTTGCAGGAGGCATGGAAAGCTCAGCACCTCCAGGCCGTGCTCACAGAGTGCATTTGGAGCTTCCTTGTCCGCACCTTCCCTCCGGGATGTGGCGAGGTGGGGTCAGTGGCTGGCTGGAGACTCCCAGGCTCCTGCCTCTGATTCCCTCAGCTCCCGTGCTGGCAGGTCTGCAGAGCTGGGGCTCCTGTACCAGGTGTGTGGGGCAGTGTCCGCCAGGTCTGTGGGAAGCCATGTGACGGGAAGAGCCCGGGCAGGGCAATTGTTAGTCTTCCTTCCCCAGCGTTACCTTGCTGCTCCATCCTGCTCCCAGGGCTTTCTTGAGGCAGGTTCCTTACCTGTGGGGCGTTTGCCCACACTCTGTGAACAGCAGAAAGGCAGTTCTTAAGAAGCTGCTCCCTGTCCCTTGGCCGAGCTTGACCAGGCTCTGTGTGTGCAAACTCTGAGCGTCCTTTGCCGTGTGCAGCAGCGCTGGAATCCTGCACGGAGCCTTCCTGGAAGGGGTGGGAGGATGAAAGTGCTCACTTGGTGGAGCGTGCTGGGCTTGCCTGGGCTACCGCAGAGGGGTGAGCCTCCTCCCTTCCGATGTGGAGGTCAGGGCCTGATCTTTGTGGTTGAGGAGCCCTTGAGGCCATCCCTTCCCTAAAGATGGGCTGGGAGTCAGATGAATGGTCCAGCCCAGACCACGGAGCCCGGCGTCTGTCCCTGGATTGCCTCTCATCTCTTCCCTCTTCCAGCCTCTGGCATGGAGATAAGGCCTTGGCCCATTGTATCTGCACTGGAGGTGGCTTTAGGACACCCAGAAAATAATAGCGTGGCTTGGATCGTGCCTGGAGGGCTGTTGGCTTCTCGAAATAGCTCACCAGTGTCTGTGGCCTTAGGGGAGAGTGCTGGGTAAAGCTCTTGGTTTCTCTTCCCAACAGCCCCTCATAACTGTCTCTCATTTACTGCTGGCAAGGACAGAGCCCTTTCCCAAGATTGTGGTGATGCCGTCTCCAGGGAAGTGCAGAGCCCTCCTGGCTCTGAAATCCTGTGTCTCTGCAGCGTGGTGGCTGTCCCACCATCCCCGCCTCACTGACAGCGGGGAAGTGGAACCTGGAGCTGGTTTGGGTCAACAAAAGACAACAGGTGTTGCCTGGATGTGATGACAAAACCCAAACCTGGGTGATTCAGGCACTCCTCCGTGTGTGACAGGGTTTGGCCGGCGGAGGAGGTTGTCCTCTGGCACGGAGTGCAGGAATGTGCCTCAGCGTGAGGCTGTCGGAAAGGGGTTGGATTTACGGGCTCTCGACCAAAGTCTTCAAGTTCTCCGAGGTGGCCACAATCTTCTCTTTTGCTTTTTATCATCTGAGGAGGCTGTCTGGGGGAGGAAATGGTTTCTTAGAGCCAGTTCTGGTGCTGGAAACCCCCAGCAGCAGGCTGATGAGTCCGTTGGCTCCTGCCTGTCTTGTGCTTGTTGCTAATCCGCCTTCCTTCCCACCAGGAAGGCTGCTGGTTTGGCACAGGCCTGTCTCTCTGCCCTGTCCAGTGACTGCTGTGTGTGGGGGGTAACCTGTGCATTAGTGTGCTCTGTTGTGTTCCCAGCCCTTGGGGGGGCTTTGGGGTGGCAGCGGGTGCCATGTGATCCTCCTGTCCCCCTTTCCCTGGGGAGGAAGCAACTTTTCCCCGTGAGGAATATTCCTTCCTCGTGGTGGCCCGTACGAGGAGGGGCGAGATGAGGTGGCTGCTGGGTGTGGGGGCAAACCAGTGACTAAGGAACACAAGCTGCCAGGCGTGGTGCCAGGATGGGCCAACCCTTAACCGGGGTGCCTGGCACCTCTGCTTTCATCTTCTTTTCCCGGCCCAGAGCAGCTGCTGCTCGGAGGTTGGCAGAGGGACGCCTGGCGCGTACGGACCTTGGACTGAGGTGGGGAGGACTGGTCTGTGCTGCCCTGCAGGAAGCCTCCACGCTGGCTCCTGCGGAGTGGAGGGTACCCAGGAGCTCGTCCCCCTGTCCCTAACCTTGTGCTGCAGGTCCACGGTGACTTTGCACTGCAGAGCTCTGACCCACTGCAAAAATGCCCGTGCCAGTGTGGGCCTGGGACACGAGCCAGGCTGAGCCCTTCACCCCATATTTGGTTTGAGTGTTTCTGCACCCAGATGTTCGTGCTGATGGCCCAGGGGGTGTTTCTGCTGTGGCACTGTGGCCTGGCCTTTGGAGAGGTGGCTCTGAGGTGGGCAGTCCGTGGGTGTGCAGGTATCCTGGGAGAGGAGCAGTCTTGGTGGGATGCTTGTCCAGGCCAGATGTGACTGTCTTTCCAGCACGGCCAGGGAAGGGTCTGGACAAGTTGGAGTAGATGCCAAGCCCTGGAAACAGCTCTCCTGTAGCCTGGCCAGGGTGGTGTTGCTCTGGAAACATCCACAGCTCCAGGGTTGGTGTGAAGTGGGCCTGGGTGTGCTGGTGTTGGTGGCAGCTCCGTGCTGGGCTCGTTTGTGTGAGGGCAGGAGCTGTTTGTGTGCCGCCATCTCGGCCCCGGCTGCTCCCGCTCCTCTGGGCGTTGGCCCCGGTCACAGCGAACGTTGCTCAAAGTTCACTGGCCCTCCTGGTCACACCTGAGCTGTACCTGCCTCTGCTGTGTCCCCGAGGGCTGGGCTGTGGGCACCGGGCAGGGGGGAGAAGCCGCTGGAGCATGGGGGAGCGGGCAGCAGGAGGGCAGCTCTCCCTTCTCCCTTAGTCCCACACGGCTTTTGCCATTTCAGAAGCACCTCCTGGGCAGGAGAACGGTTACCTGAGGCAAGTTGGATGGCCTCAGCATGGATGGCTGTGGGGAGCTGGTTCCCACCCTGTCCAGGAGGAGGAAGGCGTCTCGCTGTCCCCAGCCCGTGTGTTTTCCTCTCGCCCCCGTCTCACGTGGCGCTGGGGTGGGTCTTTTCCGAGAAGAGCCCCCAGCTCTCTCAGCTGCTTCCCGGTGTTCCCAGCTCTGGTCCTGGCCGGGTCAGAAAGGGGAGGTGGTGCTGCTAGAGCCCCGTGTGGGTGGGTAGCTGCCGTGGGTGGGAGGGAGTGCGTGGAACTGCAAAGACGAGTTTTTCCGACCTGGAAGGGTGGGTCACCAGGGGTGTTTGCATGCTGCTGGCAGGCCCCTTGCCCAGTGGGGTAACGCATTCCTGCGAGCGTGTTGCTGCACGCAGGGCTGCTGCTTGCCATGCTTGGCTCGGCTGCAGGCGGGCCGGCTTGCTCCCGGGGGAGGGATGTCCCCCTCCTGCTGACTGGGGTCTGAGCAGGAGGAGGTGGAGAGCCCAGGGGTGTTTCTGGGAGAAATCCTCTCTGATGTGGGGTGCCCGCCTGCTCCAGGCTGGCTTTGTACCCTCCTTCCTCTCTCTTTTCTCTTTTTCACTCTGCTTTTACCTGCAGGAGGGAGCTTCCCTCCAGAGCACACTGGTGTGGCAAAGGGAGACACCTGTTCTCCCCTGATCTCTGCCCAGGGTCTGTCTCCAGCAACTGGCTTGGGTGGAAAACCGCTCACTTCCCTTCTCCCTTCTCCTTCCCTCAGCAACAAGAGGAGCTGCCCTGAGCAGGGCAGGTGGATGGGCCTGGGCATCCAAGCTCTGGCATCAGCAAGAGCTGTGAGGGGGCTTGTGGCATCCCAGGGATGCCCTGTCCTGCCTCTGGGAGCCCTGGCAACCCCCCAGAGTGTCAGGGGGTGTGGTGGAGTTGTGTGGACAAGGTGAGGTGTGTGAGGGGGGCTGGAGGGCTGTCTGAGGGGGCAGATGTTGTGCTGGGGTTGTGGTGTTGGTGCTGCCACAGCTTTGCAGGCAACCAGCCCATCTCTGGGGCACAACCAGATCCTCAGGGGGTTGGAAAACAGCACCTTCCGCCCTCTGCTAGTAGGATGCTCCCAGCCCTGGCCAGGAATGTGATACCACTGTGGACGAGGAACCCTCGGATGTGTTCCCCAGAGGCAGGACACTTGCAGCAAGCTGCCCAGGCATCTGGTCTCCTGGTGGGCCGTGCTGACCTCCTGGCTGGCACAGCTGACAGCTGAGGCTGGTGTTGGTGCCCGTGCCCAGCATTCCCAGCCTGGTTCCAGCTCGCGGTCCAGGGACGGTGGGGAGTGGCTCCTCTTGGCAGGACGTCGTGTTTAGAAGCTTACAGGAAAGGGAAGCCACGATGTCATCTTCCGTCTGACCAGGAAGCGCAGGTTTCCTTCCCTTCGGCTCGCACAGGAGTCTGGGAAGCTGCTTCTCAGGGAGAGGGTTGGAGGAGCAAACAATTGGGAAAGGGGCTGGGGTGGGATGGAGTCCTGCTGTCCCTCTGAGCGTCGCTTGGCCAGTGTCGTGTGGGCACTGGCTCCTGCATGGCCGTGGGCACTAAAGGGCCTTGGAGAGCTCTGGGGGAGCTCTGGTGTCATCCTGCCTCAGCCCCCTTCCCCACCTCCAGCCCTGATTCAGTCCCTGGCTCTTGTCTGATGATTCTCCAGTGGCTTTCCTTCACCCATTCATTACTGCTCTTGGCAGGGCCCTCAGAGCCATCTCCAGGCTTGCAATTAAGAGCGCTGGGCACCTGATGAGGTCATGCTGAGCAGAGCCAGGGCCCAGCCGTTCAGCCCAGCCCTGCTTGGTTTGTGCTGTGACTCAGCCCGTGGCCACCCTACCTGCTCAGGGAGTCTGGGCTGGCTGGGCCGAGGTGGGGCCAGGGGGTCCCACTCCTCCTGGGCCGCTCCCTTTGGCCGGCTTGGCTTAATCTCGGCAATTCCCTCCTGGCCACTCCCTCCCCAAATGCTCCTTCCCCTGTTTGCTCAGCGTGGGGAGGGGAGAGCAGTGTGTCTGGTGTGGCAGAGGGAAGGGCACCCTGTCTGCCTCAGGGTCCCTCTTGGGCGGGGAGACCCTGCATGGGGTTCCCGGGATGGGTGGGGGGCCCTGTGCTCCAGCCCTTCTCCCCATTCCTGGTCATGGGTCCTTGGTGACTTGCTCCTGCAGGGAGGGCGGGCAGTGCCAAGCCCAGTGATGCAGGTTGAGATTCCCCCTGTGCCTTCAGGCCCTGCTCCTTTGTCCACGGGTTGGAGCAGGGTAACCAGAGCTGGGGCTGCAGGTGTCGGCACAGGAAATGATCTCAAGTGGCTTCCTTGGGAAGAGGGCTCTGCCATGGAAGGGGGCCCAAATCCCTGTGTTCGGGTGCTGGGCTGGCACAGCTGGCGGTGGGTGCTTGTGCCCATGGCCTGGTGGAGGGAGGCTTCCCCTAATCCTGCTGGGAATGCTGGCCACCGGGCTGCGGCCTCTCTGCTTGGGGACAACCAGAGGCACGTGTGAGCCCTGGAGGAGCTCGTGTGCTCCTGGGATGTAGTTTCTCTCGTCTGCCATGCCCTTGGCTTGGGGAGGCAGCTCCTGCAGCAGCGCTGCAGCCTCAGGTCTCACTGAGAGGGACTTTGCTCCCTGGACTCTGCCAGCACAGCCCTTATCTCTGTAGCACTGGGCTGTGTTTGTTTTCCCTTCGGGAGAGAGGCAGCTGAATGGGAAAGCTGAGCCTGGCAGAGGGTGGGGGAATGGGTGAAGGGCAGGGACATTGGTGTGGCTGGAGCCGGGGGGGGGACACGTTGACCTTCATCCCAACGCCGGGGTCCTGGCTGTGGGCACAGCTCATGTCCCCCATCGAGGTGGCTGCTGTTCCTTGGGTGCAGCAAGGAGCCAGGGGCTGCCCTGTGATCCCTCTGGTTCACCTGCTGCCCCTTGGGCTGGGACAGCAGAGCCGGGGGGCTGCTGCCTCCCCCTGCCGTGGCCCGGGAGCCGCTGGGGTGAAGCAGGAGCCCGCTGGCTGCCGGAGCGTGGCCTGCCCCGGGAATGCTCTGGCCCCATTCCCAGAATCCGGCGCTGGGTGTTTGTTTGCTGCTGCGCCCCCGAGGTCTGGTGCTACTGTGACAGGAAGCGAGGACGCCGGGGGAGGGAGGCCGGCCGCCGGCTGGGGATGTGCCTGTGAAATCCCTTTGTCCCTGCCGAGCGCTCAGCTGCGAATTCCCACAGCGAGGAGAGAGCCGCCTTTGTGCTGCTGCAGGGCTCCCGACATGTGAATCTCCTGGGCCCCGGGGTGTGAGCTGTGGGGCTGGTGCACAGGGGTGGCGGGGACCCTGCCTGCTGCCGTCCCCAGGGTGGGGGACCCAGGGGAGTGGGGCTGCTGGGGCGTCCGTGGGCAGTGGGATGCAGCGGGATGTTGCTGGCAGGAAGGCTCCAGCCTCGTGGCTGCGGGTGGGCAGAGTCTCTGCCCGGAGCCCGGCGGTTTGGCTGCCCTCCTGCAGTCCTCTCCTCCCCAAAAGTGCCGAGGGAAGCTCATCTCCCTTCCCCTTGCTGGGGCCCAGGCTCCTCTGTCCAGCCGGTGCAGAGAGTCAGCAGCTTCCCGGCTTCCCTGGAGGTCTTGCCCCAGGCCCACAAGGAGGGAAAGAGCTCCTTGGAGAGGGGCGAGTGGCCCCTGGCGTGCCTGGGAGGACAGCTGCCCCGCCACAGGATTGCTGGAATACCAGCAGAACAATCACAGCTTTCCGTGGCTCACCCTGCGCCGCTCCGCTCTTCCTTGTGCTGGGATGGCCAACAGCACAGGCCTGGTGACCTCAGCCCAGCCAGGGACGGATCCCTTCCCCGGGGGATTGCCCACCGTGTTTCACAACCGCCTGTCCAGGCCTGTGCTGTGGCCCTGATCGGTATCTGTGATCCCGGCCCCCTGCCCTGCCAGGGGAACGACCCGCGCTCCTGCTTCCTCCCTCCAGCCCCACCCTGCCCTTATCGCTCCCTCCTCATCCTGCTCCCTGGCTCCCGGCCTGCTCCCTTATAAGGTGCGATCTGCGTCCTGGCTTGCATCTCCAGGTGACTCCCCTCTCCAGAGGGAGGCTTTCCCAACCCATCCCGGCTACGTGGCCTCCGTCCCTGGCGCTGGGGGTGCCAGGTGAGGTAGGTAGACCGGGTGGCGATCCCGCTGCCCGTCCAACCAGTTGGGTGTGATGGGTGGAGGAGAACGGCTCCCTGCCCGTTCCCTGCCTACGGTGACTGCTCCTGGGTATTCCCCCGCTGGGCCGGGCACCGGGGGCACAGCTCCTCCCGAGGAAGGTGGGGCTGCTCCAGGGCAGGCAGGTGCCCAAGATGGTGTCGGACCCGCTGCCGGAGCAGCTCTCTCCTGCCCAGGGAGGGCCACTGGCCACCTGCCAGCCTGCCCAAAGTCCACTGCCTGTGTTCTGTGACCTGCCAGCAGGAAGAG
The DNA here is from genome assembly GCF_025592945.1 of Manacus candei. Lineage (NCBI taxonomy): Eukaryota > Metazoa > Chordata > Aves > Passeriformes > Pipridae > Manacus > Manacus candei. The sequence continues at coordinate 3,776,371 of NW_026138057.1, forward strand.
CCCTCCTAGGGGCCAGGGAGGCAGCTGGAGCCCGGGGCAGGAGGTGGGGGAACCTCTCCCCTGGAGTGGGGTCTGGCAGGGCCAGGGCAGGCTGGGCAGTGGGAATATGGTGCCTCGCACAGCCTGGCAGTGAGGGCACATCAGCCCGGGTAGGGGTCCCTCGTGGGTGGGCTGCTCCGCAGAGGGGGCTGTGGGCACCTTGTTGCCTCTCTGGGTGGGAGAGAAACAGCCAAAACTCTTCATCACCCACGCAGGAATGTGGGATCTACTACCCGCCATCAGCTGCCCTGGTTCCCCCATGCCCTGGGGACCGTGGGTGCTCTGGGCTGGACACAGAAGTGGGTGAGATGGGGTGAGCCTGGGCCTGCTGCCTCAGGCAGGCTGAGGTCCAAGGGCTGATGTTTGAGCCTGGACCCTGCACTCGGGGCGGGGAAAGATGCCAACGCTGCCGGTTCATTTATTTTTTAGGTAATTGAGACTGACCAGGAGCCTGTGGTGAATTAGCAGGGCTGTGAGCCTGTGCAGGGCAAGTGCACTGCAAGCGCTCGGACAATTGCAGGCTTGAATTATTGATGGAGTCTCTGTGTTTCCTGAGTGCATCGTGATTGGCAGCTGGAACCAGGAGAATTTGTTGCTTCCTCTCTCTCTTGAGGACCGGGGTCTAGTGTTGAGAGCTTTTGGAGGGCGGGCAGCCAGCTGGCTCTTCTCAGGCTCTCAGACTGAGAGGGAAAGGCCAGTTACAGGAGCGGTGTTACCATTTTTCGTGTTGGTATTGGGGACTGTGTTGGAGCAGGAGCAAGTTCCTTGGGCAGTGCCTCCCTCCTTGTCAGCCTGGCAGCCCCCACGGGGGCTCAGCCAGCCTGGGCGAGGGGCTGGGTCCATCCTGGCTCTGATGGAGCTTGTACTTCACAGCATGGGGGGCTGCCAGGGGTGTCCAGCCACGGTGACAAACCTTGCCACGTGCCAAACAGGCGCCTGGGGGGACACAAACAAGCAGTAAAGCAGAGGGGAGGGCTGATGCAGCTCTGTCCCCCCTCCCTGGTGGCGGTGGGACGATGGGGGTGAGCGCCTGGTGTGTCCCTTAGCAGGGAGCCAGGGCAGGGCTGATGTGGCAGAGGCGATTCTGGCTTTGTAGGTGCTTGGGTTGAACTTTGCCCAGAGTATTCTGTGCTGAGGCCGTGGCCTTAGCCCCAGGGATCCCAGGAGCATTGGGTGACAGCTCTCTGGGGACTTGGGGCATGGAGCAGGGCTGGAGCAGGTCATTGGAAGGACCCAAGCAGAGGGCTGTGTGCTGGAGATCCATCACCCACACGCTGCAGCGGTGCTGCCTGTCAAGCCTCCTGCCCGAGTCCTATCTGTCGGATCTTGTCCATTTTCCCTGGCTTGTGGAGTGCAGTTCCCCATCTACTGGCTCAGTCTGGGCCCTGGGGTTAATCTTTCTGTGGCTGACTCCAGGGAAACACTCCTGGTGGGGAGCCTGCAAGGCCTGGACTCCATCCTCTGGCAGAGGAGGGTGCAGGTGAACTCTAGGTGGGTATGTCTGTGGTTTGGCCCTGGAAACTTTTTATTTTTCCAGGCAAAACATTTATTCTGTGGGGAGGCAGTTTCCCTGGAGAAACCAGGGCAAGGAGTTTTAGAAGAATATCCCATGCCAAAGCTGCCCCTAGTGAAAGAGCTCTGGAGGGCTCAGGGTTTAGGGTGCCTGTCTCCTTATTATCAAGCTTTTAATCCAGCCAGGAAGATCAGGGTGGGTCCCTCTGAGGAGGGAAGCTCCGTGCACACAGGTGGGTTGGCAGCTGTCTCCTGGCCAACAAGCAGGCTCTGCTTCCAAGGCTCCACAGTAGACCCACTCTGGCTTTGGGACCTCTGGGCACAGCACAGTGTGGGGTTGATGCCAGGAAGTTGGGAGATAAGGCCAGGGGGGGTTGGATGTGAAGCTTTCTGGGTCGCTGCATTGGTCCCTGGGGTCCCCTTGTGGCAGGGGGGAGGACAGAGGGGAGTTCTGCCCCTGGGGCAGGAGCTGCTCAGGGTGTGCTTTGTCTTTAGGCTTTTTGGTTTGCCCTGAACTGAGCCAGCCGAAATATTTTTGGCTTGCTGGGGTTTTTAAGTAACGGGTGTGTCAGCAAGTGCCTCTCTCATGATGAAAAGGCTTTCATGAGCCGTCCTCAGAGCTGGTCAGGGTCTGGCTCTGGAAGAATGCTCTGTAGTTGGATCTTCAGAGGCTGGGGGGGGAGGAGGGGGGAACGGGCGCAAAGCGATCCCTGGAATTTCACCCTTGCGGGTTCCGGCGTCCTTGGCTTTGCTCTGTCACACAAGCAGCTCACTGGCTGCCTGGCTGAGGCTCTCCTCTTCCTGCCCTCCCTGTCCTGCTGCAGAGGTGGCCAGCGAGTGCCCCGACTGGCATGGGGACGTGGCGAGGGGCTGTGCTGTGCCCAGGGAGCCCCTGCCCCTGGATGCTGGCCTGTGAGCCACCGGGAGGGACGTGGGGCAGGTCGCTCCCAGCTGGGCGGGTGTAGGGCTGAGTTTGGGGTTTGTGTCCCAGCCAGGACGGTGCAGGGCTGAGTTTGGGGTTTGTGTGCCAGCCAGGACGGTGCAGGGCTGAGTTTGGGGTTTGTGTGCCAGCCGGGATGGCGCTCGCTGACCTCTCCGGGCCTGGCACTGCCTCTCTGTAATTATGTCTTTAATCCCAGATCGATGAAGACAGTGGCTGGAATGAGGGAGGTGGCATGCTGTGGTGGCAGAGGAAAGCTGGGAGAGACCCTGTTCCACTGGCACCTCTTGCCCATCGTGGAGCTGTGCCCAGTGCTCAGGGCAGGAGTGACAACTGTGTAGGCGGGGCAGCCCCAGACACTCAAGAGTTGTTGCCCCTCTGCTTAACACGACCTGATCCTGCTGGGAGACCCTCAGGTGGCCCCCGCTGAGCATCTGCTGGTCCATGTCAGCCGTGGGCTCACCTGGCCTGGGAGCACAGCCAGCCCCGATGGGACAGAGACCTGCCCCCAAAAGCCCCTCGTGAGTCTGCTCTCCCTAAACCCTTCTGCTGGGACCTGGTGGCCCGAAGGGGAGGGGAGGGCCAGTGTGTGTCCCCACACCTCCTCCTGCCAGGGCTGGAGGGGTGTTTGTACAGGGGGACAGGAGAGGTGGAGGGTGCGGGACCTGTCCCGTTCCTTCCGCTGCTGGAGTGTTTACTCCCTGTGGAAGGGACGGGAAGGAAACAGCCTCGCGCCTGCTCCGGCCCCTTATCTGGGGCCCGAACAGCCCTGCAAGTTTCATTGTTAGTGTCCACGTTTCCCAGCCCTGTTCCCAGGGAACGTGCAGAGGTGGGGACCCGGGGCTGGGGAGGCCCTGCTGGCTGTGAGGGCCCTGCCTGGCAGCCACAGGGCTCTGCTGGGGATCCCGTCTCTCCTCTCTGTGCTCCCCCACAGAGCCAGACCCCGCTGGTCCACGCTTGCTGCTCGGTACTGAGGCCACTCACAAACAAGTGTGAGCCTGTTCACGAGAGCAGGGGCTCAGCAAATTCTCTCCTGGAAGTCAGGGTGCTGCCTCTGTCCTCCTGCACTCCAAAAATCTGCCTCTTTTCTATTGGGACAGTTGAGGGCAGGCTGGGAAGCACAGCGGCCTGGGCAAGGCTACACTGTGGAGAATCCCTCCTTCATAGGGGGTTGTTCCTCTCTTATGAAGGACTTGCTGAAATACCACTCTGAAATGAATCCCAGCAAGCCGGCGGGGATTCTGACTGTGGTTTTGGATGCTGCAGTTGTGTAGGGTGTCTGGGTGGTAGGACCATCCCTTGTCCTGCTGGACAAGACTGGGATGTGGCAAGGAGCTGCTCCCCTTCCTTGGGGAGAGGGCTGGGGAGCTGCAGCAGCCTCCCAGCAGTCGGTCTCTGTGGCAGGGACATCCGGGAGCCCCGGAATACAGAGGATCTGTGTCCCTGCTGGAAGTGGGGGGGAGCCCACCAGAGATGAGGAGTGTTTGACTCGGGGGTGTGAGAGCTGGGATGTGTCAGCGCTATTTTGGGAGACACCAAGCCTCTCCTTTGGAGAATCCCGCAAATCCGTGGGGCAGGTGAGCTGAAGGGTCAGAGCCATCCCTGCATTTCCATACAAGGCTCGGGAGCCGATCTGTTGAGAAAGCCTCGGGGTGTACCTGTTGCAAGGTGGGAGGGGTGGAAAGCTGCATGCATGAGCCAGGAGTCATGTCTGGGAGCCTCCGAAAGCTTGCCGAGGCAGTGGGCTGTGTCCTTCCCAGGATGTGGACAGGCCAGAGAGCATCCCAGCCCACAGGGGGCTGGTGTTTTTTATCGAGAGATTTGTTACTGATGAAGGCAGATGAGAGGGTGGTGGCTACCAGATGGTGGAACGTGCTGCATGTGCCTTCCAAAGCGCTTGGAAAACATCTGCTCTGTGTTGTTGGGCTCTGTGGTGGTGGTGATGGTGCCACCAGGGCTGCTGGTGTCCAAGGGAGGCTTTGGGAGGCAGAGCCACAGGAGGAGTGGGGAAGGCATTTTAGGAAGGGTTTGATCTGGATGCACTTTGAGATAGGGTGGCAAATGGTTCAAAAGACCAAAAAGAGGCCTGTTCTGAGCTGCTGTGCACCAGCATGTGCTGCGGGCAGGCTCTGGAGGGGCGAGGGGCGGGTGGGAGAGGGGGATGCAGGCAGGAGAGGGGGATGCTGCCGGCGGGAGATCTCAGCAGGGTGGCACCGGGGAGTGGGCAGAGCCGATGCTGGAGACCGTGGGAAAGCAGGCTCAGTGCTGGCTGCCTGGCTGGAGCGAGTCCCCACACGCCTGCCATGACTGCAGCGGGTTTGGGAAAACCTCTCGGGCTTGCAGGGACTCGGCCGGGCTGCGCGGGGGGGCGGAGGGCCGAGCCCCGGCCGCTCCTCTCCGCCTCTGCCCTCCCTCCCGCCGCCGGCAACAGCCGGGGGTGCCGGGGTCTCGATGGAGCTGTGGGAGCAGTGCAGCCTTTGCCACCCTGCCGGCCGTCCCAGACACTGCTCCATCCCTCCGAGGGGAGGGGGTGGGACAGAGGCGCCCCTTTCCCGGTTCTGTGCCCGCCCTGCCTCCTGTTTGGGGTTCCCACGTGTGATTTTTGACCTGCTCCCGCTGTCCCTGCAGAGCTCTCTTCCCTCCTGCTTCCTCACTGTGGTGGCTGGGCTGTTTCTCCCATGACTCTCTGCGTCTAGATCTGGCTGTCCCCGTGCCTTTGCCAATCAAACCTGAACTTCCTCCTCTGACAGGTCTGTATGGAAGAATATTGCCTTTCTCTACCGAAATGTTGATTGTGGCTCACTTGCTGTTCTCCTTTGGGAGGGGGTGTTGGAGGGGTCCAGGCCAATGCCCATCCCTAGGTCTGCGGGCTCAGGACCCCCTGGGGGGCTGCAGCCTGGAGGGTGGTGAGTTTTGGCAGCAGTCACGGGGGCTCATGGGGTCCCCTTTAGGGGGATCCTGTCCCATTTCATCCCCTTTCCTGCGTAAGGAAGGAGCTGTGGAGCCAGGGCTGTCTCCCCACCATTTATCACACCAGGGAGGAGGGAACAGATAAGTGACACAGCCCTCTCCCTCCACCCTTCCCTGAAGGAAGCAGTGGGATGTGGGTCACTTCTCATTCTCCGGGAGTGTCCCCTGCCCTGCCCCAGGGATATGCCCTCCCCTCTTGCGCTGCACTTGCAGCTTTTTCTTGCCCCTGAGCTTTTCATGCGGCCTGAGGAGGACCCTTGTGGGAAGAGAGAACCTGTCAGCCCACAGCAGCTCTTCCAAACCCAGCTCAGCCCCAGCTGTTGGGTGTGCTGGGGGTACCTTCTGTCCCCACAGTGCCACTTTTCCAAGCTTAAATGCTGGGGCAGTTTGCATCTGAGTCCTGCCCGGGGCTGTGCTGCTCCAGGACCCTCTTGCCAGCTCTCTGGTGATGGGTGGGAGTGGGTGTTAATGCCATAAGATTTTTTTTTTTTTTTTTTTTACTTTTCCCTTGTTCTGAGAATCTGTCTTAACGAAATCAGTCTCTTCTGACCGCTCTTCTCTCTCCTCCTTTTCCTCCCCCAAATCACGTGCAGTGAAGAGAGGGGCTCCTGCCCCTTCTGGGTCACTTTTCCTCCCCTCACCTTGACTCCAAGCCACCTCCGCTCGTGCGTCCCCGCGCCCCCCGCCCTGCCTGCCCCGGGCACCCATCACCCATGGACGACTCGGAAGTGGAGTCGACCGCCAGCATCCTTGCCTCTGTCAAGGAGCAGGAGGCACAGTTCGAGAAGCTGACCCGGGCCCTGGAGGAGGAACGGCGCCATGTCTCAGCCCAGCTGGAGCGAGTCCGGGTCTCCCCACAGGACGCCAGCCCGGGCTTGGCCAACGGCACGCTCACCCGGCGGCACCAGGTAAAACACCCCCTCACCAGAGCGGGGTGCAGAGGCTCCCGGAGCCCCCGGCCGCGTCAGTCCTGCCTCGGAGGGGGCAGCTTCCCGCCTTTGGCCCTCCCTGGATACGGGAGGTGGAGGAAGGCTCGGCTGGTCCTGTGACACTGGTGTACCGGAGTCGTTCTGGGGGTGTGCCGACCTCCCTCGGCAGCCAGAGCCTTCGGGGGAGGAGGTGCCAGTCAGCCTGGAGGGTTTTGATGCCATGCGGGCTCTGGTCTGGTTTTGTGAAGGTCAGAGGTGTGCTGTGCTCAGTTCCTGGGCATCTCTGCTCCCCATCCCGCTCGGCTGCTTGGAGGGCGGCCGAAATGCAGAGGCTGGGGTTTGCTGTGGGGGAATGTGTGTGTCTCCCTCTGTGTGATGATGGGCAAGGCCCTGGAGTCTCGATCTGTCCCCACACAGCCAGACTGGGGCTGGGAGAAATCATCCCTACAGGGCTGGAAACGTGGTTTCATCTGCCTTGGCTTGAGGTGTCTCCTGTTCTGACTTTCTCAGGCTCAGTCTTGGAGAGGGGTGCTCAGAGGGCTGGTGTGTGGTGTTGTGCAGGAGGCAGGTGTCTTTCTGGCTGTGGTACCAGGAGAGCCGTGCGGGGCAGGGCAGGGTGGGCAGAGGAAGGAGGAGTGTGAGTGTCAAACAGCAGCACCCTGTGATCGGCCGCCGAGCGCCCGCGTGGTTCCCTCTGGCCCCGGGGGGGTCTCTGGAGTGTCACTGGTGGCTCCTGCATCAGAACACGTGGAAGGTGTCCAGGGCCCTGCTGGGGAGCAGGGAAGTGTCGTGGCCATTCCGTCGGGAGCGCGTGGGCATCGTGGGAGAGCTGGGAGTCTGGAGGGGGCTGAGTGGCGTGTCCTCCCACTCTTCCCCGGGCTGGCATGGGGGTGGTTTGCTGCACGTGGCACAGACCCCCGAGGAGCGTGTTCCCCCCCTGGGAGCTCACATGGGTCTGTGAGGTGCAGGAGATGGGCTGCTTGGAGCCCAGAAGGGAAGCAGGGATGGACATGTGGGAGGTCAGTCTGGTAACAGGCCTGCTGTGTTTCAGAACGGACGTTTCTTGGGCGATGCTGACCTGGAAAGGCAGAAGTATTCAGATCTGAAGCTGAACGGGCCACAGGTAAGAGGAGCTCGGCCTTCTGGCTGTGGGCAGCCTGCTTGCTGGGGGAGGGTGCAGGACAGTGCTCCAGTGTCACTGTTCCAACTGGAAGAGGGCGGTTTGTGCTTCCAATGTGGCCACCCTGGCTTGAAGAGGCTTCGGGCGTGGGGTTGCTGGTACCTCCTTCCAAGAGGATATCGGAGCTCCCTGTGAGGAGGGAGATCTCTCATCCAGCAGACTCCAGGGAGGTCCAGATTGGTGATGGGGCCTCCCTGCCTGTCGCTTTCTCCCCTCAGGACCACAGCCACCTCTTGTACAGCACAATCCCCAGGATGCAGGACCCGGGCCAGATCGTGGAGGAGACGTACACCATGGAGGAAGACCCGGAAGGGGCCATGTCAGTCGTGTCTGTGGAGACGTCAGATGATGGGACAACCCGGCGTACGGAGACCACGGTACAGGCCTGGGGAGAGTGTGGCGGGACAGGGCATGGCTGGGGACCATGATGGCTGTCTGCCAGTGGTGTCTGCCAGCCTGCTGTGCCACGAGCTGAAACAGGGGGAGAAATGTGCCTGAAGTAAAGTGCTGGGCTGGCAGGGGAATCCGGGGATGTAGGGCTGTGGTGAGTTTCCTTATGGGAGCGTGTCCTGCACGCGTGTCACCCCCTCCAGGTGAAGAAAGTGGTGAAGACCGTGACCACCCGGACAGTGCAGCAGGTGCCGGTGGGGCCTGACGGGCTCCCTTTGGAAACCTCCCCCGTCACCAGCAACTACGTCCAGACTATGGACAGGAACTTCCGCAAGAACGGCAACGGGGGCCCCGGCAGCTACCTGAGCCAGGCGGGCACGGCCACCCTCCCTCGCAACTACCACTACCCCGACGGCTACGGCCGCCCCTACGAGGACGGCTACCCGGGCAGCGACCACAGCTACGGCAGCCTGTCCCGCGTCACCCGCATCGACGAGCGCTACCGTCCCTCCATGGACACCTACCGCGCCCCCAGCCGCCAGGACATCTACGGCCCCCAGCCCCAGGTGCGCGTCGGGGGCAGCAACATGGACCTCAACCACTTCCACCCCGAGCCGTACGGCCTGGAGGACGACCAGCGCAGCGTGGGCTTCGAGGATGTGGACTACGGGCTCATGTCCGACTACGGCACGGCCAGGAGGGCGGGCACCCCCTCGGATGCCCGGCGGCGGCTCAGGTACGTGGAGCAGGAGGCTCTGGGCTGCTGGGGGGTGCTGTGGGGTCCATTGAACCTCATGCTCCTTGGAGGAGGGAGGATGGTGGACACAACACTGTGAGCTGAGTCACAGGCAGCTCACTCAGGAGAGAACTTGCATCCGCTTCTAATTGTCTACTTAATTGGTGGTTAAACCCGGGTGCTAATTGAGCCGGTCCTCCTGCAGCGAGGAGTTCCACTGGGCAGCTGGATGTAGCTCCGGGCCCTTCCCTCTGTGCCACCTGGCTGGTCTGTCTGTGCTCCAGCCCGGAGTATCCCACTGTATCATCAGCCTGCTGTGCAGGTTTGCAGCAGCCCCGTGATCATGCTCTCCCCGAGACAAGGGCAGCCTCAGGGAGGGGAGCTGAGCCCAGGCTGGGGTGAGCAGGGCTCAGCCCCACGGTGCCCCAGGAGCGTTCCTGGTTCCTGCACAGCCCGACCCTGCTGCAGGGCAGGGCGGGAGAAGCTGCTCAACCTGTTTGGCAGCAGTAGCAGTTTCTCCCCTCGTGTGTGTCTGTGGCGATGGCGGCTCCCCCAGCCTGGTTGAAGAGCACCTGCCCTGCCATGCTGTGCTGCCCTTGGGGGCTGGAGGAGGGTCCTGGTGGTCCTTCCTGCCCTGCCAGGCACCCGGGAATGTCCCCTGCCTGAGGCCATGACTCCTGTCCGCTGGTCTCCTGTACCAGCTGTCTCCTACACAAGCACTGCTCTGCTCCCGGCTGGGCTGTCAGGCAGGATTTGGGCAGGTGCTGAGGGGTGGCTCCAGCGGTGGGGAGCTAGGAATGGAGCAAGGGGCTGAGCCAGGCTCCTGGAGATGGGGAGGGGACGATCTCGGCAAGCTGGGATGGATGTGCACCTCCTGAGTGCCCCAGGGTGGGCCCAGCCAGGCAAGTAAGGCTCAGCGCAGGCTGCCTGAGCTCCCGGGACATAAACCAGAGGCAACCTGGGGCAGAGGAGGCTCTGGCCATCCCCTGTGGAGATCTGCCCAATCTAGGCACTGTGAATCCACACTGGCTCCTGGCTGCTGAAGGAGCAGCTTTGTCTGTCCTTGTGGCTGGTGCCAGCACAAGTGCTGTGGGGCTGTGCCGAACCAGTCTGGGCGGTTGCTCACCCAGATGGATTTCCCCGGCTGCCTCACTTTGTGCAGCTTGTGCTGGCTGGAGGAGGGCAGGCAGGGCTGCTCCAGGCTTCTGCCTTCTCGGGCAGCCTGGGAGAGGCCAGCTCTGGCAGTTTTGGGCACATGGCCATCACGTCTCGCCCCTCAGTGAGCACCTTGGGCAGGAGGGGTTACACAGGTGTGTTCCACAGAGGCTCTGGCCTGCCAACCTTCCCTGGGCTGTGCCCTGCCCAGCACCCAGCCCTCCCTGTGTGGCCTTTGAGACCACTAGCCCTCTTTGCTGGGCTGGAAGGTGTCTGTGCTCCTGCCCCTCCAGCTCCTGGAGGAGGGGAGTTACAGGAGCCAAGTGCAGGAGCTGCAGCCAGGTGGGAGACTTGGGGACCTGGGTCCAACAGAGCAAGGAGGTTCCGCTTCCAAGGACAACCCTGTTGGGGATGTCAGCTTGTCCTGCGGGGGCAGTGCAGGGTATGAAGGATGGGTTGGTGGGCCCCTGGGCCGGCTCTCCCTCCCCGGGCAGGCAGATAAAGATCACAGCAATCTGTGGAATCCAGGCACTGTTGAGCTTGGCTTGTCCCCCACCTTCTCAGTTACCATCCGCACTCTCTGCCCAGCTCGCTGGAATGGGAGCAGGGAGAGCAGCATCCCCCCTGCCTCAGAGATGTTTGTCTTGAGCAGGGGCCTGGCTGTTAATGACTTCCTTAGGGGAGGCAGCTGGCCAGGAACTCTGGAGCAGAAGGAGTGCCCTGAGCCCAGGGATGCAGCTCATGCTGGCTGCCATCAGCCACAGAGAGCGCCCGGTCCCTGCCCTGGGGCTCTTCCCAGAGCTCCCTCTCTGCAAGGGAGGAGGGAAGGGGGGTGCTTCCCCTCCCTGACAGCCCCATCTTGCCTGGAGGGGCACTGAGACACTCACGGTGGGACAGGGGCTTCCATTCAGGGAGTTAGTTTGGAAAGGGAGCGGGATCGGCTGCCAGCCATGCTGGCAAGTGTCAGTGGCTTGCTGGCAGCATTGGCACGTGGCTGTGTCTGGTGGCTTTGGCAAGTTCTGTACCACAGGCTGTAGGTAGGCAGTGGTGGCAGGAGCAGGACCTGCCACATATCGACCTTTCCCTGCCTGTGCCTGGTCTGGGAGCTCAGAGGTTGCTGAGCAGCCCCTGGGGCAGGTGTGAGGTGGAGGGTGGAAACCTCTCCTTGGGTCTTATCTGAGTGTCCTCAGTGCCTTGGCACAGCAGGGGCAAGAGTCGTCCCCTCCCATCTCCTTCTGTTGGAAGTCACTGGATTCCTCTGCCCGAGTGGGAGAAGGATTATATTGGCAGTGACTGCAGAAATAGGGGAGAATCAGGGATTTTGTGAGGTGTGTGTCATGGGCTATTCAGTGTCACTTGAGCATGGGGGGCAGTAGTTGCACTTTGAGCTTCCATGTGCTTGTTGGGGCTCATTCCCGGCGCTGCCAGCCTGAGGGTGAGCTGCTCCTGGCCAGGGTGAGGGTGTGGGACCAGGGCTCTTCCCTGGGCCCGAGCCAGGAGCCACGAGGTTGATCCCTGGAGCCCAGGTGTCTCTTGGTGCCTGTCCCTCACACAGTAGCACACTTTGCCTCCAGGGCTGGCTCCTGCCTGTGCCCTGGGGCTGGCTCCTGCCTCCACAGGCATCAGACCAGGATCCAGCTTCATCCCTTCTAGTGGGTTGGAGGAAAAGGTGATGAAAAGGGCTGGAAATTTCTTCCTTCTCTTTCGGTCCTGCATCGGACCTGAAGGTCTGGCTGTGAACAATTCCTTCTGCCCCTGACTGTAGAAGATAAAATGGAAAACTTGGTGGGAAAGAGAAGTAAATCCACCGCTAACCAGCTGATGTAAAAATGATTGATTTAGGACCTATGTGTAAAAATGGAATCTGCAAAGTAGGTCGAAAAGCTGGGAAAATGTGAGAACTGGACAGCTTAGTTGACGAAACGAGAAGGAATTATGGTCCGAAGGGGCAGAACTTATTTTGAGGAACAGATGTAATTCTGGAGGATTGGCGTGAATAGATGTAGGAACAAATCCTTCAAGGCTGTCACAGGGGGATAAGCAAGGAGCTTACGAGGAGCTCCAGCAAGGCCTGGGCGTGTGCTGACGCCCGCCGCCCTCTCTCCTAGGAGCTACGAAGACATGCTGGTGGACGACGTGGCCCCGGACCGGTACTACTGGGCCCCGCTGGCCCAGCACGAGCGGGGCAGCCTGGCCAGCCTGGACAGCCTGCGGAAGGGAGCTCCGGCGCCGGGGAACTGGCGCCAGCCGGAGCTGCCGGAGGTGATCGCCATGCTGAGCTTCCGGCTGGACGCCGTCAAGTCCAACGCGGCCGCCTACCTGCAGCACCTGTGCTACCGCAACGACAAGGTGAAGACGGAGGTGCGCCGGCTCAAGGGCATCCCCGTGCTGGTGGGGCTGCTGGACCACCCCAAGAAGGAGGTGCACTACGGTGCCTGCGGGGCCCTCAAGAACATCTCCTTCGGCAAGGACCAGGACAACAAGATCGCCATCAAGAACTGCGACGGCGTGCCCGCGCTGGTGCGCCTGCTGCGGAAGGCCCACGACATGGACCTCACGGAGGTCATCACAGGTGACGGCTCCGGGCGGGGCAGGACGGGCTGGTGGTGCCGCGGGCGGGGTCTGCGGTCGGGGTCCGAGCGCTCACCTTGCGCCTGCGGCGTTGCAGGGACGCTGTGGAACCTGTCCTCGCACGACTCCATCAAGATGGCCATCGTGGATCACGCGCTACACGCTCTGACCGACGAGGTGGTCATTCCCCGCTCCGGCTGGGAGCGGGAGCCCAACGAGGACTCCAAACCCCGCCACATTGAGTGGGAGTCGGTGCTCACCAACACTGCTGGCTGCCTCAGGTATGGGAGAGCCCTGGCCTGGGTCTGGGCTGCAACACTCCTTCCTGGCTGTTCCTGGGACTGCCAGAGCTCTTGGAGCTCTGTGGAGACAGCTGCTGGTGATGCAGACCTTGATTTCGGAGCAGTTTCCGTCACTGAGGGGAGCTACAAGAGCCTTTTTCTCTCTTGAGCTCTGTGGGGTGCGGGCTGCCCTCGCCTGCCCTCAGCTGCCCCTGCCATGACGTTTCTCTCCTGCCTACCAGGAACGTGAGCTCGGAGCGGAGCGAGGCCCGTCGGAAGCTGCGGGAATGTGACGGGCTGGTGGACGCCCTGATCTACATCGTGCAGTCCGAGATCGGCCAGAAGGACTCGGACAGCAAGGTACCATGGTGGGGCTGGTGTTGGGGAAGGGAGAGCCTGTGTGGGGTGTACCTGGCACTGTTGGACCAGTCTGGCACTCACCCTGCAGTTTGGGATAGGAATGTTGGCCCCCCAGCAGGGGTCTGCTTGTCCCTCACCCCCAAACCGCTGTCCCCTGGCTCAGGGCTCTTTGATCTACCTGGATGAGGTGCTGACTTGAATTTTCCTTGGCCCTTTCGTGCTTATGGCAGAGAGGTTTTTGGCCCACAGGGTACAAGCTCATGCCTGCAGCACTGGTCATGCCAGCTTTGGGGTGGGGTGTGCTTCATCCCTCTGGGATGAAGCTGCACATCCTCCCGGGTGCCGGGTGCTGAGCCCTCACTCGGAGACTTGGGGTGCTGCTCCCAGTCAGACACTCTGGTTCTCTCCCCAGCTGGTGGAGAACTGTGTGTGCCTGCTGAGAAACTTGTCCTACCAAGTGCACCGGGAGATCCCCCACGCCGAGCGCTACCAGGAGACTCCCCTGGTCCCTGCCAACAACGCCGGGCCCCACGCCGCCAGCTGCTTCGGTGCCAAGAAGGGCAAAGGTTTGTGGGCCAGCAGCGGCAGGGAGGGAAGGGATAGGGACAGCCCTGCTGCAGCACGTCTGGAGGGTGGCCTGGGGTCTCTGTGCTCCTACTTGGGCATCTCACATGGAGCCTGAACTGCAGCTTTCTCCGGGGGCGCAGTGGTCCCTGGCTCTGGGAGCTGCTGCTTGGCTCGCCCGAAGCGTTTGGCACAGGCTGTGCTGGGTGTCTCTGGTGGTGGGATGGTGATGGCTACGTGTCCACTAACTCCACGCCTTCCCTTTTCTCCTGTGTTGCCCCTTCCCCTTCCCTTCGCTTTCTTGCCAAATGATCTGCCCCATGACGCTGTCGGCACCTCTCTCCTCCTGCCTCCCCTCTCTCCTGTCCTTCTCTCCGCCTCACCAATAGACGAGTGGTTCTCCAGAGGTGAGTGCGCTCTTGGTTTTACTTTTTTTCCATGGTTCGATCGGGTGCTTTCTCCAGCTCTCTTTGTGTCCCCCCCCATCCCCTGCTGGGCTAATGCCCCCAGTGCCCCCTCCTGGGACGTGCTGGTCGCTTGGCTTCAGCCTCTGGGCTTTTTCCTGCAAGTGGCAAAGAGCTGGTGGGCTGAGGTGGGTGGGGAGAGGAGGAATCTCACGCCTCTCCACTTGCCCTTTTTGAAGGTAAAAAGCTCCCAGAAGACCCTGGTGCTGACACAGTGGATTTTCCGAAAAGAACAACTCCAGCCAAAGGTGTGTTCCTTGGATGATTTGCCTTGGGTGTTAGGGCAGCTTTTCCCCCAGCGAGCCTCTCCAACGGGCAGAGGTTGGTCTTGGAGCAGGAATGTTCCTGGCTGCCCAAAGGCTTGTTAAAACTACGAGCTCTGCCAGCAGTTGTGAGGATGCTCGTGCATAGAGGAGGTCAGTGCTGGCTCAGGACAGGCTTCAGAGGGAACTATTGCCCCAGGGGCTGAGGGACAGCAGAGTGACACAGCCCTCTGTGATGGTCTCAGACTTCCAGCACAATGGCCCTCTTGCCCACTCTTCTCTCCTGGGCATGAAGAGCAGGCAGGATTTAAAGCCAAAATCTCTGCCTTTAGTGTTCTCCAGCATGAGCGTGAGGAAGGGTCATTCCACAAAAAACCTCTGGAGACAAGCATCCTGCTGCCAGTGAATCATAGGCCAAGCAGTGAGCACTAGCCCAGGGCTTGAGTTCAGCTCCTCCTGCCCCAAAGCACCCTGTGGTTCCCAGGAGGACCCCAGTGCTCCTGGGGCTACAAAGATTTGAGCCAGAGGAACCAAAGGAAGCTTAGGGCAGGCCTGAGCTTGTGAGCAGCTCAAATACATGGTGGTGGTGGCTCCTTAGGCTGACCTGAGCTGTGGGAAGAGTCAGCTCCCATCTCTGGTGGAAGCCTGAGGAAGCACCTGCTCTGACTTTGGGGCCATCCCTCAAGGCAGGGGAGGACAAGATGGAAAACCCGGCCTTGCACCTACGAGCTGCAGCCTTAGTGCTGCTTTACAAGTCACTTCTGGGCATGTTGCCATGGAAAAGAGTTGATGCTTGAAGGCCTGACCCTTGCCTGCGTGCTGGGGGCCTGGGCCCTCGCTCCCTGAGGGTGAGGGGTGCTGGTGGGCACAGCTTGGGGTGTTTCCCAAGTTTCTCCCTCTGGAGCTGCAGTGGTGTGTTGGGTGCCGTGGGTGGCAACTGTGGCGTCCCTGATCCCAGATCTGGTACCCTGGGGCAGCCCCTCTGTGCCAGGTATCCTACCTCCAGGGAGCCTGGGTAGAAGCTTCCAGCCTCGTCTGGCCAGCAGTGCTCCCTTGGATGAGTCAGGTGCTGGTAGATCCCTGGGGTAAGCGCTTCCCACCCCTGTTCTCCTGGCAGGCTACGAGCTCCTCTTCCAGCCAGAAGTGGTGAGGATATACATCTCCCTCCTGAAGGAGAGCAAGACTCCGGCCATCCTGGAGGCTTCGGCGGGAGCCATCCAGAACCTGTGTGCTGGCAGCTGGACGGTGAGTGCCCCTGGAGCTGGCTGTGTCCGGGGAAGGGGCCCGGGGAGCCGGGAATACCGCCCGTGGTGGGGGCAGTGGGACCATGGATGCCATTCCGGGCTGTTCCCTTCCTGCGTGGCCCCAGGAGCCACCATCCCACGGCACAGCCCAGGTGTGCACGGGGTCCCCATGCTGCGAAGGGCTCTGTGCTCACTGCCAGCTGCCTGTGCCCTCCTGGGGGCAGGGAATGAAGATAATAACCTGCACTACCTCGGTGTGTGGGCAGAGACCCTCTGGGAAGCCTGGCCTGGCCCATGGAGGGGCCCTGGGGTGGGAGTGGGCTCTGTGGTGCAGCGCGGCGAGGGGGGGTGGCAGGGCTGGCAGCGGTGTCCCCAGCCCTGGGTGACACGGGGGTGCTGTCCCTGCCCCGCAGTACGGCCGGTACATCCGCTCGGCGCTGCGCCAGGAGAAGGGGCTCTCTGCCATCGCCGACCTGCTGAGCCACGACAGCGAGCGCGTGGTGAAGGCGGCGTCCGGCGCCCTGCGCAACCTGGCCGTGGACCTGCGGAACAAGGAGCTGATCGGTGAGCACAGCGCGCTCTGCACACCCACCCCGGGCCGGGCAGGAGCGTCCTGCCCTGCTGAGGGAGTGTGTGGGCACAGATCAACCCAACCTCTGCCCGCTGCTCCTCTTGAAAGCAAATGGGCCGCCTGTCACCTTCCGCGCTGGTTTTCCCAGCAGTCCTGTTCTTTCTTGCTCATGCCCAACTCTTTCCCCTTCCCAGGCAAGCACGCCATCCCCAACCTGGTGAAGAACCTGCCTGGAGGCCAGCAGACCCCTGCCAAAAACCTCTCAGAGGACACGGTGGTGTCCATCCTCAACACCATCAACGAAGTGATCGTGGACAACCTCGAGGCCGCCAAGAAGCTGCGGGAAACGCAGGGGATTGAGAAGCTGGTGCTGATCAACAAATCTGGGTAGGCGCTGCTCAAAGGGTGATGCCAAGGGGTGGAGAGGGCCTTCTCCAGCAGCCTCCCCCAGGCTGTGACCATTTCCAAACGTCTCTTCCTTCCCCTCTCCTAGGAACCGCTCAGAGAGAGAAGTCCGAGCAGCCGCCCTCGTCTTGCAGACAGTCTGGGGCTACAAGGAGCTGCGGAAGCCCCTCGAGAAGGAAGGCTGGAAGAAATCAGATTTCCAGGTGTGGGGATGCCCTGTGGTGGCTGGGGTAGTCGGTGGGGTCCTGCAGCAGGGAGAAGGGTGTTCCTGGAGCTCAGCAGGACCGGTTTGCAGCCCTTGGCCTTGCTGGTGGGACTGGGCACCCGCAGAGGTGTCCCCTGTGCCTCAGGGGAATGTCCCTGCTCCTCAGCTGATGGCCAGCAGGGAGGCTCTGCTAAGGACACTCTGAAGTGTCACACCCTGTGTCCCACACCAGCGTGTGGCTCCACAGGCAGGAATTTTGTCACCCTAAACTCTGCCATGGCAGTGCTGAAGAACAAGGTTCTCCTGGGCTCAGTTTCTTTCCCAAAAGCAGGGACTACCCATTTTCCTGGAGCGTTGGGCACTGCCCCAGTCCAGGCAGGACCCCCTTGCTCTAATGGGGATGTGGTGGGGGCTCGAGCACCCTTTGGTTACTTTGAGCCCCTTGCTCAAGGGTTGTGGGAGAGCTCCTGGGTCCATCCTGGCGCTGGAGGGGTGGGATGTGCCAATGGGGAAGGAACATCTGGACCCAGGGTGTGACTGGTCACTGTCTGTTGCTATAGGTGAACCTAAGCAATGCCTCTCGGACCCAGGGAGGCAACTCATTTGATGACAGCACCTTGCCTCTCATCGACAGGAACCAAAAAACAGGTACGTGCCTGCCTTCAGCACCTGTGCCCACTGTCGTCCCCCCACATTGTGTGGGTACCCAGGGCAGCTGGCCTTTGTCCCCTCCCTGCTCTTCAGCCTGGGCTTCCCTGGCAGCCACAGCTGCTCACACAGGGCCGTCACCATCAGTTTGGGCCATAGCTGGCTTTCCTGGCCATCGAGGCCCTCAGTTTGGGCTTTAGGTGGCTTCTTGGGGTTGTCACTGGTAGGGCCTGTAGCGTCCTTGGGTCACAGAGCTGTGGCTGCAGCTGGGCCTGGGCTCCCCCAGCTGGGGCAGGTGGCATTTCCTCCCCGGCTCAGGAACTGTCCCTGACCTGCTCTCCTGTGCTTGTAGATAAGAAATCCTCCCGGGAGGAGATCCAGATGAGCAACATGGGACCAGGTAGGAGAGGGACTGGAATGGGGGGCCTCTCGCCCCCTCAGTGTGCAGGGAGGGGGGCAGAGCTCACATCTCCTGTGGGGATGGGGCAGCCCTCCCTGGAGGTGACACAGCTGACTGTCCCTTCTCCTGCTCCAGACAACTATTCCACACTCAACGAGAGGGACCACAGCAGGACGCTGGAGCGATCCGGTGACCTGGGAGAGATGGAGCCGGTGAAGGCAGCACCGCTGATGGTGAGCAGCTGTCCCTGACGAGGGAGGGGCGCAGGAGATGCCATATCACTGTCCTGGCTGGCAGGAGGAGGGGAGAGCTGGGCTCCCACAACTAACACACACCCCCCCACCTCGCCCCTACTAACCCCCGTGTGTCTGCAGCAGGAGGAGGGGCAGGAGCCGCAGCCTGAGGTAGAGGAGGCGGAGGAAGAAGCTGCTGTGCTTTCCCCCGTGTCGGTATGTCCCGCGGTGTCCTGCCCAATCTGACAGTGGTGACAGATCCTGCTGTGCTGTTAGGGGTGCTTGGCCAGCCAAATCCTGCTCCCATTGATCGATCTCTGCTGCCGTGGTGCCGCCTCCGCCGCTCGCTCCCGCCCCAGCCCTGCTAACGCCTCTCCCTCTCTCTCCACAGCAGAAGATCTAGCTGGCCTGCCCACCTCCGCTCCGTTTGGGTTGATAATATATTATATATATAAATATATAACTCTTCATGGTGGAATGGACCGACTTTTACCTTGTCTTACTGTTGGAATTTTTGCTGGACTCCTTGTGCCAACCATCCAGCCAAACCATGCCTGGGCCGGCTCCCCGGGGGCCACTCGGCCTCCTCTGGGCCTCTGCACCTCCCCGTCCCGGGACACCACGACTGAGAGCTCCTCCTCCCGTCCTCCACCACCACCTCCTTCCTCCCGAGGGGTAAAACCTCTTCCTGCCTGACTCTGCCGGATCAGCCGGCGTGGATGCTGCACAAGGACCCGGATCTCTGCCTTGACCAGGAGCTGCCTTCTCTCCCACGCCTTCCCCCTGCTGCAAGGCATCCGCAGGGACAGGGACTGGGACCTCACTCGCCGCCGCCTTGTTTTTGGTTTGGTTTCGTTGCCTATAGGATGTATTTTTTTTCGTGCGGGATCACTCTTCAGCCAGGGACAGCATAGACATCCCTCCTCCCTGGGGGCTGCAGGACCGGGGTCCAGGGGCTGGAGCCGTGGTGGGGAGGGTGAGAGGAAGGACAGCCAGCAGCCAGCAATAACTTCTCTTGCTTTGCTCTAGACGAGGCTTCGGGGGGTGTGGGAAGGGGGATGTGGCTCTGGATCCTGCGGAGGGGTCTGGGTGAGGGAGCCCCGGCTCCCACCTGGTGCCTGTGTGAGGAGGATCCTTATGTGGGGAAGAGGGTCAGTGCTGGGGCGAGGGACGCGAGGGGTCCCTGCGGAGGGAGGAGACGCGGTAGGATTTTGGGGAGAGGGCTTGGGGTGCGCCGTGCCGGGCGGCTGGAGCCGGGACCCCCACGGCGCTGCCCCCCCTGACTTTCTCTTGACACGTGCCTTTCTTTTGCCACTGTGAAATAGCTGTTTGAATCGTACTGTCCGGCTGCTTCCCTGGGGAAGGGGAGTTCCCTGGGCTTCCAGCAGGGCTGAACTCCTCCCTTCCCCACCGGGAGCCTTCCCTGTCTGCAGTGGGGCTGGGAGCCTGTTTCTGGGGGGAACTCAGCCCCCTCTGCCCTCGCTGAGAGGGTTCAGGGCATTGCCATCCGGGCCTGGGGAGCCTGGGCTGCCACGGGAGCTGGGATGTGCTCCTCCTCCTCCTCTTGGCTGTGGTGCTGGGGCACATTGACGTGCTGTGATCTTCTGGGGGGCCCTGCTGCTCCCTGTGCAACTGGAAGTCTCTGTAGGAGGCTGCAAACTGGAGCAGGAGCCCTCCCAGCCCGGGGCTCCCCCCAGGAGGGGTGTGGGGAGGTGGCAGGGGCAGAGCTGGTGCCTTGCTCCTGCCCCAAATCCCCCCCCAGCACCAGCTGGGCCCTCCCTGCTTCTAGCCCCACCTCAGCTCGGTTGGGTTTTGTTCTGGGGTCTAACTCTTCTCTTTTCCTTTAATATGTAAAACACTAATTCCTTTTTTAATTTTTAATTCTAAATGAACCAAAAAGACAGCGTCCCCCTCCTCTCCTCCTCGGCCCTGCTGGGGAGGGGGGCTAAGGAGGGGAGGAGGGGGAAGCACCAAGCCGTTCCTTGTCTGATTCCTGTGCACACTCTTGTAACGCTTTGAAAACAAAATGATTTTTTTATATAAATAAAGTTTTTAAAGTGTGTCGGTGTGCCTGCCCCCCCTGGCTGCACTCTCGGGTGTTTCTGGCTTTGCTGTTGGGAACAAGGGCCTTTTCCAGGACTCCCAAAGGTGTCGTTGTATGACAAACCCTTTCTTGTCTGAGGGTGACAATTCCCAGCCCTCCCACCCTGCCTTGCACCTTTGTCCCCAAAGCCACCAATGAGCAGAGCAAAGGCAGGACGGTGTTTTATTGCTTCAGGTCCAGGGGGCAATGCCCAGGATGTGTGGCTTGGCAGGGACAATGCCAGGAATGTCTTGCAGGAATGCGGGCTAGGAATGGTGCCTGGGATGCTTGGCACCAGCAAGGCTGGGGACAGTTGGCTGGGTGGGACAATAGGAGGCATGTTGGGCTCAGCAGGGGTAAGTTGGAGACCGTGCTGGGGGGACATGCAGGCTGGGGATCAGAGGAGGAGTTTGGGGGCACCCAGGCTGGGGATCAGAGGAGGACTTTGGGGACATGCAGGCTGGGGGTCAGAGGAGGAGTTTGGGGACATCCAAGCTGAGGATCAGAGGAGGAGTTTGGAGGCACCCAGGCTGGGGGTCAGAGGAAGAGCTTGTTTGAGGACGTGCAGGTTGGGGGTCAGAGGAGGAGTTTTTCTGGGGACGTCCAGGCTGGGAGTCAGAGGAGGAGTTTGGGGACACGCAGGCTGGGGGTCAGAAGAGGATTTTGTTTGGGGGCACCCAGGCTGGGAGTCAGAGGAAGAGCTTATTTGGGGACATGCAGGCTGGGGATCAGAGGAGGAATTTGTTTGGGGGCACCCAGACTGGGGGTCAGAGGAGGAGTTTGTTTGGGGACATCCAAGCTGGGAGTCAGAGGAGGAGTTTGGGAACACCAGGCTGGGGGTCAGAGGAGGAGTTTGGGGGCACCCAGGCTGGGGGGGTCAGAGGAAGAGCTTGTCGTGGCAGGCCTGGCAGTACATCTTGTCTCCCCACTCGCGGAAGGTGCCTTTCTGCAGCCGGCCCAGGCAGTAGGTGCAGACGAAGTGCTCGGGGTGGTACTTGCGCCCCGCGGCCGTGATGCAGCGCCCGGTGACGGGGCGGCCGCAGCCGTGGCAGATGGTGCCCTGCCGCCTGTGGAAGTGCAGCTCGCAGTAGGGCCGACCCTCCAGCTCGAAGAAGGACCCACCGGAGAAACCACTCAGGCATTCCTGGGGGGAAGGAGACCGGGAAAGGCTGGCATGGCCTCAGGAACGCCGGGCAGGGCCCTGCCGCCCCACCGCCCACACTCACCGTGCACACGAAGCACTCGGGGTGCCACACGCCCTGCAGGGCCGACAGGTAATTGTCCGTGACTGGGCGCTCGCAGCCCTGGCATTTGGGGGCAAACATGGCCAGGAAGTCCTGGCGGCAGTAGGGCTTCCCGTTCCGCTCCAGGAACCCTGTGGAGAGGGGAGCGGGATGGGCACCCACCGGGGGGGTGGGCAGAGGGCATGGATGTGGGCTTGCCCGGGGTAGGAGGCAAGGGAAAGACCGTGGAGGGATGTCAGATGGGACGGTAGGTGTGAGGGCAGGGGCTACCTGGGGTGGGGGCAGGCTTGCCACACCCCTCCCCTGGGACATACCCTCGTCCCCTGGGACATACCCTCGTCCCCGAAGACCTTCCCGCAGTGGGCGCAGAAGAAATGCTCGGGGTGCCAGGTCTGGTCCAAGGCCGTGAGGACTTTCTGCAGGAACAGGTGAGGTGAGGCGGCCGGCGGTGACGGGGGGTGGTGTGGGAGCACAGGGGGGGATTTACCTCGCGGATGGTGCCGGCACAGTAGGCGCAGCGGGGGGAGAAGGCCTGGTGATAGTCCTCCTCGCAGAACGCCCGCCCGCCCTGCTCGAAGAAGGGCTGGCTGTCCAGCCCCTGCCCGCAGCAGGCACAGGTGAAGTGCTCGGGGTGCCAGGTTTTGCCCAGGGCTGTGAGCACCTGTGAGGAGGGGGGGGAGGCTGAGGGTGGCTCCGGGGGGATGCTGAGGGGAGGGGATGCCAGGGCGGCGGCGGGGACTCACCTTGCCGGCGATGGGCTTGCGGCAGCCGGCGCAGACCCCCGCGGGGGCGGCCGTGATGCCCAGCTCCTGCAGGTCCCGGGTCAGGCTGCCCAGCATGTTGTCCAGGGAGGGCTCTGCGGGCACTCCAGCTCCCTGCCCGGACAGCTGCCGGGGAGCAGGATGGTGAGGGCTGGGGGAAGGTCAGGCCCCAACCCCCTTTCCCCAGGGCCAAGCTCACCTTGCTCTGCATGTGGCCCAGGTCGGCCAGGAGCTCATCCAGCTGCTGGGCAGCCGCCGTGGGTGGGGGCTGTGGGACCGGGGTGGGGCTGCTGGACACGGCACAGGGGGGGTGGTGATGAGGTTTTCGCTTCTTCCAGGACTGAGACCCCTCCAGCCCCACCAACACAGCCCTTTCCCAGAGACCACTGCAGGGAACACGTAGCCCAGCCCTCACCCCAGCAGGGATGCAGGGTACAACCTGCCCCAGCTTGCAGAAAGACCTATTTTTCAGGCGTTGACGTGACCCCAGGTGGCACATCCCAGCAATGAGTGGGCACCCCCAGATGGCTTTGCCCTCCCATGGCCATTTTTACCTGTACACTGTCTCCAAATCCTTTCCCAGAGACTGAGCCTGAGGCAGCAGCTGCACCTGGGAGGACAAACCCTTGCAGCCAAGCTCCCCTGGCAGCTCCATCATGAGCTGAGGGGATCTGTGCTGAGGCCTCTGTACCTTTGGGGCTGCCGAGGCAGGAGGCTCAGAGCCATGGGGGGCAGGTGGATCCTGGCAGGAGCTCGGTCCCTGCCACACAGGGTCCTTGGAGGCCTGGAGGGAGCTCTGCTCCAGTTCTGCCAGCAAAGCATCTGCACAGAGAGACCCCCCCCTCAGGCACCACAGCCACTGGCTGCCCACCCTGCTGCCACCCCCTTGGGAGGTCTTGTATGACTTCCAAAATCCCAGGAGCAAAAGGAGCATCCCAGCAGGCTCTGCCGGGCAGGTGCCAGTGCCCTGAGGGCACTCAGATCCCCATCCCCAGTGCAGGATGTGCCCGCCACTTCCTGCAGCCTTCCTGGAGTGTGGGCACCGCTGGCAAAGGGTCCTGCCCCTGCACACCACCCCTGGCCTGCTAAGGAACATCTGCCAGCCCTTCATTTCATCCAGCACGAGCCCTGGAAGGGGAGGGCTCAGCCTTGGTGGGTTCCAGAGCGCTGCTTCCCCCAGGAAGAGCCGAGAGCTTGTTCTTCCCAATTCTGTCTCACCACCTTGGCCATCCCTCACAGCAGGAAATGGGGAATGCCCCTTCCTCCCCACCATGGCACAGCTGCTTCCCTGCCCCAGGCCAGGGCCGGCTCCCAGCACCCCCAGAAGTTGTGCTGCAGTCCCGGGATTGCAGCGCTGCCACGGCCCATTTCCTGCTCTCAAGCTCGCTCCGTTTTTGGCCAAGCTCTTGCTCGACCACCCCATCAGCCCCCTGGGATGGGGGAGGCACTGCAGGGAGCGTGGCCCCATTGCTGCCCCCGTTGCTGCCCCCTTAGAGCATCCCCACCTGGCCCTGGGGGAGAGGAAGGACAAGGCTCCCCCCAGGCGCTGCAGGCACGGCCCCACGCCAAGCCTGGCTGCAGGACCGCCTCTGGAGCGGCCCAGCTTACCCAAATCCTCCATCCTGCCCTGGCACAGGGGCCCAGGGGCCGGGGCAGCACCCGCAGGGAGGTGAGCTGGCGCTCGGGGCCGTGCAGGCGCTCGGTTCCGGTGCCGCCTCCGCCCCCCGCGCCGGGTTGTGTCGCTCAGGGTTTCCCTTTGTGGGCTCTGCGCCTCACACCACGTGTGACGGGGCAGAGCTGGGGCACGGGGAGCCACAAACAGCCCCGGGCTGGGGCTGCAGAGGGAAGAAACTGGCCAGCGAGTTGTCCGAGGAGCTCTGGGTATAAACTGGGATGCTCTGGGAGCTGGAGCGTGGGTGTCCTGCAGAGCCAGGCCTTTTCCAGAAGCCACTGGCCACGTGTGCCGAGGGATGGCATCCCTGTGCTGGGTGGGAATGGATTCGTGACGGTGTGACAGAGCAGTGCCTTTTGGGGAACGCTTCTGGAGCCTCATCTTGGATTTCCAGGTAAGAGCAAATGCCCTTTGGGCAGAGAAATCTCCTGGGAGTGGCCAGTGGATGTGGGAACAGCTCTGAGGGACTGGTTCATAACCTGGGGGGCTGGTCTGTCATCCCCTCTCAGTGCTCCTGCCCCCCCAGCATGGCTGGGGGGGTTAATGCCAGAGGTGGGTGCAGGGGATGTGCACGTGGCTTGGTGTGTCCTTTGGGCTCTTGTTTGGGTGTTTGGAGGAGGCACCGCCCTGTAGGGGATGGATAACACCTGCAGCCCCTTGGCTACCAGCTAAGCTTCACCGTGCCCTGGCCTGGCTCCTCCTTAGTCCGGCTCCCCGGGTGTTCAAGGGTGCCAGAAAAACCTCGGGAGCAAAGGCTGTGTGGCCAAACGCGTCCTCTCGGCGGGGCCACGACCCCCGTGTGAGCGGGGAACCGCAGCATCCAGGGCCGCCGAGGCACGACCGCTCCCACGGGCCGGGCTGACACCACCACGGCCCCGCTCCCAGGCTCTGCTGAGCCCGCCTGCACCCTCAGCTGGGCCGGGCTCGAGCCCCTCGAGCTGCCTCGGCGGGGTTCACTGAATTACTGACGCGTTAATTACCACGTCGGTGACGGCGCTTTTGTTCCCTGCTCGCAGCAGCGCCATCCAGCCCGGCAGCACCTCGGGGAAAGCCCCGCGGGACATTCACCGGGACGTGTTTCAGGGCAGGAATCCTGAGAGCCACCCAGAGACAAGCCGGGGCACTGCTGGTATCGCTCAGCCTTGCGTCAGGCGCTTCCCTCCCCGCACGCACCAGAACCTTCCTACCTGCGGAACGTTTGGGGCTATTTTTAGCCTTCTCAGTGATTTACTCTCCCCGCTGGGGACTTGTGAGCCCGAGGGCACACGAGGAGCCGGCGCTGGAACTCCTCTTTATAAAACTGCCCCTTACAAGCCCCTCGGAGGCAAAAGGCTGAGCTGCTCCCTGACCAGAGCTCTACCCCCCT
This sequence comes from Manacus candei, assembly GCF_025592945.1. Lineage (NCBI taxonomy): Eukaryota > Metazoa > Chordata > Aves > Passeriformes > Pipridae > Manacus > Manacus candei. The sequence goes on from NW_026138057.1 coordinate 3,801,557, forward strand.
GCAGTGGCTCAACCAGAATTAAGCAACCCCAGCCTTGCCTGCAGAGGGGAAATCAGTCGTGACAGTGACAAGAACAGGTTGGTATGGGGCTGACAGAAAGCAAGACCCGGCCTAGGTCGGCAGCTGTGGGGAAGGTTTGTGCTGAGCCTCTTGCCTGGGTCTGGCAGGGACAGGAGGAATCCCCGTGCAAGTACCCCGAGCTTTGCTTTAATTTTCACAGGTTCCCCCCCCCTTCCCTGGGCTCGGTGTCTTGCTCAGAGAAACAGGCACTTCACGGTGAGGTGGTTTATTAGAGGAACGGAGGAAGGGAGACCTGGACACACCTTTGTCTTCTAGGAACACGAAACAGAGCTCAGGACTCGAAACCCGGGAGCAGAAGGAAGCGCGGGGCGGCCGGAGCCCTCTTCGCTGGTGGGAACCACTTCGGCAAACAGGATTTACCAGCTAAACACTTCGGGCTCTTTGAACCCTGGTGATTTTTGCCGCCTCTGGAGAGAGGATGAGGAGCACCTCGCTCTGCTGCCGCGATGGGGCGCCTTTTCCAGAGGGGCGCTGTTTCCTTCCCAGTTTCCTTTCCCTGGGATGAACAGTGGACGTGGAAGCAGAGGAGCTTCCCATGCCCAGCCAGGGCAGCTCCCCCTGCTCGGCTTTTCCAGCCGCAGCCCGAGGGGGTGTCGCTCCCTCTCCATTCGCTCTGGCACAGCAGGAACGGGCTGGGATACCGGCCACGCTCCCGTCCAGGACAGCGTGCGGGGGTCACGGCAGCGCTGTGGCAGCAGGGATTTATATCAGGGATCCCTGGCGACCCGTGTAGAGGAATGAAGAGAAATCCAGCCAGTTTAGCCAGTATTTTCAAGGACTGGGGGGAAAGCTGTATTTCCTGGCCTGGGAATGTCACCCTTTGTTCTCCTGTCCTAGAATGTGAGTCAGATGTGTAAAATGTGGGTAAGGTCGGCCAAGCCACCCATTCCCGAGGAACCGCGGCACAAACCCCTGCCCAACCCCACGCGCGGCTCCCGGCCCGGGGGATCAAGGGCGCACACGAGGGATCGCTCCAGGTCCCAGGGCACACCTGGACACTGAGGCTGCTTGGACCGGGACCCCGCTCCCGGCACCGGGCACAGAGCGGGGACCGGGACGCGGAACCGCATCACGGGGTTCCTTTGGGGAGGAACACAGGCTTTGCAGAACGCAGGGCCGGGTCCTGCCGCGGAGCCGATCCCGGGGGTGCTGCCCAGGGGCCGTTCGGGGCAGGTGACGGGAACCGGGAATGCGAACCGGGAAGGTGCAGCGCCACCGGGAGGCGGTGCCTCCCCCGCCCCAGGCGGAACTACAGCTCCCGGCAGGCCCCGCGCGTGCGCCGCGCCGGGACGGAAGTGGGCGGGCCGCGCGGCCCGGGCCCCGCCCCCCTGCGCCGGCCGCCATTTTGTCACCGACTTTCACCCGCCGCCCGACGGGGCGTTTTTTTTTTTTCTTAAAGGAGAAGCGGCAGCCAAAAAGCGGCCCCGCCGCCAGGCCCCGCCGGCACCGCGGGCGGCGCCGCAGCCCCGCCGCACGGAGCGGCCGCGCGGGGCCGGGGCGGCGAACGGCTTTCCCCCTGCCGGGCCTCGCCCGCGGGGCGAAGGGGGCCCCCCGGGGGCAGGCGGAGGGGCGCACACAGCGGCGGCGGTAGGGAGCCCGGCGGTGCCGGGGGCCGGGCGTCGGCCGGGGGCCGAGCCGGGGCGGCGGGCGGCGGGGGCCGCGCTCGAGTGGGCGCCGAGCGGGGCCGGCCCGGGGGGGGAGCGGGAGCGCGAGCGCGGCGGCCGCGGCGGCGCCTGCGCGGGGGGCGGGGGACGGCCGGGGCGCGCGCGCGGAAGCCGCGCGCTGGTTGGCCGCGCGGCCGCTCCGTAGGGGGCGGGGCCCCGCCCCTGCCGGGCCGCCCATTGGCCGGGGCGGCGCGCGAGTGGCGGGGGAAGGCGGGAGCGCGGCGGGCGCGGGGGGGAGGCGGGTCTCGCGGGGTTAGGGGCGGGGCCGTCCCTCGCGTCCCGCCCGCCGATTGGCGGGTGCGGGCGCCGGCGGCGCGCCGGGGCAGCGCGTGAAGGCGGGCGGCGGGTGCTGATTGGGCGCGGGCGGCGGGGGCGGGCCCGTCCCGCCGAGGGAGGAGCGCGGCCGTCCCGGCCCCGCCGCCGCCGCCCCGATGCCGGCGGGCACCGAGCAGCCGGGGGGCGCCGCCGCCGAGCCGCCGCCGCCCGCCCCGGCGCCACCGCCCGCCGCTGACAGGCCGCCCGCCTCGGGCCGCCGCCGACCGCCGCCCGCCGAGCAGGGGGAGGAGTCCGGCGGCAGTCGGGTGCTGAGAGGCGGCCGGGAGCGCGGACGCGCCGCCGCCGCCACCTCGGCCGCGGGGGGAGCCGCCGCCGCTGCCGCCGCGTCCCGCCGCCGTAAGGCCGAGTACCCCCGGCGCCGGCGGAGCAGCCCCGGGGCGCGGCCCGCCGCCGAGCAGCCCGCCACCGAGACGCCGCCCGCGGCCAGGAAGGGCCCTCGGGCCGGGTGAGTCCCTGCGGCGCCGCTGGGCCCGTACCTCTTCGGGGTCGCGGCCGGGGCCGGGCGTGGGGGGCTCTGCGGGCGATCCGGCGGCATCGCACCCGGGCCCCGGGGCCGCCTCCGGGCGCGGGACGCCCCGCGCCGCCGCCCCTTTGTTCCGGCGCCGCCGGTCCCTTCCCAGGAAGCGCCGCGTCCCGGGAGCCGCCGGCTGCGCCGCGGCCGCTGTCCCGGGGCCCCGCGGAGCCAGCGCGGTTTGGCCCCGTCCTTCTCGGGGAGGGGGGCGGCGGGATCCAGATTCCCGGGGGAGGATGTTACTCCCCCTGCAGCTTCGGCGCGGAGCGGGACCCCGGCCACGTGCACGCGTGGAGCCTTTGGGAGTGCAGCTGCTCTGCCCTGTCCCAAGCACAAAATCCCTCTGGCTCGGGCGTAACTACGGTGGGCAGGGCTGGCCCTTTGCTGCTGCATGTTCCTGGAGTTCCCCTCAGCTCCCTGCCGCTGGAATAATCCACCTTGGCACGAGGGAGTGAAAGCAGCGATCCCAGGGCGAGGCACTGGGAATCTGGGGAGCTCATCGGCGTGTCGTGTAGTTCCTTGTTTCTGCCCCTGTGCCGCAGAATCTGTCTCTTATACTTGGTTTTGTGTTTTTTTTCAGGTGTGCAGATAAAGCAGCTGGTAAAGGTAAGAGCTGAATTACTCACTCCTGCTGTCTCTTCCATCCAGGAAGTCTGGGCTCTCCCGGAGCCAGATGTCTGTCTTGTCCCCCTGAGTTAACCAGATATGTCTTAGGTCTTCCTTTTAAAGAATGTTTTGGTGCCAGATGATGTGCCCGGTGGTTTGACAGCTCTTGTTGCACAGCAGTCCCAAGAAGCAGGCAAATCCTAGGCTCTCTTCTGTTCTGAGCTCATGGAGTACAGGTGTAGGTCCTCCAGAGCCGTGTGGAAATGACAGTATTCAGCTATTTATACTTGTTCTTTTCTAACTCTCAGTGGATCGTGGATTTTTTTACGCTCGTTTCTTCAGGGGTGAAGGAGAAAATTCTTCAGAATTTGGGGAGACAGTGGCTTAAGGGGTCTGAACACAAAAGCCTCAACTATGGGGAGCTGAGACCTGGAACAGAATTTTTGTTTTCTGGTGCAAACTGTGAACTTTGTCGCATCTCTTTAACAGCTTCTTGTTGGAAAAACAAAACCAAAAAAAAAAGTTTGTGGGCTTTGCTGATAGCTCCTGAAACAGCTCCAAGTACAGGGCTTTGTGTGGTGTTGGTTTTGATCTGGCACCAGAGGATTGTGATGGGAACTGTGAGGAAAGGAGGTCACACACCTGTGCAAATGAATTCCCCTTCCTGCTGGAGCCGCCCGGGTTGGTTTGCAGGCAGCTGTGTCTCAGAGGCTGCCCTCAAAGCAAAGTTGCTGAAACGTGTAGGAAAGCTTAATATGTGTGGAGTGTTGATGTTATAATGGTGAAGCTCGGTGTTTTGGGTACCTTTAAGCAGAAATATTTGCGTGGTAGTGGTAGAAAACAGGCACAACACTCCGGTTTTGCCCCGTTTCCTAGGACGTGTTAGGAAATGGCAGTTGTCGGTGTGAAATTCCAGAGTTTGTGGGCTCTCTGTACTCAGGACCTACTAGCCTTTAACTTGGGCTCGGAGATTTTTCAGCCGTGCTTGAACGTGAGAGTGGAAAAGGAGTTTGTTAAATTTCTGGGGCTCTTTTTTCCCCCCTCAGTTAGATTTTGCAGCCAAAAGGATGGAACGTTTGCGTGGAAATTGGCGCCGAGAAGTGCTGACAGCTTCTGGGCCAGAGGAAATCTGCCTTGGTGGGGCTTGGGTTGTTGCTTGTTTGTTTTGGGTTTTTTTTTAAGTCTTTAGAAGTGAGGAAGCTGCACTTCTGTGCCCTGGCTGCTCACTGGATGGAGCCCTTGGAGTGCCTTGTGCGGGGAAGATGTACAAAAAATTTGGGCAGATGGTGCAGGAGCAGGAGAGGAGACTCCCCCCTGCTCCCCCCCTTAGCCTTTAGCAGGAGCCTGACTAGGTGTGAGCAAACAGCAGCTTTCCTTGCACAACAGGGATTTTTAGCAGCCAGTAGTGCCCTGTAAATCTGGAAGGCAAAATCCCATCTGTCCTTTCACCCTGGATGGAGTTGGGTTTGGGAGCTGAGTGGTTCTGGTGAAGGCTTGGAATTTCGTGCTGGTGTTCCCTGGCATGAGTTCTGACATGGAATTGATTTCTCATGGTGACTATTTGTGTTACACTGTTAACCTTTACTACCAAATACTAACTCCAGTTTGAAATATTTGGTTGGCCTGAGCTCAGCCAGAACTGAGCCTTGGCAGGGAGGACAAAGGGGGTGCACCTGGTGACAGGTCCTGCATAGCCATGGGAAGAATGGAAAACAGGCTGTGCCAGGGTTTGTTCAGCAGATGTTGTTGCCTGGTGTTTGGGATAACGTTTTGAAGGAAAATCCCCAGCTGATATTGGTGAGGAAAGCTCGGGGTGATGGGTGCTGTTGATGGTGTCCGGGATGCTGTGACAGTGGAACTGTGTTCCAGAGTTTTCCCTCTGTGCAGAGCCAGGCTTCTTGGACCTTGACAGTATTCCCTGTCATCTGCTTAGTCATGGAGTGACAGGATTTCCCAACATGTGTCTGTAGAAATATTGGTTGCATAAGTAGAACATTTAATCTCAGCTTACAGGCAGATTCACTGTGTAGTACAGTTCACATTCGACTTCCCACAGCGCTCTGTATTCTTGTGGAAATAAATTTTGATTTTAGTTAGGCCTGAATGGTTGTAATTACTGGAATACGGAGTTGATGGATATACTTAATGTCCTTCCATCACTGGACTGAAAATTCTCTGTGACTCTTTGTTGGCAGTTGAACAGAACCTGCTTCTCCAATCCGATCTTACACCCAAACCAGCTTCTGACTCCATCCATGTTTTTCTGAGATTTTCCCTCTACTGTTCCATAACCACCTTTAGGAGCTGGAAGGAAATCTTCCAAGCAGCTGGGGCAACGGGCTGTGTTGCTGTTCCAGAGGGAGTGTTGAGTGGAAAGGGCCACATGAAGCTTTTATTTACAGAAGAGATCAGTGCCATGTGCACCGAGTGTCACCTCCTTGGAAGTCCCTTCTCAAATCCAAAGGTTTTGCACAGCGTGGGCTGGGGGCTGATTCCAGCAGAGCTCACATCCTTCTCCATGACATGGTACAGACAGGGTTGTGTGTAGAGCACTTGTGTTGGGCAAGGGGTTGTTTTTTCCCCCTTTAGTTTGGTTTGGTTGTTGGATTATTTTGTTGTCGTCGTCATCGTCGTTTTTTGAGGGGCAGGCTGGATTCATCAGAAATCTGCTTTTGTGAAGGAGAAAAGGAAGTTTAGGTGTGGGAAAGAGAAAAAAAATCATTACAAATGTGGGACTTCCCTTTTGCAATCTCAGATTTTGGGCAAAACCTTGGTGAGTGCTGATGGCAGCTGCTCCTGCAGCTGAACCCTTGACAGACACAAGTTTCCTGGTGCAGCTCTGACCCTTGGATGGGGACCAGTGACCATGTTGGGAGAGTCTAGAATTAAAAGGGTTTTTAACTATTAGCTCTGTATCGCTCTCCTGAGTTCTGCTGCAGAGAAAATGTTTGCTGTATCTCCTAACGATGGGGGTTTGGAGGCACTTGGGTGTTCTCAGCATGTAAAAATGCCCTGGATCTGTTAGACAGAGGTGGTGAAGCAGAAGTAGGAAGGAAAAACTGGTTTCAAGTGCCTTTGGGTAAAACCTGAGATGTTCACCATTAGGGCTGAGAACGGGGATGGAGAGCAGTTTTTACTGGGGAGGCCCTGGCACAGGTTGCCCAGAGAAGCCGTGGCTGCCCCATCCCTGGGAGTGTTCAAGGCCACGTTGGACAGGGCTTGGAGCAACCTGGGATGGTGGGAGGTGTCCCTGCCCGTGGCAGGGGATGGAATGAGATGAGCTTTAAGGTCCCTTCTAACCCAAACCAGTCTGTGACGATTTGTGACGTTTCTAAAGGCATTTGAATTTGTAAGGGCCCAATGTCACAGCAAGCACCAAAAACTGAGATCGAGTGAACTGTACTTGGGAATTTTACTTTTTAAGGGATTAACTTGTTCACATAGACATTTCAGGCAGTTCTGTTATCTTGCCAAAACATATTTGGAGACCAGCCATCAGCTAAAAAGGAAACCACCTGTACAAGCTAAAAAGGAGTGCAAAGGCCTCAGGGTAGCAGCGTCTGTGATGCTTTTTGCTCTGCACAGGACCAGAAACATCCAGCTCAGATTCCTCAGGGTCATTACCAGGTGTACAATTCCGTGTTTGGGGGATTCTCCAAGCATGACCTTTCACACGAAGCTGGCCTTTCACAAAGCACTCGCTGAGGTTTGCGAGCATCTCTTTTGTAGAGCTCAGAGCCAGCAAATCATCGTCTTGCAGGCCTTTATCCGAGGGCAATACAAGCTGCTTTCAAATATTAGTAGACAGTTTTAAACACTCCTGCTGCCTTTACATAGAGAGTTTTAGTTGGTTATACTTGGGACAGTTTGAAGTGGGGGCCTGGAGGACCTGCCCTCCATGTCTGCGAGAGGCGCGAGCGGGTTTGCGCGGAAGCGAGGAGTGTGATTTAATGGTGGGGTTTAGGCTTCTTTTATTATTATGAAAGAGGTTGCAACGGCTGTTTCAGATCCCAAAGAAGAGAAGGAAGAGGAGGAGGTTTCCAGCGCCCTCAGCCATGGCTCTCCCGTGGGCACGGCCCGGCCCAGCCGGAGCTGGCGCAGCAGCAGGTCGGCCACGGTGGCCCGGCAGCGGGACACGGAGAACTCCCGCGCCTCCAGATCCAAGACTGGCTCCCTGCAGCTCGTCTGCAAGTCCGAGCCGAACACGGACCAGCTGGAGTACGGTACGTGGCACCGAGTGCTGGGGGCCAGGCAGGCGCGGGGAGCCTCTGGAGGGAGCTGGCTGTGGCTGGTGCAGGTGCAGTGCTGCTTGGTCACGGGTGCCTTCTGCCAGCAGCACTCCTGGCTCTGAATGGCGACGGCGGTGTCGTGAGACAGATGAGCTCACTGCAGCGAGCACACGCTGAAACCTAATGGTGACTTTTCCTTTCAGAGGTCACAGAAGAGCATCAGTCTCCAGCTGGAGTCAGGTAGGACGCTCTTGACTCTGCGGTGTTTCTTCCGATTCGGTGTCTCGCAACAGGGGGCTGAGTTGTTTGAAAACAAATGCCTGTGTGAAATGTTCTGTGGGACAGGCAGCAGCTCTGTCTCGTTCCACCCTGGGCCTTTGCATTTGCAGTGTGGGCTGCAGGGCTCAGGAGATACTGTGGAGGAATGGACAGTGAGATTGGATGTGGGCATTCCACTTTTATTCCCGTAGGAGCAGATGCCGTAGGTGGGTGGGTTCAGAAGAGGACGCTGCTCTGCCTGGCCTGTTTTGGTTGCCATCATGCTCCTTGGTCGGTGCAGGCTTTCCCCAGTCATGCTGGATGAGGAAGTGCTGTGGAGTAGTGTCTTTCCCATCCTGGGGGCTGGTGCACGGGTACTCTGCAGTAGTGGTTAAGCCGGTGCTGCCAAAGTCCTCTCTTCTCCTTTTCTCCCAGCAGTGATGATGATGAGGAGATGCTCATCAGTGAGGAAGAAGTTCCCTTCAAAGATGATCCCAGAGATGAAACCTACAAGCCCCACCTAGAGAAGTATATTGGATTTTGTACTTACTGGGGGTTTAGACCAAAAAAAAAATGGACATCTTAGCTGGATGAACTTACTATGCCCCAAAGCACCTGAGCAGGTTGCTCAGGGGGAATGGTTCTAAATAGTAGAATAACCAGGACTGTTCTTCTCTCAGGGACTAAAGCCTTTAGAGCCTTGCTGTCTGCCAGGTTTTTCCTTAATCCTTGTTCATGCTTCCGCTTAGAAGTGAGACTTGAGAAATAGGCCTGAGCTTCCATCCAGTTTTTGCTCAAGTCTTTGTGGAAAGCAGGCAGCGGGAAGAGCATTGGAGTAATATGTTGTGTTTGTGTCTTTGTAGGGAAGCACCAAAGCAAAGGAGAAAAACTAACAAGGGGAAGGAGGAAAAAGAAAGGCAGAAAGAGATTAAAGTGGAAGTGAAAGAAGAGAATGAGTTTCAGGAAGATGAAGAACCGCCAAGGAAGTGAGTAAACTGTGCAGTTACACCTGACAGTGTGTGTTGTTTATTTTGCATTCTTGCTAGTGTACAGCAGTGTTTTGTTGCTGGTTCCCCCACTCCTCCTCCTCTGGGCCTGAGAGCTGATGGGGCAGCACTGTTTGTTCTGCTTCCTCACATCTCGCCTGTGTTAGAAAAATCAGAGTTGGGACTTAGGTTTAGTTTAAGTTGAGGGGTTTTTCTTCATCCTGTGGTTAATCAGCCTCCGTGGGTGTGACCACACAGCGGGAAACTCTTCAGGGCACCCTTACAACGGGTTTTGTTGTGATGCCTGAAGTGGATCAGTGTTAGAAATCCAGTGTGAGAGGGCAGCGTTCCTGCCGTGTGTTGTGGGGCAGACACAGGAATACCTTGGATGTACCTGTGTGGTAAGCGTCCTCTTTGTACATGTGGGACTATCCCAGAGCTCAGGAAACCCACTTAGGTTCCCCCTCTCTTTGGAGGAGTAAACCAAGAAGTTTACTGTGTTTTGCTCCCCAGAGTCTCGACACCTTTGGGTGTGCTGTCGCCGGGACTCAGCGTTGCAGCTTTCCTCCTGTCAGAGGAGGGAGATTGCTTTATGTGTCTGTCCAAACCATTCTTTGGGATGGTGTGAGGGAGAAAAAGAAAGAAAAAGGCGCTGCTTTTGTACCTCTCTGAGAGGTTGGAGCAGCTGGGGCTCCCTCTGCTGACCTGCCTCGTGGGGCCACATGCTGCTGGTGCTGCTTCTCTTGTTGTTCCTAAGCTGCTGCTGCTTCACAGCAGAGAGGAGTGAGCAGGCTGGTATTTTGAGAACATTTCTGTCTGTTGGAGATCGCTTTTTGTGCCTTGAGGTTTTGTTGTTTGGATCAGACACCGCTTTTGTGTGTAATAAAACCTGTGCCTCTTCTGAGGGCTTGGCTTGAATGCTGAGTGCCTGTTCAGCAGGTTCCTGGCATGGGCTTGCCATCAATAAAGATGTCTCAGTAGAGTCTAGAAAATACTTCCATCAATCTGCTCCAAGTACCTCTGCAGCAGTGGGATCAAGCTGTGGCTTAGGAGGCTGCAGTTTGCATGTAAGCACAGGTCTGCTCAGACAGAGTCTAGATTTTTACCTTGACAGGTGTATAAGCTGCTGTCAGAGACCTGTAAAATAGCTGCTGGATCATTAATCCCGTTCTTCCTGATCATGCAGGTTGGTGTTTTCCCATGGTATGGAATGTTCTCCAGCAGAGCAGAGGGAATAGGATGCACTGCAGGTTCTGGACTATGTTGGCACCATTACATGTTTATAAGAAATACGTTAGGAAACGGGAAGGGTTGAGAGAGCAAACCACATGAAGCATTTATTTCTCTAGAATTCTCCTTCCTCTGAATCTGTTTCCAACTTGCACTCAGTTTTTTTTTCTAGATCTTACAGTTAGTGAGGCAATACAGCGTAAACTTCGAAGTCTCTGCCCACTGCTAATGTAAGGAACCTTCTCTCAGTTCTGTTTCTGTATCCCTGTTACAGGAGGGGAAGGAGGAGAAAAGATGACAAGAGCCCAAGACTGCCCAAGAGAAGGTAAGTGATCCCCTCCGCCCAGTTCTGTTCTACAGACTTGCTTCCCTTGTGTCCTGCACACAGATGGGGATTGTCCCAAAGCCATCTCTCTTGCACAGTCCAGAAATCTGCCTTGAAGAGAGTAAACCCCAAAAATAGCGTGCCTTGTCTTCCCTCCCCTCTTTTCCTTCCCCCTGTAGGTGTGGGTTTGATTTCTTCCAGCTGAACCAACCCCCTCCCCACTTCTCAGTTGATCCCTACCCTGGCATTGCCCAGCAGTAAAGTTCTGGGAAATCTGGGTCTCCTGGGGTTTTCCCAGCTCTAGGGAGAGCCCTCAAGTAAGTGGCAGGAGTGGAGGTGGCACTTGGGCAGAGGCTCTGTCCCAGCCCTGACAGTATTGGAGCAGTAATTCTTGGCTCTCATTTCACTGAGCTGTGCTTTGTTGTGCTGCTGCCGTGGCATCAGGGGCATCAGCCAATCTCTACCCCTCACAGAAACAGAATTCTGGAGTTCATATGATTCTGTATCGAATCTGTAGAGAGTCTTTATCTGTAGAATCACTCAATCACAGAAGCAGCCAACCACTCTGCCCCTTTCCTTGCCGACTTCCCAGGAAGAAGCCCCCGATCCAGTACGTGCGCTGTGAGATGGAAGGATGTGGCACGGTCCTGGCTCACCCCCGGTACCTGCAGGTTGGTGGAGCTTTTCCCGTCCTGTATGGCACATGTGAGGGCAGGGAAGGGCTGTTGGGAACAGGCAGTGAAGCCTCCACTGCACTGACACTCCTCCTTGGCGCTGTGTCTGCTTTTGCTGAGGGGCCGTCTGGGATGGCTGTGTCTCAGCTCTTCTCTCAGAGACTCTGCAAACTTTCACTCTTCCTTTTCAGCATCACATAAAGTACCAGCACTTGCTGAAGAAGAAATATGTGTGTCCTCACCCCTCCTGTGGTCGGCTCTTCCGACTCCAGAAGCAGCTCCTGCGACATGCCAAACATCACACAGGTACAGGGCGGTGGGAGATGGGTACAAAACACCTCCTCAGGTCAGTGAACAGAGAGGGGGGAAAAGGAAAAGCCTCTAGGATTTCTGGGGAGAGTGAAGCCAAGTCAGGTGGCATAGATTTGCAGGAGCAGCAGGGTATTACTGTCTTCTGGATTATCATCTTTTGAGGAAGTGAAAGAAGTAAGACTATAGAGGCTTTTAATTCTCCTCCTGGCAAGTATCACTCAGGGGTTCTGTAGAGGAATAAACATCTGCATATAAAGACTCTACAGATAAAGTCTGCTTTATCCTAATTTGCCAGTCCTTCAGTGTTGGTCAGAGTGGATAAGTAGCTCTCAGAAGAGTCTTAATCATGGCTGGCCTCTCCAGATCAGCTGCTGCGCTGCCTTGTGGGGCTTCTCCTTGGCTGTGCCTGCTGGCCTCCCAGAACTCCTAGTTCTGCTCCTTCTCAGGCAGCTTTACCTGCACCACGTGGGAGCTGGGAAAGGGAGCAGGTCTGTGGGAGAGCAGTGCTGCAACTGCTGTTGCCTTTCAGATCAAAGGGATTACATCTGTGAGTACTGCGCCCGGGCGTTCAAGAGCTCCCACAACCTGGCGGTGCACAGGATGATCCACACGGGAGAGAAGCCCTTGCAGTGAGTACCCTCTGCCTGTGCCTTGCCCTCCTGCCCCGAGGGACCCCTGACACACCCGTTCTGGGGCTGCACCCAGAGCAGGGGCAGCTCTAAAGTCAGGGCTGGAGCCTGTTGCTGGTGTCCCAGCTCTCTAAACACACACGGTGTTGAGCTGCCCCTTGTCTCACCTGCTCCTCGGGGCAGAGCTGGGATTGTAAGCCCTCAGCAAATAAAGCCCTAACCGGAGCTGCAGTGACATTAGTGAGCCCCTGCTTGTTTCCCTGGGCTGCCTCCTTGCTGCTGCTGTCCCCACGAGTGTGTGGGGACGTCCCTTTGTTGTGACCTCCCCCTTCTCTGCTCCCAGGTGTGAGATCTGTGGGTTCACCTGCCGGCAGAAGGCGTCCCTCAACTGGCACATGAAGAAGCACGACGCGGACTCCTTCTACCAGTTCTCCTGCAACATTTGCGGCAAGAAGTTTGAGAAGAAGGACAGCGTCGTGGCCCACAAAGCCAAGAGCCACCCCGAAGTGCTCATAGCCGAAGCGCTGGCTGCCAACGCGGGTGCCCTGATCACCAGCACCGACATCCTGGGCACCAATCCCGAGGCCATCGCGCCGCCCACCGACGGCCAGGGCCTCCCGCTGCTCCCGGACCCCCTGGGCAGTGCCCCCCCAGCAGATTGCCTGCTGCTGAGCCCCGAGGGGATGCCAAAGCCCTACTGTGGCGGGGCAGAGCGCGTGAGCCTGGTGGCCGACGGCAAACTCTTCGTGGGCAGCGGCAGCAGCGCGAACCCGGAGGGGCTGGTCATGAACACGGAGATCCTGGGAGCCAGCACGGAGGTGCTCATCGAAGATTCAGACTCCACTGGTGGACCCTAGTGGCAGGGGGAGCACCTGGGTGCTGGGACAGTTGGGACTCTGTATTTAAAAGGAAAAAAAAAAAAAAAAAAAAAGAGGAGGCACTTACTGAAAGAGAGGAAAGTTAAACAAAACTTACAATACTAGTAAATAACTGAAGGGTCTGCTCCCCTCCAGCGTGGATCACAGAACGTCCTCTTTCTCCCAACCACTTCTCTCTCTCCCACGGCCCCTTTGTGGAAAGGGGCACGTGCTGCCATTACCAGAGCAAGTTGGACTGAGCGACGGATTTCTCCAAGGGAGGGGGCACTGCCGAAACCCTTCGCTCTACCCCAAAGCAGATAGATGCCTTTCTGGCTCCTTGACGTGGCCCCACTGGCAAACTTAAAAAAAAAAAAAAAAAAGCATTGGACGTGCTCTGGAGAAGTTTCTTAGGACTCCCTCTGCCCCTGGTCCCGACTTCTATGCACCGCTGCACTCTGGTCCTTGCAGTGTCCTCCTTCCTCCCGGGGCTGGGAGTTTGGCACTTTAGCCCCTCGGCAGGGTGAGCTGTGAAGCAGAGCACGTCCCGCTCCCACCCACCGCGCTCCCCTGCTCCAACCCTGGCAGGAAGTGGAGGGAACGCCCTGGCTCGTAGATCATGTTTGCTCGGAGAGGCCCGGGGGCTACAGGAGCCCTGCGTGGGAGAGGCAAGGAGGAGCATCCCAGTTTGACGACAGTAATTTGCACTTTGAACATGCTTCGTTTTTGTGTTGTGGTAACAAGATTCCTTATTTATTGATTAAAAAAGGGTCGGTATTTTTTAGTTCTGTTCTTAGGGGGTGGGCGTGGAAGGGGTTCAGGCTGTTTCCCAGTAGGCTCCGGTGCAGGGAGCACGGTGTGCCATTGTAACAGCAGCTGGGAGAGCGACTGGGCAGCGCTCTGGAGTCAGATGTGTCTCGCAGCTTTTCCAGAGTAGAGGAGGGAGAGCCCCTGGAGAAGAGCCCTGTATGCAGTGGGAGTCTCTGCAGCAGCGTGTTAGCAGGAGGATGAGGTGAGTGATGGAACAGCTGGCTGTCGTCTCCCTCCCTCCCGGCTCCGGGTGAGCTCCTTGCATTAAATGCTTTGCAGCCTTTCGGGGAAGGATGTTGTTGGCCAGGAACTTGTTCTCGTGGCCTGGGACAGTCGTGAGCTGCTTGCTGCTGGGGGGATGTGGTGCTCCTCATCCGACTCTGCCTCTCCTTTCCAGGTCTAGACAAAGGCACAGGAGCAGGGACTGGATATGGTTTTCTCAGGCTTGTTTATCCAAGGCAATAGATTGACGTGGGACTAAGGGGCTGTCAGCTTCTCTCCCTGCCCCCATTGTGGGGGAGGGTGTTGTGTAGCCGTGTTCTCAAAGGTTCTCTCTTCTGCACAGACACCCCTGCTGTCCCTGAAATGTGGCAGGCCAGGTGTTGCCTGCCGGTGTAGTTAGGGCAGCTCTGAGCCCTTGGAAAAGTTTACATAGGATAAGAGGTGTCTGCTATGGAGACTTGGATTTTTTTTTTTTGCTCTTCTCTGAGACTTTGTGTGGAGATTCAGTGGCCTTGAATTCGTAGTGGTTTTGGAAGAGGTGAAGAATAACCTGACTTTTTGTTTGTTTGCTTGTTGTTTTTTTTTTTGGTTGGGTTTCTGTGATTGGGAGCAGAGCTGAAGTGTCTCGTCCGAGCACAAGATCAGCTGAGTTAGTCTGTAGCACACAGCAGCTTGGCAAAACCGGGTACCTGGGGTCTAGGAAACCGCAATAAAACATGGAATTTAATCGGAAACTTAACAGGAAACTGACTCTGAACACCCACTCTGTCCCCTGTGCTACCTGGAAATCCAGCTGTGGCCCAAACACGGTGGCTTTTGTTGGGCCGTTTGTCCCGGTTTGCCCTCTCCCTTCCCTCCTTACACGGATACCTTTGTCAGAGCAAGTTGAAACACTTCTGGCGTTGGGGCGGATCGTGGCGGAGCAGCTGGGTGTCCTGTGCCCTGGGCGTGGGCATCCCACGTGCTCACCCTGGCAGCAGCCTGGCTCCCAGGCCTGCCACGGGGTGAGGGCCCAGCACACCTGGTGGGTCCTCTGGGACAGTGCAGGCAGGTCGGCGGTGCAGTGGTGTTTAAACTAAACCAGTTCCTTCAGCTGGGATGATCCAGTTTCTCACTTGGATCACATTACTGTGATTTCCAGCTGGAGCTGCTTCTCTGCCAGCCCCTGTGCCCGTGGGAGGTGCGGGGCAGGCAGAGCCTTGCACAGAACACTAAGTTGGAGAGCCCGGGGATTACTGGTCAAGGGATGGCACTAAAATGCCTTTGGGTCAAAGGCTTGCTTGCCTCTGACTCAGTGCTTGGCACCTGGCTGGGAGCTGAGGGAGGTGGCCTGGTCCTGCAGCCGCCCTGAGCGGAGCAGACTTTGCCACCGGACACGTTTCTGGGATGCAAAATCAAACATCTCCTTTGCTTCCCGGCCGGGACACCTGATCCTGCTGCTCCCCGCCTCGTCCTTCCATGACACCTCTCGTAGCTCTCCCTTTTCTTTTTCTGGCCCTGGCCAGGTGTCTGTCTGTCCTCTAACCACAGCCTGCTCGCCCCTGACGCAGGAGAGATGTGTAGCTCCCTTCCCACGCCCCTTTGAAGCCCTAAAACTGACACAGCCCTCCTGCAGCTCCTCCTCCCCTCGATGTCTCTCCTTCACTCGCATGCAGTTTGCTTCAATAAATTATTGTAGTAGTTTGCAATAAACTTTTTTGTATTTTTTTTTTCCCCTGTATTTATTTTTTTTTCTCCTCCCGGGGGAGGGGTTGGAGGGGACACAGGGCCCTTCGACCACTCTTGAGGCTGTGCCCAACATGGGCAGCACTTTGGGGGTCAAGGGCTGCCGGGGCCAGGGGCTCCCAAAGCTCAGCAGCACTTTCTGCAGTAGCCAAGGGGTGACAAAGAGGCTGCTGGGGGTATGGGGGCCCCCGACCAGGCACACTGTGGTACTTGTGGGAAGCTGCTTTTCAACTCCTGGGGTTTTTTTCCCCTCTTAATCTGGGTAATACGTAACCAAAATAAACATACTGAGGAAAAACCAACCCAACCCAGTGGGCTGTTTTTGTCTTGGTGCATGCAGCTCATCTGTGGGCTGGCTGGTGTTGTCCTGGGGCGGCTCTACCCCATCCAACTTGGGGGGGTGAGTGAGTGGCTGCTGGTGGCTAGCTGCCAAGTGGGTTTGAATCGTGACCCTGGGCCAGTTTTAGGGGCTCCGAACCAGACTTATTTTTTGGGCTCCCAAAGAGAGACTCAGAACCATGTTTGGGGGGCTCAAAATGGGGCTCAGAGCTTAAAAATGGAGACTAAATGCTTCATTTTGCAGTCCTGCTTAGAAACAGCCGTTAAATCCTGCTTTCAGGGCTTGAGACAGAGAGCGTGTCCCGTGTCTTTGGGCTCACAAAGAGAGACCAAGTGACGCATTTTAAGGCCTCAAAAACCAGTGACTAAGTCCTGTGTTTTGGGGCCCTGAAACCAGGGTCACTCAGCCAGTGCTTGGGCTCACAGAGAGAGACCAAGTCCTGCACTTTGGGGGCTTTAAGGCAGAGACCGAGTCCTGTGGAGTGACCAGTACTGAAGGTGAGAAATGGAGACTGAGTCCTGCTGGCCTTATGTGGCCACATTTAGGGCTGAGAAGCAGTGACTGAGTCCTGCATTTTGGAGGCTTGAGGAGAGACCACGTCCTGTCCCGCAGCCCCTCTTTGGGGAAGGTGTCTCTGGGAAAGAGGGGTTAAGCCTGGGGGACCAGTCCCATGGCTGTGGGGCAGTAAGAGGGCTGGAGGTGGCTGGGACAGACCCTTCTGCCAGGGTTTGGGTTGCAGCTCAGCTTTTGGCTGGTGCTGGATCTCCAGCCTTGGGGGGGGTCCCCTTGAGCCTCCACTCCTGGCCCTGCTCAGCCCCCACTGCCTGCCTGGGCTGAGGTGTTGAGCAACGTCCGGGCTTTGCTCGCCTCTTCCCGGCAGTGGTTTCCCGCTCTCTGGCATGAGCCAGAGGGATTAACGTGCCGCTAATCCCACTGTGTGGCCGGGAGGGAGGAGTGGGTCAGCCGGGGCTGGGAGCCTGTTGCTACCGGGCGAGACGGTTCTGGGCAAAGCACTTGGAGTGGCGATGCGTGGGGGAATCGGGGGAATAATCTGTCGCTGTTGATCCCAGAGGCGGGAATTTGCAGCGTGGTGCCAGGCCCCAGGCACGGAAGAGGGGGAGAGCCGGGCCAGCGGACGTGTGAGCGGAGCTCCGGGCTGGAATGCACCAGCTCAGCAAGGGATTGTCCTGCCCGGGCCGGGCGGGCGCTGCGCCCTGAGCCTGGTGGCCGCAACAGCTGCCCGGACCATGGCGGGAGCAGACAGTCCCTCGGCCGCCCTCCGGCGCCGCGACCTGTGCGCCCGCGGCATCCGCCTGGCCGGGAAGATGCGCTCGGATGTCGTCGACCTTCTGGATGCCTACGTGAGTCTGCCCTGCTCCTTCTGGCTGCTGCGGGGCTGGGAGCGCTGGCAGGGTCTGGGGGGGCTCCTGGCAGCTGTGGGGCACGAGGAACCTGTCCCGTGGCAGGGATGGGGGATGAAGCGCTGCCGGTTTCTGTGCCTGCCGATGCCTGGGCGGACCTCGGGCACCCGGCCTCGCACTGCCACAAACCCCTCCTGGACTGGGCCCTCTGGAGCAGCGCCTGCGTGGCTCGGGGCGGGGGGCACCCCCGAAATTGCTCCTGCCACCGCTGATCCCCAGTGGGTCTCGCCCCGCAGGTGGAACAGCAGGGCCTGGACGCCTCGGCCAGCGTGGCGGCGGTGGAGGGGGTGCCGCCGGCGGCGGTGGAGCGCTGGGACGAGCAGACGGGGACCCAGCGGCTGCTGGAGAACCTGGCGGCGTACAGGGCCTTCCGCGGGCTGCTGGCGCAGATGCTGGAGGAGCAGCGGGAGCAGCTGGGTGAGGCCGACGCCGCCCTGGGCCGGGCGCTGGCGGCCGTGCTGCTCCAGGTCTCGGCCTTCGCCTACCACCTCGAGGAGCTGCTGCGGCTGGAGAGCCGCGGGCCCCCGAGCGACGAGGGGGACGGGCCGCCCCCCCAGCCCCAAAGCGTCTTCGAGCAGAAGCTGCGGGGCCTGGGGGTGCTGCGGGAGCTGGCCCAGTGGGCCGTGAGGTCTGCGCGGGACCTGCGGCAACTCGCCAAGCCCGGCCCGGGCGCCGGCTCGGCCCCCAGCCCGACCGAGAGCCCGTGAAGGCGAGCGTGGGGTGGGGGGTCTGGGGTGCCACTGGGACACAGTGGGGGGCAACTGACAGCAAAGAAGGGCAGGTGGATGGGACGGACCGGGTCATTAACCCCTGGGCCCCCCGTGCTTTTGGTGCCACTCCCTGTGGGGAAGCTGAGGCACGGGCTGCAGTGTACCCCGGAGGGAGCGGGGTCCCCAGGCAGGACAATTCTCAGTGGTCCTGGGGCTGGCAGTTGGAACTATCCCCTGGGAAGCGGCTTTGCTGCTCACCCCAGGGCCTGGAGGCCGTGACCCTCAGCTGGGGTCCTTTTCTTTGGAATTTGATTGCTGCCTGGTTCGCTGTGGCCACCCTGGGGGCTCTTGCAGATGCGAGGCAGGAGCCAAGGGACAGCAAAGTGTCACCTGACCAAAGGAGTCTCGGGACCTGCCCCGCAGCTGCAAGGAGCAAGGCTTTACCTCCTGCACGTGAACTCTTCTGCCTAGCTTGTGTTGGCTGCTCATTGGATTTCTGCTCTAACTGCTTGGGGGCTTTTTGGGGAGGGGGGGAAGTCGGGGTATGATCAGGAGGGGATTTCTTAACCTCTTGGACATGGTAACGGAGAGGATCTTTTCACCGAAGGCTGCGATTCAGAAGCCCCTCTGCAAGGAGGTTAGTGCCTCCAGGGGTTATTTTAGGACTGGAAATGGCACGGAGAATCAAACAGCCCCAACCACATCGCTCACCCTGTGGAGTGCTGCAGTTTCAAAGCTGCCTGAGCCGTGGTTCTCGTGCCGACTGGATATGAGGGCTGCTGGCTGCTGAGTGAATAAAAGGGCTGGGAGATCTACCGGGGTGAGGTACTTCTTGGGGGAGGTGGGACAGTGGGGCTCAACCTCACCGGAGAGCCTGGGCTGCCCTGTGCACACACCAGGGAAGGGTCAGTCCTGGTGGGGTGAGAGGTCTGGGAGGGACGGGACCCACTGGGAGGCCGTGGGGAAGATGAAGGAGCTGGGGATGAAGGACGTGGTGGTGGGAGGATGAGGAGGAGGTGGGGGGATTGCTGGGGTTGTGCCTTGTCCTGGTGTGGCCCTGCCTTCTACCCTGGCCTGTGAGAGGAAAGGCAACATGGAGGGAGAGCAGGGCCACAGCGTGGGGAGGAGGCTGGGGACCTGCCCGGCTGGCCCCGCACAAAGCGGCTTTGTCAGGGCAGGGGGGGACGGCACCGGGCACAGCGCTGGCACCGGGGCCCTGGTACAGCACCAAGGCAGAGCCCCCAGAGCCCATCCTGCCCACCCCTCTGGCAACATCAGGGCACCCGGCGCCACGGGGTCAGGTCCGAGGGCGGTTTGGTGCTGCCTCTTTGCTTATGGGTGGTGCCCACGAGGAAGAATGTGCCCCTTCTTCACTGCCACTGACTGCCTGCCTGCCCTCAGCTTTGCGGCTCAGACTGGATTATTGGGATGTTTCTGCTTCCCTGCACTCAGGAATAACAATTTCTGGCCGCTATTTTTTTCAGGGTTAGTGAAAGCGAGTCCCTTTTCCAACAAGTATTTTTCTCGCCCAGTGTCCTCTGCTTTGTACACTTGAAGCCATCTTGCTTTTGCCCCCTTGCACCCTCCTGCTCAGCAGTGCTCACACCTTCCCCACCCACTGCCCCTCACCTTCCCAGAGGTGGGCAGAGGCATCTCGAGTGAACCTTGTGACACGAGCAGGTGGGAACAGACCCCTTTTTTCCCTCAGCAGCAATGGCTGGGTCCGAGGTGACCTTCAGATACCGGGAGAGCTGGGATCACCCAGCCCTGGCTTGCAACTCGATCCTTCCCCCTCAGCTGCTGGCACTGAGCTGAGCTCGGCGCTGCAGTCGCTCTCTGGGGGTGGAAGCAGCAACAGGGACGATGATGTTGCTCCAGGGACTTCCCCGTCCTGGGAAACACCGCTTTTACAACCTTCCTTGCTCCTACCCTGTTACCTGGCCTGCGGTGCTGGGTGTGTCTGTGTTTGTGGAGCAGCCGCAGTGCTCGAGAATGGCCACCAGAAACAATGGGAAAAAGCAATCCATAATCCAAACCTCCATGCTCTGGCTGAGCAAGAGGCTCCAGCTCTCAGCCTTTCCCTGCCAGCCAGCCCCCAACGTGCCATAGAGAGTCTGAGCTGGATGGGATTTAATGCTGTTTTTCAGCTGCAGCCCCGAGGGAATCACCAGTGAAGTGATTTGGCGAGAACAGGGGCACCCGACAGCTGAGCTCCCTTGGTGCCAGGAGGCCCTTTGGACTTGCTTTGCCACAGGCTGAAAAGAAGTTGATCTGGGTGGTTGGAGGTGACTGAAGCTGTTTATTTTGGAAACAGAAATGAAGAGTTTGAGAGGAAGATAATCGTACCCGTGTGGCTAATGCTGCTGAGGACCCCATGCAATGGCCTCCTGCAAACTGAGGACCCACCAAAACTATCCAAGATTGTGCTTTGGGAAGAGAGAAAGGTTCTGCAGTGCTGGTGGGAACGGGGAAGGGGGGCAGAGGGCTGTGCTCCCAAATTGCAGCAGGGAAGGAGCCACCACAAGCAACCCGTGGATGTGTTTAATTTCAAAACAATAAATATTTGGGCTTAACGTGTAGTTGGGCACACTTTGTGGGGTTGGAAAGGTTTCAAGCCGACCGAGGCTGCTCCCTGACCTCAGGCATACCCACTTGGGTGCTGGCATCGGTGCTGGGCGAGAATGGATTTGCCCCTTGCCCACCAGGCCCTGGAGGCTGGTGGGGTTCAGTTGTGCAGCTCTGGCTCCTGGCTCCCTGATCCTGAGCCGCAGCCAGGGGGGGTGGATGTTCACCAACACTTTCCTTTTTAATAGCAGGAAAACCTTTTCCTCCCGCCTGAGTCAGCGGAAAGGATTTCCCCGGGTTTCCCCGCCGCGGCTTTGGCTGCGCTTGTCTCGCCCGAAGGAGCAGGTGAAAACACAGAGGAGGGGCTCCCCTTCCCAGGAAGGGCCGGGAGCCCTCCCTTCTTGCAGAAGGTGCCCCAAGCATAGCCCTGCATGAGCTGGGAGAAGGAGAACCCGTGTGGTTCACCTCATCCTGCCCCAGCGCAGCGCTCGCCAGCTGGCACCGCCGCAGTTGGTCCCCACCTGTTTCTTCCCCACTTCTTCCTTCATTTTTTTCCCTCTGTTTGGATCTTGTCTAATGGTTTCTCACCACAAGCGCCGCTGGCGGACGCTCAGCGGGACGGGCAGTGCCTGGGAAACAGGTTTGCCAGGAGAGGAGCCGCACCAGCCCCGAGAGCTCGGCAGTGTCCCGTGGCCTGGGGATGAGCTGCCCTCCAAGCCGAGGGGGACCGAGGACTGGGGGATTTGCTGTGCAACCTGTGCACGTGGAACACACAGATGCGGTTTGTACAGTTCTCCCGAACCAGGAAATGATGGGTGTTTAATATCCAAGGAAATTTCGTGACTCTGAGCGCAGGAGCACAAAAGGAGGTGAGACCGGCACGTGCCTGTCACCAACATCCTGGCATTCAGGGCTGCCCTGGGAAGATGCTCGTGGAGCTCAGCGGAAGAACAAGCTCAGGAACGTTTTTTTGGCTGCTCCAGTCCCAGAGTTGCCACAGCACAGGGGTACCTCTGTCACAGTGGGAGCAGCACAGGTTTTAATTTGGCCTTCATTGCTTGCCTCAGTTGGAGCAGCAGAATCCTGAAGGATTTGCAGCCTCACCCTGGGCTGAAGCTGCGTGAAGTCTCCAGGAAAAGTACTTCTCAGGGAAACTGAGCTGTGGCAGGCAGCTGGGAGAGCTGGGGTGCAGGACCTGGGGTCACAGCCCAGGTGCCCCTTGAGACATGAGGCAATTTTGGGCTTCGAAGCCATTTTTGTGCGTCGTGGGCCACAGGGAAGGGGAGCTCAGGGGGCTGCTCCCTGCGAGCACTGTGGCCTAGACAGGGAAATGGGAGAAGCTCTTGGACCACGTTTCTCTGTCACAGCACATGAAGTGGGGTCCATGTAACCCATCAGCACCCCAAGTCCCATCACTGGCAGGTGGGGGCCATGGGGGACCCCAAAGGTGGGAGCACACCAGGGGCTCCCTGGGATGCAGTCCTGGTTAAAGGTGTGGGGGATACTGGGAGGGATGCCAGGGACGCAGGGTGGGGGTAAAGGGGGTACAATGGGGTATCCTGGGGGTGCAGGGTGGGGGTACAGGGACTCAGGAGTGCACAGTGGGGATACAGGGGCCACTGGGAGAGGTCCCAGGTGTGTAGGGTGGAGGTACAGGGGGTTCAGGGACACTGGGAGAAGTCCCAGGGGTGCGGGGTGTGGGTCCAGGGACTCAGGAGGTCATAGAGGTCCAGGGTGGGGACACCAGGGACCCAGGGGGTACAGCGACAGTGGGGTGTCGCAGAGGTGCAGGATGCAGGAGCAGCGACCCAGGGGGTCCAGGGACAGCGGGGTGTCGCAGGGGTGCAGGGCGGGTGTCCAGGGACAGGCACGGGACGTGTTTCTCGCCTCCCCCCGCGGTGCCCGGTGCCGCCGGGGCGGGGCGGTCCCCGTGCCCTGCCCTGCCCTGCCGCCGCCGGTGCTCCGGTGCGGGCGGGGCGGTCCGGCGGCGGCAGCGGGAGCGCGCCGCGGGTGCGCGCAGGGGCGGCCCGGCCGTGCGCGGCTCCGGCCCCGGCCGCGGGCGGGGGCGGGCGGAGGATCCGTGCGCCGCGCCGAGCATGCGAGAGCCGGCGGGGCGGGCTGCGGCGGGGCGGCGAGCCGGGCCCGCGGCGGCGGAGCCATGCTGCTGGCCTCGGCCGTGGTGGTGTGGGAATGGCTGAACGAGCACGGGCGCTGGCGACCCTACAGCCCGGCCGTCAGCCACCACATCGAGGCGGTGGCCCGCGCCGGGCCGCGGGCGGGCGGCAGCGTGGTGCTGGGCCAGGCCGACAGCCGCCTGGCGCCCTACATCATCGACCTGCAGTCCATGCACCAGTTCCGCCAGGACACCGGTGAGTCAGCCCCGCGCCGGGCCCCGAGCGGCCGCCGTGGCCTCCGCGCCGCTCCCCGCCCGCCCCGCCCCGCCGGGATGCTCCCGGGGCTCCCCGGGCTCTGGCGGGGCTCTGCCGGCCCTTGCCGTGCCCGCGATGCCCCGCGATGCCCCGCACACCGCCCGGCCCTGCCGGCGATGCCCCCCGCCGTTCCCCGTGCCCCCCGTGCCCTGGGGGGTCGTGCTGCCCGGCCCCCTCCCCGCTGCGGCGCCCCCGCCTCGCACCCGCCCCGCGGGCTTTTCTTATCCCTGCGTGCGGGGGAAGCCCGTCCCCAGCAGACCTTTCCCCGTTCCCTCTGTGCTGCCACCGAGCCGCCATCAGGCACGAAGGCCTAGAGAGCTGAGCGGTGCTTGGGTGCCAAATCCTGCCCCGGGGGATGGCAGCCCCTGGGGTGCCCAGGGAGGGGGCACAAGCAGGTGGGGGAATGCTCAAGGAGGGCACAGGTGGGTGATGGGGGTTGTCTGTCCCCCCAGGTGGGGGGCCCTGGGGTTGTCTGGGATGCGGGACCACGAGCACCCGTGGCAGGGGGGTTGGCACAGCGGGGTTTGTGACCCCCCAGCAGCCCTGTGTTGGCCAGTGTGCTTTGTCCCTGGGGCAGGGGGTGCTGGGTGCAGCAGAGTGCCAGACACCCTCCTTTGTCCTTCTTCCCCCAGCAGCCTTGGGGGCTGGCGGCGACCCTCCCCTGCCCGGGGATGTGGGGACAAGGGACCTCTGCGGAGAGGGGGCTGGGGGCCAGCTTCTGAGGGCTATTGTTGCCCAGGGTGGAGGACTGAAAGGGAGATTGTTCTGTCTCTCCCTGGGTTGCTGGGGATGTTGGTATTTTGGGTCATTAAACAGCTCTGATTTGGGGGGGTCGCGACCCTGGCAGGCCCTGAATAGCTATTGTTCCCTTTCTTCCCCTGTTGAATGGGAGGCCGGCTGGCGGCGCGGGGCTGGGGGAACACACAGCATTCCCACACTGCTGCCTGGGGACCGCCAGATGCCGCATGCCACCGCCGGATTAGGATAAATCACCCTCCGGCCGCTTTGTGCGCCCAGCGCCGGCGGCTTTTCTGACCTGGGTGCTCCTTCGCAGGACAGGGCCGGTGGCTCGGCTCGCCTGGGGTGTAGCTGTACCCCACGCACCACAGCAGGGTGCTGACAAACACCTTCTCGTTTTTAGCCCGCTAGTGTGCGAGGCGTGGCCCTGCGGGACCGGCGGTGGTGGCTGCTCCCTGCGGAGTGGTGGGGGTGAAAAGGCACTGAAATTCTTGCAGGCTTTGCAGGACACGTGGTGAAAAGCCGAAGCAGCAGGCTTGTTATTTCTTCTCTTTGAGCTTTCTTGTTCCCAGTGCTGGCAGCAGGGCTGAGCCATGGGGTTCTGCACGGGGATGTGGAGGCAGCGCTGCTCGGGAGCTCATCCCACCTGTTACACAAACACCTCTAGAATGACACGCTCAGGATGGGACTCCAGGGCTGAGCCTGGCCATGTTCAGCCTGCCTTGCCATTCCTTTAGACATCCCAAAGAAGAAGGTTTTCTCCTCATTGTAGGAGTTTCCAAAATCTCTGTCCATGCTTTGAATGTGTCCTAGTTGACTAGGAGTGCTGGGAAAGGAAACACCTAGCAAAAATATGGATGCAGGGCACAGAACCTTTGTGCTTTGTGTGCTCTCATCCCACTCCTGATGTTTGCTGATGGAGGAGCAGGAGCCAGGCACAGGGCCCTGCTCAAACTCCTTTGCTTGATCTCACGGGGATTTTTCCCTCTGCCACAGTTTGGGTTTTCATCGTGGACCGGTTCGGGAGCTGCAGATGGTGGGGCTGGCACGAGCCCCGCTCCCCTGGGTGCATGAGTGCCCGTGTGTGCCACGGCTGGGGGGCTCGGAGATGACCCTGAAATCTTTTATTGAAACCTCTTCCAGTCTGGAGCTGAGAGGGAGACAGTGCCAGGCACTGCAGGACTCCCGTGCCCTAATGCCTGGTTTCCTCAGGCTCCCGCGGGAGGTCCCCGGGAGCAGGATGGAACAGCCAAACTTGTGTTGCCGTGTTTCCCCAGCGGGGCTGAGTGGCTGCGAGCCGGGGCTGAGAGGGCTGGGCGGGAGATCCGCCCTTCCCTTCAGCCCAGTCGCTCTGGGGGAGCACCCCCGGGCCGTGCACGGACCTCGGGGTGCTTTGTGGCAGGGCGGCTCGCAGGCAGCAGCCGGGGGAGCCCAAGGCACGCCAGTCCCCTGGCAGGGCGGGGACAGCAGCTGAGCCGGAAAGCCGTCCTGTCCCCTTGCGGATGGTGCCGGCGGGGCAGGTCGGGGTGGTTTTGCTCCCTGCCCACGGGTGGGTGCTGGCGCCAGGGTCTGACGGCGTCTGTTGTGTCGCCCTCCCTCAGGCACGATCCGCCCCGTCCGGCGCAGCTACTACGACCCATCGTCGGCGCCCGGCAAGGGAGTCGTCTGGGAGTGGGAGAATGACAGCGGGACGTGGACGCCCTACGACATGGACGTGGGCATCACCATCCAGCGTGCCTACGAGAAGCAGCACCCCTGGGTGGACCTGAGCGCCATCGGCTTCTGCTACGTCATCGACTTCGCCACCATGGGCCAGATCAACCGGCAGACCCAGCGCAAGCGCCGCGTCCGCCGCAGGCTCGACATGGTCTACCCGCTGGTCTCGGGCACCCTGCCCAAGTCCCAGTCGTGGCCGGCCAGCCCCGGGGCGGCGGCAGCCCCGCCGGTCCCCGCCTGCACCTGCCCCCAGTGCCTCCTGGTCATGAGCGTCAAAGCCACCGTGTCAGCCGCCGGCCCCGGCACCGCCACCCTGCAGCCCCGCAAAGCCCCCGCCCCGCCGCTGGCCGCCCCCAAAGCCCCGGCACCCGCCCTGGTGGCCAAGGCACCCGATGGCGTGGCCGTGGTGCGCGGCTCGCTGAAGCCGCTGGCGGCCCAGGGGGGCCGGCGTCAGGCGGCCAGCACGCCCGCCCTCAGCTCGGCCGGCTCCACCGGCAGCCCCCCCGGTGCCGGCAGTGGCAAAGCAGCCCGTCCTGGCCTGGGCACCCTGAACCGCAGCCACCTCCAGCGCCTGGCCATCGCCCAGTCCCGCGTGCTCATCGCCTCGGGGTGAGTCCCGCCGTGTGCCAGCAGTGCCAGTGAGGGGGTGCCTGGGGGGAGGGAGGGGCAGTGCAAGCTTTTCCCCCTCCCCGGGGCACAGAGGGGCCCTGCCAGCCCTGAGCCTGGTGGGAGACAGACCTCGGCGCTCCCCAAGCTCCCGGGGCCAGGGGGCTCTGCTGGGCCCCTCGCCTTCCCTGCAGGTGTCTGGGGACTGGAGCGGGGACGGGGTGGCTCCTGCATCTCAATGGAGAGGCTGAGGCTGCTCTTTCTCTTGGAGGCAGGGGTTGGGTGAGGGACTGCGAAAGGCCCGAAGAAAAGCCATTCATGCCCC
Organism: Manacus candei; assembly: GCF_025592945.1. Taxonomy (NCBI): domain Eukaryota; kingdom Metazoa; phylum Chordata; class Aves; order Passeriformes; family Pipridae; genus Manacus; species Manacus candei. The sequence goes on from NW_026138057.1 coordinate 3,827,862, forward strand.
ATGAGAAGGGGTCCCTCCAGACCCCCACCCACCAAAGACACATTTTTGTGAGGGGGTGGACATTTAATGAGCCTGTTTCTCCCCTTTGTCTGGCTCTGCCGTCAGCCTTCTGTCACAGCCTGGCCCCTTTCCTCTCCCTCTCCATCCTCCCCCTTCCCTCTGCTCCTGACCTGCCGGGAAACTTTCCCATGGAAGAGAGCCCCAAGGGGAGGGGGGGGGAAAGAGCTGTGGCAGTGACGTGGCCATAGGAGAAAAGAGGAAAAGAAACAACAGACTGGCCCAGGGAGCAGTGACAAAAAGGGGCCATGAATGGAGATGCAGGCAGGGTTTCTAAAGCGCCAGAGAAAAGGCGGTGGTGGGGCAGGGGGGGCACGTTGCCCCATCGGGGGATTCTCTGTTTCCAGCCAGGGCCCGTGCAGTTGCTCAGGCAACTGTTGTCTGGCCCCTGGGCCCCATGGGGACGTGGGTGCTGCCACCGCTCCTGACGTGGTCTCTGCTGGCTCCCCTCAGGGTCCCCACTGTCCCTGTGAAGAACCTCACTGGCTCCAGCCCCGTCAACCCAGCACTGGCAGGTGAGGATGGGGCCACAGCGGGTGCCTGTGGGTTCCCTGGGGTGGAAGGATAAACAGCCCCGGGGTAGGGGGCAGTTTTTGGGGATCACGTGGGGTTTGAGGCGTGGCTGGTTCCTCGACGCCGTTTCAAAGCCCCGTTTCTCCCAGGGATCACGGGGATCCTGATGAGCGCGGCCGGGCTGCCCGTGTGCCTGACACGGCCCCCCAAGCTGGTGCTGCACCCCCCACCTGTCAGCAAGAGCGAGATCCAGTCCATCCCCGGCATCTCCCACACCTGCCGCAAGACCACCAAGAAACAGGCCAAGAAGGGTGAGAGGCACTTTTGCTGCTTGGCCCCTGTCCCCCCTTCCCTGCCTGGTTCCCCTGTGCCCCCCATCCCCTCTGCTGCCCCTGGCAGTGGGTTTCTCCCTCTGATTCTTGCTCTCCCGCAGGTAAAACCCCAGAGGAGGTACTGAAAAAGTACCTGCAGAAGGTGCGGCATCCGCCGGACGAGGTGCGAGCGCCGGGGCTTGTGCTGGGATGTCCCCAGGGTGCTTTGCTCTGGGATGGGCAACGGGACATTCACGATGCCCTGGGCCACGTGGGGATCTCCTCCCTTCCCGTGCAGGGGTGTCCCACCACCCCTCATGGCTCTTCCCTGTCCCTGTCCCCCCCAAAGAGGGGTGGCAGCCCAGCCCCAGGGGTGGGTGCTGGTCCCAGGGCAGCTCATCAGCCCCGTGTCCTCGGCTCTGGCTGCATCCATCCGTGTGATCCCTCTCCTCCCCTTCCGTGCAGGACTGCACCATCTGCATGGAGCGTCTCTCTGCCCCCTCTGGCTACAAGGGGCCCCAGCCAGCCGTCAAGCCTGACCTCGTGGGGAAGCTGGTCAAGTGTAGCCACGTCTTCCACCTCCACTGCCTGGTGGCCATGTACAACAACGGCAACAAGGTGAGAGGCCTCGGCTCGGCGGCCTGTGCTGAGCTCCCCCTGCTCCTGGGGAGCAGCACTCGAGTCCTGCTGCCCCGGAGGACTCTGACCTCCCACCCTGGACAGTTTAATTTTTATCAGCAGCAAGCAAGCGCTTTGGGACTGCTGAGTCAGAACCTGGGGGTTGCCCGGGTGTGTTTTCACCCCCACTATGCCCAGTTTTATGTGCTTGCTTTCCTTCCCAGGGTGAACTTTCATCCCCTGAATGTTTGAGCAGAGCTACCTGGAATCCGGTGCCAGGCAGCGCTTTTCCAGCCACAGGAGGGCTTTCCTGAGCCCGCTGTAAATTCCCTGACATTCCCTAGAAAATGTGTTCCACATCGCTTGGAGATTTTTAATATTTATTGTATTTCTCCCTTAAAAACAAACAAACAAACAAACCAAAAAACCCCCATGAAATCAGAGGTAGGGAAAGCAATGAAAAACTGATGGGGAAGAGAAACACAGACCTCAGGTTTTTGGGTGAAGCTGGGTAGCCATAGTGAATTCCCCCAGCCCTATCCCGTGCTTCCTGGGTGTTTTTTTGGTGGCTTTTATGGTTAAAGCAGCGTTCAATGCTGCCCAGGCTCTGGGTGTGGCTTGCAGACACGGGTTTCAGTGTGTTCCCCTCTTCCTGCTCTCAGGATGGGAGCCTGCAGTGTCCCACCTGCAAAACCATCTACGGGGTGAAGACGGGGACGCAGCCCCCGGGGAAGATGGAGTATCACATCATCCCTCATGCCCTGCCCGGCCACGCCGACTGCAAAACCATCCGCATCATCTACAACATCCCCCCAGGGGTGCAGGTGAGGCCTGGCCCCATGGCTGGGGTGGGTGTGTGGGAGATCCCCCGTGGGGCTGGCGGCCCTCGTTGCTGCTGTGTTACCCCCCCAGGTCGTGCTGCACCTCGTGCCTTAGCCCAGGAGGCTGCTTGTCCGTAAGGATGTTGTGGGAAGTCTGGGTTGTGTCTGTGTGTCCCTGTCTGCCTGGTGGCAGGGGGATGGCGGCAATCAGTGTCCACTGAGGCTGGGGGGGGGGGTTACCTTGTGCCCAGAGCATCCTTTTGAGCTCCAAAAGGGTTTTCTTCTCCCACTTGCCACATTGCAGGGACCGGAGCATCCAAACCCTGGGAAGAGCTTCACGGCCCGTGGCTTCCCCCGGCACTGCTACCTGCCAGACAGCGAGAAGGGCAGGAAGGTGAGGGGCTCACCTGGGCAGCTCCAGCTGGCCAAGGCGTGTTGAGGGGGAGTGTGGGGAAAAATGGACTTGCTCAGGGGGAGGTTTTCCCATGGAGAACCTTCCCGTGCACCAGGGGGAGCTCAGCAGGCTGGTCCCTCTGTTTTGGCTGGGGCAGGACCCTGTGCTGGGATCCTGAGCTCCCTGCAGGGCTTGGCTGTGAGTTGCCCACGTTGCCAGGGCACACCAGGATGATCGGGCGTGCCTTGAACAGGAGGGGGTGCTTCCCCACCCGGTGTTTGCTTTGCTGCCTGACCCCTCTCCCGCCCCCACAGGTGCTGAGGCTGCTGCTGGTAGCCTGGGACCGGCGCCTGATCTTCGCCATTGGGACCTCCAGCACCACGGGAGAGTCAGACACGGTGATCTGGAACGAGATCCACCACAAGACAGAGTTCGGCTCCAACCTCACTGGCCACGGCTACCCTGACATCAACTACCTGGACAATGTCCTGGCCGAGCTGGCGGCCCAGGGCATCACGGAGGAGAGCCTGGCACAGGAGAAGGACTGACACCGTGGCGAGGAGGCAAGGAAAGGGTTGCCTGTGCTGGCACCCACCAGGATAAAGCTGCTGGAGAAACCCGCCTGGGGGCTTTTTGGGGTGCACCCGGAGCCCCCCGCTCCCAGTGGTGCCCGCGCGGTGGGAGCATCCCCAGGCTGGCCGGGAATGTGGGAGAAGGTCCTTTTGGCCGTCCCCTTCACTCCTGCGGGGTGGGAACCTCCCCACACGCAGCTGTGGGGCTTCAGGCTGGCGTGACCACCCCTCTGGATGGTGTGCTATCCTTGCTGCCACTGTGCTGAGGGCTTGGGGGGTGCCAGGCTCCCCTCCCTCCTCATCCACACCGGTGCCAGCCTGACCCAACTCCCCTGACACCCTCCTGGGGCTGGGACCTGGCCTGGGGCGGGAGCTGGAGCCGTGGGAGTCCCCCTTGCTCTGCCTCGTCCCTCTGACGTTTGTTTGTTTGTTCGTTCTGTCCGGTACCTTCCCTCTGGTCTTCTGTGTCCGTGGAGGTTGGGGGGGCCCTGGGCTGCCCCCCAGCCCTGTGCCCTCTGCTCCTCTTGGCTGTGTCTGAGCTGTGCCCTGCAGGGTCCCCTTGTCTGGGCTGCCCCCGCCTCTGCATGCCAGGGAGGGGCTGGTGGGTACTAGGAAGTGGAGAGGGGGGGACAGTGATGGACATTTTCTGGCCCGTGTCCCACCCCCACCACAGTGGGTTCCTTGAACTGTTCGTATGGGGGTGTCCCCGTGTTGAATTTCTATAATACCTCGAATTTTGGGGTTTTGTCATATATATGTACATATAGGGGGGCGTTTTGGGAGGCAGCCTGAGGCCTGGGAGAACGTGGTGCTGCAGCCAGACTGGGACTGGGCACGGTGGTGCTTGGGGATGGGACAGGGGCTGTGGAGACCCCCCACCCCAACAGGGCTCTGCCCCACAGGAGGGCTGTTACCTGTGGGTCCCCATAGGGCCAAGGTGCAGGCAGGGCTGAGAACTGTTCCCCTTGCTGCCCCCAGAGAGGCCTTGGAGGGGCTGGTGAGGGACTGGCATGGGCTGGGGCGTGGGTAGGAGAGTGTGTGTGATGGGGGGGGTGGGGGAAGTGTGTTCTGTGTCATCTTGGGCTCCCTGGGCCTTTGGGTGACCCGGGCTGGCCGAATGTGTCCCTGCCCAGGGGGGTTAGGATGAGATGGTCTGTGAGGTCCCTTCCAGCCCAAACCAGTGTGGGATTCATAGGGCCTCTCAGAGCTGCCTGTGCCAGGGTGCTGGAGAGGTCCCCACAGTTTTGAGGGCTGCCCCGGGGGCACTGTCCCCACTGCTGGGGTCTGGCTGCCCACAAGGCCCCTGGGCTTGGAGAGCAAGAGTGGGGGGCAGCACCTACCACTGCCCAGGCTACCCCCAGCCCTGTGCTGTTGCCCCCTGGGGGAAGGTGGGGCCTCCCAGCCGGTTTTGTTGCATTCCCCTCCTGGTTTGCCCGGGGAGGGTCACCTCGCCCTCTGTGCTGGGGACGGTGGTGCGGGAAGGGGGCCCATCCTTCTGTGCATCGTTCTGTTGTCGTTGCTGTTTTCCCCCTCCGTGGTCCGGGGGGGTCTGTCACCCCCGCTGGCCACCCCGTGGAGGGGGGTGGGGGGTCAATAAAGCGAATGGCAGGGGACCCTCGTGGTCCCTGCACGGCCTGGCCTCTCTGTTGTCTTCTGTCAGTCGTCTGTGTGGCCAGGTGAGCGAGGGGCACTGTGGGCAGGGCCAGGCACCCTCGTCCCCCTGAAGCCCCTTTGCACCCATCCGTCCCCGGCCATCCTTAGCCTGGGTTGTTATTTTCTACCTCAAGGGAGAAAACCTCTTTCCCCGGGAACATCACCCCCCTTTTTGGGCGGCTCGGCCGCCCAGGGAGCTGCACAGCAGTGTGTGATTCCTCCCCCACGCCAGCCCTGGGTTTTCCCCGGTGCACACAAACCCCTTCTGGAGCTATGCAAAACCCTGCCGTGATCCGGGCAAGGAAGGGGAGGGTCCTCCCCCCCACCTACTCCGCGGTTCCAGCCCGGTGGCTTTTATTGTGACTAAGTCTTTCCACGACGTGACTTTTTTTTTTTTTTTCCTTTTTTAATGCTCTGTTGACTACACAGTCGGTTACTGGCTGAAATAAAACTGCTCCGTGGCTCCGTGCATGCGTGTGTATATCTATCCCGATAGATATACAAAGCTGGGCGGCCCCTCCTCTCTCTCCTTCCCCGCGGGGTGGAGCTGGGGGGGCTTTGCCCACGTTTGGGGCGCGCAATCCGGGCAGGGGGCACTCAGGTCGCCAGCCCCTGGGGCTCTTGCTGGTACCCCTCGCCCACAGTCAGCACGGTGCTGTCGGGGGGCCCGGCGGGGGCCACGCCGTCCCCCGTGCCCAGGGCGCGGTACCCCCGTGCCCTGTACCTGCGGTGGCCGTACCAGGCCGTGACCAGGAGGGTGGCCGAGCCGGCCAGGACCGCCACGGTGACGCCGGCCACCTCGCCCCCCGTCAGCCCCTGCTCCCCCACCATCTGCGCCGTGTGCCGGATCTCCTCGGGCCGCGCCAGCCGCCACACGTGGCTCTGCCCGTCCCTCACCCAGCTGCTGTCCCCGTCCCGCACCAACACGGTGTCCACGGCTGGCAGGTTGGCGGGGGGCCGGGTGAAGGGGGGCAGGCGGGCCGGCGGCAGCGAGCCCCCCGTGAAGAGCCCGGCCCGGACGCAGAATTCCACCTGGCAGCTGTCGCTGATGAGCGCCAAGTGCTGGCTGAAGCCTGGGGGACAGACCTTGGCGTGGGGGTCCTCGGCGGTGCCCTGGTGCTGCCCGGCCAAGGGGTTCCCCGCCTGGCAGCTGAAGAAGCCCCCGAAGGGCACAGCGTGCTGGGCCCCCGCCTCGTAATCCCGGCTCACACACACTCTGAGCTCACCAAAGAGCTTCAGGGGGAAGTACCCCGAGGGACAGGACTGGGCACCGGTGACGGGGTTGGCGCCATGGGTGCTGAACAGCCCCCCAAAGAGGTATCCCGAGCTCGGGGCCACCGTCCCATTGGTGGCGCACCAGTAGGCGCTGAACTGCACCCGGGAGAGCCAGAAGACGTCCTGGCACTTACGGTGGCAGAAGATGCCCAGGACGCACTTGTTGTGGCACTCCAGGTGGCTGTGGCCCTCCTCCCGCTCCTGCACGCCCAGCAGCACCGGGGTGTAGGGGGCGGGGCAGGAGAACGCCCCGGTGAGTGGGTTCCTCTGCTCCAGCCCCTGGCACAGGGCACTGGTGTCGGGCCCGGCCAGCCCCACGCACTCCTGGAAGACTCCTCCGAAGGTGAAGTTGACCACGGCGCCCTTGCAGGAGCCGTCGTCAGTGTTGGCGTGGAAGTTGAAGTTGGGCGAGGAGGCGTCGGTGCAGCCCGGGTAGGTGTTGAAGGTGTAGTAGCGGCGGATGGCCATCTCCACCCGCCGGGCCAGCCTCCTCACTGTCGGGGTGGGCAGCTCTGGCAGCACGCTGGGCTTGATGAAGTAGTACAGGGGCAGCCCTGAGCGGTCGAGAGCCACCAGCTGGTTTTGAATCCTCTCCTGCCAGGTCTTGAGGGTGATGCCCGGGTAAAAGGGGGTCCCGCCGACGCTCTCCACCCTGGAGTGGGTGCGGTTCTGCAGGTACTGCTTGGTGAAGCCAGAGCTGACGTCCAGGGTCTCCTGGGTTTCCGCGCTGACGATGCTGTGGAAGGCCGCGCCGGCCGAGGCAGTGACCGCGCTCCGTGAGCCCCAGCTGTCCTGCAGGAAGGTCACCTTGACCTGATCCTCCTGCACCAGGCTGGCTCCGGCGTCCACGGAGGTGACGGCATGGGTGCCGTAGTCGAGCACCAGCACCTCGGCCAGGAAATCGGCCATGCGTGTCTGGTTGTTCTCCAGGTGGCTGGCGATGGTCAGCAGCTGCTTCTTGAAGCTCGGGTCCAGGGCTGCCCCCGGGTCGACCTTGGCAGTGTAAACCAGGTTCCTGACCTGCACCCGGGTGGTCACGGCGCGGTCCTTCACGTGGTGGGTCTTGGTCCGGCAGAAGTCGTAGGAGAACTTACCGTTGATGGAGGAGAAGAGGGACAGTTCCAGGTTGATGGAGGCAGAGGTGAGGCTCCGATAATCTTTCCAGGACTCGATGATCTCAGAGTGGATGTCCAGGTTGCTCTGCTTGACAGGGATAGTGAAGATCTCATCCGGGATGATATAAGATCCGTCTTCTGTGGTCTTACACAGCGAGTAGCCCAGGTTGATGACTCTGCCCATATCCAAATTTCTGAGGTTATCCCAGCCCCCCCCTGGCAGCACCTCCAGACGTGAGAGATTCAGGGCCTTCCTGCACTCCAGAAACCCCGAAGAGGGGGAGAGCTCCTGGGGCTGCTCAACGCCTCTCACCCAAGCTGTGGGCACCCAGGCGAGCAAGACCCCCCAGAGCACCCAGCCCATGGCTGAACTGGGGCAGAACCCTCCACCAGTCTGAGCGGGGAGGCGGGAGCTGGGGAAAGGGGCTGGCTGGGGGATAAACGAAAGGGAAAGGAGAAGTGAGAGCTGAGGCATGTGAGAAATGACAGTGGAACCGAGACAAGGGTGTGGGGAGCCGGAGGTTGAGGTGCACGGAGCTCGTTGCAAAAGCTCCCTTCCCATGAAAGCTGCTCTGCCATGGGTGGGACAGGGAGAAATCTGTCACTGCGCCCAGGGAATTTCACTGTGTAAAGCTCCCTCATCCAGTGCTTGGGTGACTCCCCCTGCCCCTGGGTGGCCCCTGGTTTCTTGGTGCCAATGCAAGGGACCTGTCCCCAGCCCCACAGCCTTGGGGTCCCACCCTCATGGGATCTGGCCCTGGTCACACAGGCTTTGCTGCCGACTCCAAGGCTTTCCTTGGCAGCAAAGGCAAGGAGAGGAAGTGGAGAGGTGGTGCAGTATGGGGGACAGTGCAATGCTTGTCTCCCTTCTCTCTTGGGGAAGAGGCTGCACAAGACCCTGGGGCAGGCACCAGTGGTTCTGGAGGTCTCAGCCCATGGCACAGGTGTCTGGGCCCTCTGCAGCCTCCTCTATCCCATTCCTGTCCTTCCCCCAGGGTCTGCAGTGCTGGGGAAACCACCTCCTGCTCGGGAATGCTGAACCACAGGAACCTGGTGCCAGGGGCACTGCCCCAGCTCTGCCTGGGGATGCTGGTGAGTGGCTGGGCTCTGGTTTCAGCGGCACGGGGTACCTGCTGCACGTTTTGGGGAAGAAACAGTTGAAGCAGTTCGTGATGTGAAAGCCGTGACTCCTTCCACGTGGACGGGCTCACTTCCCCTGGTTTTGCTGGTTGGTTCCTCTTTCCAGGACAGTTCTGGCAAGGAGGAGGTTGAAGTCAGAGCTGTGATGGAGGTGGGGAGACCATAGATGCATCTCTCTTGGGCAGTGCTGCTGCCAGAGGTCCCTCTGAACTGTGTGACGGGCAAAAGCCCCCCATCCCCAGGGACATTCCCTGGGCTGTGGGGCAGCTGGATGGGAGCTGGGGTGGGACTCCAACTCCTTGGGGGGCTGCCCTGCCCTCCCTTGATTTTTCCTGCTTTTTCTGGGGGGATGTCCATGTATCAGGGGCTTTCTTGAAGCACTGAGTTGCTGGTCAGAGCAGCTGGACTCGTTTTGTGCCTTCTCTGGGGGTGGGGGAGTCTGGGGGCTGACGGTGTCACAGAGCAGGTGAGTGGAGGATGAGGGTGGTCATGTGGGTTCCCCCCCCAAAAAGGGAGGTGACAGGCCCAAAACGCCTGAAAATTCACGTGGTGTGTGTGTGTGTAAAACACTGCAAACTGTAAAGTCCCTCATTTTTATATATACTGGGAAATAATATTAATGTATATATAAATTGATTTCAAAATAAACCCACATATCTGCTGTATTATAGACAGGATTTTGGACTATGAGAGGAACTCTGATTATGGATCTGTAGGGATTGAAAACACAAATAAAAGGGTTTGTGTACGTAAATAAAACAATAAAGGGCTCGGAAATGTAGGGGAAGGTGACCTGTAGGAAGGAACTGGGAACAGCTCTGCGTGTTCAGATGTTTGTTCTCTCTCCCCTCGCTGTGACTCCCCAAATCCGGGATCTGGGCCGGGATTTCAGGGGGGGCTCTTTAATTAACCCGCGGCGGCTCTTTGCGCTCAGGGCTGCCGTCTGCTGGGAACCCCCGGCACTGCAGCTCGGGAACGGGAGCGGGAGCGGCATCGGGAATGGGAGCGGGAATGGGAGTGGGAATGGCACCGGGAATGGGAGCAGCACCGGGAATGGGAGCGGGACTGGGAATGGGAGCGGCACTGGGAACGGGAACGGCCCTGGGAGCGGGAGCGGGAATGGGAGCGGGAGCGGGAACGGGACCGGGAATGGGAGCGGGAATGGGAGCGGCACCGGGAACGGGAACAGCACCGGGAATTGGGAGCGGGAGCGGGACTGGGAATGGGAGCGGCACCGGGAATGGGAATGGGAGCGGGAATGGGAATGGGAGCAGCACCGAGAATGGGAGTGGGACCGGGAATGGGAATGGGAATGGGAACAGGACTGGGAATGGGAGTGGGAGCGGGACTGGGAATGGGAGCGGCACCGGGAATGGGAGTGGGACTGGGAATGGGAGCGGCACCGGGAATGGGAACGGGAGCGGGAATGGGAACAGGACCGGGAATGGGAGCGGGAATGGGACGGGGAGCGGCACTGCCCGGGGATGAACCGAGCGGGGCTGCCCGGGCACGGAGCGGGGAGTACGGGGGGCTCGGTGTCTCGGCTGAGTCTCGGTGTCCCTGATGGGTCTCGGTGTCCCGGTGCAGGGATCAGTGTCCCGGAGGGATTCCCGGGAAGGTGGCGGCACCGGGAGCTGAGGGCTCGGGGCACCGGAGGCTCCGCTCGCCCACGCAGGTCCCGGGGCGTCACTGTCGGGGGGATTCTGTAGGGGACAAAGGGGACATGTTGGGGAGAGAGCGGACATTTTGGGGTAAGAATGAGGGAATCGGCGGTGGACAGGTAGGGAAAATCCCAGCCTGGATAAAATGGATTATAAAACCCACCTGTGAAATCAGAGCTGTTCCAGCAGCTTTCCTTCCCGTTGCTCCCCAGGTGCTTTCCTTATTTTCTGGTTTTCAGAAAGGAGCGTGGTTTGGGATGGCACGGCTGTGCAAAGCTGTCAGTTTTCCTTAACTGTGCAGAGATGTCAGGGTCTGGAAGGCACCCCCGTTTCCCTGGAGGAGGATTCCCTGGGGAATGCCCTTAGCTGGGATCTGGCTCCTGCAGACCCTCCCCGGATGAGCCTTGGTGGGCTCTGATCCTGAGCTGGTCCTTGCACCCTCCTCACTGACTCCAGGAGCTCCCAAAGCCACTCTCTGTACCTGCCCAGCTCTGTCAGATCCAATGGGCTCTCCGGGTGTTTTCTCTCCTGCTCCCATTGAAATTTCAGCCTTTTTAGGTGACTTACATCCCCCCAAAATCAAATTGAGTTCCCCCCAAAAATGCACCACAAAATCCATTTTTTTATCCTTTATCTCTCAAGTTTCCCCTCCAGTTTATTTCTCTCACTGCAACAATAATGAATATCACAGAAATAACAACGGGAGGGGGCAACAAATGGGATGTGACTGCAAATGCTGATTTTTGTCATTTGGGCAGGAACTGGTCAGTGTTCAAAATGTCCAGGCAGGAGCAATCTGAGCACAGCCACAGGGAGACCCAGGGACTGGTGAGTTCAGCTCCAATACTGAGCTTGGATCTCCGGTATTTCAGTCCATGGGAGTTACAGGATAAGGGATTACTCACTCACAGGCTGGAACATTCCCATAAATATTGTTCAAGCCACCCTGTTTCAGCTGCTCTGAGTGATTCACAGAGAAAGCGAAGGAGTGTTCTCCTCGTGGAATATCTGGAGTGGTTGTATCCGAGTCAGATCCCAGGGGGTTTTTCCTCTTATGTCGCAACAAATGGAAGATAATGAGAGAACTCCTGAGAAATCCATTTACCTCCCAGCTGGAGTAATTTCCTAGAAGGGAACCTGACTTGGAAGCAGCATTCCAAACTTTTTCCAAGTCTGTTTTATCTCCCAGGTGGAGATGCCTAAAGAAGCAGGGGTGGAGTGTTCCTGGCAAAAGAACAGCAAAATTCACGGGTGGCAGAAGGCTTAAAATGGAGGTCTGAGTGGAGGTGCCTTTAGGACACTTCCAATTCCTCAGTGTCACTGGAATGTTGGAGTTATCCCTGGTCACACTAAAAGCAGGAGGAATCATTTTATCGTTATTTTGGGATGCACATTTTGTGTTTTCTCTCTTTTTCTGACACCGTAGGGTGAAGCAGCAATTTCCAGCCTTTCCAGTGCTGGTTTCTGGAAGAGTTTTGTTCGTAGCTGGTGAACAAGAAACAGTAATTTGCTTCCCCGTGGGTATTTGATAATTATCTTCATTTCATATTCCAGAGAAAATGTGCCAAGGAGTAAAGTGGGAGCCTCCCTGAGGGAAAACCTGCCCAGTCCCACACACAGGAGGCTCATTCCCTGCTGGAATCCCAGTCATAGCCCCCAGACAAACGTGCAGTTTAAGGTCCCACAGCCTGACCAGGACAATCTCCTGCATCTGGACACGGAAAAGGAGTTTTCCATTGAGACAGTACCAGCCCAAGAGGATTGGAAAGCGATGCCATTATTTTTATGTTGGCACATGGAGGAAATTCACTGGAGCAGCCAACACTCCTCCACCTCCATGGACAGCCCTCTGGGTCTGGGATCTTGATTTGTGGGTGTGAAATCTCCTCCCAGAACCCTTGGAGGCTGTCCAAAGTCAAGGAACCTTCCGAGATGGGAAGAGTTGGAGCGAGTTGCTACGGGAAAAGAAAATGTTGTGTGGTAGGGGCTAAAAACTTTGTTCTTCCCTTGTCCTGTGCTCTGTGCTCGGTAACAGGTCAGCTCCAGAAATGTCCTGGGGACCTTGGAAAATGATCCCTGGTCTGCTGAAAAGTGGGAAAATCCCATTGGTAAAATGCAGCCCCCTGGGGGGTGTCAAGAAGAGGTAGGACCTGGGTGTGTGAGTGCCTGAGAAATAACGGAGAGACCAACGTATGATCATCCTGTGCCTCAGGGGACAGGGGAATTGGCTCCAGCGAGGCCGAGGATCAGGGCGGACTCTGCACAGGGGATGATTTCTGCTGCCGGACGGGGAAGGGCACCTTCGTCCCCACCCCCGGCATGGGGACGGAGTAACATCTGCCTGCAGCTGGCTGGAGTTCCCGTTGGCTCTGGGCTTTCTGCCCACGGGCCGGGGATCATGGTCAGAGTCCTTCAAACCTGGGCAACAGTGGCCTTCACACCATCCCCGCAGCCCGTCCAGGGCAGGCTGCTGCCCATCAGCAGGTGGCTATGGAAGTGATGGTGTTTAGGGAATGCTGATTGTATTTCCCAAACTTTGGCAACGCGGTCATTAAAAAGAGAAAATAACAAGTCTATGGAAATGCCCCGCACTTGGGAGCTTGCGGCGCTCTGGGTTAAATCTTGGCTCTCTAACGTTAAAACTGTGGGCGAGGGGCGGTGCCCGAGCAGGGCCAGCGGCGGGGCCGGACGGGGCCGGCCCGGGGGTCCCTTCCCCGCGGGGTCGCAGCCGCGGACCCGCCCCCGCGGCATCGCACCGGCCCCGCCCCTCGACCCGCCCAGGGCCGCCCCCCGGCTCGCGCCGGCCCCGCCCCCCGGCCCGCCCAACCCCGCCCTGCCCGCCCCCAAGAAGGCCGCTGTCCCCGCAGGCCCCGCTCCCCTTGTCCCGGGAGAGCTCCCGGCCGGGCCGTGTCCGCGGAGCTCCCACCCGCCCTTCCCCGGCCCCAGCAGCGCCCGCCGGGGCTGCGGCGGCGGCGGGAGCCGCGCTGAGGGAACGGGGGCGGGGCCGGGCTGAGGGAACGGGGGCGGGGCCGCGCTGAGGGAACGGGGGCGGGGCCGGGCTGAGGGAACGGGGGGCGGGGCCGCGCCGAGGGGCGGGGCCGGGCTGAGCGGGCGGGGCGGGGCCGCAGGGCCAGGCTGGCTGGGATTGGGCGGAGGCGCTCGAGTGCTGATTGGGCAGCGCTGCCGGCCCGCGGTATAAAGGGTTTGTGCACCGGGGCAGCCGGGGGCGTTTAGGGGCGCGTTGTGCTGGGCAGCGGGGGCCGGGTGAGCCCGTTACCTGCCGGGTGCCCCCGGGGGGAGCCGTGGCAGGGCTGCGGGGCTGTTGCTCTCTGGGTGTCTCAGGGTTTGCCTCAGAATCCCAAAGCCTTTCCCCGTGCAGGGTTATGAGGCAAAGACTGGTCTCAGTTTCTTGGTGCTGCATTAATGCTTTTTGCTCCTTCTCTGTCCAGTCGTGCCCTCCCTGGGGCTCAGCTCAGGTCCGTGCCCAGCGGCTGGTGGAGTGTGGCGAGTTGTGCTTCCTGCCGGGCGGGAGCTGCCTTGGGAAGCTGCTCTGTCCCCACGGCTGGGCCGAGCCCGGGAGCTTGGACAGGGAAGGGCAGGGCCCGTCCTGCCGGTGAGAATTGGGTTTGGCTGGGGGAGGATGGAATGGAGTGTGTGCCTGTTAACTCCAAGGAGAGCCAACAGCTGGGAGAGACCCCAAGCAGGTTTGGTGCCATGAGAGCAGCTTCAAAAGACCTCGAGTGTTGGAGAAATGTCCAGGAGAACGGGTTCCTTTTTTGCAAGGAGGCAGTTTGCAAGGACAGGGGGGTTGCTGTGCTCTCTAGCAAAAAAAGGTTTCCTTGCTCTCTCAGCAGGATGTCGAGTGCCACCGTGTCCCTGCAGTCACCCTTTCTCCTGTTGGGAGAGCACGAGGCGGATGGAGAGGATCCCCAGGCATCTGCAGGAACAAGGGACTTCGATGACTCCAACTTGCCTACTGCAGCTGTAGGATGGACTTTCAAGATACCATTGGGAATGTGCCAGCTCTCCTGCTGGAGTTTTTTTATGCTGTATTTGAACACAATGAGTAAAACTAAAGTCAGGTCTGTTCTGGAGTGTGTTACACTTGTCATTCCCTCTGTTTATTTTCTGTTCTGGAAAGCACAGTCTGAGGTTCCTGGGCACTTCTTCTTGAATGATACTATGAAAATAATTTTGTACTGAAAGGGGACAGGAGTTTTCTGTGAAAGTTCAGATGTACAAGTAGGGCATGTGCAGACTGCTACCATGAGGTAATGATCAGGCGGTGTTTGGCTGCCATTCAGGCATCACCTTATACTGCGTACTGGCCCCACGTAGTGTAATGTGGAACTGATAAAAATGGGGTGTCAGAGCTGCTGAGTTGAGCGATACTCATCCTACCACCGAGACTGTGTTGCTCCGCGGGGACGCCCGCTAAGCATGGGTACCGACCAGCTGCTGCAGATCATGACAGCCCTGGCCTGTCTGTGTGGGTAAGCACAGTTTTTGATAGGAAGCAACTGAGAGAACAAACTTTTTAATATCCTTTTAGTGTTCCTTTAATTCCCCTTTTATGTTTATAGTATTTTTCCTTTAGTTTCCCTTTTTACTAACCAATATTGTGTTATCTATAATACTGTGTTAAGATCCTTATTTTGTTTTCCCCTTTTTCACTAGTTAATACTGTATTAAATGCCTTTTTTAGTTTTTGATTCCTCTTGCTAAGTTTATTACTATTATTATTATTCTCACTGTAATAAAAGATATTTTGTGTGCTTGAGTATTTTTGGCACTTGTCTTTATTCCGGACACGTATCCGAACGTACTGCTACATAAATTGGCGTAGTCGGCAGGATACATGGAGGAATAAGCAGTGCCCCAGGGAATTCGTTGGTGGAGTGCTCAGCTGACGTGTCCCTGTGTATTGGTGGGAGATCTTCAGGTGGAGTGCACAGCCTGGAGAGCCGCGTCCCCGTGTGTGTTGTGTAAAAGGGAGATTCTCAGGTGGAGAGCATAGCCTGGGAAGCCGCGTCCCTGTGTGTGTGGTGAACTCTGTGTGGGTGCCGTGAGTGCCGGTGTCTGGGTTCATATCTTCTGCTAGTTGTACTTTGTTTTAAACTGGTTTTTATTGTTCTTGTTGATTAAGTTACTATATGGCTGGCAGTGCTTGTGTTTTATATGTTTTGTTTTGTTTTTTTGCATATGGGAGGTAGTTCTGAGCAATTAGTTGTGAGTATACCACACTTCTTGAGACCTAGAATTAAGATTTGTCCTTTTTGCAACTGTTGTTTATATGTACAACTTTGTTGTATTAATTGTAATAAATATATCCTGGGACCTAGAGGCAGCCGGGAGATAAGGCTAGATTGGACTTTAAATTTTTTATTGTATTCGGTGTGGAGTGAATGAAAGCCTAGAAGATACCCAGTGGATTAGGTTTTATTGTTGTTTCACTCATAGATATGTCTTTCTGAGGATTTATTCAGAGTTATTGTAGAGTGTGTATTTTGTGGTTGGTATACAGAGATTTTAGATTTGATGTGTATGTGTAGTTTGGCTTGTTTGTGATGTAAGAGCCATAGTTTGTGGATTGGTGTGTCTCATTGTGTTTAGCTTAAAAATTGAGAATCTTTTGTCATTGTTTTGTTAGCAAGAACATTAGTAGATTAAGATGAAAAAGTGGTTAGGAGGGTCAGCCGCAGGCGGCAATGAACCTAAGAAAGCTCCTCCCCGTGAATTAACAGAACTGGGGCAGGAGCCACGGATTACTTTGTAGAATAAGTGGGAAGCATGTACAAAGATTCCTCTTGAGTATTGGGGGCAGCAGACCCCAATGGAGGTATTGCAATACTGGGAGCAGTTTACCCCTACTACTAAATCAAGCAGTCATCTGGAACAGGCTGGACGAATGGGGGGTGCACTGCTTACTGCATACAAGTTAACTGTGGAAAAATGCAAAAAACTGCAGGAGCAGCTGAATGCTGTAAGAGCCACTCAGTTGGTACAATGCCAGACTTTACTTGACCTTCAGGTCGAAAAGAACAGGGTAGAAGATAAATGCGTTACTTTAGCTGAGAAATATGCTGTGAGAACTGTTCGGCGCAGACAAAGGAAAATAGACCCAAGTGATCGGGGACCAGGGGTGCGAGCTATAATCACTTCCCCTGATTGAGATCCAGAGAAGTGGGATAGTAACATATAGAGTAGTAGTGATGATTCTGATGAGGACGATTTTATAGAAAATTCAGAGAAGTTATCAACATCAGATGAGTTGGCACACAGAGCAAGGGGCTGACTCTGTGATAATAGACGATATTGATGCCACGAAGTTTTTAGGGTTAACTAATGATGTATATGTACAAAATGCCCTTCGGCGTTTAAGACGAACACCAGGAGTTGATAGAACTTTGGTTTCAGTTATTGCTGAAGGTCTCAGTGACCGTTTTACTAATGATGGATCATGGCAGGATGGAAGTTCATCCTGGGTAACTCTGCATCAAGCAATCAAAATATTAAAGGGGGAAGGGATGAAAGTAGCTATTGAGCTGCAAAGCCCTGAACTTTACATGCAACAGCCTTTAATTCCAGTAATGCGAAACAAATTGTTAGAAGGCTGTCCTGTACCCTGGAAACCATACATTATTCCACTGTTAGTGTCTAACTCGGGGGCACCCATAGAAGAGATCATAGAGAGGTTGCAGCAACTTGGTGACCTTCCAGGCCTTCCACCCACAGAACAAAACCTTAACTTGATACTGTTGTAATGAGGAGAGGTAATCTGACACCTCAAGTAGCTATTAAGTTGTTAGTATTTGGAAGGGGGGAGTTGTTTGTGTTTTGTCTCCCACAGGACCCTGCTGGCTTCCAGCATGTTTGATGAAACCTTATCATGAGCGGCAAGAATTCTGGACAGAGATCAGTGAATGCTGAGCAGCACAAGACCAGCCCGAATATCACATGGAAGAAAAACATATCCTAAATATAATTAATTGTGTCTACTAACTTTTGCTAACTGGTGTAATGACTCAGTTATCGTGTACCTGTCTCTCGTGTGTCTTGTCCACACCTGATGTTGTGATTTATGTAATGAACAATGTCCTGGCCAGAGGCTGGGAGGCTATAGCTACCAAAGCCATGATTACTCCTGCATTAGCCTATTCAGTGCAGGTCATGTATCTTGAATAACAAGATGGATTGGTTATTCTTTCCTGCATAGCAAGTCTCGTGTCCCAATAGATCCCTGGATCTACTGCTCCAGAGATAAGAAGGTTTATATTTCTTAGATGAGTTGCACCAACAATCTGTATGCTTTGTTTTGTATTACTGGTAAGCAACAATCAGAATTGGAATATTATTCCTGAACAGTGTGCTGCCAAGTTGTTCTGGCAGCAGTGTTAAAGGTAAAGGCTAAAGCTAAGCCCTGGCTTCAAGAAGTGAAGGCCATATGTGATGCCGTGTGCAGAGGGACTGCAATTGTACTTGGTTTTGTCTCCTGGGATGGGGCAGACATGCCACTAAGGGGGGAAAGAAAACTTGTAACATCCTGAAGCCTAATGGTCATCACTGTATAGAATGATCCATTTCTGTGCTATTCATGTCACACCAGTGATGTTTGTGAAGATCAGGCAGAACGGTGTGGTTTGGGAATTCTAAATCAGACACTGATTGTTTTGCAGTGCTCATATTTGTATATGTTTCATCCCGGTAGTGTTACAGCAGGTGGCAAGAATTATTTGGAATCAACAAATGACAGAAACCTTTTGGCTTACGAGTCTATACAAGAATATATGTGATTGTGAAATAACCATGTGTGAGGTGCTGGGCCTCGCAGAAGAAAAGCTTATGTTGAAAAGCTTGTTGGCAAGACTGCAAATGAAGGACTGATGTTTGTGGACCTCCCTATGGGCTCTGGCTCGCATCATGTTTACAATTTTCTTATGCTGAAATGAGAAGTTCTGTTGTACTAGACTTTATATTTTGCAGAAATTCTTGAGATTCATTGCGTTGTCTGAGCCCATACGATTGGACACACCTGTTCACCTGTCAAACCTTGGGAACTAGGTCTGCCAACCGGGAAAAGATTATCTCAAGTACTGTTGACTCCAAGTAAATGACCACTGTAATCCACTTAGATCTCCTCACTGGGGATGGACATGATTATATTATTGTCTGTATTTTCACTGTTACTCAGTTGTCATGTTGTTTACATTTTTAGAAATGACACTTCATCAATACACTGTCCGAGTCATTCACCAGTGTCATGGTCCAACCATGGACCACGCGGTGGGATGGAATCCAACAGCCCCCAGGAGCTGGTTTCTCCCCTGAGGGTGCAGAGCAGCAGGGCTTTTTCCAGACCCAACTGTACCTTCCAGAAAGATATCAACCATACTTTACTTCTTTGCTGACTTCTGTTTTAGATGTCAATGTGTGGACCACCCTGGCCAACGTGACGAAGATGGACGTGATATGTGTGTCCATGGTAACTCCCACGAGTCCTTTTCGCACCTGTCTGGTTGGAGTACCCATTGATAACTACTGGTGGGGAACTCTATATAATGAGACCGTGTTAGCAAACTGCAGACATCGAGGAACTCAACAACCTCTTTGGTGGTGCCAGGCATCGTGGCAAGTTAAAAGCAGAAAAGACGCTACTTGGTATACTAAGTCTTTAGCATACATGCATAATTTTCCTGCTTTACCCATTCAACCACAAGAGCTGGACATTTTAGGGACATTAACTGCAACTTGATGCTTTTACCTAAACTATACGTCAGGTACCAAGGTTAATGAAGGAGGAGTTGACATTTTTCCTAGAGATATTTACCAGAACGCATCAGCTTGGTGCAATGAGACTCTGCAAAAACGATTTATTCCTGGATCCGATGTGATAGGTCTCCCAAACGATCTGTTTCTCATTTGTAGACAGAGTATGGAAAGGTATTCGGGGAAAGGCTGTAGGAGGCCCTTGTACCTTTGGACAATTAACCTTTTTTCATCCTCGCAGCGTAACCTTGCCTAAACTAAGAAGACGCAGACGCAGCACACGGTGATTTACTCCAGACTGTAACTCTGATGTAGAGTTTTGGAATAAGGCTGAAAGAATAACTGCTAGTATAATATCTCAGATAGGGACTGCTCATGCTTTGGCTTCTTTAAATAAACTAAGATGCTAGTTGGCTAAAGAAGCTAATGCTACTTCTGCTGCTTTGAGTGCATTGCTCACAGATGTAGACTCTGTTAACATGCAAGTTTACAAAATAGAGCTGCTATTGATTTTTTTGTTGTCAGCCCAGGGACATGGCTGTCAAGATTTTGAGGGCATGTGCTGCATGAATTTAAGTGATCCTTCTGAATCTGTTCATGCTAGCATCCAGAAATTAAAAGCCCTTACTCAACAATTACATGTTCATGATGAAAGGAACCTCTTTGGTGATTGGAAATGGGGATGGCCCTGGTTACGAAAAGCGTTAATAGGTTTGTCAATAGTTGGATGTATAATAACATGCATATTGAGTATGATTCCCTGTATACTAACATGCATACGTCAAATGATAAACACCAGGCTAAATGCTTTGCAATTTTGAGTAGTTCGTTATCACCCTCTTGCTACCATTGATCACGTGGTGGTATGTAAGGGGGGTACTTTTGAATTAGATGATCAATGGAGCATAGAGGCGTGAGAACGGAATCATATTAGGATGTGAAACCAGCTAGAGTATGGTACAATGTAACTTCATGGCACAAGCTAATTGTAAGGTCCATTGTGCTTTTAGCAAGTCAGCCTGATATCCCCTATTATCAGAGCTGAGTTCTTCCTTGGTTTTGCTACATATTGCAAGGTAGATACATCTACCCTTGAAACACAATGGTAGAGGTCATCCATAGGGGTGAGAAAGATGATGATGGGAGGAAGATTATGTGGGCAGGGGTTGCTCGCCCCTTGCCCCACAAGTAGGGCATGTGCAGACTGCTGCCATGAGGTAATGATCAGGCGGTGTTTGGCTGCCATTCAGGCATCACCTTATACTGCGTACTGGCCCTACGTAGTGTAATGTGGAACTGATAAAATGGGGTGTCAGAGCTGCTGAGTTGAGCGATACTCATCCTACCACCGAGACTGTGTTGCTCTGCGGGGACGCCCGCTAAGCATGGGTATCGACCAGCTGCTGCAGATCCTGACAGCCCTGGCCTGTCTGTGTGGGTAAGCACAGGTTTTTGATAGGAAGCAACTGAGAGAACAAATTTTTTAATATCCATTTAGTGTTCCTTTAATTCCCCTTTTATGTTTATAGTATTTTTCCTTTAGTTTCCCTTTTTACTAACCAATATCATGTTATCTATAAT
Organism: Manacus candei; assembly: GCF_025592945.1. NCBI lineage: Eukaryota > Metazoa > Chordata > Aves > Passeriformes > Pipridae > Manacus > Manacus candei. The sequence continues at coordinate 3,848,339 of NW_026138057.1, forward strand.
ACTGCGTTAAGATCCTTATTTTGTTTTCCCCTTTTTCACTAGTTAATACTGTATTAAATGCTGTTTGTAGTATTTGTTTTAATGCCACCCGATAAGGTAGTTATTTTGTATCCTTTTTTAGTTTTTGATTCCTCTTGCTAAGTTTATTACTACTATTATTATTTTCATTGTAATAAAAGATATTTTCTGTGTTTGAGTATTTTTTGGCACTTGTCTTTGTTCCGGACATGTATCCGAACGTACTGCTACACCATGATACAAGCCTTATGTGTTTTCAGTCAGTAAGCTCTTAAAATACCTTAGTGTGTAGGAATGCCTGGCTTCTAAATTTCATCACGTGAGTCTTAGAGGCTTCTTTGAGGAGCTGATTTCAGGCAGCAGAATTAGCCCCCAGGAGGGACTCTGTGCCTGCTCTCCCGTGGCTCCAAGGGATCTCTGGCCCTTCACGCCGGCACCGAGATTTTCTCGGGAAGGGCCTCAGATCCCCGGACCAGTCTGGGACACAGGCAAGATCCCCCTGCATTTTGGGACCAAATTGGCCCCCTGGAGGGACAGTGCTGTTGGTGCCCCCCGGGTTGGGGCACCCCGAGGACTCCAGCGCGCACCGAAAGGATTATTCGGGGAGATCCTCGGGGTGCCCGGCCCTGGGGAGCTCACAGCAAGGTCCCTGCCATGGATTCAGGCATTGCTGAGAGTATCCCAGGGGTCCCTGTCCCTGCTAGACATGGAGCTCTCTAATGGGCTGTAATTGGGTGATAAAAGTGGTGCTCCAAGTGCCAAAGAAGTGTGGGATTGGGATTAAGAAATGAGCAGTGAGGGTCCAATTGGCTGTTTTCTCTGGAATGTGACTGTAAGAGCTGCAGGAGTGCCAGGTGTGTGTTCCAGTCCCCAGCATTTGGTTTGCACATGTCCTGGTCAGACACAGGTCCAACTTCCTCAGTCCTTAACACAACAGAAGGAGTGTGGCTCCTTGTTTTCCTGTGTCTTTGGTGAGGTGTTGACTCAGTACCTTTCTTGGAGCTGCTGTTGGATGAAGAGGTGCCCCCAATTCACCTGTAAGGGCCTGGTTTTCTTCCCTGCCTTCCCAGCTTGTCCAGGAGATGGAATTCCAGTGCTACAGAAGAGATGGCTCGTGGTGCTCCCAAAAGGAGCCTTTGTGCCTTCAGGGTAAGTTGTGTTGGCACTGGAGCTGTTGGGAGAAGCAGAGTTTTGTCAGGGGGAGACCTGGAATGATGTTGCTGTGGCACAGATGTTGGTCCCTGGCAGGTTCCTGGGTTGGATTCCTTGGCTGGCCCTTGGCAAGGCCTGGAAGGGCCTCAGTTGTGTAGGGAACCAAACCTGGAATGGGAAAGCAAAGGGGGGGAGATTCTGGTTTCAGAAAGGATCATTGCCTTCTCTTTCTGCAGGGACACTGAGCTGGTCCAGCTGTGGCAAGAAGAGCAACTGTCCTGTGAAGGTTTGGAGCAGTCTGGAAGGTTCCTCGTGCCCAAAGGATCCTGTAAGTGCAGCCCTGGAGGCATCAGGAATAATGACAAGTGCCCCAGTTCTTGTGAAGCTCAACTTTGTAAAACATTTATGGAGCTTAAATTCCACAGCCTTGAGCTGTTGGCTCCCAAAGAATAGTGGAGGGAGAGGCAGAGAATCCCCCTGCTGCTGGGGCTGAACTGTCTGCAGTGAGGGGGCAGGACTTGGCCCTGATGCCTGAGTGCTCTCCAGCCCCCCAGGCTGGATCCCCACTGTCAGCCCCTGGCTCCATCCCCTGAGAAGATGGTGTTCCTGCAAGCCCAGCTGCTGTGCTGGTGGTCCTGGGGGCACCTCCTGCCCTGGCCTGCTGTGAAGGTGTTTGTGCTGCAGCTCAATAAAGTCCCTTTCAGTGGTGATTGTGTCACTTTGGTGTCAGTTCCTCTCCCCTCTTCCCCTGCCCCTGTGGCTGCATCACTGGCTTGTGCCTAACTGAACTCTTCCCCTGCAGCAGTTCCCTGCTGCTCTCAGAGAGGGTGGAGCTGAGGCCCCTGAGCCAAGGGAAAAAGGATCCATCCAAGGCAGGCCAATGCTCCCCCCCTGCCTTCCTCCAGCCTCCCGTGTTTCCAGTTCCCAGCCCTGCTGGACACACAGCCTGTTCCCAAACAACCCCCGTTCCTGTTCTCTCTCCGTGTCTCCCCTCACAACTCCCCTCCTCTAATCTCCAGCTGCCCAGGCCCCTGGTTTTGAGGGGCATTCCTGGGCTGCTGCCCCCCATTCCTTAGAACTGAAGTGCCAAGAGCCCCAAGTGCAGAGAGGGCTGCAGGGAATCAGTGCCAAGAGCTGCCCGTGCCTGCCTGTGTTCCTGCAGTTCTCCTTCCTGCTCTCCCTGGGCTGGAGAGACCTGCCTGCCCTGGGTTTATTGGAGCAGAGGGATGGGATTACATTGGTGCAGAAGGGATGTTCACAGACATGTTTTCTGACAGGCAGTGCCATTTCCCTTTGGCCTTTCCCAAGTTTTCCCAAGTGCTGCCCAGCACGGGGATCCGTGTGCTGGGACAGTGATTGGCAGGAGGAAGGGGAGCCTTGGCCTCACCTGCCCAGCTCAGGTGGGTGGCACAGAATTGGGGTGGGTGGGCAAGGCATGAACATATTTCTGAGTTCTGGAGTGCCTTGAAACCTTTCCCTGTCAGGTCTCTCTCCCTCATTTCCTGGGCTCCAGCATCCCAGGTGTCTCTTCCTTTGTCCAAAGTCCAGTGGCAGAGGATGGACTGACTCACAAGGGGGGTTTGGAATGAAAAGGGTTCTGTTCCAATGGGGCAAGGAATGCAGTAAGAAAGATGAGCCTCCTTTTAGTGCCTGAAATAGATAGGAATGAAAATGCTGGAAAAGGTCTCATTTTATTTGGTGTCCGTCCTGGATTTTTCATGGCTAAAACTCTCTAGTGAGCAATCAGGAGAGAAGGGTGAAGGGCAGGAGCCTTTGACTTGCCCAGTGCCCTTAATTGCCTTGTTCTCCTCTCTTCCAGGCCAGGCCAAAGCCCTGATCCAGCCCAGCTCTGCCAAGTGCCCTGGGCTGGGAGCAGCCAAAGGCAAGAGGCTGCAGCCCCGCCGGCCGGGCTGGGGGCTCCTGGTGCTGCCCTGGGGTGAGGTAAGTCAGAGGGACACGTTTCTCTCCTCCTTGTGTTGGCATTTGTTCCCTGGGCACTGGATGTGTAAGGAAGGAGGGAATAGCAGGGAAGGGGAGTGTTTCCAAACTGTCTGAATGTTGCCCCCAGGTCTGGGATGGAGCAGCCATGGGGGTGGTTGGGTTTGGCCTGGGCGGGTTGGGATCAGCCATAAACGACCCACCAGACCCTGAACCCTCACTGGACATGTCCAGCCCCTCAAGTTGTTAATTTTCAACAGAGGACAAGTTATTGGTACTTGCTTCTGATCTGTGGAGAATTTCCTTTGGAATGATCAACCAGGGAATGTATCAGTGCAAAGCATCCTTTTAGGTCTTTGTTTATTTGTTTGTAATTTCCTCTCTGGCTTCAATGAGTTTGGTGTGCTCCTGTTAAGGAAGCAGTGTGTTTTTATCTGGAAATTTGGGGTGGTTTAGCTTTGTTTAGGGTGTTTTTTCCCCCACTGACTCGGGCCTTCCGTGCATAGTCCGTGTTGTCCTACAGGACTGTTTTGGTTCTGGGTCAGAGAGAGAGAAGGGAAGTGGCTTTTCCTCATCTTGGATGTTTCCAAGCAGAAGTGGGGCATCGTCCTGCCCCTCCCCAAAGCACTGCAGGCACCTGGGAGTAGCTCAGGGCTGGCCCAGTTCTCTGAGACAGAACCATGGGGGAGAGGTTTAAGTGTTAATAACATCTCTGGTGTCCCTTGGTTGCAAAGATTGGGTCCTACAGTCCCAGGGTGTTAAGGAAAACAAGAAACTCCTGTTCTTCCTGGCAAACCTTCTGTTATTGCCTGTGCAGTCTTTGGGTTCTGTTGTCTGAGTTCCTGTCCAGGATCTTTTGAAGAGAACCTGTTAGAAATGTAGAGGTGGGGTTAGAATGTGGGTGTGTTCCCTACCAAACTGATGGACTGGAGTGATGAGTGCTCTCAGTCCAGGGTATTTCTTAGTATTGTGTGGCTTTCCCTCAGCTGTGGGTGAGGAATTGTGCAAGCAAGGCCTGTGTGCCCGTGGGTGTCTCCCGTGGGTGTCCGTGTGGCAGGGCTGGGACAAGGACTCGTGCAGGGACCCAGCTGGCACTGGAGCTGCTGCCATTCTGAGCCACTGCCAAGGGCTGGGGAGAGACCATCTGGGAGGCTGGTGCCAGCATTCCATTGGGAGCTGGATCTCCCTCCAGCTGCAGCAGCCAGGGGAGGGTTCTTCCTTGGGCAGCCCAGTGGCTTCTGCTCAGGCTGGCCCAGAGTGGGGCTGGGGCAGGTTCTCCAGGGAACTGGAGCCAGCCCTGAACGGGGCTCTGGAGAGCAGGAGCTGCAGGGACTGAGGTTTGCAAAGCTGGGCTGAAGTTTGTCAAAGCAGCAGAACATTCTCATTCTGGTGGGTTTGTGGAGTCCCTGTTGGTGCCCAGGAGAACTGGGTCAGACTGGGCTTTGTGGTCCGAGAGCTGCCCCCCTAAATGTGGCAGGCTGTGTGTGCTGGCAATGAAGTGCTATCCCAGAGGCTGATGGTTTCTGTCTCCAGGGATGCCCAGGACGCTGCTAATCCCCAGGGATCTGCTCTGGGTCCAGGCTGTCCGTGCTGGAGGGCCCTGGTGGCTGCAGTCCCTGAGCCCGCAGAGACAGAGAGAGCCCCGGCCCGAGTGGCCTTTGGCCCCTTGTCCTGAATTTGGGGTGAGCCTGGGAGTGTGTGGAGGGTGAGAATGAGGGCTGTGCTTCCAATGCATCATCCCTGGGAAGATCCTGTTGTTCCAGAGCGCTGGGGACAGTTTGGGCTTGGCAGCTTCAGAGCTGGGTTGGAGCAGCCCCTGAAAAGAATCAGGAGAGTGGAGGTTTGTCCCAGTGGTGCTTTCACGCCCCACTTGACAGTCTGGGCTTTGTGTTTGAGGTTGTCCTGTATTTGCTCTGCAGATAAGGGGCCCTTCCCAATTCAGCCCAGCAGATCCCAAGGGCTCTGACAGGACTGTTTGTTCTTTCCTTCCCTTTGGGATACCTTCATCTCCAAACTGCCATGAGCAATTCCTTAATTTCTCCTGGAGAAAACCATGTGTCAGAGGCAGTTTCCAAGGAGGCCAGAAGTGTCTTTGGAGCAGAGAGTGCTGCCAGCTCCGTGTGCCTGTCCCCAGCCTGGCACTGCCCACAGGGACACACTGGGCACAGACCATGAGAGGGAACAAACCCACAAAGCCCCATCCCCTGGGCATTAATGACGTGCCCTGTGCCCAGCGCTCACTGTTCACCCAACTGAAACCAAAGCAGGTCTTGCTTTGCTTTGAACGACTTAAAATGACTTTAAAACAAAATAAATCACTTTGTTCTTCTTTTTTTTTTTTTCCTTTTAGATGCTGGAATTGGCTCTCTGGGTGTGTGCTGAGCTCTGGCTGCCTGGGACTGTCAGGCCTTGGTGGCTGTGAGTTCCTGTTCCTCTCCCTGGGAAACTGGAAGAAGGTATTCCTTGGATTGCAGAAATGTTTTCTGAAACCTGTCCCCGTCTTTCTGCCTTTTGCTTACAGATGTTCTCTTTCTGCCTTTGAATTTACAGCATCCTTGTAACTCCCAGCTGGGGAAACCTGGGATAACATGGCAGGGACAGAGGTGACATTTTTATCTGCAACCTTGGGGTAATTTCTAGGAGATACAGCAACTGTTTGTGTAGCAAAGTGTGTTTAACCACATTGGCCCAAGTTGTGTTTGCACCAACTGGGGCCAGAGGTGCAAAGCAAACCCTGCTCAGCCTCTAAATCCCAGGGGAAGTTCTCCAAGCTGCTCAGTGAGGGACTAAAGATACATTGAAATGGAACCAAGAGCACTAATAAGGATCCTGGGAATCTCAGTATTGCTGTCCTAGAATTTTTAACAGGTTTTTAAGGTTTCTATGACAAGAATGACTTTCTTCCTTTGAATCCTGCAGTAGGATATGGGATTTCTTGGGATTCCAAATCCCTCCCAGTGGCCCTGACACTGGTCAGAGCTGGCAGGACAAACAGAGTCAGAGCTCCTGGCAGGCACAGGGGGTTTCCCCCAGAGTGGATCCAACTGCTGCCCACCAGCCTGGCCAGGAGGGATCTGCTTTGGCTCCCAGCTTCTGCCAGAGACAGAATGTGTTCCCCTGATTGGAATGAGGATCCAGAAGCTTCATCTCCTGGAGGTTCCCTGGGCAGCTGATCCACTCTGCCCCATGTCCTGCTCTCAGTTCCTGCCCAGCCAGAGCCAACTGTGCCAAGGGCACGAGCACTCCCAGCCTGGATAGGGAATGGGGGACGGGCTTGTGTGGAATTCACCTAGAAAGTCAAACGAGGGGATTGTTGGAGTATCTGGCTCCTTAGGGAACCTGCTGGGAGTAGAGAAGCACAGCTCCTCCAGCTGTGGGTGGAGTCGTGGAAGATAAACCAGCACAAATGGATCCCCCAAAATGAACCGTGGGAGAGCAGGACCAAATAAGGGTCACTGTCCCTGGGGAAAGGCCAAAGGAATTGGTTGGGACTTGGATTGTCCCCTGGGGAGATGGAGGTTGCTGGGATGGAGAGAATGCCCTCCCTCAGGCTGCCAAGATCTCTCAGTGCAGCAGCTTTGGCCGACAGGGCAGCACAAAGATTGTTCTCTGCGGGGGGCCAGGTTTGGGTTCCGGTCTCAGGTTTACATACAGCCTGCAATTCCATGGGGAATTCCTGCTGGAACAGCCTCCCAGTGCCTCCTGGAGCCCGGATATTCCCCTGCAGAGCTGCTGCTTTAAGGCCAGGTTTGCCAGGAAGCAGCCGCGGTTCCAGGTTTGCTGAGCGGGATCGGGACAAGGACAGGTTGATATTCCACAGACTTTGCTGTTTTTAACCCTCCTGCCCCGGCCCCGCTGGTGTCCCTGGGGGGATTTGAGCGAGTTCGCTGGAATTGGGCCGATTCTCCGCCCCGGGCGGGCTCCAGGGGATGTGTTGGCCCAGGAGAAGGCGGGAGCCGGACGCGCTCCCGGCCCGGGGCGAGGCAGCCCCTGAGCACGGGCGAGGACGTCTCTCCGGCTGGGAAGCCGCTGTCCCTTCGGAGCCTCGGGAGCGGCCCCGGCGAGTTCTTTTCCCCGAGGAAAGGGATGCACATCCCTGCCTTCAGGGCACCTCGGCTCTGCCCCACCTGTTACAGCTGTCCACGGGTTCTGCAGTTGCGGTTGGGTCCCCGAAAAACTGTGAATTACCTCCAAGCCCAACTTTCTCCAAGCATCCCCTTTTCTTTTCAGGCATCTCCGAGGGCTCTGGCTCGGGATTTAGTGCCGCTGAGGGCACATGGCCCTGGCTTTAAGGCTGCTGCTGGCTGCTGGGCTCCGGCTGGAAGGGCAGGGATTTGGGGCGGGCGGGACACACGCGGGGGGCGCGGGGGAGCTCTGGGAGGTGGGCCCTGGGAATGGCTGCCCGCGCTGCTCTGCAGCCCCGCCGTGCCGACACTGCCGAGGGCCGGCTGGATTCTTTGGGTCCTTCTGGGCTGGCGCTGGGGCGTGTCCAGGGTGAGGCATCTCAGGGGGCCCGTCCAGAGCAGCCCCGGCTGCTGAGGAGCCGCGGGCTGCCCTTTGTCCGTGCCCACCGCAGTGCCCGCGGCCGGTTCCCACCCCTGGGATGTGCGTTTGGCAGACGAGCCCTGCTCGCCAGACAAATCCATCTTGTTGCCGATGGAAGCTCTGGCCCGGAGCTGCTCCATCCCGGCTGCCACGGGCTGTGCTGGGAGTCCTGCGGCTGCGGGCGGGATTGCCTGAGCTCCGGAGTGCCGGGAGCGCCGGCAGGGCAGTGCAGGGCACAGCTCCAGGGCACATCTCCTCCATCCCCTGGCAATAGGAAGGGCAGTGCAGGGCACAGCTCCAGGGCACAGCTCCTCCATCCCCTGGCAATAGGAAGGGCAGGGCAGGGCACAGCTCCTCCATCCCATGGCAATAGGAAGCCCAAGCAGGGCTGGCTCGCTCTCTCTCTGTCTGTCTGTCGCTCCGGCCTCCTCCCGGCCCGCGTTCCCTGCCCAGCTGGTTCTGCCCAGGGAGCCCCGAGAACGTTCCTGGTGGGAAGCAGGAGCCGCCGAGGGCTCCGTCCAGCTCCGGGCCCGAAAAGCGGCCCCGACATTTTGGGTTCCGAAGGCTCACCTGGAGGAGACGCCCCCCCGCAGGCGGGACCAGGCAGCGACACTCGAGCAACGCCTTTGACTCGGAGCGAGGGATCCCTCCGGACTGGGTTGGCTCCTTTATCCCTGGAAACGAGCTCGGACGTCGCACGAGCACCTTTGCAGCCGCTGAGTGAATCCCGGGCAGGGCCGGAAAACCTCCCTGAGCAGGGCAGTGATGAATTGGTGCCCGTCCCCAGCCGGGCACAGCCCAGCCGGCCGCGCTCCCCGACCCGTGGCTGCGAAGGGCTCGTGCAGAGGAGGGAGAGCTGTAGAGATTGAATAAAAGCGCATTTCCTGACTATTTCCCTGCGGTCCTTCCCTCCTTTGACTCGCGCGGCAGCGTCCGGTTGGAGCATTTCTTGGTTTCCTCTCCTGTAGCCATTTCCCTCCCAGGCAGGACCTTCCCCGTCTGCAATTAAAGATGAAACGTTTGAATGGGATTTTTAAAAACCGGAGGGTTTGCCCCGGGAGGGTGCGAGTTGCCGAGAAAGCGGGGGAGAGGAAGGAGAGCCTCAGGTGTCACCTGGCAGGTGTCAGATGAGCTGCCCCTTCTGGATGGCAGGGCAAAGAACTGTTGTCGGCAATTGCCGAAGTTCCGCAGGCAGAGCAGCCTGTGCCCGACCCGCGGCACGGTCAGCGCCAGCTCCTGGGGCCGCCTGAGGACAGACACAGGGACACGGGGACAGACAGGCAGCTCTGTTCGGGGTCCCCGAGCACGGGAGGAACGAGGAAAGGGTTGCCCTCATTCTTCCCTGCCCCGGCACGACCCCAGCTCCCCGCGGCTGGAGCGATCCCGTGGCCGGAGCCCCGGCGGGCCCCAGAGCCCTCGTTCCCGGGGGACACTGAGGGCGGGAACCCGCCGGGGCCGCGGGGAAGGGCAGGCGGGCGATGTTCTCCCCGGGAGGGGTGCGGTGGCCTCGGGGTGCCCGAGCGCGGGGGTTCCGACCCCGCGGGGGCGCGGGCAGCGCTGCGGGCCCGGCGGGATCGGGGGGTCCCGGGGCCGGCCCGGCGTGTCCCCGCGCCCCGGCCGGTCCCAGCCCCGGCTCCGCGTCTGCCCGAGGAAAGCGCCGCCGTTCTGCCCTGGCCGGGCCCCGCAGAGCCCCGGCCCGAGCGGCCCCGCCGGGCTCGGCCCCAGCGCCCGGCCCGGAGCGGCTCCTCCCACCCGCGGCGCCGGGGCACGGGCGGCGATCCCGGTGCCCGTCCTGATGCCGAGCCCCCTTCCAGCCCCAAGCCAACCTCGATCCTCCGCTGCCGGTCCTGATGCCGAGCTCCATCGCCAGCCTCGCTCTCCGGGGCCGTCCCCGCTCAGCGGCCCGGGCTCGGCGCAGCGCCGGGAGCAGCCCCCGGGCCGGGGCTCCGGCCCCGAGCGCCGATCGCTCCCGCCGCATCCCGGGACGAGTTTCCTCCACAGCGGCGGGGCAGGTGCGGCTCTGCCGCTTTTGAGGGGCGCGGGCGGGGCGGGGCCGGGGTGGGGCCGGGGCGGGGCGGGGTCCGCACAGGTGCGAGGGGAGGGGCCCGTCCAGGTACGCGGGGCGGGCACGGGCGGGGGCGGGTCGGGGCGGGGGTATTTAAGCGCCGGAACTCGGCCCCGCTCCCATTTGCTCGGGCAGTGCGCGGAGGGGCAGCAGCGCTGCGGGGGCCTCGCTCTGCCGCGGCTCTTTTTCTTTGCTTTTCTTTTTCCCTTTTCTTTTCCTTTTCTCTTTTCCTTTCCTTTGTCCCCGTTCCTTCATCCCCTTCCTTCTTCCCCCCCCTACCCCCCACACCCTTCCCCCCCCAACCGCCCCCTCCTCCCCCCTAGCCCCCCCCTCCTTCCCTCCCCAACCCGCTCGTCCCCTGCGCCCCCTCCCTGCCCCGCAGGGGCAGCCCGACACCCCCAGCCCTCCTTCCTGCCCAGCCCTCCTTCCTGCTCCTCCGCCCTCCCTGGCCCCCCAGCCGGGCGGGCCCCGCTCCCTCTCCGGCTCCTGCTGCACAGCCCGACCCTCCCTGCCCTCCTTCCCGCCCCTCCGCCCTGCCCGTCCCCGCACGCCGCCTGCCCCCGGCCCCTGTCGCTGCCCTCCTGCACAGCCCGGCCCCCCTGCCTGCCCCTGTTCCCCCCACCCCTACGCTGCACAGCCCGACCCCCCCTGTCCCCCGCTCCGTCCTTGCCCCCCGCCCGTGCCGTCCGTCCCCCTGTCCCCCGGGCCGTGTCCCCGCAGCCGCGGGCTTGGGGGCGCCGGTTTTAATAAAGGCGGGAGGGGGGTGGGAGGGATGAGGTGTAAGCCTCCCGGGTCATGTCACTCTGAACCGTAAACATAGAAAATGTACACACACACACAGCCCTGGTTCCCAGGGCAGCAGCCTTAAAGCCAGGGCCATGTGCCCTCAGCGGCACTAAATCCCGAGCCAGAGCCCTCGGAGATGCCTGAAAAGAAAAGGGGATGCTTGGAGAAAGTTGGGCTTGGAGGCAATTGGCAGTTTTTCGGGGACCCAACCGCAACCGCAGAACCCGTGGACAGCTGGAACAGGTGGGGCAGAGCCGAGGGGAGGCTGTTCCAGTAGGAATTCCCCATGGAATTGCAGGCTGTGGGTAGAATTCCTCTAAACCTGCAAAGCTGAGACCGGAACCCAAACCTGGCCCCCCGCAGAGAACAATCTTTGTGCTGCCCTGTCGGCCAAAGCCGCTGCACTGAGAGATCTTGGCAGCCTGAGGGAGGGCATTCTCTCCATCCCAGCAACCTCCATCTCCCCAGGGGACAATCCAAGTCCCAACCAATTCCTTTGGCCTTTCCACAGGGACAGTGACCCTTATTTGGTCCTGCTCTCCCACGGTTCATTTTGGGGGATCCATTTGTGCTGGTTTATCTTCCACGACTCCACCCACAGCTGGAGATTTGGGGCTGTGCTTCTCTACTCCCAGCAGGTTCCCTAAGGAGCCAGATACTCCAACAATCCCCTCGTTTGACTTTCTAGGTGAATTCCACACAAGCCAGTCCCCCATTCCCTATCCAGGCTGGGAGTGCTCGTGCCCTTGGCACAGTTGGCTCTGGCTGGGCAGGAACTGAGAGCAGGACACGGGGCAGAGTGGATCAGCTGCCCAGGGAACCTCCAGGAGATGAAGCTACTGGATCCTCATTCCAATCAAGGGAACACATCCTGTCTCTGGCAGAAGCTGGGAGCCAAAACAGATCCCTCCTGGCCAGGCTGGTGGGCAGCAGTTGGATCCACTCTGGGGGAAACCCCCTGTGCCTGCCAGGAGCTCTGACTCTGTTTGTCCTGCAAGTTCCTGACCAGTGTCAGGGCCACTGGGAGGGATTTGGAATCCCAAGAAATCCCAAATCCTACTGCAGAATTCAATCAAAGGAAGAAAGTCATTCTTGTCATAGAAACCTTAAAAACCTGTTAAAAATTCTAGGACAGCAATACTGGGATTCCCAGGATCCTTATCAGTGCTCTTGGTTCCGTTTCGATGTATCTTTAGTCCCTCACTGAGCAGCTTGGAGAACTTCCCCTGGGATTTAGAGGCTGAGCAGGGTTTGCTTTGCACCTCTGGCCCCAGCTGGTGCAAACACAACTTGGGCCAATGTGGTTAAACACACTTTGCTACACAAACAGTTGCTGTATCTCCTAGAAATTACCCCAAGGTTGCAGATAAAAATGTCACCTCTGTCCCTGCCATGTTATCCCAGGTTTCCCCAGCTGGGAGCTGCAAGGAGGTTGTAAATTCAAAGGCAGAACGAGAACATCTGTAAGCAAAAGGTAGAAAGACGGGGACAGGTTTCAGAAAACATTTCTGCAATCCAAGGAATACCTTCTTCCAGTTTCCCAGGGAGAGGAACAGGAACTCACAGCCACCAAGGCCTGACAGTCCCCTGAAGCCAGAGCTCAGCACACACCCACAGAGCCAATTCCAGCATCTAAAAGGAAAAAAAAAAAAAGAAGATCAAAGTGATTTATTTTGTTTTAAAGTTCCTTTAAGTCGTTCAAAGCAAAGCAAGACCTGCTTTGGTTTCAGTTGGGTGAACAGTGAGCGCTGGGCACAGGGCACGTCATTAATGCCCAGGGGATGGGGCTTTGTGGGGGAAGAGCAGCTGCTGGAGTTGCCCAGTCCAATTCCTGCCCAAGGCCTGATGGCCCAGGACAAACCCCCTGGCAGGCAGTGGGTTTGTTCCCTCTCATGGTCAGTGCCCCGTGTGTCCCTGTGGGCAGTGCCAGGCTGGGGACAGGCACACGGAGCTGGCAGCACTCTCTGCTCCAAAGACACTTCTGGCCTCCTTGGAAACTGCCTCTGACACATGGTTTTCTCCAGGAGAAATTAAGGAATTGCTCATGGCAGTTTGGAGATGAAGGTATCCCAAAGGGAAGGAAAGAACAAACAGTCCTGTCAGAGCCCTTGGGATCTGCTGGGCTGAATTGGGAAGGGCCCCTTATCTGCAGAGCAAATACAGGACAACCTCAAACACAAAGCCCAGACTGTCAAGTGGGGCGTGAAAGCACCACTGGGACAAACCTCCACTCTCCTGATTCTTTTCAGGGGCTGCTCCAACCCAGCTCTGAAGCTGCCAAGCCCAAACTGTCCCCAGCGCTCTGGAACAACAGGATCTTCCCAGGGATGATGCATTGGAAGCACAGCCCTCATTCTCACCCTCCACACACTCCCAGGCTCACCCCAAATTCAGGACAAGGGGCCAAAGGCCACTCGGGCCGGGGCTCTCTCTGTCTCTGCGGGCTCAGGGACTGCAGCCACCAGGGCCCTCCAGCACGGACAGCCTGGACCCAGAGCAGATCCCTGGGGATTAGCAGCGTCCTGGGCATCCCTGGAGACAGAAACCATCAGCCTCTGGGATAGCACTTCATTGCCAGCACACACAGCCTGCCACATTTAGGGGGGCAGCTCTCGGACCACAAAGCCCAGTCTGACCCAGTTCTCCTGGGCACCAACAGGGACTCCACAAACCCACCAGAATGAGAATGTTCTGCTGCTTTGACAAACTTCAGCCCAGCTTTGCAAACCTCAGTCCCTGCAGCTCCTGCTCTCCAGAGCCCCGTTCAGGGCTGGCTCCAGTTCCCTGGAGAACCTGCCCCAGCCCCACTCTGGGCCAGCCTGAGCAGAAGCCACTGGGCTGCCCAAGGAAGAACCCTCCCCTGGCTGCTGCAGCTGGAGGGAGATCCAGCTCCCAATGGAATGCTGGCACCAGCCTCCCAGATGGTCTCTCCCCAGCCCTTGGCAGTGGCTCAGAATGGCAGCAGCTCCAGTGCCAGCTGGGTCCCTGCACGAGTCCTTGTCCCAGCCCTGCCACACGGACACCCACGGGAGACACCCACGGGCACACAGGCCTTGCTTGCACAATTCCTCACCCACAGCTGAGGGAAAGCCACACAATACTAAGAAATACCCTGGACTGAGAGCACTCATCACTCCAGTCCATCAGTTTGGTAGGGAACACACCCACATTCTAACCCCACCTCTACATTTCTAACAGGTTCTCTTCAAAAGATCCTGGACAGGAACTCAGACAACAGAACCCAAAGACTGCACAGGCAATAACAGAAGGTTTGCCAGGAAGAACAGGAGTTTCTTGTTTTCCTTAACACCCTGGGACTGTAGGACCCAATCTTTGCAACCAAGGGACACCAGAGATGTTATTAACACTTAAACCTCTCCCCCATGGTTCTGTCTCAGAGAACTGGGCCAGCCCTGAGCTACTCCCAGGTGCCTGCAGTGCTTTGGGGAGGGGCAGGACGATGCCCCACTTCTGCTTGGAAACATCCAAGATGAGGAAAAGCCACTTCCCTTCTCTCTCTCTGACCCAGAACCAAAACAGTCCTGTAGGACAACACGGACTATGCACGGAAGGCCCGAGTCAGTGGGGGAAAAAACACCCTAAACAAAGCTAAACCACCCCAAATTTCCAGATAAAAACACACTGCTTCCTTAACAGGAGCACACCAAACTCATTGAAGCCAGAGAGGAAATTACAAACAAATAAACAAAGACCTAAAAGGATGCTTTGCACTGATACATTCCCTGGTTGATCATTCCAAAGGAAATTCTCCACAGATCAGAAGCAAGTACCAATAACTTGTCCTCTGTTGAAAATTAACAACTTGAGGGGCTGGACATGTCCAGTGAGGGTTCAGGGTCTGGTGGGTCCTTTATGGCTGATCCCAACCCGCCCAGGCCAAACCCAACCACCCCCATGGCTGCTCCATCCCAGACCTGGGGGCAACATTCAGACAGTTTGGAAACACTCCCCTTCCCTGCTATTCCCTCCTTCCTTACACATCCAGTGCCCAGGGAACAAATGCCAACACAAGGAGGAGAGAAACGTGTCCCTCTGACTTACCTCACCCCAGGGCAGCACCAGGAGCCCCCAGCCCGGCCGGCGGGGCTGCAGCCTCTTGCCTTTGGCTGCTCCCAGCCCAGGGCACTTGGCAGAGCTGGGCTGGATCAGGGCTTTGGCCTGGCCTGGAAGAGAGGAGAACAAGGCAATTAAGGGCACTGGGCAAGTCAAAGGCTCCTGCCCTTCACCCTTCTCTCCTGATTGCTCACTAGAGAGTTTTAGCCATGAAAAATCCAGGACGGACACCAAATAAAATGAGACCTTTTCCAGCATTTTCATTCCTATCTATTTCAGGCACTAAAAGGAGGCTCATCTTTCTTACTGCATTCCTTGCCCCATTGGAACAGAACCCTTTTCATTCCAAACCCCCCTTGTGAGTCAGTCCATCCTCTGCCACTGGACTTTGGACAAAGGAAGAGACACCTGGGATGCTGGAGCCCAGGAAATGAGGGAGAGAGACCTGACAGGGAAAGGTTTCAAGGCACTCCAGAACTCAGAAATATGTTCATGCCTTGCCCACCCACCCCAATTCTGTGCCACCCACCTGAGCTGGGCAGGTGAGGCCAAGGCTCCCCTTCCTCCTGCCAATCACTGTCCCAGCACACGGATCCCCGTGCTGGGCAGCACTTGGGAAAACTTGGGAAAGGCCAAAGGGAAATGGCACTGCCTGTCAGAAAACATGTCTGTGAACATCCCTTCTGCACCAATGTAATCCCATCCCTCTGCTCCAATAAACCCAGGGCAGGCAGGTCTCTCCAGCCCAGGGAGAGCAGGAAGGAGAACTGCAGGAACACAGGCAGGCACGGGCAGCTCTTGGCACTGATTCCCTGCAGACTTCTCTGCACTTGGGGCTCTTGGCACTTCAGTTCTAAGGAATGGGGGGCAGCAGCCCAGGAATGCCCCTCAAAACCAGGGGCCTGGGCAGCTGGAGATTAGAGGAGGGGAGTTGTGAGGGGAGACACGGAGAGAGAACAGGAACGGGGGTTGTTTGGGAACAGGCTGTGTGTCCAGCAGGGCTGGGAACTGGAAACACGGGAGGCTGGAGGAAGGCAGGGGGGGAGCATTGGCCTGCCTTGGATGGATCCTTTTTCCCTTGGCTCAGGGGCCTCAGCTCCACCTCTCTGAGAGCAGCAGGGAACTGCTGCAGGGGAAGAGTTCAGTTAGGCACAAGCCAGTGATGCAGCCACAGGGGCAGGGGAAGAGGGGAGAGGAACTGACACCAAAGTGACACAATCACCACTGAAAGGGACTTTATTGAGCTGCAGCACAAACACCTTCACAGCAGGCCAGGGCAGGAGGTGCCCCCAGGACCACCAGCACAGCAGCTGGGCTTGCAGGAACACCATCTTCTCAAGGGATGGAGCCAGGGGCTGACAGTGGGGATCCAGCCTGGGGGGCTGGAGAGCACTCAGGCATCAGGGCCAAGTCCTGCCCCCTCACTGCAGACAGTTCAGCCCCAGCAGCAGGGGGATTCTCTGCCTCTCCCTCCACTATTCTTTGGGAGCCAACAGCTCAAGGCTGTGGAATTTAAGCTCCATAAATGTTTTACAAAGTTGAGCTTCACAAGAACTGGGGCACTTGTCATTATTCCTGATGCCTCCAGGGCTGCACTTACAGGATCCTTTGGGCACGAGGAACCTTCCAGACTGCTCCAAACCTTCACAGGACAGTTGCTCTTCTTGCCACAGCTGGACCAGCTCAGTGTCCCTGCAGAAAGAGAAGGCAATGATCCTTTCTGAAACCAGAATCTCCCCCCCTTTGCTTTCCCATTCCAGGTTTGGTTCCCTACACAACTGAGGCCCTTCCAGGCCTTGCCAAGGGCCAGCCAAGGAATCCAACCCAGGAACCTGCCAGGGACCAACATCTGTGCCACAGCAACATCATTCCAGGTCTCCCCCTGACAAAACTCTGCTTCTCCCAACAGCTCCAGTGCCAACACAACTTACCCTGAAGGCACAAAGGCTCCTTTTGGGAGCACCACGAGCCATCTCTTCTGTAGCACTGGAATTCCATCTCCTGGACAAGCTGGGAAGGCAGGGAAGAAAACCAGGCCCTTACAGGTGAATTGGGGGCACCTCTTCATCCAACAGCAGCTCCAAGAAAGGTACTGAGTCAACACCTCACCAAAGACACAGGAAAACAAGGAGCCACACTCCTTCTGTTGTGTTAAGGACTGAGGAAGTTGGACCTGTGTCTGACCAGGACATGTGCAAACCAAATGCTGGGGACTGGAACACACACCTGGCACTCCTGCAGCTCTTACAGTCACATTCCAGAGAAAACAGCCAATTGGACCCTCACTGCTCATTTCTTAATCCCAATCCCACACTTCTTTGGCACTTGGAGCACCACTTTTATCACCCAGTTACAGCCCATCAGAGAGCTCCCTGTCTAGCAGGGACAGGGACCCCTGGGATACTCTCAGCAATGCCTGAATCCATGGCAGGGACCTTGCTTTGAGCTCCCCAGGGCCGGGCACCCCGAGGATCTCCCCGAATAATCCTTTCGGTGCGCGCTGGAGTCCTCGGGGTGCCCCAACCCGGGGGGCACCAACAGCACTGTCCCTCCAGGGAGCCAATTTGGTCCCAAAATGCAGGGGGATCTTGCCTGTGTCCCAGACTGGTCCGGGGATCTGAGGTCCTTCCCAAGAAAATCTCGGTGCCGGCGTGAAGGGCCAGAGATCCCTTGGAGCCACGGGAGAGTAGGTACAGAGTCCCTCCTGGGGGGCAATTTGGCTGCCTGAAATCAGCTCTTCAAAGAAGCCTCTAAGACTCAGCTGGTGACTTTTAGAAGACAGGCGTTCCTGTACACTGTAAGATATTTTAAGAGCTTACTGAGTGAAAAAGCATAAAGGTTTTATCATGGACATCTGACCTCCAGCAGACAGCTCCTATCCCCTTTCACTACAAAATTACTTCCGTGGAATCATTTAACAGGAACTGCTCAGGAACCCCAGACTGTGCTTTCCAGAACAGAAAATAAACAGAGGGAAAGAGCTTTGCACAAGTGTAACACACTCCAATACAGACCTGACTTTAGTTCTACTCTTTGTGTTCAAATACAGCAGACAAAAGCTCCAGCAGGAGAGCTGGCACATTACCCATGGTACCTTGAAAGTCAATGAGGGCTGTAGGGAAATCACAGCTGTATGAGTCCCTTGTGCCTGCAGATGCCTGGGGATCCTCTCCATCTGCCTTGTGCTCTCCCAGCAGGAGAAAGGGTGACCTCAGGGACACGGTGGCACTCGACATCCTACTGAGAGAGCAAGGAAACCTTTAGCATAAAGTTTGGGAGGAATCTAAAGCTTCCTTTCATGGGAGCTTTGTGCAACGAAGAAGGGGAAAATCTGCATCTCCTTCGGTGCAGGTGTCAACAGAGGCTAACAGAGCTGTTGCCTTTTTCAGACAACTGTGCCCCTTTTGGTTCCCTGGCAGCTCCAATGGCACCAGAACCCCCTTCCTGCACACCCACGGCTGTCACACACAGGCACCCACACACCTTTTCTCCAGCCCACACGTGGCCAACATTTCCTCACCCTGGACATCCCAAGGGCAGTATTTTTGCTAGAGAGCACAGCAATCCCCCTGTCCTTGCAAACCGCCTCCCTGCAAAACAGGAATCATTTTTCCTGGACACTTCTCCCACAGTCAAGGTCTTTTCAAACTGCTGTCGTGCCACCAAACCTGCTCAGGGTCCCTCCCAGCTTCTGCCTGTCCTTGCATTTAAAGGCACGGGCATAATCTACCTTCCAACAGCAAACCCAGCTCCTCACAGGCAGTATAAGCCCTGCTCTTACCTGGACAGACTCCCGGCTCGGCACAGCTGTGGCTCATGGAGCAGCTTCCCAAGGCCGTTCTCTCTCCCAGCAGGAAGCACAACTCGCCTCCGCACCGGGGAAACCACGAGCGAGGCTGCAAACGGACACAGAACGAGAAAAAAGCATTAACGCAGCACAAAAAAAACCAAGTTAAAGCAGTCTTTGCCTCAAAACCCTGCACAGGGAGAGGTTTTGGGGTTCCAAAGCAAAACCCGATACACCCAGAGAGCACCAGCCCCGCAGCCCCGGCACAGCTTCCCCCGGGGTCTCCCGGCAGGTAACGGGCTTACTCAGCCCTCGCCGCCCAGCACAACGCGCACCTAAACGCCCCCCAGCTGCCCTAGTCCATAAACCCAGAGGACAACACACTCTCACCTCCGCGGTCCGGGCACCAGCGGGACCGTACCCTCAGTCCTCCCAGCCAGCCACAGCTGCCGCCTCAGGCCCGGCGTTTATGTACGCCCGCCCGGCTCGCCATTGGCGGAGGCGCCGTGGCGCCTGATTGGACAAGGCCGGTGCGGGGGGCGGGCTCAGCTGTGCCGGGTTGTGCCGCGGATCGCCGCGCGCGGGGTCTCCACTTCCGGGTTGCCATGGCAACCGCTGCGGCCTAGGCCCGGGGCTGGAGTTCGGACTGGAATCGGGGATGGAATTAGGGCTGGAATTGAGGCCGGAAACGGGATCAGGGCAGTCCCGGGGCCCGGCAGCGGGACAGTGAAGCGAGGCAGGGAGGCCGCAGCTCCCCAGACCAGGCGCACCCCCCATCGTGGCGTCTCGTCCTCCCCCCATGGCTCCCCACCCATCCCACCCCATTCCACCCTATCCCGGGTTACTCCTGACTCCGACACTCCATTGCAGGCTTGGTATACAAACAAACAATTTTATTGGTTAAGCAACAGAAAGAGATGATGAATAAAGTCACCAATAAGCTAAATAATTAACAAACACATCCCCGTTATTACTTTATGACTGCACACATCAAAGCTGCTATTTAAGGCTCTTAATTGTATGAATCTTGCGGGATATTGTCCACTCTTCCCTCCCTACTGCCAGACAGTGTGACAACAGCAGCACAATCCATAGTCACCTGCATCCCTAGTTTCATAATACCCTCCCTGAGTTCATTCTTAGTTAATTTTTAATTTTTTTTCCCCATTTTCGGACTTTTTTCGCTACGCTTCCACCTCCCTTTCTCCAACCTGATAGCTGATTTTATTTTTTTTTCCCCGGGGTCCCAGTCTGGTCCCACCCACCGCCAAATTCCATGTTTTTGCTCTGGCTACCTAGGCAACGTCAACTTCCTGTGGGATTCCTGATGTGGTTACCTAGGATGGGGGACAGCTGAGCCCCTCCTGGGGGGCCGGGGCACCCCCGAAATGAGGATGGAAACGGAAGGGGGTCCCGGCAACTGGACACCCTGTCTGGCTATTTTGGAAGGGGTACAACCCCCCGCCCTCCCCCAGCGCCCCAAGGGGCTTCACCCCAGCCCGACAGCACACAGCACCCCCGCGATGGGGGCCGGGGGGCACGGCCCCCCCTCTCTCCTCCCTCGGCGCAGCGACTCAGAGCTCGTACTCGTGCCAGAGGCTGTGGGGGCAAAACGGGGGTCAGCGGCCGCCGGGCGGGGCGGGGGGCACCGGCGGAGGGGGTGCCCCGCGCCCCCTGCCCGTCCCGCACCCACCTGTAGGTGACATCGGGGTTGTCGCGGTGCTCCAGGAGCGCGTCCCGGATGGGGCCGGGGGGGCTCAGCCCCAGCGCCTCCGCCCGCTCCCAGCGCTGCAGGCGGGTGATCCCTGCGGGACAGCGCGGTCAGCGGGGCCGGGGCGGCCCGGGGGACACCGGGGGGGACACCGGGGGTGCTCACCGGTGCAGGGTCCGTACTCCCAGCAGAGGTCGAAGCGCCGCAGCATCTCCAGGAGCGCCGGGTCCGGCGGGGGCTGCGAGGCGGCGCGGGGGCGGTCCCGCACCTTCGCCTTCCCTTGCGCCTTCTCCTTGTCCTTGTCCTTGAGCCTGCCCGGGGGTCGCCCCGGGCCCCGCCGCCGCCGTCGCGGGAAGGAGTCGGTGATGCGCCGGGGCTGCCCCATGGCCCTGCGCGACATGGAGCTGGCGGCGGCCCCGGCGATACCGGGAACGGGGCGGGACCCGCCCATACCGGGAACCCGCAGGGACCCGCCCCTGACCGGCCGGGCCCGGACGGAAGCGGCGGGGCCGCGCTGGGGGACCGACCAGGGCCGCCCCTGGAACCCCCGGGCACTGCCACCCCCGCGAGGTCCCGGTCCCCCGCCCGCTTGGGCGCTGACACCCCGCCACGGCTGTTCCCCGGCACTGCCCGGCTGTCCCCGGGCACTGTTGTCACCCCCAGTTGGCCCCACCACCCCCACACACTGTCCCGTTACAGTCCTTTTCACCCCAGGCACTGTCACCCCTCTATCCTGGTGGTCCCCATCACCCCAGACACTGTCACCCTGGGTACTGTCACCCCATGGCAGTCCCCGACACCCTGTACAGTGTCACTCCCCCAGATGTCCCTATCGCCCCCGGGCACTGTCACCCCTGTGGCTCTCCCTGTCACCCACAGGCACTGGCACCTCTATCCCGGTGGTCCCCATCACCCCAGGCACAGTCACCCCACCCCTGCATTCCCCATCACTCTGGACACTGTCACCTCCCCATCTGTCCCTACCACCCCCAGGCACTGTCACCCCCACGGCCCCGGCTGTGCCTCTGGACATTGTCACCCAGATCCCAGCACTCCCCATGACCGCAGGCACTGTCACCCCTTGTCAGTCCCCGTCACCCCCCCATGCCTTGACTCACTCCGTGACACCGTCACCTTGTGTCCTGTGTGTCACTGTCTGTCCCCACCAGGAAGCCCAGGCGGTGACCCACAGCCTCTGTGCCTGCCCATCGCACCCCCAGCTGTTGGTGACACCATCCCATGGGAGGGATGTGACACTGCAGGTGCCACCATTTGCCTGAGGCCCTCCCTGGGGGGGCCGAGAATAGCTGAGATCCGTGTCCAGTAACGGGGTGTCTCCCAGGGGAGGTGACACGAGAGCCACCAAGCCATGTCACCACTGCAACGGGCAGTGCCGGAGGGAGACACAACCCCACAGCAGCCATCAGAGACCCCACAACACTCTTTAATTTGGGGTTGGCTTTTCTCCCTTGTCCCGCGGCGCGGTGACACCCTCACCACGGGCAGGGGCCGACGGGGCTTCAGGGCCCGTCCTTGTCCATGCCGGGGTTGTGCAGGATGTAGCGGCAGATGCCGGGCAGGCGCTGGTGGCCCAGTAGCTCCTGCAGCTGCTGCATGGGCCCGTTCTGCAGCGCCGTGTGCCCGTAAGTGGGGAACCCCCGGGCCTGCGCCCGCCGCGCCGCCACTGTCAGTGCCACCTGCATGTGGCCGCGCCGGCGGTGTGCGGGCAGCGTGAAGCCGTGGGCGCCTGTCCCAAAATGGTCGGTCAGCACCCAGCTGAGGGGCTCCCCGGCGCCGTCCTGCACGCACACGTGGGGGAAGCGCCCCAAAAGCTCGGCCAGGTAGCGCCGGCTGCGCGCGTTGCCCCCGTAGGGCCACGTCTCGTTCAGCAGGTCCACGTGCGAGGGGAGCAGGGAGCCCAGCCGCACGCCGGGGTCCAGCCTGGGGGACCTGGGGGTTAGTGGGGGGGGCTGGGGGGTGCCTCTGTGGGGAGGGGATGCGGGGGGTCTCACCGGGGCTCGGGCATGGTGCTGGGGTCAGGGTGCATGTAGGTGTAGTACTCGGTGATGTCCAGCTCCACGCCTTTGGCCCTCGCCAGGTCCTGCGACACCGTGGTCACCCCATCCTGTAGCCCTGGGGATGGTGATGTCAGGAGGTCCCGCTCCCCCGGCACCCCCATTTCTGCCTCCAGCCCCCTCTGTGTGAGCCCAGTGTCCTCAGTGTCCCCCGGGGATACCGGCAATCCCGGTCTCTATCCCCAGCACCCCAATCCCTGTCCCCAGTGTGCCTAGCACCCCCAAGTCCAACCACGGCCCCCCAGTACCCCCTCAAATCCAACCACCATGCTCCCCAGTGCTGCCCAGCACCCCTAAGTCCAACCACAGTGCTCCTCAGACCCTCACATCCAACCACAATACTCCCCATATCCCCCAGGACTGCATCCCCAGTGTGCCCAGCACCCCAATTGCTGCCCTCAGTGCCCCCCGGCGCTCCCCAATCCAATCACGATGCTCCTCTGCCCCCAACACCCCCAAGTTCAACCCCAGTACTCCCCAGAGCTCCCCAGTACCCTGCTCCCCATGTGCCTAGCACCCCAATCCCAGCCCCAGTAGCCTCCAGCGCCCCTAAATTCAGCCCCAATGCTTCCCATTGATAGCACCCATCAACCCCCACCCCGGCACACCGAGCCGTGCCCCCCAGTGCCCCCCAGTGCCCCCCAGTGCCCCCCAGCACCCCCCTGCCCCCAGGCCACCAATGATGATGAAGGCGGCGTCCCAGCGCTGGCACCCGGGGGTCTCCAGCAGCGCCCGGTACGCCCCCAAATCCCGGTAGAACGCTGTCTGCGTGTTCCAGTAGCTGTCGTTCACTGGCACCTGAGGGCACCCAGAGGTGCCCTGAGCACACCAGGGCACCGTGCCATCTCCCCCTTTCCCTGCAGTGCCCCATGTCCCCACGGGCCACCTCTCCTCTGGGACGGGCCAGCACGGCGCCGAAATTGGGCCACTTGTCCACCAGCACCTCGAAGTCGCCCGGGTTCCCCCGGGTTATGTTCAGCACTGCCCCGTACACCTGGGGGACAGCGGGGGTCAGGGGTGGGGGGCACATGTGTGGTCAAAGCTGGGCGGCACAGGGGCAGATGGGGGGGTCAGAGCTGGGGGGGTTATGGGGCAGATGTGGGGTTGGAACTGTGGGGTTATGGGGGCAGATGTGGGGGGAGTCAGAGCTGAGGGGAAGGGGGGCAGGTGTGAGGAGGCAGGGTGACACAAGGACTCCTGGTGACATGGGGCTCCCCGTCACTGGTGTGTGACATGGGGGTCCCTGGGCCTGGGGGGTGAGAGTGGGGAGGTGCCACGGGGGTCCCACTCAGGCAAGAGACAGGGAGTCCCTGTCACCAGCAGGGCAAGGGACAGGAGTGACACTGGGGTCCCCATCATGGCGAGAGATGAGTGACACTGGAGTCCCAGTCACAGCAGGGCACAGGGGTGACACCAGGATCCCTGGTGCAGGGGTGAATAGTGGGGTGCCATCACTGGCAGGGCAGCGTGGCATTGGGGTCCTCATCGTGGCACAGGGCAGGGATGGCACAGGGCAGGGGTGACAGCGGGGTCCTGGTCACCGGCAGGGCGAGGGGCAGGCTCTTCTTCAGGATGCCCTCCAGGCGCTGCAGCTGGGCTGGGCTCGTCAGGATCTGCATGGTCCTGCCAAGAGACCCTTGATAACAGAGGGACCCCCGGGTGTGGCCCCAAGCCCTGTCCCCTTCCCCAGCCCCGCGTGGTCCCCAGCCCCTCCAGCACTCACCCTGCAACAGTCCTGGAGCTGTGGAGTGGGAGCCTGGAGACCGTGTGGCGGGTGGTGACAATAGTGACAGGGCCACCACGAGCCGTCACGGGCCAGTGAGTGCCCCCTGCCTTGGGAGGCATCGGGCAGGGTCCATCCTGCTGGGCACTGGGCACGGGGCCAGCCCTGGGACCGCCTGGGGACGGGTGCTCATCCAGGACATTCTGCCCCCGTGCCACCAGAGCCCCAGGGATCCTCGGTGCCACCACCTGCCCCACGGTCTCGGTGCCATGCAGATCCTGAGGTGCCCAGCCCAGCTGCGGCTTCTGGAGGAGACCCTGCGGAAGAGCCTGCCCACCACCCTGCCGGTGACAGGGACCCCAGGGACCCCCCTGTCCCCTCTGCCTTGCCAGTGACAGGGATCGCAGGGACCCCTCTGTCCCCTTCCCCCTGTTCTGCCAGTGATGGGGACCCTGGGAACCCCTCTATCCCCTCTGCCCTGTTCTGCCAGTGACAAGGACTCCAGGGACCTCTCTGTCCCCTCTGCCCCGTCCTGTAGGTAACAGAGTTCCCAAGGACTCCTCTGTCCCCTCCCCTCCTTGCCAGGAGCCCCTCTGCCTCCCCCTCCACCTTTCTGGTCACAGGGACCCTGGGGACCCCTCTGTCACCTCTCCTGCCAATGATGGGGCCCCCAGGAACCCCTCTGCCTGCCCTGCTGGTGACAAGAACCTCGTGTCCTCTCTGCCCCCTCTCCCCTGCCCTGCCACTGACGGAGACCCCAGGGGATATCACAGCTCCCTCTGCCCTGCTGGTGACCAAGACGTCGAGGACTCTGGGAACCCCATTGTCCCCTCTCCCCTTCCCTGCTGGTGACAGGGACTGTCCCCGGCACTGTCACCCCCAGTTGTCCCCACCACCCCCACACACTGTCCCGTTACAGTCCTTTTCACCCCAGGCACTGTCACCCCTCTATCCTGGTGGTCCCCATCACCCCAGACACTGTCACCCTGGGTACTGTCACCCCATGGCAGTCCCCGACACCCTGTACAGTGTCACTCCCCCAGATGTCCCTATCGCCCCCAGGCACTGTCACCCCTGTGGCTCTCCCTGTCACCCACAGGCACTGGCACCTCTATCCTGGTTGTCCCTGTCACTCCAGGCACAGTCACCCCACCCCTGCATTCCCCATCACTCTGGACACTGTCACCTCCCCATCTGTCCCTACCACCCCCAGGCACTGTCACCCCCATGGCCCCGGCTGTGCCTCTGGACATTGTCACCCAGATCCCAGCACTCCCCATCACCGCAGGCACTGTCACTCCTTGTCAGTCCCCGTCACCCCCCCATGCCTTGACTCACTCCGTGACACCGTCACCTTGTGTCCTGTGTGTCACTGTCTGTCCCCACCAGGAAGCCCAGGCGGTGACCCACAGCCTCTGTGCCTGCCCATCGCACCCCCAGCTGTTGGTGACACCATCCCATGGGAGGGATGTGACACTGCAGGTGCCACCATTTGCCTGAGGCCCTCCCTGGGGGGGCCGAGAATAGCTGAGATCCGTGTCCAGTAACGGGGTGTCTCCCAGGGGAGGTGACACGAGAGCCACCAAGCCATGTCACCACTGCAACGGGCAGTGCCGGAGGGAGACACAACCCCACAGCAGCCATCAGAGACCCCACAACACTCTTTAATTTGGGGCTGGCTTTTCTCCCTTGTCCCGCGGCGCGGTGACACCCTCACCACGGGCAGGGGCCGACGGGGCTTCAGGGCCCGTCCTTGTCCATGCCGGGGTTGTGCAGGATGTAGCGGCAGATGCCGGGCAGGCGCTGGTGGCCCAGTAGCTCCTGCAGCTGCTGCATGGGCCCGTTCTGCAGCGCCGTGTGCCCGTAAGTGGGGAACCCCCGGGCCTGCGCCCGCCGCGCCGCCACTGTCAGTGCCACCTGCATGTGGCCGCGCCGGCGGTGCGTGGGCAGCGTGAAGCCGTGGTCACTCGTCCCGAAATGGTCGGTCAGCACCCAGCTGAGGGGCTCCCCGGCGCCGTCCTGCACGCACACGTGGGGGAAGCGCCCCAAAAGCTCGGCCAGGTAGCGCCGGCTGCGCGCGTTGCCCCCGTAGGGCCACGTCTCGTTCAGCAGGTCCACGTGCGAGGGGAGCAGGGAGCCCAGCCGCACGCCGGGGTCCAGCCTGGGGGACCTGGGGGTTAGTGGGGGGGGCTGGGGGGTGCCTCTGTGGGGAGGGGATGCGGGGGGTCTCACCGGGGCTCGGGCATGGTGCTGGGGTCAGGGTGCATGTAGGTGTAGTACTCGGTGATGTCCAGCTCCACGCCTTTGGCCCTCGCCAGGTCCTGCGACACCGTGGTCACCCCATCCTGTAGCCCTGGGGATGGTGATGTCAGGAGGTCCCACTCCCCCGGCACCCCCATTTCTGCCTCCAACCCCCTCTGTGTGAGCCCAGTGTCCTCAGTGTCCCCCGGGGATACCGGCAACCCCAGCACCCCAATCCCTGTCCCCAGTGTGCCTAGCACCCCCAAGTCCAACCACGGCCCCCCAGTACCCCCTCAAATCCAACCACCATGCTCCCCAGTGCTGCCCAGCACCCCTAAGTCCAACCACAGTGCTCCTCAGACCCTCACATCCAACCACAATACTCCCCATATCCCCCAGGACTGCATCCCCAGTGTGCCCAGCACCCCAATTGCTGCCCTCAGTGCCCCCCGGCGCTCCCCAATCCAATCACGATGCTCCTCTGCCCCCAACACCCCCAAGTTCAACCCCAGTACTCCCCAGAGCTCCCCAGTACCCTGCTCCCCATGTGCCTAGCACCCCAATCCCAGCCCCAGTAGCCTCCAGCGCCCCTAAATTCAGCCCCAATACTTCCCATTGATAGCACCCATCAACCCCCACCCCGGCACACCGAGCCGTGCCCCCCAGTGCCCCCCAGTGCCCCCCAGTGCCCCCCAGCACCCCCCTGCCCCCAGGCCACCAATGATGATGAAGGCGGCGTCCCAGCGCTGGCACCCGGGGGTCTCCAGCAGCGCCCGGTACGCCCCCAAATCCCGGTAGAACGCTGTCTGCGTGTTCCAGTAGCTGTCGTTCACTGGCACCTGAGGGCACCCAGAGGTGCCCTGAGCACACCAGGGCACCGTGCCATCTCCCCCTTTCCCTGCAGTGCCCCATGTCCCCACGGGCCACCTCTCCTCTGGGACGGGCCAGCACGGCGCCGAAATTGGGCCACTTGTCCACCAGCACCTCGAAGTCGCCCGGGTTCCCCCGGGTTATGTTCAGCACTGCCCCGTACACCTGGGGGACAGCGGGGGTCAGGGGTGGGGGGCACATGTGTGGTCAAAGCTGGGCGGCACAGGGGCAGATGGGGGGGTCAGAGCTGGGGGGGTTATGGGGCAGATGTGGGGTTGGAACTGTGGGGTTATGGGGGCAGATGTGGGGGGAGTCAGAGCTGAGGGGAAGGGAGGCATGTGTGAGGGGGCAGGGTGACACAAGGACTCCTGGTGACATGGGGCTCCCCGTCACTGGTGTGTGACATGGGGGTCCCTGGGCCTGGGGGGTGAGAGTGGGGAGGTGCCACGGGGGTCCCACTCAGGCAAGAGACAGGGAGTCCCTGTCACCAGCAGGGCAAGGGACAGGAGTGACACTGGGGTCCCCATCATGGCGAGAGATGAGTGACACTGGAGTCCCAGTCACAGCAGGGCACAGGGGTGACACCAGGATCCCTGGTGCAGGGGTGAATAGTGGGGTGCCATCACTGGCAGGGCAGCGTGGCATTGGGGTCCTCATTGTGGCACAGGGCAGGGATGGCACAGGGCAGGGGTGACAGCGGGGTCCTGGTCACCGGCAGGGCGAGGGGCAGGCTCTTCTTCAGGATGCCCTCCAGGCGCTGCAGCTGGGCTGGGCTCGTCAGGATCTGCATGGTCCTGCCAAGAGACCCTTGATAACAGAGGGACCCCCGGGTGTGGCCCCGAGCCCTGTCCCCTTCCCCAGCCCCGCGTGGTCCCCAGCCCCTCCAGCACTCACCCTGCAACAGTCCTGGAGCTGTGGAGTGGGAGCCTGGAGACCGTGTGGTGGGTGGTGACAATAGTGACAGGGCCACCACGAGCCGTCACGGGCCAGTGAGTGCCCCCTGCCTTGGGAGGCATCGGGCAGGGTCCATCCTGCTGGGCACTGGGCACGGGGCCAGCCCTGGGACCGCCTGGGGACGGGTGCTCATCCAGGACATTCTGCCCCCGTGCCACCAGAGCCCCAGGGATCCTCGGTGCCACCACCTGCCCCACGGTCTCGGTGCCATGCAGATCCTGAGGTGCCCAGCCCAGCTGCGGCTTCTGGAGGAGACCCTGCGGAAGAGCCTGCCCACCACCCTGCCGGTGACAGGGACCCCAGGGACCCCCCTGTCCCCTCTGCCTTGCCAGTGACAGGGATCGCAGGGACCCCTCTGTCCCCTCCCCCCTGTTCTGCCAGTGATGGGGACCCTGGGAACCCCTCTGTCCCCTCTGCCCTGTTCTGCCAGTGACAAGGACTCCAGGGACCTCTCTGTCCCCTCTGCCCCGTCCTGTAGGTAACAGAGTTCCCAAGGACTCCTCTGTCCCCTCCCCTCCTTGCCAGGAGCCCCTCTGCCTCCCCCTCCACCTTTCTGGTCACAGGGACCCTGGGGACCCCTCTGTCACCTCTCCTGCCAATGATGGGGCCCCCAGGAACCCCTCTGCCTGCCCTGCTGGTGACAAGAACCTCGTGTCCTCTCTGCCCCCTCTCCCCTGCCCTGCCACTGACGGAGACCCCAGGGGATATCACAGCTCCCTCTGCCCTGCTGGTGACCAAGACGTCGAGGACTCTGGGAACCCCCTTGTCCCCTCTCCCCTTCCCTGCCGGTGACAGGGACCTTGTCCTGCAGGTCCTGGGGACTGTGATGACGGTGGCCCGGGGGAACCCGGCTGCCCACGAGGTGCTGGTGGACTCCTGGCCCGATTTTGGCATCGTCCTGACCCGCCTGCGCCCAGAGGTGCTACCCCCAACCTGGCAGCACCCCACACTCCGGGGGACTGGGAATTGGGTGCCACCCTCAGCCCCCCTGTCCGCCCTCCAGGAGCACAAGGACCCCAGGGATCACTACACCAATCAACTGGCTGTGTTCTACCGGGACAAGGGGGCCCTGCAGGCACTTCTGGGGGGCACCGAGGCGGTGGTCCAGGCACGAGCCTTCCAGATACTGGGTAAGGATGGCCCTGGGAGGGACACGGGGACACCACCTGCTGTCCCCTGCTCAGCTGACAGGCTGTCCCAGGGCTGCAGGAGGGGCTGGATGAGGCCGTGCGGGAGGCGGCCGGTGCCAAGGGGCTGCACGTGGAGACCATCCGGTACCTGGGACTGATGAGCCCTGACCCCCCCCGACCCCGTGGGCAGTGAGTGAGGGTACCCAGGGTACAGGGACACCAGGGTTACCGGGGAGGTGTGGGGTCACCGAGGGGTGTGGGGGCACTGGAGTGCAAGGGGGCACTGGGGACACGGGAGCACCAGGGACACAGGGGCATCGGGGGGCCAGTCACATCCCTGGGTGGCACAGAGGTCCCCAGTCACATCTCTGGGTGGCACAGGGGTCCCCGGGCACATTCCTGGGTGGCACAGGGGGTTCCTGGGTGACATGGGTGGTCCCTGAGCACGCTCCTGGGTGGCACAGGGGTCCACGAGCACATTCCTAGGTGGCACAAGGGTTCCCAATCCCATTCCTGCACGGCACAGGAGTTCCCTGAGCACATTCCTGGGTGACATTGGCATACCCAATCCCATCCCTGCGTGGCACAAGGGGTCCTCAAGTACATCGCTGGGTGGCACAGGGGTCCCTGAGCACATCCCTGGGTGGCACAGGGGTCCACGAGCACATCCCTGGGTGACACAGGGGTCCACGAGCACATTCCTAGGTGGCACAAGGGTTCCCAATCCCATTCCTGCACGGCACAGGAGTTCCCTGAGCACATTCCTGGGTGACATTGGCATACCCAATCCCATCCCTGCGTGGCACAAGGGGTCCTCAAGTACATCGCTGGGTGGCACAGGGGTCCCTGAGCACATCCCTGGGTGGCACAGGGGTCCACGAGCACATCCCTGGGTGACACAGGGGTCCATGAGCACATTCCATCCCTGGGTGGCACAAGGGTTCCCAGTCCCATTCCTGTGTGGCACAGGAGTTCCCCGAGCACATTCCTGGGTGACACTGGCATACCCAATCCCATCCCTGCGTGGCACAAGGGGTCCTCGAGCACATCCCTGGGTGGCACAGGGATCCCTGAGCACATCCCTGGGTGACGCAGGCACCCCCATTCCCACTCCCGGGTGGCACAGGGGACCCCGGCCCCATCCCAGCCGCCATCCCTTGCAGCCATGGGGTTCAGCATTCCCCACTCCTGCCACGCCCCCTCGCAGGTTGCCCCCGGGCCTGCGTCTGGCGCCCGTGTCCCCATCCCACGTCCCGCTGCTCAACGCCACGTGGGCCCTGGGTGGCAACGCCCGCAGCAGGGCCTTCCTGCTGGGGCTGGTGCAGGCGCTGCCCTCCGCCTGCCTGCTGGGCCCGCGCGGCCGCCCCGTGTCCTGGACCCTGCTGGACGCCCAGGGCTGCCTGCGCCACGGCTACACGGTGCCCGCCTGGCGCGGCCGCGGCCTCACCGGCCTCACGATGGCCGCCATGGGCCGGGGGCTGCACGCCCGCGGCTTCCCCATCTACTGCACCGTGCTGCCCCACAACAGGGCCGCGCTCAGCGCCCTGGGCGCCATCGGCTTCGTCACACAGCCCGGAACCTTCTACGTCATCGTGGGGACACCCAAGTAGCGCCCGGGGAGGGGGTGGATGTGCTTGGGGTGGGGTAACCTGGGCCTGGGAGGGGACTGGATCCCTACCCCAGTAACCACCTTCCAGAGGGGAACAGCCTGACCGCCACACTGAGCTCAGTGAGGAGCTGCTCTCTCTGGTCCCTACTGAGCTCGGAGCCTGGAGCAGTTCACCCCGGTCCCTGCTGACGGCACAGGGGGGAACACCCTGATTCCCCTCTGAGCTCAGGTCTGGATCTGTTCACCCCCATCCCTGCTGATGGCACAGGGGGGAACACCCTGATTCCCCTCTGAGCTCAGGTCTGGATCTGTTCACCCCCATCCCTGCTGATGGCACAGGGGGGAACACCCTGATTCCTCTCTGAGCTCAGGTCTGGATCTGTTCACCCCCATCCCTACTGACGGCCCCCCCTTGGGGTGCGGTGCGGGCGGGGCGGGGGCGCTGGAGAAAGGCTTTTATTCGTTCATACAAGAATAGATCTTCTGCAATAAATACCCCAATAAATAAAACATCTCCAATAAATAAACACTCATAGACGCACCAGGACAGCGGCCCCGCCCCTGGATCCAGGCCACGCCCCCAGCTCTGCATTGATGGACACTGGGAGGCGGGGCTTGGTTAAAATGGGGCGTGGCCTGTTGCGGGGAGGAGGCGGGGCTGGTTACACAGACTAGTGGGCGGGGCTTATTGCCATCCAGGGGTGGAGCCTATTGCTCCAGGGGCGGGGCTTGCTGCTGGATGGGGCGGGGCTTATTCTTATGCTCACAGGGGCTTGGTCCTTTTCGAGGTGGGCGGGGCTTGTACCCACGTGGGTCTCTTGGGGTGGAGGGATGGGGCACCCCGGATGGGTGGGGACACCCTGGGGGGGCACTTGGGGGTCAGGGGACCCATCCCTTAAGGCACAGTGTGGTGACAGAGGGGCTGTGAGGTGGCTCTTTGGGATCTCTCAAGGCACACTGGTGGTGGAGAGGGGACATGGCATGGCTGTGGTGGCACTTGGGGTAAGGAGCCCTGCCCCTTTAAGACACAGTATGATGAGGGAGGGGCTGCGGGGTGGCTTCGGTGATGCTTTGGGATCAGGAGACCTGCCCTTAAGACACAGTGTGGTGACAGAGTGGATGTGGGGTGGGTTTGGTGGCACTTCGGTGTCAAAAGACCCATTTCTCAAGGCACACTGGTGGTGGAAAGGGAACATGGGGTGGCTTTGGAGGCACTTGGGGTCAGGAGACTCATCCCTTACAGCACATTGTGGTGACAGAGGGGCTGTGGGGTGGCTTTGGTGGCACTTTGGGGTCAGGAGCCCCGCTGCTCAAGGCACACTGGTGGTGGAGAGGGCACTTGGGTGAGGAGCCCCATCTGCGTCCCACCGGCACGAGGCGGGCGGGGGCACAGGCGGGGTGCTCAGAACCCCCTGGCCTCCAGCCTCAGGGTGACCACGGCGGGCGGCACCTTCTTCTTGAGGCGGTTGAAGTCCTTGGCCGAGCGCCAGAGCCAGGTCTGCAGCTCCTTGAGCAGCCAGAAGTCGTCCATCTTCTTCAGGAAGTCGTTGGGGGCTGGGGGAGCCCCGGGGGGCCCGGCGGGGGGCCCGGCGGGGCCGGCAGGCAGCGGGTACCCCAGGGAGGACATGACGCCACCGATGCTGAGCACCAGCCCCTGGAGGCTGGCACAGAAGTGGGCGAGGCGGTGGCGCAGCTCGGCCGTGCCCACCTGCCCGTCCAGCACGCGCAGGTAGCACAGCAGGCGGCTGTAGGCGCGGTAGTTGGCGGCCAGGCGGGCGTTGTCCGTCAGCCCCCTCCACAGGTCCAGGTCCACCGTGGCACTGGGCACCCGCTCAGCGCGCGCCAGGCGCGGGGGGTTGAAGTCGGGCTCATTGAAGGGGGGCCCCAGGTAGTTCAGCTGGAAGGGAACGGGGGGCGTCGGGCATCGGGGGTGGTGTGGTGCTGGGGTCGTCCCCCTTGTCCCATCTCCGTGCACTCCCGCCTGCCATGTCCCAAGTCCCCGGGATCACCATGTCCCAGATGCCCACACCCCGCGGGTGCACACACCCAGCATGGCCCAGGTCTCCATGTCCCCCCCATCCCGGGTTTCACTGTCCCCCAGGTAGACACGCCCACTGTGCCCCTTTCCCTTTCATGGCCTCGGTCTCCGTGTTCACCCTGTCCTCAGCCTCCATGTCCCCCAGGTCCCCATGATCACTGGGTTCCAGGTCTCCCTGTCCCCCAGGGGGATGTGCCCACCCCGCTCCCAGTCTCCATGTCCACTTTTTCCCAGGCCTCCGTGTCCCCCTGCACACCATGTCCCTGTCTCCATGTTTCCATGACCCCCGGGCTGACACACCCAGCATGTCCCAAGTCTCCCTGTCCCCCTCTTTGCAAGTCTCTGTGTCCCTCTGCACACCATGTCCCCAATCTCCTTGTCCCTCTGCCCATGTCCCATGTCCCCCAGGTGGACGTGTCCACCACGTCCCCATTTTCCATGTCCCCCCATCCCAGTTCTCAGTGTCCCAAGTCTGTATTTGTCCACCACATCCGAGGTCTCCACATCCCCCGGACAGACATGCCCATGTCCCCACTCTCTACATTCCCCTCTTCATCACACCCCCCCATCCCACCACATCCCCGAGGGGGACATTCCCACCACATCCCAGGCAGTGACGTTGTCACCACTTGGCACCCAACGTACCGGCACCACCGAGGGCACGTCGGGGCAGGGACTGGGAACCTCCGCGTGAGTCGGCAATGCCGGCGGGGAGGGAGAGGCCGATGCTCACACCCATGATGGAATCATGGGCCAGGGGAGGGGGCCCGGGAGCCGCCCTGCGCCCGGAGGGTGATGAGGCATTTCCGTGCCCCCTGGCGCGGGAGCGGCTCGGCACGGGGTGGATATCCCGGGGCGGGGGTGGGGGGATAAACATCGGGGACTCACGTAGGTGCCGGCGAGGGTGCGGAGCTGGTGCTCCAGGTAGCGGGTCAGGTCGTAGGTCTGCTGGATGGACTGGCCGGCGCCCAGCTCCTCGGAGCAGTTCAGTGCCGGCAGCGCCGGCAGGTTGCAGAGCGCAGCGCACAGGAAGGTGAAGATCCCCCAAGAGTCACCTGCGGGGGACACGCGGCACCTCAGGGCGGGTGACAGGGACAGCCCAGCTCTGGGTGGGCGGCGCTGGGCCCGCGGGGTATCCCGGTGTTACCCCTCTGAGAGTGGGGAAACTGAGGCATCAGCACGGGGAGGGGGGGGCACCCCCACCTCAGCACCCCCTCCCGGAGCAGCAGAGACCCCCCCCTTCACTGCAGTGACCCCCCAGCTCCCCTCCGAGCGCTCCCGCCCGTGGCTGCACCAACAATCCTTTATATGGTCTGGAGCAGCACGGCCTCGGCATTCCCGCAGGGACACACGCCTGGGATATATTTGGGCACCGTCAATGCCGGAGCGGGCTGGGCACCCAGCAGGGATCCCCGCAGAGGGGCCACCGGGAATGCAGGGGGGTGGGACACGGCTCTGGGTCGCGGGGTGACCTTTGCCAAAGCCACCGGAAAGAGCCGGCGGGGTCCCCGTCATTGGCCTGATGTCAGGGAGGCCCGGGAGCCGCGGCCTCGTGCGCCGGCGGCTCTGCAAAGGTCACGGCCTGCGGCCAGCGCGCTCCGGCCAGCTGGCACCCCGGTACGCTGGAGCCGGCCTTCCCGGCAGCTCCTCCCGGGAAAGTCTGGCCGCTGGCACGGCTCGGCACCACAGGGCTCCCGGCGTGGGCAGCCCCCGTGTGCCCCCACACGTCACCGCTCCCCGTCACCGGCCACCAGTGACGCACGAGGGTCCTCGGGGACACCCCAGCTCTGGCCACAGCGGCCCCGCCGTGGTGGGTATCCCTGCGCCCGCCAAGCCACGCCGTGTGGGATGCGACTGCCCCGGGGGTGTGCCGGACAGTGATCACACCTGGGAGACACCCCGTGGGTGTGCGACACGCTGTCCACACCTGGGAGGCACCACACAGGGGTCAGTAGGTGTGCACTGGTGCGGGACACCCTATGGGCGTGCCGGGTACCACACAGGTGTGTGACACGCGTGGGATGCACCTGCAGGGGTGTCCGTGCGCAGGTGTGTGCCCATGCACATGCTGCACACATGTGACATGCCAGGTACGCGTGCAACGTGCTGTGCATACGGGACACATCCTGTGAGGGGGTGACGACACCCCGTGTGCGTGTGACACACCGTGTGCATGCATACACCATGTGTGTGACACGCCATGCACACACCACCCCACGGGTGTGACATGCCGTGCACACGCGACACGCCATGTGTGTGACATGCCGTGCACACACCACCCCACGGGTGTGACACGCCATGCACACGCGACACGCTGTGTGTGTGACACGCTGTGCACATACCACCCCATGGGTGTGACACGCCATGCACACGCGACACGCCGTGTGTGTGACACGTTGTGCACACACCACCCCATGGGTGTGACACGCCATGCGTGCACCACACCGAGCGTGTGACGCCCCACGCCCACGTGTGACGCTGCGTGTCCCGTGGCACCCAGTGCCCGTGCGTGGCAGCCACCCGCCCTCGCCTGCCACGACTAGCCCAGTGCCCCACAGAGGGCATGTGCCGCCACTTGCCCGCGTTCCCGGTGCATCCCGGTGCATCCCGGTGTGTCCTGGCGCATCCCGGTGTGTCCCGGCGCATGGAGCGTGCGGCCGGCCCCACGTGCGTGCGAGCGTGGGCCGGGGCTGGGGGGGCCGCGGGGGGGCCGCGGTGACTCACACCACACCCCTCCTTCCCGGTGTTTGCTTTGGCCGGACCCTCACCCGCCGCCGGCTCCGGTTTCCAGGCGGGATTTACACCCGCCCTGGCCCAGCCAGCGCCAAACCAAACACAGCCAGGGAGTGAGGCGGGGGGGGGATGGCAGGGACATGGGATGGGGATGGAGACACGGCAGCTCCCGGGCAGGTGGCCGGGACAGGAGGATGAGGATGAGGGTGAGGGAGAAAGGGAGTGGAGGTTGGTGACTGGAAGATGGGAATGGTGGGGTGCACAGCAGTGGCACAGCATGGATGGCTCTGGGTGCTGGTGACCATGACACAGCAGTGACCGTGACCATGGCACAGCAGTGACGAGGTCCACAACACAGCAGTGACAAGGCCCACAACACATCAGTGACAGTGGCACAGTGGTAGCAGTGACCATGACATGGTGATGATGGTGACCATGGCAGAGTAGTGACAAGGCCCACGACACAGCAGTGACAGTGACCATAACATGGTGATGACAGTGACCATGGCACAGCAGTGACAAGGCCCATGACACAGCAGTGACAAGACCCATGACACAGCAGTGACAGTGCCCACGACACAGCAGTGACAGTGACCATGGCACAGCAGTGACAATTGCCCAGCCATAGAAAGTGCCCCTGCTGTCCCTTGCCCACCCCATTCCCAGTCTGGCACCCGGCACCCACCAGCACAGACAGTGGAGGAGGGAGGCTCCAGCCGGCACAGCTGGATCCCGGTGACGTCGGAGAGGAAGAGCCCGAGGGTTTCAAAACCGGCCCTGGAGCGCAGCCAGGATGCTTCCAGCCCACGTAAGCAGCTCATGGCGTGGCTGCCCGGGGTCACCCACCCGGCCCCGGGGATACCCGGGGTGACGGGGGGCCATGGGAGTGGGGATCCCTCAGCTACAACAGCAGCAGCCCTGGACACCCACACCGGACACGCCAGCGGTGCCACGGGCACCCCTCACACACGTGGCAGCGGGGACGTGGCTCAGCTGCCCCTGGGGTGACACCACCCCTGCCCTGCCACCCCCCCGGCGGCGCGGGCGGCGGCGCTGGCCAGACCTCCCGGCGAGCGGCCGAGGCAGGAATTCGGCCACGGGGCCGGTGAGCTGTTTCCTGGGCATGCTGTGGGCAGAGCCGCCGAGGGCTGAGTGACCACAAGCCACCCGGAGCCGCTTTCCCGAAACCCTCGTGGTGGGGGCGGCAGCCGGGAAGGGGGGACCCCCTGGCCCCAGAGCCCCCCGGCAGCGGACGGAGCCGAGCCGGCCCCTGCCGCCGCAGCGGGAGCTGCCGTATCTGATGGGCCGGAGGCCAGCGGTGAGCAGAGCCCCATCCCACCCCACAGCCCCATTCCTGGGGCCAGAACGGGAGGTCTTGTGGTGGCCAGGAATGGTTGTGGCACTGAGGACAAAGCAGCCCTGTCCCCGCTGTCCCAGTCACGTCCTGGCCACCAACTGGCACCACTTAACCTTCCACGGGGCGTTTCCCAGCCCAGTGTGGCTGCCAGCTCCAAGGGTCTTGGAGTGGGTGACACTCAAGAGCACAAGGACAGACACTTCTGTGTTCCCACACCGCTGGCGTTTAACCCCGCCATGGCTGGGCAGGTGACACCGGGGCACAGCAGCAGCCCCTTGGAGCCGACGGGGACACAGGGATGCTCACATTCCACACCCAAAGATCACGAACGCGGCGCTGCCTGAGCTCCAAGGGGAAGGACACGCGTGTCCTTGCTGCCCAACAGCAACCACAGCCACCACAGAGGTGTCCCCATCCCGTCCATCCCACCCTGTGGCAAAGCCGCCGTGCCGGGGGCGGGTTGGGGTGCAGGGGGCGCGTGGCCCCGTGTCCCCCCCGTGCCTGCGCTCGCGGCGCTGAGTGTTTACATCCTGTCTCCTCCGTGTGTTTATAAATGCGGCCGCGCACGGGAGACTCCAGCGAGGCCGTAATTAGCTGGGCCTGGATTTCCCGTCCGGCTCCGACTCTGCCTCCAGCCAGCAGCACGATGGAAACACCCCCGCCGGTGAGGGGGGCGCAGGCCCCTAATCCCAACCAGACCCCACCGTCCCACACGCACGCCCAGTGCCCACAAGCCACGCGAGGCATCCCGATCCCTTCCTGCCACAGGTCACGGAGCCACAGAGACCACCAGCCCCCCTGGCACCGCCCTGGGGGGTTCACCAGTACAGAGCCAGGGTGGCAGCTCTCCAACAGCACAAGGGACCCCCAGTGACAGCGCTGGGTGACACACTCTGGCACTCCCAGACCCGCTGCCACCGCTGGCATCTCCCACCACGGTGCCACGAGGTCAGCGTGGGACTGGCGGTGCCCTGATGCCCCCATGTCCCCGCAGCACCCTGAGGAATCCCAGGACACCTCCGTCACCCACGGACCACGTGCCACCCGTGGCCACAGCACTGCTGGGCCGCCTGCTTCCCGGATATCCCATCTGCATCGAGGCGAGCGCATCCTCGTATTCCTGCCAGGATGCTGGCGTGGGACAGCGGGCACGGTGGCACGGGAACACGGGCGCTGCCGCCGAGGGGGGGAGGCTGGGGGGGATGATTTATGGGGCTCGGTGCCACTTAGCAGGGCATAAATCTCCCCCCGGCGCGGCCCTGTAAGCAGAGCCCTCTGCGTTTCCCCGCGGAGCCCGCGCCTAATGCAGCCCAGATGTGCCGCCGTCACCGTGCCCTCGCGCCGCCTGCTAAATAGGCACGGGGACACCGCGGGTGCCAAGCGTCCCCGAGCCCCGCCGGGAACGAGGGACGGGCAGCCCGCCGATGGGGATGCCCAAAAACAGGGAGCGGGGCCGGGGTGGCCGGTGGCGGCCGAGCTCCGGCCCCCGCGGCTCCCGCGGCCGCGCCGGGCTCGGCGTCCCCGTCCCCGGCTCGGCCACGTCCAGCGGCCTCAGCGACAGCGGGAAGGGGGAGAGGAAGGGGCGAGGGAGGCCGATGGAGCCGCTGGGGATCCCGGTCTCGCTTTTCCGGTTCCCCGGCGCTCGCCCCGCTTTGCCCGTCCTGCGTCACCGCCGGAGACCGGCCCGGCGCCGGCCTCGTGCTGCCCCGGCCCCACTCCCGCCGCCCCGGACCTCGGGGAGCCTCGCGGCGCCCACGCCGTGGCCTTTTAAGGGTGTTTTCCAGCATCTTCCCCAGCGAGGAACCCCTCGATCCCGGTGTGCCCCGGGGAAGGCTGGACCCCCGGCGGCCCCGCGGGTGCTGGTGGCCGCTCGGGCCGGGGGAACAAAGCCGTCCGGTGGCCGTGGGGACAGTCCCCTCCCCAGCACCCCATAATCCCGCTGCTATGTCCCGGAGGAATCTCGCCTGCTCTAGCGACGGTGTTCGGAGTCAAGCCCCGAAATCCAGCCCCGGGCAGGAAAGCTAACTCTTCCTGCCCCCCTAAATCCCATCGATTTTCCTTTTCCTCCCCTCTGTCAGTCCCGGGGTTTAATTCTCCGTGCTCAGCGGCGGTTCCCTCCCTGGTAATCACAAACATGCATGGAAAAGAGGGAACGAGAGAAAGGGGGGAAAAAAAAAACCAAAGAAACAACAACCCAACCTAGAGAGGGGAAAGTCTTAAATCAATCCAAAAGCCAGACAGACGTTTTAATCACATCAAATTAAAATCAGCAGTCGGGTTGGAAAGGGAAAAAAACTCCCGGCAGATACAAGCAGGGGAGTTGGGGCACCCCCCGCCCCACACCCAGCGCCGCGGGCTTACCTGAGAGATCCCCGGTAACATTTAGCATAGTCGGGGTGCAGGGGGATTTCGGGGGGGCTCGGCTCTTGTTCGGCACCCCGAGCCCACCCGCTCGCCTCAGCCCTGGCTCGTTGCTTCGCTCGCTCTCGGGGTTGGGTGGTGGTTTTTTTGTTGGTTTTCCTTTTTTTTTTTTTCTTTTGGGGTTGGTTTCTGGGTTTCTTTTTTTTTCCCTCGGTCTCTATTTGTTTTGGTTTGGGCTCGCTCGGGTGTTAGGTGGAAAAAAAAAAAAACCCCAACAAAACCAAAAACCAAAAAGCCAGGGCGGGTTGGGTGGGTTTTTGGGGTGTGGAGGGTTCGCACCACGCTCCGGCTGCTTCGCTCGCCGCCGTTCCCCCCTTCCACCTCCCTTGATTTGCTCTTTTGATTGGGGTCCAGGAATGCAGGAATAAAAAAAAAAAAAAAAAGGAAAAAAAAAACCGCCACAAAAAAAACCGGAGCTCGCATCCACCCTCTCCAAGCTGCTGCCTCCTTCTTTCCTCTTTTTTTTTTTTTTTTTTTTTTTTCCCAATTCAAGTGTTAAGCAGAACCAGGTTGCTTTCAAGAATGTATTTGATGCAATTGTACACAAGAGCAGGCTCCATTCATTCCCTCCCTCTCCCCCCACTCCCCCCGCCACGGTTTTATCCCCCCTTTCCCCATCCCCGGGGTCCCGGCACCGGGCAGACGTGGGGAGGCTGGAGCTGAGCCCCGGAGCTGCGGAAGGCGGAGGGGAGGGAAGGGAAGAGGGGGGTCCCCGGGGGTGCTGCCGGCCGGGTGGGAAGGGGGGGACCCCCGCTTTGTCCCTCCCCGCGCCCCCCGGTCCTGGCTCCCGCACGGCTTTTGTTAGTGGCGGGGCCGGTGCGGGGCCGGTGCCGCTGTGCGGGGCGGGGGGGGGTCTCCTACCTGCTCTCAGCTCCATGCGGGACGGGCGCGGGGCCGGCGCGGTGGGTGCGTGCTCGGGGGTCCCCGGGCGGGCAAGCAGCGGTCCCGCACACCGGCCCGGGACCGCGGCTCCCATTTGCCGCTCCGAGCCCTCTCGCCTCTTCTCCTCCCCGCGCACAGAGCCGAGAGCCCGGTCCCGGGGGGGCACGGACGGAACGGGAGGGAGGGGGGTCCGGGGAGGGGAGGGGGGGGGACGGGGCGAAGTGCGGCGGAGAGGCTCCGCTGGCGGGGCCGGGGCCGTGGGGGGGGTGTGGGGGGCGTGGGGTGCCAGCTTGCCCCCCCTTCCTTCCCCCCCCCGGGGCAGCGGGGAGGAGCGGCGGAGGGATGGGGCCGGCCGGTGCGGGAGAGTGGCGGCGGGGCGGGGAGGGGGGGGTCCCGGGCTCTCCGCTGGCACGGCCAGCCCCCTCCCCTCCGGCGGACAGAGAGGGTCCGGGGAGGCGCGGACCCCCGCCCGGGCTCGGGGTCCCGCAGCGCGGGGGGCGCTGCCCCGCCGGGACGGCGGCAGGTGAGCGGCGGGGCGGGGGGAGCGCGGCGGGGTCCCGGTGGCACCACCGGAGACCCTCGGAGCGGCGGCGGCTCAGCCGCGGGGGGACCCTCCGTCCCGGGGAGGGGTCTCGCTCCTCCCGGCGCCCCCCGTCCCGCACGGACCCCCTTCCCCACACCAGTCCCATCCCTCCGGGAACCAGAGCCGCTTCCTTCCCAATTATCCTCCCCCGTTAGGACGAACCCCGTCCCGGCGCCCGCCGGGCCCTTGGCAATTACCGCGGCGTCCCCCACAGCCCACGCGGGGTGGGTGGATGGGGTGGGTGTGGGGGGCGCGGGGAGACCCCCAGGGCCGAGGGAGCTGCTGCTGGAGGGGAGGGGGGCGTCCCGCCGGCCAGAGCCCCTCGTCCCTTCCCCTCGTGCCCCACAGCCACGAGTGGGTGCTGCCGCGGGGGCTCTCTCGGCGGGGAGGGGAACGTCCTGGCTCCCCCCAAAAAAAAGCTTTGTTTAAAACAAAGGCGCTGGGAGCGCCGGGAAGGGCCGGGAGGTAACAGGCGGATTCGCTTCCACTCCAGACCCCGGCCCTGGCCGGGTCCAAGCCCTCCCCGCAGGATCGCATCCTCCCGGCTTTCTCCGGGACACAGGGTGCCTTGCTCGGAGCGCACCCTTTCCCCAAATCCACAGGAGCCCCGGCAGCGTGTTTGAGGGGTTCGCCCGGCATGGGGCCGGCCCTTCCCGCCGCCCCAGCCGCGGGACAGGGTATCTGGTTTCCCCCCCGAGCCAACAGCTCCCGCCAGCAGCACTGGAGCAGTTGGGAAAAGCCGCCAGTCCGTCCCCGGGGGTGTCCTGCCTGCGGAGGCAGCGGGGCTGCCCCTCGCTGCCCTCTCCCCCTCCCCTAAATCCAGCGCCGCGCTTGCGCCTTGGGGGAGTTTTTCAGCCACCTCGGCTCACGCTGGGCCAACACCTGAGAGAGGAGAGGAGGAGGAGGGTGACGCAGCCGGGCAGACGCGGCTCCTGCCTTCCCAAGGCCCTCTCCCTGTGCCAGCCAGCGGTGCTGAGACAGAGCCCCTTTGCTGGTACAAAGTGGGCACAGGTCAAACCACTGGGAAGCCTCATCCAGCCTCATCCTCCTCTCCCACCTCCTCCTCCTCGCCCAGTGCCCAGTGCCCGCAGTGGCTCTGCGTGGGTGAGGCCGTGCCCTCCCTGCCTCGGGGGCCACGTCACGGGGCAGCTGAGCTCACCTCCGTGCCCTGTCCCCTCGTGGCCAGCCCAGCCTCCCACTGCTGACCTTTGCAGCCGGCAGCCCGGAGGAGGGAGGCACAGCAGGGCCAGACCCAGAAATGCCGGGTTTAGCCCCAAACCACCCGCAAGGTGCGGGCTGGGAGGCACAGGCAATGCCTGGCTCCTCGGGGACATCCCTGGGGCGCAGCCAGGGGCACGGAGCAGCCGTGTCCCGGCTCGGCGTGTCCCCTCCTGCCGGGCTGGCAGCAGAAGCCCAGCTGTGGCCGTCTGTCTCCTTGGGCAAGGGCGCCGTGCCATGTGCCGGGAAGAGAGCCGGAGGAGCGGGAAGGAGGCTGGGAGACATCCCCGAGCCCACCGGGGCATGAAGGAACAGCCCATCGCTGCCCCAGGCGAGCTCCCCGACGCTGGCGGGAGTCCTGGGTGGGCGAAGCTCAACCTGGCGGTGCCGGAGCCCCCCGAGGGGCTGCCAGGCTCCTGTTGCCGCATCGAGCCCGTTCCCTGGTTGGCGCTGGAGGGAGGAGGGAGGGGTGACCTGGCTCCGGCCCCCGCTGAGGTGTGTGTGTCACGACCACAGCCAGCTGCGTCCTCTCCGCAGCCCCATAAAGTGCCGGGCCCCGAGGCCAGAGCCCCTCCTGGGGCCAACGCTCCAGAGGAGCCCGGTAGCTCTGCCAGAGCTGGAGCGGACGCTTGCACACAATCCCGTCCTCCTCCTTCTCCTGGGAGGAAGGGAGGCAGCCAGGGCTCTCCCCAGGGGCGGAGGAGCCAGATCCGGCTGGACCCTGAGCCCAGGCCAAGGCAGGCCTGGGAGTCCCCAGAGCGCCGACCCCGGCTCAGCCCCCCACACGTGGCTCGGCCCCCGGAGCCCCCCCAAAGGTCAGGGGGTTGTGTACCTGGAGGGGACGCACTGTCGAGGGTCCCAAATTCCGGATACGAGGCACTGGGAGAGAGACACACCTGGGAGGGGAGAGAGGAGCAGGAGGAGAGGCCGTGAGCGTGTCCTGGAGGCTGGCAGCCACGGGAAAGGGGCTCTGCACCCCTTGCCCTGCCTCCCCCCCATCAGGTGCCAGCAGTGGGGCCCCTCCGAGCCACTGAGCCCGGGAGGAGGGACTTGGGAAGCGGCTGCTCTGGCGGCGGGCGGGAGCCAGCTGGAGGACCCTGCTGTGAGCACAACTCGAGTTCCTCACAGACACATCCCCTGGGCTCCCTCGAGGCCACGAGCCCAGAGTCCGGCACTCCAGGCTGGCTGTGAGCACGGGCGGCTGTGGGAGCCTGTGCCACATCCCGGGAAGTGCTCACGGCCAGCCTGGAGCAAGCTGGGCTACTGGGAGGTGTCCAGGCCCATGGCAGGGAGGTGGGACTGGGGGGGCTTTAAGGTCCCTTCCGACGCAAACCATCCTGGGATTCTGTGGACAACCCATGGATATACCTGGCCAGCCCAGAATTTACAGCATCCCCCCCCACTGCAGAATCCCGGGACACCCCCAAAATCCATCCCTGGAAGTGTTCCAGGCCATGTTGGACAGGGCTTGGAGCAACTGGGTCTAGTGGAAGGTGTCCCTGCCCATGGTAGGGGGGTATGACTGGATGGACCTTAAGGTCCCTTCCAACCAAAACCATTCCAGGATTCTCTGGG
The DNA here is from genome assembly GCF_025592945.1 of Manacus candei. Lineage (NCBI taxonomy): Eukaryota > Metazoa > Chordata > Aves > Passeriformes > Pipridae > Manacus > Manacus candei. Next base: position 3,891,824 of record NW_026138057.1, read on the forward strand.
ATGCACAGCCAGCAGCACCTGCAGCAGGGAGAGAGACCATTAACCATTAACCACTGCCAACATGGGAGCAGCATCCTGCCCCCGGGAGGCAGGGATCGAAAAACCCCCGGGAACCGGGGAGCACCGGAGCAGCTCCAGGGAGCTGTATCCCTTCCTGGAAAGCACCTGGAATGCGGGAAAGGGGCGAGGGCACCGGGCGGAGCGGGCAATGCTGCGGGAGAGCAGCCCCGCCCGGGATGCTGCTGGGAATGAAGCGAGGGGTCAAGGGGCTGGGGGGAACAGGGAAGGAACGACCCCGGGGGAGCCCCGGGACGGGTCGGGAAGCCCCGGGAAGGACCCGGCGCGGGGAGCGGCGCCGAGGGGCTCGTCGAAGCCCCATTGGGCGAGCCGCACGTCACTCCGAGAATCGACCAATAGCGAGCCGGAAGGGGCGGGACCTGCCACCCCCGGTAGCAGCTGGGAGCTTCCCCCCGCACGCCGGTCACGTGGTGCTCTCGCGCCGTACCGTCACGCGCACCCCCGGCGTGGACCAATCGGAACGCGGCGGGGGCGGGACCAAGCGACACTCGCAGCCAATGGGGAGGCGGGGGGCGCAGGGCGGGCGCGGGAAGCCGGGAAGGCACCGGCGGGGGTGAAGCGGCCGGAACCACCGGGAGGGGCTGGAGGGGGGTGGGGGAGCGGGCGAGACCACTGCGGGGCCGCTGGACAGGGCGGGGAGCTGCGGGGCGAGGAGCGGGGAAACCAAAAACCGTGGGGAAGGGAGGGGGGCGGTGAGGCCGCGGGGCGGAACCAGCTGGGGGGCGTGGTCTTTCGTGGCAGGGGGCGTGGCCTAGTTCTCAGGCGTGGCCTAGTTCTGAGGGGCGCGGTCTCCGGGGAGGGGGCGTGGCCTCCGCGCGGGGGCGGGGCCTGGGGGCGGTGGCGCGAAGCCCCCACGTGCCCGCCCGGTGCCGGTGCCATGAAATGTGTCATCGCGGGCGGCAACGTCAAAGGTGAGCAGTGGGCACGGCGGGGCACGGCGGGGCGGGGGGGTCCCCCAGGCCCTGCCTCACCCCCCCTTACTTGCCCTCTCTTTCCCAGTGCTGGGCCGAGCCGTGCACTCCCTGTCCCGCATCGGCGACGAGCTGTACCTAGAGCCCACGGAGAAGGGGGTATGGAGCAGCTGGGGGAGCTGGGTGGGGCACCTGTGCCCCCTTCAGTCCCTTCAGGCAGCGCCAACACTGTGTGTGCGTGTCCCCCAGCTGTCCCTGCGCGCCGTCAACTCCTCCCGCTCCGCCTTCGCCTCCTTCCTCTTCGCCCCCCTCTTCTTCCAGCTGTACGAGCCGGGCGGCCCCGCGCCCGACACCGAGCGCTTCCGATGCAAAGTCCACATGAAGGTGCGGCCCCCCCTGCCCAGGAACACCTTCCCCCCAAGCTCCCCGTTTTTCTCAGGCAGGTGACAGTCCCTGTATCCATCCCCTGTATCCATCCCCTGCCCACAGTCCTTCCTGGGTGTGTTCCGCTCGCTGCCCTCGCTGGAGAAGTCGGTGGGGAAATGCCTCATCCTGCTCAAGCACCGTGCCAGCCGCCTGGTCCTGCAGCTCCACTGCAAGTATGGTGAGTGCCAGGGGGGTGACACAACAGCGGGGACATGCTGGCACCGTGTGCTGCCCTGCTGAGCCCGTGTCCCCACTGCCAGGTGTCACCAAGACACACAACCTGGCCTTCCAGGAGTGCGAGCGGCTCCAGGCCGTGTTCGACACCCAGTGCTGCTCCAGCCGCCTCTGTGCCCCGGCACGGTGAGGGGGCAACAAGGGGACACCACGGGGATGGCACTGGGGTGGGCAGGACAGAGGGGTACACCAGGGTGGGCAGAGGGGGATGAGGGTGGAAGGAAGGAGGGATCCTGGCTGGTCCCGTGGGATTTGGGGTGCTCAGCCCCCCTCACCTACCCCCTGTGCCCCCAGCGTGCTGGCAGACGCTGTGGTCCACTTCCCCCCGACGCTGGCTGAGGTGACACTGGGGACCGGCCCCGGGGGCAAGATCAGCCTCCGGAACTATGTGGAGGACGAGGCAGGTGAGTCCTGTGGGCTGAAGTAGCCCCTTGTCTGCCCTGGGGTGCCCTCACAGCCCCCCCCCCCCACCTCCCCCTCCCACCAGAGCTGAGCAAGATGATGGTGACCGAGCTGTGGCTGGCTGAGGACGAGTTCCAGTCAGTGACTGTGTCCCCGGGCTCCCGCATCACCTTCTGCCTCAAGGAATTTCGGGTGAGTCCCTGCTGGGTTCCTCCAGCCCTGTGTCGCCCCCCAGCCCCCCCCCCTCACCCCCCCCTTTGTCCCCAGGGGCTGCTGACCTTCGCCGAGGCCTCCAACCTGCTCCTCACCATCCACTTCGATGAGCCTGGCAGGTAGGAGGGGGTGCTGTGCCCTGCACCCCATGCCAGCCCTGCCTCTGTGTCCCCCCGACCCTCAGCCCCTCTGTGCCCCCAGGCCGGTGGTCTTCACCCTGGATGACACCGTGCTGGAGGTTCACCTGGTGCTGGCCACCCTCTCTGACCTGGAAAGCAGCTCCCTCCCCCCCCCCACCAACGGGTAAGTCCCACAGGAACCCCCCAGCTGCTCACAGCAGGGACCAGAGTGAACATTCCCGATCCTGCCCCTGTCTCCTCGCTCCCTCCCCATCAGTGTGTCCCACCTGCCCACCCCGGCCGACGACTTTGCTGATGACCTCGAGTCCTACATGGTTGCCCTGGAAAGCAGTGCCTGTGAGGGGACATCCGGGGGCCCCCCCAGCCCCACCTTCCCCCTGCGCACCCCCCGGACAGCCCAGAGTGACCCTGAGGAGCAGGAGGAGGAAGAGGATGAGGACGGAGCTGTGCCGGGGACCCCCCCTCACAAGAAGGTCTGGGATGGGTGTGCCTGGGGGCAGGAGGTGGTCACAACCCCCTCCTGACCCCCCCTCACAAGAAGGTCTGGGATGGGTGTGCCTGGGGGCAGGGGGTGGTCACAGCCCCCTCCTTTCTCCCCACAGTTCCGCTCCCTGTTTTTTGGCTCGGTGCTGACACCGGGGGAGCCCGGCCTGGCCCCCACCCAGGAGGTGCTGGCAGAGGACAGCGATGGAGAATGTTGAGCCCCAAGCCACTGCCACCCCCTCAGCATCCAACCAGCACAGGCACCCCCCAGTGACCCAATTCATTACAAGTTTATTCCCCAAAAAATTCCTCCCGCCCCCCGCTCCGCTGCCACCCCAGGGCTGGGCTCTGGGCTCCGGGCTCCCCCCTCGCCCCAGCACTCCCTGCCCTGGCACTGGGCTTGCTTTGGTGGAGCGTGGCTCGAAGGGGGGGGGAAACAGGATCCTCCAAATAAAAAAACTTGAGTCGAAAGAAAAGCGACCTGATTCTGTGTGTGTGGGTGGGGGTGGGGTGGGGAGGGAGACAGGGGGGTGGGTGGGCAGCACCCCGGCCGGGGCGGGGGGCAGCTCCCACGGCTCATTTCTTGGCTTTGGCAGAGTTTCGGGGGGGGGTGACGGGGCGCCCGGCGGGGTTCAGCCCACTGAACTGCCCGTACTTGCCCTTGCTCTTGTCGGCTGGCTTCAGGATCTGGGGGGCAAGGGGGAGAAACGGGTCAGGGGGGGAAGAAACAGGTCAGAAAGGGGTGAAGGGGGAGAGAAATGCATGAGGGGAGGGAGAGAAATGGGTGAGGAAGGGGCTTCACACCATCCCGCCCCAGCTCCCCACTCCCCTCCTGCCTCCAGGGCAGAACACCTCGGTGCCCTCCGCTCTCCCTCCAGCCCCTCCAGCAGGAATTGGGGGTGTCCTGCCCCTGGCCCAGCCCACCTGAAAGGAGCACATGAGGGTCTCATCCACGCTCATCATGGCGCCCGCGTTGTCGAACTCGCCACAGTAGTTGGGGGCCGAGAACAGGGTGACGAGCTGGCGCTTGGCAAAGAACTCGTAGCCATCCTCCACCACCTGCACGAGAGGGGCACACAGTGAGCACCCCTGGGGCAGATAACCACCCCCCTGGGCAAATAACCACCCCCCCAGGCAAATAAACCAACCCCCCGGGACCACTGTGCAACTTCAGGGGCAAATACCCACCCCCTCTGTGGCAAATATTCCCCTCCTGAATATCCACTCCCCTGAGGTCAATACTTGCCCACTCAGGGCAAATTCCCACTTCCCTGGAGTAAAATATCCACCCCCAGGGCCAGATATCCAGACTCCCAGGGTGAATACTCACTCCCCTGGGGCAAATTTTGACCCTCACGGGGCAAATGCTCACCCCCCCAGGGTCAATGTCAGGCAAATCCTCCCCCCTGGGGCCAATATCCACCTCCAGGCAAATGCCCAAATCCTGGGGTAAAATCTCACCCCTCTAGGATGAATACCCAAATCCCAGGGCAAATCCCCCCTGAAATCCTGCCTACACACTCACAACAACCCCCCAAAGTCAAACACCTCCTCTGGGGCGGGCGAACACCCCCTCAGGACCCACCCCTGGAGCACACACCGCCCTTGGGGGGCAAATCCTTGGGGTACACACGCCTGCCCTACACCCGACACCCACTGGGCACCCAAAGCCCCACTCCAGGGGCCCTCCCCAATATTTTGGGGGTCCCGGAGGTACCTGGTGTGCCCGGCAGATGAGATCCAGGTCGTGCTTGTGCAGGAACTTGGCCACCACCTCAGCCCCGAAGGTGAAGGAGACGCCGCGGTCGTTCTCCCCCCAGCCCTGCACGTCCTTGTCGGGGTCGGACCAGAGCAGGTCGCAGAGCAGCCCCTGATCCGGGACATCCGTGGGCCGCATGATCCGCCGGATCTGCTCCATCGACTGCAGGTCTGGGGACAGCCCTGCGGGGAAGGGGAGCCCCCAGAGCTCAGCACGGAGATCCCGCCCCTCCACAGCCCCTCCCCAGACCCCTCGGAAAGGGGTTTTTTTCCCACCTCCGTGGCAGCAGAAGATCTTCTCGTCCACGATGGCAGCGATGGGCAAACAGTTGAAGCAGTCGGTGAAGGTCTTCCAGAGCTTGATGTTGTATCGCCGCTTGCCTGGGGGGGAACAGTGAGGATTTGGGGGTGTCCTTGGGGGACAACAGGGACTTAAGGGTGTGTGGGGCTCCCAACAGGGGTTTTAGCCCCCCAGGTGATGCACAGGCAGCTGCCCTGAGGTCCATCAGACCTGGCAAAGCTCTGGCTGCACAGGGACAATGGGGATGTGGAGGTGTCCTTGGGGGACAATGGGGACTTGGGGGTGTCCTTGGGGGACAACGGGGATTTGGGGGTGTCCTTGGGGGACAATGGGGACTTGGGGGTGTCCTTGGGGGACAACGGGGACTTGGGGGTGTCCTTGGGAGGGCACTGAGGTGGGTGACACGGGGGCACAGGGGGACAGGGTGGGACTGGGGGGGGAATAGGAGGACACAGGGCTGGACAAAGGGGTGGCAAGTGGACACTGGAGAGGCCAGGAGGACACAGGGATGGCAGGGGGATATTGGGATGGCCAGGGGGACACAGGAGGACAAGAGGACAGGAGGGGGTGGCAGGAGGATGTGGAGGGGGACAGGAAGACAAGGAGGGGCAGTAGGACACGGGATGGGCAGGAGGACAATGGGAGCAGTGGATGAGGGATATGGGGGGTCAGGGGGACAAGGAGGGGTGGCAAGAGCACATGGGGGGACAGGAGGACCATAGTGGGGCAGGGGGACAACAGGGGGGGCAGGAGGACATGGGGAGAGGGCAGGAGGACATGGGGAGAAGGCAGGAGGACATGGGGAGAAGGCAGGAGGACGTGGGAAGAGGGCAGGAGGACGTGGGAAGAGGGCAGGAGGACGTGGGAAGAGGGCAGGAGGACGTGGGAAGAGGACAGGAGGACGTGGGGAGGGACAGGAGGACGTGGGGAGGGACAGGAGGACATGGAAGGGGACAGGAGGACATGGAAGGGGACAGGAGGACATGGAAGGGGACAGGAGGACATGGAAGGGGACAGGAGGACATGGAAGGGGACAGGAGGACACAGGGGTGGGCAAGGGGTGGCAGGAGGATGTGGAGGGGGACAGGAAGACAAGGAGGGGCAGTAGGACATGGGATAGGCAGGAGGACAATGGGGGCAGTGGATGGGGGATATGGGGGGTCAGGGGGACAAGGAGGGGTGGCAAGAGGACATGGGGGTCAGCAGGATACGAGGGTACAGGAAGCCACACAGAGGGGGCAGGAGGACATAGGGGTGGGCAGGAGGACATGGGGAGGGAGCAAAAGGATATGGGGTGACAGGAGGACAACAGGAGTGGTAGACAGGGGGACAAGAGAAGGTGACAAGAGCGCATGAGGGGGCAGGAGGATACAGGAGAGCAGGAGGTGGCAGGAGGACACAGGGTGGGCAGGAGGATACATGAGGGAGGTCAGGAGAACACGGTGGGAGGGCAGAGGGGGCAGGAGGACTACCCTGGTCACAGCTGGGGTGGGACAGCACTGGGACAGCAGCAGGTGAGGGGTGCACAAGGACAGCTGGGGGGTTTGGGGGGCCCAGCCTGGGCACTCACACTCGTCGTAGAAGCCGTAGATGCGGTTGATGCTGGCACACTCGTGGTTGCCCCGCAGTAGGAAGAAGTTCTCGGGGTACTTGATCTTATAGGCGAGCAGGAGGCAGATGGTCTCCAGAGACTGCTTGCCCCGGTCCACGTAGTCCCCCAGAAACAGGTAGTTGCTCTCAGGGGGGAAGCCCCCGTACTCAAAGAGCCGCAGCAGGTCATAGTACTGCCCGTGGATGTCACCTGAGGGGGGGGACAGGCTGTGAGTGGGATCCCAGCTCCCCACAGCCCCCCTGCCTTCCCGTGGGCAGCGCAGGGCTGTGCAGGACCCCCCACCCACCCATCCAGCCCTCACCGCAGATCTTGAGAGGTGCCTCCAGCTCCAGCAGGATCGGCTGGCTCAGGAAGATCTCCCGGGATTTCAGGCACAGCCCCCGGATCTCGTTCTCCGTCAGCTGCACGTTCTTCCCTGGCCGCGACCCTTGGACTGGCCCCCCACCCCAGAGAACGGGGTCAGGGACCCCTAAAGTGCCCCAGGAACCCCCCAGGAACCCCGCCAGTGCTTCAGGAACCCCGCCAGCAGCCCATCTCTAGGGCACCCCCCTTATATTCCCCAGCTCCTCCCGCCGGGATATAGATCCCTTAGGAACTCCCCCCATATCCTCCAGGCTCAGTTCCAACCCCCACACCCCTTGGGGACCCCCCCATATCCTCAGGCTCATCTCCAGCCCCCCACACCCCTTGGGGACCCCCCCCACATCTTCCAGCCCGCACCCCCCCCCCGCGGGGTACAGACTGCTCAGGGACTCCTCCCATATCCTCCAGGCTCAGCTCGAGCCTTCCAGACCCCTTGGGGACCCGCCCCAAACACCACCCGACCCTGACCCCCCTTCCCAAAAGCACCGCGGCCTAACACCCCCCCCCCCGCCAGGCCCGGGCCGGGAACCTCCCCCTCCGCGGCGTTGGGGCACGGCCCGGGCGGGCCCCGGGGACCTCCGCGGACGGACAGGGGGCAATCCCGGGGGCCGGGGGCGGCGGGGACCCCTCACCCTCCAGGAGGCGGCTGATGATGGAGTCGAGGTTGAGCTTCTCGGTGTCCGCCATGGCCGCCCGCGCGCCGCCACGCCCCGCGCGCCCGCCCAGAGCGCCTCCCCCCCCTCGCCCAGGGGCGCCCCCTGCCGGCTCGGAGGAGTCACCGCGGAGCTTCGGTGTCCCCCTTGTCCCGGTGTCCCGATCCCAGCGCCGATGGGGACGGGAGACAGGACAAACATGGAGGGGAGGGGGGCGGGGAGCCACGGCGGTGGCATAGAGGCAGGAGGACACCCGTGGAGGTGGGACACGCGTGGCAGATGGAGAAGCCGGGCAAGGGGACATCCCTGGACAGGGGGACACGCCGGGAACGGGGATACCCCGGGAAGGGGGACATCCTGGGAAAGGGCATAACCCCGGAAGGGGGACACCCTGGGAAAGGGGACATCGCGGGAAAGGGGACAAGAGGGACCACGGGGACTCGTATCCCGCTCCTGGGCGGGCAGAGATAAGAGTGGAGGAGGCAGCCTCGGGGTAGATGGGGGTCCCCGGGACTGAGGCCCTGGGGACACGGAGGGGACACGGGGGGACATGGGCACTCGTATCCTAGTCCTGGGAGCACAGGGATAGGGGCTGCGTGGAGTTAGGGGCATATCAGGAGGGACCAGGGCAGGAGTGGGTCCCCAGGACTGGAGTCAGGGTGACACGCAGGGGACACAGAGGGACACCAGGGGACACCACGACGCCTGGCAGAGCTCGGGGATGTCCCCGCCCCGGGGCCTTGGGGACACCGTCGGGAGCAGCACCGGGCAGTTGCTGGGAAGCTGTTGCCACCTCGGGGACACCCTGAAGGCCGGGCTCCCGCAGGGGACACGGAGGAGGGTGACACGTTTGTGCCACGGCTCGGGCAGGGTGGCAGTGCCAGGGATGGGGTTCTGCCTGTCCTCTGCCTGTCCCCCGCCTATCCCCCTGCCCACAGTGGCTGTGCCATGCCGTGCCATGCTCTCCCATACCATGCTGTGCTCTGCCATGCCATTCCCCGTGTGCCATTCTCTGTATGCCATGCCAAGACACGCCATTCTCCTGTGCCGTGCCATGCCATTCCCTGTATTCCATTCCCTGTGCAACACACCATGCCGTGCCACTGCTCGCATGCCATTCCCTGCCATTCCCTGTGCGCCATTCTAGCCGTGCGGGTGCGGTCGGGAATAGCTCCCGGGGCCTGCCCCGGCCCTGACATTTCTGCTCCGCGGTGTCAGTTTTACACCCGGCCCTGGGTGACCTCGGGCTGGCCCGGTCCCTGTCCCCGGTCACTTGTCCCCTACCCCCATCCCTGTCCCCGTCCCGTGTCCCAGTCTCGCTCCCTGTCCCCGTCTCCCCGCGGTGCCATCCCGGCTCCGCAGCCACGGGCGCCCCGTTGTCCCCTTTTCCTGCCACCCCTCTCGGTCCTCCCGTCCCTCCGGTGCCCCCGGTCCCACCCCGCCCCGCCCGGGGCCGCCCCGCCCGGGCAGGAGGCGCCGCCGCCACCGCCGGGACCGGAGCGGGCGGAGTCACCGCCGGGGTGTGACAGCACCGGGACAGACAGACAGGCCCCGACAGACCCCGACAGTGCAGGAACCGGAGAGGGCAGAGCCACCGCCGGGGTGTGACAGCACCGGGACCGACTGACACCGCCACTGCCACCGCCGGTGGGTGCTGGGTGGGGGTCCGGTGTTCTTGGGGGGGTGTTGGTGTAGGGAGGGCAGGAGCAGCGGGATGCAGGCAGGGGTGTGTGTGTACGTGTGTGTGTGTGTGCACATGTGTGTGTCTGTGTGTGTGTGCACATTGTGTGTGCACATGTGTGTGTGTGCACATTGTGTGTGCACACTGCGTGTGCACATTGCGTGTGCACATGTGTGTGTGCACATGTGTGTGTGCACATGTGTGTGTGTGCACATGTGTGTCTATGTGTGTGTGCACATGTGTGTGTGCGCATGTATGTGTGCACGTGTGTGTGTGCACGTGTGTGTGTGCACATGTGTGTGTCTGTGTGTGTGTGCACATGTGTGTGTCTGTGTGTGTGTGCACATTGCGTGTGCACATTGCGTGTGCACATGTGTGTGTGTGCACATTGTGTGTGTGTGCACATTGTGTGTGTGTGCACATTGTGTGTGCACATTGTGTGTGCACATGTGTGTGTGTGCACATGTGTGTCTATGTGTGTGTGCACATGTGTGTGTGCGCATGTATGTGTGCACGTGTGTGTGTGCACGTGTGTGTGCACATGTGTGTGTCTGTGTGTGTGTGCACATGTGTGTGTCTGTGTGTGTGTGCACATTGCGTGTGCACATTGCGTGTGCACATGTGTGTGTGTGCACATTGTGTGTGTGTGCACATTGTGTGTGTGTGCACATTGCGTGTGCACATTGCGTGTGCACATGTGTGTGTGTGCACATTGTGTGTGCACATTGTGTGTGCACGTGTGTGTGTGTGCACATTGTGTGCGCACATTGTGTGTGCACGTGTGTGTGCACATGTGTGTCTATGTGTGTGTGTGCACTGTGCGTGTGTGCACATGTGAGTGTGCACTGTGTGTGTGCATATTGTGTGTGCACGTGTGTGTGTGCACATTGTGTGTGCACATGCGTGTGTGTGCACATGCGTGTGTGTGCACATGCGTGTGTGTGTGCACGTGTGTGCACATGTATGTCTGTGCACGTGTGTGTGCACATGTGTGTGTACATGTGTGTGCACACACGTGTGTGTGTATGCACGTGTGTGTGCATGTGCACATGTGACAGGGTGCAGGTGATGAGGTGCGGGTGAGAGGATGCAGGTGACAGGGTGACGGGTTGTGTGCACACGTGTGTGTGTGTGTACATGTGTGTGTGCGTGTACACGTGTGTGTGTGTACGTGTGTGTGTGCACATGTGTGTGTGTGTACACGTGTGTGTGTGTATGTGTGTGTGTGTGCACACGTGTGTGTGTGCGCAGAGCGGTGTGACAGTGCAGGTGTGGGGGGGTGTGCAGGTGACACGGTGCGGGTGACAGGGTGAGGGTAACCAGGTGCAGGTGACAGGGTGTGGGTGACAGGGTGCAGGTGACAGCGTGGGTGGCAAGCTGTGGGTGACAGGATGCGGGTGATGGGGTGGCAGTGACAAGGCTGCAGGTGATGGTGCAGGGGACAAGGTGTGAGTGACAGTGCAGGTGACAGTGTGGGTGACAGGGTGGGTGACAGGGAGCGGGTGACAGTGCGTGCAGGACCCTACTGCGCAGCAGCCGCGCTGGTGGCCCCGTGCCTGCCGGTGGTGGTGACGGTGACAGTGACACCGCAGGCAGCTGGAGATAAGCCCGGGGACGTGCGTGTTGGCAGCTCCGCCACGCTGGAGACAGGGGGCCAGGGCGGGGGGGGGGAGGGGGCAGAGGGCGTGCCCAGCCTGGGGACACGGGACAGGGGGACAGGGACACCCCGGCGGGTTGAGCCACGCCCCGGGCCCCGCTGTGGCAGCGTGTCCCTCCCTGGCGACGGGGACAGGGACACGGACAGAGGTGCCAGCGCCTGGCGCGAGGTGGCAGAGGGGACAATGGGGCTCTGTGTCGCCTAATCCGGGGCACGGGGCCGGGGGTTGGCACCCCGGGGTGGCGCGGGGGGGGTTTAAAGGCCAGACCGGCCGGTGTCCCCTGTGCCAGTTGTCCCCGAGCCCTCGTCCCCTGCGCGCTCTCAGGCCACGGCTCCCACCCCAAGGTACCGGGGGACACGGCTGTCCCAGCTTGGGGACCGCAGGGCCACCTCCCGGCTGGGGGTGGAGGGGGACAGGGAGGTCCCCAGGCTGGGGGGGGCGCGGACCTGGAGGGACCCCGGCGGCTGCCTCGTGGATGGGTTTTGGGGGGTTCTTGTGCCATGTCACCGAGCAGTGTGTCCCCCAACCCTGTTCCCGGGTGCCGGCCACCCCTTGGGGACACCCCCCCGCCGCGTCCCCCTGAGGTCCCGGCACCCCGGGGGGCGGGGGGTGCCTCGGTGCGTGGTTGCCAGCGGGCACCGCTCAGCTCCGTGCCTCAGTTTCCCTCAGTGCCAGCTCTGCCGGGCACCTGCCGGGACTGGGGACACCCTGGGGGCCGGGGACACCCCGGGGACCTGGGTCTGCACCCCCAGGGTACCTTGGCACCCCCGGGGCTGGGGGTGTTGCCCCCGGCTGTGCTGAGCTGGCACAGGATTACACTAATCCCTGGGCGGGCTCAGCCGGAGGTGCCGGGGCCACCGGGGCTGGCACCGAGGGGAAAACCCAGGGCCACCGTGACTGGCACCGAGGGGTCAATCTGGGGCCGCCAGGGTGGTCAACGAGGGGACAAGCTGGGGCCACTGGAGCTGGCACAGAGGGGTCAACCTCGGGACACCAGGAATGGCACTGTGGGGCTGGCACCAAGAGAACAAACTGAGGCCACTGGGGTTGGCACCGAGTGGACAAGGTGGGGGCACCAGAGTTGGCACCCAGGGGTGCCCCAGGAAGGGTGTCAGGCTCTGGTGGGTGCTGCGGGAGGGATTCTCCCATGGGGGGCTCTCGGCACTGTGGGGGTGTGGCCGGGGGGGGGTGGTAGGTCCCCAAGGAGCCACACTGACTCCGCCTGTCCTTCTCTTGCAGCCCCTCTGTCACCAGGATGGTGAGTGGCCCCCGGGTGGGGGGTCCGGGCGGAGGTGTGTGCCCACTCCGGGGACGCCGGCGGTGCCGGGCACTTGCGCGGGGCAGCGTGGCGTGCTGTGCCCACCCTCCGCGTGACCCCGCGGGGACAAGGGGACGCTTTGTCCGGGAGCTGGTGGCCCCGGCGGCTGGCACTGCCCCGCTGTCCCCGAGGCGGTGGCGCTGTGCCCGGCGCCCGCAGCCCCCCGGCACCGTGACACCCCCACCCGCGGGTGGCAGCAGCGCCCGGTGCCCCTATGCTGTGTCTGCACCGTGTCCCCCGTGCCCGCCCGGTGTCTGCCCCCGTGACAACCCCGTGCCACACCCACGCCAGCCCCTTAGATCCCTGTCAGCCCCTCAAACCCGAGCCAGACCCATGCCAGTCCATGGCAACCCATTTAGCCCCGTGCCAGCCTGTTAGCCACATACCAGCCCCTTAGCCCCGTGCCAGACCCGTGACGAGCAATTAGCCCCATGCCAGCCTCACACCACCCCTATAGCAGCCCTTCAGACCTGTGCCAGCCCCATGCCAGTCCCATGCTAAACCACTGGCCCCACACCAAACCCTTAGAGCCGTGGCAGCCCCACACCAGCCCTGTGCCAGCCACGTGCTCTCCCTTAGTCCCATGCAAGCCTCATACTAGCATGATGCCAACCCACTAGCCCCATGCCAGCGCTGTGCCATCCCCTTGGCCCCATGCCACCACCATACCAGCCCTTTAGCCCGTGCCAGCCCCACATACCAGCCCCTAAACTGCATGCCATCCACTTAGCTCTGTTCCAGCCCCATCCCAAGCCCCTTATCCCAGTTCCAGCCCCATCCCAAGCCCCTTATCCCAGTTCCAGCCCCGTGCCACCCCCTTCTCCCCATGCCAGCCCCGTGCCAGCGCGGTCCCTGCTCCTGCAGCTCTCGATGGCCCAGCCAAGTCCGGAGCGGGTGCCCAGCCCTGCGGAGCAGGAGTGGGTAGGGCCCGAGGCGCTGTGCCCAGGCTGGCTGGAGGACGAGGCCCCCGATGGTGATGTGCCCGGGGACAGCGGGGACCTTGACGGTGCCACCCACGCCTTCGAGCGGCTGCAGAGCGCCCTGTGCCAGGAGGGGCTGCCCCCCACGCTGGACTGCTCCGTGGAGCCCTGCACGGGTGGGAGGCATGGGGGGCACGGCGCCAGGCTGGGGACACGGGGGTGGCACGGGCTGGGGTGGGGGAATGGCGCCAGGCTGGGGACACGGGGGTGGCAGGGACTGGGATAAGGGAATAGTGCCAGGCTGGGGACATGGGGGTGGCAGGGACTGGGATGAGGGAATAGTGCCAGCCTGGGGACACGGGGGTGGCAGGGACTGGGGCAGCACTGGGGGCACAGTGCCGGGCTCGGGACATGGGATATTTGGGGTCTCCTAGCTGGGCTGGGGTGCCAGGGACAGAGTGGCACCGGGGTTCCCAACCCGGGGCTGTTGACCCTCCCCTTCCCGGCAGGATTTGGCCCGCTGGACATGACCGTTTGCATCCTGGGCTCCCCCACCGCCTTCCTGCCTGTCCTGCTGGAGGGTGGCACCCGCTGCCCAGGTGGGAGAGGTCCCCTTGTCCCCAGCCCTGACCCCACAGTGGGGTGTCCCCAAACCTGCCTGTGCTGTGTGACCGGGGCTGGGAAGGAAACTGAGGCAGGGGAGGAGGGTGGCACCGACTCCCCGTGCTCCACTAACCCCAGTACACACCAGTCCAGCAGCAAACGCCACCCCAGGGTGTTGGGGATGCGGGGCCCTCACTGCCGACCCCCTGCCCGCCCCCAGGTGCCATGGTGCTGTGCCTGTCACCCACCTGGGCCAGCCGGGTGCCGTCGGAGTCGTGTCCCGGCGCTTGGTCCCTGCTGCTCTCCCAGGGGGTCTCCTTCAAGGTGGGTGGTCACAGTGCCCTGGAGACCTTCGTGCCCCCCCGCCGTGCCAACTACGTGACAGGCACGTTCGCACCGTGGGACCCCGAGGGCGGCTGGGCGGCCGAGCTGGCCCGTGACCTCGACTGCCCCACGGGGGGCTCGGCCCCGCTCGCCCGACGCCTCGAGGACCTGCTGGTCACCCGCTGGGTGCTGGCAGCTCGTGCCAAGCTGCCCGTGCCCCCCACGCTGGCCTTCGTCCTGGAGGCTCGGGGGGACCTGCCTGCCGAGCTGGAGGTGCCCGGGGTGAGGCTGGTGCGGCTGCAGGACCCTCAGGGCCAGGACAGCCTGGTGCAGGAGGAGGTGGGCGCCTTCCTGGGGGGCACCGCCATGGAGCCCTACAGCCAGGTGGGCACAGGGGGGCACGGGGGGCACCCACAGGGCATGGCAGGGGGGTAGGGGTAAGGGGCATGGGCACGGCAGGGCACAGTGGCATGGTGGGGGCACCTGTGGGTCACACACCAGTAGGGTGTCACTGGTGACAGAGGGTGACAACTGTGCCGGGGTGGTGGGGTGGCTGTTGGGGTGGCCCTGGGTGGCACATTGGCACATGCAGGTGGTGACCATGGTGTGGGGTGACATGGGGGTACACACAGGTGGTGGGGTGGCTGTTGGTGTGGCACTGGGTGGCACTGGGTGGCATGGGGGTGCTCACAGGTGATGGGGTGGCACAGGGTGACATGGGGGTGCTCACAGGTGGTGGGGTGGCACAGGGTGCCACGGGGTGCCCACGGGGTGACACGGAGGTGCCCACAGGTGATGGTGCGGCCGGCGGGGTGGCGGTGGCGGGGTACGGGCACCCACAGCACCCACCGGAAGGAGGAGGGGGCGGCGGTGGCGCAGGCGGTGTGTGCCCGGCTCCGGGGCCTGACGGAGGAGGACAGCGTCCTGTTGGAGGCCATGGTGCCCACCGCCCGCCTGCCTGTGCCCCCCCCACGTAAGACCCCCGCCCTTGGGCGCCCACCACTCCGGGGGAGGGGGGGCAGGGTCCCTCCAGGTCCTCCTGGCTGTGCCAGCCATGTGTCTGTCCCCTGGGGTGGGTGGGTGGCTGGGGGGTGAATGGAGGGTCATCAGGATGCCCAAACTCCAGGCATCCTGGGGGTGGGCATGAGGGTGGTCGCCCTGGACCCCCATGGTCCCTGGTTGGGGGGGAAGTCACCCTGGACCCCCACGGTCACCTAGGGTGAGAGGGAAGGGCACCCTGAACTCCCACGGTCTCCTGGGGTGGGAGGTAAGGTGACCCCCTTTGCCTCCCGACAGTCCCCTGGGGCTGGGGGTGACAATGACCGTGCTGTACCCCCCACTCCCCTGGGGCTGGGGTTGGCCAGGGCCACCGTGGTGCCACGGGGGGGTGCCCAAAGCCCCCGGAGGAGGGGGGGGTTGGGCAGGGACAGTGCCTGCCCTGTCGCTCGCCCCCCAGGCAGCCCAGCCCCGCGGCTGCCCGTGGCCCTGCGCATCTGCACCCTGCTCTGCAGGTCCTGGGGGGACCGGCCCCAGCTCTGCCAGGTACGGTGGGTCCCCAACCCCTGGTGACCCCGCATGTCCCCAAGCTATCCGTGTCCCCAAGCCCTGGTGGCCATGTGTGTCTTGTGTGTCTCCACGCCCTGGCGGCAGCCCATGTTCCCCAGGCTATGGCACAGTAGCCCAGGTCCCCATGCCCTTGTGGCCCTGTGTGTTCCCAGGCTGTGGTGGCCATCCGTGTCCTGGTGGCCCCACATGTCCCCAAGCCATGGTGGCACCCGGTGCTCCCAAGCTACTAACATGACAGCCCACATCCCCATGTCCCCTGGCTATGGTGTCCATCCATATCCCAGTCCTTGGGTCAATGTGTCACCCCACATCCCCCTTCCCTGGTGGTAGCTGGGTCCCCAGGCTACGAGGTGGCAGCCAACACCCCCATACCTGGTGGCAAGGTAGTCACCCTACCTCGTGTGGCCGTCCGTGTCCCCGCGCCTCTGTGGTGATCCCCGGGCGATGGGGTGGCAGCCGGTGTCCCCACGGCTGCGCCGGTGTCCCCGCAGGTGGCCTGCGCCGTGGGACGCGCGGAGAGCCCGGTGCGTCACGGGGCGGGGTTGCCCCAGGGCCTGGACTCCAGCCTGCAGCAGTGGGGGGTGGTGGCCCCCAGTCAGCGCCAGGCGTTGGCCACGCGGCTCCGGGAGGCCACCGAGGCCGCCATGGCCGCCCTCCTGGCCAGTGAGGCTGAGCTGAGCCCGCAGCAGCGCGGCGGCACCCGCGCCCGCACCGACATCCTGGGTGAGCGCGGCGAGGGGCGGCGCCGGTCCCCGATGTCACCCCGTGGTGCCGAGCGCGGTGTCACCGTCACTGTTACCGTCCCCAGGTGTAGACTTCTTGCTGGCGTGCGTGGATGACACCCTAGAGATGGTGGCCCTGGCCACCAACAGCCAGCGGTGCCTGGAGACCTGCGTGCTGGTCGAGGCCATGGGGCGCGCCGTGGGGGAGCCCGCCGGGGACCTGCCCCGGCTGCTGGCCGAGGCCATGCTGCACCGGGCGCAGTGTCACCTGGTGGAGGGCAAGGACATCCTGCTCATCGGGGCCGGCGGCGTCAGCAAGAGCTTCGTCTGGGAGGCGGCTCGAGAGTACGGGCTGAAGGTGAGGAGGGTTTGGGGCGCTGCCCTCCAGAGGTCTCGGAGCGCACGCCGGGTGCCGTGTCCCGGCCGGTGGCGGTGGGCGTCCCGGCGACACCTCTTCTGACGACGCAGATCCACCTGGTGGAGTCGGACCCGGAGCACTTCGCGGCGGGGCTGGTCCAGACCTTCCTGCCCTACGACAGCCGGGAGCACCGGCGGGACGAGGAGCACGCGGAGCGGGTGCTGGAGCTGGTGCGCTCCCGGGGGCTGCGGCCCCACGCCTGCCTCTCCTACTGGGACGACTGCGTGGTGCTGGCGGCGCTGGTGTGCCAGGGCCTGGGGCTGCGCGGCTGCTCGCCCGCCGCCGTCCGCGTGGCCAAGCAGAAGAGCCGGACCCACCAGCACCTGCAGCGCTGCCGCCGCGGCCGCCCCCCGCCCGCCGCCTTCGCCGTGCCCTGCCGCCGGCTGCAGAGCCACGGCGACGTGGAGCGGGCGGCGGGTGCCGTGCCCTTCCCGGCCGTGGCCAAGCTGGAGTTCGGGGCCGGAGCCGTCGGGGTGCGGCTGGTGGAGGACGCTGGGCAGTGCCACGCGCACGCGGCGAGGCTGTGGCGGGACCTGCGGGACGACGCCGACCACCCGGGCATCGGGCTGGGCTGGGGCAACACCATGCTGCTCATGGAGTACGTGCCGGGCACCGAGCACGACGTGGACCTGGTGGTCTTCGACGGGCGGCTCGTGGGTGCCTGGGTGTCGGACAACGGCCCCACGCGCGTCCCCGCCTTCCTGGAGACGGCGGCCTGCCTGCCCTCCTGCCTGCCCGCCGACCGGCAGGCGCAGCTCGTGCGGGCGGCCCTGCAGTGCTGCCGGGCGTGCGGGCTGCGCGACGGCGTCTTCAACGTGGAGCTCAAGCTGGGGCCGGGGGGCCCGCGGCTGCTCGAGATCAACCCCCGCATGGGGGGCTTCTACCTGCGCGACTGGATCCGGGAGGTCTACGGCCCCGACCTGCTGCTGGCGGCGGTGCTGGTGGCGCTGGGGGTGCCGCCGGTGCTGCCCGCCCGCCCCGCGCCCCGCGCCCACCTGGCCGGGGTGATGTGCCTGGGCTCGGAGCACGGCGCGGCGCTGGCGGGCGGCGGCGGGATGGAGGCGCTGCGGGAGCTGCAGGGCCGGGGGCTCGTCCGCCTCAACCGGCTCTTCGAGGAGGTGGCGGGGGATGGCGAGTACGAGGAGCCGCTGCTGAGCGTGGCGTGCGACGGGGCGACGCGGGCGGAGGCTTGCGTGCGCCTGCTGGGGCTGTGCCAGGCGCTGGGCATCGACTCCCCGAGATACCCCGTGGAGCATTTCTTGTCCCACTTCAAATAGCGCCGGGCAGGCAGCGGGGACGGCGGGGGAAAGCGGGGCGAGGGCGGGGGGAAAGCCCACCCGCCGCCCCGGTACCCCCTCCCGCCGCCCCGCTCCCCGGCATCCCCCCCGCAGCCCAACCCGCCCCGCAGCCCCTCTGCCCGGCATCCCCCCGGCACTCCCCCCCCCGGCCCGCCATCCCGTGGCCTGGCACACCGCCCTCTGGTACCCCCCCCCGCTGCCCTGGATCCCAATCACCTGCCCTGCTATCCCACACCCTGGCATCCACACACTTCCCTGGCGGCCCATCCCCTGGCATCCTGATACCCCACCCACCGGGATCCCCCCATTAACCTGGCACCCCAAGCCCTGGCACCCCTCCTTCTGCCCTGGATCCCAATCACCTGCTCGGGTATCCCATTCCCTGACACCCATTCACTCCCCTGGCACCTCGTTTCCTGCCATCCCCCCATTACTCTGTTATCCCATCCCCTGCCATCCCCTGTGTCCTGGCACCACATTCCCTGGCATCCCCTTCCATCCTGTCACCACATTCCTTGGCACCCCCCCAATACTGTGGCACCCCCTTCCCTGTCATCCCTGCATTACACTGCTACCCCTTCCCCTAAAACCCCCCTCTCCCAATCCAGGCACCCCATGTCCTGTTCCACCATTCCCTGCCATCCCTGCCATGTCCTGGCACCCCATGCCCTGGCATTCCCCCACTCCCCTGATGCCCCATCCCCCTGCCCTGGCACCCCCATTCCCTGCTCCCCAACATCCCCCTTCCTTCCCTGTCCCCCCCGTCCTCGCAGCTGGGGGTCCCGTGCCCCTCCCATGCCAGGGACACTCAGGGGGACACCGAGTGTGGTGGGGGGCAACCAAGGGACGCCCAGAGGCCCCTGAGCCACCCCACCTGAGCAGCAGGGGTAGCCTGAGGTGCTTTGGCACCTGCTGGCATGGGGAGACCCTACAATAACATACCAGCGTGGGGAGACCCTACAATAACATACCAGCGTGGGGAGACCCCACAGCAACAAACCAGTGTGGGGAGGCTCTGCAATAACAGACTGAGGTAAGGAGACCCCACAACAACACACCTGGAAGGGGAGACCCCACAATAACACACCTGGAAGGGGAGACCCCACAATAACACACCTGGAAGGGGAGACCCCCTAATTACAAGCCATCATGGGGAGACCCCATAATAATAAAGCAGAATGGGGAGACCCTACAATAACAAACCAGTGAGGGGAGGCCCCACAGTAACAGACTGAGGTGGGGAGACCCCACAATAACACCCTGGAAGGGGAGACCCTACAACAACAAACCAGCATGCAACAAAACCACAATAACAGACCAGTGTGGGGAGACCCTACAGTAACAAAGGGGCACCCACGGATTCCCTGGAGCAGCTGAGAAGGTCCTCTGGGGAGAGACTTGTGTGGGGAGCCCCTGTGATATATAGGGCTGTCACTAGGGAGACCCTACAATAACACCAGCAACCACACAATAACACCAACATAGCCCCTGTAGTGCCTGAGACCCTAGAATAACACTAATGACCCTACAATAACACCCACCTCCTGTAGCAACCCTGACCCTACAATAACACCAGAGACCTTACAATAACACCCAGCCCCTCTAGTGCCCCAACCCTACAAAAACACCACTGCCCCACAACCCTATAATAACACCCTACAAATAACACCAGACCCTACAATAACCCCAGAAATCCTACAATAACACCCATCCCCGCAACCAACCCTACAAAAACACCGCTGACCATACAGCAACACACATCCCTACAGAAACACCAACCCCTACAACCCTACAATAACACCAGAGACCCTACAATAACACCCAGCCCCTGTAGTGCTTGAGACCCTGCAATAACTCGAGAGACCCTAAAATAACACTCAGCACCCAGGGCCCCCACAACCCTACAATAACATCAGAGACCCTACAATAACACACAGATCCTGTAGTGCTTGAGACCCTGCAGTAACTCGAGAGACCCTACAATAACACCAGAGACCCTACAATAACACCCAGCCCTCACAGCCCCCACGACCCTACGACACCACCAGTGCCCCCCAGGCCCACTCGTGGCGGAGAGAGGGGGGGGGCCGGGAGGGGCTCCCCCCTCCCTTCCTAACCCCCTCTTCTGACGTCACGGCGGCCCCGCTGACGTCACGGCGGCGCAGCGCGGGTGGGGCCGGGCCGGGGCGACCCCCAGTAAAGGCTGTGAGCGGCTCTGTCCTTGTCCTTGTCCCTGCGCCACCCCCGGGGGCCCCGTGTCCCCCTTTACCGGGGACACCGGGGCACGCCCCGGTGACGCGGCGGGGCGTGTCCGTGGGGGCGTGTCCGTGGGGGCGTGTCCGGGGGGGGCGGGTCCGTGGGGCGGGTCCGCGGGGCGGGTCCCCGGGGGTCCCCGCACGGCGCCGTCATGGCGGGGGTGTTCGACATCGACCTGGAGACCGAGGAGGGCAGCGACGGGGACGAGCCCGAGCTGGGCGCCGTGAGCCCACCCCGGGGCGCGGGCGGGGGGGGGACGCGGGGGGAACACCCTGGGATCGGGACCCCCTCAGCGCCGGCGGGGGCGGGGGGCGGCGCGGCGGGGACGCGGGGCACCGGGATCGGGACGGGGCGCGGAGCGGGGACGCGGCGGGGACAGCGGGAGCGCGGGCAGTGGGACACGCGGGGCACGCTCGGAGCCCGGCGGGGCGGGCGGGGGCTGCGGGACAGCGACAGGGACGGGGGTCCCGCCGGTGGCGGGGCGGGGGCTGTCGCCGCGCTGTCCGTGCGGCACCGGGGGCAGCCGCGGGTCCCGGCCGGGCAGCGGGCGGCTCCCGCTGGGCAGGGCCCGGCCTCGGCCCCAAAACATCCGGCAGGGCCGGCTCGGCGCTGCCTCGCCCCGCGCTGCCCGTGTCCTGCCCGTGTCCTGCCCGTGTCGCGCCTGCCACGGGTCCCCTTCCTGTCCTGAGTCCCCGGCCTGCCATGTGGCCCCTCCCTGCTGTTGTGGGTCCCCTCCCTGCTGTTGTGGGTCCCCTCCCTGCTGTTGTAGGTCCCCTCCCTGCCGTGTGTCCCCTCCCTGATGTCCTGGGTCCCCTCCCTGCCATGTGTCCTTTCCCTGCTGCCGTGGGTCCCCTGCCTGCTGTGGGTTCTTTACCTGCCTGCCATCCTGTCATCTGCCTGCCATGAGTCCCCTGCCTGCCGTGGGTCTGCTGCCTCCCTGCCATCCCACCGCGTGTCCCCTCCCTGCCGCCGCCCCCCTGCCCACCGTGCCCCCCCTGCCCTCCGCTGACTGTGGGTCCCCTCCCGCAGGAGATGGAGCTGGAGCCCCGAGGGAACGGCCTGGAGTAAGTGGGGGGCAGGCAGGGGAGGGAGGGGCAGGCAGGGGACAGGCAGGGGGTCCGTCCCTGCTCACCCCCTCTCCCCCCAGGCCGGTGGGACACTATGAAGAGATCGAGATCTCGGAGAGCAGCGTCAACAACGGCCCCGAGCACATCGGCCCCCACTGCTTCGAGCTGCTCCGAGTCCTGGGCAAGGGTGGCTACGGCAAGGTGGGGGCACAGCGGGCCGGGAGGGTCCTGGCAGGGGCTCCAGTGCTGCTCCACAGCGTCCCTGACCTTCCCTTCCTGCCCTCCCAGGTGTTCCAGGTCCGCAAAGTCCAGGGCACCAACACAGGGAAGATCTTTGCCATGAAGGTCCTGAAGAAGGTAGTGCTACCCCTGCCTGGCCCCCCTCCCCCCCGAGCCCTCCCCGGGGACCCCCCAAACTCCACACCCACCCCCTCCCCAGGCCAAGATCGCCTGCAACGCCAAGGACACGGCGCACACCCGGGCAGAGAGGAACATCCTGGAGGCCGTCAAGCACCCCTTCATCGTCGACCTCATCTACGCCTTCCAGACGGGCGGCAAGCTCTACCTCATCCTGGAGTGCCTCAGCGGTGAGGGAAGCGGGGCTGGGGGGCTCGGGGAGCCTGGGATGGCTTAGGGGGGTCTCAAGGATGGTTCCCGGGGTCACAGGGGTGGCTCAGACAGTCCCAGGGGTGGCTCAGGGGATCCAGAGGTGGCTCTCGGCGTTCCACGGGTCACTCAGGGGGGGTCCAGAGGTGGTCAAAGGGGGGATTGCTTGGGGGGGTCCAGGTATTGCTCAGGGGCTCCCCAGGATGGCTCATGGGATCCCAGAGGTGGCTAAAGGGGTCCAAGGGGTGGCTCAGGGGGTCCCGAGGATTGTTTGGAGGGTCTCGAGGATGGCCCTGAAGGTCCCAGGTATTCCTCGGGGGGTCCCAGAGATGGCTAAAGGGTTTCCAGGGATGGCTTGGGGGGTCCCAGGGATGGCTAAAAGGTTTCCAGGGATGGCTCAGGGGGTCCCAGGGATGGCTCAGGGGGTCCCAGAGATGGCTAAAGGGTTTCCAGGGATGGCTCAGGGGGTCCCAGGGATGGCTAAAAGGTTTCCAGGGATGGCTCAGGGGGTCCCAGGGATGGCTCAGGGGGTCCCAGAGATGGCTAAAGGGTTTCCAGGGATGGCTCAGGGGGTCCCAGGGATGGCTAAAAGGTTTCCAGGGATGGCTCAGGGGGTCCAACTCGGGCTGTTTGCAGGTGGAGAGCTCTTCATGCAGCTGGAGCGAGAGGGAATCTTCCTGGAGGACACGGCCTGGTAGGGATGGGGGGGTGGTAGTGGTGGGCATGGAGAGGGGAGTGGGCGCCCCAACACCACTCTCAGCCCCCCTGTCCCGCCCCAGTTTCTACCTGAGCGAGATCACGCTGGCTCTGGGTCACCTGCACTCCCATGGGATCATCTACCGGGATCTCAAGCCGGAGAACATCATGCTCAACAGCCAAGGTGGGCCTGGGGGGGGTGTCTAGGGCGCTTGGGGGTTCTCCAGGGATGGTGCTGACCCCCCCCATCTCCCTCAGGGCACATCAAGCTCACAGATTTCGGGCTGTGCAAGGAGTCGATCCACGACGGAGCCGTCACCCACACCTTCTGCGGCACCATTGAGTACATGTGAGGGGGATGCAGCACTTGGGGGGCGTGATGGGGGGTGCCTGCCGTGGCCCCCCGCGTGCTCAGGGACCCCCCCCGCTCCTGGCAGGGCCCCCGAGATCCTGGTGAGGAGCGGGCACAACCGGGCGGTGGACTGGTGGAGCCTGGGAGCCCTGATGTACGACATGCTCACCGGATCGGCAAGTCCCACTCCTGCTCCTTCCTCCCCGGGGGCCTGGGGGGTGTCTGACAGGTGGAGGGAGGGGTCCTAAAGGTGGGTGGGGGTCCTGGAGAGGGGTCCCTGCCAGGAGGAGCCAGGGCCCCCTGCTACTCACAGGATCAGCAAGTCTCACTCCTGCTCTTTCCTCCCTGGGGGTCACTGGGTGAGGGGTCCCAGAGGTGGCTCGGGGGGTCCTGAGGGTGGGTGGGGGGTCCTCACCTGGGTGACCCCGAGCCTTCCTCGCCCCCCTGGCTTTCCCTCACCACGTGGTGCCTCTCTCAGCCCCCGTTCACCGCCGAGAACCGCAAGAAGACCATCGACAAGATCCTCAAGGGCAAACTGGTGCTGCCGCCCTACCTGACCCCCGACGCCCGCGACCTCCTCAAGAAGGTGCCCCCCCAAACTCCCCTCGCCTCCTCCCACCCTTTATTTAAGTAGATTCTACCAAAACACCTCTCCCATTTCCCCCTCCAGCCCTATTTCTCTTCCATCCCTATTTCTCTTCCAGTTCCTCAAGCGAAACCCCAGCCAGCGGGTGGGGGGGGGCCCGGGGGACGCGGCCGACGTGCAGGTACAGGGGTGGGCAGGGGGTGGGAGGGGGTCAGGCAGGACCCCCCCCGTCCTGCCTGACGCCCCCCAATCCCACAGAAACAACCCTTCTTCCGCCACATCAACTGGGAGGACCTGCTGGCGCGCAGGCTGGACCCCCCCTTCAAACCCTGCCTGGTACAGAGGGTGGGCAGAGGGGGGCAGGGAGTGTTTTGGAGGGGGTCCCATGGGAGCACCCGCCGTGTCCCCACAGCAGTCAGAGGAGGACGTGAGCCAGTTCGACACCCGCTTCACCCGCCAGACCCCCGTCGACAGCCCCGATGACGCCGCCATCAGCGAAAGTGCCAACCAGGCCTTCCTGGTAGGAGGGGCACAACCTGGGGGGGCACCCCCAGCACCCCCAGCACCCCCGCTGACACCCCTAAAACCCGCAGGGCTTCACCTACGTGGCCCCCTCGGTGCTGGAGAGCATCAAGGAGGGGTTCTCCTTCCAGCCCAAGGTGCGCTCGCCTCGACGCCTCAACAGCAGCCCCCGTACCCCCGTCAGGTACTGGGGGGACAGGAAGGGCTTGGGGGGAGAATGGGGGGCTAGGGGGGCTGGGGATGGGGGCATCAGGGTGGGCACCCAGGGGCGGACAGGAGGCAGTGCTGGGGCTGCAGTGGGGGCGTCCATAGAGGTTGGGGGGGCTCAGCATCCCCATCAGGTACCCGCCCCATCCTGGGGGTACGAGGGGGGAGTGGGGAGGTGGTGGGATGGGGCTTTGGGGTGTTTTGGGGTGGGGGCATCAGTGTGGTCACCAAGGGGGAAAGAGAGTGGGTGGGGGTCCAGTGGAAAGGTTCATGGGGTATGAGGGGGGCGTGGTGCCCTCAGGGCTGGGGAGGGGCACTGGCTGTGCCCCCCGTGGGTGCCCCTCTCACCACCTGCCGTGTCCCCCCCAGCCCTGTGAAGTTCTCCCCGTTCGAGGCGTTCAAGCCGGTGGCCTCGGGGGACCCCATGGAGCTGGGACCTCCCCAGGCCCCCCCGCCCGAGGGCACAGCCCCCCTGCCCATCAAGCCCTCCGGGGGGGCCAAGAAGCAGAAGGGGGGCCGGGTGCCCAGGTAGGGGTGGGGGGGTGGGGTGGGGCAGGGGGTGGCCTGGTGCCCCCCATGGGGTGGGGGGGACCCCACGGTGCTGCTGTTGCTCCAGGGGGTTCACCCCCCCCATCCAGCACAGCCCCCTGCCTGCCGGGCTGGGGGGCACATGGGGCCCGCCCAGGGGTGTGGCCCCTGGAGGCATGGCCCCACTGCTGGACCTGTGCCAATTAAAGGACTTGCCGAGGCCGTGGTGGTCCCTGTGCTGGCCATGGGGGGGCCTGGAGGGGCCCGTGGCGAGGGGGCGGTGGGGGGAGGGTTGCCCTGCCAGGGTGGGGCCCAGGCTCCACCTCCTGTGTGGTGCCACACCCCTTTTGTGCCACACCCATTTCCCAGGCTTACCCAGGCAGCCAAAACTGGGCAGAGCTGCTCTTTATTGGCCGGTGCCCAGGCCCGCGCAGCCAATCGGGAGCCTCTGCTGGGGGCAGAGGAGGGGTCCCTCTGCTGGCAGGGTGGTGACATCGCGAGGAGGTGACATCCCGGGGGGGGGGGGTGACATCGCAGGACAGGGGTGTCAGCACGACGTGTCATCACAGGGCGGTGGTGTTATCACAAATGGTGACGTCATGGGGTGGTGCTGACTCAGCAGGGTGGCAAAATCACAGGGCAGTGGCATCACGGGGCGGTGACATCTCATGGCAGTGGCGACACGGGATGACATCACGGGGTGACATCACGGGGTGACATCACAGGGTGACATCACAGGGTGATGTCACAAGGCGGTGACATTTGGCCGCGTATCCTCCCAGGCCGCCGTCCCCGAGAAGGGGCGCAGGTCACTGAGCAAGGCCTCGGCGCTGCCCCCCGCCCCCCGCCCCGCGCTCGGAGGGCTCTCCCCGCCCTCCAGGGCCAGGGATGCCTCTGCCTTCTGCTCATCCTCCTCTTCATTCGCTGCCTCCTGCTCTTCCTCCTCCTCCTCCTCCTCCCGCTCCGGCCTCCTCTCCAGGCTCCACGGCATCAGCTCCTCGTCCTCGTCCCTCCCGGCCACCTCCGTGTCGGCGTCCCCGGGTGCCTCGGCGGGGTCCCCCAGCACCCGCAGCCGCTGCCACCGTCCCCGCAGCAGCGCCAGGGCCCGGCGGCCCAGCGGCCAAGGGTGGTACTGGCCGGCTGAGAGGCGGCACAGGTGGTGCCAGGCCAGCGCCAGGCACAGCACCAGGCACACAAGGACCCCCACCAGGGCGCCCACCGCCCGGTCGCTGCGGGCCCCCGCGGGGTCCCCGGCGGCCACCGGCCCCGCCAGCGCCAGCAGCAGCGGGTGCCACCGCGGGCCAGCCTGAGGGCGAGGGCAGGGGTCATCTCCCTGTGCCTGGCACGGGGCCCAGGCCTTCCCGGAGCTGGGAAGGGCCTGGGGCAAAGGGCAGCGGGGACGGGGGACAAGGGACAGGGAGGAGGGAGGTGACCCCCGCGGCGGGGACGGGAAGCTGTGGGCGGCGGGTGCTGTGGCACCTGCGGGTGCTGGGGCAGAGGAGCCGGGTCCTGCCGCCCCACGTGGCTGCACAGCTTCCCCCCCGCACCCCTCACCCCTTCCCACAGT
The DNA here is from genome assembly GCF_025592945.1 of Manacus candei. Lineage (NCBI taxonomy): Eukaryota > Metazoa > Chordata > Aves > Passeriformes > Pipridae > Manacus > Manacus candei. The sequence continues at coordinate 3,918,293 of NW_026138057.1, forward strand.
GCTGCAGCCCCATAGGAACTCCCCCCCCAAAGCTCTAGGGTCCTCCCCAAACCCGGCATTCATAGCCTTCACTGGAGACCCCAACCCCCAACTCCACCATGGTAACCTGAGCCAACGCCACCATGCTCCCCTGAACCCCCCAACCTGCTCCCCAGCCCCACTGTGCTCCCCTGAACCCTCCAACCTGCCCCCCAACCCCACAGTACTCCCCTGACACACCCAACCTGCTCCCCAGCCCCATTGATCTCCCCTGATCCCCCCATCCTGCCCCTGAACCCCATTCTGCTCCCCTGACGCACCCAACCTGCTCCCCAGCCCCACTGATCTCCCCTGATCCTCCCATCCTGCCCCTCAACTACCCCATGCTCACTTACCTCCCCACCTGTCCCCCCGAACTCACCACAGTACCCTGACCCCCCCAACACACCCCTCCAACCCCACTGTGCTCCCCTGAACCCCCAAACCTCCCCCAACCCCTCCATGCTCCCTTAATCCCCCCACCTGTACCCCAACCCCCATACTACCCTGAACACCCCAAACCTGCCCCCCAAACCCTCCATATTCCCCTTCTCCGACCAGTATCTCAATGCCCCCATACTGCCCTTATCCCCCCAAACCAGCTCCCCCAACCCCCCACACTCCTCCAATCCGCCCAGCCTGCTCCCCAACCTCACCGTGCTCCCCTGAAACCCCCAAACCTCCCTCAACCTCACTGTGTTCCCCCCAACCTGTCCCCCCCACCCCATCCTGCTCCTGAGCCCCCCCAAACCTCTCCCCAACCCCCAAAACCTGCCCTCCCAGCTCTAGCACCACCAGGCCTCGCACCCCACACCCAACTATGGAAGGGGGACCTGCCCAGGGACCCCCCATTGCTGCCCCCCCACACCCTCCAAAATTGGAGGTACCCGAATTTGAATGAAACTCAGCCACCCCCACCCTGCCTCCACGTTTCACGGGGGAAACTGAGGCTGGAGAGAAACCCACCCTTCCCCCTGCTCAATCTCAATTTGGGGGATCCCCCCGAACCCTCCCGCGTGTCCCCAGCCCCCCCACGTCCCTCCCTGCCCGTTTTTGGGGTGCTCACCATCAGCGGGTGCTGCCGGAGCAGGTCCTGACGCCGCGGGCACGATGCCGAGATGAGGGGGGGGAGCCCCCCCAACTTCCTGCCCCCGCACAGCGGATGTTTCGGAGCGGGGGGAGGGGAGGTGCTGCACCCCCCCAACCCTCTTGCTACCCAAAGTGCCCCCCACTTCCTGCCCGAGGCGCTGAGCCCCCACCCGTGACCGCTGCGCCTTCCTGCGCCCCACCGGGTCACCTCCCACGGGTGGCACCTGCAGCTTTCGGAGCTCCCTGCCCCCCTCCCCGAAAGAGCCCCCTAACCCCACAGCCACCCCCCCCAAACCCCCACAGCCAACCCCACAAACCCCCCAGCCTCCCCGGCCCCCCCACGGCCCCCGGAACTTTTCTTATAAATCCTTTATTTGGAGTGAAAATATAGTTTTTGACCCTGCACTGGAATGGAGGAGGGAACACGATAAGGAGGAGGAAGGGGAAGGCGGGGGGGAAAGCCCCCAAAATATAGGGGGGACAATATTTCACAGTTGTAGGGGTCAGATCATGCCCTGCCCCGTAGGAAGAGGGGCAGGACACCCCATGAAGGGACTGGGGGGTGCAGGGGGCAATGTTTGATCCCAGGAGCAACCCCCAGCCCGAGGACACGGGGGTGGGAATGGTCCATGATTTGGGGAGGGGGGCAGCACCCAGTAAGGCAATGGGGGGGGGGGAGCCCCCCAAGGGGAGAAGGACCCAGAGTGGGGTGAGGGGGCACCCCAGGGGTGGGAGGGTGCGGGGTAGGGGGTCCCTGGGGCGCAGGCGTGGTCCCTGGGGCGGTGGTCCCTGAGGGGGTCCCTAGACGTGGCCGTTCTCGAGGCGGCTGAGCTGCTCCTCCAGGCGGTCGATGCGCTGGCCCTGCTCGGCCACCAGCGCCCGCAGCGCCGCCACCTCCTGCAGCACCTCCTCCAGCCGGCCCCCCTGAGGGAGAACACCCCACCCCTGTGAGCCACGCCCACACGGGACACGCCCACCAAACGCAGCCCAGCCCGTTGGCCCAGCCTGGTCACATTCAAAGCACACCCCACCAATCCCCCACTCGACCTTTATTGCACTCCCCCACCCCCCGCTGCCCCCAAATTTATACACACCCACTGTGACCACACCCATTGCACCAAATGGCCACACCCACCAGCAATGGCCCCACCCACCTGCCCCACCCACCTGCTGCCACACTCACTCTGGAGATCCCACCCACGTCACAGCTCCACCCAGAGACCACATCAGTCCACAGCCACACCCACAGAGACCACACCCACTCCATGACACCCACCCCACACAGGCCACACCCACTCCATAGCCACACCCACAATGACCCCACCCATTCCAATGTCCCACCCACAGAGACCCCTCCCACTCCACAGCCCCACCGACAGAAACCACGCCCATCCCACTGCTCCGCCCACCACCTTCCTCACCCAGCCTCTGGCCCATCCCACAGAGACCACACCCATTTAGACCCCACCCACCCCGACCTCGCCTGCCTGCTCCTCCCTCACCGTGGCGGTGCCGGTTCCCAGCGTTCCCAGCGTTCCCAGTGCCGGGGGCGCACTGAGCCGGGCGGGCGCGGGGGCGGCGGGGGCCGTGGGGGTCGGCGTGGTGGTGGCCCCGGCGGTGGCGGTGGCGTGGCCGTCGTGCAGCAGCGCCCGCCGGCTCACCTTGAGGTCCCGCTGCTTGGGGGGCACGTAGGCCTGGCGCAGGGACACCAGCACCGGCCCCGCCGTGCGCCCCGCCACCCACTCCTCTGCCTCCATGGCCGCCTCCGGGCCCGCCGTATCCGGGTACAGGTCATCCTGGAACAGGTCCGACTGCCCCCCGCCCACGGTCAGGGTGGGGGGACACTCGGGGGGAGCCCCAGAGAGGCGCCCCAGGGAACCCACACGTGCCCTCAGTGCGGGCCCCCAACTCCCAGGCACCATGTAATACCCAGGGACCCCACACACACCCCATGGGGACCCCCAGGCAGGCTCACTGGGGACACCCACACTGGCCCCATGTCCCCCAGTCAGGGACCCCACACACAGACCATGTGGGGACCCTCACCCAGGGACCCCACACACAGACCATGGGGAGCCTCACCCAGGGACCCCACACACAGACCACAGGGGGAGCCTCACCCAGGGACCCCACACACAGACCACAGGGGGAGCTTCACACAGGGACCCCACACACAGACCCCATGGAGAGCCTCACCCAGGGAACCCCCACCCAGGCACCATGTTTCACCCAGGGACCCCACACAGCCCCTTATGGGGGGGCCCCCACCCAGACACCATGTCCTGCCCAGGGATCCACCACGAACCCCATGGGGACCCCCAGTTACCAGGGACAACACAAACCCCATGGGGACCCCCATCCAATCCCCCTTTCCTGCCCAGGGACCCCACACAACCCCCATAGGGTCCCCCCCACCAGGGACCACCACCCACCCACCTCCCCCTGCCTAGAGCCCCCCACCCCACGGACCTTCCTTGGCACCGTCATGATGATGGGCTCACACTTGCGCTCGTGCAGCTTGTAGAACCTGCCGGGGGGGCACGGGGGGGTCTCAGGGGAGCCTGGAGGGGCACCAGGGGGGTCCCTCACCACGTCCCCCACGTCCCCCATGTCCCCCACGCCCACCTGGCGATCTCACACTTGCTGACATCCAGCCCACGCTTGGGCATCCAGCCCATTCCCCGCTGGGGTTCCTTGCTGGTGAAGGTGTTGAGGAAGTGGATGTAGGGGGGCTCCTCCGTGATCTCGAAGTACCGGATGCTCGAATCCCCCTGGGGACACGCCATTAGGGGGGTCCCCGTGTTTTGGGGGGGCCCCCAGCAGGGCGGGGGGTCACGGTACCTTGCCGCACACGTAGACCACGTTGGTGTCAGGGTCGTAGAAGGGCAGCAGAGCCCCATTGCTGGAGTCCAGCTCCTGCAGCCCCATGGGCTCCTCCAGGTTCTCCTGGGGCGGGGCGGGGGGTGTGAGGCACGTGGGGACCCCCGCAGCGGTCCCGTGGGACCCCCGGGGCGCCGCTCACCATGTCCCACAGTGCCAGCTGCCGCTCGCTCATGCGGCTGAAGCCGGTGGTGAAGATCTTGCCGTCGGCCAGGAAGATGGCGCGCATGGGACGCGCCCCCTCATGCGCCCGCTCCTTCTCCTGGGGGACAACGGGGCCGTCAGCGGGGCCATGGCACCATGACCAGGGCAGGGAGAGGGGGACAGGGGTGCCGAGGGGCGGGGGACAGCAGGGGACAGCAGGGGACAGGGTGTGTCCCACGGGACATTGGGGAGCAGCAAGGGACAAAGGCAGGGAACAAGGGACAGCGAGGAGCACGGGGGGACAAGGACAGGGGACAGGAGCATTCGAGAGACACAGAACAGTGGGAACAGCAGGGGACAAGGGTAGGGAGCAGGGGACGGGGGAAACCATGGCACAGGGGACAGTGGGGAACAGCAGAGGACAAGGACAGGGAGCTGGGGATAGCAAGGAACATGAGGGCACAAGGGCAGGGAGCGGGGCACAGGGTCACCCAAGGGATAGGGGACAGTGGGGAGTAGCAGGGGACAAGGACAGGGAGCAGCAGGGGACAAAGGCAAGGCCCAGAGAACAAGAGGGAGCACCAGGAGACAAGGACAGGGAGCAACAGGGAAAAGTTAGGAAGCAGGGGACAGTAGCACCCAAGGGACACGGGACAGTGAGAAGCACCAAGGGACAGGTGCCCCAAAGGGACAGTGGGGAACCAGGAGACAAGGGCACCCAAGAGGCACGGGACAAAGGGGAGCACCGTGGGACAAGGACAAGGTGCAGGGGCACCCAAGGGACAACAGAGCACACCAGAGGGCATGGGCAGCGGGCAGGGGATTGTCCCCCAAGAACCAGTGCGGGCCGGTGCCCCAGTGCCACGGGCAGGGTGACAGTGCCCCGGGGGGGCAGGGACACTCACAGCCACCACGGTGCCACGGCGGGGGTCGATGACACGGACGCTCTTGTCCTTGCAGGCGGTGCAGAAGCGGGAGCCATCGCGGCTCCAGCTGACGCTGTAGATGAGGTCGGGGTGCAGCCCCTCCAGCCGGTACAGCTCCTCCGTCGTGCCCACGTTCCAGATCAGCACCACGTTGTCACAGCCTGGGGGGCACCATGGGGGTCACCTGGGCCGTGTGACCCCCCCTGTCCCCGCCGTGGCCCCCCCGTACCTGCGCTGAGCAGCACGTTGCGGGCTGTGGGGTGCCAGGTGACGATGCCGACGCGCTTGGAGTGGCCCTCCAGGACCACCGCCGGCTCCGTCAGCGGCTGGCTCAGCCCATTCTCCGGGATCTGCCACACCTGAGGGGACGTGGGGCACACTGAGCAAAGCAGGGGCGGGGACAGGGCCGCCCCCCCGGGTGCCCTCAGCACCCCCTCACCATGACGGTGCAGTCCTCGGAGCCGCTGGCGATGACATGGTCGTTGTGGGGACACCAGTCAATGTCGAGGACGGGGCCCGTGTGGCCGCACACGGTGGGGTACGACTTGTCGATGCGGCCGGTCTGGGGGCAAAGGGACATCGAGGGGTGTCACCCGCCGGCACGGACCACCCCCCAGTTCCCCGGCGGCACCCCCCCGGCGGCACCTTGTGCAGGGGGAGGACGAGGAAGGCGCCGCCACCGCTGGCCTCCACGATGATGGCGACAAAGGAGGGGTTGACGGCGCAGAAGGTGCTGTCCCAGGTGACGCGGGACACGCGGATGTCATCGTAGCACTGCTCCGTCTTCACCGGCTGCCCGAACACGTGCCGGAATTTGCTCTGCCGCACCACCTTCCGGAACGACATGGCTGGGGAGGCACCCCCGGGGCCACGCTCAGGCACGTGGGGACACCCCAAAACAAGGGGCAGGGCCACCGGGGAAGTGGTACCTGCTCCGGGCTCGCCACTGTCCTCTGCCCTGGGTAAAGGGCGGCTCAGCCGCTCCCACAACCGGGAATCGGGACACACACCCCACACACCCACCTCCCTGCCCGGCCCCCTGGGGGAGGGCTCGGGGGGCACCCCTGCAATGGGGGCTCTGAGGGGGACAGGGAATGTCCCACCCGGGATGGGGACAGGCATAGGGACAAGGATGTCCCCCTGGGTAGAGGGGTGGGGATAGAAAGGGGGACAGGGACAGCCCAGTGGGTCAGGGGACAGGGATGGGATGGGGACAGGGATGGAGATGGGGACAGGGGTGGTCCTGGCTGGCTATATAGGGACATATAGGGTGGCCCTGTGGGATAAAGAGTCAGGGACGGGGTCAGAGATAGGGACAGGGACAAGAAGAGGGCAGGGATGGGGACAGAGGTGGCCTTGCTGGGTATGAGGACAGTGACGGGGACAGGGATAGGGACGGGGTCAGAGATAGGGACAGGGACAAGAAGAGGGCAGGGATGGTGACAGGGGTGGCCTTGTTGGGTGTGGGGACAGTGATGGGGACAGGGATAGGGACGGGGAGTAGTCAGGAATGAGCATGGCCTCGTTTGGTATGGGGACAGTGATGGGGGACACGGATGGGGACAGGGACAAGGACGGGGATACAGGGCTGGTGGTGGCCCTGCTCGGTACGGGGACAGGAATGGGGACAGGGCAGGGATAGAGACACGGACGGGGATGGGGACAGGGATGGGGTCAGGGACGTGGGAAAGGGGTGGCCCGCTGGGCGTGGGCACAGGGACGGGTTCAGGGGCAAGGATGGGGACAGAGATGGGGACAAGGATGGGGACGGGGACAGGGATGGGGACAGGGACAGGGGGTGGCCCCGCCGGGAACAGGGACAGGGACGGGGCTGCCCCCCCCCAGGAAGGCGGACGGGGGGCACCGCGGGGGTCGGTGCCGCACTCACCGGCGGGTCGGTGCCCGGGGGGTGCCCGGGGGGTGCCCGGGGGGTGCCCGGTGCCGGTGCCGGTGCCGGGGAGCGGCGGCGGCAGCGGCGGCGGCGGCGGCGGCGGGGGCGGGGCAGGAAGTGAGCGGGCCGCCCCGCGCCTGCGCACTGGGACGGGTGGGGGGGAGCGGGGGGCAGCGGGACCCTGCGGAGACATCGGGCGGGAGGGGCACCCCGGGCGGGGACAGCGCTGTGCGGGCACCGTGCGACAGTCACCCCACGGACACGGGCACCCGAGCGACAGGGTCACCCGTGCGACAGTCACCCCACGGACACGGGCACCCGTGCGACAGGGTCACCCGTGCGACAGTCACCCCACGGACACGGGCACCCGTGCGACAGGGTCACCCGTGCGACAGTCACCCCACGGACACGGGCACCCGTGCGACAGGGTCACCCGTGCGACGGTCACCCCACGGACACGGGCACCCGTGCGACAGGGTCACCCGTGCGACGGTCACCCCACGGACACGGGCACCCGTGCGACAGGGTCACCCGTGCGACGGTCACCCCACGGACACGGGCACCCGTGCGACAGGGTCACCCGTGCGACAGTCACCCCACGGACACGGGCACCCGTGCGACAGGGTCACCCCATGGGACAGGGTCACCCCATGGACACGGTCACCCATGTGACAGTCACTCCACGGACACGGGCACCCCATGGGACAGGGTGATCCCATGGATACGGTCACCCGTGCTACAGTCACCCCATGGACACGGTCACCCGTGTGACAGTCACCCCAGGGACACGGTCACCCCATGGGATAGGGTGACTCCATGGACACGGTCATCCGTGCGACAGTCACCCCACGGACACGGTCACCCATGGACACGGTCACCCCACAGATAGGGTCACCCATGGACAGGGTCACCCGTGGGACAAGATCACTCCATGGACAGGATCACCCCATGGGACAAACTCACCTGTGGGACAGGGTCACCCCATAGACAGGGTCACTCGTGGGACAGTCACCCCATGGACACGGTCACCCGTGGGACACCGTCACCCCATGGGACAGGATCACCCCATGGACAGGGTCACCTGTGGGACAGGGTCACCCATGGACAGGATCACCTATGGGACAGGATCACCCGTGGGACAGGGTCACCCCATGGACAGGATCACCCCATGGGACAGGGTCCCCCTGCACAGGGTCACCCATAGGGTACATTCCCCGTGGGCAAGGTTACCCGTGGGACAGGGTCACCCTGTGGGCAGGGTCACCTGTGGGGGACGGTCCCCATGGACAGGGCCAGTGGGTGGCACGGGGGTGACAGTGGCAGGTGGCACAGGGTGGTAAATAATGTAGGACCTACCTTAGGGGTGGGGAGAGCTCAGAGAGAGGCGCCAGGTGAGGGGACACGGGTGGCGTGACCTTGGGGTGTCACCACTGGGGGTGTGGGTTGGTCTGGGGGCACTGCGGTGGCCTTGGGGGGTCAGTGCTGAGGACACTGCGGTGGCCTTGGGGGGTCACCACCAGGGACATGGGTTGGTGCTGGGGATGCTGTGGTGGCCTTGGGGTGTCACCACTGGCCTCCCCACGCAAGGTCCTCGGTGGGTGACCCCAGGACGTGTGTGGGGACCCCTCTGGTGGCCGCGGTGCGGTGGCCATGTGGCCCTGCCCCGGGCCGGTGGTGGCCGTGGCTGTTTCCTGCCGTTAATCACCGCTAATTGGCTTTGCCCTGCCGGGCCCGGGAGCCCACGGGGGAGGGAGGGAAGGGTGTGGGGGTCACGGGGAGGGGGGGGCGTGTAAGAGGATTTCCCGGCTCCTTCCTCCGGCTCGTCCGTCCCGGGGTCCCGCTCCCTGCTGCCCACCCGGCCCCAGCCACATGCCACGCACCCGCGGGGACAAGGGGACCCCCAAGGACACGGAGCCCCCGCAGAAGGGAAAAGGGGGGGGCGAGGCGGGGGAGAACCCCCCCAAAGCCCCCGAGGAGCCCCCCGCCCACAAGAATTCCGGCTCCGAGTCCCGGCACGGCAGCCACGGGCAGAAGAGCGGGAAGAAGGGCTCGGGGGACCCCCACGCTGCCGCCACCAAGACCTACTCCCCCTTCCTCAACACCGTCTTCGGCAAGGTGGGGACAGCGGGGGGGGGCACTGGACCGAGGGGACACGGGGACACGGGGACGAGGGCGGGGATGGAGGGACCCTGGGGATGGAGGGGATGTGGGGACGGTGGGGATGGGATAGGGACAGTCCGGGAGCCTGCGGATGGAAGGGACATGGGGACAGTGGGGATGGGGACATGGGGACAGCAGGGATGGGGACATGGGGACAGCGGGGATGGGGACATGGGGACAGCAGGGATGGGGACATGGGGACAGCGGGGATGGGGACAGGGACAGTGGGGATGGGGACAGGGACAGTCCAGGACCCTGTGGGTGGAAGGGACATGAGACACTGGGGACATGGTCAGGGACACTCTGGGACCCTGCAGATGGAGGGGGGACAGACAGTGGGGATGGGGACACGGGGACACTCTGGGAGCCTGGGAATGGTGAGGATGAGGGGACAGTGGGGATGGGGACAAGAGCAGTCCAGGACACGGGAAGGAGGGGGGGACAGGGACATCAGGGACATAGTAAGGGACACTCTGGGGCGCTGGTGATGGAGGGGACATGGGGACAGTGGGGACAGTGGGGATGGGAACATGGGGACAGTGGGGATGGGGACAGGGGCAGTCCAGGACCCTGTAGACAGAGGGGGCAGGGGAGGCAGCAGGGATGGGGTTGGGAACTGTGGAATAGGGACAGTGGAGATATTCCAGGACCCTGGGGATGGAAGGGACGTGGGGACAGTGAGGATGGGGTTGGAGGACAGTCCAGGACCCTGGGGATGGAGATATGGGGACAGCGGGAGTGGGGATAGGGACCCTCTGAAACCCTGAGGATTGAGGGGACATGGAGCACAGGGGACAAGCTCAGGGACACTCTGGATTCCTGAGGAGAGGGGGCATGGGGGCACTAGGGATGGCTTTGGGGCCCCCCCAGGGCCAGGGGGACAGAGGGGACACCCCAGAGGGACACCCTGGGCAGGGTCAGCCAAGCTCTGGGGGGACACATCCTGCCCTCCCACCTCCGGAGTACAAAGCCCCCTTGGCAGCACCCACATCCCATCCGGATCCTGGGGGTCCCGGGGTGAGCCAGCCCGGGGGGGGTGACAGGAGAGGGAACACGGGACCAGGAGAGGGCGGGCAGGGGGAGCAGGCACGGGGCAGGGCGGGGCTTTGCCTCCAATCCCGCTAATCCTCCGCCAGAGTTAATTTTGGCCCGTGCTTAACAAAGGTGACACGGCGGTTTGGGGGCGGGGGGGGGATGGTCACAGAGCCGGGTCTCATTCTGCTGTCATCCCCCCCTGTGCCCCATCCAGGAGCGGGAGCTGTCGCCGGAGGAGCTGGATGGTGAGCAGGGGGGACAGGGCGGGGACGAGGGCTCAGGGAAATGGGGGGAGACACGGCCTCAGGGAAGGGTCTGCCATGGGGACACTGCCATGGGGACACGACCATGGAGGGACCTGCCATGGGGTGCAGGACCATGGGATATGGGGACACGGGGACAGGGAACATGGAGGGCTCTTCCATGGGGACACAGGCCACGGGGACGTGAGCCACAGAGGGCTGTGCCGTGGGGGACTCTGCCATGGGTGAAACTGCCATGGGTGACACTGCCATGGGTGACACTGCCATGGGGACAGCGCCATGAGGACATGGCCATGGAGGACTCTGCCATGGGACACAGCCACGGGGACAGGGCTGTGGAGGGATCGATCTCTCAAGGGGGACGTGGCCATGGAGGGCTCTGCCACAGGGGGACACTGCCACGGGACCACGTGCCACGGCACCACACCCCAGAACCGACCTGCTCCGGGGCACTGCGGTGACTGCCCACGCCTGACGGTGTCCGTGTGTCCGTGTGTACAGAGCTGCTGGACGCCTTCAAGGAGTTCGACACGGACCAGGACGGGTACATCAGCTACAAGGACCTGGGCGAGTGCATGCGCACGCTGGGGTACATGCCCACCGAGATGGAGCTCATCGAGATCTCCCAGCACATCAAGATGAGGAGTGAGCGGGGGCCCGGGGGGCCGGGAGGGGGCCGGGAGGGGGCCAGGGGGAGCTGAGGGTGTCCCCTTGCCACTGCAGTGGGCGGGCGCGTGGACTTCGAGGACTTTGTGCAGATGATGGGGCCGAAGCTGCGGGAGGAGACGGCGCACATGGTGGGCGTCAGGGAGCTCAAGATCGCCTTCCGTGAGGTACAGGGGGACCACGGGGGGACCGTGGGCGTGAGGGGACCGTGGCCACTGCCACAGGGACCATGGTCACAGGGGGACCACAGGCATGGTGGGGACAGTGACCCCGGAAAGACCATGCTGAGGAGACAATGATGATGGGGACGTGGAGGGGGCAGGGATCGTGGGAAGGCTGTGGGGAGACCTTGACCACGGGGTGACACTGAACATGGGAAGGACCACAGGCATGGAGGGGACAGCAACCCTGGGGAGACCATGGTGGGGGCAGTGACCGTGGGGTGACCACAGGCATGGAGGGGACAGTGACCATGGGGAGACCACGGTGGGGGCAGTGACCGTGGGGTGACCACAGGCATGGAGGGGACAGTGACCATGGGGAGACCATGGTGGGGGCAGTGACCGTGGGGTGACCACAGGTATGGAGGGCACAGTGACCATGGGGAGACCATGGTGGGGGCAGTGACCGTGGGGTGACCACAGGTATGGAGGGCATAGTGACCATGGGGAGATGGTGATCATGAGGGTAAAGAGGGGACAGTAACCATGGGAAGACCATGGGGAGACCCTGATCGTGGGCAGACAGTGACCATGGGAAAGATCACAGGATGGAGGGGACAGTGACCATGGGAAGATCTTAGGGTGATGGTGACCATGGGGGGATGGTGACAATGGGGGTGACCAACAACATGGAAGGGACACTTACCATGAGAAGATCACTGGGGGATGGTGGCCATGGAGGGATGGTGACCATGGGAGTGACCACAGGCAGGGAGGGGACAGAGATCATGGGGAGAGCATGACCATGGGGGGATAGTGACCAAGGGGTCACAGGCATGGAGGGGACAGTGACCACAGGGAGACCATGAGGTGATGGTGACAGTGAGGGGATGGTGACCATGGGGATGACCACAGGCATGGAAGGGACAGGGACCACAGGAAGACCATATGGACACCATAACCACAGGGGAATGGTGACTGTGAGGGGTGACTAAAGACACGGAGGGGACAAGTGACCACTGGGTGACAGCAACCACAGGCAGGGAGGGGACAGTGACCATGAGGGAACAGTGACCATAGGGGTGACAACAAGCACGGGAGTGGACAGTGACCATGGGAAGACCACAGTGGGGACAATGACCACGGGGTGACCAAAGGCACGGGAGAGAACGACGACTGTGGGGGTGACCCCAAGCACCCCCAAGAGGGGACGGTGGCCCTGGGAGGCTGGGGGTGGCTGTGGCTGGAGGTGACCCCGAGCCCACAGTTCGACATGAACGGGGATGGGGAGATCAGCACGGCCGAGATGCGCGAGGCCATCGCGGCCCTGCTCGGGGAGCAGCTCAAGGCACAGGAGGTGGACGAGATCCTGCAGGACGTGGACCTCAACGGGGATGGGCACGTGGACTTCGATGGTGAGGGAACCCCCCGCCCCTCCCTTGGGGCCGAGGTGGGGTCCCCTCCCCTCACGCCCCCCTCCTCGCCCCGCAGAGTTCGTCATGATGTTGTCCTCCCGGTAACGGGGCCTCCGGGCAGGAGGAGACCCCCCAGAGCCTCATCAGCCGCTCCCTGCCCGACCTCTCTGCCACCCTTAGGGCTTAGAGCCAGCAGCTGGAGCGGAGCAGCCGGGAACGGGGCGGATGTGAGACCCCTGGCCACAGGAGCCCCCCTAGGGGTGGTGGAAGGGCCGGGGGGGGGCCCAATAAACCCCCCAGATCAGAGCTGGAGGAACGTGTCTGGTGGTCATGGGGTGGGATGTGGGGTGGGATGAGGGGTGGGATGTGGGGTCACTGTCCCCTTGGCCACCCCAAGCCACCCCCAGGGGGAGGGCGCAGTGCCTAAGGGACAGGGTGTCCCACAGGGGACACAGAGGGGTCCCATGAAGGTCCCACATGGTCCCAGTGGCTGCCTGGGGGTGTGGCAGGGGCGGGGTATCAGGGCCAACGTGTGCTCTCCCATTGGCTGGATCTGACCCAGCTGCAGCCGGCCAGCCAATCAGCACCTCCCGAACCAACTGGCCAATCAGCACTCACCAATCAAGGCAGGGTAGGAAAACATCGGCCCTCGGGAGAAGGTCACTCCCAACCAATCAGTGTCAGGCAGGGCAGGGGCTCAACCAATGCGCACACAGCACCGCACTGGCCAATCAGAACACATCTCCAAAGCCAGCTGGCCAATCAGCACACGCGGGGGGGGCTGTGTCACCCCCCCCGGAACCCCCACCCCATCCATGGAAGTGACCCCGGGAGGTCCCCACAACAGGTGACCCTCCTGGCCCAAAGGGGTCCCTGGGAAGAGATCGAGGGTCCCCCCAGAAAGTCACTGGGGGTGGAACCCAGGGCCTTCTGCGTGGGGCAGGAGACGCCTGGGGGGGTCCCCAGCACCCCAAATCCAGCAGGGAATGTGGGGGGACACAGGGGACACCCCCCACTTCCCCCCAGCCACCATGGGGCAGCAGGACCTGGGTGAAGAGAGAGCACCTGGAGACCCCCAGGAATGGGGTTCAAGTCCCTGTTTGGTTGCTGCCACCCCCCTTTTTCTGGGGTCCAAGGATCCACTGCAAGGATCAGGGCCCCACAGGAGGAGGGGGTGCCCCCAAAACCAGCTGCAAGGGGGAAGTGGGGAAGTGGGCCCTTCCACTCCCAGAGCAGGCACAGCCAGGTTGGGGCATTCACAGATTTTTAATTTAGTTCTTTTCCTTGGGACAAAAAAAAAAAAAAAAAAAAAAAAAAAAAAAAAAAAAAGAAACAAAACCCGAAAAAAAGAAAAATAAAAAGGCATCAAAAGCCCCCGATTTCAGGTTTGGGGGTACAGAGACCCCCACGCCGCCTCCCCCCCCACCCCTGTAGTGTTTGAGGGTGCAAACCCCCCCAAAACCCAGGACAGCTCTCCCCCCCCACCCTAAACCTACAGGGAAGGCACCTCATGGGGGGTCTCCGTGGGTGGGGGACACCCCGGGGAGTGGGAGATCCCCCAAAGCGGGGGCTGGGGAAGGCTCCCCCTAGGCAGGGGGAGAAGAGGACTCCGATTGCTCTCTACATATATATAATATACAGCTATAGAACAGGCTGGGGGGGGAGTCTGGCCCCTCCCGTACCCCAAAAGCACCCGAACTCCTGGGGGCGGACGGGAAGAAAAGTGGGGAAGGGGGGGGAGACCAAGGCCAGCCTCGGGCTCACCCCGGGGACCCCCCACCCTGGGGGTGGCCGTGCCCCCCACCCCAGGGTGCCGGGGAGGCGGGTGGGATGAGGGAACCCCCCTGTTCCAGCCCGGCTCTGGGGGGGCTGTGTTGGCTCCCACTCCCCAAGGTCAGTTTGGGTGGGCTAAGGCAAAGCCCGGTGGCGTGGGGACAGCGGGCACTTAAGACAGACACGGAAGGGGGGGGTGTCCTGGCCTTCATCCCCCCCATCCCGCCGCTCCTCCTCCTCGCTGGGCTCAGAAAATATCCGGGCACAGGCTCCAGTCCTGCTTTTCCTTGCTCTCCCAGTACCCCCCCTTGTAGACGTGCGCCAGCTCCTGCGTCACCGGGTCCTTCTTCCGCTCGAACCACAGCGGTTTGTAGGGATCACAAGGGGTCCCTGGGGGGCACAGAGGGGGTGAGGGCCCGGGGGCCACCCGGGGGGGCTCCGGAGAGGGGGGGGACATCCCTTCCTTACCGTCCTCGGAGGCGCGGGCGGCCTCGGCCTCGCGGCGCTTGCGGGAGAGCCGCTGCTTCTCCTCCAGCCGCTGCTTCTCGGCGTTGGCCTCGTCCCAGCGCCCGTTCTCCATGAGCCGCTGGTCGGGGCGCCGCCGGCTGTCCGTGGGAGCCGTCCCGCTCTCCGGGGCGTTCAGGGTCAGCGCCAGCTCCGAGAAGTAGTACATGTTCTCCGCGTACTTCCTGCGGCACGGGAGGGAGGGGGAATTCAGCGCCGGCCCCGCGTCTCTGCTCCCAGGAGACGCCTCATCCCGCATTCCCGACTCACGGGAGCGGGTTCCGCTTCCACAGCAGCACCCGGCTGTCCTCGGACTCGTGGGCTCGGGGCCGGGCCTCGGCTCCGTTGTCCCCCATTCCCAGTTGGACTTTGTAGCAATCCATCTTCTCGTCCCACGTGCCCAGCAGGACAAAGTGCACCTTCCCCGAGGGGTCCGTCACCTCCCCGGTCACCTGGAGGGAGAGGGGGTGGCACCAATCAGGACACAGGCACCCCGGGATGTCCCGCGCTTCCCTGTTTTCCCTACCTTCCTTGCCACATCCCGGGAGAAGTAGCTGTAAGGGACAAACTTGAGGTTGCACTTGTCACCCGTCTTGTGGTTGATGATCTCGATCTCACCCGACTGCAGAGGCAAGGTGACAGTCAGACCCACCCCCACCCTGCTCCCAAGGGATCCATACAGGACCAGGGCGCTCCCATATCCGTAATTTCCCACCTGGTCTATCCACAGCTTCCCCACAATGATGTTGTGCACGGTGGTGGTCACCTTCTTCCACGTGTAGTGGTTGCCGGACGAGTGGAAGACGCAGTGGATGGTACCTGAGGGTGGGGCACAAACTGTGTCAGGAACCACGCCCGGAGCCTCGGTCGGCTCCCAAAATCCCAGGATGCTCACCTAGAGGCATGATGGAGAGGTATTTCCCTCGGAATTTGCTGGTGATCTTGATTTCCTGGCGGAGCGTCCAGCCGTGCTTGGAGTCGGCGTGGTGGGCAGCGGCCGGGGGGTGGTGGCTCACCTGGACAGGGATTGGGAACAGCTCAGTGCTGGTCATCCCAAGGGAATAAGAGAGGCCGGGAGGGCGGGGCTGGCCACACCTGCTCGCAGAGGGAGCGGTACCCGCTCTCCTCCAGCCGATCCAGCTCGAAGGTCTCCCCCAGGAGCGGGTTGAAGGGTTTGCTGGTGCGGAAGACGGTGGTGGAGTAGGAGGAGACGGTGAAGGCGGCCACGTAGCACAGCTGCTCCAGGGAATTTTCGCACTTGGCCGCCCGGTCCAGGAGCTCGTGGTACTCCAGGTCCTCTGTCAGCCGCTGGAGCATCGACAGTGGCTCGTTGAAGTTCACCTGCAAGGCAGAAATGGGTCAGAAAAGGGGCTTTTTGGGGAGCCCCGAGCCCACCCGCCGGATGTATCCGCGCTCACTGGCATGGGAATTTTGGATAACTCCTTCCCGATGCAGTTCTTCATGATGCTCCAGAGGTTGAGGCTGTAGTTGGGTTTGTAGGGAATGCGGGTTCTCTTCTCCTTCTTGGTGTCCTCAACCTGGTGCTTGTACTGGGGAGGGGGGAGACAAGGGCTGTTCTACCACTGTGACCCCCCAAAACTCCTCTGTAGGAATTAGGGTACTCTCAGCCCAGCCCTCTTCCCCTCGAGGGCTGTTTCATCACTGTGACCCCCCAAAACCCCTCTGTGGGAATTCGGGGACCCCCAGCCCAGGCCTGTTCCCGCCCCAAAGCCATAAACCCCCGTGCCACCTGCTCATCCAGGCTGATGTCGCTGCTGGTGCCGCTGATGTTGCTCCCAGTTCTCCTGGAAAGGGTGGAAAACAGGGTGATCGCTTCCAAGGAGGTGCAGGCAGTGGGGCCCCCCCAGAGCCCCCCAGAACTCACTTGTGGCCCATCATGTCGGGCATGGGGAAGATCTCGGGGGCGTCAAAGAACTCGTTGTTGTCGTCGTCCTCGTCGCTCATGTCACCTTTGGAGGGGCAGCACAGATCTGGGAAGGGGACAGTGCTGTTAAGGAAGGGACATCGCTCCCAGTTTTCCCACCAGTGAGACACTGGGAGGCCCCTGTCACCAGCAGGTAGGGGTCACACAGGTAAGGCTCAGATGAGCCACTTTGGAGCCGGTTTTAAGTGCCAAAATCCCTTGGGTACACAAGGTGACAGGGGACAGACCCAGCCCTGGGGATCAGGGGACTGAGGGAAGCTGAGCCTGGCTCAGGAAAGCAGCTGGGGAACACCTGGCTTGTCCCATCCTGCCTTTGCCAGAGGGGTCACACACCACCCCGGCAACTCCACAGGGTGTCAGAGGGAGCCAATTTGGAGTGTGCCGTCGGTGCCAAAATCCCTTGGCTGCACAGGTGACGCGAGACAGACCCACCCCCTGGGATCAGCGGAGTGAGGGAAGCTCAGGGAAAGCAGCCTCGTCCCATCCCACCTTTCCCAGAGCCGCCGGTGCCGGGCGTGCCGGCAGGGAGCACCGTGGCCCCCCGGAACGCCCTTTCCAGGTGGTTGTGCTGCTTTGCCAGTTGCTCCAGCGTCTCCTCCAGCCGGATCCGCTGATCCCTCTCCTGTTGCAGCGACTTCTGCCACTTCTTCCCGTGTGTCTGCGCCAGCAGCATGAAATCCCTGCAGGCCTGCGGGGACAAAACCGAACCCAAACACGAGTGCCCGCCAGTTCTCCCGCTGGTTTTCCCGCCTGTTTCCCCCAGGGAAGGCAGCCTCACGTTGATCATGGCGTTGGAGGTGATGCGGAAGAGCGTGGCCCGCTCGTTGACCTGCTTGATCTTGTCGGTGCTCTCGGGGGGCAGGCGCAAGGCCTCGAGCTCGCTGAGCGAGCGCTGCAGGGCCGTGCCGTGCTTGGCAATCAGGTCGTTGCAGGTGCTCAGGTCCTCCACCTTGCTGGACAGAATCCGCAGTGTGTTCTGCAGCTCCGTCTTGTCCGTCTGCGACACTGACTCGTCGCCGGAGTCGTCTGAGGGAACGGGGAAGGGATGGGAACCGTGGGTTGGGATGCAGCGGGGGGAGATTGTCCCGTACGCCCGGTTCTGAGTGCCCGCCGCACCGGGGGGCGATGGGGGGGCTGCCAAGGGGAGCACGGGGGATCCCCAAATCCCTGAGGGGGCTGGGATCCTGCCTTAGGGCCTGCGGGGCACTGGGAGCCTGATCTGGGGCCTGTGGGACACTGGGACCCCACCCAGGGTGCTGGGATCCTACCCTTGGTCTTGTGGGGAACTGGGATACTGCCTTGGGATCCTGCCCTGGGTCTTGTGGGGAACTGGGATATTGCCTTGGGATCCTGCCCTGGGTCTTGTGGGGAACTGGGATATTGCCTTGGGATCTACCCTGGGTCCCATGGGGCACTGGGATCCTGATCCAGGTCCTGCAGGGCACTGGGATCCTGCCCTGGGTGCTGTGGGGCGCTGGGATTTTGTCCTGGGTCTTGTGGGGAACTGGGATCCTGCACTGGGATCCTGCACTAGGATCCTCCCCCGGGTTCTGCGGGGTACAGGGGATCATGTGCTGAGGCACCGAGATCCTGTCCTGGGTCCTGTTGGGCGCTAGGATTTCACCCTGAGGGCACTGGGAATTTGCCCTGCGGCCTGTGGGACACTGGGATTCTGCCCAGGGCACTGGGATCCTGCCCAGCGTTCCATGGAGAACTGGGATCCTGGCCTGGGTTCTGTGCAGCACTGGGGTCTTGCTCTGCGGGGAACTGGGATCCTGCACTGGGGACACTGGAATTCTACCCTGGGTCCTATGGGGCACTAGGATTTCACCTTGAGAGCGCTGAGATCCTGCCTAGGGCACCAGGATCCTATCCTAGGTCCTGCTGGGCACTGGGATTTCACTGTCAGGTCACTGGAATCCTGTCCTGAGGGGCACCATCACCCCACCCTGGGGACACTGGGATCCTGCCCTGGGGACACCGGGATTCTGCCCTGGGGACACCAGGATCCTGCCCTGGGGACACTGGGATCCTGCCCTGGGTCCTGTTGGACACCGGATTTCACCCTGAGGGCACCGTGCCCCTGCTCTGGCTCCCGTGGGATCCCAGCAATGCCATACCTGACTCCTCCAGCATCTTGACAGCCTTGGCCTTGGCGAGCTCGAGGGCGGTGACCCAGCGCTGCCGCTCCACCTCGGAGCTGGCCTTCAGGTGGTAGGTCTGGGCGCCGCCGTTGGAGATGATGAAGTTGCAAGAATCCTCCACGGTGATGTTGGCCGTGGCCAGGTTGATGGTGCCCCGGCACGTGTGGCCCATCTCCGCCTTGGATCTGCACAGGAAGCACGCGATGAGGGAGGGAAGGGGCCGGGATCCCCGGGAGGAGCCCGCAGGGGGCCGTGCAGGGGGCTCGGCATTCCCGACCCGGCAAGTGGGGCTATTAATAGGGAGGCTTTGGTAGGGCTGAGGCTGGGGGGGGTGTGTCGCTTTAGAGGGGGTAAATCCACAGTCTCTGGCTCCCAGGAGCGGCCTCAGGGATCCTGGAGCCTTGGGAATCCTGGTGCTTCCCGGATCCTGGCACGGGCCAGGACGAGGGTGAAGTCCCAGCCTGGCACTCCCTGTCTACGTCAGCGGGTGGCAGGGGTGACATCCAGGCGGAACACCCCCGTCCCGGCGTGTCCCCCCCCATTCCCGGCCGTGTAACCGGAGCCGGCAGCTGCCCGAGACTCCGCTTCTCCCATTAGTAACGGAGGAACACGGCCCCCCCCGGGCCGGGCTCAGATGTCCCCGAGGGAGTGGCAGTGACACTGCCGGGGCTTGGGGACGAGCCACGGGGCCACCGGGAAGAGGCGCTGGGAGAGACAGCGGGATCCAGGGGCTGGAAGAGGCGAGAGTGGAGACCCTCCCGACCCCCCTCAAAATACCCGCGGGGACAGGGAGGTGACAGCCCCGGTGACACGGAGGTGACAACCCCGGGGCCAGGGAGGCGTGACCCGCCCTGCTGGCACCGGGAACAGCCTGACGCCCCCCTCCCCAAACTGAGCCCCGGGGAACCGAGAGGTGACAACCCCGGGGACAGGCAGGTGACACCCGCCCCCCTCCCCAGCCACCCCCGAGGGACACCGACCCCTGCCCGCTGGGCGCGGGGGACACCGCCTTCCCCCCCCTTCCCTCACCCCGTGGGGGCTCAGACGGTCCCCAAGGTCACGGGGGGTCCCCGGTGCCCGGTACGTACCGGTAGTAGCTGAGCAGCCCGTTGCTGAGCACGAACCAGCGGCGCTGGTACCCCTTGATGTAGTTGGTCCACTTGAAGAGCCACCCCTCGCGGGCCGAGCCGGGACCGGCCCCGCCGCCGCCCGCACCGGCCCCGCCGCCTCCCGCCGCTGTGGGTGCCGTCGGTGCCGTGGGAGCCGGTGGGGCCCCGGTGCTCGCCGCCGGTGAGGGCAGGGCCGGGGCCGCGCCAGGGCCCGCGGGTAGCGCTGTGGGCCCGGGGGGCGCGGCCGGGCCGGGCCCCGCGCCCGCCGCTCGCAGCTCCGCCATCGCCGCCGCCGCCGCCGCCGCCCCGCCGCGCTGCCGTCACTCGCCCCGCCCATGCCGCCGTCCCATTGGCGGGAGCGGCGGCGGTGGGGTGCCGCGCGCGCTGCCATTGGCCAGAGAGGGCCGCCGCGCCCGTCAGTCAAGCGGCCGGCCAATCAGAGCGGGAGCGGCGTGCCGTGCGGCGTGACGGCGAGCGGTGAGTCATCCCGCCAGCCATTGGCGGAGGGGCGGGACCTGGCGCGGTGCGCGCGGCGATTGGCTGAGGCCTCGCCACGCCCCCCCGAGCGCCGTGGGGGGACACCCGGGGGCCACGGGTTCGAGACCTGCGAGGGGGACAAACGAGGACAGGGAGGGGACACCCCACCGGGGACATCCCCGGGGGTGGCGGGGGCCGGAGAAGGAGCGGTCAGGCCGGCAGCAGTATACAAGTCATCTTTATTTACAATACCCTATAAAAATGTAAATTTAGAAACTTTTATTCTCATTAACCAGAACAAAAAAAAGTGGGAAGGCTGGGGGGGGGGGGAGGGGAGGGAGAAGAGAAAAAAAAACCAAACAAAGAAAACAAAAAAAGCAAAAAAGGAAATAGAAGAAGACAAAGGAAAAAAAAGAAGAAGAAAAAAAAGCAAAACAAAATCAGGGAAGAAAGAAATAAAAAACAAACCGAAAAGCACAAAAAAAAAAAAAAGGCAGAAAAAAACCAGGAAAGAGCAGAAGAAAAAGCAGGAAAAGAGCAGGAAAAGAAAGCAGAAAAAAAAAGAAAAAAAAAAGGCAAATAATAAAATAATAATAATAATAAATGAACTTTCCACTTGATCTGTCAGAGGAAAATGAGGGGGAAAGGGCTGGGAGCAGCGGGGAGGGGGGGGCTGGTTAATGCCGGGAGGAATTCCTGGTGTAAAATCCCTACATGTGCAAATCTCTTGGTTTGTTTTTTTTTTTTCTTTTTAAAAGCAAAAAAAAAAAAAAAAAAAGGTAAAATTATCCCCCAACCACCACCACCACCTTCCCGAGGAGCAGCTGGATCCACCCGGATTGCGAAGGGGACAAAGGCCTGGCTGAGCCATCCCTGGAGCTGCTGGGGCTGATCCCGGGGGTGAGGGAAGGAGCTGAATTTTGGGAAGACGCAGCAAGTGTGCAAAACAGGTGTGTGACGTGTGATCACACTGGGAAAGGCCGGGAGCGGGATTGGGAAGGGCTGGAGAAGGAGCAGGGAAGGAAGGGGGAACCCCTGGCATCCCAAGGATACAGAGCGAGGGGCTCCCCCTTTCCGGGATCCTCAGTAATGTGAGAGTTCGGGGGAGAAGCAGCAGCTTGGGGGTGCAGAGGGACTCAGTGGGAATTTGGGAGTGGCAGGGAAAGGCAGCGCTTGGTGGGAAAAGAGGGGAGCAGCCAAACATCCCCCTTTTCCCACTCATCCAGGAATTTGGGGGGGCGGGATGTGCCCCTCGTGCCAGGCCGGGCGTTGGGGGGTGCAGGGTGAACCGTGTGCCCTCCATCCATCTATCCATTTATCCATCCTTCCTTCCAGCCTTCCTCTGGAACATTCCGGTGGCGGTGAGGAGCCACGGAGATCTACCGGATCCCGTGCACTAAGCTGGAATGGGGGAACAACAGTGTGGGATCAGAGATCCCCATGCTGCTCCTCCCTCAGGGCTTTTCCCACCCCCAGCCTCTGGCTCTCCCTCTTCTGGCCGCATTCCCACGGGAAAAGGGGGCTGGACACTCACTGCAATTTGGTCTCCAGCAAGTTCAGCTTCTGCTGGTCGACGTAGCGAGAGAAGAGGGAGATCAGGTTGGAGGGGATGGACACGGGCTTGGCCAAGGCTCCCTGAGGGATCCGCAGGAGCTCCCGGGTGGCCATCAGCATCAGCTCCGTCCTGCCAGAAAAAACCGCGGGAGAAGGGAGCAGTGAGAGCTGTGGGATGTGCTGGGGGAAGCCAGGAACCTCTCAGCTCCCCTCAGGGAAGGATTTTGGCAGCTTAGAGGCCAGCTTGTCCTCCCCGAGGGATTGGGAATGTGGGGACAGTGGAGAACAGGGACTCACCACTGGTTGTCCTGGATCAGCTCCGTGTTCGTGTCCGAGCTCTGCAATTCCTCCCCCCGGCTCAGGACCAAGTACAGCAGGGACAGACCGAACTGTGGGGACACAGACAGGGGTCAGGGAGCCCCCTCCGAGCATCCCCTCCAATTCCCAATGCTGGGAATGCTGGGACAAGCAGGAGGATCCCTGGCTGGGAGGAGGAGGAGGCTGTTTGGGGCCTGAATCCATGAGGCAAGACCATGAACCACTCCCAGCCCAGGAGTGACATCTCCCACACTGTTGGAGCAGAATTCCCACCCCAAATTCCAGGCCAGGACTCTGCAGCCCAGAAGGACAGGTCCGGAAGCCACCCGGGGCCACCTCAGACCGTTAATTAATCTGCCAGACACTCTCCTTAATTAGCAAGGAGAGAACACCAGGAACTGCACCCGGCTTTGGGAGGCTGCTTGGGAATTCCCAAGGGCAGGAAGTGATCCCAGGGGATGAGGAGTACCTTGTTTTGGAGCACAGCAGTGAGGTGCAGGTTGGTGGGAGCGGCGGCGCTCTGAGGTAGGTTCATGAGCTGCTGCACAAGGCTGGTGACTGTTCCCAAGGGAAGGTGGTAGAGGACGTGGGAAAAGGGCCTCAACAGGCAGGGAAGCACCTGTGGAGAAAGGAGGAGAGTTGGGAGCTCCACATGCTTCCAGCTGGAACTGCTGTGAGCAATTCCCCTCACAGCTTTATCCTCAGGCAATGCTTTTTCCTTCTTAAATCATCCTGTTCCTCAGATTTCCAGGCTGTCCAAGGCCAGGCTGGACAAGGTTTGGAGCAACCTGGGCTAGTGGAAGGTGTCCCTGCCCACTGAGTGATCTTTAAGTCCCATCCCAAACCATTCCAGGATTCCATGTGCTGGATTAGGTGGATATTGGGAAGAAATTCTTCCCTGTGAGGGTGGTGAGGCACTGGAACGGATTTCCCAGAGAAGCTGCCCCATCCCTGGAAGTGTCCAAGGCCAGGCTGGAGCAACCTGGTCTAGTGGAAGGTGTCGTGTTGGAACTGGATGAGCTTTAAGGTCCCTTCCAACCCATAACATTTCATGATCCTATGATTTATTTCCCAGATTCCTGGGCTCCCCGAGCCCCTCTGGCACTCTCGCAGGAGAGGCAGGAGCCACCAACGATGTCATATCCCACCTGCCAGGCAGGGCCAAGGAGATCCAGCTCCAAACCGCCCCCTCACAGAGCATCTCCCAGCCTCTGGAATCTCACCTCATCCTGAGCATCCTTCTTGATGAGGAAGGGCAGGTTCCTGGCCGTGGCCATGAGCACGTCGGCCGCTTGCTCTGGGGCCAGGAATGGGAGAATCCGGGCCACGAGGCGCTTTCCTTTCCGGATGCACATGATCTGCATGAAGTGGTCGTCACTCGGCCTGAGGAAGGGGAGGAGAAAGGTGCCAAACCCTCCCCGGGAGCATCCAGGGTTATCCCACGGCTGGACCAGGTGGGAAATCCCCCCGCCGCAAAAAACCATTCCTGAGGAGGGAAAAACAATGCAGGAACAACATTCCTAGCCCTCATGTAAGGGAACAGAAGTTGAGGCTTTGTAACCACAGAGAGGGGAAACCAGTAAAAAAAAAAAGGAAAAACACCCCAAAAAATAGGTTATTTTGGCCACTGGAATAGTCAAAGAGATCCATAAAAGCTGGTTTGAGTGGCTGTGAGTGGTCAGGGAGTGTGGGAGCTCCTGAAATCCCACTCACCTGTCCTGGCCAGGCGCTTTCCCCCTCAGATTGTCGTACATGTCGCAGATCTTCTGCTTCCTCTCTCCCATCAGGGCCGGCCTTTCCCCTTCCAGGCTCAGGAGGTACCGGCGTTCGTAGTCCTCCACGTCCAGGAGGAGGCTGTATGTCTGCAAGGAGCAGGGATCACCCATGGAATCATAGAAAGGTTCGGCTCGGAAGGGACCGTAATGGTTATCTGGCTCCAGCTGGGACACCTTCCACTAGACCGGGTAGCTCCAAGCTGGCCTTGGGCGCTTCCAGGGATGGGGAAGCCACAGTTTCCCTGGAAATCCATTCCAGGGCCTCACTGCCATCACAGGGAAGAATTTCTTCCCAATGTCCCATTTAACCCACGCTCACAAGGAAGAATTTCTTCCCACTTAACCCACACTCAGTCAATTTAAAGCCATTCCCTGTTGTCCATCGCTCTCCCTTGCCCTGTAGACAGGAAACCTATGGGATCTCTGCTCCACAGAGATCCAAGCAGGACCTCAGCCGCTGCCTGGAGTTCATCCATCATGGAGACCCTTCATCCCATCCCTGGCTGTGACGATCCCCCGCCCCAAAATCACCTTCTCGATTGTGACGAGAGTCTGTCGTCGCTTATCCCGCACCTGCTTTTCCTTTGTCTCCTGCCAGGGAGGGAAGAGGGAGTCAGGGATGTGGGAAGCACCCCCGGGGACGTGCCAGAGGGGAGGAAGGCCCAGCACTCACGTCGTCCTCGCTGCGGGACGTCACCACAGCGTCGATCATCTTCGGGGGTTGTTGACGCTGGACACGGTGAGTTTTCCCAGCGAGCCCTCAAACTGCACTGCAGGAAGGAGGGAGCAGGGAAGCCCTGGGATCAGCCACCTCGGTATCCCTGGATAACGGGAGCCCCCCGTGGCTGCCGGAGGGCTTTACCTGGTTTGTATGTGTGTTCCAGCTTGGCCACCTGAGGGGTGATGAGTTTGGTGCGTTCCTTCTTGGGACCATCCCCGTGCACTTCCTCGGCCGCTGCCAACTTTTCCAGCTTCTGAAAGTAATTCTGAGGCAGGGAGAGGAGAGGTTGAGAATCCTCTCCCAAAAACCAGGCCAGGAGCGATCCATCTCCCTCCTCCCAGCCTGTGCTACACATTCCCCAGTGTTCTCAACACCGTGATTTAAAGCACAGCCAAGCGCGTTTTCCTCTCTCATCCCTTGGGATGGCGGAGGTCAAGGCTCCTCCTCAGCCCTTCCTCAGTACAAGGACAGATCCGCTCTCCCTGTGAGTTTCCCGGCTCCCAGTCCTTCCCAGCACATCCCAGTTTGCCTGCCTTGCTCCGTTGGCACCATGCCAGGGCCTCCCCACCGCATCCAACCCGTCCAACGTCCGACCCTTTTGCAACAGCGGGGCTTTGCTGACTCACATCCTGCCCCAGTTCCTCTCCTCTACAGGGAACCAGCTCACCCACAGATCCCAAAAAACCTCTGCCAGCTCCAGAGGGGACGGATCCATCGGGTATAGCTCTCCCACCCCATTCAGTCTCCCACTCCAGGTGCCCATCCTAGGTGGATTTCTCTCTCCCCCTGTGGACCCTCAAACTGTCCCTCATCCACCACTTTGCTCCACCTGCTCCAAATCTGCCTTTTCCCAGTCCTGTCTGGCATTCTCTATTCCTGAACTAGGAAAAAGCAGGAGCAATCTAATCCTATCCACCTTCACCTCCCTGCAGGATTCATCACCCGCACTCCCAGTCAGACCAGAGTCATCCAATCCCTGCCTACGGATCTCTGCTGAATTTCCATTTAGCACCTTCCCTGTCTGCCATTCCAGGGGTTTTATCCTCTCTCTTCTTCTTCTGACAAAGAAGAGCTGCTTTCCTGTTATCCCAAACCTCCGAATCCATGCTGCCAGTGTCCCCCAGCATCTCCAAATCCTTGAAAATCTCACCCAAGAAGAGGAGGTGGATGCTGATCCCACACTGTTCCTCCACCTTCCTGACACCCCCCCACCCAGATCCGACACACTGCAAGATCCCAATTTTCCTAAGGCTGCGAACGAGCCGGATTCTTCCCGCTCCCAGGTACCTGGTAGTAATAGTCATCCAGGTAAGGATCAGTGCTCTGCAGCTGCATCATCTGGATCTTGGACACCCAGTCCTTTTCCCGCTGCAGCATGAGGTTGGCATAGGGATCCTTATGGATCTGCTCCTGATGGCTGCTCCGGTGGCCCCCTCGGTCCCCTCCAGAGCCGTTGAGGCTCCGGTGCTGGCTGGCAGGAGAAGAAGGGCACCCGTGAGCACACCGGAGCTACAGGAAGGGACAGAGAGGGGGGGACAGGTGACCCCGGAAGCAGGACACGTCCCCGCACCCGGCACTCCCGATCCAAGCCCCCGGCACTCACTTCCGGCTCTGCTGCTGCCGCTGGTGCAGGAGCCGCCGGTGCTGCGGGTGCAGGTGGGTCGTGTCCGGCCGGAACATCTGCGGCCTGGGAAGAGCAGGAAGAGTCATGGATGGGCACCGGGAGCCGGGAAGCGGCCAGGAAAGGGACGGCACCGACCTCAGGTGGGATCCGGGGCCCGGAGGGTGCGGGAGCTGCGAGGGGGGCGGAGCGGGGGAGCCCCGAAAAAGGCACGGAACCCTCCGGCCGGAGGCATCATCTGCCCGACTCTGCCCTGGAGAAGCTTGGGATTCACAGAGGGAAGGGGGCTCCCGACCAGGCCGGACACCCGGGCAAACTGGCTGGGGGACATTCGACCGGCCTGGCAGGGAGAGAGAGCCTGGAGTCAGCCGGGGGAGAATTCGGAGGGAAGAGAGCCACGGAGAGCCAAATCCTGGAGATTCCGCCCGTGGAGGGGCTGGAGAAACGTGGGAAGGGGCTTTACCTGGGCTCCTCCGAGCAGCTGGGCCCTCTGTAGGTGGGTGAGGACGGGAGAGACGCTGTGGGGGAACGGGTGGCCCAGGAGGGAGGAGTTCTGGGGAAAGACGTGGGAAGAGGGACCCCGGTCACAGACGGGACAAGGAAGGTGTGCCAGGCAGGCCGGGCTCCAGGGAGCAGAGATGAGCCACAGGAATGAGGCGTTGGGGGATTTGGGGGGGGGGAGCTGGAAGTCAATCTCCAAAAAAAGAGGGTGAGGAGGGGCTGGATACCGGAACGTTGCAGAGCTGGTTGGGGGACATCCTCTCTCCATAGGGAGCGGGGTAGCGCTGCTGCATGGTAGCTCGGATGTGGACAGGCTTGGGACACAGAATCTGGGAAGTGGGAAGTGGCAGTCACTCCCTGGGAAAGCATCCTGCACCCCCTGGAGCCACGGGAAGCGGGGAGGTACCTGCTGGTTGAAGTTGGGGATGGCGGCCTGTTTCGGGGGGGTGCCGATGGGGACGGCCCGCACCGGGGGGCTCCCGATGATGGGGGACGAGGAGCGCCGGGGCAGCGCCCGCTCCGAGGGGTCCCGCTCCTCTTCCCGAGCCTGCGGAGGCCGCTGGGGCAGAGCGTAATCCAGCACGGACACCGACGGCATCTCCTGCCAGGGGAACACCCCCCGGATCACACACTGGCACAGGGGGCATGGGTACTGTGTCCCATCACGTCCCTCCTCCTGCCAGCTCTCCGTGTCCCATCGCGCTTTCCTGGGATCTCCCAGGGATCCCAATAGCCCCGTTCGGGATGACAGGGTGTGTGGTGGGAATTCTGTGTCACTTCCCAGCCTGAGACAGGGTTGGGAGAGGGTTGGTCAGGCAGCACTTCAAAGCCTGACTGTTAATTAAACCACAAGACAAAAATCCTTTGCCTCGAGGCACCAACATTCCCAAATTCTGCTACGAGCCCTGACATCCCTCAGATGTCACCAGGGATCCCAGAGCAGCCACAACACCCCATCCCGTCCCACTCCATCCCTCCAAGAGGTGATGACTATGAGGGTCTACATCGAGCCACACCCCATCCACCCGGACCCAGCACGAGGAAAGCTGGACACTCCACTATCCCAGGCAGAGCTGGAAGCGCTTCCCAAGCACATCTTATCCCACCCACCCTGCCACCACAGGGTTCTGGGTGGGGGGACACACTGGGTGAAGCCCCCTTGTACCTGAGTGAGGAGTGGCCCCCGGATGCGCCGCAGCACGGCCGAGCTGTCCCAGATGCTGGAATTCAGCGCTCCAGGCTGCTGGGGAGCGCACGGAGAGTCAGGATGGGGCAGTGGGATCCAGCCCCGTGCCCCCCCCCACCCCAGGACCCCCCAAGCCCACCTGGGTGGGCCCCCTGGTGTGCACGGCCTGCATGATGGCCGGGTCCTCCAGGTCGCCCTCGATGACGAGGCGCGTGAGCCGCTCGGCCAGCGCGTCCTCGGGATCGCCCAGCACGTCCCCGTCATTCCCGGCCGGACCGTCCGCGTCCCGGCTCGGCACCCCCTTGTCCTCCAGCTCTGCCAGCCGCTCGTGGGCCTCCTGCCAGTCATCATCTGAGGGGACACACCACAGGGATTTGGGGGGGGTCACACGCAGGGGACCTCACTGGGGGGGCAGCGGGGGTCACACGAAGGGATTTCGGGGTCACACTGGGCGGGGTGGGGGAATGTCACATACAGGCAGGATATGGGGGTCACACCAGGGGGATTTGGGGGTCACACCAAGTGGGCTGGAGGGGGTCCCCGGGGGGTCTCACCGACAGCCCCAGCCCCAAAGGTGTCATCGTTGAACTGATCGATGTCCTCATCCTCCTCCCCCAGGGCCTGGAAGGCATCCTCATCCTCGTCCAGCGGGCAGTCCTCCAGGGACTGGCACGGCCAGGAACCAGCAACGGGCTCAGCAGCGGCTTCTCATCCCAAGGGATGGCCACGCCAAGGGGAAACCCCCCTGCCCGGCCTCTTACACCGCCTCAGTGACCCCCCAGCCCGTCAGACCCCCCCCAGCCCCATTACACATCCCTAGTAAGCCCTCCAGCCCATTAGACCTCCTCACTGATCCCCCTCAGCCTATTAGACCCCCCCAGCCCCATTACACACCCCTGGTGAGTCCCCCAGCCCATTACACTGCCCCAGTGACCCCCCCAGCCCGTTACAGCCCCCCAGCCCCATTACACATCCCTGGTGAGCCCCTCAGCTCATTACACCTCCCCACTGACCCCCCCCAGCCCGATAGACCCCCTCAGCCCCATTACACATCCCTGGTGAGCCCCCCAGCACATTACACTGCCCCAGTGACCTCCCCAGCCCGTTACAGCCCCCACAGCCCTTAATAACTCCCCAATGACCCCCCCAGCCCATTCTATCTCCCCAGCGGCCCACCCCGGCCCGTTATACGTCCCCGGTGTCCACCTCCCAACCCGTTATATCACCCCGGCGACCCCTCCCAGCCCCTCATACCCCACCGCCGAGCCCACTGTGCCTCCCCAGTGCCCCCCCATATCACACCGCCCCAGTGACCTCTCCCAGCCCGTCGTACCAACACAGTGACCCCCCCAGCCCGTTAGATCACTCCGGTGACCCCTCTCAGCCCGTTTTACACCCCCAGCGCTCCCCTCCGCCCCCTCACACCTCCCTCACGACCTCCGCATCCCCTCAACCCCCCTCCCCATTACACACTGCCGCTGCCCCCCCGGCCCGTTACATTCCGGCCGTGCCCCCCCCCCGCCGCGGTTCTCCCGCACGCCTCGCCTCCCCCCGCCCCCCCATCTCCCCGGTGCTCCCCGGTGCCCCCCCCCGCTCACCGGGTACCGGAACATGGCGGCGCCGGCGCCCCCCGCCCGCAGGCCCCGCGCCGCCCCACCAGGCCCCGCGCCCCGCCGCGCATGCGCCGCCGCGGGCGCAGCCGCATGACGTCACCCGCCGGCACCGCCCCTCGCACCCCGCCTTCCGGCGGGCGAGGGGGCGTGGTCTGTGTTAGCCACGCCCCCGGCGTGGCTCGCAGGGTGTTCGTGTCTCTTAAGGGGGCCGTCGGCTGTGTCACACACGTGTCACCTCACACACAGCCAGTGTGCCCCCGGCTGTGTCACACACGTGTCACCTCACACACAGCCAGTGTGCCCCCGGCTGTGTCACACACGTGTCACCTCACACACAGCCAGTGTGCCCCCGGCTGTGTCACACATGTGTCACCTCATACACAGCCAGTGTGCCCCCAGCTGTGTCCCCCCCCGGCCCTCTCCCATGTCCTCAGACGTGTCCCCCAGGTGTCACCTCACACACAGCCTGTGTCCCCCGGGATGTGTTCCCCCCCAGCTGTGACGCCCTGTCCATAGCCATGTCCCCTCACCCTTGTCCCCTGTCCCCAGCTGTGTCCCCTGCGACGCCCCTCAGTTGTGTCCCCTATCTGCAGCCATGTCCCCAAGCTGTCCCCTATCCCCCACCACGTCCCCTGTCCCCGGCTGTCCCCCCGGATGTGACCCCTATCCCCCACCCGTGTCCCCTCTGCCCAATCCTGTCCCCTGTCCCCAGTCACGTTCCCCGGCTGTCCCCCGGTATCCACAGCCGTGTCCCCCGCTGCGTCCCCAGCCATGTCCCCTATTCCCAGCCATGTCCCCTATTCCCAGCCATGTCCTGTCTCCAGCTGTGTCCCCCCAGCTGTCATCTGTGTCCGTAGCTGTGTCCCCAGCTGTGTCCCTATCCCTACACATGTCCCCCCAACCGTGTCCCCAGCCCTGTTCTCTGTCCCCAACTGTGTCCCTGTCCCCAGCTGTGTCCCTACTCCTCCCCATGTCTGCTCATCCGTGTTCCCAAGCCATGTCCCCTGTCCCCAGCCGTGTCCCCTGCCGTGTCCCCTGTCCCCAGCCGTCCTCCCGCCGCCGCCACCCGTGGCGAGGGATGGATGACACGTCGTCGCCGCCGCGTGACCCCCGTGGGGACCGACTTCCTCAGCGCCTCCAAACCGGGGCCACCCCACATCCCTGCCCCACCTCTCCGTCACCTCCCGGGGCGACCCGGGGGCCACCCCCAGCTGTCGCCTGTGGCGTCTCCGGTGTCCCCGGGTGTCCCAGGTGAGGGGCGGCTCCTCCCCGTCCCTCCCCTCGGCGCCTTCCCCGCGCCCGTCACTGGGGATTAGCGCAGGGACAGCCCCGGGCTCGGGGACAGGGGACGGGGCCACCCGCCACCTCGCCTGGATGTAGGAGGCCTGGCCGAGCGGTGACACCGAGGGTGACACCCCCATCCCGGCGGTGGGCGACGACGGGGACCCCCCCGCGCCCCCCCAGCCCTCGGGGGCACCATGAAGGACCGGCTGGAGCAGCTCAAGGCGGTGAGAGAGGGACCCCCGCGGACAGGGGACACCTCGTGGGGTCCCCAGGGCTCGCTGGAATGGGAGACTGGCTCCCCAGGACCCCATCCCATAACGGGTGGGGGCGTCACGGGGAGGGGGGACCCCAGAACCCGAGTCCGCGGCGGGTGGGGACATCACGGGGGGGGTGACAGTGAGATGCCGTCCCACGGTGCCTGGGGGCGTCACGGGGATGGGGGTCCCCAAGACCCCACCCCATCATGGATGGGGGTGTCACGGAGATGGGGGATCCCAAAACCCGAGTCCACGGTGGGTGGGGACACCATGGGACGGGTGTCACCGAGGTGCCACCCCGCGGTGTGTGGGGGCGTCAGGAGGGTCCCCAAGACCCCATTCCACGGTCAGTGGGAGGTCCTGAGCCCCCCCAGCAATGGGGTGTCATGTGAGAGGGACAGGGGGGGCCAGCCCTGTGCGGTTTGGGGGTACATCGAGTATTTTGGGGTGACATCAGCTCCCTCGACAAATCCTGTGTCCCCCCCCTCCACCATGGGGTGCAAAGAGGGGACACCAACACCCACTCAGGCCATGGGGGGCGGGACTGAATTTGGGGTGCCCGGGGGTGCCAGCACCCCATCCTGCCCCTTGCATTCCCGCCACCATCGCTGCTTCCTCATCCCTTTTCCCGCCCAGCCGTGGGGCTCCACTTCCCCCCTTCCCCGGGGGGCTCCCCTCGCTCCCCAGCGCCGGCTCCCCACGGGTTGTGGGGGTCCCAGGAGCCCCCCGAGCCGCGCCCCCGGCCCCCCGCCGTGGCAGGGAGGCTTGGCAGGGATTTACCGGGATTATGGAGCCATCAGATAAAGCCCTCGGGGGGGAGCGAAGGGATTAATTTTATTTTTACTCCAGCGGGCGTGAGGGGGGCGGGGGGTGGTCCATTCCCGGGGGTCTGGCCCCCTCCCCAGGACACCCCGACAGCACCCCCGGAGTGCTGGCGGAGCCGAGGGGGGCGAGGGGAGGCGGAGGGGCTAGGATTGGGATTTTGGGATGGGGTGGAGCTGGGGGCGCTGGAGTGGGGGGCCAGGCGTGACACCAGGGTAAGGGGCACCGGCCACCTCTGTGCCCCCCAGGGCTGCCCGCGCGGGGCCACGTTTGGGGCCACAAACCTCGTCCCAACCCCAAACTGCCGCCGTTCCCGTCCCCTCCCTCCAGCCAAGCCCAGCAATCCCTTAATTCCCGGCCAGATGTGAGCGGAGCTCGGCCCCCCCCTTCCCCGCTGCAGATGTCCCTCGCCCCCCCGTGCCACCACATCCCCATGGTTGCTCCCCCCGTGTCCCCCGGCCCCCCGGGGGGGTCCCTGGGGGCGCTGGCGGGGCGGGGGTCACCCCCGGGCTCTGTGTCCCACAGAAGCAGGACGCGGATGACGACACCGAGGAGCTGGAGATCGCCGTGGACAACACGGCCTTCATGGATGAGTTCTTCTCGGAGGTGAGGGAGGGCTGGGAGTGGGGCTGGGGGGCGCAGGGCTGCCTCCTAACCCCCCTCCCAAATCCTTCCTGGTGTGTCCAGATCGAGGAGACCCGGCAGAACATCGACAAGATCTCGGAGAACGTGGAGGAAGCAAAGAAGCTCTACAGCCTCATCCTCTCAGCGCCCATCCCGGAGCAGAGTGAGTGTGCTGACAGTGTCCCCAAGTGTCCCCTGGGTCACAGGGAGCCCTCCTGGGGACATTCCTTACCTCCACGATCCTGCAGAGACCAAAGATGACCTGGAGCAGCTGACGGCGGAGATCAAGAAGATGGCCAACAGCGTCCGCAACAAGCTGAAGAGTGAGTGGCCCTGGGTGTCCCCGTCCCCACGGCCGTGCTGGGGACACTGGGACCGCGGGGTCTGGCAGCGGGGAAGGTCCCTGATGGGTTGGAATCCGGTTCTTTCCAGGTATGGAGAGGAACATTGAGCAGGACGAGGCACGATCCTCCGCTGACCTCCGGATACGCAAATCCCAGGTGAGCTCCGGCCCCTGGGAGCCGCTGCTGGGGCTGTCCTCATCCTGTGTCCCCAGGTCCTGAGTGCCCTGTGCCACCCTGTCCCCTGTGGGCTGGGCATGTGGCATGACCAGGTGTTCCCAAGCCTCCATTCCCTGTCCCCATCCAGCATCCCCAGTTCCTGAGTGCTCCCACAGGCTGGGGATGTGGCATGTCCTGGTGTCCCCAAGTCTCCTGTCTCTGTCCCCAGCAGCACCCAGTTCTCCCAGGCTTCTTGTTCCTCTGCCCTGTCCCCAGCACTCTGTCCTGTCCCCCTTGGGCTGGGACATGCCACATCCTTGGTGTCTTGTGTCTCATGTCACTGTCCCCACCCCCAGCGCTTCCTCCTGCCCTGTGTCCCAAGGCTGGGGACATGCCATGCCCAGATTGTCACCAGTCTGACTCCCTGTCCCCATCCCCAGCAGCCAGTCCTGTCCCCTGGGGTTGGGACACGCCACGTCTGGGGCGTCCCCATCTCCGTGTCCCCGTCCCCAGGGGTTGGGGAGGCACCGTGCCTGGCGTGTCCCCATCCCCGTGTCCCTGTCCCCGTCCCCAGCACTCGGTCCTGTCCCGCAAGTTCGTGGATGTCATGACCAAGTACAACGAGGCGCAGGTGGATTTCCGAGAGCGCAGCAAGGGCCGGATCCAGCGGCAGCTGGAGATCAGTGAGCGACCATGACCCCCAGGGGGGTGGGGCTGTTCCCTATGGACCCTGTCCCTTCTGGGAAGTGGCTGTGGGAGTCAGGCCATACAGACCCCGACCTTTTGGAAAAGTGGGAGGAGCCGGACACTCGGGGCCACACCCCTTTTGTAAAGTAGGAGGAGCCAGTCCTTACAGACCACGCCCCATGGTAAAAGTGGGTGGGGTCCGCCCTAAAAGACCCACCCTTTTGGTGAAGGGGTTGGAGCCAGGCCCTACAAACCCCTCCTCTTGGGCAAAGTGGGGGCTGTCAGGCCCCTGAAGACCCCCCTCCTCTGGTAAAGTGGGTGGGACCAGAGCAAACAGACCCCACCCCTCTGCAGAATAGGGTGGGGCACTTCATACAAGCCCCACTCCTTTGGGATAGTGGGTGGAGCCAGGCCCTAAGTCACCCATCATTTTGGCAATGTGGGTGGAGCCAGCCCCACACAGACCCCGCCCATTGCCCAAAAATGGGCGTGGCCCAACCCCACCCCTTCCCACGTTCCTGCAGCCGGCAAGAACACGACGGACGAGGAGCTGGAGGAGATGCTGGAGAGCGGGAACCCCTCCATCTTCACCTCGGGGGTGAGCCGGGGGACATGAGGGGGGTGTGACAGGGGGTGTGACAGGGCCAGGTTCCCCCCTCCACTGACATTTCCCCCCCTTGGCCCCTGTTTGCAGATCATGGACTCGCAGATCTCGAAGCAGGCGCTGAGCGAGATCGAGGGGCGGCACAAGGACATCGTGCGCCTGGAGAGCAGCATCAAGGAGCTCCACGACATGTTCGTGGACATCGCCATGCTCGTGGAGAACCAGGCACGGGGGGGGGGCACGGCCACCAGCAGGGACCCGGGGGCACGGGGACAAACGGGGACCTGGGCACGGGGACACAGGAACAAACAGGGACCTGTGTATGGGGTCACAGGGACGAGCAGGGATCTGGGAGTGGGATCAGCGGGGCCCAGCAGGGACCCCCATGTAGGGGTGAGCAGGGAGTTGTGCCCAGGGATGAGCAGGGACACATGGGGGGACTCACGGGGTCACAGGGACAAGCAGGGAGTGGCCTGTGTGGGGGGTTAACAGGGCTGAGCAGGGACCTGGGCATGGGGTCACAGGGACAAGGCAGGGACCTGGGCAGGGGGTCATGGGGATGAGCAGGGACCTGTGTATGGGGACGAGCAAGGACAAACAGGGACCTGTGCGTGGGATCACGGGGA
Organism: Manacus candei; assembly: GCF_025592945.1. NCBI lineage: Eukaryota > Metazoa > Chordata > Aves > Passeriformes > Pipridae > Manacus > Manacus candei. The sequence continues at coordinate 3,953,586 of NW_026138057.1, forward strand.
AGAGCAGGGACACACACACAGTGTCATGGGGATGAGCAGGGACCTGGGCATGGGGTCACAAGGACGAGCAGCCACCTGTGTACGGGGTCATGGGGATGAGCAGGGGCCTGTTCAGAGATGAGCAGGGACCTGGGCATGGGGACAAGCAGGGACCTGTCCAGTGGGTCACAGGGATGAGCAGGGACCTGGGCATGGGGATGAGCAGGGACAAGCAGGGACATGTGCATGGGGCCATGGGATTGAGCAGGGACAAACACTGGGGCGAGGCACGCAGGGTGGGTGGGTGCCAGCACCCCTGGGTGCTCTCAGTGTCCCCTCCCCCCGGTGCTCCGTAGGGATCCATGATCGACCGCATCGAGAACAACATGGACCAGTCCGTGGGATTTGTGGAGAGGGCTGTGGCTGACACCAAAAAGGCTGTGAAGTACCAAAGTGAGGCCAGGAGGGTGAGACGGACCGACAGCCCCGGTGCCCCCCAGTGTCCCCTCCATAACCCGCAGTGTCCCCAGGACACCCTCAGTGTCCCACTCCGGCCCTCAGTGTGCCTGCCCATCTCCCAGTGTTCCCAGCATCTCTCCGTATCCTCCAGCAGCCCTGAGACCCTCTTGTGTCCCCCAGCCACCCTTTGTCCCCCCCCAGCCACCCTCGTTTCCTCAGCCACCTCTTGTCCCTCCCAGACCCCCCTAGTGCTCCCCCAGCTGTCCCCAATGACTCCCACCTCCCCCCAGTGACCCCCGCTGGTCCCCACTCCCCCCTTTGCCACCTCCATGGGGGGTGGGCAGCTCTGTCCCCCTCTGTCCCCCCCTCAGGTGTGATGAGCTGGGGAGGGCTCAGCCCCTTCTGCCCTGTCCCGGGGCTCTGCAGCATCTCTGGCTCTTCAGGACCCCCCGGTGCCCCCCTCTGGTGTCCCCCCACGTGGCACAGGTGTCACCACCCCTGTGTCCCCTCTGTCCCCCCCAGAAGCCGCTGTTTTTGGTGGTGGTGGCCGTGCTCTTGTTAGTCGCCCTCATCATCGGACTCTCAGTGGGGCTGCCCACGAAATAGCCCCAGAGAGGGGGGTCTGTAAGTTTTGGGGGGCAGGGGACCCCCCCTGTGGGGACATGGAGTCCCGGGGGGCAGCAGGGACTGCTGGAGTGGTCCCACCATCAGCTCCTGCTCAGGGGGACCCCGGTGCTTTGGGGCTGTCACGGGGCTGGGGGTGGTTTTGGGTCTGTGGTGCTCGGGGGCTCTGCATTCCTTGGGGGTCTGCAGCGCTCAGGGCTCTGCTGTGCTTGGGGTCTGTGGTGCTCGGGGGTCTTTGTTTCCCAGGAGCCTGCAGCGCTCAGGGGTCTTTGGAACTCGGGGGTCCCTGTTGCTGGGGGGATGTGTCTGTGCCGTTTGGGGGGCCTGAGTTCCTCGGGGGGCTGCGATGCTCAGGACACGTGGCTCAGGGGTCTGTGGCGCTCGGGGCTCTGTCGGTGTTTGAGGGGCTGCAGCCTCAGGGCTCCGAGTGGCTCGGGGGTCTGCTCTGCTCGGGGGCTGCAGCGCTCGGGGGTCCCTGCTGCTCGGCCCTGCGGTGCCGGGGGCTCTGGAGGTCGGATCCGTGCTCCTCACATCCCTCCCTCCCCACAGCTCCCCGCTGCACCCCCTCATCCCATTCCCTTCCAGTCTCTCCAGCCGGGAGTTGACATCCCGCCTCTCCCTCCTCCAGACGCTCCCGACCATCCCAGCGGTGTCACCTCCCGGCTGGATCCTCCCCGGCACCGATCCCGCCCGCTTCCCTCCCTGCCTTTCCCGGACCTGCTCCCCTCACCCTCCGTGTCCCGCTTCCCACCGCTGGCTCCGGCTCGGCACCGCCGCCTTTCCCTCCACGGAGCGTCCCGTCTCAGTTCCCCGCCGATCCCTAGGATCCTCCCCACGGGAAAAGGGAGGGGACACCGCGACACCGCGGGGACGTGGCCGCTGGTGCCAGCGCGGGGTGACAAGGAGATGGATCCAAGGGTTGGACACTCGTCCCGGTGGCACGCGGGACGGGAATGGGGACAGTGACCGGCGCCGCGGCGACCGTGGACATTTTAGTTCCCAATTCCAATAAAATCCCGGCTGATCCCTGCCCTGTGCCTCCTCTCCCTGCTGTCACCCCGGACACCTAAAGCCACCAGCCCGGCTCCGGGGGTGCCCGGGGGTCTGGGGTCTGTGACAGCCCCGTTTTTGTAGGAGATGAGGGGGGCTGTGGGGCTGGGGACACCCCAAACCCTCCGGGCTCTGCCCGGAGTGTCCCCCCCGCCCAAGTGTTTGGGTAAGTCACAGTTTGGTCACCTGTGCCAGGGGGACACACCGGCACTGTCACCTCCCTGTGCTACATGCAAGCAGCTCACACCTGCCCTGTCACCTCCCCTGTCCCCTCCCAGCCTATCCTTGTCCTTTATCCCCGTCCCCAGCCCCATTCCTAGTACCTGTCCCCTGCCCCCCCTCCCCAACACCGTCCCTTGTCCCCAGCCCCACTCCCTTTTGCCTTGTTCCCCTTCCCAGCCCCGTCCTTGTCCCTCTCCCAATCTGTCCCCCTCCCATCCCTGTCCTTGCTCCTTGTCCTCCTCCCCAGCCCCATTCCTTATCCCTTATCCCCATCCCCATCCCTGTCCCCCGTCCCCCTTCCCAGCCCCATCCTTGTCCCTTGTCTCCGTCCCCAGCCCCATCCTTGTCCCCTGTCCCCAGCCCCAGCCCCATCCTTGTCCCTTGACCCCCCTGCCCGGCCTGTCCTTGTCCCTGTCCCCTTCCCCATTCCTTGTCCCTTATGCCCCTGCCCATCCCTGTCCCTGTCCCCTCCGGTGTGTCCCCCCCGTGTCCCTGGCTCACATTCCCTGTCTCCCTGAGCAGAAGAAGATCATGATCATGTTGTGCTGCATCATCCTGGCCATCATCCTGGCCTCCAGCATCGGGAGCATCTTCGCCTGAGCCCCCATCCCGCTGCCCTTCAGGTGACCGGGACAGGGACAGCGGGTGGCACGGGGGGTCCCTACCTTCCCCAATCCCAGGGGAGCGGCTTTGGGCCTCGGTGGGGTTTGATCCAGGTGGGATTCACCCCCTCGGGTGTCAGGGAGGGATTGGGAGCCACGTCCCTTTCCTTGGCATCACCTCCTGTCCCTGTCACAGGTGGCTCTTCCCCCTCCTGCCCCCCGCCCGGATGATCCATGGGAGAGACCCCGGCCTGCCAAGCCCCTGGTCCCTGGAGCCCCGAGGACACCCCAACACATCCCTGGAGGAGTGGAGCCCCCCTGCCGTGCTCCCCCAGTTCCCAGCTCCTCATCCTGCTCTCCTCGGGTGATGGCCGGTGGCACGGAGCGGCCGGAGGGGCCGTGTCCCTCTCCGGGGGGCACACGGGGGCTCTGCCTTGCTGGGATGGCCGGAGGAGCCTCTTCCCTGCGCTCGGAGCTCCTTGGATGTGCAGCCACCCACGCCAGAGCCTTCCTCCTCAATAAAGAGCTCACCCACACTCTGCCTCCTGCCTCAAATCCCGCCCCATTTATCCCCCAGCGTGGTCCCAGTTCTGTGTTTCCAGCTCCAAAACCCATGTCAGGATAAAGAGCCTTGTGTCTCAAACCACTGAATCCTCCAGGATGCTCCAAGTTCCATGATTCCACCTCCAAAACCCACTTCAGGATAGAGCCCAGCCATCCTTTGCCTCATCCCTCAGTCCATGAGGCATCCATTTATCCCCCAGGCATCCATTTATCCCCCAGGATGCTCCCAACTCCATAACCCCCTTTGGGATAAAGAATTCACCCACACTCTGCCTCGTGCCTCAAACCCTGATCCATGGATTCCCCAGGATGCTCCCAGTTCCATGTTTCCACCTCCAAAACCCTCTTCAGGATAATGAACCTCATGCCTCAAACCCTGATCCATTTATTCCCTGGGATGCTCCCAGCTCCTGGTTTCCAGCTCCATAACCCACTTCAGGGCAAAGCCCATCCATCCTTTGCCTTGTGCCTCAAACCCTGATCCATGGATTCCCCAGGATGCTCCCAATCCCATGTTTCCAGCTCCAAAACCCACTTCAGGATAAAGAATTCACCCCCACTCTGCCTTGTGGCTCAATCCCTGATTCATTTATGCCCCAGGATGCTCCCAGTCCCACGTTTCCAGCTCCAAAACCCACTTCAGGATAGAGCTCACCCACGCTCTGCCTCGTGCCTCAAACCCTGATCCATTTATCCCCTGGGATGCTCCTGACTCCCAGACCCACTTCAGGATGAAGAGTCATCCATCCTCAGCCTGGATCCACGTATCCCTCAGTTCCACGATTCCAGCTCAGGACAAAGAGCCTCACGCCTCAAACCCTGATCCGTGGATCCCCTGGGATGCTCCCAGCTCCAAACCCCACTTCAGGATAAAGAGCTCGTCCATCCTCAGCCTGGATCCACGTATCCCTCAGTTCCATGATTCCAGGACAAAGAGCCTCACGCCTCAAATCCCCCAGGATGCTCCCAGCTCCACAATTCCACCTCCATGAGCTCAGCCGGGCTCTGCCTTGCGCCTCCACCCCACGTGTCCCCCCGGGACGCTCCCAGCCTGGCATTCCCACCTCCAAACGCCAGCGCAGGCTCCGGCGTGCTGCTTTAATCCCGTGGGAATGCCGCCCGCGCCCCTCACACCCTGTGTCTGAGGAAGAACTTGCCCCAGTAGCGGCCCTGGAGCCGCAGGTCGTAGGGGCTCAGGTACTTCCTCATGCCCAGCATGTTGGAGGTGATGATGCGCTCGAAAGTCCAGGGGTTCTGGTTGTTGAGCCTCTTCTCCTCCTCCTCCCGGCGCATCTCCTGCAGGCTCTCCCGGCTCACGGGCACGGCCGGGAAGGGCAGTTTTTGGGCCACCTGGGCGAGGAAAGGCCGGACCTGGCCGAAGTGGCAGTGGCCGCCCACCTCGACGATGAGCCTGCCGCTGCGCACGGCCGTCACGTAGTGGTCGATGGGGCCCTTCCCGCCGCCCATCCGGTGGCCCAGGCTCTTCCGGGTCACCGGCTTGTACGGGGCGGGCACGCGCCACACGGCGAACATGGACTTGGGGTCGATGTGGCGCCCGATGGTCAGGCGGATCATCTCAAAGTGGCCCCAGTGCAGGTACCCCCCGCCCAGAGCCTGCGGGGAAACAGCGAGAGCCCGGGAGAGAGGGGGATAAGCCGGGATGGGGGGGGATAAATCAGGGATATGGGGTGGAATAACTCAAGGATAAGGGGTGGGATAACTCAGGATATGGGGGGGATAACTCGGGATATAGGGTGGGATAACTCGGGATATAGGGTGGGATAACCCAGGATATGGGGTGGGATAACCTGGGATATGGGGTGGGATAACTTGGTATATGGGGGGATAACCCAGGATGGGGGGGGATAATCTGGGGTATGGGGGGAATAACTCAGGATATGGGGGGGATAACCCGGGATATGGCATGGGACAACTCAGGGATATGGGGATGGGACAGAGGGAACTGTGTCCTGCCTGGGAACACTTAACCTGCAAGTCACACTCCTGAGCCCCTTCCCGGGAACGCTGGGGCGTTCCCAATAGAGGTAAATCAGTTTTCCAGAGCCACTCAGGCACCAATTCCCTCCAGTTCCTGGCCGTTTTGGGAGGGCTCAGCAGCACGGGGGGTCTCCACCCTGGGGGTTCCCACTCCTGCTCCAATCCCAGCCTCTGGAATTCCTCCCCCCCGGCTCCCTTCGGTGCTCACCAGGATCCCGTACTGCCCTTGGATGAAGTCGGTGGCCTCCCGGGACGGCCCGCGGATGTCACGGAGCATCCGCGGCTCCCGCCGGACCTTGGGCACGGCCGGCACCTTGTCCATGAACTTCAGCTTCGGCTTCTCCGGGAAGGTGATTCCTGCCGGGATGACTCCGGGATGAGCATCCCCGGCAAGGCCGCGGGCGGAGCCCCGCGCCTCCCATCGCCGCCGTACTCACCGCTGTAATCCGGCGGCAGCACCCACTTCTTGAGCCCCGCGCGGGGCATCGCCGCTCCGCCGGGACCTGCGGGGCAGAGCGGGGGGGTCACGGCGGGGCCCGGCGCCCTTCACGGTGTCCGCCGCTTAACGGAGGGGGGGCCAGGGGTCACCCCCTCCACGCCCCGCCCGAGTCCCCGCCGGGCCGCCCCGGCCGCCCGAGCCCCCCCCGGGCAGCCGGAGACCCCTGGGAGCGCGGCCCGAGCCCCCCGACCTGGCCCGGCCCGGAGCAGCCCCGGGAGCCGCCATCGCCACATCGCCGGAAGTGCCGCACAGGAGCCGCCACCGGTCCGTCCGCAAACCCGCCCCCCCGTGCCACGGCCCGGCTGGGAAACGCGCCTGCAGTATTAGTTCCGCCGCATCCCACTTCCCCCCCGCGTACCGGGAAGGGGGGACCGACCTTGGGGTTCTCCTCCGGGGGGTCCCGGAGTCCCTCAGCGGCCTCGGGAGGTGCTAGAAGTGGCTTCCAGTCTTTGTGCTGGGCGACAAACTGCTTTTGTTGGGATAATAAAAGCCCGGAGTGGTTTGACTAGGATAAAGTTCCATTTTATTCCCAGTAGCTGGGTTCCGATTCAGGAACTCGGGATGGAAATGCTGTGGATCACACAGGGATAGTTTGGTGGTTGCCGAGCAGGGCTTGCCCTCCTCAAGGACTCCACAGTGTCCTATGGGACAATCCATGTTTTCCACGATAATCCATGTTTTCCAGGAGGTGACACCATCCTCCTCCTCCTCATAATCATCTCTGTGTCCTGCTTGGCTGGGAATCTTCCACCTCTTCTGCTCCACAGGGGCCTCCATTGCCCACCAGAAGCCCCTTTCTTTCCCCCCCCCCCAGCCCTGGGGTGACCTGGGGCTGTGACATCACAAGCAGGGCTGTGACATCAGCGTGCCGTCGCCGGGCAACACTGGGAGCCACCCCCACCCAGCTCCCAGGGATATGAGATATCTGTGATCCCAACGGGATGGGGGGAGCCATGAGTGGCGTCCTGCCGGGCTCCCGGAGCAGCCGAGTGGCTCCAGCTGCTCCCACTTCCCCCATGGCTCCCGCTGTTCCGGAGGCTCCCGTGGGTTCCATGCTGTGTGGATGCGGCCCCGGCTGCTCCCCCTGTGCCACGGCGGCCCAGGAGCTGCAGGACCTGCTGGCGTCCGTGTGTGCTGGGAACGGGAGGTCCTTCCCAAGGGTTTCCCTGGCGTGGCAGGTGCTGTGGGAGGACCTGGAGAAGCTGGTGGAGCGAGGCCACCTGTACTGCTGCTTCGGTGATTCCTGCTGGATTCCAGACAGGAAAGGCCCCGTGGACAGCTCTCCCTACTCCCTGGGAGACGTGGGAATGAGCAAGGCCAGCTCATCCCTGAGGGTGCACGTGGCCAGGAAAAGCCTGGAAGTCAAAATGGGAGCCTGGCCCATCCCAGTGGTGCGCTCCCAGGAGCGGGTGGAGTGGCAGGAAGGGTCATCCCAGCCCCCCAAGAGCCTCCGTTCCTCCGGAAGCCTCACGTATTCCCAGGAGCGGGTGGAACGGCAGGAAGGGTCACCCCTGCCCTCGGAGAGCCTCCATTCCTCTGGCAGCCTCACTCCTTCTGAAAGCCTCTCCCTCTCCAAGAGCCTGAGTGATTCCTGGCGGGCTCCAGACGGAGAAGACGCCGTGGACAGCTCTCCCTGCTCCCTCGGAGCAGCGGGAATCAGCAGAACACGCTCGTCCCTGAGGATGCACGTGGCCAGGAAGAACCTGGAAGTCAAACTGGGAGCCCAGCCCACTCCAGTGAAGAGTTCCCAGGAAGAAGTGGCACAGCAGGAAGAGTCCTGGAGCCACCAGTGCCCAGTCCAAGGATCCCGGGACGCTGCAGTGGTGCCAACCGGGAGCAGCCTGGGCTCAGTGTCGGAGAAGATCCTCCAGCAGCAAAGGGATCTGGAATTCCCCCATCTCCAGGGAGCTTTCCCAAGCTGGCTGTCAAATTTCAGGAGGAAGTTTCTCTTGGCAGTTCAGATACTCCTGCAGATCCTGTGTTTGAAATAAATAAGGGTTTTCCCCAAAGAGCTGCCTGAGTGTTCCCACTGCGCTGGTGTTATTGGGATAGGGTTCCTTCCTTCCCAGCAGCTGGGTTTGGATTCAGGGTGGGAATGCTGTGGTTTGGTTTCCCTCCTCAAGGACTATGCGGTGTCCCAGGGGACAATCCATGCTTTCCACTGGGACAGGGCTGGAACAGGGACAGGGGTGGGGACTAGGAGCAGGGCTGGATTGAGGACAAGTGCCCAAGCCCCTAGGTTTTCCCTGGAAGGAGGAAGGTCTGGAAATGAGCCCCATATGTGTGCAGGGAGTGTGGGAATACCCAGCTTCCCCCTGGAGACCCGTGGCCACCACCTCTTCCACGGGGGTTAAAAAAAGCCACCAGTGGGGGTCATCCCTCCATCTCCATTATCCCAGTGGATGCTCCCAAGGGTGGTTTGTGCTCTTCCTTGCAGCCACGGCCTGGGCTCAGCATGGCCTGGAAAAGGGGGTGTCTGGGGGGTCTGGGGACAGGGACAGGGACAGGGTGGGTCCCCTTGCCCTGGGCATGGTGAGGAGGACCACGGCCTCGGTGCCTGGGGCCACTCCCTAAAGGATCACTGCAGGGATTTGAGGTCCAGCTGAGCCTCGAGCTCATCCTGGTGCATCCTGGTGTTCCCAAATCCCTGTCTCGCTCCTCCTCCTGCTCACCTGCCAGTCTCTGTCACGTGTGGCCCCTCGTGGCTCTCGGTGACGGTCCCGCTCCATGTCCTGGGGAGCTGTGTGGCCGCTGGGGAGCTGATCCTAGGCCCTGGATGTGGAGTCACCAGAGCTGACAGGTGAGAAACGGGGACACATGTCCCTGATGGAAATGGACATGGGGTGGGAATGAGGGGACCCTGCCAGGGCTTGGTGGGGGGGAAGGAAACCAGGTGGGACCAGTGTGGAGGGTCCCCCCAAACCCCCATCCCAGCCATTCTGAGAGCACTGCTGAGTGAGGGGTCATCTGAACCCTGGCCTGGGCATTCCTGGGGGCCAGGGTGAGGGGGAAACCCCCAGCCCCAAATCCAGCCCCAAACCCACTCCTTCCCACAGCTCCTCCCGGACAGAATCCGCTATGAGAACATCCTCCACTTCCACCCCTTGTCCAGGGGGCCTGTGGTTCGTGCCAGACCCTTCTCCCTCCCTGTGGAGTGTAACTACCCCAGGTGAGTGGGGAGAACCCCCCCTGGAGCCCAGGATTCCCCAGCGGAGACCCTTGGGAGCCAGGGCTCTGAGTCCCACGTGAGCCCGCCGTGGGATCCATCCAGGAGGGATTTGGGAGGGAGGGTGTGGGGTTGTCTGTATCAGGATGGGGTTCAGGGGTGCCCTCCGTACCCTCACTCAAGCACCCTCTGTGGCACAGGACGGGCATCATTTCGTCCATGCCCATCCATCCCACCCGGATCCCCTTCGGCTCCACCGTTGCCCACCGGAGACGGCCGCGCTTCGCCCTGGCCGTGTTTGACCGTGAGTGGAGGAGCCCTGGACCCCCTCACCCCGCAGGGCGGGACCCCCTGTGACCCTCGGGGCACCCCCTTCCAGGTTCCTGGTCCTCCCGCCTGTTCCACCCCTCCTATTTCCTGGGTCAGCTGATCAACGTCCAGGCGTCCGTGGGCACCGACCCCCGGGAGCCCCTGAGGGTGTTCGTGGACCAGCGCGTGGCAGCTCCAGGCGTTTCCAAACGGCCGGAATTCCGTGTCATTGTTGACAACGGGAGAGCTCCGCGGCTGGAATGGGGTGGGGGACGACCCTCTGGAGGGGGGTAGCAGTGCCCAGCTCGCCCCGTGTCCCACCTGGCAGATACCCCCTGGATGGGTGGCTCGGCTGCTCCCGCTTCCTCCCGCGGCGTGGAAACCACTCCCTCCGCTTCCAGCTGGACACTCTCCTCTTCCCAAACCTCTCCGGCAGCCAGGTCCGTGCCAGAGGGGGGAGCTGGGGGCACGGGGTGACCCCTCCAGAGCCTGGTGGAGAATCCACGAGGATGTTTGCCCCGGCAGGTCTCCCTCCGCTGTCACCTGCGGGCTGTGGCTCCAGGGGCTGAAAGCCTCTCTGGAAAAGCCCGTTCCAGCGACCGGGAGGCATCTGCCTGGCATTCCCTGGATGCTGGATTCACTGGATTCGACTGTTCGTGCTGCGGGTCCCCAAAAGGCTGTGGGAGGCGTCGGCGTCTGGCTGGTGGAGGTGAGATGAGACACCCCCCCCCCTTAGCGGGCTCCCTGAGCCCCGCGGGGGCAATTCCAGTGCTCCATGAATCCATCCTCTCCGCAGGGCTCCTGGGAGAAGCCGGTGTCCACCTGGGGCTGCTCTCGGCTCGTCCCAGCCCGTCCCCAGCCCCTCGGGAGCCCACCCCGCCCCCCCCTGCCCGCCCCTCGGTGCCTGTGCTGCGGGGGGACCAGGGGGACTCAGGTGGGTGTGAGCCCCCCATGGATCCGGGGGAAGGGGGGGCCTGAGAGTCCTCAGGTACCCACGGTGACCTCCGGGAGCCCCCTTGCTCCTGCCGAGCCCGTCGCTGCGTGAGCATCCCTGTTTCGGGAATAAACGTGCAGAACTGCCCGAGGCGACCGTGGATCCTGTGGACGCCCCGGGGGTGCTCAGCGTGAGGGGATGGGGGGGCTGTGACACGTCCCCACTGCCACTGTGGACCCCAAAAAGTTCCACCGGGCTCCCTGGTGTGCTCTGGCGGGTGCTGGGAGCTGTGGGATAATCTGGGGGAGAAGGGCAGGGCTGGGGTTCCTCGTCGGCACCTCAGCTCCGGGATGTTGGGGGGGACATGGGCTGGAATAGGGGCACTGCTCCCCAGTTCCCAAAGCTGCTTGGACACGGTGGGGCAGGTCCCGGGGCTGCGGGGGACATGGATCAGAGGGCCCCTGTGCCACTGTCTCACCTGGGAGACACGAGCTGTGCCTGTCATTATGGAGTCCTGGGTGCAGGGATTTTGGGATACAGGAGAGTATCTTGTACCCCCCTCGTTCCCAGGGCATTAGTTCTTGATTTTGGGGTTTAATCCCCTACCCGGAGCTCCTGGCTCCTTCTCAGGGCTGGACACCCTAAAACCGGGGGGAAGCCCCCTGGGGGCAAAGCCAGCACAGGGGGCAGTGGCTGGGATGAGTGGGGGGGGTCCCATCTCCCCTTCCCTCCTGCTCCAGGGAGCAGATCCAAGGAGGATACTCTGGACCATCCCTGTCTGGGGAAGGGGCGCCAAGGACATCCAGGGGGAATGGTGCCTGGGCACTGCCCCGTGTCCCCCGCAGCCCCCCCTGGTCCCCCCCTCCTTCCCCCAACTCACCCGCTCCGCCGGGAGGAGCCGCAGGAGCTCTAATGGCCCTTGATGGATTTATTCTTCCAGGAATTCGCGGCGCGGCTTTTTTTTTTTTTTTTTCCTTTCTCTCTTTTTATTTTTTCCCCCTTTCTTTCTGAGCTCCTGTAAACACGGCCTGGAGCTGTAAGGGGGTGGGAGAGGTGGGGGGACACAGAGCTGGGGGGGGGTGTGGAGGGGTTCTGTGTCCCTAGAACCCTCTTTTCCTCCTCTCCCTTGGGTTGGGGATGAGCAGCTTTCCCCGGGGGGGGCTGCAACGTTAGACATCGCCCCACGGAGCATCTCCCCCCCTGCCCCACGGAGCAACTCCCCGTGCCCCACGCGGCCGGGGTGCCCCACGGAGCATTTCCCCCGCCTCCTGCCCACCGCGGGGAGGTGGGGGAAATGCTCCATGGAGCATCTTCCCAGCCCCGGCGAACATCTCCCCCCCGCCCCACACAGTCCCCCGGGGCATCTCCCCCCGCCCCACGCAGCCGGGGGACCCCACAAAGCGTCTCCCCCCACCCCACACGGGCGGGGTCTCCCATCTTCCTTGCCCCATGGAGCATCTCCCTCCACACCCCGCAGCCGGGATGTTCCACTTTCCGCCCCCCCCTCCCCCTTTACGGGGTGATTTTTGGGGGGGTTTTGGGGTTGGGCGGTGCCCGGGGGTGTGTGTGATGCACCGCTGACGTCACGGCGCCCGGCCAATGGGCGGCGGGCGGGGCAGGGTGTGGCGGGGGCGGCCCCGGTGGGAGCGGGGCTGCTCCGGGGGGTCCCGGCGCCCCCCGATCTCTCCATGCAGGGCATGGGGAGCCTCCGGCTGGGCAACCGCTCCGTCATGTACACGGCGGAGACCCTCTCCAAGGGCAAGAACCGCGTCATGGGGGTGAGATTTGGGGGGGCACGGGACGGGGGGCTCGGGACGGGGAACCCCTGGAAAAACCCCCCTCACCCCGTTCCCGGGGGATTCCCGTCCTCCCGCCGATCCCTCGGGGGACGCTGTGGGATCGAGGCGCCCCCGCGGCCGGCGCGGCACTGGAGGAAGGGGGGCGGTGGTGAGTTGACCTCATTCCCGTCCATCCCGGTCCCCGCAGACCATCCAGATCATGACGGGATTCCTGCACATCGGCTTCGGGATCGTCCTGACCACGCTCACCAACCTCTACACCTCAGTGTTCGTCATCGGAGAGATCCCGTTCCTGGGCGGCGTGTCGGTGAGCGCAGGGCAGCGGCAACGGTCCTGCCGGGAAGGGATCCCGCAGGGAAAGGATGCCCAGAGGGGAAGGAGTGCCCACCCTCCAGGAGGGGTATCTGCTGGAAAAGTTTGCCCACCGAGGAATTGATGCCCACCAGGGAGCGATGCCCACAGGGAAGGGAATCCCGCCAGAGAGGGATACCTACCAGGAAAGATGCCCACCAGGAATGACGCCCGCTAGGAAGGGAATCCCACCAGGGAAGGATGGGTACCAGGGAATGATGTCCACAAGGAAGAGAATCCTGCCAGGGAATGATGTCCACAGGGATGGGAAGCCCACGGGGAAGGATGCCCACCAGGAGCAATGCCCAGCAGGGAATGATGCCCACAAGGAACAGCATCCTGCCAGGGAATGATGCCCATCAGGAAGGGAATCCCATCAGAGAAGGATACTCCCTGGGAAGGAAGGACACCCACCAGGGAATGATGCCCACCTAGGGCGGGAATCCCACCAGGAATGATCCCCCCTGGGCTCCCGGGGCTCCAGCCACTCCATCCCTGGGCACAGGGAATTCTGCCCCCCCAACTCCCAACCCAGGGGGGTGTCCCCGGGCAGCTCTGGGGGTGCTCCTGACCCCCCTGTCCCCCCCCAGTTCATCATCTCCGGCTGCCTCTCCATCGGCGCCGAGAAGAGCCCCACGGAATGCGCGGTGAGTGCCGCCGGGAACGGGCCAGGATGTCCCTCCTGGATCTTTGGGGGGGGGTCTCCCGCCCCCCTGAACCCCCCCCGGGCCCCCTGAGAGCCCCTGGTGCCCGCAGGTGAAGGGCAGCCAGACCATGAACGTCATCAGCGCCATCTTCGCCCTGCTGGGCATCGTGGCCTTCATCGTCGACCTCAACCTCAACGTGCTCTACCACTCCAACCTTGACTACCACGGATACCTCGTCCTGGTAATCCCACTTTCAGGAATTCCCGCCCTCGGGAGAACCCCCCCGGAGTGTCCTCCGCCCCTCAGAGGGGCGCCGTGGCCCCCCCCAAAGGCGCTTTTGGGGTGGGGGTTTGGCGCGTCTGCCGGCGTTGACCTATTTCAGGTCGGTCCCTCGGGAGATGACTCACCCTTTGGAAGCATCTGCGAGCCGGAAAAACGGCGGGATCAGAGTGCTCACAGAGCCGGGAGTGCGGCGGGAGAGGAGGGGGGAGCCCCAAAGCGCGGCGTGGGGTGGGATTCTTCCTCCTGGGTGCTTCCCAGGGAGGTGCTGATGGGGTTTTCCCCCCACCCTGGAGCTCGCAGGGAACGGGATTTCCATTGTGCTCCTCATCTTCACCGTCCTGGAATTCTGCATCGCCGTGGCCACTGCCAACTTCTGGTGCCGGGCCACCCGGCTCAGCTCCAACGAGGTAAGGAAGGGGATGAAGGGAGGAGGCTGGGATGGAACCCCCTGAAGCTCTTCCCTGTTATCCTGGCGTATCCCATGATCCTGGTTTCTCCCAGTCCATGCTGATCGTCCCCAGTGCCACCCGTGTGGACCTGGCCGTGCCGCCGGCGGAGCTGCCACAGCCACCCAGCTACACCGAGGTGATTCCCCATCCCAAGGAATATCTGGGATAGGGGCGCAGTCGGGATTGGGATGGCCCTCCCCAGCCCAGAGCAGCATCCGATCCCTTCCTGTGTGACAGACCCCATCCCGCTGCCCTGGGAAAACACCCCATTCCCAGAGAGCATCCTGGAGCATCCACCTCTCTGCTCCGGGAACGGGGGAGGAGATCCCAAAATCTCGCTGAGGGGTCACCCCAAATCCTTCCCCCTTCCCAAAGCTTGCTCTCCTTCCAGCTGGCTGCTCCTGAAGTCTGACACCGGAATGGGATCCTGCCTCCATCGCTCCCAAATCCAGGGCTACGGCATCGTCTTCCCGCTGGGATACGCTGGTCCCACCCCTCCAAAAGCCAGCGAGCCCCTCCCCAAATTCCCACTCTCCTGCCCATCCATCTGCCCCCGTGCCTGGTCTGAGGGGCATTCCTTGCTGGCTGCTTTGGGAAGGGGCTTCTCCGTGCGGGACTCTTGCGGAATTCCCGCCCGTAAATCCCCAGTGGGATTCTGGGATTCACTCGTGTCAGGATTCAGGACTTCCCGGGGTTCCGGTGGCTTGGAGCGATCCCGACGTGTGGATCCACCGGACCGTCTACCTCGGCTTGTCCCGCATTGGCTTGGTTTTATCTTGGGAATAAACGCTCGGTCCGGGCTTGTGGCTCCTGAATTTGGGAATTTTCAGCGTGGGAGTTACAATTTCACACTCCCCCAGACCTGCTCTCCGTCAGGAAAAGGGCTCATCCCACCTGGTTTAGGGATACCTGCTCTCTCCCATGGGAATTCTGCCCCCCTAAGCCCCTGCTACCTGTTCTGTTTCCCAAGGGAATCTGCCCCGCTCTAAACCCCTGGGATTTGTTCTCTCCTGGGATTTGTTCCATCCCCTTAAACCCCTGGCACCCACTCCCAAGGGATTTTTGTCCCTGTGAACCTCCAGTGCCTTCTCTCCTGAGGTAATTCCATCCCCCTTAACCCCTGGCACCTGCTCCTGAGGGATTCTTCTCCCCCTAAACCTCCAGTGCCTGCTCCCGAGTCCCTTTAAGTCCCTCATACCCCTCTCTCCTGAGGCAAATCTCTCCATTCCCCCCAAACCCCTGGGCACCTGATCCCGAGGGAATTTTGTCTCCCTAAATCCCCAGTGCCTGGTCTCCTGAGGGAATTCTGCCCCACTAAGCCCCTCTCCTGAGGGAATTCCACCCCTCTCACCCCCCCCATACCTCGTCCCCTGAAGGAATTCCACCCCTCAAGCCCCTGGTACCTGATCCTGAGGGAATTCTGCCCCCCTAATGCCCTCTCTTCATGGAATTCCACCTCCTAAACCTGGGTACCTGCACTCCTGGGGGAATTCTGCCTCCCTAAACTCCTGCTACCTGTTCCCTCTCCCAGTGGAATTCTGTCCCCCCTAAACCCCTGGTAGTTGCTCCCAAGGGAATTCTCCCCCCCTTAACTCCCAGGACCTGCTCTTTCTCCCGAGGGAATCCCACCCCCTCTAACCCCCGGCACCTCATCCTGAGGGAATTCTGCCCCCATAAACCCCTCTCTGCATGGAATTCCGCCCCCCTAAACCAGGCTACCTGCTCTCCTGAGGGAATTCTGCCCCCAGACCCCCCCCCCACGCTCCGGCTCCGCTATTTTTAGCCGGGCCGGAGCAGCCGGAGCGCCGGCAGTGACGCCAGCACATCCCAGCACATCCCGCTTTTTCCGCCACTGAAGAAGCTGCCCTCGGGGCTTGAGCTGCTCCTCAGGGTGACACGGGGACACTGGCAACATGTGCTCCCCGTTCCCACAATTCCATGGGGCGGGAATGGAGCGGAGGGATCCGAGGGGCTGCGACCCCTCCAAGATCCCTCAGTTTTGGGGTCAGGAATCGGAGCCAAAGGGCTCCAGGATCATTTTGTCGGCTCCTGACGAGCTCGTTACGGATCCACCCTTAATTATCCTGCACCCACAGGGATGCCTGTGGACCTAACGAGCATCCCAGTGGCATCGAGTTACTTAAGGAGCATCCCAAACTCCTGGAAAGCCAGGATGGAGACCCCAGTGCCAATTTTCCAAGGGGTGGGAGCATCCCGGTGACTTCTCAGTGCCCTGTGGGGGGGATCCCCTTACTTTTGGGGACAGGATCCATCCCAAATCTCCCCAGAGCAGGATCAGTGATGTCCTCCTCGAACATTCCCTTTGGTTTTCGGGTGTTTTCCTTGTTTTTCCCACCCTCCCTGATGCTCTGGCTGCTCAGCCAAAGCCTCATGGATTATTCACTCCCTGTCTGTTATTTCTGGGCCCAGCTCTGAAAAAATAATGAGCCTGATCAGTAGGAAAAGCCCCAGGGATTTTGGGAATGGGATGAACAGGTTGTGTCTACTCACCCCATGTCCACAATCCATTACTGCTCCGGAGCATCCCAGCCTCTCCCAGCTCCACAGGGACCACCAGGAAGCCATTCCAACCCTCAGCCAAGCTGGTGGATCCACCTGTGTTTTCCCAGGGTGGCAGCTTCCCAGGAAAGAGGCTGGTAATCGTCCTCTCCCTCCTCGGGATCAGAGTCAGTTTTCCCAGAGTATCCTGGTGTTCAGGTGCAGCTGTCCCTGAAAATGTTGGAGTGTTTAAAGTTCCATGGAAAAGGGGGGGGTTTTAATATATCTCTATTTTTAGGTGGGAATTTGCAGCCCTGGGGGGGGGGTTGGCAGTTTTCCTTATGGATTTGATCCCAAGCTCCATGAGTGTCCCTCATGGTGACGGTGCCACCCCCTGCTCCGTATCCTCGTGGGATAATAAAGGGATAATAAAGGCTGAGAGCTGCTCCCAGGCTGCATCCATGGGCTTTCCACCTGGGAGATCCCTAAGGAAAGGCAAAACTCCATGGAGGAGCCAGGGAGCAGCCGTGAGATGGGCTGGGGGGGTCCCAATGGCTTTGTGTTCCCTGGAAAAGAGAAGGATCCAGGGAGACCTTGGAACACTTTCCAGTGCCTAAAGCAGCTCCAAGAGAGCTGGAGAGGGACTTTGGAAAAGGGATGGAGCGACAGGGCATTGGGAATGGTTTCCCACTGCCAGAGGGTGGGAATATTGGGAAGAAATTCTTCCCTGTGAGGGCGGTGAGACCCTGGAACGGATTTCCCAGGGAAGCTGTGGCTGCCCCATCCATGGAAGTGCCCCATCCAAGTGGAAGGTGTCAGAGTGGGAACAAGGTGGGATTTAACATCCAGGATTGTCAGTGGGAGCCGGTGCCAGGGAAACCTTGGAGATGCGCCAGAGCTTTTCCGCAGGATCTGGAGTTTTACTGGGAGCAAGTGGATCAAAGGCTGGAATGTCACGTGAGGGGGTGACAGACACATCTGGGACAGGGTTTGGGAGCGATGTCCCGGTGTCCCAAACGCCAGGGTAGGGATAACCCCAACCTTCCCCCCCGCTCCCAGCTCCGGATTCCCTAATCCGGGATGGACACAGCGGGGTTTAACACCCTCGGAGGAGGCTCCTCCAGGGAATTGTGGAGACAACACAGGCGACATTCCTGGGATGACATACCTGGTGTGTTCGCAGTGGCACCTGTGCTGTGATTCCTGGGAATGCCACATGGATAAAAGCCAAAAAAAATCCTGTGATTCATCCCAGGAAACAGGACTTTCCTTCCAGAATTGCCATGGAAACAGCCCTGTGGGAAGCAGGAACACCTGGAAGCAAAGCAAAATGTTGACTTTTGGTATTTTTATGGGGATATAAAGTTTGTCCCAGGAAGCAGCAACCTTCTCTGGAAGGAATTTCTCCATCACAATCTATTTTCTTTGGAAAAAAACCCACGGCTTTTTGGGTTGGAAAAGGGATTTTGGTTCCACCAGGCTTGTAAATTTATCCCGGTGGGAAGGGACTTGGGGGGGGTCTTGCTGATCCCTCCTGAGTCTGAGCATCCAGCCAGGCTTCCCCCATCCATAATTTCCCCTGGAGAACAGGAAAATTAACATTAAAATCCAAGGAATGTATTGTATATATCAACAAAGCTCAGAATTCCTGCAAATAACGGGCTGGAAAACTCCACTGCTTCCCTGCATCTGCTTCAAAGCTTCATCTCCTCTGGAATCTGCTCCCAGGACAAATCCTGACATCCTTCCTTGGGCTCCAGTCTGGACCTGGGTTTATTTTGGAAGGGGAAAAGCCCTTTTTCCATGGATAACTTGCTCGGAAAGGGGTTGTTTTGGGGGCCGAGGGCAGTCTCCGGCTGAAAGGCTGGAATTGCAGGAATGCTGCAGGATTTGGAAGGAAATCCACCGTGTAGGGTGGTTTTGGCTGGGAATTTGAGCCCTGGATATGCTGGAGGATAAAGAGGGGATCCCAGAATTTCCACGGGGGGCTCAAGTGTTCCTGG
This sequence comes from Manacus candei, assembly GCF_025592945.1. Classification (NCBI taxonomy): domain Eukaryota; kingdom Metazoa; phylum Chordata; class Aves; order Passeriformes; family Pipridae; genus Manacus; species Manacus candei. The sequence goes on from NW_026138057.1 coordinate 3,972,022, forward strand.
AACGAAATCCCTGGGATTTTGTTAGGATTGGGGCTTTGAGAGGGAGAGGGAGCAGCAGGAATTAAAGGCTCTGAGGCGCCAGGATTGCGCTGAAGGGGTTGAATCTCATCCATGTCCATGTTTTTCCTGGAAAGCTGTGCCGCCAGATGCGGCCCTTTACGAGGCCAAGTGCTTCCACCAGGGATGTGGGATGGAGGAAGGTCACGGATTGGATGGAAACGCGGGTCACTTCGTTGCTCTTTGCTTTCCAGGTCTGTCGTTCCAGGTCTTTTCTGGGATCTGATTCAGGCTGGGTTTGGGGGTGTATCCCATTCACTGAATCCTGCAATGGTTTGGGTTGGGAGGGACCTTTATCATCCAGTTCCAACACCCTGCCACAGGAAGGGACACCTTTCATTGGATCGGGTTTGCTCCAAGCCCCGTCCAACCTGGCTCCAGGGCTGGAAGCCTCTCCCGAGCTCTGGAATGCTGTGCTTCCAAACCCGGCCTCTCAGCTCCCTCTAGGGCCAAAAGGAAGGAAAAAACACTTCCAGAAGTTGCTCCACCTGCTCCTAAAATCCTCAGCTGGAGGGTCCTGCCCCTTCCCGGGTGGTGGCAAACCAAGCTCAGAGACGCCGGAATCCTAGACCTAAAAATTCCTGTTCCATCAAGAAATTCCTGCCCTGCACCCACCGAACACCCAGGAAACCTGGGGAGGATCCCAATCCTCCTGGAAAATAGGACATGGCTGTTTTCTGGGAAGAAGGGGCCTCCGAATCCCTCGGGATCCCCTCTCCATGTGTGGTGGCTCCATTCCCAGCCTGAGCTCTCATTTCCCATCATAAACAATGGGATCTCCTTTCCGGAGCCGGCTGGGAACCCCACAGATCCCTCCCGGGTGCGCCCCTGTTGGGAACAAATCCTCAGGGATGGAGAAAGGAGAACCCCCAAAAATGGCCACAAAGGAGCTTCCCGGGTACCTAACGGGGTTTATAAAGTTCTTTGGCTCAATCCTTGTTTTTCCTGGGAAATGGGTAGGACTGGCTGGCTCATTATTGGCCCTAATTAGCATCTCATTAGGAGCCAGGCTAACTGCAGAGATGATTCCCGAGAAAAGCATCCACAATTTGGGATGGAAAGGACTCACTCAATGCCAGGAAAGGGGGGTCTCCTCTGGGAGCATCCCATGGGATAAACACCCAACCCTTCCCTAAGCTGCCAAAAAATCAACCCACCTTGGCTTCCCAAATTCCCTCTCCCCGTGCAGGATTTCGGGAGCCTCCGTTGGCAAAGCCGCCCCGTTGAGCAAGAGGGGCCTGACGAGAATTCCAGGCCGGAGCTTCCCGCAGGGAGCAAAGGGCAGCGGGAGCGTGGCCCTGCCTGCCCAGCCCCTCCCAGGGATTTTGGGACAGTGGAGGGAGGAGGAGGAGGGACAAGAGGATACCTGGGTGTCCCTCGAGCTTCCTGGGCTCCTTCCCGGGCCATGGCGGCCACCACGGTGACGGAATCCAGTGGCGTGAGGATCATCACGGAGGTGATCCCGGCCACAGATCCGCGGGCGGCACAGCTGGCGTTGGGATCCGGGGAAGCTGCGCCTGCCAGGACGTCGCTCCCAGTCCAAGGCTTCCGGAGGGCTCATCCCAAGGTGTTGGGGGTGAGACACGGCGTTCCTGGGGATCGGGGATCCACAGGGATTGTCCTGCTGGAGGTGCTCTGCCCGTCCCCAGTCCCTTCCCGGGGTGGGATACAGCTCAAAACAATGGGATTGGGATCCCTCTCCCTCCATCCTTCCCCAGACCATCCACATCTTCACCGGGATCATCCACATCTTATTCGGGATCATCCTGACAGCGTCGGAGCATGGAAACCCTTCCCTGCCTGTGGCCAGCGGGATCTTCTTCTGGCTCGGGGTCCTGGTAAGCTGGGATGAACACCTGGGAATCTCGGGGAATTCCAGAGGTTTGGGGGCAATATTCCCTGGACTCCAGGTCTCCTCTGACCCCTCCCGCCTGTGTTCGTGCATCCCTAAACCCCAATTCCCACCAGGGTGACAGGGAGTGGTACCTGTTTCCTGACTCCCCCATTCCCGCTGTTTTCCGAGCAGCTCCTGGCCTCGGGATCTTTGCTAGTTGAAAGTGAAAAGAGAGACAACCTTGTGCTGGTAAGACCCAGGCTGGGAGGGATAATTGGGATAACGTGTTCCCCCCCATTCCTTATGTCCCTTCCAGGGGCTGCTGGGATCCCTCCACAGCCTGGATTCATCCCATGGGATCCACAGGCAGGTCTCCCCATAGGGAAGTGCCCAGCGCTTCCTATCTGGAGCACAGGATGGGGTTCAGGGCCTCCAGGAGACGCCGGGGGCCTTGTGGAGTCACTGTGGGATGAGGGGGAATACAGGTCCAGGAGACCCTCGAGGCCTTTCGCAGTCACTGTAGGATGACGGGGACAAGTCCAGGAAATCCTCGGGGCCTTTTGGAGCCACTCTGGGATTAGAGGGACAAAAGGTCCAGGAGACCTTCTGGGCCTTTTGGAGTCACTGTGGGATCAGGGGGCGAAAAACAGGTCCAGGCCATCCTTGGAGCCTCCAGGAAATCACTTTGGCACGAGGAGGACAAAAGGTCCGGGTGACCCTCAGGGTCTTTGGGAACCGGCTCCGGGATCGCAGGGACGAAAAGTTCCAGGAGATCCCTTGTCCCCCTTCCCGGGGCTCCACGTCACCGCGCCCGGGTGACCCCACAGGTGCGGACCTGCTGCGTGCTCAACGCGGGCGTCGCCCTCGGGGCGCTGGTGGCCACCGCGGTGCACGGCACGGCCATCACGCGGCTCCCGCCCGGCTGCGAGCGCCGCCTGCCCCTCCACATCCCGCCGGAATGGTGCCTCAGCGCCCACAGCAAGGTACCCACACCGGCCCTCGGGCACGGGGCTCCGGGAGGGATGGACGAGCCTCCTTGGTCCTGCTCAGGTGGGGTGTCCAGGGATCCTGGTCCTGCTCAGGTGGTGGGTTGGAACCTCCTGATCCCACTCGGGTGAGGTGTCCAAGGCTTCTGGTCCCGGCTCGGTTGGGATGGAGGCTCCAGGTGGGGTGTCCGAGGCTCCTGGGTCCAGCTCAGGACCAGAACCTCCTGCTCCCGCGGTCGGGCGGAGGATCCCAGCGCTGCTCCAGGACCTTCCTGCTCTCTCCCCATCCCGGCAGATCCTGAGCAACGGGCTGGATTCCACCTTCGTGCTCCTCAGCCTCCTGGAATTCTGCGTGGCCGTGGCGGCCCTGGCGTTCGGATACGAGGCCGCCCGGCAGCACAGCTACACCCACATGGTGAGGGGGGGATCGGGATGCACCCCCAGATTCCTTGGGAATCCCTGGAATGCTGGTCCCACCTCCTCCTTGGGACACCTTGGAGACGTCTCTGTGCTCCCAAAAGCTGGTTTCCCAAGTTTTTCCTTTCCCAGGCGCTGTAGCGATGGACAACTCTCGCCCTCCGCCCTCCAAGGACCACCGGACCCCCCCCCCCGGAGGTGCCGCATCCCCGAGGGGGGTCACCGGTACCGGAGCCTCGGAGCCTCCCTTGCCCGCCCCAGTGCACCAAATAAAGGCCTCTCCCCTCATCTCATCCCACGCGTGTCTTCGGGGGTCCCTAGGGGTGCGGGGGGGTCTCGCCCCGGGTGGGGTCCCCCCGGTGATGGGCAACGCTGCCCCACACAAACATGGCGGCCGCCCCACACAAACATGGCGGCCGCCCCCTCAGCGCCGCGGGTGCTGCCCAATACAAACATGGCGGCCGGGGAGCCCCGGCGGCTTCGCTCTCCTGCCCCGAGCGCGCTCTTACGTCATCTCCCCGCGACGCGGCGGGCACGTGGGCCATGGAGGGGGAGAACGGCGGGACCCCGGGATCGGGATCGGGAGCCACCCCCGAGGGGTCCAGCGGGGCCGCCCCGGCCGCGGGCCCGGCGCGGCGGCGGCGGAAAGGCGCCAAGAAGCGGCAGGAGACGGTGGCAGCCATTCCGCGGGGCAGGCCCAAGTCGGGGAGGGTGTGGAAAGACCCCGGGAAGAAAAGGTGGGAGCGGGGGGGGGAGCAGGAATTCGGGGGAGAGGCGTTTTGAGGGGCTCTAGTGTCCCCCAGGGCTGTTTGGAGGGGGGATTGAGCTCGGAGGGGGGTCTCAGAGGGGGCAGGGTTTGGGGGGGGGTCACTCATGGGGCCGTGCGGGGACTCCGGAGTTATCCCATGGGTATCCATAGGCTTAGGAAGGATCCAGAGGGGACAGGGACACTTTGGGGTGGTCCTGAACGGAGGGGTGGATTTGGAGGGGATGCTGAGGGGGGTTTCATGGAATTCTGACCTGAGGAGTTTGTGGAGAGGACCCGCGGCCGCATCCCGGGGTTTCTGGGGAGCAAACACATCCCGTGTGCCCGCCCAGGTTCTCCCACATGATCCAGGACAAGGCTCTCCGCACCTCCTGGGCCCGGAAGATGAAGGAGAGGCAGGAAAAGAAGCTGGTCCGGGATCTGGCCCGACAGCTGGAGGAAGGGAAGCGGAGGGAGCGAGAGGTAACGGGAGCTGGGAATTCCCACCTTTCCCATGCACAATCCCATGTCTCTGCCCTCATCCCGGCCTTTGGAGCTGTGGCTGATCCCAGTGCTGTGCCAAACCCCGGGAAAAGGGCGGCTGGGATGGTGAATTCCCTGTGCTGCTGCCAAATTCAGTCACATGCTGCTACTCACCGGCTCGGAATAAACTCCCCCTGGGTCAGTCTAAGCCTCATCCGGGCTGGAAAAGCTGCTGGAATGACGGATTTCACGCTTGGGCAGGCGTTGGAGCTGGTTTGGGTTTAATGCCGGAGGGAGGGATCCCACAGGGAATGTTTTGGTGCAGGAGAAGAAGCGGCGGCGGGAGGAGAACCTGAAGCGGCGCCTGGAAAACGAGCGGAAAGCAGAGATTGTCCAAGTGGTGAGTCCCAATCTGTCCCCTCTCCCGGGCAGGAACAGCACCGGGAATATCCCACAATGTCCAGACTCCATGGACCGCGCTCCAGCTCCTCTCCCTGGCTCTGTCTTTAAGGGAGCAGCCTGGGCTAGAGGATCCATAAGGATCCCCCTTACGGTCCCTTCCAACCCGAACCACTCCAGGATTCCATGAAATCCCCCCTCTTTTCCCCATTTTCCAGATCCGGAACCCCCTGAAGCTCAAGAGGGCCAAGAAGAAGCAGCTCCGGCGGGTGGAAAAGCGGGACACGCTGGCCCTGCTCCAGAAAACCCCTGTCCGGCGCGGCACAGCCACGGAATGAGGCGGGAATCGGGATCCTGCCGTGCCCAGGACGTGCGGCTGGGATTCCTATGGATCCTGCTCCCTTCTCCAGGGATGTTTTCCTTGGCTTGCAGGGCAGGAATTGCTGCTGGGACCCTCAGTGTTGGACAGACAACAGGACAGATGATCCACAGGAACCTGCTGGATCCCCATCCCCGTGGAATTGGGATGTTGCTGGAACAGAACTTTGCTTTCCCAAATCTGCCTTTTCCCTATAAAAATGAACAGGAACTGAGACAGATTTGCCTCCAGTGGCTCCACCTGGGACCTTCCCTAAGGCATTCCTGGGATCGGAGTGTTTCATGGCCCTCCATTCTCTGAGGCTCCCCCTTCCCAAAGAGCAAATTCCTGCTGGGAATGAGCCTCAGAGCCAATCCCCAAGGAAGGGGACACATCCCTGAAGAGATGGGAGGGGGGCACACCTTCTTGACACCCTTTTTTGGGGGAGACAACACTGGGAATTTGTGGGGGATTGGAAGGGCTGGGAATTTGGGGGTGGGGGTGGAAGAAAGAGGCTCAGGGTGGGAAAATCATGTGGATTTCTTCACATTCCTGGTTTTTCTTGCTCCATGAACACCCTTTTCTGCATTCCTGGGGAGGAATGGGATAAAGAGACAATGGGGGGGGGGAACAAGAGGGGCACTGGGGTGGAAAACGGGACTACGGGAAGCAGTGGGAAGCCCTGGGATGGGTGGGAATGGGGGTCCCTGGAGCTTCATTCCGGGGTGACGATTTTGGGGACACACAAAACCTTGTGGCCCTGGGGGGAGCTGGCCTGGAGCCCTCCCGGGAATGGGAATGACAGGGGGTCCCACCCACGTCCAGGATCAAGGAAAAGGGAAAGGGAGGGAATCTGGTGGGAATCTGGCGGGAGTTGTGGGGCGTGGCACGTGCCAGCATGGCGTGAGGATATGGGCAGCCCTCTGCCCTCCTGCTTCCCGGGTTAATGATTTCCAAGGAATACTCAAATCCCAGCTTCTCCCTCTCCAGAGCCCACAGAGCCTTTGCCCGGCGGGGTAAGAGAGGGGGGAGCTGGGAGCCCGTGGCCTCGGGGCTTGCAGGGGCTGATTTCCTGGTGGGACGGATGTGGGAGAACACGGTGCCTCCTCCCAGGGCGGGACTGGGGCCAAATCCCCTTGTTCCGCATTCCCGGAGAGGCAACGGAGCGTTCCAGGACGAATTCGGGACTGGGGGGCTCAGAGCCGCTGGAGCCCCGCCCCGCTCCGGCCCCCGGTGGGCACAGGAGGAGGAGAAGGAGAGGGGACAGTGGGTGTTGGGAATGCCGGGGCTGGGACACGTGGAAAAGGGGTGGTGCTGCTGCCGGGCAAGTTTTGGGGGCGCTGGAAGGGGGGGGGGAGGGGGGGACTTGGGGCCCGCGGGTGGGGATAGGGGAAGGAGGGATGGGAAGTAGGGAAGTAGGGGATGGGGGCATGGAAGGAGGGGACAGGGACCAGGGAAGAAGGGATGAGATGAGGGGAGGGGACAGGAACCCGGGAAGGAGGGGACTGGGACTGGGGAAGGAGGGAGGTGGACCAGGAGGAGTGGACAAGGACTAGGGAAGGAGGGGATGGGATCCAGGGAGGGAGGGATGAGGACAGGGAAGGAGAGAGGGATGAGGACAGGGAAGGAGGGGACGTAGACAGAGAAGGAGGGATGAGATCCAGGGAGAGAGGGATAAGGACAGGGAAGGAGGGATGAGAATAGGGAAGGAGGGGACAAGGACAGGGAAGGAGAGGACGAGGACAGGGAAGGAGAGGACGAGGATCAGAAAGGAGTGAGGGATGAGAACAGGAAAGCAGGGAAGTGATCAGGGAAGCAGGGATGCCAGCAGGACTATCTGGACCGCAGACCTACCTCGCCGTGTCACGCCGTTATGCCCTGGGAGGATCCCTGGGGACACTTCCAGCCTCCAGCCCCCTACCTGGGCAGGCAATCCCCACGGGATGCTCAGGCCAATCCCGTTCCCAGGTGCAGCATGGTGGAGGTGACGGTGACGCCGCGGTCCTCGCTGGCTGACCGGCCGGTGCAGCTCCGGGTGCGGGGCCTGTCCCCGTCCCAGCTGGTCACCCTGCGCGCGTGGCTCAAGGACGAGCAGGGCGAGCGCTTCCAGTCCCGCGCCTTCTTCCGCGCCGACGGATCGGGAGAGGTGGATCCCGGGAGCCAGGCCGCGCTGGGGGGCAGCTACTCCGGCGTGTGGCCCATGGGGCTCTTCTGGTTCCTGCAGCCCGACACGCTTTTCCGCCGGCTGGTGAAGCGGGATGTGGCCGGGAGCCCCTTCCTGGTGCGGCTGGAAGTGTTCGACGGGGTCCAGCTGGGTGCGGAGCCGCAGGAGCGGCTGCTGGGATGGTGCGAGGCCGAGCGGTGGTACGTGGGGCCCGGAGTGCAGCGGGTGCCCGTCCGCCAGGGAAGGGTCCGAGGGGCCCTGTTCCTGCCTCCTGGTGAGCACCACGCAGCGGGGAGCCCGGGATGCATGGCCTCGGGACCCCTGGGATAACGAACAGCAGGACCCCCAGATGCTCAACCTCTGGACCCTTGGGATGCCCAGCCTTGGGATCCCTGGGATATCAAACATCAGGACCCCCAGTTACCCAGCCTTGGGATCCCGGGATATTGAACCTTGGGATCCCAGGATGCCCAGCCTTGGGAACCCCGAGATACTGAACCTTGGGATCCCAGGGATAACAAAGATCAGGACCCCCAGGATGCCAAACCTCGGGACCTCTGGGATACCAAACCTTGAGACCCCTGAGATGTCAAACCTCGGGACCCGCAGGATGTCAAACCTCGGGACCCGCAGGATGTCAAACCTCGGGACCCGCAGGATGCTCATTCTCAGGACCTGTGGGATGCGAAAACCTTGGGATCCCCGGGTTGCCAAACCTCAGGACCCCCAGGATGTCCAGCACTGGCACCCCTGGGATAACAAACATTGGGACCCCCAGGACGCCCAACCTCAGAACCCCTGGGATACCCAGCCTTGGGATCCCTGGGATAGCAAACATCAGGACCTGGCCTCGGGACCCACGGAATGCCCAGTCTTGGGATCCCTGGAATGCCCAGCCTTGTGACACCCGGGATACTGAAACTTGTGACCCCTAGGATACCAAACCTCAGGACTCCTGGGATACCCAGCCTTGCACCCCAGGATGCCCAACCTTGTAATCCCGAGGATGCAGGACAGTGGCTCCTCGTCCCTGACATTCTCCGTCTTCCCGCAGGTCCAGGACCCTTCCCGGGGGTGATCGACATGTTTGGAGGCGCCGGGGGGCTGATCGATTTCCGGGCAGGACTCCTGGCCAGCCGGGGCTTTGCCGTGCTGGCCCTCGCCTTCTTCGCCTACGATGACCTGCCCCAAGTCCTGTCCCAGTTCGACCTGGAATACTTCGAGGAGGCGGCGGATTTCCTCCTCCGGCATCCCAAGGTGAGTCCTGGAGCATGGAGAGGAGAATCTGTGAGCCGGGATGTCCTGGGGCAACCTGGGCAGTGGGATGTCCATGTGACCAGGGATGTCCCAGGGATGTCCCAGGAACGTCCTGGGGACTGGGGGCATCCTGGTGAGCAGGACATCCCTGTGACCACGGATGTCCCAGGGATGTCCAGGTGACCAGGGATGTCCCAGGATTGTGTTGAACACCGGGGATATCTCAGGGGCTGGTGGCATCCCAGGTGACCAGGGCCATCCCAGTGATTTCCCAGGAATGTCCCAGCAACCAGGGATGTCCCAGTAATGCCCCAGGGGTTGTCCTGAGCACTGGGAATATCCCAGGGACCGAGGGCATCCCAGTGAGCAGGATGTCCAGGGGACCAGGGACATCCCACGAAGACATCCTTGTCCTGGTGCCCAGGGGTGTTCCACTGATGTCCCAGAGATGTCCTGGCAAGCGAGGAACATCCTGGCGACCGGGAACGTCCCAGTGAGGGTGTTCTCCCCACGGCTGGGAACACCCCGGTGCCATCCCACTCATCTCCCGTCTGGCTCCATGTCCCCCTCTCCAGGTGCGAGGCCCTGGCCTGGGCGTGGTGGGCGTCTCCAAGGGCGCGGAGGTGGCCCTGGCCCTGGCCAGCTTCCTGCCGCAGGTGGTGGCCACGGTGTGGATCAATGGCACGGCCTTTCTCCACGGCACCCCGCTGGTCTACAAGGACCTGCGCATCCCACCCATCCCCTACCGCGTGGAGCGCGTCCTCCTCACCGAGGCGGGAGCCTTGGACAACTCCGCCGTCTTCGCCGACCCCCGCGACCCCGCCTACCGCGCCTCGGCCATCCCAGTGGAGAATGTCCGCGGGAAGGTGCTGTTCGTGGTGGGAGAGGCCGACCGGAGCTTCAACAGCAAGCTGTTCGCCCAGCTGGCCCTGGCGCGGATGCCCCCGGAGAGCGGGCGGATCCTGTCGTATCCCGGCGCCGGGCACCTCATCGAGCCGCCCGGCTCCCCCCTGTGCAGCGTCTCCTGCATCCGCAGCTCCCCCCGGCCCGTGGTGTGGGGGGGGGAGCCCCAGCCCCACGCCCGCGCCCAGGAACACTCCTGGCACGAGATCGTCCGGTTCCTGGAGCAGCAGCTGGGCCCAGCCGCCACCACGAAACTGTGAGGGAGCGGGAGAGGGGGTCGGGAATACCGGGATTGGCGCCAACGGGAATAAAGCGGCACCTGCTGGATCCTGGTTGTGCTTCTGGGGGAGCTGTGTGGGACATATATGGGATATACGTAGGACATCTGTAGGACATATATAGGGCATGTATAGGATATATATACAGGATATAAAGAGGACACAGATGGACAGATACATATAGGATATATATGGACATATATATAGGATATAAAGAGGACACAGATGGACAGATATATATAGGATATATATGGGATATATATGGACATACATATATGGGATATATATGGACATATATATAGGATATAAAGAGGACACAGATGGACAGACCTATATGGGATATATATGGGATATATATGGACATATATATAGGATATAAAGAGGACACAGATGGACAGATATATATAGGATATATATGGGATATATATGGACATATATAGAGGATATATATGGGATATATATGGACATATATATAGGATATAAAGAGGAGATGGATGTATATATAGGACATATATAGGACATCTATAGGGCATCTATATTTAGGACATATATGGGACATAGATATAGTACACACACATAGATATAGGACAGATATAGGACATATATAGGATGTATAGAGAGTACATATAGGACATATATCAGACATTGGACATATATATATAATACATTTATCAGGCATAGGTCAGACATATATTGGATTTGTATAGGACACCTATCAGATATATGTTGGATAAATATAGGACACGTATCAGACACATCTAGAACATATATCGGCCATATACATCTGCCATCGCTTCCTGATGCGGTTTTAGGGGATCATATCCAGCCCCCCCAGTCCCACACACCTTCCCACCAGGATTCCAGTGCCTCTGGGAGCTGGCATGGTCCCATTCCCACCCCAGGGCAGGGAACAGGGAATGGCTGTGCCTGTCACTCTGGGAAGGGCCGGACGGTGACTTAGTTTAATCTGCAGTAAAGAGAAATCCCGGAAGGGAAAGTTCTGGAAAGGGAGGCAGAGGGAACGCACAAAGTGCCCCACGGAGGATTTTGCATTCCTTGTGGCACTGCCAGTGGCAAATTCCCAGTCCTAGTGCCCTGGAGCCCACCGGGGCTGTGCCACCGTGTCCCCCAGCCCCTGTGCAGGATCCCAGTCCCACGGGAACGGCATGTCCAGATGTTACTGTGGCAAGCAGGAATCAGGGCACACGCTACCTTTTCTTCCCTCCTGGATCGAGCTGGGCATCCACCGGGAGAGTTTTCCAAGCGTGGGATAAGCTTGGTTTGTCCCGGGTCACCGTGACACGGCCACGGGAGGTGACCACGGGGCCAGGGCACTGAGGTTGCCATCGGCACAGGAGCGAGGAGCCCTGGGCAGAGCTCATCCCACCCGGTCAGCTGATCCCCTCCGGATATAAATCCGTGTGGGAAAGCCCCGTGTGCCGCCCGGTTCACACCACCATGGGACAGAGCTGCTCCTTCCTCCTGCTCCTCTTCCTCCTGGCCCTGTGGCCCAGGGCCACCGTGTCGTTCCTGCGGCACCGCTACACCTGCGGAGAGCTGGGAATGCAGCTCCTGGTATTCCCGTCCCACGGCCGCTCCGTCCGCTTCAAGGTCCTGGGTGAGTGTGGGATGAACCCCTGGACCCCCTTGGGGTGCTGGATCCCTGAAACCCGAGATTTTCCATGGGATAAACCCAATGGATTGAACGAGGGGCAGGTGCTGCTCGGGGGGGGGGGGGATCTGTGCGCCCGCCACCCTCAGGAGCATCCTGGCACCCGGATGTGTCACTTCCCTGTGTCCATGGTGTCCCACCAGACGAGTTTGGGACCCGCTTTGACGTGGCCAACTGCTCCATCTGCCTCCACCGGCTCAACTCCGGGGAGGATGGATCTGTCATCTTCTCCTCCGGATACAAGGGCTGCCACGTCCTGCTCCAGGTGACATTCCCACCCCTTCCCCTGCCCCTTCCTGCTCCAGGTGACATTCCCACCCCTTCCCCTGCCCCTTCCTGCTCCAGGTGACATTGCCATCCCTTCCCCTGCCCCTTCCCGGTGGGATGGAGGTGACTATCCCTCATATCCCACTGCAGGGGAACCGCTACGTCCTGAGGGTGCAGCTGGAGGAGCTGCTTCCCAGTGGGATCCTGCTCACCTCCTCCGAGGTCAACATCACCTGCCCGAAGCCGGGTGGCTACGAGACGCTCCCGGACAGCATCCCGGAGCAGGGCCGGGATAGTGGAATCCTGGTCTCCCACACTGGTCTCCAGCACCATGTCTCCCAGTCCTCCCTCACCCTGACAGGATCCCACACCCACTCGGAGCAGCTTCACACTGTGGCACAGAATGGGCCCAGCTCGGTGCTTCCCGGGATTCCACCCCAGTCCAACCCAGTTCGCCCAGGGCTTCCGTCCGAGTCTACTGGGATTCATCCCATCTCCAATATCCAGGGAGGCTTCAATCACCCGGGAGTGCAGCCCCTCCGCCCTGGGGGTCAGACCCAGCCAGGGCTTGGCCCAGGGCTTGACCCAGGGCTTGTATCCCAAAATCCTCCCAGTTGGAGGCTTCCTGGGGGTCAAACTTGGCCAGGCCTTCGCCCAGAGTTTGTATCCCAAAACTCTCCCAGTTGGGTGAATCCCGGGAGTCAGACTCAACCAGGGCTTCGCCCGGGGTTTGTGTCCCCAAACCACCCCAGTTCGGTGAATCTCTGGGGTCAAAATCAACTTCGTCCAGGGCCTGTATCCCAAAATTCTCCCAGTCTGGTGCATCCCGGGAGTCAGACCCAGCCAGGGCCTCGCCCAGGGTCTGCATCCCAAAATTCTCCCAGTTCAGTGTATTCTGGGAATCAAAATCAACCAGGCCTTCATCCAGGGTTTGTATTCCAAAATCCTCCCAGTTCGGTGCATCCCGGGAGTCAGACCCAGCCAGGGCCTCGCCCAGGGTCTGCATCCCAAAATTCTCCCAGTTCAGTGTATTCTGGGAATCAAAATCAACCAGGCCTTCGTCCAGGGTTTGTATTCCAAAATCCTCCCAGTTCGGTGCATCTCGGGAGTCAGACCCAGCCAGGGCCTCGCCCAGGGTCTGCATCCCAAAACTCACCTGGCTTGACCCCTGCTGGTGCTCACCCTCCAGCAGGATTCCTGCGCCCAGGATCTCAGCTCCCAAACCAGCCAGGAATGGCTCAGCCCGGTTTTCTTTCCGGCTCCCAAACTGCGCTCCCGAGCCACACTGGGCTGATCCATCCCGGCCATCCCAGTCCGGCTTTAGTGCGCCCGGGACTCTCATCCTGGCCGGGTTTGATCAGCCCTGGACTCCAGCCTGGATTGCTGCATCCCGGGATCCACAATCCGCTCCAGCCCACGGCACTCTTCTACCCTTCGGGAGGGGCAGGTATGGTGGAAAAGCGGGATGAAGGGATGCAGCCCTGGATCTGAGGCTGGACCAGGGGCTGGGATAAGAGGAACTGGCCTCAAGTTGTGCCAGGGGGAGGTTTGGGTTGGATATCAGGGAAAATTTTCCATGATAAGGGTTGTGCAGTCCTGGACAGCACACCTGGAAGCGTCCCAAAAACACGTGGCTGTGGCACTTGGGGATGTGGTGGCCTCGGCATTCCTGCGGGAACGGTTGGACTCCGTGACCTTAGAGGGCTTTTCCAACCCAACAATTCCAGGATTCGCCAGGGGGACTTTGTGACGGGGGAGTTCCCGAGGAGGAGTTCTGATCTCTTCCCACCCTCAGGAATGCAGCTGACGCGGGAGCAGTGCCAGGTGCCGGTGGGCCGGATGCCGTGCGTGGCTCCGCAGGGACGGGACGGGTGCATCCAGGCGGGATGCTGCTACGACGACACGGATCGTGCCACGCCCTGCTACTACGGGAACACGGGTAGGGCGCTCGGGGAGGGGCATCCCGGGAATCCCCTGGGCACTAGGGTGATGGAATGTCTCCGTGGTGCCGCAGCCACCGTGCAGTGCCTGCGGGAGGGGCAGTTTATCCTGGTGGTCCCGCGGGGAATGGCCGTGCAGCCCTACAACCTGGACAGCGTCCGGCTGGCCGGCAGCCAGGCGGGGTGTGAGCCCTTCCGCGTCACCGAGAGCTCCGTCATGTTCCGCTTCCCAGTCACGCACTGCGGGACCACCGTGCAGGTACCGGGAGACCCCCGGAGCGCCCCCGGGGAAGGGAGAGGGCCGGGAAACACTCGGGACAAAGAGCTCACCCAGCCTCCACCTCGTGCCTCAGTCCCTGACCCATTTATCCCTCTGGATGCTCCCAGCTCCATAACCCAACCTCAGGGCAAAGAATTCACCCGCACTCTGCCTCGTGCCTCAAACCCTCATCCATGAATCCCCTGGAATGCTCACAGCTCGTTTCCATGTTTTTCTCTAAAACCCATGTCAGGATAAGGAATTCATCTATTCTCTGCCTCATGCCTCAAACCCTGATCCATTTGAACTCCAAGATGCTCCCAACTCCAAAAGGCTCTTCAGGATAAAGAGCTTTGTGCCTCAAACCCCGATCCATGTATCCCCCAGGATGCTCCCAGCTCCATAACCCACTTCAGGATAAAGAGCTCACCCTGATCCATGTATCCCCCGGGATGCTCCCAGCTCCATAACCCACTTCAGGATAAAGACCTCATCCACACACTGCCTCCTGTCTCAGAGCCTGATCCGTGGATCCCCCAGGATGTTCCCTGTTCCTATGTCCCCTCCAGGTGATCGAGGACCGGCTGATCTACGAGAACCAGCTGATCTCCACCATCGATGTCCAGGGATCCTCCCGCGGCTTCGTCACCCGGGACAGCGTCTACATGTAAGGGAAAGGCGGGAAAAGCCGGACACAGAGCCAGGATTCCCCTTTGGAAAGCCCGTCCTGCCCTCCCACCCCGGGATCAACCCAATCCTCGCTCCTGCCAAATTCCCAGCTTTCCCCCCCCAGTTTGGGCTGGGAGAGGTGATGCCGGAAGGGGCAGATGGAGGATTTGGGAGTCTTCCAACTTCCTCTGCCCCTTCCCAGTCTCCAGGCTCGGTGCATCTACAATGCCAGCGACCTCCTTCCCTTGGGAATGGAGGTGGCTGTGCCCCCCACGGCCGCTCCGTTGGCAATGCCGGGACCGCTGGGGCTCGAGCTCCGGATTGCCACCGGTGAGCGATTCCCGGCTTCCCACCCCGCTCCCAACCCCGCTCCCCATCCCGCTCAACCCCTCCCAACATTCCCACAGATGAATCCTACAGCTCCTACCACCCCGTGGGCGACTTCCCCTTGGTCAGGGTGCTCCGGGACCCCATTTTCGTGGAAGTCCGGCTGCTCCAGAAGACGGATCCCAACCTGGTGCTGGTGCTCCACCAGTGCTGGGCCTCTCCCGGCTCCAGCGCCGCCTCCCAGCCCCAGTGGCCCATCCTGGTGGACGGGTGAGTGGAGTGGGACGGGGGGATGGAGGTGAGGGTGGATGGATGGTGCCCACGGAGGGTCTTTGTTGCCTGTCCAGGTGTCCCTTCCAGGGGGACAATTACCGGACACGGATGGTGCCGGTGGGTCCGGCCTCTCCGGAGCTGCCATTCCCAAGCCACTACCAGCGGTTTGTCATCTCCACCTTCACCTTTGTGGAGCCTCCTGGGATGGCCGTGATGGAGGGAGAGGTGGGTTGTGCATTTGGGGCGTCCCAGTGTTGGGAATCCCTCATCCCAAATCCATCCCAGCTCCGAACTCCTCTTGTTGGTGCTTCCTCAAGGCTGAGAGTCCCTTTATGGGGCTTCCCCAAAGCCTGAATCTGTTTTTTGGGGGTCTCCTCAAGTCCTGGACCCCCTTTTTGGGGGTCTCCCTGAGTCCTGGAGCCCCTTTCCAGGGGTCTCCAGCTGATCCCAGCCCACCTATGTTTCCCAGGTGTACATTTCCTGCAGTGCCTCCGTGTGCCACCTGGCCCAGCCGGAGCCGTGCCGCCCCTCCTGCCAGCTGGGAGCAACCTCACGTAAGTCCGGGAGCTTCCTGGGATTTAGTGGTCCCTCTGTGTGCCCCCGTTTTCCCACCCCAACACTCTGTTCCCACCAGGAGCGCGTCGGTCTCCGGGGAACAGCAGGATGGGCGATGGAATGGGAACAGTCACATCCCAGGGATGCGTTGTCTTTCCCAAGGTTTCCAAGAGAGGGAAACCCCTTCATCCCTAAACAACCTTTCATCCCTCTAACTCATTTCCTCTTCACAGCTCCTGCCTCCACCCAACACTGCTGGATTTCTCTGGGAAAGCTGGAAAAATAAACCAGTGCAAATCACAGCTCTAGGGGTGGTTTATCCTGGGAGTGAGAAGAAAGGGGATCCTTTATCCCTATTCCCAAGCTGGAAACACCCCCAGCCCCCCAAATCCTATGCTGCTACCCACCAAACCCTTTACAGGAGCGGAACCCTTTCCCAATGGGATGACAGGGAATAATCCTTTATTTCCATACTGAAACTAAGTAACTGCATACAAAAACCTGCACGTTCCTTCCCTCCCTCCGCGCATCCCAGCCTCCAAATTCCAGGAGCGCAAGGACTGGGGAGGGGTGGGGGTTCACATCAGTTACAAGCACAAAAAAATTCTAAAGGCGGAAAACACAATGAATCAGGGGGAAAAAAGAAACCCTAAACAGCAAATTCACGGAGTGCGGGGAAGACAACGCCCGACTTCCCCCTTGCACTAACAGCTACAACAGGGGATCTTGATAATCCCACCGGGGTATTCCCACTTGGATAATCCCATACGGATATTCCCACCCCCCTCCCACCCCCAATCCCAGCAGGATCCTGGGATTACAGGCTGTAGAACTTGAGGCTCCGGTCCATCCCCGTGGACGCGATGAACTTGGCGTGGTGGCCAAAGGCCACTCCCGTGGTCAGGCCACTGTGCTCTGGGGGGTGGAAAACATTCCCAGGTGGAAAACATTCATGGCTCCCTGGTTCCCACGGATCCCAGCCCACCTCCAGCACCCCAACCCCCTCACCTGTGAAGTGCAGGATCTCCGTCCACTGCTTGCAGATGTAGATCTGGACATCGGTCCCGCCCAGCGCCAGGTAGGTCCCGCTCTGGTCGAAAATCAGGGATTTCACCTGTGGAGGAGAAGCGGAACAAGGCGTTGGGAAAGCTCCCAAAGCATTTTTGGGACGCTGGCCCCATTTTGGAGGGGGGGAAGGTGCTATCACACACACACACACACACACACCCCCCCACACCCACCTCAAAGTTGTTGTCCAGCTGCAGCGTCTTGAAGTTCTTGAGCTTCCGCAGATCCCAGAGTTTGACGGAGGAGTCGTCGGCGGCTGTGGCCAGGTAATATCCGTTCTCGGAGAAGGCGATGCTGGTGATGGGCCCGGAGTGCCCTGGGAAGTTGGCCACGTTGGTGCGTTCCTAGGGATGAGGGGGTTGGTTAGACAGGGAATCACAGTGCGGGAACGTGCCATCGTTCCGCTCTGGAGTTAAGGGGATGAACGGATCTTCTCGGGACAACCCCAACCATGGTTACAGTGTCACCACTGAAATCGGGCATTTTCGAAGGAAACTTCCTAAAACGTTCCCCAAAGTCCCACTCCTTGGACTCCCCCATATTCCCATCAAGGCCAGCCCTACCTTCAGATCCCAGATCTTGATTTGCGAATCCATCGTTCCCGTCCCAAAAATGAGCCCGTCCGGGTGGAACTGGGCACAGGTGAGAGCTGGAGAGACACGGGGACACTCGGGGTTGGGAATAATCAGGAGCGTTGGGAAGACTCAGGGACAGCAAGACCCCTCCCCCACAAACGAGTTGTCCAGAGCTCCAGAAGCCCAGAGACCCCCGGGATGGGGATACTCATCCCTAATCCTTACCACAGCCAGAGCTCTCATCCGTCACCTTGGTGAGGACACGGCCTGTCTGGATATCCGAGAAAGCCCAGTACTGGGAAAAAGACAGGAGAAGCATTGGCTCCAGAGCAGTAGGAAGCATGGGTGGGATCCGTGGGATGGGATGGGATGTGTCCCACCTGGTCATCCGAGGAGCTGAGCAGGTAATCTCCGGTGGCGTGGAGGCTGAGCCCGGTCACGGAGCCCTCGTGGGCACGGACCACCTGGACACAGGAGGCATTGGGAACGGACCAGATCCGGATCGTGGCGTCGGGAGAAGCCGAGAACACCAGCTCCTAAACGGGGACCATGTGGGAAGGTTAACGCGGGTAGGATTCACCTCCCCCAGAGCTCCCAGCTGGAGATTCCGGAGAAAAAGGGTCCCGAAATGCAAACTTGAGGAATCCTGGCCGTGAGGGGAGAGGCTGCAGGCACCTGGGATGGGTGGAAGACAACGCTGGTGACCTTCTTGGTGTGTCCCTTGAGCGTGGCCAGGATCTGCTCCGAGCTCTTGTCGAACACGATGACGTTTTTATCCGCCCCACCTGGAAAACCAAGCGGGAAGCGCTGGGATGGGAGTGTGGAGCCAACAACTCCAAATCCACCCGCTTTTCCTGGAAAATCCCACCCTCAGCAGCTTTGCCGTGAGGGGAGGGAGTCCTTCACCCCGTTGTCCCATCCTGCATTCCCAAAAGCAGAGAGATCCCATCCCAGGCAGCCGCATTCCTGCCTTACCGGTGAGGATCTTGTTGGTGTCGGAAGGACACAGATCCAAGGCCAGAATTCCCGGGATGCTGGCGCTGTGCAGCCCCTGTGCGAGGCAGGAGACCCCCAGATTAAATACCACAAGCAGGAAAACACTCCCAGAAGGAATCCAGAAACCTCAAGGGATTCCCAGCTCCTGGTTTTCCAGCCTTTTCCCATCCTGGCACTCACCACGTGGGAGGCGACCTGCCGGTACTTGCTGAGCTCCTCCGGCTTCACCAGCTCCTCGGGGACGGTCTTGCCCCTCTGGAAAACAGGGATAAACATCAGCCTCTCTTGGAGCACAGCATATTCTGGCTCCCATGGAATGTCTGGATGAGGTCACTCACCTTCTTACGCTCCGTGGTCAGCACCGTGGCCTTGTCTTGGAGCTGGAAAACAAGGGGAGGGTTGGTTGGCACAGGTCGGGAATTCCACGGGAGAACAGGACACACGGAGCAGCCCTTACCTTCTGGATGATCTCCGGGGTCATTCCCGCCAGCTCTCCCAAATCCATGGCCTCCCCGGCGCCCTGGGTGGGACACAGAAACAGGGGTGGAGAGGGACACCCAGAGGAGGGATTTGGCAGCTGGAACAAGCGGGAAAGGGGTCGGGAACGACCGGGCTGGGGAGCAGGGACTCACCGCCACGTTGGGCTGCGCCGACGGCACCGCCTGGGGCACGATGAGCCCGGCCTGGGGCTTCAGGGTGGCCAGAGCTGCGGGAACACCGTGAGTTGGGGCGGGGGGAGCGGGCACAGAGCCGTTCCCAGTGCCCCTCCCCAGTTCCCGCGGGACGGGGGGACTCACCTTCCCTGGCGGCCGTGACCTCCTTGGTGAGGCGGGCGATGACGCGGCAGGCGGCGTCGTGCTGGTACAGCGCGTGGGACAGCTCCTGGCGCGTGGTCTGCAGCTGCTGCCGCAGCGTGAAGCTGTGCAGCATCACGGCGTCCTGCGGGGCGGGACGGGGTCAGCCGGGGGGGGGACGTGCCATCCCACCCCACAGCCCACCGGAAACGGACCCACGGCTTACCCACTCGTCCTGCAGCGCCTTCAGGATGGCTGGGATGCTGGTGGCCGAGGGAGGCTTGGGGCGGATCGGGTGGGCAACTGGCAAGGAAAGGGGTCCTCCGTGTCCTCAGGAGCCCTTTGGATCCCTGTGCTCCATTCCCACCTTCCCAGACTCCCCCATCCCTCAGGAAAACCATTCCCAGTGCCACGAGCCACACTGGGCAACTGGCAAGGAAAGGGGTCATCCATGTCCTCAGGACCCCTTTGGATCCCTGAGCTCCCTTCCCACCTTCCCAGACTCCCCCATTCCTCAGGAAAACCTTTCCCAGCCCCATGAGCCACGCTGGGCAACTGGCAAGCAAAGGGATCATCTCTGTCCTCAGGATCCCTTTGGATCCCTGTGCTCCATTCCCACTTCCCCAGACTCCCCCATCCCTCAGGAAAACCTGTCCCAGCCCCACAAGCCACACTGGGCAACTGGCAAGGAAAGGGGGTCATCTCTGTCCTCAGGGTCTCTTTGGATCCCTGTGCTCGAACCTCATCTCACCAAATCTCCCATCCCTCAGGAAAACCTTTTCCCATCTCCCAAGCCACGCTGGGCAATGGGCGAGGAAAAGGGTCATTCCTGTCCTCAGCTCCATTCCCACCTCCCCAAACTCCCACATCCCTCAGGAAAACCCTTCCCAGCGCCACGAGCCACACTGGGCAACCGGCAAAGAAAGGGGTCATCCATGTCCTCAGGATCCCTGCGCTCCAATCCCACCTCGCCAAATCTCCCATCCCTCGGGAAATCCCCTCCCACCCCCGATTCCCAGGCAGTTCCCAGGCGGGGCTGGCGTTGCCGGGCACCTTTGATGTCGATGAGCTGCTCCTCGGCCAGGGGCTGGTTGTTGACGGGGTCGGTGCCGTTCTCGGCGATGTACTTCTCGATCAGCCGCCGCTCATACACATGGTTGGACACGGGCGACACGCACGGGTGCTCCGGCACCTCGTTGGAGACTGGGGGCCACGGGAATGGGGGTCAGGGCCCTGGGGGACCCTGCCTGCCCCAGAGCCCGGGAATCCCCTCTCCGGTGACTCTGCTAGGCCGGGAAAATCCCACCCGCTGACCCCACAGACTCGTGACACCCCGTCCCAGTGACCCCCCGGCCATGAACCCTGCAAATGAGGGACCCCATAAACTGCTCACCCCTGTCCCAGTGACTCCCCTCCCAGCAACACTCGAGCCTGGGAACCCCCTGCCCAGTGACTCCTGGCGTGGGAACCCCATAAACCGGTGACCCCCAGCCTGGGAACTTCATAAACCAGTGATCCCCTGCCCGGGAACCCCATAAACTGGTGATCCCCCTCCAGTGACCCCATAAACTGCTCACCCCTGTCCCGGTAACTCCCCTCCCAGCAACACTCAAGCCTGGGAACCCCCTGCCTAGTGACTCCTGGTGTGGGAACCCCATAAACCAGTGCCCCCCCTGCCCAGGAACCCCATAAACCAGTGCCCCCCCTGCCCAGGAACCCCATAAACCAGTGCCCCCCCTGCCCAGGAACCCCATAAACCAGTGCCCCCCCTGCCCAGGAACCCCATAAACCAGTGACCCCCCTGCCCAGGAACCCCATAAACCAGTGACCCCCCTGCCTAGGAACCCCACAAACTGTTGACCCCCCTCCAGTGACCCCATAAACTGCTCACCTCTCTCCTGGTAACCCTCCTCCCAGTAACACTCGAGCCTGGGAACCCCCTGCCCAGTGACTCCCAGTTTGAGAACCCCATAAACCAGTGACCCTCCTGCCTGGGAACCCCACAAACTGGTGACCCTGCTCCAGTGACCCCATAAACTGCTCACCCCTCTCCCGGTAACTCTCCTCCCAGTAACGCTCGAGCCTGGGAACCCCCTGCCCAGTCACCCCATAAACCGGTGACCCCCAGTCTGGGAACCCCATAACCTGGTGAACCCCTGCCTGCTGACCCCCAGTCTGGGAACCCCACAAACTGGTGACCCCCAGCCTGGGAACTCCATCACCCGCTGAGCCTCCCTCCAGTGACCCCATAGACCAGAGACCCCCTGCTCGGGAATCCCACAAGCCAGTGACCCCTGCCTGACGACCCCATAAACCAGTGACCCCCAGCCCAGGAACCCCATAAACCGGTGACCCCCTGCCCAGTGATCCCATAAACTGGTGACCCCCCTCCTAGTGACCCCACAAACTGGTGACCCCCCCCCAGTGGCCCCATAAACTGGTGACCCCCCCCCAGTGGCCCCATAAACTGGTGACCCCCCCCCAGTGGCCCCATAAACTGGTGACCCCCCTCCCAGTGACCCCATAAACTGGTGACTCCCCCCCCCCAGTGACCCCATAAATTGGCGACCCCCCTCCCAGTGATCCCCAACCTGCAACCCTCATGAACCAGTGACCCCCTGCCTGGGAAGCCCATAAAATGGTGACCCCCTGCCCAGCGACCCCAGTCCGTGAGCCCCATAACCCGAACAGTGACTCCATAAACCAGAGCGACCCTCAGTCTGGGAACCCCACAAACCGGTGTCCCCCCCTACCCAGGGACCCCACAAACCGGTGCCCCCTGTCCGGGGACCCCACAAACCGGTGCCCCCTGTCCGGGGACCCCACAAACCAGTGACCCCATAAACCGGTGCCGTCATGCCCGATGACCCCATAAAGCAGTGCCCCCCTGCCCGGTTACCCCACAAACAGGTGCCTCCCTGCTCGGTGACTCCATAAAGCAGTGCCCTCCTGCCCAGTGACCCCATAAACCAGTGCCCCCATAAACCAGTGCCCCCACAAACCGGTGCCCCCCCGCCCGCCGCCCCCCTCCCTCCGCACTCACTGGAGCAGATGAGCGCCATGGTGGCCCGCGGGAGCTGCGGCCCCGCTCCCGGTTCCGCTTTCCCGCTCCCGGTTCCCGGTTGGCGCGCGCGGCCCCCGAGCGCTCACGCGGCCACCGCCCCCGGAACCGGAAGCGCTCCCGCCATCCCCCGCGCGCCCTCCCCGGCCCCCGGCGGGAACGGCGCCTTCCGCTCCCCCTTTTATTGCCATGGCGACCGACTACAACTCCCGCCGTGCATTGCGGTGATACGGCGACTACAGCTCCCAGCGTGCCCCGCGGCGGCTCCGGGACTACAGCTCCCGGCGTGCCCCGCGGCAGCGGCGGCGCGGAGTAGCCCCCGGTGAGGGGGGGTCGGGGGGGGATCTCGGCGAAGGGGGGGAAATAGGGGGAAATAGAGGGAAATCGGAGGAAATTTGGGGGGATACGGGGGAATACGGTGGGTGTGAGCCCAGTGGAAGGAGAGCGGGGTGGAGGGAGAGCAGTGGGGGATTCTGGGGGGATCCAGGGGGATCGGGGGGGTTGTGGGAGGTGTGGGGGGAGTTGAGGGGAAGGGGGGGGAGCTGTGGGTCGGGGGATTTGGGGGGATCCTGGAGGGATCAGAGGGATCGCGGAGGGTGGGGAGACCTGGGCGGGGTGGGCACGGGGGGGATTGGGGGATCCAGGGGCGACTGGGGGGATCCAAGGAGGGGGGGGAATTGGGGGGATCCTACTGGGGTCACTGGGAGAATCGGGGGGTTGGGGGAACTGGGCGGGGGGGGGAATTGGGATGGGGTGGTCACAGGGGGGATTTGAGGGGATCCAGGGGGAACTGGGGGGAACTGAGGAATGTGGCTACAGGGGGGATTTGGGGTTCCGCGGGGCACTGGGGGGATCCAGGGGGGATTGAGGGGACCCCAAGGAGTGGATGGGACAGGAGGGGGTGGGCACAGGGAGGATTTGGGGTAATCAGGGGGAACTGGGGGGATTAGGGAGGACTGGGGTGCACAGGGGGTCTTTGTAGGGGGTGGTGATGGCTATGGCCCATCCCAAAGTTCCCCGCTCCTTCCTTTGGGAAGAGGGTGCTGGGTGCCCCCCCTTCCCCAGCCAGGCCCGGTGCCCTTGGCCGTGTCCCGCTGACTCCCAGCCATCCCAAAAATAGCTGGGACACCCAGGCCTGTGCCTGGAAGGCGAGAGGGGAGGGCGGAGCTTTGGGGCCTCCGCCCTCCCCTCCTGCTCAGGGGGACCCCAAACCCAGCAGGATGACCCCAAAACCAGCCCCTCTCGGCTCCCCCTCTCCCCACAGATCCTGGGATCCAGGATGGCCAGTGCCGGGGGGCTCCGGGCCCTGCTGGTCCTGCTCCTGTGGGCCCCATTCCTGCTGGGATCGGCAGCGGATGAAGCCAAGGGTGGCTCGGAGGGATTCCGGGGACACTCCAGCACTGCCACCATGGATGACCTGCTGTCCCGGCTGGGAAAAGCCTCCTGGGATACCCTGGAGGGCTGGGTGGGACCCCAAGCCCTGCAGATGGTGGCGGAGGTGGGATCCCCATCCCTAAATTTTCCCCCCGAGGAGGGACGTAGAGGGCTGTGTTCCCCCTTTTCCCAGGATAATGGTGGGATCCTGACCCCTCAGACCTTCCCTGGAGCCTCTCATGGAGGGACCTGGGGGGTTGTGTCCCCTTATCCCCTGGCTGGTGACAGCGGGAAGGTCCTAATCCCTAAATTTGCCCTGGATCCCCTCCAGGAGGAACACAGGGGTCTGTGTCCCCTTTTCCCCTGGCTGGTGACAAGGGGAAGGTCCCAATCCCTAAAGTTTCCCTGGAGCCTCTCCTGGAGGAACGCAGTGGTCTGCACCCCCTTTTCCTGGTCCCCCATCCCCATTTTTCCCCACAGAGCCTCTCCACCACCCTCTGGATCGTCTCCTCTGGAATCTCAGCTGCCCTGACCACGCTCTGCGGGATCCTGGCGGATCTCCTGGCCGCTTCCAGCATCGGTGGTGAGTTGGGATCATCCCGTGGGACGACTCCGGCCCCCATTCTCGGTGCCGCCGGTGACTCCCATCTCCCATTCCCAGGCCACCGGCTGGTGCGAGCGGCCGCGCTGAGCCCCGGGGAAGTCCAGCGGGTTCTCCTGTGGGCTCTGGCCGCCCTGGTGGGATCCTGGGTGTTATCCCGGCTCCGGGGGCTGCTGCTCCCGCTGCTCCGGGGGCTGAAGCTTTTCCTCTTCCTCGGAGCCTTCCTCCACGTGGCCGCTTCCAAGGAGAGCCCCACGGTGCAGGCGGGAATGCTGCTGGCCCTGTGGGTGCTCTACGCCCTCCTGGGGAGTCTGGTGGGATCCCAGAATCCCACTGCCCGGCTGGATGCGGCCGTCAGGAGCCTGGAGTGGAAGGTGGAGGAGCTGCGGCGGCGCCAGAAGTTTGGGGGGCCCCGGAACCGGGAGGATTGACCCCCCCCACACACACACACCCCACCAAAGCACTTCCCAGCTTGGCTCCGGAATTCCAAGCATGTCTTCCCCACCCCTGCTGAGCCCCCCCAGTTTTCCCTGGAGCATCCCTTCCCAGAGCTGGGGGGCCGTGCCTTGCCAAGTGCCACAAGTGCCTTCACCCTGGGGAGGGGGGTCCCCCAAAGCCCCCCCCGGAGCCCAAATCCGGGAGAGGAGCTCCCCCATTCCCTGCTCCACGGGGATATTGTGCCAATCTGGCCCAAAAGGGGAGCTCTGCTCGTTTGGGGGGGGCTGAGAGTCCCTCCCCCGGGGACCCCCCCACTGTCAATCCTCGGGGTTTCAGCTGCTTTTTAAACGGTTTTGATAAATGGTTTGGAATAAAGACGGGTTTTTCCGGCCTGGATCCGCTGCTTTCCCATGGGAAGGGGGTCCAGCTTGGAGCTCGGAGTGTGGGGGCTCCCCTGGGGGACCCACTTGGGGTGGGAAGGGAGGAAGAGGAGGAGGAGGGTGGGTTATTCGTGCCAGGATCCCACTGCCTTCCAGTTATTCCTGCTGTAATTCCCACTCACTCCGTGCTCCTGGCCGCGTCTGTTCTGGTCCTTCCCGTGTTCCTGGTGTCCCACAGTGTTTCCAAGTGTCCCTGGCTGGGGTGGGACAGGGAAGAATGGATAACAGCACCATCCCACCCTGCTCCAGGGTGTCCAGCACCAGGTGGGGATGGGAATGGGATGGGGAGTGGGGATAGGGAAAGGATGGGACGAGGATGAAAATGGGGAGGAGATGAGGATGAAAATGGGGAGGAGATGAGGATGGGGCTGGGGAACAGGGCTGGGAATGGGGACAGGATTGGGCTTGGAGTGGGATGGGGAAGAGGGCTGGGAATGGGGAACCGGGCTGGGAATGGGGAGCAGGGCTAGGAAGGGGAGCAAGGTTGGGAATGGGGAGCAGGCTGGGAATAGGAGCAGGGCTGAGAAGGGGAGCAGGGCTGGGAATGGGAGCGGGCTGGGAATGGGAGCGGGCTGTGCCTGGCGCCGGGCACGCCGGTGTTTAGGACCCGGCGGGACGAGGCGGCGCCGGTGCCGGTCCCGCCCCGGCCCCATTGTCTGGGCGCGGGGGCGGAGGGACGGGAGGCAGCGGCGGAGCCACGGCAGGGACCGGCGGCACCGGCGGCACCGGCGGCCCCACCGAGCCCCCCGGCCATGGCCCCGGGGCCCCGCCTGGCGCTGCTGGCGGTCGCCCTGCTTTGCGCCTCGGGTGAGTGGGAATGGCACCGGGAATGGGAACGTCACCGGGATCCCCCCGCCGCCGCGCTGGGATCCGCTCCCGCGTGGTCCCACGATCCGGGGCGATCATCCCCCCCTTCCCCGCGTTCGGGATCCCTCCCCCCTGTTCCGCAGGGATCCGCTCCCGCGATCCGGGACGACCTGACCACCCCCCCGTCCCCGCCCCTTCCCTGCATTCGGGGTCCCCGGGATCCGCTCCCGCCGGGATCACGAGAACCGGGAAGACCTGACCACCACCCCCCGCGCCTTCCCCGCCATCCGCGCCCCCCATTCCACGGGGATCCGCGCCCCCTCCACCACCTGGGATCCCAGGGATCCGCTGTGATCTCGAGGGGGAATCTCCTCGCAGTCTCCGCGGGATCCCCGCAGCCCGAGGCGATCCCCTTCCCCCGGGATCTGCCTCGCCTCTCCTCCCGGGTGGGATCGCGTGGGATCTGTTCCCGGCCGCGGGATCTAGGGTATCCAGGTGCCCGGGTATCCAGGTGGGATCTGCTCCCTGTGATCTGGGCAACCCGAATGGATCACACCTTGTGGGACCTGGTTCCGTCCCTCTCCCCACCGGGGTTGGATCCCCACAGGGCTGGAGGAACCGGGGGGCCCCCCTAAGCGCTGATCCCCCCAGAGTGACCCCTCCCCAAATCCCCAAATCCCCAAATCCCTGTCCCCCAGTGCCGACCCCCAACACTGGCGCAGGGATGGGGTAGCTTTGGAATGGGGTGACCCTGGCGTGGAGTAACCCTGGGATAGGGTGACTTTGGAATGGAGTGACCCTGGTATAAGGTGACCCAGGGATTGGATAAACCTGGCATGGGGTGACCCTGGGTTGGGATAACCCTGGCGTTGGGTGACCCTGGAATGGGGTGACTGAAATGGGGTGACCCTGGGATGGAGTAACCTTGGGATGGAATAACCCTTAGATGGGGTGACCCTGGATGGGATGACGCTGGGATGATGTGACCCTGGAGGGGGTGACCCTGGGGTAGGATAACCCTGGGATGGGGTGACTCTGGAATGTGGTGGCCCTGGGATAGGATAACCCTGGGATGATGTGACCCTGGGATAGGATAACCCCGGGATGGGGTGACTCTGGAATGTGGTGGCCCTGTGTGGTGCCACACAGGTGGGCCTGGAGTCCCCCTTGCCCCCCGTGCCCGCAGTGCCAGTGACACAGCCCCATCCTCACAGCGAGGGGTGACGGGGACCCCCTGGATCCCGTGTTCCTGCCGGCGGAGCTGGAAGTTCTGGGGGTTCCTGAGTATTACCGGCTGCAGCGGGTGGACCAGGACGTGCCCCCCAACTCCTCCCTGCACTCCCGCTCTGAGACATTCCTGCTGCTCCGGCACCGCGCCGGCTCCCAGGCCCTGCTCCAGGCCACCTACCCCCCCTTCAGCACCCGCCAGGTAAACGGGACCCCCAGAGCCCCCCTGGACCATCATGGGGTATCTCGGCCCCCCGACACCATCCCTGTGTCCCTGCAGGAGATTCCCATGGAGAGCCCACCCGGCTCAGCATCCTGGGCTGTCCGCGCCGTGTCCCTGGAGAGCTCCGTGTCCCCCGCCGAGCCCGTGGCTCGTGTCCTCTTCCACCTGCATGGGCCCGACTGGATGCCTGGGAAGCGGGATCACCTTGGGGTTCGGGACCACCCCAGGGTTCAGGATCAGCCCAGGGATTGGGACCACCCTGGGGTCCAGGATCATCCCAGGGAGCGGGACCACCCTGAGCAGAGGGACCACCCTGGAGACCGGGACCACCTGCGGCTCCGAGAGCATCCTGGGGTCCGGGATCACTCCAAGGTCCAGGATCACCCCAGGAACCAGGACCACCCTGGGAACCAGGAGTCCCTCAGGAAACAAGACCACCCTGGTGTCCGGGATCATCCCAGAGACCGGGATCACCCCAGGGACAGAGACCACCCCAGGGACTGGGACCACCCTGGGACCTGGAACCACCACCCGCAGCAGGACCACCCCCCGAAGGACCGGCATCCCCAGAAGGACTGGGATCACCCCGGGGCTCAGGAGCTGCCCTGCGTCACCCTGCACGCCCACCACCGCGGGCGGGTGGCCCAGGGCTCCTGTCACCTGCAGGTCAGTGCCACCCCCGGGGACCCCTGGGGGGGTGCCCGCTGCCCCCCCCACACCCACTAGCCCCCTGTCCCCCCCTTCTCCAGGCCCCCCTGGGCGTCTGCGTGGTGGAGCTGGAGATCCCCCTGCGCTGGTTCCTCCCGGGACCCCAGCGGAGCCGCCGGAAGGACGGGGACACCCCGCATCCCCCCGAGCCCCCGGAGAGCCCCAGCAGCCCCGAGGCGGCCGAGCTGCGCTACAGCGTGGGGGGGCCGGGGCACTGCGGGAAGGGGGACACGCCGCGATTCCTGGGAACGCTGGAGCTGCGGGCGGGAGAGCCGGAGCGGCGGCAGGAGGTGCGGCTGGACGACAAGGTCCTGCTGGGCGTCCCCGATGCCACCCTGCGCCCCGGGCAGAGGTTCAGGGCCACCATAGCCCTGAGGAACAACTTCACTGCGCACGCCCTGACCCTGCGGTGAGAGAGGGGACACGGCGGGGGGCACGGCCGGGAGGGGACACCGGGGCAGGGGGGACGCTGGGACAATGTGGGACACTGTGGGACACTGTGTGTGACACTGTGACAGGATGGGACACTGTGGGACACTGTGTGATGGTGTGTGACACTGTGTGGGACACTGTGACAGCATGGGACACTGTGGGACACTGTGTGACGGTGTGGGACACTGTGTGGGACACTGTGTGGGACACTGTGTGATGGTGTGGGACACTGTGGGGGACACTGTGTGTGACACTGTGACAGTGTGGGACACTGTGTGACACTGACGCTGGGACAGTGTGTGACAGTGTGTGACAGTGTGTGTGATGCTGTGTGTGACAACTGTGACAGTGTGACTGTGTGACAGCGATGCTGTGACACTGTGTGACAATATGTGACACTGTGTGTGACAATATGTGACACTGTGTGTGACAGTGTGTGACAGTGTGTGACACTGTGACAATGTGCGTGACAGTATGTGACAGTGTGTGACAGTGTGTGACACTGTGACAATGTGCATGACAGTATGTGACAGTGTGTGACACTGACACCGTGACAGTGTGTGACTGTGTGACACTGTGACAGTGTGACACTGTGACACCATGATTGTGCATGACACTGTGTGTGTGACAGTGTGTGACAGTGTGACACTGTGTGTGACAGCACGTGACACTGTGTGACGCTGTGACATGGGATCCTCCCCAGGATCAAGGCCAAGAAGGGACTGCAGGTGGTGGCCGCCCATCCCACCATTCCCAGCACCTGGAGCGCCCACCTGGAGCATTCCCGGGGTCCCAAGCACTCCCTGGCTGTGGTGACGTGCCGGCGGATCGGGGACACCCCTGGCAGCGGGAGGTAGGGGCTGGCACAGCGTGTGGCACTGCCCCATCCCAGAGTGTCCCAGTGGAGTCCCAGAGCCCCCATCCCTTACCCCGCCCCATCCCAGTCCATCCCACCTGGGTCCCGGTGATCCTGATCCCGGTGTGCATCCACAGGGTGTCCGACTCGGCCGCGTTCCTGCACCTGGAGCTGGTGGTGGAGAACGGGACGGGGGGCCCGGCACGGCCCCTCACCTGGCAGGTGGAGTATCCCGGCCAGGATCCCGAATCCCAGAAGGACAAGCTGGTGTGGGAGATCCAGGTGGCAGAGCGGGAAATCCGCGCCCTCGTCCCTCTGGTCCAGGTGGGTGCTGTTCCCTCCATCCCCCCCGTCCCGTGGGAGCGCCGGCTCATCCCCTCTGTCCCACCAGGAGCTGGAGATCCTGAACACGGCCCCACTGACGGGAATCCCGCGGGTCATCCCGGTGAAACTGGTGGCCGTGGAGGCGGGAGGTGGCGTGTCCGAGCTGGCCGATCCCGTGGGATGCGAGTCGGCCGACAAGCAGGTGCTGCAGGTGAGCTCCCTCCCGGCATTGCCGCCGCATCCCGCCCCGCCTGGCCCGGATCCCTGTCCGTCCCCCGGCATCACCTGTGCTCTTCCAGGTGTCGGATTCCTGCGACGCCGTGTTCGTGGGGGGCCGGGAGAGCCGGGGGGCGCGGGGGGCCCGCGTGGATTTCTGGGCGCGGCGGCTGCACGCGGAGCTCGCCTTCTCCGTGTGGGCCCCGCTGCTCCCGCTGCGCGTCCAGCTGGGAGACCCTGCCCTGGAGCAGCTCCGCGGATGGAGGCGGCCCGGGAATCCCGACAGGTGAGCGCCGTTCCCGGGGGGAGCGCCCGGGACTGTCCCTGTGTCCCTGGGATGGTGGGAAAGGGGTGAGATGGGAGCAGGGAGACCCGAAGCGCTTGTGACGCTTGTCCCTGTCCTCTCTGAGCCC
The DNA here is from genome assembly GCF_025592945.1 of Manacus candei. Taxonomy (NCBI): domain Eukaryota; kingdom Metazoa; phylum Chordata; class Aves; order Passeriformes; family Pipridae; genus Manacus; species Manacus candei. Next base: position 4,002,418 of record NW_026138057.1, read on the forward strand.
TGTGACACTCGTGACATTTGGCCCTGTCCTCTCTGAGCCCTGTGACACTCGTGACACATGTGGCTGAGCCCTGTGACACTCGTGACATGTGCCCCTGTCCTCTCTGAGCCCTGTGACACTTGTGGCTGAGCCCTGTGACACTCGTGACATTTACCCCTGTCCTCTCTGAGCCCTGTGACACTCGTGGCACGTGTGGCTGAGCCCGGTGACGCTCGTGACTGTGTGTTCCTGTCCTCTGAGCTCTGTGACACTTCTGACCTGTGTCCCTGTCCCTCTGAGACCCCACACACTCCCATGTCCTGGCATTCCTGCCCCCCTTGCCCTGGGATCCCTGTCCCCCTGTCCCAGGATCCCTGTCACCTTGTCCTGGGATCCCCATCACCCTGTCCCGCAATCCCTGCCACCTATCCCATGATCCCTGTACCCCTGCCCTGCAATCCCTCTCCCCGCGCCCCAGGATCCCTGTCACCCTTCCGGAGATCCCTGTCACCCTGTCCCAGGATCCCCGTCACCTTGTCCTGGGATTCCCATCACCCTGTCCCAGGATCCCTGGCCCCCTATCCCGTGATTCCCGTCTCCCAGCTCCCCGTTGGAGGCCGAGGATGCGCCGGAGGAGCCGGAGCGGCGGGTGCGGAGCTGCCGCCCGCAGTTCCAGCGCACGGGGCTCCGTGTCCTGGCCCACTTCGTGTCCCACCCGCCGGACGGGGGCCGCTCCCTGTCCTACCTGCCCGGCCCCGAGTGGCTCCTGGACGTCACCCACCTGGTGGCCCCCCGGACCCGCGTGCAGGACCCCCGGGTGGCCTCGCTGGAGGGGGGGCTCGTGGTGGTGGGCCGGGAGCCCGGGGTTACCTCCGTGGAGGTACAGCGGGGGGGAGAGGGAAATGAGGGGGTGGAGGGGAGGCCTGGGGTGGGTTGGGGGGTGTCGGGGCTGCAGAGATGGAGGGGTGGGGCTGGAGGGCGTCCTGGGGGGAGAGGAACTAAGGAGGGAATCCGGGGGGTGGTCCTGGGAGGAGCTGGAGGGGTGCAGGGTCTGGGAAAATGGAGATGAGGGGCTAGAGAGGGTTGTGGGGTCAGTTTGGGGAGTCCCGGGGGGAATCTTGGGGGTGTTGGTGCCAGGGAAACGCAGGTGGAGGAGTTGGAGGGGTCCCGGGGGCAGAGGGGAGGGAAGTGAGGGGGTGAAGAGTCGGCTTGGGGGATGCTGGGGGAGCTGGGGGGCGTTGGGATGGAGGGAATGGAAATGGGGGGCTGGAGGGGGTCCTGGGCACAGGAGGGAAATGAGGGGACGAATGGAGGTCCTGGGGAATGTGGGGGCTGGAGAGATGGAGATGAGGGGGCTGGAGAAGGTCCTGGGGGGAGTTTGGGAGGTCCTGGGTGAGACTGGGGGTGTTGGGACTGCAGAGATGGAGATGGGGGGTTGGAGGGGGTCTCAGGGAGCTGAAGGGGGGTCCTTGGTTGGGATTTTGGGGGTGTTGGGACTGGGGAGATGGAAACAGGGGGTCCTGAAGGCAGAGGGGAGCTGGGGGAGTGCAGGGACTGGAGGGAGGGGGGGAGCTGGTGGGCTGGGAGGGAACTGGGGTGTCCAGGGCAGAGGTGGGAAGGGACACAACGGCCATGAGGGGTGTCGGGGGGGGTCTCACATAACCCCCCCCGGGCTCCACCCCAACCCAGGTGCGCTCCCCGCTCTCCGACTCCATCCTGGGGGAGCAGACGCTGGTGGTGTCCGAGGACAAGGTGACGGTGACGGAGCTCCGTGCCCAGGTGGTGGCAGGGCTCTCCTTGTCCCTCCGGGCACACCCGGAGCATCCCGGCGTGGTCACCGCCACCGCCCTGGGCACGCCCACCCTGCGCGCCCTTAAGCAGGTGAGATGGGCCGGAGGGGAGGGGGCTCCCGGCGTTCCCCATATCCCGCGATCCGCTGCCATCCCGCCCCTTATCCCGGCAGGAAGCCACGCTGTCCGTCTGGCTGTCCTTCTCCGACCGCACGCTGGCCCCGCTGGAGCTCTACGGGTGGCACGACGTGGCCTTGGCCGTGACGTCCCTGGATCGCTCTGTCGCCACCGTCGGGGGGTCTCCCGGCGTTCCCGCTTCCCACCCGTGGGTGGTGGCGGAGGGGCCGGGCCGGGGGGCTCTGCTCCAGCTCGCCCTGCACCCCCCGGACCCGTGCCGGCGTGCCCGGCAGCGCCCGGCCCCGCTGGCCACCGGCACCACCTGGCTCGAGGTGGGACACCCCCCGACCCCCGGGAGCCCCCGGCCCTTCCCGCGGGCCGAGGGGGCCATGTCCCGGGAAGCGGTGACCGTGGGGCGCGGGGACCCCGTGGGCGTGGGGCCGGCGGCCACCAAGTTCCAGGGATCCTCCTCGGAGGAGGATGAGGAGGAAGGAGGTTACGGACGCGACCGCGCAGAGGGGGAGCGGCAGGAGGAGGAGGAGGAGGAGATGGTGAAGGCCCCGGAGCGGGTGACCGACCTGGAAATCGGGATGTACGTCCTGCTGGGAGTGTTCTGCCTCGCCATCTTCATCTTCCTCGTCAACTGCATCTTCTTCGTGCTGCGCTACCAGCAGAAGGAGCTGCCCGAGCCGGGCGGGGCCCCCGCGGCCCCGCAGCCCCACAACTGGGTCTGGCTGGGCACGGACCAGGAGGAGCTGAGCCGGCAGCTGGATCGCCGGGAGCCGCCGCACCGGGAGCCGGAGCCCGCGGGTGCGGGGTGCAGCTGCGGGGGCTCGGCCGAGGACGGGGCTCCCCCCGAGCCGCCCGTGCCCCGCAAGGAAGGGGCGGCCCCGGGCGGGGGCGGCCGGAGGAAGAGGGTGGAATTCGTGACCTTCGGCCCCCCCCGCGCCCCCGAGGAGCCCCCCCCGGCCGCCCCCCACGTGCAGTCCATCCTGGTGGCCAGCGAGGACGACATCCGCTGGGTCTGCGAGGACATGGGGCTGCGGGACCCCGAGGAGCTCCGGAGCTACATGGAGAGGATCCGCGGCAGCTCCTGAGCCTGGGGAACCCCATGATTCCCGGGCAAACCAGTAAGGGACTGAATTCCTCCCCGTGCCGCGCCGGGGGGACACCGATCCCGGCCCCACGCGCGCCGGGAATCCCCGGCGACCCCGCCGAGAGGCCCAAGGAAGGGTCTCCAGAGGTTCTGGGATCCTGGCGGCTCCGGGGAGGAATTTGGGATGCCCTTACTGCTTTGGGTCTCATTGCGACATGGTGTTCATAGTGCTGATGATGATGATGGTGGTGGTGATTCCTGTGGTCTGATCCCGGGGAGGGATCCTGGTTATCCCGCCCCCTCCCTCTCCAATCCCTTCACCCTGGCCACACATCCATTTTGTACACATTTTTTACCGGGAACACCCAGGAAGGGGCTGCCAGGGGCTGGTATTTATGGAAAAGTTTTTAATTCTGACGTTGTTACAAAAATAAAGTATTTAAAAAAAAAAAAAGCTGGGAATTCTCCCCCCCCCCCCCCACTCCGTGTGGCATCTCCTCTGATCCCGGTACTGGGTCCCATCCTGCTCCCATGGCAGTGCCAGGCTTCCAGGAACGGGAACGTGCCCTTGACCTTGGATCCACGTGAGAACTGGTCACGGGAATGGATCCTGGCCCTGGCCCAGCTGGGGTGACCTTGGGATAAGGGATAAGGGATCTCTTTCCTCCCTCTCCTACCATCCTCCTCCTCCACCTTCCAGCCCCAACACCAACCTGGTCCTGGGTCTCCTCCCACCTTGATCCGCCCAAATGTCCCCTCTGGAATTGGCCAGAGGAATTGATCCCCCTTTATTTGGGGTTACCATGGAAATTCCCACCCTTTTTCCAGCCTCCCAGTGATCCCAAGGCACTCCCAGATCGCCCTGGGTGGTAGCAGGAAACACACTCCCACACCCCAGCACCCTGATCCCGGCTTCCCAAAGCTTCCCAAAACCACACTGAGATGAGGCAATCCTGGTCCTGTCCCTCTTTCAGGGCATCCCAGGTCTCCAGGTGTCCAACCAGATCCAAGCCCTCACCCACAGTGGGATCAACATCTCCTGGAATGCCCCAGCTCCCACCCCATCCCTCCCCCACCATGCCCATCCCGTCCCTCACCATATATCCCTGGAGGGTCCTGGGGTGGTAAGTTGCTTGGGATGCAGTGACTCCATCCGGAAGGCAGTGGGATGGTGGCTCCATGGGATCAACTCCCGGATGGATCAGATCCTGGATGGATCTACCACCACCTGTCCGGCATGGAGCCCATCCTGGAAGTAAAGCATCCAGGTTGGGATGAAGGGCAGGATCCCAGGCAGGATCCCGGAAGGTCGGGATCCAGGCCCCATCCCAGCCCCCCTCCCAGCTTCCCTGGAAAGCATCCTGAAGGATTTGGAGCTGATCCATAGGGACGGGTGACACATTTGGGGGGTCCCCTCCCGCTGTGCCCCATGGGTATCTCCTCCCGCCCACCTCATCCCTGAAAAAAGGGATGGAGCTCCAGCAGCCTGGAAGACCCCAGATCCCCCCATGCCATCCCAAATCTCCACCGGATCCGCTCTCCCCGGGGGGGGCTCCGGGGGCTCCAACGCCCCGTTTCCTCCCCGCCGGCAGCAGGATGGGGCCACCCCGGCGCGCCTCGTGATGCCAGCCCAGCTTCCTCCCCTCCGCCTCCATCCCGGAACCACCGGGGGAGCGAGACCTCCCTGCCCCGAGAGAGGGACCTCCAGAACCCCCCCCCGGATCCCGAAATCCCACGGGCTTGCCCCGCCGAAGGGATGGGGGGGCTGTGCCTGCTCGTGGTGACTCTCTGTGCCGTGGCACCCAGACCAGGTATGTCACCATCCCCAGCCTGTCGCTTCCCGGCCTCTCATTTGGGAGCTCGGGGTGCCGGATCCATGGATTTTGTGGTTGGGGACCTGCCATCTTCCCGGGATGGAGGTCCCAGGGCAGATGTTCCGGTGGTGGCTCTGCAGCTCCTCTGACCCTCGCTGTCCACTGGGAGCGAGGGAAGGGGGTCCCTGAAAGGCAATCCTAAGGATTGGGGTCTCCTCAGGATGAGGGACCCCTAAAACCACCCTGGGGACCCCAAAACCGGGATCCTAAGCTCCTAAAAGTGCTCTCAGAGCTGTCCCACCTGCCAGCCCTATGGGATGCTCCAGGGCCAAATCCCATCCTGTCCCTCCTGTCACCCCTGGATGGTTTTGGGGTGTGATCCAGCCTTCCCCCCTCCCAATCCCAGCAGGATTTGGGGTGCTTTGGGTTCTGAAATGGCTGCCAGGAGCTGCCTCAAGGCCTCGGATCAATCAGGGAACGGGCCCCTCACCCCCATTTCCGCTCCTCCTTTCACCTCCACCCCCACAGAGCAGCTCAGTCCCGCTTTTCCCCCTCATCCCTGAGCTTTTCCTTGATCCTTTGGACTCCGATCCATGCCCCACCAGTTCCCCGGGATCCCCACCCAACCAGCCCCCCCGGAACAGGGAGAGACCGGGGGATCCTTCACCCTACAAAAGCCAAAGGGGTAATTTTCCCGGGAATAACCGGAGCGTGCACTCACCTGTGGCTCCGGGATAGGTACAGCCCCTCTGTGTCCACAGGGATGAGCCGGGAAGCGGGAGCAGACCGGATGCGTGAGGACGTCCCAAATTTCAGCTCTTCCACCGGTGAGTTGTGTCCCAATATTCCCATAATTAAGGAAAAAATTCTCTGAGCAGACCTCACACCAGGATTTAGCCCCAGGAAACCTCGTGGGGACGGATTTTTGGGATGCAGAAGCGCCATGACCATGTGGGCTGGGGGAGGGTCCCACAGAGCCACCCACAACTGGGAGAATTCCCATATTTTGGGGGGATTGGGATACACCGCTCCGTGTGCCCCCCCAGGGTGGCCACAGGGCCATGGCTTCCTGTTTTCCATCTGCTTCTTGCCAGGAAAACCAGGAATGAGCCAAAAAAGGAGTGACTGACCCCTTGAATCCTGCTGATCTCGCTCCGTGGGGATCTGGATCTGTGGGATCAGATCCACATCTGTCATCCCCATGTCACCTCAGAGGGATCATCATCCCCAAATTGGGAATCCTGGGGGGCTCATTTCCTCACCCCTCTGTCCCTTTCTTCCCACAGCTCCCGCAGAGCCGACAGGATCTCCCAGTATTCCAAGTGGGAACGCCTCGGTGACACCGGGTGAGTGCGGGAGGGTGAGGAACATCCTTAGGAGCACCCCCTTGCTCCCACTTTTTAGTGGGAAGGGGGCACTGGGAACATCGCTGGGTCACCATTCCTGGTGTGCCTCCCAGATCCCGGAGCGCTCCGCTTGGCCGGTGGCCGGAGCCGGTGCGAGGGCCGCGTGGAGCTGGAAAAACAGGGAATCTGGGGGACGGTGTGCGATGACGGGTGGGACATTCCCGACGCCGACGTCGTGTGCCGGCAGCTCCGGTGCGGCCACGCCGTGAGCGTCCACGGGAATTCCGCCTTTGGCCACGGGCACGGCCCCATCCTCCGGGATGAGCTGGGATGCCACGGGCACGAGAGGCACCTCTGGGAATGCCCGGCCGCTCCGGAGCACGACTGCAGCCACAAGGAGGACGCCGGCGTGGTTTGCTCAGGTGGGTTTGGGAGCATCCCGGCTCCAGCGGGGAGGGATGAGGGAGGCACATCCCCGTCCTTTCCCGCAGAGCACCAGGAGTGGCGGCTCTCCGGGGGCCGGGATGGCTGTGCTGGCAGGCTGGAGGTGTTTTTCCGCGGCACCTGGAGCACGGTGTGCGACAACACCTGGTACGACCCGGAATCGGCGGTGCTGTGCCGCAGCCTGGGATGCGGGACGCCACTCCAGCGCCTCTCCTTCGGACACACGCTTCCCGGGAAGATGTTGTACGAGTGCGGGAGCCTCCAGGCTTCCCTGGCGTTCTGCCGCTGGACCTTCAACAGATCTGCTCCCTGCCACCAGTCCCGGGCGGTCGGGGTGGTCTGCAATGGTACTGGATCTTCCCGCTGGGATCTGGGAGGGAATTCCTGCCCCCCACCTCGGCATCCCCATGATCTGATTTCTGTCCCCACTCCCCTCTCCAGGCTCCCAGGGTTTGCTGGATCCAACCCCCACAGCCACAGGGACAAACGGGAATGTCACCGTCCCGCGGGGTGAGTGTCCTGCAATCTCTCCCTTCCCATTCCCTGAAGGAAGGATTTAGGTGGGAATGACTTGTGTCCATTCTCTGTCTCAGCCGAGGAAGGGTCTCCAGTTGTAGGGACACAATTCCCGTGGGATAGTCTCCTCTTTATCCTGTGCCTGGTGCTGGGAATGCTGCTCCTGCTCTCTGTACTGGCCTTTTCCATCGCTCTGCTGAGGCTGAGGAAGAAGAGCGGTAAGGAATTCTGGACTGAGCATGGAATTGGGGCACACATCCCACTTTTTGGGCTCAGCTCAGCTTTTCATCCCCATTGTCCTTGCAGCCATGTGTTCCTTGGGAATAACCACTCCAGTCCTGGTGACCCACAGCTCCCAGAGCCCTGATGTGCCCTCCGGGATTCCCAATGACTACAGGGAGATTCCCACCAGCCTTCCCAAAGGATCAGGTGGGTCTGGCAGGTCACCCCCCTGGGATGTGGGGAAGGGGATCCCAGCTGATGGCACATCCCCCATCCCATTCTCACCCCCCAGACCCGCTGGGCACAGCCTTTTCCAAGGATTCCACCTCCGATTCTGACTCGGAATACTACGAGTTCAGCAGGAAGCCGCCCGTCGCCCTCTCCACCTTCTACAGTGAGCACCCTATTCCCTCTGGAATTCCCCTCACCTTGCCCTAGGAACCCCTGTCACCCTACCTGGGATCCCCATCCCCATGCTCCAGGATTCCCGTTCCCTTTTCCTGGGATCCCTGTCACTCCCACCGCTCTCCCCTTCCCAGACTCGCTGCGCCGCCATCCCGGGGAGCAGCTGCTTCCACCGAGGCCCAGCCAGGATGGGATGGAGCCATTCCCTGAGGATGGTATGGGACAAGGGGGGTCCATCCCATGGATAAGGGGGTGGCTCCTCTCTGTTCCTATGCTGGATGTTCTTGTTCCCGCAGCACCGGCCAGGATGGGCCCCCCATTCCCTGGAAGGAAGAACAGCTCCTCCAGCTCCTCCTCCTCATCATCTACGAATCCCTGCCGGAATGGCAACGTCCCCTCCCAGCACAGCTGGGGCACCGGTGGGCCCTGCCGGAGGGATGTGTGGGAGCAGGGATGGGGAGAGCCCTGGGAATGGGAACAGTGATGGGGAGAGCCCTGGGAATGGGAACAGTGATGGAGGAACCCCACGGAACAGTGATGGAGGAACCCCGGGGGTGGGAATAAGGAAAGGAGAGATCCCAAAGGTGGGAATAAGGGATGAGGACAGCCCTGGGGAGGGGAATGAGGGTGTGGGTACCCCAGGAATGGGACCAGGGATGGAGAGACTCCAGGGATGGGAACAGGGATGTGAACAGGGATGGGTCCAACCCCAGGAAGGGAACGAGAGTGGGGGAACCCCGGGAATGGGAACAGGGATGGAGGGTCCCAGTAAGCACCTGTTTCTCCCAGTTCCCCCAGCAGCTCCCAGCATTCCCGCCCCAGTGCCCTCCCAGCCCTGGGTACCTCCGTGTCCAGCAGATCCCGATCCCGATCCCACCGGCAGCTCCAGCACCTCCTCAGGGGAGTGGTACGAGAACATTCCGGGCATGGAGCACACCGGAGACCCTTCCCAACATCCCGGTGAGGATCTCACGCTGGCAGGGGGATATGGGGACTCCAGGATCCTCTGCTCCCAAATCCTGATGGGCTGTGTCCCTCCAGGTTGGATGGATCCCTTGGGACAGGATCCCGACTTCTCCGAGGGCAGTGACTATGACGACATCCAGGGAGCTGCCTACTGAGCCTTTCCCGCTGCTCCAGAGGGACACCTGGCCAAGGCCACCATCCCACTGCTGGCATCACCTCTGGAATTCTCCAACCATTCCCCTGTGCTGTCATTAAAAGCTTTTCCCACCGTATTCCTTGTCCTTCCGTAGGAGTGACTCATCACCATTCCCACAGCGGGGCTGGGCCACCGAGCGCTCCCAGTTGCCCACTGGGATGTCCAGATATCCCATTCCCAACCTGCAGGAGCAGGGATGGGGGTGGCAGGGGCCCCACCCAGCTCTGGGAGTGGAAATTACCCCCCAGGAATTGGGGATGTGGGAGGGTCTGGTGGCCCACAGTGTCCCCCCCACTCCCAGAGGTTCCCTGTATCCCATTGGGACACAGTCCCCATCCCGGGGGGGCCCATAAATCCTGTCCAGGGGATGCTGGGAGGGAAGACACCCCAAAACCCACAGAATGACGCTCTCTGGGGGCGTCGGGGGGTCCCAAAAGAGGGATCACCTCCTCCAGCCTCCCAAGCTTCACCCGCATCCCAGTGGGATGCCGGAGCCGAGCACACGAAGCTCCCGGTGGATTTGGGGGGGGCACAGCACCCACCCATCACCCCAGAGCTGCCACCCCCACGCCGGGGGACTCCCCCGCACCCCAAACCCCCCTTCCCACGGCCCGGCCCAGCCCCCCGGAGCGTCTCCAGCCCCGGCTTTCCGGTTGCCCCGAGGGGCAGGTCGGGGTTCATCTGCACCCCCCGCGGAAAAAGCGGCCCCCCCGCACCCCTCAGGTGTTCGCGGGGCGAGAGGCCCCGACAAAGGAGCCGCGACAACGGAGGAAATCCCAAAATAGCAGCAAAACCCCGACAAAGGGAGCGGGGCAGGCGGGGGTTGAGAGCGGGGTGGGCACGGGGGGGGGGTGACAGGGGCGTGGTGCCCCCGGCCCCTGTGCCAGCGGGGGGGACGGGCAGGACGGCACCGAGGGCGTCGGGATCGCCGGGATCGTGGGGTGGCATCCATGACCTCAGGGGGGTTTGGTGTCCAGGGGTCCCAAAGCCTTGGGGGTCACTGATTCCCTGGGAGCGGGACAATCCAGCCCGTGGCCCCACAGGGAATGTGCCCCCTCCGCCCCCACAGCGGTGCCGACCCTTTATCCGAGCTGTTCCCGCCTGGAAAACCCCCATCTTTCCCGTTTTTCATTCTGATCCCAGCAGGTGCTGCCAGCAGCCAAGCCCGTCCTTGCTCGCTCCAGAGGCAGCTCCTGCTTTTTAAAAGGCTCCTCACGGCAGGCAACGTGTCAGCACATCCCAAAATCCCCCCGGGAAGGGATTCCGAGCATCCCGAGCTGTCACAGGATGCTGAGCTGACTCCCGCTGCCAGCGGCAAGGCAGATGCTCAATCCAATCCCAAATCCTGCCTCTGGGATTCCAGGGCCTCCAGAGCCAGCCAAGGCTCCCAGGGAAGGGCTGGATCCCAGGCATCCCGTATCCATAGGGGTCACACACCCCTGGATAATGTGGATCTTTCCTAGAGGCGAAGTATCACAGGATATGTGGGGGGAATCACCAATTTCAGGTGGATTTGGGGGGATTTGGGGCCTGGATCCTGCACAAAGACCTCCCTGGCTGAGTCCTGTGGGAGCAGATCTGGGAATTACACCCTTTTTCTGGGGAATTTTCAAAGCTGAACTGGGTGGGGGTCAGCTCCAGGTGGGACATCCCGACAGGGCTTGGTTCTGCCACAATCCCAGTCTGGGGGGGTCAGCAGGACCCCTGGAATAACTGGGATGGGAACAAGCAGGGAGTTCAGGGAGCACCCAGGGAAGTCCCAGGGGAGCTGAGCTCCTGCTCCAGGGTGGGGGATTGGAGTGGGAAGGGAATTTCCATCCTCCCATTCCCACTCCCCAGGCACTCTCCTTCCAGCAGGAACACCATGGGATCAATGGAAAACAGTTGCCTCATTAACATGCATGACCTGGATTCGGAAAAATTAATTAGGGCCTAATCAATTAACACCTCTGCCTCGCCCTGGTCCAGCCCTGCCAGTGCCCCACGTGCCCTTGCCGGGATAGGGGGCATCCCTGGAATGCCAGAAACTGGGATGTGCCTGGATAAACCCTTCCCTCGTCCCCTTCCTGGGGGGTTCCACAGTGTTTCGGGTGGGCACCGGCTCCTCCTCAGCCCCGAAGGGTCGTGACCCCAGACATTCCCTCAGCACTGGATATATCCAGAGATGTGGGAATCCCGGGATTTGGGGAGGGGGCTGAGCTCCCCCCCTTGGCATTTCTCCCCCCTTTTTTTTGGCGGGACCTGGTGAGGCAGCTGAGCCTCGAAACCGGCACAGCCGTGACGTCAGGAAACCACAGAGGGAGGAAAAACAGCCGGTTCCTGCCCGGGCCCCCCTCCCTCGCCCGCTCCAGGCCCGGGCAGCGGAGCCTCCGGAGCCCCCCGTGCCCCCCATCCCGCTGCTGGCACCCATGGAACCCCGGTTGCCCCCCCTGTGCCTCCTGCTCCTTCTGGGAACGTGGGGTGAGTGCTGGGGGTGCCCCGGGCTGGGGGCATCGCTCACATCCCGTGCTGGGACGTCCCAGTTTTCCCACCCCGGGAATGTTCTGGGAGGGGATGGGCACCAGGGGTTTGTGGTGCCACCCTGGGTGAGGCCCAGCCGGGGGGCTTGGGGTGGGGAGGGGGCTTGAGGGGGACAAAACCCCGCCAGCACAACTCCAGGGTGCTCGTCCCACCCCAAATGTGAGCCCAGGGGTGCTCCCCATCCTCATTCCCGCCCGGCTCCTGCCATTCCCAGCTTTCCCTTGGTCCACATGGCACCCGCCCCAGCTGCTTGGCCTGACGTTCTGCCCAGGAGCGCAGCTAATTAAGGGTAATTAGCAGGTCCCTTGGCTTTTTCTGGCCCTAATTAACCCCCAGCAGACAGACGGACAGGCGGCAAACCCCTTTTCTCCCCGAAATCCCATTTCCCCCCCTTCCAAAATCCCATTTCTCCCACAAAACCACCGAGTGCCGGAGCCTCTGCCCCAAAATGGCGGGTCCGGGATTGATGCCCCATCCCTGTCTTCCTTCCAGCCATTCCTGACCACGGAGGAGCTGCCTGGACACCTCGAGGTGAGAACGGGGGGTATAAACACCAATGGGGAGGATAAACACCTCGGGAATCCCACCAGGCTCCAGGAGCATGGTAGATGCCCCAGTTGCATCATCCCAGCTCAGCCCCGTGACCTCCCTTCATCCCCCCCACTCCCAGTCCTTGTCCCACTTCATGAGACATCCTGAAAAAGGGCTTTTCCATCATTCCCTGGAATGTGGAAAACCTACCGGGAAGGGAAGGGAAGCCCCATAATTCCAGTGTTTTCCCGCAGATCCCGGCCTGCAGCTCGTCGGTGGCGGATGCCGCTGCACCGGGATACTGGAGGTGGACTGGGAAAGCCGTTGGAGACGAGTGTGCCAGGACAACATGAGACGGTCCAACCTGGATGAAATCTGCCGACAGATGGGCTGCGGCCCCCCCAGCTCCGAGCCCTTCCAGCTCATCATTCCCAGCGGGAAGAAGCCACGTGCGCAGCCCGTGAGGTGCAGGAATCCGGAGGGAGCGCTGGTGGAATGCCACTGGGAGCTGGAAAACTGCACAGAGCACGTTGTTGTCTCCTGCAAAGGTGAGCCTGGACCCCCCACCCCGCTCACCTCAATCCCTAGGGATCATCCAGGCTGATGGGGCTCCTTCTCTTCTCGTTCCAGAGCCAGAGAAAACCACTCCCAAGCCCCCACCGGCACCTCCGGACACCACCCTGGAGCCCACCGGTAAGACCCCGATCCCGAGGGATCCAACACTCCCACCCAGCCCGGGGGATCTAAGGTCCCCATCCCAAGGGATCTAAGGTCCCCATCCCAAGGGATCTAAGCAGTCCATTCTGAGGGATCTAAGACCTCCATCTCAAAGGATCCAAGACCTCCATCCCGGGGGATCTAAGCACCCCATCCCAGGGGATGTGAGACCCCCTTTCTGAGGGATCTAAGGCCCCCATCCAGGGGGATCCATGCAGTGATTAAACTCCAGATTAAGGGACTTTCTCCTCAGGAATGGAAAAGAATGTCACCCCAATCCCTAACACGCTGCTCTTCCCCCCAATCCCTCTCCAGGACTGCCCCGGCTGCGGCTGGCGGACGGGAATTTCAGCTGCTCCGGATTCCTGGAGCTGCACAAGGGGGGGCTGTGGGGGGCCGTGGCCAGGATGCCCCCGCACACCTGGGCACACCTGGGCACCCGCATCTGCTGGGACCTGCGCTGCGGCACCGCCGGGCACGGACACCAGGAGCCGGAGCACGGGACCCACCTGCCAGTGAGGTGGGAAGTGCTGGATTCCTGTGAGAGCCATTCCCTCCTGGAATGCTTCAACAGGACCAGCCCCCGGGGGAAAACTCCTGCCTTTGTCACCTGCTCAGGTGAGAGCACACTTGGAGCATCCAGGCCTCTCTGGGGGGGATATCCCGGGGGAATTCCGGGTTCCCGCCCAGAGCTCCATCCGCCCACTCCTGCTCTTCCTCTCTGGGGTGCGAAGGCAAAACAGGAAATCTCAGTTCCCGGCAGTGCCGGAAGAGGATGAGCCGGGGAGGGAGAGGGGCCACGGCAGTGTCCCAAATTCTAAATCTGAGCAGGGAACCCATGGATCAGCCCCTCTGGGTCCTGCCTGGGAGAGTATTCCATACCTCGGGCATCCCCCAGCCGTGGGCATCTCCCAGACCTGGGCCCCTCCCTGCCCTTTTCCATGGAGATCCAAGGCACAGGGCTCAGAGCAATCCTGCCATCTGCCCCAGCTCAGAAGCCATCCCGAGGGATTTGGGGGTTTATTGGGCTGTGCCACAGCAGCTGGCAGAGCTTCCATGCTGCATTCCCATGGGAATAGTTCAAAGCTCCTCAGTGCTCGGCTCTGCTTTGGCCCACACACATCCCCTGCTCCCTATGGCATGAGGCGGAATGCCAGGAGCATCCCTGTGCCAGGAGCAGCCAGCCATGAGGCTCCCCATGGATCTCATCCCTCTCTGCCCATGGATCCGTGGATCTGATCCCTCTCCATGGGTCTGACTCCCCTCTCCCCATGGATCTGACCCCTCCCTATGGATCTGACAGACCTGTCCCATTACCCCGAGACTTGTCCTGGAATCCCCAAGCCTATCCCACGGTCCCCAAGATGTCCCATTATCCCAGACCTCTCCCATTGCCCCCAAGTCTGCCCCATTATCCCAGACCCGTCCCATTACCCCCAAGCCCATCCCATTATCTCCAAGCCTGTCCCATTATCTTAGACCTGTCCCATTATCCCCAAGCCTGTCCCATTATCCCAGACCTGTCCCATTACCCCCAAGCCTATCCCATTATCCCAGACCTGTCCCATTACCCCCAAGCCTATCCCATTATCCCAGACCTGTCCCATTATCCCAAAGCCTATCCCATTATCCCAGACCTGTCCCATTATCCCAAAGCCTATCCCATTATCCCAGACCTGTCCCATTATCCCAAAGCCTATCCCATTATCCCCGAGCTGCCCCATTATCCCCACAGCCATTCCCACTCCATCCCCCAGATTCCGAGCCGCGGGTGCAGCGGAGGCTGGGCTCCGGCCCCACTCCCTGCGAGGGGGACATCCAGGTTTTCCACGAGGGCCAGTGGCTGTCCCTGTGTGACGACGGATCGCGGCGCTCCCAGCGCGGCCGCCAGCTCTGCCGGGAGCTGCGCTGTGGGAATCTCACCTCCAGCGCCGAGATCCGGGAGCCGCCTTCCTTGGGAGTCACCTGCGGGATCGACCCCCTGCACCTCTGCCACGGGAACCTCGGGAGCCCCCAGAAGTGCTCCCGGACCAGAGTTGTGTGTAAGGCGCCGTTCCGGGGGCAATCTGTGGGGTGCTGGGAGCTGGAATTCCCAGCCCTGTGGAACGGGTAGGGATGGGAGGATGCCTTGATGGGTGGGATTCGGGCTCCCAGTGGGTTTTCATGTCCCTGGGCACAAGGGTCTCATCCGGTGCCATCCGTCCTCTTCCCAGGCCAGGACTCCAAGCCACTTCCTGCCGGCACATCCGCCGGCACCGTCGGGAGCATCTGCCTGGCCCTGCTGCTCTTCCTCGTCCTCCTCGTTGTCTGCGGCCCCCCTGCCTGCAGGAGGCTCCACAAGAGGAGTAGGTGACCCTCTGGATCCTCAGCCCACACCTGCCCTGCTGTTCCCAGGCTTGTCCCACCATCCCCAGGCCTGTCCCGTTGTCCCCAAGCCTGTGCCGTTGTCCACGCACCTGTCCCATTATTCCCAGGCTTCTCCCATTGTCCCCAGACCAGTCCCATTATCTCCAAGCCTGTCCCATTTTCCCCAAGCTTCTCCCACTGTTTCTAGACCCCTCCCATTATCCCCACATCTGTCCTATTATTCCCAGACCTCTCCCATTGTCCCCAAACCTGTCCCATTATTCTCAGGCCTGTCCCATTATTCCCAGATCTCTCCCATTGTCCCCAAGCCTGTCCCATTATTCCCATACCTGTCCCATTGTCCCCAAGCCTGTCCCATTATTCCCACACCTGTCCCATTGTCCCCAAGCCTGTCCCATTATTCCCACACCTGTCCCATTGTCCCCAAGCTTGCCCCACTGTTCTCAAGCCTGTCCCATTATTCTCAGGCCTGTCCCATTATTCCAGACCTGCCCCATTATTTCCAAACCTGTCCCATTGTCCCCAAGCCTGTCCCATTGTTCCCACACCTGTCCCATTATTCCCAGGCCTGTCCCATTGTTCCCACACCTGTTCCATTATTCCCAGGCCTGTTCCACTGTCACCAAGCCTGTCCCATTATTCCCAAACCTGTCTCATTGTCCCCACACCTGTCCCATTATCCCCAAGCCTGCCCCATTGTCCCCAAACCTGCCCCATTGTTCCCAAACCTGCCCCATTGTTCCCAAACCTGCCCCATTGTCCCCAAGCCTGCCCCATTATTCCCAAACCTGCCCCATTATTCCCAGGCCTGTCCCATTATTCCCAGGCCTGTCCCATTATTCCCAGGCCTGTCCCATTGTCCCCAAACCTGCCCCATTGTTCCCAAACCTGTCCCATTATTCCCAGGCCTGTTCCACTGTCACCAAGCCTGTCCCATTATTCCCAAACCTGTCTCATTGTCCCCACACCTGTCCCATTATCCCCAAGCCTGCCCCACTGTTGCCAAACCTGCCCCATTGTTCCCAAACCTGCCCCATTGTCCCCAAACCTGCCCCATTGTCCCCAAGCCTGCCCCATTATTCCCAAACCTGCCCCATTATTCCCAGGCCTGTCCCATTATTCCCAGGCCTGTCCCATTGTCCCCAAACCTGTCCCATTGTTCCCACACCTGTCCCATTATTCCCAGGCCTGTCCCATTATTCCCAAACCTGCCCCATTGTTCCCAAACCTGCCCCATTGTTCCCAAGCCTGCCCCATTATTCCCAAACCTGCCCCATTATTCCCAGGCCTGTCCCATTATTCCCAAGCCTGTCCCATTGTCCCCAAACCTGTCCCATTGTCCCCAGACCTGTCCCATTGTCCCCAGACCTCTCCCATTATCCCTAAGCCTATCCCACGTGGAATAGGCACAAAGCAGGGGAGCGGGAAAGGGGATTAAGCTCCAAGTGGACACAAAGGAGCAGCCGGAGGATCCCGAGGGGGAATTATGGTGTGGGAGGGGATTATTTGGGATGACATATGGAGCTGGCAGGGGGGAAGCAGCTGGAGGAAGGATCAGGAAGATCCTTGGAGAGACAATTCCCGCTCTCCCCCCACCTCTGCCTTCCAGTCTCCAAGAAAAAGCAGCGCCAATGGATCGGCCCCACGGGCCTCAACCAGACGGGTGAGGGGGCAGGGATTGGGATCTGGGATTCCTGGGGGTGGGATTGGTGTTCCTGGGGGTGGAATTTGTGCACCTGGGAGCGGATTTTGGGCTCTGGGGGAAGGATTTGGGAATCCTGGGGGTGGATTTGGGGCTCCTGGGGGTGGGATTGAGGCCCATGGGGTGGGATTGGGGCCCATGGGGTGGGATTTGGGCTCCTGGGGATAGGACTGGGATTCCTGGAAGTGAATTTGTGGCTCCTGTGGGTGGGACTGGGGGTTCCTTTGGGTGGATTTGGGAATCCTGGGGGTTGATATGGGGCTCCAGGGGGTGGGATTTGTGTTCCTGGTGGTGGATTAGGATTCCTGGGAGTGGGACTGGGACTCCTGGGGGTGGATTTGGGATTCCTGGCGTTGGATACAACTCACCTGATTTCCCTCAGCCCCATCCCGGGGGTGGGTCCATTCCCTCCCAACCGCCCTTCCAGTCCCCAAATCCCAATCCCAATCCCGATCCCAATCCCACCTTGTGTTCCAGTCTCCTTCCACCGCTCCGGCTCCGCCGCTCCGAGGCCTCGGGGACAGGGAGGGGACAACGACTACGCCGCGGTCCCGCCCAAGAGCTCCCAGCTCTCCGCTTATCCAGGTAAACGCTGGAAGCAGCTCCTCTTCCAGGGATGAACCCTCCGGGCACCCCCTGAGCCACATCCATCCATCCCCTCCACAGCCCTGGAAGGAGCGCTCCGACATTCCAACCCTCCGGAGAACTCCTCGGACAGCGACTACGACCTGCGCTCCGCCCGCAGGGTGTGATTCCCAAAGGATTCCCAAAGGAGCCGTTCCCGTCTCCCGGCTCGGCCACAGGGGGATCCCAGCGTTCCAGGGAGAAAAAGAGGAGTTCTGGGGGTTCTTAAGGTACTTATATGGATTTAAGAGGCCTTTTGGAGAGGGATCGTCGGCTTTTCCATGGCTCCAAACCGATGGATAAAGGAAAGGAATGCAAGTCCAGGGAGGGTGGGAATACTGGGAAGGAATCAAAGATATTTAATATCCAACAACTGTAATAAAATTGGGATTTTTGTACTAATTACACCTTGTCCTCTTCCTTCCTATATCCCAGAGCAATTCCTTAGAGCACCAGACTCCCGGTCAGGAGGGAAAAGCAGGACAGGAAAACAGGGAAAGGCATTTTTCCCTGTTTTTCTACCCCGAAGAGCCCCAAGCTGAGGAAAGATAAGCCCGGGAAAAGCAGGAAAAATGGGTTGGGAGATGGTGCTGGGAGAGGAGGAAAGGCTGGAATCCAAAGGGAGCCGGTGTCGGGATGCCAGGAAGGGATAAAGGGATCAACCCATGGGCGGATTCTCCGTCATTCCCGAACGAAATACTGGCCGTGACTCCAGTATGGAATTAATTAATGCAGTTTTATTACTGTAATGAATCCCAGGGATGGAATTGCTTCCATGAAATCCCACAAAGCCCCATCCTAGTCCATTAGTAACCATTCCTTATAAATAACTTCCAGGGATATGGGCGGGACTCGTAGGATAAAGTGCTGAGCAAAGCAAATCCCATTCCCGGTGTTTGTCGTTCCCTCTGTCTCCAAGTGTTTCCTGAGAAGGGGGATGTGAGGAGCCCGGAAAACCACGCGGGAGGTCGGGAATACCAGAGGCTGGGTGGGAATCACCGACTCCCAGACAATCCTGGAGTGGCTGGGTGGGAAGGGATCATCTCATTCCAACCACGTTCCACTAATCCAGGCGGATCCAAGCCCCATCCAACTTGTCCTTGGACACTTCCAGGGATGGAGCAGCCACAGCTTCCCTGGGAAATCCATTCCAGTGCTTCACCAACCTCGCAGGGAGGAACTTCTTCCCAATATCCCATTAAACACATCCTCTGGCAGCGGGAAGCCATTCCCCTTTATCCCATCATTCCAGCCCATTATATCCAAGTCCTTTTCCAGTTCTTTTGGAGCCCCCTTAGGCTCTGGAAGGTGTTCCAAGGTCTCCCTGGAGCCTTCTCCTCTCCGGAATTCCAGCCCTGAGGGGCTGCTCCTTCCTGCTATATCCAGCTGGGAATCACCTGGCTCTGACTCCTGGAACTGTGACTCTCATCCCATGGAATTCCTGGGATTCCACCTGTTCCTCAATCCCCAGAAAAAGAAGGAAGCAGTAGAGGATGCTCCCGGAAAGTCCTGGATTAGTATCCAGGCCAAGCCGGACGGGAAGGGTTGGGAGGGGGCGGGTATCCAAAGGGTGGGGGAGCCCCGGGATAGGGAGGCTGTGCCGGGATCGGGAAATTCGGGAGAGGGGGCTGGGTGGGATAGGGTGGCCTTCCCGCTCCGGGAGGGATGTAGGGAGAGTATCCCGGCCTGGGAGGAGGAGGAGACGGACTGGGACCGGGATATGGCGCCGGCTGCGGAGGGGCCCGGGATGGAGACCAGGAATAGCCTCCGGAGGCAGCTCTGGGAGCCTGAGCCGACGGATATCCGGGAGCTGGGTAAGGAAAGGGTTGGGAGCCGGGCTGGGAAGCAGCCGGAGCTGCCGGGAAAGGTGCGGGAGGCAGCGCTCCATGGGCCGGGGGGCCGGGAGGGAGCGCGGGAGCCGGGCTGTAGGGAAGGGGGAAGGGAGGAGATCCCGCTGGGAAGGGCTGTGGAGGATCCCTGGAGCCAGGAACGTGAGGAGCAGGAGGGAGAGCAGGAGGAGGAGGAGGAGGAGCCTGCGAGTCCTGGCCGGATTCCTGGGATCCCTCGGATTTCCTCACGATCTCCTGCAGCTTTTCCACGCGGACCCGGCGCAGGTGGGACAATTTCCTCATGGTGGCAAACTGCTCCAGGAACGTCTCCAAGGGCACTTCGCCCTCCAGGAATTTCTCCGCCATTTTCTAGAAGAGAGGAACAGCCTCGGCTTCATCCCAGGATCCCTCGGCTCCTCTTCCCTCATCCCGCTTCGGGATTTCGGTCTTTCCTGGACTCCACACAAACAAGGATCAATCTGATTTTTGGGGGGGGGGAAAAGACCAGCAAATTCCAGGCATAACCCAGGATTTTTGGGATTTGGGTTAGCCGGGAGTCTTTGAGGATGAAGCCCTGGGATTCCCCATGGATTGAAGCCTCGAGCTCACCTCAGATTCCTCCTCAATCTTCTGACTTTCCACCTGGAGCAGCTCCAGCAGAGTCTGCGGTTGCAGCGCTGCCGAGGATTTCTCTGGGAAAACCATGGAAGGAAAAAAAAAAACACGGAAAAATCACAACCATCGGGAAAAAACAGCAGAGATCCCACAGGATCAGCCTCAGGAATCACTCGGGGAAGGAGGAAAACCCAAAAGGATCTCTCCTGGGAAAAAAGTGGGATCTCGGCTTTCTGGGAAGCAGAATCCTTTGTTCCCGAGCCAGGATGATCCCAGGGCTCACCCAGCTTTTCCTTCTGCTCCCGGCACCTCCCGGCCAGTTCCTGCAGCTCCAGGTATTTCTTGGAGAGGTCACTTCGTCCCGATTCCAGCGGCGCCTGGAATTTCAGGTTCTGCTCGGCCAAGCTCCGGTTGGAAGCCAAGGCCATTTCCCGTTCCAGCTGCAGCTCCTGCACCTGCGGAATTCGGGAAGTGACGCCGGGAACGGGACAAGGGAACCCCAGGGTGACCCCCCCACCAACCTCCTGCGATTCCAGAGCCAAGCGCTCGATTTCCTGGGAATCCTCCTGCAGCTCCCGGAGCTCCTCCACCGTCCGGTTCCTGAGCATGTCCATCCTCCCGGATTCCTGGGACACGGAAAAGGAGGCGGGTAAATTCCCCAGTCCAGCTGTTTGGCCTCCTAGGGATTGAACTCCAGCTTTGTTAAACCTCCTGGAGCAGCTTCTATAAGAAATCAGCGAGGGCAAAGCAACATTCCCACTAATTCCTCCTTCAGGAATGACTTTTCCCCAACTTTTCCCAGCTTTTCCCAGCCTGTTTGGAAAGAATTTTGTGCATCCCAGAGGCTTTTGTCGAGGAAAAACCCACTCCCAGCCCCGACCAGCAAATTCTAGCTGAATCTCTCCCCCATTTTCCAGATTCTGACTCATTCCAGGCTCCATCCCACCCAAGATTCCCGTTCTTCCAATGAAACCTGGACCTGCTCCTATCCCACTGTTTCCAAAGAGATGGAAAAGATCTTACGGATCATCCACTTCCACCCTCTGACATGGAAAGCAGTGAAATAACACAAAATCCTGGATTTCCAGTATTATATCTGCGATTTATCCCAAATATTCCAGGTTTTCCGATAACATGTAGGAATTATCCTGCGTTTGTGGTGCAAATTCCAAGAGCTGGGAGGGGATAATGCGGGAATGCCATAAAAAAACCAGGGACACCCTACAAACCTGCGCCGTCCTGATGGCTCCCGGCTCTTCTACCTCTTATCCAAGTGGAGCATCCCAAGGATTTCACGCCGGCAATGTCGCAAGATCCTCAGGAATGTCTCAACTCATGATCCCGATAAACCTGTCTGAGGGGAAAACAGGGAATTGTGTCCCACGCTGCAGGCGCGGGGCTTTCCCCCCGCAAGGGAATCACCCGATTCAGGAGTTTTTTGGTCTCTTAACGAAATTTTACGGAGTTTAAACGGGAAAAACGGGAATGCCGGGAGCGGGAAAACTCAAGAACTGGCTCTGGGAAGCGCCCAACGGCGCTCAGAGGGGTGGAGGCGAAGCGCTGGGTGACTGCACGGCAGCAGCGAGCGGGAGCGGCCGCGTTAGCGCCGTAATGCCGCCGTTATTCCCGGTATTCCCGATATTTCCATTCCCGGCCCAGCCCCGGACTCACCGTAGACCCTCCGCCCGTCGCTACTTCCGGGTTCCGGCGCGGACCGGAAGTGGGCGGGGCCATTGCCGTCAGGGAGGGGGGACGCGCCCCCCCGCCAGGAGGCCGCGGGTGGTTCCTCCCGGCGCCGCCATGTTGGGGGGGGCGGGATTTGGGAGCAATTTAATGGATTTTTTTTCCTAATTAATCAATGTTTGGATGCCCAGAGGGCTTCTGCCGGGTCATAGCCGCTCTAGGATTTATATCCTTCGTGGTTTTGGGGTGGAGGAGCGCTGAGAGAGGTGGAGAAAGGGGTTTGGAGAAGGGCCATAGCATAATAGGGAATGGGGTTGTATGGACACGGCAAGGGGTTTCATGGGATTTTGGGAATAAATCCTGTCCTGTGAGGGTGGTAGAACCCTGCGATGGATTTCCCAGGGAAGCTGTGCCTGCCCCAGCCCTGGAAGTGCCCAAGGCCCGATTGGAAGTAGTTTAGGAAAAACACACACAGCTCAGCAACATCCCAAAAACCCAGATAACATCCCAAAAAAATCCTATAATGGCGGGTTTTCCCGGCTGGAACCAAGATATCAAAGCAAATCCCTTTGGAATACCTGGATTAGCCCCTCCTGACATGAAACAGGGATATGTTTCCTAGAATGTACATGGAAGCTCCAATCCCATCACCCAAAACACGAATCCAAGCCCCACTTTTCCCAAATTAACTCCATATTCCCAAATCCCAGACAGGGATAAGGAATGAGGAGAGCAGCTCCTTCAGAAAACAGTAGAAGGTTGTTCCCAAAGTGCCTCTGGGATCCAGGAAAGGCACCTCTGATCCCATAAGTCACCTGAGCCTTTGTGGTGGAATAAATGGGAGTCACATGATCCCAAAAAATTCCAGTTGAATCAAGGACAACTTGTTCCCAGTGCGGCTGATAAACAGGTCAAACTCCCAATGTTATGGGAAAACAAAGGGACTCGACTTTCCAAAGGGAAAGAAAAGCTTTCCAGGCTTGTTTGGAGCAGTTTTCCAAACACGTGGAAAAGCTGGAAAATGTTTAGTTAACATTTGATATAAAAATTATGGATTGGGGAGAGGAAAAATTAAGATTTTTGTGGAATAAATGGGAAAATATCCATTTAATTGCTATCCAGCAATAAAAAAAAATGGATAAAGGGGTGTTTTGGGGAGGATATTCCCATTAAAAGTTTATTAATATCCTTAATTTCCATGTTTTTGGAAGGATATTCCCATTACCTGTTTATTAATATCCTTAATTCCCATTAAAATAGTTCCACCTGGGATTCTTTTACATTAAAATTTAAGGATTAAGGATAAATTAAATTGTATTCAGATTTGCAAGGAATAAATGGGAAAATATCCGTTTAAATATGTTATCCGGCAATAAAAATGGGATAATTTTTCCTTTTTAAGGGATATTCCCATTATTTTCTTATTAATCTCCCTAATTTCCCTAAAAGATGGTTACACCTGGGTTTTTTCCCTCGGATTTTGTGTTAATCCCACCCAAAACCAGGTAGGAAAAGGTTATCTGAGGTCCCTGTCCGGCGGAATTCCATTCCCACAGGGAATGCCAAGATCCTTGATAACTTAATTCAATATTTTTAAGCAAATCCCAGAGATTTGCCTCCTCAGGAGCCTCAGAATTCCCTCCTTTCATCTGACAGTTCCGATAAAGCTCCGGGGTGATAAAGGGACAAGAAGAACTGGGAACAGGGCCTGGAAAACAAGTTTCCTTCCTGAATCCATTCCAAGATAAACCCTGACCCCGTTAGGGGATTTTTGGGGGGTAAAATTAAGGAAGTTCCCGTGCTTTTGATGTCCCAAAAGCCGGAAAATCCCGAAATGTTGATTCAGAGGGTGATTCCCGTGGGAGTTAAATCCATCCCAAGTGGCGTTTCCACGTTAAAACCAGGATTATCTGGGAACAAACCTAAATTTTTTGGAGGGAGGATTTGACCAGGAATCCCTGCCTGAATCAGGAATGGATCCAGATCCGGGTTTTTTTTGGGATCTTCCCATCCTTTGGTGCCCTCTGGTGCCAAGGAAAGCTGGGACAGGGAGGCCTCGGTCACCTGCTCCCGACCTAAAATCCCAGCTCCGGGATGGACTATTCCAGGATCCCTGAATTTCCCCACCGAGGCTGGAAAAATCCCGATTTCTCCCTGAGGAAAAGCCATTTCACACCCTCAAAGGGGTTATTTTTCCATCCTCTCACCTTTTTATTCCTGATATAATTAGTGGTGAACATTAATTCCCATTTTCTCCCTGTCCCTGAATCCCACAACTTCTTCCTGCTGGGGATAAGGATTCATCCAAAAATCCGGCAGGATTTTGCCTCCCAGGGATGGGATTTACAACCATCTTGTCCTGAAACTTCCCATTTCTGGCAAAAACCTTCCATTGGAAAATCTGGAGTCCTGATCCCCTGGGATGGCAGCTCTGGGAATTAAATGGATAAACAGCTCTGGGATAAGGGAATATTTTTGTTTTCCCTCCTGTTTTGGCCCAAAACCAGGGACAACTTGGAAGCTCCAAATTTACAGGGACACCTTCCACTAGTCCAGGTTGCTCCAAGCCCTTCTCCAGCCTGGCATTCGGCAATTCCAGGGATGGGGCAGCCACAGCTTTCCTGGGAAATCCATTCCAGTGCTTCACCACCCTCACAGGGAAGGATTTATTCCCAATATCCTGTTTAAATCACCCCTTTTCCAGTTTGGAGCCATTCCCCCTTGTCCTGTCGCTCCATTCCCATTCCCAAAATCCCTCTCCCGCTCTCCTGGAGCCCCTTGAGGCCCTGGAAGAGGCTCCAAGATTTCCCTGGAGCTTCTCTTCTCCAGGCTGGACAATTCCAGCTCTCCCAGCCTTTCCCATCCCTCGGATCACCTCCGTGCCCTCCTCTGGCTTTGCTCCAACACTTCCATGTCTTGCTTCCACTGGGATTTCATCCCTCTCACCCTTTCCCGGCGCTGCTGCAGAACTGGGACCAGCTGTGGGGTCAAAGTGGGAGCAGCCAGGGGAAGGTCTGGCTCCAGATGCCACTGGAATGCTGAAGGTCACTGGAGCTGGGCCGGGAATCTTGGCTTCCCTCACGGCACCATGTGGATCCTGGAACGGTCACCTTGTCCTGGAGGAGATCAAAGGATCAAAGGCTCCCTAAGGCCAGAGCTGGAATTCTTCCCTTGGAATCAGCCCCGTTCCCGGAAGAACAAAAGAATCCGAGGATCGGGGCTGAATTCCATAGGGGAGAGTGAAATGGATAAAGATCCCTGAGGGATGTTGGGAGAAAAGGGATGAAGCAGCGGATTATCCTAGAGGGAAAAAAAGGAGGGTGGGATATGTTGGAGGGGTTTTGGAAGGAGAAGGGCTTGGCTGATTCCCAGAATGGAAAATCTGGAGCTGGCAGCCTGAAAATCCCAAATGGATTGGCTGGAGGAAAAGGCTCTGGAGAGACCTTGGAGCCCCTAAAGCAACACCAGGAAAGCTGGAGAGGGACTTTGGAAAAGGGCCTGGAATGATAGGACACAGGGAATGGCTTCCCAGTGCCAGAGGGCAGGTTTAGGTGGGATATTGGGAATGAATCCTTCCCTGTGAGGGTAACGAGGCCCTGGAACGGATCTCCCAGGAAAGCCTTGGCTGCCTCATCCCTGATGAGCTGCAATCCAGGGATCAAACCCTCCAGCCGGGAGCTGGGGGCGATCCAGGGGACAAACCCAACCCCACATTCCCACTGGCTCCCAGCGCCTTCCCTCGGGACACCGGAGCGCTTCCCTCCCATCCCAGCATCCCGACCTCACCCCTGGGAATAAGGGCTTGACATTCCCCCCCTTTCCCGGCCACCTTCCTTAAGGACATTGTGATAAGATTCCCGGGAACCGTTTGCTTTCCTTATCGGAGCCACCGGCCAAACACGGGAGCCGGGATATAAGGAGCGGGAGCGGGAGCGGAGGCTCACATTCCCGGAGCTCCCGCCATGAAGCTGCTCCTGCTCCTCTCCCTGGTGGTCCTGGCCCAGGGCCTGGGGACCAGGTGAGCGCCAGGAAGGGCCCCTGTCCCAAAGGATGCGGGATGTGGGATGATCCCAGTGACGGATCCCGGTGTCCGCAGGGTACCCCTGAGGAAGATGAAGTCGCTGCGGGAGAGGCTGCGGGAGCAGGGATTGCTGGAAAGTTTCCTGGAGCAGAATCCCTATAACCTGGCTGCCAAGTACCTCCCTGGGATCGCTGTGGAGCCCCTGCAGAACTACATGGATGTGAGGGAATGGGATCGGGATCTGGGAGGGCACGGGGGCCAATATCCCCTTTCCAATCCCACTATCCTTTTTCCTGTCCCACTCACCCCTTCCACATCCCATTACCCCCTTCCCACTATTCCCTTCCCTACCCCACTATCCCCTCTCCATTATCCCCATCCCACTATCCCATTCCCACTCTCCTCTTTTCAATCCCACTGTCCCCTTCCCAGTCCCACTGTCCCATTCCCACTATCCCCTTCTCAGTCCCACTATCCCTTTCCCTATCCCACTATCCCCTCCCCACTAACCACTTCCCCATCCCACTGTCCCCATTCCGCTCTCCCCTTCCCTATCCCACTATCCCCATTCCCACCCCATTACCCTCTTCCCACTATCCCCATTCCCACCCCACTATTCCCTTCTCACTATCCCCTTCCCTGTCCCACTATTTCCTTCTCACCATCCCCTTCCTCATCCCACTATTCCCACCCCACTCTCCCCTTCCCAATCCCACTCTTCCTTTCCCACCCCGCTCCGACAGGACGAGTACTTCGGCACCATCTCCATTGGGACTCCAGCCCAGGAATTCACCGTCGTCTTCGACACCGGCTCTTCCAACCTTTGGGTTCCCTCTGTCTTCTGCTCCAGCCCGGCCTGCAGTAGGTGTCTGGAATGTGTCTGGAATGTGTCCAGAGCGTGTCCAGGTGTCTGGAACATCTCCGGGTATCCAGAGCATGTCCAGGTGTCCGGAATGTCTCCAGGTGTCCAGAGCATGTCTGGCAGCCCTGTGGCTTCTTGGACGATGGGGAACCCCCCAGGCCTTGGGAGCCAGGGATGGCTCTGCCCTGGGAATCAGCCTCTCCCAGGGACACTGAGGTGCCACCCTCATTCCCAATGGCCTCATTCCCGTGATTCCCTCCCTCCCGACCCTTTCAGGGAACCACAACCGCTTCAATCCCGCGGATTCCTCCACCTTCCTGAGCACCAACGACACCCTGTTCATCGCCTACGGCACGGGAAGCATGTCCGGAGTCCTGGGATACGACACCGTCAACGTAGGGCCGCTCCATCCTTCCCATCCCATGGGATCCGGGATCCCGGGAGGCCCGAGCCACACCTCTCTCCCTTTCCCAGGTCGCCGGGATCAACGTCCGGAACCAGATTTTCGGGCTGGCGGAGACGGAGCCGGGGGATTTCTTCTACTACACCCCCTTTGATGGAATCCTGGGATTGGCATTCCCGAGCATCGCCTCCTCCGGAGCCACCCCGGTCTTTGACAACATGATGATGGAAAGGCTCGTGGATCGGGATCTCTTCTCCGTCTACCTGAGCAGGTAAATCCCGGCCGGAGCCGCCGAGGAGTTCTCCCGTTTCCCTCCTGCCGGTGCTGGTTTCCCAGTGGGAATGGCAGGGTGGGCAATCTCTGGCTGGATCCCGCTTTTCAGGGACGGCCAAGCCGGAAGCTTTGTCCTGTTCGGTGCCATCGATCCCTTTTACACCGCCAAAGGAATCTCCTGGATCCCGCTCTCCGCCGAGACCTACTGGCAGATCACCATGGACAGGTACTCCCGGGAAGCTCCGCAGCTGGTGTTTTTGGGGAATCCCAACCTCGGGAAGCTCACCCTGCCTCCCTTTTTCCAGCGTCTCCATCAACGGGGTGGCAGCGGCCTGTTCCTCGGGATGCCAGGCCATCGTGGATACGGGAACATCCCTGCTGGCCATGCCCGTCCGAGCCTTCCAGATCGTCATGAGAGCCCTGGGCGCCCGCTCCAACGGCGAGGTGAGCCCCCGGGACGCTTCCCAGGATGTTTTTTCCTGGCTGGAATAGCCACTGACCCACCCTGTCCCCCCCAGATCACCTGCCAGGCTGCCAGAAAACTGCCCGACCTTGTATTCCATATCCACGGCCAAGCATTCCCGGTGCCGGCCAGAGCCTACGTGATACAGGTGAGCATCCTGCTGGGAACGGGGCTGGAATGACGTGGGGCAGGGATCCCACAGCCGGTGACCTCCCTGTTCTGTGTGCTTGGAGCAGAGCGGCGGGGTCTGCAGCCTGGGATTCCAAGGCATGGATGCCCCCACGGAGGAGGGCGAGCTCTGGATCCTTGGGGATGTGTTTATCCGGGAATACTACGTCGTCTTCGACAGGGCCAACAACAAGGTGGGGCTGTCCCGGCTGCCCTGAGCCGGGATGGGGGATCCCGACGGTTGCCGGCTTGGGGGCTGGCAGGGATGTCCCTTTTCCCGCCGTTCCCGGCCCCTCCTGCCGCTCCCGAGGACAATAAAGGTGTGGAGAAGCCTCCCTGTGCCGTGTGTCTCTGGGAAGGGCGGGGCATTCCTGGGAATGGGGCGTGTCCCTGGACACCGGTGGGTGTCACCCTCACCTGCATCCCTGCAGACCTTTGGCCATGGAGACTCTCATCCATGTGGATTCTCATCCCTGGGGACCTCCCGGCCCTCAGGACCCTTCTCCCTGAGCACCCTCGTCCCCGGGGTCTTCCCAGCCTTAGGGATCCTCATCCCTGGGGATCCCGGCAGGACACGTCCTCCTTGTCCCCAAACTCCAACTCCAGCACTTCCCTCCTCATCCCTCAGAGGCCACTCATCCCAAAATTCCCGCTGAGGACAAGCCCCGGGCTCCGCGTGTTCCCAAGCAGGAGGGGACAAGGAATAAATACCAGGATGAGTTTATTGGCGGGGGGGGGGGACGACAGTCGCCCCCCCTCCCCAGGGGCCTGATCCTGCAGACCCCCCTCCTCTTCCTCATCCTCCTCCTCCTCCCGGCACTCGGCACCTGGGGCTCTTCCTGCTGTCCGGTGGCACCGCAGCGGGATCCGCCTTCCCGAGGGGTCCCTGAGCCTCGGGGCTGGAGCAGCCCGTGGGATCTGGGGGGGCTGCAGCCTCGGAGGGGGGGTCGGGGGGCACCGAGGGATGTCCAGAGGGGCTCGGGGTGGTGGGAGGGGGATCCCCGGCATCCCAAATCCCGGGAAAGGGGCTGGGGACGGCAGATGTGTTGGGAAGCAGGAGCTGGGCCAGACGGGGGCGGGATGTGGGGGGATTGGGGTGGGAGGTACCAGGGGGTGAATCCTTAGGGATTGGGGACTGAGAGGAGGATGGGGACAAGGAGGACGGGAATGAGGATGGGGAGTGGGAGGAGGAGGGGGATGAGGATGGGGACAGGGATTGGGATGGGGATGAGGATGAGAATAGGGATGAGGACGAGGATGAGGATGGGGCCAGGGAGGAGAATGGGGACAAGGACTGGGCCAGGGGTAAGGATGGGGCCAGGGATGGGGCCAGGTCACTACCCTGCAGCGGGAGCCGGACATCTGTGGCTGGCACAGGGATGACTTTGGTCAGTTCCCGCCCCTCCCCCGGGACCCCCAGCCTGGGGTGGGGGTCCCCCGAGTGCCAGGAGGTCTGGGAATCCCATTACCTGGGCAGGGTGGGCAGCAGGGAGCGGGAATCATGGGGGGCTCGGAGCAGGAGTGGGGGCACGGCCGCTCCTCGCAGGTCACCTCCCCGAGCTGGCACAGGGGGGCACGGTGGGTCAGCCAGGCCTGCCAACCCCCCCGGGGCACAATGGCACCGGCATGGGCACCCCGTGGGCACAGGGACCCCACGGACAGGGGTATCCCATGGGCACAGGGACCCCACGGACACGGGCACCCCCGCAGGCACGGGGACCCTACAGACCAGGGCACCCTG
Organism: Manacus candei; assembly: GCF_025592945.1. Lineage (NCBI taxonomy): Eukaryota > Metazoa > Chordata > Aves > Passeriformes > Pipridae > Manacus > Manacus candei. Next base: position 4,031,828 of record NW_026138057.1, read on the forward strand.
TGAACACCAAAGGTATCCCATGGGCATGAGGACCCCCCGGGGTCCCCCCCCGGTCAGGGTCACCCCCCAGACCCCCCGTGGTCCCCGCTGTGTCCCCTCCCCACTCACCTGGCAGGCGCAGCGGGTGCAGGGCTGCCCCTCGGGGGTGAAGCTCTGCCCGTTCTCCACCTTCCTGCCGCGGTAGTTGCAGTCTGGGGGGGTGGGAGGGCTCGCTCAGAGGGCTCGGGGAGGCTCCGAGGGGCTCGGGGGGGTGGGTTCGGGGACCCCCCGCCCCCCCCCCGTTACCGTCACAGACGGGGCAGCAGCGGCCCTCGGGGTGGAAGGGGTAGGAGCACACGATGGCACATTCCAGAGGCGAGCAGGCCACGGATCCCAGCTGAGAGAGACCGGAGAGACCCCGTTAGGAACCCCCGGCAATGCCCCCGGAGCAGCTTTTTTTTGTTTGTTTTTTTTTGTTTTTTTCCTGCAACGGAGTTAAAAATCCCGGGATCAGCCCGTGGAGCCGAAGCCCCGAAAGCTGCGGGGGTGCCCGGCCCGGCCCTCACCAGGCAGATGCAGCTGAGACACGGATCCAGCTCCGACGGGAAGGTCTCGTTGTTGGAGAACACCCGCCCCATGTAGGTGCAGCCTGCGGGCAGAACGGCTCGCGTGGGGCCCCGGGAGGCTCGGAATTCCCGGGTCGGGAATTCCAGGGCCTCCTCACCTGCGGAGCAGTCGGGACAGCACTGCCCGGGGATCCGGATGGGATAGGGACAGGTCTCCAGGCATTCCGTGCGCCGGCAGCTCACGGAGCCGTCTGCCTGCGGGCGGGAACACCTCCACAGACACCTCGGCATTCCCGAGCCCGCCGGGGGGTCCGCGGGCATCCCGAGGGTGGGAATGGGGAGCGGGGACGGGGACAGGCAGCAGGAGGGAAGCAGAGCAGGTTCTCATTCACCTGGCAGATGCATAACTCACAGGGATCACCCGGAGACCAGAGCTGTCCCACGGGAAACTGCACGCCGTTGTCCTCCAGGAAGCAACCTGGGAAGGCTCTCTGTGCCCAGCTGGCCCCTAAAATCCACCCTCCCCTACACTCCCCCCTCTCTGGGCTCGGGGATTCCCAGTTTCCCACCATCCCCATCCCCACGTATTCCCACATCCCATCCCCTCGGCCCCTGGGCTGTCCCCCACATCCCTCTCTCCCCGTCCCTCCACCCTGTCCTCACTGTCCCCCAGCTGTCCCCCACATCCCACCCTCTCCATCCCTAAAATATCCCCACAGCCCTCCCACCTTTCCCGTCCCCAAGTGTCCCCCACAACTTGTCCCCCACATTCCAACCCCCTTTTTTCCCCCTCAGTTGTTCCCCACATCCCACTGTCCCCTGTCTCCAGCTGGCCCCCTTATCCCACCCTCCCCGTTCCCAGGTGTATCCCTGTCCCGACTGACCGGAGGGGGCCGGAGGGTCCCGGCAGGAGGAGCAGCACTGCCCGGGACGCAGGAGCCGCTGGTGCTGGGGGCAGTCCAGGATGGGACAGGGAGCGAAGGAACATTCCACCTCCCCGCCCTGGGAACGTGTGAACGTGTCACCGGGTGTCCCCACATCCAGCCCCAGCCTCGAGAGAGCTGGGATACCCACAGGGTCCCTGGGGACCCTCATTCCTGTGAACCCCCATCCCTGTGGACCCTCATCCGTGGGGACCCTCCTCCCTGGGATTCCCCAGCTTTGAGGACCCTCATTCCTGGGGTGTCCCATCCCTGCGGCTCCTCATCCCGTGGGATCCCCATCCCTGGGGTTTCCCCACCTGGCAGACACAGGTGGTGCATCCGTCCCCGTCCGGGCTGAACCGGGCCCCGTGAGCGTACGTGCGGCCCTGGAAACTGCACTTGGCTGGGAAAGGCGGAGTCAGGAGGGCTGGAGATCCAAGCGTGGATCCTCCTGAATCCTCATCCCAGCCCAGGGGTCCCCACAGCCCCGGGTTGGGGGTCTCACCTGGATGGCAGGGGCTGGGGCAGGAGCCTGCGGGGCATTCCGGGGAAAGGCAGGAGACGTTCCCGGCCTGCGGATGGAGGTGGGATGAGGGTCCCCAAGGCTGGGAGGTCCCCAGGGCTCCGGGGAAATTCTCCCACCCCGATCCAGCTCACCAAGCAGATGCAGACGGAGCAATTCCCATCAGACGGGGAGAAGACATCGCCCTCTGCTCTGGCCACCCCCTCATGGAGGCACCCTGTGATCCAGGGGGGATCAGGGAGGGATATCCCAGGAATTTTGGGGTCGGGGGGGCCGAGACTCACCTGTGCAGGTGGGGCAACACCCCCCAGCCGGAGCGGGAAGCGGGTGGGAGCAGGGAATGGAGCAGCTCACGGCGTCACACAGGACTCGTCCCTCCTGCCGGGACACACGTGGCTCATCCCAAGTCGGGATGGTGCCAAAGAAAGGTGTGGGATGGTGGGATTCTCACCTGGCAGGTGCAGCTCCGGCATCCTGGCTCTGTCCAGCGAGCGCCGGGCTCCCGGGAAACCCCGCGGTGCCGACAGCGAGGGGACGGTGGGATGGAGGTACCGGGAGACAGGGATGGAGAAGAGGGTGGGAATTGGGTCCCGGGAGCTGCCACAGGGATGTGGGGAGAGGGGGAGCCCCTCGGGAGCAGGTGGGAGCCGGGAGGGAGCAGGACAAGGGTGGGCGGGTGCTGCAGGGATTGCAGGATGGGTGACGGGGCCAGGATGGCTTTGGGATACCCTGGGAAGGAATCCAGGAAGGAAGAGACATCACTTGGGGTAGGCAAGGAGCGGGAGCGTCCTGCTCCACTCTCCCAGCCGGAGAAGGACACGGATACCTTCGCAGGACACCCTGTCTGTGCTGAGTCGGTATCCAGGGCGGCAGGAGCAGCGGAAGCTCCCGGGAATGTTGTGGCAGCTGTGCTGGCAGGAGCGGCGCGTTCCCGGCCGCCGACATTCATCCACATCTGCGGGAAAAGGGAATGTGGAAGGAGGTGTCACGCCCCGGGATGTGACCCAGGGAGGAGCCCGGAGCGCTGGGATGTGCTCCCAGCATGGCCCAGGCAGGGACAGGGATAAGGTGGCAGCACTGGGATCGTGGGCCCGTGGACAACTGCGTCCCTTGGGATTCAGGGCATGGAGAGGGATGAAGGTCTGGCACAGTGCTCAGGGGCTCATGGCCACCTGCATCCCCTGGGATTCATGGCATGGGGAGGGAAGGGGGTCTGGCGTGGTGTCCACAGGCTCATGGCCACCTGCATCCCTTGGGGATTCATGTCCTGGAGCGGGAAGGGTCCCATCCCGGCCCTCACCCAGGCAGGAATGCCGGTTCCCGTGGAGTTGGTATCCAGGCCGGCAGGAGCAGCGGTAGCTCCCGACACTGTTCTCGCAGCGGTGCTGGCACGGCGTGGCCTGGCACTCGTCCATGTCTGGGAGGGGGGCGGGATGAGGGTCAGGATCCCTCGGCATTCCTGGCCTCCCCGCCGGCCCCCCGCGCACCGCGGCAGCTGCGCCGATCCGTGGAGAGCTCCCGGCCGGAGCCGCACTGGCACACGAATCCGCCCTCTGTGTTCACGCACGGCCCCTCGCAGGCCCCACTCCGGCACTCGTCGATGTCTGGGGGGACGCCGGGAATGCCTGGGTTTGGGATGTGGGACCTCCGGCTGCCCGCTCCCACCGGGATATTCCCGCTCCCACTCACCGGTGCAGCGGACGCCGTTGGGAGTCTCCGCCATGGAGAAGCCGACGGGACACACGCGGGCGACCTCCTGGCAGCCGCCGTGGTTACAGGACAGGTCACAGCCGTACTCCCCGCACGTTCCCGGCGGATCTGGGGGGTGGAGGTGGGGTCAACCAGGCACCGGGGGCACCCCGGCAGCACCCAGCTCCCACCCTGATCCACGGACGCCTCAGGGATGGGGACAGTGCTTGGAATGCTGCAAGCGGAGAGGACAGGGAGCAACGGGCCCTGCCAGGATGGGGCCACCTCCATCCCTTGGGATTCGGGGCGTGGAGAGGGAAGGGGGCACATGGCCACCCCCATCTCCTGGGATAAGTGGTATGGAGAGGAAAGGGAGTCTGGCACAGTATTCGCAGGATCATGGCCACCTCCATCCCTTGGGATTTGTGGCCTGGAGAGGGAAGGGGGTCCAGCCTGGCATCCATGGACTCACAGTCCCCCCATCCCTTGGGACGTACCTGGGCAGGTGATTCCCTGCTCCCCATCCGGGCACAGGCAGAGGTTGGGAGCGACGCAGGAGCCGCCGCCGCAGCCGAAGGAGCAGAGCGCTGCGGGAATGGGAACGGGAGCTATGGGAATGGGAGCGGGGACCCCCCACCCACCCCCCCGGCTGCCCCTACTCACGCAGTGTGCACTTCCCGCTGCCCGGGGACAGCATCCAGCCGGGACAACATCCGCTGCCGGAGCCCGGGAAGCAAACGTGGGGCCCCCCGCGGCGCCTGCGGGACACCGGAGCCTGAGGCCACCCTGTTCCCATCCCTCCCGGATGGAGCCAAGGGCCTGGGAATGCCAGGACGTGCCCATGGGAAGCAGAGCATGGTTTGGATCAGGAGGAGGCAGGAATGGTGGGGAGGCGGGGGCAGAGGGATCCCAAAAGAAGGTGGGATAGGGGGGGAGGATTCTGTCCCAGCCATCCCAAATATCCCAGTCCGGGCAGCAGGACAGGGATGTGGGGAGAGCAGGACAGGGATGTGGGGAGAGCAGGACAGGGATGTGGGGAGAGCAGGACAGGGATGTGGGGAGCAGGACAGGGATGCAGGGAGAGCAGGACAGGGATGTGGGGAGCAGGACAGGGATGCGGGGAGCAGGACAGGGATGCGGGGAGAAGGACAGGGATGTGGAGAGAGCAGGACAGGGATGTGGAGAGAGTAGGACAGGGATGTGGGGAGAGCAGGACAGGGATGTGGGGAGAGTAGGACAGGGATGTGGGGAGAGCAGGACAGGGATGTGGGGAGAGCAGGACAGGGATGTGGGGAGAGCAGGACAGGGATGTGGGGAGCAGGACAGGGATGCGGGGAGAAGGACAGGGATGCGGGAAGAAGGACAGGGACGCGGGGAGCAGGACAGGGATGCGGGAAGGACAGGGATGTGGGGAGCAGGACAGGGATGTGGAGAGAGCAGGACAGGGATGTGGGGAGCAGGACAGGGATGTGGGGAGCAGGACAGGGATGTGGGGAGCAGGACAGGGATGCGGGGAGAAGGACAGGGATGCGGGGAGAAGGACAGGGATGCAGGGAGCAGGGTCATGCTCTCTGGGACCTGGCAAGAGGGAGGGAATTGCGGGGTCCCAGCCTGTCCAGGCAGCAGAACGCAGGGATGGCTGGAGCTCGGGACGCTGCCCATCCCAGGTGTAGCTGGAAAAGGGATCAGGAAAAGGGGAGGGGGGGACACAGCTCTACCTCTCCACGGCAAAGCTTCCCGGCTTCTTCCTCCCGGGATACCCCCTGGCCTGGCCACTGGAGAGGAGCAGGGACACACAGGCAGCCTGGAAGAGCAGCTCCACCAACATGACAGGCGGCTCCAGCACTTCCCGGCTCCCGCCTTCCCGCCTCCCTTCCCGCTGGCCCTCGGCCCTGCTCCTCCTCCTCCCGCCGAGCCGGGAACAATGCGGGATCGGCGCGGGATTGGAGCGGGGATTGGAGCGGGGCGGGAGCGGCGCCAGCGGCTCCCACCCACCCCCCAAACCCACGGCGGCTCCGGGATCATCCCGACTTTGTCCCGCTCGCCCGGGATGAGTGGAGTCAGCCCAGACATTCCCGCGGTGGCTCCGGGATAGGGAAGGGGGTCCCCAAGGCGTTGGGAAGCAACAGGGAACGTATCCCCCTTTTCCCTCCTTTCCCACATCTGGCAAAGCTCCGGCCTGGCCTCTTCCCACCCCTCCTCCTCCTCCTCCTTCTCCTGGAGGCCTTCCCAGCCCTGCACACGGCGGATAAAGGGGCCAAAGCGGAGCTGGGATAGTGGGATGCATCCCAAAGGGAGAGGGGGGCTGTGGGACCCCCCATTTCAGGCTCTCATCCAACTCCCCCCTGCCCCTCATCCCATCCTGGAGCTGGGAATGAAGCAAAGGTCACAGGCAGGTAAATGATTGATCCCGGGGAGCAAAGGGCACTGTGGCCTCCAAAATTCCCAATTCAGCATGGATTTTCCCTCACAACCCTGCCCAAGGGTCAGGATCACCCAGGCAAGACACAGCAATTCCTGACTGGAGCTGCTGGGAGGGGGTCCCTGCTGGAATAAGGGATGCAGGAGCCACGGTGCTGCCACGGCAAGGTCCTTTCCTAGAGGAATGTGATCCCAAATCCCAGCTCCTGGCCCTGGAAGCGGCTCCATGGTCCTGGAAAGGGATAAATCCTGATCCAGCCCCGGCGCATGCAGCACTTTTATGCCCCAAAAAAGGAGGGTGCCAGCATTCCATTGGCACCAGTTTTGCTGGGAAAGGGATAGCACTTCAAAGATCCGCCCCCTGGGCCTCCCAGATTTTGGGAACAAGCTGCTCCAGGCAGGTAAACAAAGCCTGAGGGAATAAAACCAGGAACAGAGTCCAGGGTCAGCTCCTGCTCCCTCCAGCTCCGGGAAGAGATGTCCAAATATAGCCTTCTCCCTGTGGCCTCCTTGGAGAATCCAGGATGGAAGTGGGAGCCAGGGATGCTTCCAGCACGAGCTGGAGCTCAGGGAGAGAAGGATTTGGGGAAAACCTGCCCAGAATGGGATTTGCAGGGGTTAACCTGGAGTTATGGGGAGATCCAGGCTGGGGAGAGCATGGCAAGCTCCAGGATAACCCCCAAATTCCATGAGGAAGAAGGTGGGAAAGCAGGAGGAAGATTACTAATGAGCAGCCAGAGGATGGAAAATCCGGGTTTCCCTAAAAAGTGAGCCAAAAATCTGCCTCTCAGGGAATTCCCAGTGCTGCTGGCAACCGGGCAAGGAGCTAAAATTCCCTACAAATCTCAGAAAAATGCACTTGGGAAACAGGGGTTCCCAAGGTCCCCCAGGCGAGGTCACAGCTGTGATTCCTCAGGACACGGATCTTTCCTCTTGGACTACTTTATTTGGTAAAACTCCGCAATCAACAAGAGTTTGAGCTTCCCAGAATTCCCTCCCTGAGCGAGGAATGGATCCTGTGGAAAGTTATCCCGCTCGGCTGCTCCTCCAGCTTCGACTCCTCTTCCAATAAAACACAAGGAATCCAAAAAAAGAAAAAAAAAAAAAAGGGATCAAAAGCCAAAAAAATGAGTCAAATCTACCAAAGATACCAGGGAAGAGGGAATCGCATCCCAGTGGATCACCCAAGGGAAGGGACAGTTCCAGGCACAGCCGAGTCCACAGAATCCATGAATCCCAGCGGGAAGCGACCGACAGCCCCCCAAATTCCTAACAAGCTGCTCTTCCTTGGGAGATTCCAGCCCCTCCGGTGTTGGGCACGGCTGGGGAAGGATTCCCCGGCTCTGGGGGGAGGGAATGATCCCGAATCCTGCTAATGGATCCGGGTGAGCTCCTCCACGATCTTGATCAGGTCATCCACGGTGGCTTCCCGCTTCATCCCGCTGCCGTCGTCGATCTGCGCGGGAAGGGAAAGGCATCGGAGGCGTTCCCAGACCACCCAGGAAGGTGTGGATTTAGGGTTTCCCAGGGAGGCTGTGGCCTCCCTACCCCTGGAAGTGCTCCAGGCCAGGTTGGAGCAACCTGGGATAGGTGTCAGAGCTGGAGCTGGACGGGCTCGGGGGGTCCCTTTTAACCCAAAGCTTTCCATGGATCTACGATTCCGTGACTTACCGAGCCTGGATTCCTGACCCCAAGGCCACGTTCCCGAACTCACCTGCAGGTTTGCCACCACTTCCTGCATCTTGGGCCTGCTGATATCCAGGAAACTCTCAATCAGGTCCCCATCGATGAATCCCGTGGCTGGCTCCGTCTTCCGCTCCGTGTGAAACGACCTCCAGGTGCCAGATCCGTCAAGGAGCCAAATCCCCAGGGAATAACTCCTTGGTGGTGCCCGTGGCAGTGCTGGGTTAATGGCTGCACCCCCTCACCTCAGAGGGTTTATCCAACCTTAATTCCACAGCTGCCCAAACCTGATCCCACCGAGCGATCCCCCCCCGGAGCAGGTTCCGGGCTGGAATCCCAAAGGATATAAGGAATGCTCAATCTTCCCCACACTCTTGATGACTTTGTTGAGCCTGTTCTGCATGTCCAGGAGCAGGTTGTACCAACTCTCCGACAGCGACGTCACCAGCCCTGCAATGGGAACACCGGGAATACTCGGAATTGGATGGGCTTTCAGGTCCCTTCCCGCCCGACCCATTCCAGGATTCCCCGGGGATGCTCCTCACCGATCATCCCGTTGACGGTGCCGAAGAGGACAGAGCCCTGGGTGGGCGTGGAAGTCTCTCCCAGGTTTTGCATGACCAGGGATCCGTGGCAGAAGACGTTGACGAATTCCCCAAGGTGGGATAATCCCACTTCCTGCAGGTGCTGCCGCTCCTCGTCCGTTGTGGCCGCGCTGGAATTCCAAACACTCAGGATGGGGGGACTCCAGAGCTTCCCCTGCTCCAAAGAGGTGGGAATGCTCCCCCCCAGCTTTCCTCAAGGTTTCAAAGCTTCTCCTGTTCCCACCCCATGGATGCTCCCCCAGCTTTCCTGAGGGTTCCAAAGCTTTTCCTATTTCCACCCTGGGAATGCTCCTCCAGCTTTTGTGAAGGTTCCAAAGCCTCCCCTGCTCCCAAGAGCTGGGAATGCTCCAAAGCTTCCCCTGCTCCCACCCCACTGCTTTCCAGAGATGGGAGTGCTCTCCTCCAGCTTTCCTGAAGGTTTTCCAAAGCTTCCCCTGCTCCAGGAGGAGCTAGGAATGTTCCCTCAGCATTCCCGAGGGTTCCATACCATGCCATGCCAGCCCAACCCACCTGTCCTTCTGGCACACAAACAGGTTGAAGGCGTTCTCTGCTCCCAGGAAATTGTCGTCATCCAGGATCTCCACGGCACTCATCCAGTTGGGATTGAAATCCCGGGCAATCTGGAAGGGAACGGGAGACAATGGTGTGTCCAGACGGGTCGGGCTGGGATCCAGCATCCTCATCTCGCCAAGATTTGGGAGCGAGGCAGGCTCCAGCCTGGCCTTCCCTGCTCCAGAAAGCAGGAAAGGCACCAAGTGCCTCCTGGAGATGATCCTGGTCTGAGTGGCCCTGGGAAAACATGGAAAAGGCTGTGCCAAAGCCACTCCCAGGGATTTAAACCCCCAGACTGCGGCTACACCGTTCCAAGTAGACTCCAGGAATTCCAGATGGCACTTGCCCTGCTCCCAAGGGTTGGGGATACTCCCTCAGCTTTTCTGAAGCTTCCAAAGCTTCTCCTATTCCCACCCTGGGAATGCTCCTCCAGCTTTCCTGAGAGTTCTAAAGCGTCCCCTGTTCCCAAGAGGTGGGAATGCTCCTCCAGCTTTCCTAAGAGTTCTAAAGCTTCTCCTACTCCCTACTTTCCTGAAGCTTCCACTGCTCCCAGTGTGCTGCTCCTTAGAGCTGGGAATGCTCTTCCACAGCTTTCCTAAGAGTTCCAAAGCTTCTCCTATTCCCACCCTAGGAATACTCCTCCTCCAGCTTTCCTGAAGCTTCCAAAGCTTCTCTTATTCCCACTCTGGGAATGCTCCTCCAGCTTTCCTGAAGCTTTCAAAGCTTCTCCTATTCCCACCCTGGGAATGCTCCTACAGCTTTCCTGAGAGTTCTAAAGCTTCTCCTACTCCCACCCTGGGAATGCTCCTCCAGCTTTCCTGAAGCTTCCACTGCTCCCAGTGTGCTGCTCCTCAGAGCTGGGAATGCTCTTCCACAGCTTTCCTGAGAGTTCCAAAGCTTCTCCTATTCCCACCCTAGGAATACTCCTCCTCCAGCTTTCCTGAAGCTTCCAAAGCTTCTCTTATTCCCACCCTAGGAATGCTCCTCCTACAGCTTTCCTGAAGCTTCCAAAGCTTCTCCTATTCCCACTCTGGGAATGCTCCTCCTACAGCTTTCCTGAAGCTTCCAAAGCTTCTCTTATTCCTACTCTGGGAATGCTCCTCCTACAGCTTTCCTGAAGCTTCCAAAGCTTCTCTTATTCCTACTCTGGGAATGCTCCTCCTACAGCTTTCCTGAAGCTTCCAAAGCTTCTCCTATCCCCACTCTGGGAAGGCTCCTCCAGCTTTCCTGAAGCTTCCAAAGCTTCCCCTTGCTCCCAAGAGCTGGGAACACTCCCCCAGCTTTCCAGAAGGTTCTATCCCATCCCAGCCCACCCCTGCTCCTCCCTGGACGATCCATCCCACCGGGATCCCCGCAAATCCTCCCTTCCTCCCCCCCATTCCCGGCACCGCTCCCACACCTCCTCGAAGTTCCCTTCCATGGGTTTGTATGCCAGGAGCAGCACGGAGCGCATCAGGTCTCCCACCAGGATGAAGTCCCCCTTGGTCTTCAGGTAGAGGGCCATGATGTTGTTGTAGTGGTTGCACTCCGTGCGCAGCTCCTTCTCCGCCGTCCACTCGTACAGCCGCACCTGCGGGAGCGGGACACGGATCGGGATGTGCCCCACGGAGCCAGGATACGCTCCTCAAACACCTGCCCGGACCTCCCCGGCCCTCACCGTGCTGTTGATGCTGGCCAAGAGCTTCCCGTTGAATTCCACCATGGAATACACGGCTCCCTTGACCTCCTTCTCAGCCAGGCTCTGCAGCTTCCCTGGAATAAAGCCGGGAATCGCTGGGGGCTTCATCCAAAGGGTTGGAAGTCAAGGGGACGGCCCTGAACCTTCCTTCCTGAAAAACTTGCTCAGAGGGACAAAAGTGACATGGGAATGGGGGAGAGATGATGTGGGAATGGGGGGAAAAGGGACACGGGAATTTGGGGGAAAAGGGACACGGGGATGGGGGGGAAAGGGACATGGGAATTTGGGGGAAAAGGGACACGGGAATGGGGGGAAAAGGGACACGGGAATGGGGGGAAAAGGGACACGGGAATGGGGGGAAAAGGGACACGGGAATGGGGGGAAAAGGGACACGGGAATGGGGGGAAAAGGGACACGGGAATGGGGGGAAAAGGGACACGGGAATGGGGGGAAAAGGGACACGGGAATTTGGGGGAAAAGGGACACGGGAATGGGGGGAAAAGGGACACGGGAATGGGGGGAAAAGGGACACGGGAATGGGGGGAAAAGGGACACGGGAATGGGGGGAAAAGGGACACGGGAATGGGGGGAAAAGGGACACGGGAATGGGGGGAAAAGGGACACGGGAATGGGGGGAAAAGGGACACGGGAATTTGGGGGAAAAGGGACACGGGAATTTGGGGGAAAAGGGACACGGGAATTTGGGGGAAAAGGGACACGGGAATTTGGGGGAAAAGGGACACGGGAATTTGGGGGAAAAGGGACACGGGAATTTGGGGGAAAAGGGACACGGGAATTTGGGGGAAAAGGGACGCAGGAATTTGGGGGAAAAGGGACACGGGAATTTGGGGGAAAAGGGACACGGGAATTTGGGGGAAAAGGGACACGGGAATTTGGGGGAAAAGGGACACGGGAATTTGGGGGAAAAGGGATGCAGGAATTTGGGGGAAAAGGGATGCAGGAATTTGGGGGAAAAGGGATGCAGGAATTTGGGGGAAAAGGGACACGGGAATTTGGGGGAAAAGGGACACGGGAATTTGGGGGAAAAGGGACACGGGAATTTGGGGGAAAAGGACATGGGAACGGGAGGAAAAGGACATGGGAACGGGAGGAAAGGGACATGGGAACGGGAGGAAAGGGACATGGGAACGGGAGGAAAGGGACATGGGAACGGGAGGAAAGGGACATGGGAACGGGAGGAAAGGGACATGGGAACGGGAGGAAAGGGACATGGGAACGGGAGGAAAGGGACATGGGAACGGGAGGAAAGGGACATGGGAACGGGAGGAAAGGGACATAGGTACAGCGCAAAGGAAATCCCAGAATCCAGGACTGAGGAGGGATTCCTGGGAGATGTGGAAGCAAATCCTTGAATCCAGGACTGCGGAGGGATTCCTAGGAGATGGGGAAGCAAATCCCAGAATCCAGGACTGGGGAGGGATTCTTGGGAAGCAAGTCCCAGAATCCAGGGCTGGGGAGGGATTCCTGGGATTCTCCAGCAGATAGAGGGAAAGGGGACACACTGGGACAAATCCCGTCTGTGGGCACTTCCCTTGGGAAAAGCTCTGCCTGCTCCAGGGTGTGAGGAGCTCATCCGAGCAAAAAAGCTGGATGTTTCCAGGTGGGAAGCCCTCGTTCTTACCATCGGAGTAGTGGAAGACGACGATCCGGCCCTGCTTGGGCTCGGCTTCCTCGGGATACACCATGGCAGTGCCCACGATGAAGTAGGTGTTGGGATCCTTTCCCAACTTACAGGACACCAGGCTCAGGGCGTACTCATTCTGCAGGAATTGGTGAGCGTGGAGCACTGGGCAAAAAGCGGGAAAAGGAGAAACTTTGGGATCATCCTGGACATTCCCTCTGCTGCTCCCCCACCATCAGCCAACGCTGTTCCCTAAACCTTGTGGCTGATGTTCCTCCAGGAACACGCAAAATCCTGGATTTGCAGAGGTTTTGAGGATCACCAGCCTTGACCGCGGGGTTTTCCAGGTGGGAAAAGCTGGATTTTGGGATGGGACAGGTACCTTCGAAGGTGTGCTGGTCTATGATGAGCAGGTTGTGAACTTCCACCTCCTCTCCGAAGGAAGTTTCATGTGGAGCAGTGCTGCTGGAAAACAGCTTGGAGGTGCTCACGCTGCTGGATAAGGCCTGGAAAAAAAACCGGGAAAACCTGTCAGATCCCGGTACTGCTCAGCATATCCACACAGCCTGAGGCAAGCAGGGAGCAGGAGAACGGATGGAAGAGAAGGCGGAGTAAGGAATGAGAAAAGGGACACGCTTCCTGCTCCTGCAGGGGGGGGCTGAGTGAGGGAACTGTGGCTTCCAGAGGTGGATCCCTGGGAAAAGGAAACCCCTGGAGGGCACAGAGAAGCCCATGTGGGATATGGAAGGAGCAACACCCAAAAATAAAGGGATGGTAGGGAAAGGAGCGTGGGAAGCAGGACCTGGTCACCCCCATGGAGAGATCCCACCAGCCCATTCTCGGAAGGAGGAATTCCCCCACAGCTTTGGAAGGGAAGACTGTCAAGGAAAACCTGGATTTGGCCTGGGGAATTATATCCCCGCGGAGCAGGGGTGATCTGGGCTGGGATCTCAGATCCCTGTAATACAGGGATGATCCAGCCTGGGATCTCAGATCCCTATGATACAGGGATGATCCAGCCTGAGATCTCAGATCCCCATGGAGCAGGGATGATCCAGCCTGGTCTCTCAGATCCCCATGGAGCGGGGATGATCCAGCCTGGTCTCTCAGATCCCCATGGAGCGGGGATGATCCAGCCTGGTCTCTCAGATCCCCATGGAGCGGGGATGATCCAGCCTGGTCTCTCAGATCCCCATGGAGCGGGGATGATCCAGCCTGAGATCTCAGATCCCCATGGAGTGGGGATGATCCAGCCTGAGATCTCAGATCCCCACGGAGCAGGGATGATCCAGCCTGGGATCTCAGATCCCCATGGAGCAGGGATGATCCAGCCTGAGATCTCAGATCCCCACAGAGCAGGGATGATCCAGCCTGGAATCTCAGATCCCCACGGAGCAGGGATGATCCAGCCTAGGATCTCAGATCCCCATGGAGCAGGGATGATCCAGCCTGGGATCTCAGATCCCTGATACAGGGATGATCCGGGCTGGGATCTCAGATCCCTATGGAGCAGGGATGATCCAGCCTGGTCTCTCAGATCCCCACGGAGTAGGGATGATCCCGGCTGGGATCTCACCTGGGTGCTGGCACTGGGCCTGAGGGCTGTGGTGCCTCCACTGGCATCCTGCACCTCGATCCGACTGGAAAGGACCCCAAAACACTGGGATACCTCTTGGTAGCAGATTTTCCTGCAGGATAAACAGGAGAGCTGGGCTAGGCCATTCCAGGGAAACCCTGGAGGCAACACAAGCCGTTCGATCCCTGCCTGAGCCCACCCCGAGATAGCGACACCACCCACCCGTCCCCATCCCAGGAATCCTTCCCAGTTCACCTGGGCGACTCGTAGAGAGGAACGGTGCGGATGTGGAGCTTCTGGATCTCGTCGATGGTCCCGATGGTCAGGGTGCTGTTGTTGGCCAATGCCAAACTGCCCCAGGGGGAGAGGGGGGGAGGAAAAAAAAATCAAGGAAATCTTAGAGAACAGCAAGAACCTCTCTGCGCTCCACATCCTGGTGGATCCCGGGGCTCACCTGTCGGGATACCCGTCAGAATTGAGGGGGCACATGTAGTTGACCTCCTTGAGGTTGACGTTGGAGAAGACCAGCTTGTGGTTGCTGCTGTAGATGACGGTGGGGCGGTCGGAGCAAGCGAAGACGTTCGTGGTGGACAAGGAGCGGAACGTCCTCAGGACTGTGGGCTGCGTGCCCAGGGTCACCTTCTTCCGGTCGCTCAGCGAGCCTGGAGCCAGGGAAAACAACCATTGGGATCTCCCAGGACACCTCGGGATGGAAGGAGCGCAGAAAAGGCGCCCCAGATGTAAAGATCCGGCTGGCTCCTTTCTCTGGAGGAATCCGCCCCAATTCTCACCGCCCGGGACTGGGGAAAGCATGAAAGCGTTCCAGAGGGATGGAGAAACATGGAAAAGGAAGAGCAAAAGTCACCTGTCTCCAGGCTGAGCCCGAAGTAGAAGAGGGCTCCGTCCCCCAGGGCGCACAGGAGGTAGTGGCTGCTCTCGAACGTCGTCATGAGGATGGAGCGTGGGATAATCTCTGTGGGAAGCGGGAAAAAGGACGGATGAGGCCACCCGGGGCTCGGCCAGCGGCTGCTGCCATTCCCCTCGGGAAGCTCCCACCTCCTCCCAGCATCTCCTTGTGCAGCAGCTCGAAGGACGGGAGCTTCAGGATGCGGGCGGAAATGTCGGTCCAGAGCCCGATGGCGCAGAGCGGGGACATCCCGCTGGAGTCTCCCAGGGGAGTGATGTCCAGGCAGGCCACCTCGTGCTCCATCTCCGTGCAGCTGGGAGGGAGGAAGGAGCACAGGCGTCCGTCACGATCCCGAATCCCAGCGCTCCCAGAGCGCCCAGGGTGGGCTGTGCCTGACCCACACCTGATCTGCCGGAGCTCCTGGGGACGGATTTCCAGGTAGAACAGGGCTCTTCCCACGGCCACCACCACCTGGTTGGTGTTGCAGGAGGCGACGCTGATGTTCTTCCCGTTGGGCTCCTTCCACTCGCTCACCAGGCATTTGGGCTCCTGGCTCACCAGGCGCACGGAGGCGGAGGTGATCTGGGAAGAGAGCACGGAAAAATCATGGAAAATGCGAACGAGAAGCTCCCTCTGCTCCATATCCCTTAGAAACAGGAACCCAGGATCCCATTTGCTGATCCCTGACAACACCCCAGATTAGCCCCATGATCCACAGGGATCACCAGGAGAGCCATATCCGTGTTTCCCCCGAGCTGGAATTACCTGGATCAGCTGCTGATGCGCCACATTCCCGCAGAAAAACGTCTGCTGGTCATCCACAAATCCCGTGAGCTCCGTCTCTTCCACCTCCTCCCCGTTTAACATCAGAACTCTGGAAAGGGAAGGGAATTCCCATTAATTCCTGCTCTGGCACGTGGTGAGAGCTCTGGAGCGAGGATCCCCCTTTACCTGGTCTGGCCAACAAAGGAGAGCACCAAGGTGTTGTCCGTCTCCCGGTGCGGATCTGACCGCAGCGGCCACAAGCCTGGGAAAAGAGGCCACAGTTCCTCACATAATTCCTCTTAATTCCACATCCCAACGTCATCTGTGCCCATGATGTCCCCTCCCAGGCTGTGGGACACCACGGATCAGCCCCCTCACCTTTAATTCCCGGCAGGTCGATGCTGGCGTGCTCGTGGATCCCGATGCCATTCCGGATGATCCGCAGGGACCCCTCTTTGAAGGCGCCGGAGCAGGTGACCAGCTGCAGGAGAAGCAGGTGGGATTTACCAGCCGTGGCTGGGAAGCTTTCCCACCCCTCTCTGGGTTCACGGGAAGATGGGAAACCCATCTGAGGATCATGGAATCCTGGAATGGTTTGGCTTGGAAGGGACCTCAAATATTTCATCCCTTTCCATGAGATTTCCACATTCCTTTTAGATCAGGTTGCTCCAAGTCTTGTCCAGCCTGGCCTTGGACACTTCCAGGGATGGGACATCCACAATCTCTGTGGGCACCTCCTCCAAGGAATTTTTTTGGCAGCTGATCCTTCCCCCATGGCACAAAGGCAGACCCTTCCTCATGGATATCCTGGAATTAACCTCCTACTGCTCCAGGAAAACACTTATCCCAATCCCAGTACCCAGATATGACTCCGAGATCCTTTGATAAACAGTTTGGAGCCTTTTCCTTTCCTTTTCCAGGGAAGCTGTGGCTGCCCCACCCCTGGAATTGCCCAAGACCAGGTTGGACAGGGCTTGGAGTAACCTGGGATAGTGGAACATTGGGTTGGAACCAGATGATCCTTCCAATCCAAATTGCTCTGGGATTCTACAGACAGCTCATGGATACACCTGGCCGGCCCAGAAATTCCCAGGAGCGAGGTCAGAAAAGCAGGATCAGGGATACCTGTCCCTGCCCTTGTCTCTCCAGGTCCACCACACACATGTCCACGATGGGCCCGAGGTTGGTGAAGGTCTCCATGGCCACCACGTAGGATCCCTGCTCGTTGCTGTCCACGTTGAGCTGGGAATAAACACTGGGATCAATCTTTGGCTTCCAGGGAGTGGGATAAAAAGGGCAGTCGAGGAGAAGAGCGGGAAAATTTATCCACATCCCAAGGTTTTGGTGGGAACCAAGGCCAGGAGGGAGCAGCCACGTACCTTCACCAGCTGGGAATCTCCAAGCCTGGATCCAACAAACACCACTCCGTTATCCAGGTAGGTCAGGCACTCCGCTATGGATGTCTAGGAATTGGGAAAAGGCAGGGAAAAGTCTCTGGAACACCTCGAGAGCGCCACTACCGAGCTGTTTATCCAACAGGAAATCCCTGGGCTCGGGAAAGGGATTTAAGCCCTTCATAAATCCCACAGAGTCTGAGCTTCTCCCTCAGAAACAGCGTGGAAGCAACAGGGGAAAAAAAACTGGGATGAAGGTGTAAAAAACTGGGAAGAAGGTGTGAATTTAAGAAGGAATTTTCCAGCAACCAAAACGTTAAAGCTGTGAAAAATGGGAAGAATCACCATCCCGGGATCCAAAAGGGACACAATTCCTACACCGAGCCTTTCCAGGTTAGGGAAAATCCCAGGAAAGGCAAGTCCTACCTCTCCCAGCAGCTCCACACGCAGATCCTTCAAGGTGACGGTGCCATCCATCTGCTCTTCTTTTTCCAGGAGCAGCATGAAGAGCCTTCCTTCCATGTCTCCCAGCAAATACCGGGAGCCGTTGGGATCCACACGGTTGTGGCACACGATGGTACTTTGCTGCAGGGAAAGGAGGGAATTCTTGGAATCCACTGGAACAGCCCCAAAGCTGGAGCTCAGGTGACTCATTCCCTGCTTCAGCATCCCAGACTCACTATCCCAGAGCTCCAGGTTCCCATTTCTCCATCCAAGATTTAGGGTTCTTTCCTTATTTCCAGCTTAAAAGGACCTTTGCATGGTAATTCCAGCCTGGAGCAGCATCTCAGCCGTGCCATTGCTCCCACTAAATGTGGGAAGTGGGCTATTATTCCCACAAAATCCACAAATCCAACCTCCATCCCAAAATCCCTAAATCTGTCTTTATCTCCCAAGTCTCCAAGGGGCTCATCCATATCTTCTGCCTGAAACACAACCAGGCTCCCACTTGGAATTCTGCCCAAACTACGCCTTAAATCCTAATTAATCCCATTCCATGGGGCCCAAATATTCCAGGCTTTGCCCCTTTTCCAAGAGTCCCACAGACCATGGATACAAAGGTGACTGTTTGGGAAGGCAAACCCCTGGAAGCCCAAGCACTGTTAGGCCACGCTTGGGATGGCAGCGGTTGGAATTCCTGCCTGAAAGGACTAGGAAAGGAGGAATTCTGCAGGGCTCAGGATTGGGCAAGGAGGAATTCCATGGGATTCAGTCCTGGATTTCCACATCCACTCACCTTGATGATGGGAGGAGCAATAGCCAGGTATTTGTCCCCGTTGTGGTAGGTGATGGATTCCTGGCCGATGATGATCGCGCCTCCGAAGGGTTCCGGAACTGCGGGAACAACGACAAATACCCCACGAGTCTTTCCCTGTGTGGAAAAACTGAGGCATCCAGGCTGGCGAAAAAAAAAAAAAACTGGGAAGGAAGATCTTTCCCAACCTGCAATGACCATGGAGGCTTCGGCCTCCACGTTTTCCTGCTTCCAAGGGCCTTTGTTGAATTCCTTCTCCCGCAGGGACACCTCGTACGTCTTCACGTGCCGGCCCTGGGGGTCCTGCAGGAGGAGACACAAGATCCCAGAAATCAGGAAATTCCACCTCATCTCCTGCAAAAACAGCATTCCAGGCAGCTGGGGAACCTTCCCAGCTCCTCCTCTCCCTTCTCAAACCAGGCTGCTGGTTCTCCCAGCATTTTCCGCATATAAACCGATCTCTGGATAAACCTCTGTGCCAAGAGAGGCTGGGAAGCATTTTTCCAGTGTTATCCAAGGGATTTTCTGGGATTTGTGTTCACCTGACAATGCTGGAGCAAGAATATCACTATGAAATATCACCTCCAGCTCCAGCAAACCTTTAGGAATCCCATTTTTTCTTATTGTATTCTCCCTTTTGCCATTCTCTTCCCATGGCTTTAGAACTTCCCAAAAATTATCCCAGTCCCTGCTGCTCTATTTGGTCCAAATCCCAGGATAATGGTTAATAAATAGAGAAGGAATGAAAGCAGCTGCTTGGAAAAATCCCCCTTTCCACAGGCAGGGATAAAAATAATCCAGAGCTTTACAAGATCCTGTTCGTGCTCCAAATATTTTTGAGTGTTAGACATGGAATCTTGGAATCATTAAGGTTGGAAAGCCCTCTAATCATCCAATTGTTCCCTGCAATCCCAGGTACGTGGTGACAAAGTGGTTTCTCCCCCATTCCTTGACTCAGGAACAATTTGGGAGGATCCAGCAGTGCCCAAACAGGGAATAATGGAATCACTGCTGCCATGGGATAACCTGGAATTTGGCAAAGGAAAGCTAATCCCTCGCTCAATCGGCACAGCAATGGCTGTTGGGATTAAAACAAGGGTTTGGAGAAGGCCTGGAATGCTCCTTCCTTGAAGAGCCAAGTGATAGGAGAGGTTATGGATCATGGATTGTCTTTACACTTGGAGCTGCCTCCCAAAAATCCCAATTGCCTTGTTTTTTATGGAAAGGCTCAAGTGTCACTCTGGGAAACAACTGATCCTGGAACTAATCCAATTGCTGGAGTGATCCATGAGCTCCTCTGGAGGGTTTAACAAGGAAAACATTCCCACTCAAGGCAAAGCTGCCCGGGAATTCTGTGGGAAAGCGTCACTTCCTCTCTCCCAGAGCTGGGAAAAAGCAACACATGGAGGTTCCTAACGAGCCTGAAAGGGCCAGAATCACCCAAACCAGCCTCTGGAAAACCTTCTGAGCCCTCGGCTCCACCCTCCACATGGATTTTCCATGGAAAAGCGGTACCTGGTAGACGAAGCAGATGGTGGGAGCTTGGCATCCGTAGAGGAATTTGACGTCGATGACCTGGAGCTCTTCCAGGCGGATGTTGAAGGCTTTCAATTCCTTGTTCTCCCTGTCCAAGGGAATGACCTTGAAGAGGCCGTCGTAGAGCCGGAGCCCGATCATCCGGCACTCGGGATCGATGATCCCGATGATCCCGGTCTCGGAGGGGCGGCCAATGCGATCCTGGGGGACAAATCCACGGAGGAGGGAAGGGAAAAGGGGATTAGTGCTGGGAAAAGATCGCTGAGGGGCTCCAGAAAAACCAGCCCCCAGAATTCCAGCTGGGAAACCACCAAGCCTAAGGAGGAGGTGTCTTTCCACCTGGAATTGCTCCCGCACTGCTTCTTCTCTCCTGGGAATCTGGCACTGTGGGATCAGCCACTAAACCTGGTTTTCCAGCCCCAACTCTGCACTGGATGATCCAGAGGAGCCACATCCCTTTCCTGGTCTCTGCTTTGATATCCATGACCAAACATCCCCCTCCCAAAATCCAGCACTGTTATCCACTCTCACAGACCCCTTGGAGTTCCTTGGCTGGGAATGACTTTGGCACCTCCATGTGCCAAGGACTTTTCCCAAACATTCTTGACAGGAGATTCCCCCCTCCACCTCCTGCCCATCATTCCCAACACCACCCCAGCAAACAACAGCCACAAGTTCCCAAAGAACTCATTTCCCAGGGACAATTCGGACCTTACTAATTTTCCTTAAATTCCATTTATTATCCCATATTTATTATTCCCAAGAACACAGATGTGTCCAGGTCAGAGCATCCTGATCTAGGGAAAGTGCCCCTTCCCATGGTAGAGGGTGGAATTGGATGAGCTTGAAAGGCCCACCCGAACCATTCCAGAATTCCATGTGCTGCCTGGTTGGGATATTGGGAATAAATCCTTCCCTGTGAGGGTGGCGAGGCCCTAGAACGGATTCCCAGAGAAGTTGTGGCTGCCCCATCCCGGGAAATGTCCAAGGTCAGGTTGGACAGGGCTTGGAGCAGCCTGGGATAGCGGGAGGTGTCCCTGCCCATGGCAGTGGGGTGGGACTGGATGGGATTTAAGTCCCTTCCATCCCAAACCATTCCATGATTCCATGTCCTATTTAGATGGAATATTGGGAATAAATCCTTCCCTATGCAGGGTTGTGAGGCCTTGGAATGGATTCCCAGGGAAGCTCTGGCTGCTCCATCCCTGGAAGTGTCCAAGGCCAGCTTGGACGGGAGCAACATTCCCTGCCCGTGGGAAGGAACAAGCTTTCACTGGATGAGCTTTAAGCTCCTTCTTCCAACCCAAACCGTCCCAGATTCCCAGACCAAAAATAACTCTGGAAGCACCCGAGGCACCAGGCGACTCATCCCAAATCCAGCGGCACCCACAGCACCTCCAATCCAAATAACCGGCATGAATCCGGCCGCGGCCGGAAACTGGAATTCCCGTTCCCGGCGCTCCGGCCGCCCTCACCTGCACGTTGCCGTGGGCGCGGGTGATGATGTCGATGCTGTCGCCGCTCTGCTTGTACTCCAGGATGCAGGCGTTGTACTTGGCCGTCAGGATGAACAGCAGGTCCTTGCTCTCCCCCTGCGCAGGAAACACGTTCCAGAGGCCCTTCCGCGCCGGGAACCCCCCCCCAGCACCCCCCCCGGCCTTGGGGCACTGTCCCGGGACGCACCTTGGGGCGGAAGAGCTCCATGACGGCGGTCTTGCCGTACATCCCCACCTCCTTGACGGGCCGCAGCCCCTCGGCCGTGACCACGTAGATCTCCAGCCGCGTGTTCTTGGCGATCAGCAGGTTCAGGTCCTCGGAGGAGGTGAAGTGGCCTGGGAAAAGCGGGAAGGCCTCAGGGATCTCCTGCCACCTCAGGGATCTCCTGCCACCTCAGGGATCTCCTGCCACCTCAGGGATCTCCTGCCACCTCAGGGATCTCCTGCCACCTCAGGGATCTCCTGCCACCTCAGGGATCTCCTGCCACCTCAGGGATCTCCTGCCACCTCAGGGATCTCCCGCCACCTCAGGGATCTCCCGCCAATCCTTGGTTTGCCTCCTGAAGCCCCCAGTTCCTCCCCCCGCAGCCCCCTTGGGAACCGCGTTCCCAGAGCTCGGGCTCCACGTTTCGTCCCAGGAATCCCTTTCCTTGCTGCCTTTCCAAGGGAATTCTCATTCCTGAGGTTTCTTCGACACCTTCTGCGCCCCCACCCCGTTACAGAGCTCAGGGACTCCCCTGGATCCCCATTTCCAGCATCCCAAGGTCCTTCTGGGATCCCCAAAATCCCCCAGGCCCTCCCCGTACTCCAAAATTTCCCCTGTATCTCCAAAACCCCCCCGTACCCTAAAACCCCCTGGGACCCCCAAACCACCAAACCCCCTCCACATCCAAATTCCCCTCCAGTGCCCCCAGAGCCCCCCCATCCGAAACCCCCCCAGGACCCCAAAGTCCCACTGATACCCCCAACCACCCCTGTAGCCCCAAAACCCCCCCATACCCCTCAAATCCCCCCATATCTCCAACCTCTTCCCCCCATACCCCAAACCCTCTCATACCCCAAAACCCCCTGGAACCCTCAAACTCCCCCCATACCTCAAACCCTCATGTATCCCACCCCCCACCCTCCTCCAGGGCCCCCAAAGCCTCCATATCCTAAAATTTTTCTGCACCCCAAAGCTTCCCTGTGTCCCCAAACACCCCCTGTACCCCAACCCCGCCTGGGACCCCCAAACCCACCCAGGAGTGCAAACCCCCCTGGAACCAAATCCCCCCCGGGACCCCCAAAACTCCCACGTACCCCAAACCCCTCCAGTGCCTCCAACCCCCCGCCGGGACCCCCAACTCCCACCCGTACCCCAAACGTCTGTCCGGGAACCCCAACTCCTCCACCCCATTCCCCTTCGACCCCCAAACCCCCCAGCCCCTGGTATCCCCCATACCCCAAAACCCCTCCGGAGCCAACACCTCCCCCAAACTCCCCCGGGACCCCAAAACCCTCCAGAACCCCACTCCACCCCCTATACCACAAACCCTGCTCCGGACCCAAATCCCCCCGGCACCCCCAACCCCGCACTGACCCCCCAGGAGTCTCAGTCCCCCTCAGAGCCCTCGGGACCCCCAAAGCCCCCCCGGAACCTCAAAACCCTCCCGGGACCCCAAACCGCCCCGCACCCCAACTCCCCCGTTGCCCCCCAGAACCTCCATCTCCCCGCACCCCCTGTACCCCAAACCCCTCCCGGGTGCCCCCAACCCCGCCCAGAGACCCCAAAACGCCTCGTCCGAGGACTCCCAAACCCTCTCCGGTACCGAACCCCCCCAAACCGAGGGGTGTCCCCCCAGCCGCTGCCGCGCGGTACCGGTGACGCAGCCATTGACGGCCGTCGGCTTCTGCGCCGTCACCACGTAGTTGTAGGACATGTTTGGGGGTCCCGGGGGATCCCGGGGGGGGGCCGAGAGCGGAACCGGGGAGGAACCGGGAGCGCAGCCGCTCCGCGCCGCCGCCGCTTCCGGCGGAAATAGCTGCGCGTGGCCGCTCTGGCCCGCTGGAAAGGCCGGGGAGGAGCAGACGAGATGAGGCCGCTCCTGCCGGCTGGGAGGACCGCGCGGAGCAGACGAGAGGCGCGGCTGGAGGACCGCGGAGAG
The DNA here is from genome assembly GCF_025592945.1 of Manacus candei. Classification (NCBI taxonomy): domain Eukaryota; kingdom Metazoa; phylum Chordata; class Aves; order Passeriformes; family Pipridae; genus Manacus; species Manacus candei. Next base: position 4,055,162 of record NW_026138057.1, read on the forward strand.
CGCAGGTGCGGAGCGGGGTGCGGGGGGCTCCCCCTCCGAAAGCCGCGGGGTTCCGGGGGATCCCGGCCCCATCCCGGCCTGTGTCCCGCGGGGAAGGCGGGTCTGGACCCCTCCCTGCTCCATGCACTCCCCCCGTGATGTGGGGACTCCAAAATCCGGGGTGGGAGTCCCCGGGATACTCCCACCTGTATCCCACTCTAATCCCACCCCATATCCCGAGGGGATCTTGCTCCCCGTCCCAAAAAGGGGTCCCTGTTTTCTGGGCCTGGCCTCATCCTTTTTCTCCCCATCCCAAAAGGGGATCCCTCTTTGGGGGTTGTCCCATCCTCGTCCCCCATCCCAAAAAAGGGGATCCCTGTTTGGGGGGGTCCCTTTTGGAGGGGTGTCCCATTCCGATCCCCCATCCCAAAAGGAAGTCCCTATATGAGGGTGGTCTCGTTCTCATCCCCCATCCCAAAAAAGGGGATCCCTGCTTGGGGATGGTTGCTGTTTGGTGGGGGTCCCATCGTGATCCTCATTCCCGAAAGTGGGATCCCTTCTTGACGGGAGGGGTCTCCATTTGGGAACAGCCCCGTCCCCAGCCCCCCATTCCCACCAGCCCTCCCATCCTGCCCCATTCCCTTTCCACTGTCCCTGTGCCAGAGTCCTGTGCCAGGACCTCCCCCGTGTCCAGCCTGGACCTTGCCCTCTTACCCAGCAGATTCCAGCCCCAGCTCCAAGCGTTGCGCAGGATCCCACCCTACCATGGAGGTGAGGCTGGGACAGGGGGGTCGCCAATCCCCCTTTTTCCTCTGCTTACCCCCCTTTGTTCCCCCAGATTCCCAAAAAACTGGTGAACTCGGTGTCCGGCTGTGCCGATGATGCCCTGGCCGGGCTGGTGTCCTGCAATCCCGGGCTCCGGCTCCTGCAGGGCCACCGAGTGATCCTGCGGAGTGACCTCTCGGCCGTCCGTGGCCGCGTGGCCCTGCTGTCCGGGGGGGGCTCCGGCCACGAGCCGGCCCACGCAGGTGAGACCCCACAATTCCCGCTTCCTGGAGCCACCTGGCACGGAGACGGCGCCGAGCTCCCAATCCCGCTCCGCAGGATACGTCGGGAAGGGAATGCTGACCGGAGTGGTGGCCGGAGCCGTGTTCACGTCCCCGTCCGTGGGCAGTGTCCTGGCGGCCATCCGGGTGCTCGCACAGGCGGGAGCAGGTCGGGAATACACCGGGATGCAGCTTTGGGATTCCTGCCCCGGAATCCCTGCGCTGTCATTCCCTTTCACCCTGCGTCATTCCCGTGCTTTCCATATCATTCCCATTCTCTCTGTGCAATCCCCATTCTCTCCATATCATTCCCATTCTCCTCATGCCATTCCTATTCTCTCTCTGTCATTCCCATTCTACATCGTTCCTGTTCTCTCCGTGTCATTCCCGTTCTGTCCGTGTTGTTCCTGTTCGCTCCGTGTCATTCCTGCTCCTCCCGCGTCATTCCCGCAGTCGGGATCCTCCTGATCGTGAAGAACTACACCGGGGACCGGCTGAATTTCGGGCTGGCCCTGGAGCGGGCGCGCTCCGAAGGGGCCGACGTGCGGATGGTGGTGGTGGGAGACGACTGTGCCTTCGCCGCGCCCGGAAAAGCCGGGAGACGCGGGATCTGCGGCACCGTCCTCATCCATAAGGTCCTGCCGGGGCTCCTTCGGAGGGATTTTTGGAATTTTGGGAATTTTCAGGGTGGCTCATCTGATGTTGTCCTTGGCAGGTGGCAGGAGCACTGGCGGAGGCAGGAGCGGGTTTGGATGAGATCGTGGAGAAGGTGACGGTGGCTTCCAAAGCCATGGGTGCGTTGTGGGATCCCATTATCCCATGGGAATGCTGTCCTGTGTCACTCCGACCCATCCCTCCCAGAAAATCAGCCCCATTACCCCTATCTCTCCTGGAAAATCAGCCCCATTCCCTCCTGGAAAATCAGCCTCATTCTCCCCATCCCTTCTGGAAAATCAGCCCCATTCTCCCCATCCCTCCTGGAAAATCAGCCCCATTCCCTCCTGGGAAATCAGCCTCATTCCCTCCTGGAAAATCAGCCCCATTCTCTCCTGGAAAATCAGCCCCATTCCCTCCTGGGAAATCAGCCCCATTCTCCCTATCCCTCCTGGAAAATCAGCCCAATTCCCTCCTGGGAAATCAGCCCCATTCCCTCCTGGGAAATCAGCCTCATTCCCTCCTGGAAAATCAGCCCCATTCTCCCCATCCCTCCTGGAAAAGCAGCTTCCCCCCAGCCCCTGTCCCCCCTGGAAAATGAGCCCCTCCCCTCCCCACCCCATTTCTCCTGGATAATCAGCCCCATTCCCCCAACCCCCCTGGAAAATGAGCCCTCTCCCTCCCCGCATCCCAAATCCCAGCAGGTTTAACGGCACATTCCTTCCCGTGCAGGTACCCTGGGTCTCAGCCTGTCTCCCTGCAGCATCCCGGGATCCAAGCCCTCATTCCAGCTGGCTGAGGATGAGATGGAGCTGGGGCTGGGTGAGGAGGGGCTCTGGATCCCTCCCAGATCCCTGGGGGGGACTGAGATTCCCTGTCCCCCATGGGAAGTGTGGGATGTGACACAGCCTCGTCTCCCTAGGGATCCACGGAGAGGCCGGAGTGCGCAGGATGAAGGTGAGGGGGGGATCCTGCTGTGTCCTCCTATTCCCAGACCTCCCCCGCATTCCCACATACCCCCACTCTGCTCTTCCCACCTTCTGTGTCCCCTCCAGGTGCTGTCAGCGGATGAGGCCGTGGAGACGATGCTGAAGCACATGACGGATCCATCCAATGCTTCCCACATATCCCTGACCCCTGGTGAGCTCCCTTGGATCCCCCCTGCCCCCCAAATCCCTGATCCCGGTCTCATCCCGCCCCTCATCCCTCAGGGTGCTCTGTGGTGCTCATGGTGAACAACCTGGGTGGATTATCCTGCCTGGAGCTGGGAATCGTGGCCGGAGCCACCGTGTGCAGACTGGGTGAGCGTGGGGTTTCTTGGGATCCCCTTCCCTGGCTCTGGACCTTCTGGAATGACCTCCCCCGGCTCCTGGATCCCGCAGAGAACCGAGGGATCCGCATTGCCCGGGCCTTGGTGGGATGCTTCATGACGGCGCTGGAAATGGCCGGAGTCTCCCTCACCCTCCTGGTGGTGGATGAGGAGCTGCTGCGGCTGATCGGTGAGTTCCCGGCGCAAATGTGGCCTGGGATGGGCACGCGGGGGTCTCCAGGTGCTGGGTGATGGGACACGAAGTGCCCAGGAGCAGAATTCCTGGCTTCTGGACGTACCTGGAAAGGGGACACAGCTGGGAGACAGGCACAAGGGTCAGTGAGATGTCTGGGAGCGGAATTCCTGGCTGCTGGATGCACCTGGAACGGGGACACAGGAGTCTGCAGGTGTTGGGTGATGGGACACGAAGTGCTTGGGAGAGGAATTCCTGGCTGCTGGATCTGCCAGCAAGGATCCAGGAGGATCCTGAGCCACTGTCACCTCTGGCTTTTCCAGATGCCAAGACCACGGCCATGGCTTGGCCCAACGTTCCCGTGGGACCGGCGACCGCCCGGAGAGAGGAGATTCCAGCGCCAATGGATGTCCCGGGGCAGCCGTTGGATGAGACCAGCACAGGTTCGGAGCTGGAATCCCTTGTGACCCCCTCCTGTGCCTCGGTTTCCCTCGGGAATGTTTCCTTTCCGCAGGGCCCGGAGCGGTGCCGGTGCAGCGGGTCCTGGAGCGGGTGTGCAGCACTTTGCTGGATATCCAGGATAAGCTCAACCAGCTGGATCGGAAAGCAGGAGATGGGGATTGTGGCCACACACACGCCCGGGCGGCCCATGGTGGGTGTGGGAATATCCAGGGAATTGTGGGGAGAGGGTGTCCCAGCCAGCACCGCCCAGGAGTGGGGACTTCACTGGGATGTCCCTTCTTGGGATTTGGGAACCCTGAGATGCCTCTTTCTATGGAACAGGGTCCTCATGCCCTGGGAGCTGTGGCTCAGGAATGCCCTATGGAATTGGGGGTGTCCCTGCTTATCCCAGGAGTGGGGGCTTCCTTTCTTGGGATTTGGTTCCCTGAAGTACCCCTCCCTAGGGAATGGAGTCTCCACAGGGAACTGTATCCCTGGAACATCTCTGTTTCCAGAGGTAGCTGCCTTGTGGAACTGGGAGTGTCCCTGCTTATCCCAGGAGTGGGCGATCTCCCTGGGACATCCATTCATGGGATTTGGGACTCCCAAAATGCCCCTTCCACACCCTGGGAGCCACAGGCCAGGAATGTCACTACATCCAGTGGCAGCTTCCTCACGGCATTCCTGCTTGTCCCCACGAGGGACAGGAATCCCCAAGGAGCCCAGGACCACCCCCCATCCCGCTCTTCCCTCCATTCCTGCAGCCATCCGGGAATGGATGCGCTCCCGGCCGCCTCCGGCCGCCCCATCCCAGCTCCTCTCCTGCCTGGCCGACCTGCTGCTGGAAAAGATGGGAGGCTCCTCTGGAGTGGTAAGTGGGAATGAGAATGCGGGGAGACACCTGGAAGTGTTCCCAGGATGGGGGTGACCGTATTCCCAAAGCTCTACGGGCTCTTCCTGACGGCGGCCGCCCGGACCCTGCACGGCCGGAGCGATCCTGCGGCGTGGGCCGATGCCGTGGATTCCGGGATTGAAGCCATGCAAAGGTCAGTGCCCGGGACTGTGGGATCCCAGTCCCCCCAGGGATCCCAATCCCCCCAGGGATCCCAATCCCCCCAGGAATCCCAATCCCAATTTCCCTGCATCCAACACAGGTATGGAGGGGCCGCACCAGGAGACCGGACGATGGTGAGTTCCAGAATCCCGTGGGATACCCGGGAGCCAAGGGGAAATTCCAGGGGGTGTGGGGGGGTTCCAGCCTGGCCTCAGCACTGGCTCCCAGCCCTGTTCCCGTTTTTTCCCAGCTGGATTCGCTGTGTGCAGCCGCAAAGGCTCTGCATTCCCTGCGCGTTCCCGGGGCCGACCCGCTCCGGGTGCTGGAGGCCGCCGTGCAGGTACGGAGAGCCTGGAGCTGGGACGGTGGGACAACTGCATGGGAATCCTGGAAAACATCCCGTTTTTTCCTGGCAGAGCGCCGAGGTGGCGGCGGAGGCCACCAAGCACATGGAGGCCGGGGCGGGAAGAGCCAGTTACATCCGCTCATCCCGGCTGGAGCATCCCGATCCCGGGGCCGTGGCCGTGGCTGCCGTGCTGGGGGCCGTGCTGGGGGGGCTGCGGGACCCCCTGGCTACCCCCAAGTAGTGTATCCCAAAAAACCTCCGTGTCCCCCGTAGCGACAGGGATGTGGATCCCAATAGACCTTAGGAGACGTGTCCCCCAGTAACCCTTTGTGTCCCCCCACACCGATGGGGATGTGCATCCCAAAAAATCTGTGTCCTCCACTAGATCTCTTTGTCCCTTCTCGGTGACAGGGGTGTGTATCCCAATAAACCTTCGGAGACGTGTCCCCCAGCAATTCTCTGTGTCCCGCCTCACGTGTATCCCAAAAAAACCTCCGTGTCCCCAAATAACCCTCTGTGTCCCCCTCGTGGTGAGAGGGACACGTATCCCAAAAAATCTTTGGAGACATTGTCCCCCAGTAACCTTCTGTGTCCCCCCATGGTGACAGGGACGTGTATCCCAAAAAACTTCTGTGGCCCCAGCGGCCCCCTGTGTCCCCCTCTGCGACAGGGACATGTTCCCCAACGGCCCCCCTGTGTCCCCCCGTTGCTCCAGGCTGGGAAGGGGAATGGGAACAGGGATCGTGTGACCACGGGGGAGGAAGGAAAGCCGGGGTATGGAGGGGGAAGCACAGGGCTCACAGGGCTCTGGCCACGGGGGCCGGAGGGAAGGAGAAGCAGAGACGGGGCAGAGCATGACCCCAAATCCCGTGGGTGACCACGGGGATCTATCCCACGTTCCCAGGGAGCAGAGGAGCCCTTGGAAGGCACAGCTTGGCTTGGCCAGGACCTGCTCCCGATATCCCGCCGCTCCCACCAATCCCAGCCTGGCTCCACTTATCCCCATGGATTTGAGTGCAGGATTCCTGCGGAAGCCACTGGTTTATTCCATGTCCCTGAGTGGCTCCATCCCTGTCCTGCTGAGCCAGATTCCCTGGAGGGGGAGTGACACATGGGAACAACACGGATGTTCCTCTTTGTCCTGACGAGGCTCTGGCAGCTCCAGGATGGCACCGGGAAGGGCTGGGGTTTGGCACAGCTGGAAATCCAGGTAGGAGCTGGCACGTGGAGGCACGAGAATGCAGGAGACACCCTGGGTGTGCTGGGAAATCCTTGGGATGGCAAGGATGCAGGAAACCCCTCAGGAATGCTGGGAGATCCTTTGGGATCAGCGCTCGGCGGAAAGCAGGGGCTGTGGGAAGACAGGGATCAGCTGGGATCCTTCCCCACCCTTGGGGCTGTGCTCCCAAATTCTGCTTCCCAAATCCACCCAGCGTGTTTCCGGTACCTGTCGGGAATCCAGGGAGTCGGAATCCGGGCGCTTCCAGCTGGGCCTGGCCAGGGCACCCACCACCAGCACCCCGAAAAGCAGGATCAGGATTCCCAAAGTGTTGGCAAACACGGCCTCGGCAGGAAGGAGCTTGTACTGCGCGGTCCCGTTTTTCCTGGGAGGGAGAAGTGGGGCTGGGAATGTTCTGGATGTGTCCAGCCTTTCCCTTAATGCAGCCAAAATCCCACCCCGAGCCTCCCAGTCCCTGCGAGGGCTCTTTCCAATCCCCCCTATCCTGGCACTCACAGGCTGAAGAAAAGCTTCTCGTTGATTCCCGACACACAGGAAGCCACGGACAACATGAGGATGGTGGAGCCAAAGAAAACATGGATGGGCTTGTACAGCTGCCGGAGCCAGGAGGGAGCCCAGGGAAGCAGAAACGTTCCAAATCCCACCGCCCACTGCGGGAAAACTCAGTGAGGGCAGGAAAACTCGGGATGCCCGGGGGAGCTTGGGGGATCCGAGAGTGCTCCCACCTGGCAGGAGAAGAGCAGGACGGTTCCCAGCCCCATCCAGCTGTGCAGGGAGTACATGTTGGGCGTCCCGTTGGAATTGTGGAAGCGGAACACGGCCGCTAACCCCAGCACGGTGAGGACGAACGATCCCAAAGCCAGGCCGCCGTGCAGCAGCTTCCAGGGAAGCTTGGGGCCGCTCCAGGTGTTGGGAACGCGGTAAACCAGGGCAGCTGTGAGGGGAAAAAAGGTCAGGAAGGGGCGGCGCTGGGATTCCCAGCGCTCCCTGGGCTCACCTGCTCCGTAGAGAACCACCAAGCCCGTCACCATCAGCACCGGGTGCCAGTTGAAAGTCCGGGATCCGCTATCCAGGGAAAAGCCCCCGCGCCAGTGCTGGCACCAGGTGCCCACCAGGGCCACGCAGAGCAAGCCCAGGGATCCCAGGAAGGCGCAGAAAGGCGGGAAGGGAATGTCCAGCATGGCCACGGAGTGCTGGTGGCACCTGGGGATGAGCGAGGAGCCAGCTTAGGGTCCGGAGCCGCTCCGGGGAGGAGCCACGGAAAGGGGAACTGGGAACCCTGAGGGGGCGGGGGGGGGGGACACAGGGAACCGAGGGGAGGGGGGGGCCTGGACTGGGAAGGGTGACAAGGATGGAGCTGCTTCCCAGCCCAGGAAAGGTGACAGGGATGGAGCTGCTTCCCAGCCAGGGTTGGTGGCCGGGTTCCAGCTGCTTCCCTGCCCTGGGAAGGAGGTCAGGGATGGATGGACGGGTGGATGGATGGACACCCCCCAGGGAGGAGCCACAGAAAGGAGAAGCAGGAACCCTGAGGGGGGTGAGCAGGCCCAGCTGTTCGCTGGGCTGGGAAGGAGGTCAGGCACGGATCCAGGGGGGTTGGTGGTGGCACCTGGGGACAGCTCCAGCAGAGGAGCTGCGAAAGGGGAACTGGAAATCTCGAGGGGGTGTTGGGTGTCCAGCTGCTCCCTGGATTGGCACGGATCCAGGGATGGAGGAGGACATGCAGAGCCGAATTCCCAGGGAATGGCAGCGAGGGGCTCCCAGGGTCACTTGTCCCCGTGTGTCCCCCCCCACCCCCCGTAGGTGGTGATTGGCAGGAGCCTCATTTGCATGTGATCTGCGTGTGATTTGCGTGTGCCCCCACAAAGGGCTATTTCTGGCCCCTCCGGGGGTGGGGGAAGTCCCGGCTCCCCAAAATCAGCTGCCCACGGGGCACTGGGGCAGGAAGGGGTGGGGACATGGGGCCCCACGGTTCCCCAAAACTGGGGACACAGGAACTCGCGGGTCCCCAGAACCTGGGAAACGGGACCCCACGGCTCCCCAAAATCCGGGACATGGGGCCACACGGCCCCCCCAAACCTGGGGCTCCCCGAACCTGAGGACACAGGCCCCGGCCCTGAAACGCCCCCAAACCCAGCCCAGGAGGCCCCTCGGCCCCTCCCGGCCCCCGGGGCCGCCCCCCGCCCCCCCCGCCCCTGGGGCCGTACCTGGGCCCCACCGCCCCCTCCTCCTCACTGGGCGTCGCCATCTTGGCGGGCGCCTCTCTGCCCGCTCATCTCTATGGTACCGCCGCCAATGCGCCGCCACCGAGAGCGGCGGCCAGAGAGGCCCCGAGCGGGTCCTCCAGGTGCCACTTCCGGCGCCTCTTCCGGGCCCCGGCGGCTGTTGCCATGGAGACCAAGATGGCGGCGGCGGGTCAGCGCCCAGGGCGAGGGGACATGGCGGGGACCCCCCCTGAGACCCCCGGGACGGGACACTCGGAACCCCGGGGGGGGTTGGGGGCACCGGGGGGCGACCCCGGGGGTGGGGAGCCGGGCGGGGGAAGGGGGGAGGCGGAGGCGGGTGCCCCGGAATAGTGGGGGGTGTCTGTGGGAAAGGGGGGGTGAAGTGGGGTCTGGGGGAGGGAGTGATCCCCTTAATTCCCATATCCAGCCACTCCTTCTACTCGTAGTCATTTTTTCCCATGTCCAACCCTTCCCCCCCCTTTTCCAACCACTTCTTTTGCGAATCCAGACCTCTTCTAGACTCCATTCCAACCCCTTTCGTCCTCCATATCCAGCCCTTTTTCCTCTATTTCTAGCCTTTTCCCCCACGTTCAACCCTTTCTCCCTCGTTTCCAGCCACTTCTGCTGCTTTCTATCCCTTTCCTGCCCCCATGTCCAGCCCTTCTTCTCCCCCATTTCCAACCCTTTCCTCCCTTTCCATCCCTTTTCCCCCCTTTCCATCCCTCTCCCCACATTTCCATTCCCGTATTTCCCCCTCAGGGAATTAATTCTCCATCCCACCCCTCTCCTTCCAGGACATGGAAGGTCCCTGATTTCCCACAGCCCCTCCCTCCCTTCTCCAATCGGGATGATCCCAGAGGGGCTGCTCCCATGGGATACATGGCTCAGGAGTGCTGTACCTGCTCCCGTGTTCCCAAATTCCCGGCTGTATCCTCACCCCTCTCCTCTGCCCGGAGTGGGATGTGCCCAAACCTGCTCCTGGAGCGTGTCCTGCCCGGCACTGCCCATGGAGCCGGGAATAACCTGCCTGGACGCTGCTCCCTGGGATTGCACAGCTCCCTCATCCCTGGATTTCCTCACGTGGAGATTTGGGATGGATTTGAAGGGGGAGGGGACACCGCTTACTAGGTTTTCCTAGTTTTCCAGCTGCCCGTCCCAGCTGCCAAACAATCCCAGGTTCTGGATATCAGGAAAGCCCTCAGGATCCATCCCACAATCCCTAAGTCCCCTCTCCAGGTTCTGGATTTAAGGAGAGCCCCTAGGATCTATCCCACCTACCAAAGAATTCCTGTAGCCCTTTTCCAGGTCCTGGATGTTGGGAGAGGCCCTGGGATCCATCCCACAGTCCCTGTGCCCCTTCCAGGACCAGGATGTTGGGAGAGGCCCTGGGATCCATCCCACAATCCCTGTACCCCTTTTCCAGGTCCTGGATGTTGGGAGAGGCCCTGGGATCCATCCCACTTACCAAACAATCCCTGGGATCCATCCCAGCAAACAAAGAATCCCTGTGCCCCTTCTCCAGGTGCGGGATGTTGGGAGCGGCCCCGCTGAGCCCCCCCAGCGCCATGATCCGTCGGGAATGCCGGGGCTGAGCGCTCCAAGGCCTGGGAAAGGAGGATGCTCCAGCCCAGCAACTACAGCCTGGTGCTGTTCCTGCAGTTCCTGCTGCTCTCCTACGACCTGTTCGTGAATTCTTTCTCGGAGCTGCTCCGGACGGCTCCGGCCGTGCAGCTCGTCCTCTTCATGTGAGTGCTGGGAAGTGAGGGGTGGGAGATCCCGGAGATCCCGGAGATCCCAACCGCCCCAACGCCCGCATTTTCCCGGCAGTATCCAGGACATCGCCATCCTCTTCAATGTCATCATCGTCTTCCTCATGTTCTTCAACACCTTCGTGTTCCAGGCGGGATTGGTCAGCCTGCTTTTCCATAAGTTCAAGGGAACCATCCTGCTCTCCGCTGCCTACCTGGCGCTCAGCATCTCCTTCCACGTCTGGATCATGGTAGGATGGGCTGGGAACGGCTGGATTCTCCCGAGGGATTTTCCCAGGAGGGCTCCCCTCGGGCCTCTCTCGCCATCTTCCCCCGCGGTGACAGTTTGGTGTCCCTTTCCATGATCCTGCTGTTGGAATCGGGCTGGAAGGGTCCTGCCCTGTCCCAACCCATCCCAGCCCATTCCTTAAGGAATCACCTGTCAGAAAACATTCTTTCCCCAGGAAAAGTCCAGCAGCTCCAAGTCCTCCACAGTGACAGTTTGGTGTCCCCTTCCATGATCCCAGTGTTGGAATTGGGCTGAAATCCTGTGCCATCCCATCCCAGCCCATTCCCTAAGGGAATAACCTGTCAGAAAATGCTCTTTCCCCAGGGAAAACTTATTCCAGCAGCTCCTGCTTTCCTAGGGATTAATCCCTACACGTGGGCCCGCCCTGTCCGGGCTCCTGGTTCTGTCCTGGCAGCACTTTCCCCTTTCCAAAATAAATTCCTTCCCAACAGAGCAGATCTGCACCCTTCCCATCCCCTGGACATCCCTTTCCCAAGGGTCTTCCTGCTGCAGGGCACAGGAAATGTTTTGGGAGGGCCTGGAGCCATCCCGTGCCACGGTGGCTGCTCTGGCGCTGCCCGCGTTATCCGGGAGGGGGATTTTCAGGGATTTGCAGGGATCTGCAGGTCTGAAGCCGGAATAGGGCCTGGCTCCGTGCCTAAATCCCCTGAGCTGCTTAACCTTCGGGATGGGGGGCTCCCCAAACTGCTCCAGGGGTTATTCCCAGCTGGATGTGCCTCCATCCCCCTCAGAGCCTTTGGGATGGGGCTCCCCCAAACTTTCTCCGGGGTTTGTTCCCATCCCTCCACCCCCTTCAGAATCTCTGGAATGGGGGCTGCCCCGAACTGCTGCGGAGGTTATTCCCAGTTCTCTGTCCCCCTTGGACTCTTTGGGAAGGGGACCCTCCCAAACTGTTCCAGGGGTTATTCTCAGCTGTCCATCACCCTCAGAATCTTTGGGAAGGGGGCTCCCCAAACTGCTCCAGGGGTTATTCCCGGTTTTCCATCCCCTCAGAACCTGCGCTGGCGTGACTCCAGCCGCTTCATCTGGACCGAAGGCCTCCAGACCCTCTTCGTTTTCCAGAGGCTGGGTAAGAACTCCTGGGATCGGGGCTGAGGGGGATCCCACACCCCTTGGACCCAAATCCGAAATCCCAGTCACCGAATCCCCTCGAATTCCCGCAGCGGCCGTGCTCTACTGCTACTTCTACAAGCGGACAGCCGTGCACCTGGGAGACCCCCTCTTCTACCAGGATTCCCTCTGGCTCCGCCAGGAATTTGCCCACTTCCGTGGCTGATGGATCCCTGGAATCCCCTGGAGTCTCCCTGCGCTCTGTGGGATCAGTCCCGCCTTGTCCTTCCTCCTCTTCCTCCTGGATGCTGGGAGTCAGTGGGAGGCTTGTGAGGTGTCCCTGCAGGAATGTCCATCCTGGCACCACGGCCTTGGTTGGGGCTGGAATATTTTTGGGAACTGTAAAGGAATAAATGGGATGTGTTTTCCAGCGGCTCCCGGGTGTTTCTCCCTCCCTGGACCCCCCATTGTCACATCTGCCATTCCCACAGCCTGACCTTCACTGGAACCCGGTCAGTGCTGCACCTGTAGACACCAGACGGGATTATTCCCACTTTTGCGGCGTGGGATTCTCATCCCAATGGATCGTAGGATTTGGGAGGGCGGGGGTCTCGAACCCAAGGGCCGGCGTGTTAGTCCTCGTACCATAGAGAGGCGCGGGTAGAGCGGCGGCGTGACCGTCGAGAGGGGCGGGTAGAGCGGCCCTGGCCGTGCGCTCAGCGCCCCTTGGCGGGCGGGCGGGCGCGGCGGCGGCGGTTCCCATGGAGATGGAAGATGGCGCCCAGGGGTGGGAGCGGGACCGGGGCGGGAAAAGCGAGATATCGGGGGATCCTGGGGGGAACTGGGGATGGGAGTGGGGCTGGGAGCGGGGCTGGGGGGCGGCCAAGGCGCTGCAGGGCTCGCGGCCCACCCCCCCCGCGCCCCTCCCTCACGGCCGCCCCGTGTCCCCTCAGGCCGCCATCGCTCCTCGGCGCCGCTGCAGATCCTGCTTTTCCTCAACGGCTGGTACAGCGCCACTTATTTCCTCCTGGAGGCGTTCGTGTTCGTGTACAAGGGTGAGCCCCCCGCTCCAGCCCCCTTCCCGAGCCCGCCGGGACGGGCAGGGATGTGATTCCCGCGCGGCTCTTCCCGCAGTGCTGCTCCTGCCCTATCCCGTCTCCAACCTGGTGCTGGACGTGGTGCTGCTCCTCCTCTACCTCGGCACTGAGGCCACGCGGATCTTCTTCGGTGAGTTCCCTCCCCCAAAATTCCAAAGGCTCCATGGGGAGTGCAGAGTCCTGGGATAACCCCGAAATCCAGCCCCGGATGTTCCAGGACAGGCTGCACGGGGCTTGGAGCAACCTGGGCTGATGGAAAGCGTCCCTGCTCACGGAAGGGGGTGGGAACGAGATGGAATATAAGGTCCTTTCCAACCCAAAGCATTCCAGGATTCCATGTGCTAGTTTAAATCGGATATTGGGAAGAAATTCTTCCCTGTGAGGACGGCGAGACACTGGAACGGATTTCCCGGGGAAGCTGTGGCTGCCCCGTCCCTGGAAGTTCTCACAGCCGGGTTGGAGCAACCTGGACCAGTGGAAGGTGTCCCTGGCCGTGGCACGCCCTGATCCCGTGTATCCCGCAGGCTCCAAGGGGAACCTGTGCCGGCGGAAGGTGCCGCTGTCGCTCAGCCTGGCGCTCACGGTGCCGGCGGCGGCGCTGGCCGGGTACTACCTGCTGCTCCAGACTTATTCCCTGCGCCTGGAATCCTTCCTGAGCGCCATCCTGCTCCTCTTCTACGGCCTCGAGCTGCTCCTGGGCCTCCTGGCGCTGCTCTCCTTCTCCAGGTGCCGCATCCCGGGACTGGGGACACGCCGTGGGAGTTTCCAGGTTGGTTTGGTGCCGACACATCCCTCCCTTTGTCCTTTTCCGTAGTGCGGATCCCTACTGAAGCCACACCGGGGACACAGCCCAGGGACACAGGGAAGTGTGACTGGTGCCAGCTCCACTTCCCAGCCCTGGGAAAGGGAGGGATCCCACTTTTTCCACTCCTCCTTTCACTTGGGCTCATCCCTCCCACCTCTCCTGCTCCTACCTGGACTTGTCATTCCCACCTTTTCTGCTCCCACCTGGACAAATCCTCCCTCCTACTTCTCCCACTCCCACCTGGACACATCCTTTCCGCTTTTCCCACTTCTACACTTGGACTCATCCCTCCCACCTTTCCTGCTCCTACCTGGACACATCCCTCCTGCTTTTCCTGCTTCCCACCTCACCTGCAGCACGTGCCAGGGACCTGCTCCCGCCTGGACTCACCCCCTCCGAGTTTGTGCCAGCTCAAGGTACGAAGAATCATTTTTTCTACACCCTTCCGGAATAGTTCGCTACTTTCCAATAAATATTTATTTTTACCTGGTGCCTGGGAATGTGGGAGCGCTCCGGGCTGCCTTGGGAAACACGGGAGCCCCTCAGAGGACGATCTGAGGCAAAACAGGCACTAAAGGCTCCCCAGATCCCTCCCCTTCCCAAATCCCACGGCAGGAACGTGACGGGAGCGCCATGTAAAAGACTTGACAACGTCATCGAGTTTATTACACAATTTTTTTCAACCTATGCAAAGACAAATCTAATCACTGCGAGCAGGAGGGGGCAGCTCCTCGCTGGGGCTTCCAGGGATTTGCTCTGCAATTTTGAGGGAATTTTTTTCCCCCCCTCCACTATTTGGAAAGAAACTAAAAATCTGTGGCGTTTAAGTAAAAAAAACCCGGACCTCTCCTGCCGAGCGCTCCCACCTCGTGGGGCTTGGGAAATCGGGAGGGGGTGTTATTCCTGATTTTGGGGAGAGTTCAACTTAAAAAGACTTCCCAGAGCCTGGGTTTTCCCGCCTGGGAATAGCTCCAGGGGCGATTCCAGCCCTGGAAGTCACTGGTGTGTCCCGGCTCATCCCAACCCTCCTGGGCTCTCCCTCTCCTGCTCGGGGATCCCGAGGGATCAGGAGGGGACCCGAGGGAATCGCAGCCTGCCCTGCCTCCTCCGCTTCCTCTAAAACAAGGAAGGTGCCGCGGGAGAGGCCGGAGCTGCCGTTCAGGTGGGAATGCTGCTGTGGGGAATGTCGGGATAGAGAAGGGGGTGACCCCCGGCCCAGCTCCAGCCCCTCTTTTCCCAACTCCTGGAGGGCGAGGGTGGAAAAGGAGGAGAGTGGCCCAGTGTCCCGCCGGGGCGATGGGGACAGGAGTGTCCCCAGGCGATCCAGAGGCCAGCACGTGGCTCCTGATCCCGGGATCGGGAGGGCTCCATCCCCTCCGTTCCCCCCCCTTGGACTGGGAAGGGCTCACAAACCTCCCTCCATGGAATAAAAGCACCATTTCTCTTTGGGTCCGAGTGTCCACGGAGCGGAGCGGGATGGCCCCGGGAAGCAGCAGCAGCAGCAGGTGGGGGGGATTCCCAAGGCCACGAGGTGCTGGGAGAGGGCTGGGAGTGGCTGGGAAGGGGCCGGGATGGGGCGGAGCGGCCTCGGGGGGGGGGGGGGGGGGGGGTGTCGAGGTGAGGAGATACGAGTCCATTAAAAACCACTTCCTGCGGAATTCCTGCGGGGAGAGAAGGGGGGGGGTGAGGTCAGAGCCCCCCTGGTCCCTCCTCCCCCGGGGCTCCCGGGCCCCCGACCTGCCTCAGTGGTGCCGGTCCCTGTCTCTGTCCCTGTCCCGGTGCCGCTCGTGCTCCCGGCTCCGCTCCGGGAAATAATCCTCGTGCCGCTCGTCGCCGTGCAGCAGATCCCGGTGCCTCCGGCTGCTCTCGCGGGACCGGCTGGGCGAGCGCTCCCGGGATCGGTGCCTTTTCCTTGGGAGAAGAGCGGGACGAGAAGACAAAGAGGCACCTTTCAGTCACTCACCCCGGGCCCCGCCGGGCTGGATCTTCGGATCCAGGGGCAGCATCTGGTTAGGTGGGACCCACAGGGATACCTGGAGCTGCTGCTGGAGCTGCTGCTGTAGGATTTGGCCTCTATTCCATGCAGGCAATCCTTGAGGGAGGAGAGCAGGACGCGGCACCGCTCGTCCCCGGCCACGCGCGACTGTTTGATGACGGCGATGGCCGTGAGCAGCGTCTCGATGGCGTTGCTGTAGTCACCTGGGAAAGCCAGGAGCAGAGGGATCAGGAGTGGGAATCCGCCCCGGGACAGGGTTTGGGAAGGAGGCGGGAATTACCTGCGCTGGCGCCGGACACGGCCTTGGAAATGGCGCTGCTGGAAATGGCGCGGTTGCGGTTCATGATCTCCTCAAACTCCCCCTCGCTCACGGCCGGGGGCAGCGGGCCCAGCTCCCGGCTGCTGGAATTGGAATTCTGGGATTAGCAGGGCACCCAAAGCCTCTGGGAGCATCCCACCCTCCCTCCCCGCCCCTATTCCCTCCCCCTCCGACTTCCCCCTACCCGGCTCACCTGCTGTGGTTGTAGGGAGCCATGGCCTTGCCGTAGGTATCTGGGGGGGGTCCCAGCGCGGCAGTGGGAGGCGGGAAGAAGGCGGGATTGAGGTGCAGGGCAGGGGGAACGGCCCCCGGAGGGGGCACGGCCAGGGGAGGGGGCAGCCGGGGCGGCGGGGGCAGGAGGTGCTGGTAGGGAATTCCAGGAGGAGGAGGAGGGACCCCGAAGGCAGAGGACAGGGGGGGCGGGGGGGGCATGGGCGGGGGGGGCAGCCCCATGAGGGGCAGCGCGGGGGGGCGGCTGAAGAAGGGCAGGACCGAGGGGGGCTTTTCCATGCGGGAAGGGGGCAGCGCGCTGTCCGTTGGCGTCGCCCGGCCATCCACGGCGTCCACGGAATCCCGGGAGTGGGCCCGCGGCGGCACACCTGGAATCGGGACGGGGGGGGGGGGGGGGGGGAGGAAGAGCTGTGAATTCCAGCTGGAGGGTCTCCAGGTCTCGGAGAGCTCCTGCTCCTCCTCTTCCTCCCACCCCCGGAGAGCTGGAGGTGCCCAGGGAAAAGATCCAGCTGGCCAAATGCAGCCTCCGCTTCCATGGGTTTTTCCAAGAGCTCTCCCAGAACCCGCATGGTGCCCTGAGGGACAGGGAGGACGCAGGGACAGGAGCCAAAAGCCACAAGGAGCAGGGGGAGATCCCCAAAGACCCGGAGAGCCTGAGCCACACGTGGATTTGGGAAGGCCCAAGCGTGGAGGAGCACAAGGAAGGGACAGAACTAACAGCAGTGGAGCCGCTGCCAGAGGAAGGAAAACTCGGCATTCCAAGAGGGACAAGAAGCCTTTCTCTGTTCAAAGAGGCTTTGGGGATGAGAAAGGAGGGGTTTGAGGGAGCCACGGCTCCCAAAGGATCCATGGAAGCTCCGCTGTGCCCCAAGGGCACCCGGAACTCTCAGAGATCACTCCCTGCTCCACCAAAACTCCAGGGGCAGGTTGGAGGCCAGGAAGGGGGTTTTCCTTGCACCAAACATGCCATGGGACCTACAAAGACCTCCTTGGACACTCCTGCCAGGACAATCCCTGCGGATCCCGTCGCATCGCTGCGGAGTGAGGCCAGGACCACCTATCGCCATACGGCCAGGTCCCAGCTGGAATATTCCTCCAGTGTTGGGCACCTTACCTCCGCAGGGATGGAAAAACTCTGGAGCAGATCCAGATTGGAGCTACTAATAGATATGGAGGGTCTTAGCTATGCCCAGAGCCTGAAGAGCTTAAGCCCATTCAGTTTGGAGAGGAGGAGGAGGAGGCTACGAGGGATCTTCGCAGTGTGGGAGCACCTAAAAGGGGATCATAAAGACTCGGGTCAGGAGCTAATCCGGCTCAGGAATGGGAAAAACAACCCCCACGCACTCCTGCTTTTCCCCCCGTGCCGAGGGCTCGCGGGGCTGGGCCTGGCAGCTGATCCGGGGGGGAGTTTGGGGGGCTCTGTGTGCCATGGATCCCCCCGCCCGCGTCGTCCCGATGCCGCACTCACGTTTCCGAGCTTGGGCCTCGAACTGGGACAGGTTCTGCCGGGTGGCCAACCTCACCTCCACCTTGTCTCCATTCAGGATCTTCCCGGGAAGCAGCTCCAGCAGTTTGTGCACCGAGTTCTCAGAGGCCACCACCACCTCCGCGTACCTGCGCGGGACACGGGGAGGTTCACCCCCTGCTCCAGGTGAGGGACCCCCTTCCCAAATCCCACCCTCCAGGCAGGCCCCCCGTTCCTGATCCCATCCTGGTGTTCCACGCCCCCTCCTCCCTTTTCCATTCACTTTGGGAGTCTCAGCTTCGCCGGCCCGGCTCCAGGTGCATCCCCTGTGCCAGCCAGGAAAAGCACCCTCACCCCTCCCCAAAACCAGGGCCGTGCCGGCTGCCCCGTTCCCACCCCAATCCCGTCGGCTCTCACCCCTTGGACTGGCCATTGGCTCGGTTTTCCGCGAATTTCAGCTCCACCACGTCGTAGACTCCGACGGAGCGGATGGTCTGGATCAGCTGCTGGTCCGTCGTCCACTGAGGGAACAGGGAATGGGATGTCTGTCCATCCCCAGTGTCCCCCACCCGCCTCAGGAATGTCACCCTCAGAGTCCCTCAGGGAGGGATTCAAATCCTCTCAGCTCCGGACAAAGCCCTGGGAATGGATATCAGAGGTCTCCCTGTTCTCTGGGCAAGATGGAGCCTTCCCAGAACTCTCCCCGTGGGAAAAGAGAATTTGGGAGCAGCTCCCAAAGGTCACGCCCATGGAGGGGCACCAGGGTGGGCACCCACCCCAAAGTGCTCAGAAGCCCCTCAGGGATGCAAATCCCTTTTTCCTGAGGATCCCAAGGCCAAGCCCAGCTCACAACCCAGCCTGGAATGCCAGGATGCTGTGGATTGAGGAGGAGCTGCCTTTCCAAATATCCCAGAACTCCCCTAAGAAACCCTGGAGCCCCCCCCAAGAGCTGAGAAACCCACCCCAAAAAGCCCTGCAGCCCGTCATGGGTTTCCTTGAAGCCCTCAGGGATACAAATCCCTTTTCCCTGAGGATCCCAAGGCCAAGCCCAGCTCACAACCCAAGATGGGATACTGGAACAGTGTGGACTGAAGAGGAGCAGCTCCCAAAAGAACCCAGAACCCCCCCAAAAGAGCCCCAAATCCCCTAAAAAGAACCCTTTAATCGCCTCAAAAGAGCCCGGCAGCCCCTCAGGAGTTTCTTTGGAGCCCTCAGGGACACAAATCCCTTTTTCCTAAGGATCACAAGGCCAAGCCCAGCTCACGACCCAGGCTGGGATACCAGGACAGTGTGGATTAAGGAGGAGCAGCCCCTCCAAAGATCCCAGAACCCCCTGAAAAGAGCCCAAAACCCCACAAAAGAACCCTTTAGTCCCCCCAGAGGGGCCTGGCAGCCCCTCAGGGGTTTCTCTGAAGCTCCTTGGGGGTTTCTTTGGATCTCTCAGGGATACAAATCCCTTTTCCTTGAGGATCACAAGGGCAAGCCCAGCTCACAACCCAGGCTGGGATACCAGGATAGATTGAGGAGGAGCAGCAGCTCCCAAAAGAACCTAGAATGCTCCCCAAACACCCCCAAAAGAGCCTGGTAGCCCCTCAGGGGTTTCTTTGGAGCTCTCAGGGATACAAATCCCTTTTCCCTGAGTATCCCAAGCCCAGCTCACAGCCCGGGTTGGGACAGGGGGACAAGCGTGGATTGAGGAGGAGCAGCTCCCAGCAGAAGAGCCCAGAGCCCCCCAGAACCAGCCCCAAACACCCCCAAAGGATCCCGACGACTTCCCAAATTCCCCGGGAGGGCTCACCCAGGAGAAGCTCCCGACGTAGACAGCGGCCCTCTTGTTGCGGAGCCCGCTGTAGGTGTAGAGGATGGCCGGGGGTTTGCTGTGGGCCTTGGGGGACGGCTCCGGACGCATCTCCGGAGGCGCTTCCGAGCCGCCGGAGCGCTTGTCCTGGGGCTGGGAGCTGGCCGTCAGCACGTCGTCGTACAGGTCCATCTGGTCAGCATTACTGAACTCCGGGTCCTGCCGGGAGAGCGCCGTCAGATCCCACTTTGGGAAAAAGGCTCGGGAAGCCTCCCGTGCCATCTCCGAACCGGCCGTCCCCGTTCCCGAGCGGAATTCCCGCCCCGATCGCTCGGTTTGGGGCTGTGCGCGGTTGGGAAGCGGGGCCGTCCCTTGCCTGGGCAATCTCAAAAAAATGGGCTCTGCTTTCATGGAATCCTGGAACGGTTCAGGTGGGAAGGGAGCAGGGTCCTTAAGGATCATCCATTCCCACCCCCTACCTCTCACCTTCCCCTTATGGGAGCTGCCAGGGATGGCTGAGCTTAAATCCTTTGGGAAGGACACATGTAAATCCTGGGGGATATGGAGGCGAGGCCACCTGGATTTTGGGACTGAAGCAGAGGTTAGAATCAGAATCACAGAATCCTGGAATGGTTTGGGTGGGAAGGGACTTTAAGGATCATCTGATCCACCTTCCACTATCCCAGCTTGTTCCAAGCCCTTTTCCAACCTGGCCTCAGACACCTCCAGGGATGGGGCAGCCAAGGCTTCCCTGGAAAATCAATTCCAGGGCCTCACCGCCCTCACAGGGAAGAATTTCTTCTCAATATCCCAAAACCCCCACTGGGCTCTAGCACATTCCAAGGACCAGCCCACTGGGATCTCAGCTTTCCCAAACAGGACAAGACCCAAGCTGCTGCTCCTGGAAACCACCAGGAAGAAATTCCCACTTTGGAGGGCAAGAGTTCAATGGTGGAAAAACCAAGCCCCCTCCAGGGATGAGCCTCTCCCTCCTTGGCAGCTCATGCTTCCCAAAATTCCAGCTTGGGAGCTGCACACCCCCTCGATCCCTCCGGGAGGATCCATCCCACGGGAACGAGGCACAGGGCTGGTGTCCCATAAAAACCAGAGGTTCTGTTCCCACATTTTGAATTCCAGGCACTTTGGATAATGTCTTCCATTGGAGATGGTGTGAGGTGGATAAATCCACGCTCTGAGAGTCAGGGAATTGCAAACATCCCATTAGGAGCAAGAAAGGGAAGGATCCTCAGCACAAGGATCGTGGAAATCCCAAAATCCAACCGTTTTCCCTCTTCCTGAACCTTTGCATCCGGCTCTTCCCACAGAGTTAACAAAAAGCAGGATCTGAAAAGGGAGCTGGAGTTTTGTGCTCATTCCCAAAAAAGCCTAAGTGTTTGGTTATTCCGACTCCCACGTTCCTACCTCCACCAGGAGCCTTTGGATACGGCCCAGGGCTGGGAGATTCCTGCCTGGAAGTTTCAGAAAGCGGAGAGCAAAAATAGGAAGGAGGAGGAATCACTCGGAATCCCTGAGGATACTTGGAGGATGCCTCAGCTTGGGAGTTTTTAGGGATCCTCCAGCTCCCAATCCAGGCGCACAGGGATGAAGCCCTGTGGGCACTGTTAGTGGGAATTAGCACATGCTGTGGGATTTGGA
Source organism: Manacus candei (assembly GCF_025592945.1). NCBI lineage: Eukaryota > Metazoa > Chordata > Aves > Passeriformes > Pipridae > Manacus > Manacus candei. The sequence goes on from NW_026138057.1 coordinate 4,076,121, forward strand.
ATTAACACTGGAATCCCTGGAATGCCACAGGGACACCACAGCTTTGATCCTACCATGGATTAACTCCGGGTTTCCTGGTTTCCTGCTCCCACACGTCCCAAAGGGAGCGAGGTGCCGGAGCTGTTGGCCTGGATCATCATTCCAGCTTTGAGGATCCTCTTGGCCAGTCAAGGACCTTTGGTGTATTATTCCCAAAATTCCCAGTTAAATCCTTCCACGCTGTGTGTTCCAGTTTACTCCAATCCTCCTCCCACCCATTTCACTTGCTTATTCCCAGAGATCCCAAAGCTTTCACTAAAACCACCCCAGACCCTCCAAGCTCCTCAGAAGACATTCCCATGTCAACTCCAGCCATGGATTCTCCCACTTTTCCACTTTCTACCCTCATTCCTGCAGTTTTCCAGCTCTCCCAACTCCAGGCACACCTTTTTTCCTGATGCAAATTCCATAAAAACACAAAACCTGAGGACATTCCTAAGCCGGAGCCGTTCGGTCCCAGAGCAAGGTAGTTTAATACACTGGGAATCTGGTTTATTCCAGGAGTTTTCCAGGAATGATGCTGGAGAGGTGCTTGGAAGTTGGAAACTCCAGGCAGCACAGACAACTCCCTTTTTTTTGGTGGCATTCCCATTATGTTGTTAACTCCTGCTTCTTCCCAGGAGGCTGGAAAGCACCTGGAAGCCCCCTTGGCTCCAAGGTCATGGACACAGTTTCCTGGTTTTCCCGAAGGTCTAATCCATGGATACTCTCACCCAATAAGCAGAACAAGCTCATCTTCATCAATCCAGGAGCTCCCGGGAATTCCTTCCTTCCCAGCTCCTCTTTATCCCTCCAGGACCTCCCAGGAATTCCTCCCTCCACGGTGATTCCTTAATCCAGCTGTTTTCCTTCCACTTCCCGCGGCTTTTCCTTTTGCCAGCTTCCCTCCACAGGTTTTCCATGGCAGCTTTCCATCTTCCACCCTCAGCTCTCCCAGATCCAAAAAATTCCCTAAGATCTGCTTTTCCAGCAACCATTCCCTCCTGTGAATCCCAGACATCCCTGGGATGGGACAGGTGGCACAGGGATATCTTCCCACGAGCGATCCCACGGATTCATCCCTCTGCATCCCTTCACTGTGTAATTCCCTGGAAGTGCCTCTCCCAGCCAGGATTCCTCATTTTTCCAGGGTGCGGCTAAATCCCAAACGCTACATGACCCACGGGGAAACCCTTTAACCCCGGCCACTGGGATTTGGGAACGATCCCAGCCCTTTCCCAGCCACACCTTGGCCAAGCTGGAGGCCCCTGGGGAGGGGGTGGATCCCGATCCCGGCCCTCACCTGGGTGAATTCCTCGTCGGCGTAGATGTCAATCAGATCCACTCCCTCGGACATATTTCCAGAGGCGGGAAAAGCGGGAGCCCGGGCTGGGACCGGGACGGAGCCGGGACACGGAAGGTGCTCTGGGAAAAGGGAGGGTCGGGGGGGGTGGTGAGTCAGCGAGGCCTTGGGAATGTGTTGGATGTGCCCCCACAAATTCCCTGTTTCTCCTCTAAATCCCTTCTGCCCCCAAAATTCTACCTTTTCCCCCAAGCCCTGTATCACCCCAAAGCCCCTTTTCCCACCAAATCCCTGTCTCCCCAAACTCTTCCCCCTTAAATCCCCTCTGTCCTTCAAACCCCCGTGTCCCCCTCAAATCCTCACTTTGCCCCCAAATCCCCTCTTACTCCTCAATTCCCTTTTCCCCCCAAATCCCTGTTTCCCCCCCCCAAATCCCATGTTCCCCCCAAATCCCTGTGTACCCCTCAAATTCCTTTTCCCCCCAAATCCCCTCTGTGCCTCCAAACCCTCTTTTCCCCCCAAATCCCGTCCCCCCAAAACCCTGTGTCCCCTTCAAATTCCCTTTTCCCCCTAAATTCCCTCTTCCCCCCAAATCCTGGTGTTCCCCTCAAATTCCTTCTTTCCCCCCAAATCCCCTCTTCACCCCAAATCCCTGTGTCGCCCTGAAATTCCTCTTCCCCCAAATCCCCCGTGCCCCCCAAATTCCCTCTGTCCCCCAAAACCCCGTCCCTCCAAATTCCCTGTTTCCCCCCCAATCCCCTTTCCCCTCCAAATTCCCTCTTACCCCCTAAATTCCTTCTTCCCCCCAAATTCTCTCTGTCTCCCCAAATTCCCTGTTTTCTCCCCAAATCCCCTCTGTCCCCAAATCCCCCTTTCCCCCCAAACCCCTTTTTTCCCCCCAAATTCCCCGCTCCCCCCCCCCCAAATCCCACCGCCTCCCCTCGCCCCCCCCCTCGCCGGCCCCCCGGCCCTTCCCCGCCATACGCGGCCCCGCGGAGCGGCGGAGCCCGATCCAGGGGGGGAGTTCGGGAAGGGAGGATGCGATGGGAGGGGGCGGCAAGTCGCGATATGTCGCGATAGGTCGCGACCTCCCCCTCCCCCTCTTCGCCCCCCCCCCCCCCCCCGACCCCCCGTTCCCGGCCCCGCGCGCGCCGCCCGCGCTCACCGCCAGCGCCGCCGCGCCCCGCCCACTTCCTGCGCAGGACACGCCCACTTCCGGTAAAAGTCCCGCCCACACCCCCCAGGCGCATAGAGTCGGGGGCGGGGCCAGAGCGGCCACGGGCAATATGGCGGCGGCCAGGGTGCGGGGAATGGGGGGGAGAGGGAAAACAGGGGGGAAAAGAGGGGAAAGGCGTGGGAAAAAGGGCAGGGAAGGGGAAAAGGGGAGGAGAAGCGGGAAAAGGGGAGGGAGAGGGAAAGAGGGGAAGAAAGGAGGAGGAAAGGATGGGGGGGGAAGGGGAAAAGGGGCGTAACAGGGCAAGAAGGGAGAAAGGGAAGGGGGGAAAAGGAGAGGAAAAGAGGATTTGGGGGGAAGGGGGGAAAAAAGGAGGGGGCAAGGGAAGGGAAAAGCGGAGAAAAGAGGAAGTGGGGGGGAAGGGGGACAAAAGGAAGGGAAGGGGGGAAAGAAGGGGAAACGGGGGGTATGGGGTGTAAAGGAGGAAAAAGGGAAGGTGGAAAGCGGGGGAAGAAGAGGGGAAAAGGAGGGAAGGAGAAGGGGGAAAAGGAGAGGATAGGGATTTGGAGGAGAAGGGGTGTTACGACCCACCCCAGAAAAAGGGGAAGGGGGGAGTAACTCAGGTTTTTATCAATAATTCCCTTGGGGTGGATTAAAGTGAAACGACACTAAATAATCGGTGTCTGAAAACAAAGTTTATTTTAACAATTTTGTATCAACAAGCATGCTAGCAGTTTGGGTGTTGTCATAAAACAATGCAACATAGAGATAACTTTTGGGGGGGGAGAAACTGTTTAGGGGAGAGGAAAACCAGGATGAGAGTAAGGGAAAAGAGAAGCTGAGAGTATAAAAGAAATGGACATAGTCACTGCTCACTGGGTCCAGCGATGCTTGAGAGTGATGGTCTTGATTCGCAGGCAGTGGGGGAAAAGGAGAACCCCCAAATTCTCAAAGTCACCAGTCAGTTTATATACCCTCAGCATGCTTTTGCACCTCCCTGGCATGAGGAGTTGTTTGCCTTTTAGGGCTTAGCACTGGAGGGAGGGATGGGCCCGGTTGGCTACCTGAGGTGTCTTCTTGCCTTTTAGGGCTTAGCCCCTGTGAGGCAACTCCTTGCCCTTTTAGGGCTTAGTCCACCTGAGGCATCTCCTTGCCTTTTTAGGGCTAAAGTCAAAACCTGCAAACTCCTGGAATGCATAAATCATTAACTATTTCAGTCTCTGACAAGGGGGAAAAGAGGGGAAAGCGGGAAAGGGGGGAAAAAAGGGAAAGGAAAGAGAAGGAAAGGAGGGGAAAAGGAGGGTCTGGGAGGGAAGGTGGGAGAAGGGTGGGAAAAGGGGGGTCTGGGGCGAAAAGGGGATTTGGGAGACTTTTGGGATAAGGGATTGGGGGCAGCAGGATGTGAGAAAGTGTTATGGGATGTGGCTGCCCCGGGGGGACTTTGGGAGCAGCAGAGTCTGGGTGTGGTTTCGGATTGGGAATCATGTCCTGCAGGATTTGGGGGGGTCCCAGCCCTGACATCCCTGGGCATTCCCTGTTCCCAGCTCCGCTCCCTGCGCCGGCAGCTGGCGTTGCCAGTGATCCCCTGGCGTGGATACCGCGGGGATTCTCCATCGGATTCCGGGAAGGATGTGCTGGAGATCCCGCTGCCCCCCTGGCAGGAGCGTCCCGAGGAGCCGCTGGACACCAAGAGGGCCCGGCTGCTCTACGAGAGCAGGAAAAGGGGGATGCTGGAAAACTGCATCCTGCTGAGGTGGGATTGGCTCCAGGCACGTCCCGGGGGGGCATTAACGGGGAAGAGCCCTGAGAGTTGCGGGAAGAGCTTAGTGAGGGACTGCACAGCCAAAATCCATGGGATAAACCATCCCAAGGGTGGTTCAGGATCCAGTGGGGTGGATGGAGCAGAGCCAAAATCCTTTGGAGGATGTGTGTAAATCCTGGGATGCATGGGGACCTCTTCTCCCATCTCCCACCTATATCCATCCCTTTTCCAGCCTCTTTGCCAAGGAAAACTTGGGCAGGATGAGCGAGGAGCAGCTGAACCGCTACGACCGGCTCATCAACGAGCCCAGTAACGACTGGGACATCTATTACTGGGCAACTGGTGCGTGGGGACACCCCTTGGGACCCCGGGATGGGCCCTGGGAGATCAGGATGGGTCCCCAGGACACGGGGATGAGCCCCTGAAAGATGGAAATGGGTCACTGGGAGACCAGGATGGGTCAGTGGGACACCAGGATGGGTCACCTGGACACTGGGATGGGGCACTGGGAGACTGGGATGGGTCCCTGGACTTCAGGATGGGCCATTGGGATACTGGGGTGGTCCCCTGTGGTGCCTCGGGACCACACGGAGCTGATTTTCCCAGTTTTCCTGCAGAAGCCAAGCCGGCTCCGGCGGAATTCGAGCATGACGTGCTGGACATGCTGCGGGAATTCGCCAAGAACAGGAACAGGGAGCAGCGGCTGCGGCAGCCGGACCTGGAATACCTGTTTGAGCCCCCGCCCTGACCCCTCCGTGCCCGTTCCCCGGAGCAGCGCAGGGACACGGGGATCTGTGGAATCGCTGCTGCCTTCCCTGTGGTTCTCCTCCTCTCTCGGCAGCCGCTGGACACTGTGGAATGCTGGAATGCTGAATAAAGCCGGGGCTGCTGGCCCTGCTTCCCTACATTGTGACCTCAGGGTCCGGTCCTTGGGGACATTCCCACCTCGCTCTGGCACATCCCATCCCACTGATATCCCTAATTCCCACCTGCCCCCTTTTCCCTGGCTCCCAGGGAGGTGGCCCCACACCTGCTTCAAGCTCCACGTTCCCGGTGCTCTGGGACTCCCCGGAGTCCCGTTGTCGCGGTTGCCAGGAGACCGAGTCACATTCCGCGGCAACATTGCACACCCTCTCGGCCGGCCGGGAAGGCCGGGAGCCGCTGCCAGCACCTCCAACCATGGCGTAGGGCCCTTCCCTGGGGTTATCCCGGTGCCAGGATGCCTTCCCTGCCGCAGGATTCCCCCGCCGGGGGCTTGGGTACGGGATTCCCGCTGGTGAGGGTGCACGGCGGGGACCGCTCTGACCTGCTGAGCTTCTACGTCACCACCTACGAGGTGTCCTTTGGGAAGAGACCCCCGGGATTGTCCCACAAGTTCGAGGGGCGTGTTTTGGGGGTCAAACCCCCCGACCAGGCGTCCGTGCACCCGCTCCTGGGGGTCCATTCCGGATCCGGATACGTCACCAACAACTACTCGGCCCTCTCGTCCCTGATCACCCCGCGCCCTGAGTGGTAGGTCCCCTCTTCGGGACGAGTCTGGGGGGGAAAATGTTGGGATCGCTCTGTCACGGCCATTCCCGCCGCAGCCCGGACCCCTTCGTGTCCATGTCCACCACCTCCGAGGATTTCAGGCCCTTCGGGCGCCCACAGTTCCAGAGGATCCTGCCCCAGTGTGTGGAGGAGCCGGAGTGCTCGTATCCCCCCGAGTTTTCCCTGTCCCGGATCCGTTATGAGGGGCTGAAGCCTCCAAAGTTATCCAGGGGATCCAGCGCCAAGAGCGGCTGCACCAGTCCTGCCCAGCCAGGTATGGATTTGGGAGGGGGGGATCCAGGGAAAGCTCCCTGGGAGGGTTTGGGGTGTTGGGACCCCAGGGAAAGCTCCATTCCCAAGAAGATTTTGGGGTGTTGGGATGACAGGGAAAACTCTATCCACACCAGAGTTTGGGGTCCTGGTGGTTCCAGGCCCAGCTCCATCCCCAGGAGGGTCTGTCATATTGGGATCCCAGGGAAAGCTTCATCCCCAGGAAGATTTTGGGGTCCTACATAAAGCTCCATCCCCGGGAAGATTTTGGGATCCCCAGGAAAAGCTCCATTCACAGGAAGATTTTGGGGTGTTGGGATCCCAGGGAAAGCTCTATCCACACCAGAGTTTGGGGTCCTGGTGGTTCCAGGCCCAGCTCCATCCCCAGGAGGGTTTGTCATATTGGGATCCCAGGGAAAGCTTCATCCCTGGGAAGATTTTGGGATCCCCAGGAAGATTTTGGGGTCCTAGAGAAAGCTCCATCCCCAGGAAGATTTTGGGATCCCCAGGGAAAGCTCTGTCCACACCAGAGTTTGGGGTCCTGGTGGTTCCAGGGCCAGCTCCATCCCCAGGAAAGGTTTTGGGATACTGGTGGTTCCAGGCCCAGCTCCATCCCCAGGAAGGTTTTGGGATATTGGTGGTTCCAGGCCCAGCTCCATCCCCAGGAAAGGTTTTGGGATACTGGGGGTTCCAGGCCCAGCTCCATCCCCAGGAAGGTTTTGGGATACTGGGGGTTCCAGGCCCAGCTCCATCCCCAGGAAGGTTTTGGGATATTGGTGGTTCCAGGCCCGGCTCCATCCCCAGGAAGGTTTTGGGATATTGGTGGTTCCAGGCCCAGCTCCATCCCCAGGAGGTTTCAGGGATGTTGGTGGTCCCGGGGCCAACTCCAGCTCCGGGGATTTTGGTGGTGTCAGTCCTGGAACCGAATCTGAGGTTCTGGGATTGTTGGAGCCCCCCTGCCCTGCGTCCCCCACCCCCAAACACGGGGGCACAGGCGTATCCAGGTGATGGCAGGGCTGGGAACGGTGCTGGGAGCAGTGGGAATGCGCCTGCTCCGTGTGCTCCCACAGATCTCCCCCAGTGGAAGCCAGATTTGTCATCGGGCTGCCCCCCGAGGGATGCCTGCCATCTCCCTGCGGAGCCCGGTGTTCCCGCCCTGGATCCCTGCTGCCCCCAGAACCGCCACGTGAGCGAGGGCAGGGGGTGGCCAGACCCCTGTGGGGAGGGGATGCTGTATCCCGGTGCTCCCGGTCGGGAGGCTGCGGGGTGAGCGGGATCCCATCCCCGTGTCCGTGTCCCCTCCTCATCCCACCGTTCCCACACAGGGTTTGCCCGCCATGGGCCACCACCCCCCATTTGCCCCCCTGGAACTGCGAGTGGGACCACAGGAACCCAGCAAGAAGGTGGGTGTGGGAATGCCACCCGTCCCAACCCCCTTTCCCATGGGATCAGGCACCCGACTCGCCTCCATCCATCCATCCGTCCCGCAGGATCCGCAGGGATACTCCACCATCCACAACCAGCACCTGACCAACCTCTCACCCCTGGCTCCCATCGCTCCAGGTGAGTTTGGGGTGGGATTGCAGCCCCCCCCCCGCCGGGGAGGGGGAAATTCCGCCCTCACCAACGCTTCCCTCCCGGATTTCCCAGCCTGGTGGTCGCAGGGTCCCACCTGGGCTCCCAGATCCGTGGAGGGTGTCCAGGTCCCGCGTCCCAGCGGATTCAGCACCAACAACCTCCCCACCAACCTGTGGCACAACGACGACCCCTTCATGTGACCCCCAAAATCCCAGGAGTCCCAGCCTCGGCTTTTTTGGGAAGCTCCCAAATCCCCGTGAGAGCAATAAAGACCCTGCGCACGATCCCGGTCGGCCCCCCCCTCGTCTTGGGGGGTTTTCTTGCGTCCCAAATCCTTCCGGGAAGGAGGATTGGAGGGGTCAGGGGGTGTCGCTTGTCCTACGACCACCGGAGGGCGATACGAGCCCGTTTTTCCGAGCTGGATTTGGGATGACACAGCTGATTTGCGGCAGGAAAATCCAGGCAGGGCTGGGTGGGAAGCGGGAGGATGAGGAAGAGGAAGGACCCCATAGGGTGGGCTCGGGGGGGCTTCGTCCATGTCCTCCCTGGCCACGGAGTAGTGAGAGGGCACTGGGAAGGGGGTCTGTGCTCTCAGAGGCGGCTCCTTGGGATGTGGGGGATCCCAGAGGGACCCCCACCCCCTGCTCCCTGGGGGTCCCAGAGGGCCCCCCACCCAGTTTAGGACCTCACACCCAGTTTAGGACCTCACACCCAGTTTAGGGCCCCAGTTCAGGACCTCCACACTCAGTTTAGGGATCCTGCCCCAGCTCACAGACACCCCCCCCCCCCCAGTTTAGGTACCCACACTCAGTTTAGGGCCACACACCCAGTTTAGGGCCCCAGTTCAGGGACTGACCCCACCCAGTTCAGGGCCCCACGCCCAGTTTAGGGCCCCAGTTCAGGGTGGGGATGCTGACCCCAGGCTGCCGGGCAGGGTCCGGGAATGAGGCGCGAGGGGGACCCGCCTTGTTTGGAGACAGGGCGCGGCCGGGTGGGGCACGGGGAGCTCATGAATGGGGCGCGGGGAGGGCGTGGGAACGGCGGGGCGGGGCATGAAAGGGGACCGGAGGGCGTGGCCTCGTGGTGGGCGCGGCCTCCTCCCGGGCGGCACGGCCTCCCATTGGCCGCTCGCGTTGCCATGGCCACGGCGTCGCCCCGCCCACGTCCCGCTCCCGGGGCCTCTCCTGGCGCTCCGCGATGGGAAGCGGCGGCTCCTCGGGGAGCGGGGCCCCCGTGGCGGCCGCCGAGGGCCCCGACGGCACCGAGCAGCGGCTGGAGGTGCGGGGCCGGCAGGTGCCGGCCGCACTGTGGGCCGAGCCGGGGCTGCGGAAGCTCTACCTGAGCGACGCGGGGCTGCGGGAGATCCCGGAGGAGCTCGGGGAGCTGCGGCACCTCCGCACCCTCGCCCTGGACGGCAACGAGCTGATGGAGGTGCCCGAGGCCGTGTGCGACCTGCCCCGCCTGGCTCACCTGTACCTGGGCCGCAACGGGCTCCAGGGGCTACCTCCCGCCTTCTCCCAGCTCCAGAGCCTGCGCTGCCTCTGGATGGAGGGCAATTTCCTGGCGCGCTTCCCCCGCGCCCTCCTGCACCTTCCCGAGCTCCGCAGCCTCCAGCTGGGGGACAACCGGCTGTCCCAGCTCCCCGCGGGGCTGCCCCGCATGGCGGGACTGCGCGGGCTCTGGCTCTACGGGAACCGCTTCCAGGAGTTCCCGCCCGTGCTGCTGCGCATGGAGGGCATCCGCGTCCTCGACCTGGATCGCAACCGCGTCTCCCGCTTCCCGGACCTCACCGGCCTGGCCGCCCTGCGCCTCCTCTCCTACGACCACAACCCCGCCCGGCAGCCGCCGCGGGTCGGGGATGAGGTCCGGCTGGTGGGGGACGGGGCGCAGGAATACATGGAAGCACGGCAGGAGCGGCTGCGGAGCCTCCAGAGCCCGCAGGAGGAGGGGGAGGAGGAAGGAGCCGAGGCCGCTCCGGTGCCCGCCGAGGATGGGCCGCAGGACGGGGAGGGGGAATTTGAGGCCCTGACGGGCTCTCGGGAGGAAACGTGAAGGATGCGGGGCCTCCGCCTGCCTCCCAAGGAATTCCCAGCTCGGGCTGGGAAAGCAGGAGGTCACAGCCTCCACGTGGGAAACCGACAGTCCGAGGATCGGCATCTCCCAGCTGGGACAGCGAGGAGCTGCCTCCTGGATCTGCAGGGCTCACGGATCGCTGTGGGGATCCATGAGCCCACCCGGGAGCATCCCAGGGTGTCTTGGATTTGGGATACAGCCCCCTGCCCTGAGGAGTGACCCCACAGACCCTTGTGCCCAGTCCCAGTGTCCCCACGAGCACGGGGACATTCCCACCCAGCCACTTCCAAAAATCCTTTACTCCCGTCTCCGTGGGCAGCACAGGGAAAAGCAGTGCCGGTTGTATCCATTCCACATGGATCCTGGCATCCTGCAGGGTTTGGGAATGAAGACACAGACACCTTCTCACCCCCAAAATCCCCATCCTGCTGCTGGAATTAGGCTGGGAAAGAGAATTTCCCACCGGGCTCCTCCTCTCCATCAGGTTTGGGAAGGAGCCGATGGAAATTCCACCTGCCTGCCTCCAACCTGGAAAGGGGTTTCCTTCTATGGCAAGAGGAGACTTTCCAAAACAGGCACCAAATCCAAGGCTCTGCTGCTTTATCCTCCCTCTTCCTGTCTCCAAGTGCCTCTTGGACCAAACTCAAGCAATAAAGAACACAATTCCAAGGAAACCTGGTGTGAGGGGAAGGTGACGGGGAGCAGCCTCAGGAAAGGTTTATCTGGGATCCGATCACGGCAACACATCCCGGTGCTCCTGTTATTTTTGACATTGGAGGAGTCCCGTTTCCCTCCACCTGTCTCCAAGCTGTTCCGGTGTGGTGGGAAGCTCATGGATCCGAGGTCTGGAAGTTGACGGAGGTTTCCGACCGTGCAGCCGCTTTTAATCCCGAGGGGTTTGGGTTTGGGGGCTGGGAAGCAGCCAGAGCTCCCGCCACATCCTCTCTGGAGCTGGCAACGCAGGATTTCCCCCCCTTTCCCACTCCACAGTGGCTATTTTGGACACGTAGAGCATCCTCAGCTGTGGGATGTGCAGGAGCTGTCAGTGCCACCCCTTCCAGCAGTGCAGCCTGAGGATGCTCCTACCTTTCCAGCAGTAATTCCAGGGATTTAGGGCTTGGCAGGAGCTCGTCTTGCTCTTCCCTCTTGGATTCAGGTCTTCCCGACAGGTCCAGGCTGTCAATCCCTCTTCCCACCCACTGTGGGACTGGGAAGCAGAGTACCCCAGAATCCCACGAATTCCCAGGAACACAGTCCTGGAATGCTGGGTGGCTCCCAGCCCCTCGTGCCATCAATGTGGGGGTGCTGCTGCTTTTCCTGGGAAGACATTGCTGCTCCCTAGCAGGAATTATCCATCACCTGGGGGGCAGAGACCCTCAGAATTCCAAGCCCCGGCTCTAAGCGAGATCCAAAGCCACCAGCTCCATGTAAACCCACACCAGCCCATCCATGCCTGGCAGGAATTGGGATGCAGGTGGCTCTCGATGCCACCCCCCTGTCTTTATGGCCGGGATCAAATCCAGGAGCTCCTACACTTGGGAAAGGGGGGATCCTGCCTCCCTGGGGTCTTTTCCCACCCCCCAGTTTTTTTCCAGCCCTGTTTTCCACACCCTGGCTGGGGAAGGAGCTGGATCCTGTGACGATCATGGTGACACCAGGACCAGGAGCTGCTGCAGTCAGTGGGAATCTGACAGATTCCTGCTCCGCTCAGGTATTTTGGGAATGTTGGCACCGGCGAGCCCTGGCTCCTGGGAATGCATCATCCATACGTCTGTCCCTATATATATCCCTGCCTCCTCTGCCGGCCCGGCGTGTGCCGGCTTGTGGCCTCTCCACAGCCGGGATCATGCTGCTATTCCCATCTGCTCCCGCTGGCTGCCAGCTCAAAGGAGCGGGATTGGGAATTGCGGCGGCTCCGAGCAACAGGAGCGCTGGGATTGCTGCACTTTTTGCCGCTTTCAAAGGTTTCAGGTGAAAAAAGAAACCTGGTGCCGGTGTGGGAGCCCAGGCAGAGCAAGGCCATCAGAAGCTTAGGAATGCTGAAATGCTGGAATTCCAGAGTTTGGCTCAACTGGAGCCAGAACCAGAGTGGGAGCAGCCACCTCCCCTCCACCCTGCTGTGGGCAGCCCCCGGACAGTCCTGTCCCCTGCATCCCAGGGCCTGAAAGGTGCATCCAGAGGGATTTCATCCAGGACATGGAGGACACGGCTCTCTTGCCATCCCAGAGTTTGGAATTTCTTTTATTTATTCAAGAGCAACATTCGCTGAATTATTCATTGGTCACCGGAGCCTTTGCGGTGGCTCCCGGACACGTTCCCTGTGGCACCTCCCAGGATACGGTTTCCTGCCTCTTCCCACCCTCCAGGACCACATTCCAGTCCCTACCCAGCACTTCCAGCCCCAAGGAATCCTTCCTAGGCCTGGATGGAATGGGAAGTCTGCCCTCAAGTTGTCACCCGGCTGGAGGTGTCACCGTTGTCCCCAAAGCCCCCAGGGGGATCCCAATCCCAGCAGGATCCCCCCATTTCCAGCCACCCCTCCTTGGAGCTTCTTCCCGGAGCTGCTCTTAGTGAACCCTTGTTAACTACCCTCGTTAACTGCCCTGGGAAGCCTCAGGATTTGCCAGAGGCATCCTGGAAACCCCGGGATGCTGTGGGATAGGGGCTGTCCTTGTCCTTTCTGCAGGGACACTTCGGAGGGTGTTCCTTGTTTCCTTTGCCCCCCAAGATGTGTCCCTTTCACCAGGAGGTCCCCTAGCATGGCCTGTCCCAACCTTGGGAATGTAGAGAGGGATAATCAGTGAGTGGGGGGTGGTAGTCAGTGTTTTCAGGGGGATACTCAGGGAATTGGGGGGATGCTCGGGGCTTGGAGGGGTATATCACTGTTTTGGGGGTATACTCAGTGTTTGGGGGGAATACTCAATGCTGGGAGGGGATACTCGATGTTGAGGGGGATAATCAGGGAGTGGAGGGGATACTCAGGGCTTGGGGAGGATACTCTGGGAGTGGGGAGATGCTCAGGGAATAGGGGGATGCTCAGTGCTGGGGGGATGCTCAGGGAATAGGGGGATGCTCAGTGTTGGGGGGATGCTCAGGAATAGGAGGATGCTCAGTGTTGGGATGTCCAGTTCTGGGGGTCTCTCGGTGCTGGGGGGCTGCTCATCCAGATTTCCCATCCCCGCTCCGGGTGGGATCCGCCCCCAAGGATCTGCCCTACCGCTCCCGCGATCCCGGAGCCGAGTCAGGTTGGCAGTTACTGACTGTCCTTTATTACTGAGAGCGGGGGCTGCCTCCAGAAAACGAGGGGCCCCGCTCCCCAAAAATAGGATTCCGCCAAGGAGACGCCCCGACCCGCGCGCCCCTTCCCTGGCATCGCCAGCCGGGCACCCCCCGCTCCCGCCACTCCTCGGCCGGGGCCGCGCTGGGATCTTTAGTTGGGTGGGTTTTTTTACCTTTATTGTTTTTCTCTTTTTTTTTTTTTTGTCTTTTTCTGCCTTTTTTTTTTTTTTTCTTCTGTATTTTACACACCAGTTGGATGTTACCGTCACATGAAGAAGAGAAATACCTGAACAAGATCACGGCTACGAGCTCTAGAGTTAAAAATGAACACACAAAGCCCCCCCGGGGAGCCCGACCGCGGACGAGGAATCCGACCTGGAAAAGCGGGATGGGGCGAGGGAGGGGCTCGGCACAGTCCCCTCGGCTCCGTCTCCTTCCCCAGGCGTGTAAATCTCTTCTTTTATGGTAAAAAAAGAGAGAATCTGACAAAAATACAAATGTCCCTAAAAGCGTCGTTATTACTGAAGTAGCAGAATTATGACTTTCTCTCCAGATTGTCCAAAATCGTCTAAATCGGGGCTGCGGGAGGGGTTGTCCCGCGGCCACCGTGTCCCCAGCTGGCTTGTCCCCACCGTGGCAGGGATGTCGCCCCTCGGGAAAAGGGACCGAGCGGCCGGGAATCCCGCGGATTTTGGGGGGTTCTGGTGCAGGTTCCCCTCCTTGCAGCGGAGAATCCCCTGGAGCACCTCGGGGGGTGTCCCCCGCTCCAAGTGCCCGGTGTCACCGTGAGGGGCTCTACACGGGGGGGGACACGCTGTGACGATGGTGACGTGGCCTCGGTGGCACCCGGAGGGGTGTGGGTGTCCCCGCCGCGGGCGCGGGAGGGGAGAAGGGCGGGGGGAGCCGCGGGGGGAGCAGGAAGACTGAGGATGATCCGTCGTCCGCCACGCGGGGTGACCCCACTGTCGCTCCTCCGCGACCCCCGTCGGGTCCGTCCCCATTTTGGGGGGCCCCTGTCCCGGTGGAGGGGGATGTGCGTCCCAGGGGAACTCAAGGATGCTGCTGGCGCCGATCCCGCCGGGCTGGAATGCCGCCGGCGCAGGGAATGTCGCCTGCCCGGGGTGGGCACGACAGCGCTCGCTCCACCCCTTATCCCCAGTGGTTCACGGGGGTCCGGGATCATCCCGGCTGGAGAGGGAATTCCCTGGGGCCCGGCATCCCCCCGAGGGGCCGCAACCTGCCCGGGGAGGGGGTGAGGGCGGGACTGGGGGGTCCCCCCGGGGGGTTGCGGCCCCCCCGCTGCCCCCGAGCCCGGAGACGGAGGTAAAGCATCGAAGGCGGCCGCGGGCAGAGCGCGCCGGGCTCCTTTGGATAAGGAACTGTGGCATGGCTTCCGATCCCAGGAAAAGGGGCTGCCCCCTCCCCGCAGCGCCCCCCGCCCGCCCCGGGGGGCTCTGGGAGAGGCGGCGGGGGCTCGGAAGGGCGGGGGAGGGGGGCGACGCTGACGCTCGGAGAGGTTTTATTGAGTTGGAAGAGGACGGGAAGGGTGGGAGGGTCCCCCTTGCTCCCGCAGCCTGACCCCCCCCGGCATTTGGGGGTGGGGGCGAGGCCGGGGAGGGGTCGAGAGGCTCCGGAAGCACTCGCAGAAGTCCCGCCCGGCGGTGGGAATAGGGGTGGAGGGGGGGAATCGTCGCTTCTGGCACCTCCTCGCCCGGGGGTCCGCGGCAGCTCCGGGACCCCCAGCGCCGGGGAGGGGCGAGAGCGGGGGGGCCGGGGGGGCTCCCAACCTCTCCTGACGCAGGGTCCCGCTGTCCCGCTGGTCCCGCGCCGGGAGCGGGGTTGGGAGCTGGGAACGGGGACCCCGAGCCCGCGGTGCCGGGGGGGGCTCAGGCCTTCAGCTGGTGCCACTGTGCCACCGCCTGGCGCGGGCGGGCGATCATGTCCTTCCAGTGCTTCACCTCCCCGGGGCCGCTCTTCCAGGACAGGTAAATCTGCGGGAATGGCGTCCTTGGATCCGCGGCTCCGCTCTCGGCCCCTCCATCCCCATCCCGCTCCCCGCCGCCGCCGCCTTCACCCCCAAACTCCTCCATCCCTGCTTTTCTGGCGCCGGGCTATTTTTACCCGCGGATTTTCCATATGGAAAACCGCGTGTGCCAGCTGCCACCGCATCTGACACCTCGAGGAGCCGGTGCCACGTGGCGGGGTTTTAATGGAATATCATGGACGCTGCCAGTGTGTCCATGGAACACACTGTGCTCTGGGAACGGTCGTGCCACCAGCACCGTGCCCTCGGGTGTGCCCACATCGGGAATGCTGCCACCCCTGCCCCTCCCTGGCAGCCTGTGGCGCTGACCTGGGGTTTTGTTTGATGGATTTATGCCAGCTGATGTGTTTTCTTGGAGGGTTTTTGGGATCAAGTGGTAAGGACGGATATCACCGCGCTCGTTTGTCACGGTTACACCTGCGGCGAGCTGGGTGGGTTTCACGTGCAGCAAATCCAGAGGGGATAATTCCCAGGGGATTGGGAGCCAGCCAGATCCGGGTCCCGGATCCTGCTGCCCCATTTCCTGCTCTCCTGGGAGAACTTGGGCCCCGCAGCACAAGGGGTCCCCATCGGGAGGTGACGGACTGGTCGCCCTCGAGCCACTCATCCCAAGTCCCACCTGGCCCCGGTGTCCCCCCGGTGTCCCCACCTTGCCGATGACGTCGTTGCGGCTCAGCCTGTCCTTGTCCATGACGGTGATGACGATGGTGGTCTCACGCAGCCGCTCCGTGGGGATGTCGAAGGCGAAGGACTCGTTGAAGACGGGGTTCAGGCACCGCTTCATCACCACCGTCTTCTTCTTCTCCACCCGCTTGTCCTTGTACATCAGCCACACCTTCACGTAGGGATCTGGGCGGGAAAAGAGCCGCTCAGCACCGGCGTGGGAATCAGGGAATGCCAGCCGGAGCCGGGAGGGGGCTGGGAGGGGGCCAGGGCTGCACCTGACGTGCCCCCGATGTCCATGGCTTTGAGGTTCCGCGCCTTGATGATGTTCACCACGATGGAATTGGCCGAGGGGTTGTAGCACAGCGACAGCAGCAGCTCCCCGCGGCTTCCCTGTGGGATTCATGGGCACCCTGAGGGACTGCCACACCCCACGGAGCTCCACAGTGGGAGCGGGGTGACAGGACAGGACCCCCCCCGGAGTTGGGGTTTTGGGGCTGCCCAGAAAATCAGGGCAGGAGGAAACAGGGACACCCCCGGTGGGATGTTTGCTGGTCTTGCTGGAGGTGGGAGGAGGAGAAAACTTTCATTTTGGATCTACCTGAAACAGCTTGTTTTGACCCAAAATGGGCCACTCGGAGCCTTAATAGAAAGCTTTGGGAAGAGAAACGTCTCATCAGGGAAAACAGCAGAAAACATCCCTGCTGGGGTAGGAAGTGGGGGGTGGTCCTGACGGGACACTGCGGGGACAGGGGGGGTGGGAGTGGGCCCAGGGCCTTACACTGCCATCGCTGCATGGCTTCAGGTCCTTCCAGAAGGTCTGCATCTGGGTGAGGTCCACCTTGTTGAGCGGGATGGACACCTCTCCGATGGGATCGTTGCGGCTGAAGCGGTCGTAGTCCAGCACCTGGAGATACAGCACCCGCTGCACCACCTTCTCGTAGGGGAACCCTGCACCAGAGACAGAGGGGAGGAGAAGCCAGAGGGAATGAGGAGCCGGAGGGATGAGGAGCAGGAGGGAGTGAGGAGCCGGCACCCCTTTGCCCTTCCCCTGATAACGGCAAGACTTTGGAATCACGCAGAGCACGAGGAGCAGAGCACGGCCCGAGGGGCCAGTGCCGGGTTAATTCCCACCCGTGGGGGCTTGTTGGGGGGATGGAGCCTTCCCATCTTTCCCCCATGTCCCCTTTAAGGGGTACCCCTCCAACCTGGCCCTGGAGGCTTGGCCAGCCCACGGCACCACCGATGGCCACCACACCAGTGGCTTGAGCCGAGCTGAACCTCCAGGTCCCACCACGGCTCTGTTTCCACCCTGGGCCAGTCCATCCACTCCCAGTCCATCCCAATTCTTACCTTCGAAGAGGAAGGTCTCGTTCCAGTGCGGGTTGAGGTTCTTCCTCTTCACCTTGGTCTCCAGCTTGTGCTTCTTGTCGGGGAGCAGGTAGATCTTGACAAAGGGGTCACTGGTGCCGCTGAAGTCCTTGGCCGGCAGCTCCTGCGCCTTCATGATCTTCACGGTCAGGGTGGACTCCTGGAAGTTGTAGCCGACGCTGAACTGGATGCGGCCCAGGTTCTCCCGGCTCACGCCTTCGTGGCCCTCGTCATCCTCGGAGCCCGGGGAGAGCTGGGGGGGAGGAGGGAGGTGAGAGCGATGCCGGGCGTTGCTGGGGACCCCCGTCCCCCCGGCCTTGCATCACCCCGACCCCTGACCCCCAGCCCCGTGAGCTGTCAGAGACCATCAGCCTCTCCCTGCTGCCCCCGCCGCTTCCCATGACTTCCCATGACTCCTGGCTCCGTGCCACTCGTCCCGGGGAAGCGGGAGCTCCAATTAACCAAATCCCTCCTGACAGCACAGCCCTCACGTGTCCGGCCCCGCTCGCTCCCTGGTGCCGGCCCTGGGGACGCACTGAGCCGGCGGGGACTCGGCGGAGAGGGGGGATGTGCCGGAACTCTTCTGGCACGGGCAGGATGCCGACCATGGAGACCCCATTCCCGGTGCATCCCGTCCACCCACCATGAGCATCTCGCTGGTCAGGGAGTTGACCAGGTCAGAGACGGAGGAGTGAGGCTCCGTCTTGCGGTCGGACTCGTCGTGGGGTGGCTGCCCCGGCACCGGTGCCGTGTTCACAGCCTTGCCGCCGGCCGGCAACCTGCAGAAAGAGAGGCGATTCCTTGGAGGAGAGGGGCCGGGAGAGCCGAGGACGAGACCGTGAGGGGCTGCCTGGGAGCCCTCTCCCAGCAGATGCTGCTCCGGGGCTGTGCCAGCACCCAGTGGACGCTGCCAGGACACCGGTGGCTGTGGCCCACCGGCTTCCCGGACCCGATCCCGGTGCCAGTGGGTGCCCTGGGACCTTTGGAGCACAGCAGCAGGTCCCACACCATCCGTGTCCCCAGGCCAGGGACGGCCCTGTCCCCACCGGCGGCTCCGGCTGCACCTCACACCACAGCCCGTTATCCCGGTGGGCACCCATGGGTGCTCCACATGCTTTCCTGCGGCCGAGACCCCCCCAGGATCACTGTCCCTGTGGCTCCCGGATGGTGGGAATGGTGCCAGGAAGGGTGGGCAGCCGGGAGCGGCGGGAGGCAGCCGGACAGAGCAGCGATGGAGACGGGAATGCACCGGGGCCACGCTGCCACAAGGCACAGGGACAATGGGACACAGGAACATGGCAGAGGGGGGACAGGCACCCCGAGATGCTCCCGCTGAGCCACGACACCGTGACAAACCACCAAGAGGTGCAGGGACACTCGGGAAGGCACAGAACATGCCATGGACACGCCACACCACGCCAAGCACACGCTGACACACGGGGAGAGGACACACACACGCACACACGGGATGGCACCGGGAAGGACCGGAGAGGCCGAGGCAGCTGGGGAGGGAAAACAAAGTTAAAACCAGGGAAAATGAAAGGCGGAGGAGCCGCTGGGCGAGGAGGCACCGGTGGAACCGCAGGAAGTCACGGACAGCGGGAGAGAGAGCGGGAAAGAGCAAGAGAAAGGAGGAGCGGTGTCATCCAGCGCCGGCCTGCCGGGAGGGAATGGGAGAGGAGGGATGGACAGACGGACGGAGAGCGATTGGTCGCCGGGACGGGAGACGCGCCGAGGCACCGGGCTGGAGCCGCCGGGGCCGGGCTGGAAGGAAGAAGCTGAGAAACAGGGATGGAGGAGGTGTTTGGAAGAGGAAGAAGAGCGGTCGGTCGGCAGCGTCGCCGGGCGGGAGAGAGCGGAGACCGCCCGGGCGCGTCCCCTTCGCCGGCCGGACCCGCCGCGTCCTGCGGAGCTCAGGGAATGGGGAGGAGCGGGGATGGAGGTGGGGAGGCCATGCGTGCGCCGGCATGGGTTTTTGAAGCCTGGATGCGGGAAGCGGGAGCGGGGTCTTGCGGCACAGCCACCCCCCAACGCCGTGTCCCAGGTGCCCCCCCCCGTCCCGTCGGCACGCGCTACCGGTGCTCCCGGTATTCCCGGTGCTCCCGGCAGGGACCGGCTGCGCAGCGCGACGCCGGGGAGGGAAGTGCTAAAAGATGGAGCGAAAACCAAGCGGAGCAGGGTAAAAATAGCCGGTGGGCGAGAACGGTGCCAGTTGAGCCGCACGCCGAGCAGCGCCCGCCGGCTTCACACCTCCCCCCTGCTCCGGAGGGGACGAACAGCCGCTCCCGGCGGCACACGGACCCTCCGCCGCTGCCAGCCGGGCTCTCCTGCCGCTGCGGCGTGCCATGCCAAGCCTTTGGCATCCCAGGATCGCGGGGAGCAGCCGGAGGCGAGGGGCCGTGCCGTGCCGGAGGAGAACGGGCATAATGCGTCCTCCCGGCACGTCGCGCTCGCTCTGCCCCTTTGGGGGAGGGGGCAGCGGTGTCCCCGTATCCCAAGGGATGCTGCCCGTCCCGCCGGGACGGAGGCGGCAACGGCGCTGTGGGGACGGGACGCAGCTCAGCCCGTGCAGAGTCCTTTTGGGGCGGTCCCCGCGCGTCCCCCCTGCCCCGCGGCTGCCCGAGCGCGTCCCCCCGCATGCAGCCAGCGCCGGGAAGGGCAGGAGGGGGAGGAAGGAGGGAGGAGGGAGGGGTGGGGAGTCCTCTCCGTGCCGCCGCTCCCGAGGCAGAACTCAGACGGGGAGAGCTCAGACGTCCCGGTGCCCGCTGGGCCACCATGTGCCGCTCCAACCTTGGCGCTCCACGAGGGCAGCCTCCTCCTCCTCCTCCTCCTCCTCCTCCCTGGATGGGGCCCTCGTGTCCTCCTCCTGCGGGACCGGCCTCGTCCTCGCTCATACCTCTTGTCCCCCTGAGCGTTCGCCTGGTTCGGCTGCGTCCCAGCGGGTTGCAGGTCGGGAATATTGGCAAAGTCATCTTGCTCTGAGAGTCCCAAAACCAGGGATAACACCACCATCCGGCCTTCCCTGCCCGGGCGGGCCCCGCCGGCAGTGGGAGAGAGAGAGAAAGAGAGAGGAGAACACAGCGTCAGGCGGGGAACCGGCAGGAGCCGGCGGGACCTCGGCGAGGGGCCCCTGGATGCGCCCGCCGGCTCCTGCGGGATGGGCTGCGGGGAGAAAGGCACCGGCTCCGGGGAGATGGATACCCCCGCCTGGATATCCCTCTCCTCCACCGGTCCAGGCAGGGAGGATGCCAAAATCCTGGTGACAGGGGGAAAAGGCGACCGGAGGGGCTGGGAATGAGGGACGTTATGGCAGGAGTGAGGCACCGGCATCATTCCATGGACGAGGGGGCGGTGGTGCCCTATCCGAGGCTCTTTGCCCCCTCTGGAGCGGCCTCTGTGGGATCCGGAGCCGCATTTACACCGCGGCGCCGGGGAGGATGAGCAGAGCAAAAGGAAAATCAATGGATCGGGAAAGAGGCGGTGGGAAGCGGCAGCGGCTCCTCCGCGCTGACTCGGCACGTCTGGGCGCTGCGGCTGCTCCCCCTCCGCCCATTCCAGGCTGGAAGCGGCACCAGGGCTCGGTAAACAGGGAGAACGTGACCCTCGGGACGGCTGAGGAGCCGCAGCTCCATATTGGGAACCCGGGAAATGAAGCTGGAAGGGACCTCTCGGTGGGAAAGGGAAGATCGGAGAGGAATGAGGAGCGGGGTGGGGTCACGGTCAGTGCACCCCAGGGGGCCCGGAGGAAGGTTCGTCCCTCTCTCCAGAGCTGCCTGTGCGGGAAGGAGCGGGATGAGCACCCAAACTGGTGCCTCTCGGGGTGTTTCCCACCTAATCCTGATGCAGGAGGTGCTGTGCCAGCTCATGGAAGGGCAGGATCAGTCCCCGTGTCCCACTCCCAGCATTCCCAGTCTGCGGGAGGCGCAGCTGGGACCTCAGCATCCCTTTTTCCAGGGTGCTGGGGGGCAAACGGAGGAAAGGGAGGAGCTGGAGAATCCAGGGGAGGATGGAGCCGGGGGCACCAGCTCTGCGGAGGAGTGACATTGTCATGTGCCGAGACACGGTGACAACACGGGACTCGGATTAGCCCCCGGGGTTTGATGCTGGGAATCCAGCGCCGATGGAGGAGATGGGGTTAAGGAGCTTAAGGATCACACGGATCCTCCGGCTGGGAGCGATATCAGGACCCAACACACGGTCGCCCTGCCCGGGGGCCACCACCCCCCCCTCCCCGAATCCTTGGGACAATGTCACTCCCCGGGGACAGCGCCGGTGGCTATCCCGCGGGCTGGATCATCCCTGCATTCCCTGGGGATGGAAAAGGAGTGCAATATCCAGCCCAGCCGGTGACATGGCAAAGAAAACTGGGGGACCCTTCCCTGAGCCCCCCGGGCCGGGTGGGTCATCCCTGCCCCCGTGAGGGGGATGGAGGGAACATGGATCTTCCCGCGGGAATGAGCAGTGTGTCCCCGAGGGGGTGATGGACGAGCGGCTGTGCGGGGGCAAATGAAGGAGCAGAGAGAGGGATGAAACAGAGGGATGGAACAGAGGAAAGAGGGATGGAGAGAGGGACTGAGGGAGAGATGGAGCAGAGGAGATGGGGATGAAGCAGAGGGATGGAGCAGAGGAGACGGGGATGGAGCAGAGGGATGGAGCAGAGGAGACGGGGATGGAGCAGAGGAGATGGGGATGGAGCAGAGGAATGGAGCAGAGGAGACGGGGATGGAGCAGAGGGATGGAGCAGAGAAGACGGGGATGGAGCAGAGGGATGGAGCAGAGAAGACAGGGATGGAGCAGAGGGATGGAGCAGAGGAGACGGGGATGGAGCAGAGGGATGGAGCAGAGAAGACAGGGATGGAGCAGAGGGATGGAGCAGAGGAGAGTGAGATGGAAAGGACGATGGACCAGAGGAGACAGAGATGCAGAGGATGGTGGAGCAGAGGAGGAGGCGATGGGGATGGCGATGGAGGGAAGAGCGCTGGAGAGCACACACTTACAGGAAGGACTTCATGTCCAAGCCGCGGCTGCGGATCTGCCCCACCACGTGGTCCCAGCTGCCGGGGTTGGAGCGGCTCCGACCCCCGGCCATGCGTTGCTTGGAGCCGGCGGCTGTTCCCTGGCGCGTTTGGCCGCCGCGGGTGCCGCGGGAGTTGGCAGCAGTACCGGAGGGGCCGCTGTGGGCCTGGAGGTGGCCCAGGCTCTGGCTGGTGGTGGGCTGGCTGTGGTTGCCACGCTGGTGTTGGCTGAGGGGCTGCTGCAGACTTTGCTGGCGCATGAGCGTGCGGGGCCTCTGGAATTTGGGATCGCCTGCTGAGGTGGGGATATACTCAAGGGTAGTGGCTGTGGACAGGGTGGAGTCCTCGAAACTTAGGGAGAGGAAGGGCAGAGGAGAGGAGAGAAAGGAGAAGAAGGTGAAGGGGCAAAATTGGAGGAAGGAAAAGAAGAGAGTTAGAGAGAAGATGCCCCAGCGCAGGGAACGCTCAGGCGGGAGCCAACGGGAGCGGCGCCCGGATCCTCCACCTCTCGCCCGCTGCTCGGCCTTGCCGGGGGCCCGGGGGGCTCGTGCCGCCACCATGTCGCCCGTCCCGCGTCCCCCCCCGGGGGGCTCGGCCGGGCTGGATGTGCCCACCCGCTTCCCGCGGCTGCCGCTCCGCTTCCCGGCGCCCGACCTCGTCTGCGGGAGAATGAGGCTACTGCGAGGAGGCAAATCCCGCGGCGGCCGCTCACGTGCCGCCGGCCCGGCCCCTCGGCCCCGCTCCCTCCCCGCCCAGCCCCGCGCCCGCGCCGCGGGGGCTCCGCGTCCCCATCCCGCCGGGACCGGGGGGGATCCTGCGGGGCCGAATCCCCGCCGTGGGGACGTTCCAGCGAGCCGGGGGGCCCGGGGAGGGATGCCCGAGGTGGGAGGCTCCCAGCTCTGGGACGATGGATGCGGACGCGGCTCCGGTGGGACGCGGAGAGTGGAGAAGCCCGGCCCGGGACGGACAGGCTTCCAGAGCGGGAAGAGCGGGCAGGATGCCGGCGAGGAAGCAGCGCATGCCTGGCGCGGCCCATGCAGCCGGGCGGGAATGCCCGTGGCGGCCTGGAATGCTCGTGACCGCGGGACCGGGGGGGCAAAATGCCCCCAGGGACCACCGAGGAGTCGCCTCGAGCGGCACCCACTGACCTCATCCTGATCCCGGCCTTGCCACGGGACAAAGCTGTGCCATCGTGCAATGCCAGCGGCGGGGGTAGAGGGGGATGGCAGGGGAAGGATAAATAGCTCCAAAAACCGAAATAAAGAGGTGAAGAAAGAGCGAAAGGCGTGAGGAAGAGAAAGAGGAGGGAAGGGAGTGGAGAGGAGCGGAGAGCCGGGATGGCCGGAGCCGGAGGCACTGCCTGGGCACTGCCCCCTCCCCCCCGCGCCGCCGCCGCCCTCCTTTCGTTTTCCTATGGAATCCTAAATTAGTTCAATTTACAACCTCTCAGTCACAGGAAACTAAATCTGGCTCCCGTCGGCCCCGCGCCAGCTGGAGGCGCGAGCTCTGCCAGCGCCGTGCCAGGCGGCACTGCGCCCTGCCCGCTCCCGGATGGATCCCGTGGAACCAGGAGCAGGACACAGCACCCAGACCCTCAGCATGGACCCCCAGGACGCCCCCGATCCCGACAGCTCTGCACCAAAGGGATGCTGGAAAACGGGACGTGCCCTTAACCCTGCCCTGGCCGCCTGCGTCGTCCATCTGTCCAGATTCCCAGTGGGAATTCGCTTCTCCACCGAGTCTGAATACGGCTCCCCCTCTTCCTTGCCTCTCCCTCCTGCTCCCAGTTCCCAGCTGGAGCACGCCAGCGTCACGCCACCGATTCTGGGGGCATTCGGGATTTCTCCCAGGCAGCAGGAGGGACCTGCCCCTTTTCCATAGGTTTTCTCCCCACTGACACGGCTGGAAAAGCACACCAGCCTGGGAACCCCCAGGCTCTCCAAGGGTGCTGGCGCTGTTGCCGGGATGTCCTGGATGCCACATCCTGGTGCTGGAGAACCAGGGCAGAGTCCAGGAACACAGGACGGAGCCAGATCTGACACATTCCCGTCAGCAGCCAGCAGAGCTGCGGCCTTCCCAGTGGAGGGTCTCACTGACCCCCCCACCCCGAGCCTGCCAAAGCCTGGATTTTCCCTAAAACTGATCGATCCTGGACTTCTCCCAGATTTTCCCAGTATGGGGTGGTAGAGCCGCAAATGTTATGTTGGCACCGGGTCAGGGGAGCGTGGGGAGGGAAGAGGCTGGAGACGGCACCATTCCTGAGGGATGGGAACACGGGACAGCACTTCCCGTCTCTGGGCCATCACCAAGGTGGCACTGCCTGCCCTGGGAATGCTGAGCTGCTTCCCGCCGGGATCAGACAAAGCTGGAAATGTGCCAGACACGGCACCTAAAGGGGCTCCCTCTGAGCCAAAACAACATCAGGAGCACGGGAAACTCCTCATTGCCTTCGGCACAGTGGCCCTGGGAATCTGCTGGTGGCCTTCGGGACATATTGGTGGCCCTGAAGACCTGTTGGTGGCTCGGGGAATCTGCTGGTGGCCTTTGGGACATATTGGTGGCCCTGAAGACCTGTTGGTCGTCTTGAGGATCTACTGGTGGCCCAAGGGACCCGTTGGTGACCTTGGGAACATGTTGGTGGCCCTGAAGACCTGCTGGTGTCTCCAGGGACCTGCTGGTGACCTTGGGAATATATTGGTGGCCCTGAAGACCTGTTGGTGGTCCTGAGAATTTATTGGTGGCCCTGAGAACCTACTGGTGGCCCCAGGAACCTGCTGGTGACCTTGGGAAAATATTGATGGCCCTGAAGACCTGTTGATGGTCCTGAGAACCTACTGGTGGCCCCAGGAACCTGCTGGTGACCTTGGGAAAATATTGATGGCCCTGAAGACCTGTTGGTGGTCCTGAGAACCTATTGGTGGCCCCAGGGACCTGGCGGTGACCTCAGGAACACGTTGGTAGCCCCGGGGACCTGATGGTGGCCCCCATCCAAGTGCATCCCTCAGAGGGGAGCGTCTCCGTGCCAGTGGCGTGCTCACTCACTTGGACAGGCTGAGCTTCCCTGCGGCCAAGTGGCTCTGCACCGTGTGCCAGCGGCCTCGTGCCGCCTTTCCCGCTCCGGGCTCGCTGTGGGCGGACACGCTGCTCCTCATCCTGTCCTCGCCGAGCCGCTGCTTGTCCCCGGGCCGGTCCCCGGATAAGCCGGAGGCGGCCGACGCCGTCAGCTTGGCCCCTGATAACAGAGAGCCACTGGGCCGGGCCAGCGGCCGGACACCCCCCAGGACACATACGGAGCCGGACGGACACACGGACGGACGTGGGAGAGGAATGAGGGGAGAGGGCAACAGAGCCAGACGGACAAGAGACGGACAGACAGAGAGAGAGAGAGAGAGAGACATCAGCACTGCCAAAAAAAAAAAAAGGGGGCCTGGCCAGGGGGCGTGTGGGGGGCCTCTGAAAACCGTCCAAAAGAAAGTGGGGAGATGGGAAAGGGGTCGGGAATTGGGGTCCCGCTCGCCGGCAGCCCGACCCCGCGCCGAGGGGGTGCCCCCAACGCGCAACCCCGTCCCGGGGGGACATCCCAGGAAACCCCGGGAAAGCGGGAAGGAGGGGTTGCTCGTCTCCATGGGGAGGCCCATGGGGTGGCGTGCGGGGAGCCTGGGAGCAGGAGGAGGAGGAAGAGGAGCAGGAGGAGGAGGAGGAGGAAGAGGAGCAGGAGGAGGAGGAGGAGGAGGAGGAGGAGGAAGGCGAGAGGGTACTGCCCAAATACTCACTACACGGAGCAAACCCGGCAAGGAGAGACTCACTTGAGGGAAAGGCGCGGATCACCGTACGGAGCGTAAGGAGAAATGTTTAGGATAAACTCCTTGGGAGGGTAGGAGCTCCATTTCTGCTGCACTGTGTTGTCATTGTTATTCCAAAAGTCTCTGTCTAGATCGCTACAGCGGCCGGATTCCAGGGGAGAAAAGAAAAGGGAAATACAAGAGAGAGAAGCTGAATTCCTGCGGGAAAGGGGAAGGGAAAGCAGCGCTCTGGCCCCGAGCGCCAGGATCCTGCGGAGAGAGACGGGGAGCGCGGCTGCCCATCCCTGGGACACCGACACACACACACACACACACACACACACGGACGGGGACAGACGGATGGATGGAGCAGGGAAGAGCTGTGGAGAGACAGGAGCGGGCAGCTCCACCGGCTGGGAAGGAGAGAAGGATGGTGGGAATTAAGGAGCGAGCGTGGTGCCGGCACGGCATTCCCGTGTGTGTCCATGTTGCCTCCTCAACAGGTCCTGGAAGTGCACCCTGCATGGTTAACCACGTGTTGGAGACCCTTCCGGATCTCTTCCTGCTGCCAGCATGGAGCCTGGAATTCCTGGCTCCGGGAAGCCACCAGATCTGTGTGCCAGGGACTGGGGGCCCAGAGGGTTCCTGCTGGGAGACTGGAAAAGCTGCCGCTGCCCGGCTCTCCCAGCCCTCGCCAGGGCCCACCTGCAGCTCTGGGATGATCCCGGCTGTGCCGGAGCTGGGGAGGGAAAGACACGTATGCCGGGATTCAGGAGGGGATGTGCTTCCCACTCCACTTCCAGCGCATCCCAGCTGGGCTGGGAGCAGCATCCAGGTGCCCGAGGTACCCCGGACACCTGCACCCCAACAACACCGTGGGAGGAGGTTTTCCATAGCCTTATTCCAGGCAGGAGCTCTTTCCCTGCTACTGGTCCGGCTCCCTCCTCCCTGGAGCCCCGTGGGGGGTTTCCAGAGGCAGTACTGGATCTGGGATATCCAGGAGAGCCCCTCCAACTTCCAACCCCACACTTCATTCCCTACCCAGAGCCATGAGACACTTCAGCTCTGCTCTCCTTCCTGCACGGAATGCCCCCGGGATGCAGAGCCATCTGCACACCCAGACCTGGAGCATCCCTGGGCTGAGGCTCCTGTGGCTCCATGCTCTGGCTCCGTGGGATACACAAGGATGCAGGAAAGACCCACCAGCTCTCCCAGTGTCCTGGAGCCCCTTTCCCACTGGGAGTGGGGAACCAGGGAATGGCCACCTCTGTCCTTCCTCTCCCCCCCAG
Source organism: Manacus candei (assembly GCF_025592945.1). NCBI lineage: Eukaryota > Metazoa > Chordata > Aves > Passeriformes > Pipridae > Manacus > Manacus candei. Next base: position 4,103,272 of record NW_026138057.1, read on the forward strand.
TCCTGGCACCTACTTGATGGTTTTCTTTTCGCTGCGGCCTCGGCTGGAATCCGGAGTTCCCACGGTCTCCAGGGAAGTCTTGTAACGCTTTCCCTATGGAAAAGGCAGGAGGGAGGAATGAGGAAGTGGCAGGGGACCCCTGGAGTGTCCCAGCAAAGGATGGGAGCTGCCTCCATCTGCTGAGTTCATCCCAGATTTCACCTTTTTCCCTTATTCCCTCGCAGTCTCCAGGTCCCATCCCACCCATCCAAGCAGCAAAATTCCCAGTTGCTCCGTCCCGTGATCCCTGGGGGCTCGTACCCCGTGTCACCCCAAGGACAGGATGGTCACCGCCTCCAGTGTCCCATTCCAAGGCCTCACCGGGAAGCAGTGGATAATTTTAGGCTTAATTGAAGCTGGATTAATTGAGTTCACCTTTCCCAGTGCCCGGGAAGCACTGCCGTGGGATAATGAAGCCGGAGCTGGCTCCTAACTGGGGCTGGTAATCAGGACACTCTGGCGGGTTCCGCGCGCTCTGAGCCCGGAGCGCAATTAGTGCCAATTAGACAACAATTAGGAGCCGAGGAGGCTCCAGGTGGGAAGGGACCAGCTCCCGCAGCAGGATGGGCTGGAGAACCGGCCCTTCCACCACGCTGGGCCTGGAGCTGGGAGCATCCCCCCTGCATCCAGCCTGCCCAGAGAATGGGAATATTTCTCCCTTCTCCTCCTTCCCAGCCTCTGCAGCTCCACACGGAGCTAAATCCTTGGAATGCTGAGACACCTGTGCTCTTGGCACAGTGTCCTTGGGCTGATCCAGCTGGGAGCTGCCAGGGTGTTGGAACTCCTTGGATGCCCGTGGGCTAATCCTCCTGGGAGCTGCAGGAATGTTGGATGTCCTTGGATGTCCATGGGCTAATCCTGCTGGGAGCTGCAGGGGAACACCTGGATCTCTAGCTGTCCACAGGCTGATCCTGCTGGGATATTGGATGCCCATGGGCTGATCCTGCTGGGCTCTGTGGGGATGTTGGAACGTGGATGCCCTTGGACTAATCCTGCCAGGAGCTGCAGGGGAACACCTGGATTTCCTTGGATGCCCATGGGCTAATCCAGCTGGGATCTGCAGGGATGTTGGATGTCCTTGGATGCCCATGGGCTAATCCTGCTGGGCTCTGTAGGGATGTTGGATGCCCTTGGATGCCCGTGGGCTAATCCTGCTGGGAGCTGCAGGGCAACACCTGGATCTTCTTGGATGCCCATGGGCTAATCCTGCCAGGAGCTGCAGGGATGTCAGACCTCTCTGGATGTCCACAGGCCATCCTGGAGGGAGTCGTCCCTGAGCCCTGGGCTCATCCCTGTCCCTGCTCAGGGCTCGTGAGGACACGGCCCTCCCGGCAGTGGCCGCGTGGGCACATCCCGGAGCCGGGCCCGCCGGGCTTGGCTGTCATTCCCACGTAGCCGTTCCAGCTCCGGGTGCTGCCGAGGGCCAGTTGGGATTCGCCTTCCCGGCCAATTTACACTTGTTTGTTCCCCTGCCAGTTCGTCCTCCTCCTTTCCAGTGCTTATCCCTGCCTCTCCACACCTCCTGGAGGGCACCTGGAAGCCTCTTCCCACCCAGCACCCCCACGCTGCCTTACACCCGGCCGGATCCCCTCTCCCATTCCCGGGGGGAATGCTGCCTTCCCACGGCTCAGGGCGGGCATCTCCCACACGGGAAGTGCCGCTGCCGTCGGAGCACTTGACCCAGATTCGATTCCGACGGCGAAGGAAACGTGGCCGAGCACGTCCTGCTCCCGGGAGAGCGGGAGGAGGAGGAGGAGGAAGGGAGAGAGCGCTGCCCCGATCCACAGTGGGAATGCAGAGGGGAGTGGGCGGCAGGGACGGCTCGTGGTGCCAGGGACGGGCTGGCCGCCTTCCCACGGGGCTTTTCCAGGCGGGAGCGTGCCCAGCAGGACCGGGGCCAGCTCGTTCCGGCTCGTCACCAACATATATCCAGATATTTGGAAACTTCCCTTCGCGCCACGTGAACCTTTCATTATCCCGGCCAGAAAAACCAGCCCGAAGGAAAGGTGCAGCCAGGGAATCCCCGGCAGCTGGAATTGCCCCCCGGCCGGGGAAGGGGGCAGGGAATGGTGGCACTCACCATCTTGCGCTGGCACCACTGGCAGATCCCGCAGAGGACGATGGTGGCACTAAGGCTGACGGTGATGATGGCTGAGACCAGCAGCACGTCCCGGGAGGGGCTCCCTGTGGGACAAAACAGGGGGGTCACAGGGGATTCCCGGGGTATTCCTGCTGGGAGTGGGGGCGCACCACCCACAGGGAGCATTCGGGAGAGCCGGGAGAGGAGAGGCAGGGAAAACACAGCTCCTTCCCCTTCCCGATTTCCAGGCTTCCCCTTGTCCAGCCCTTCTCCTTTCCTCCCTCTTTGCCTTCCTAATGCTTGTCCTTTCCTCATCCTTTCACCTTCTCCAGCCCCCTCCCCTTTTCCTTCCCCTTCCTTCCTCTTCCTCTTCCCTCCCTTCCAGACAAGCAACCCCAGTTTTGTCCCTGGATCCATGCCCTGCATCCACCCCCCGGTCAGGATTCCCTCTTTGGCTCAACCGGTCCCACACGGATTCGCCCCAAACAGCAGCATCTCCCATGGGGACAACCCTGGGGACCCCACAAACGGATGGAGACCACTCCACTGCATCCAGCACATCATATCCCTGCTCCCAGCCTGTGGAATGGCCCTAGAACTGTGGGAGCATGATCACGGATCTAAGGTGGCTTGGGGGGGGTCCAGCGGGACCCCAGGACTGGCTCAGCCTTAATTCCAGGTAGGACCTCAGCACAACATCCCTGTGGACACCTCGCACCCCGCTGGGATGGGGGCCGTCCATGGAGTCGGGAAGCGGCGGCGGGAGCTGTGCTGCGGTATAAATATTAAACAATAATTGTTAATAATTAATTCGCCTGCAGACCTTTGTTATTGTAGCAGATTTTGCCGGCGGCTCCGGGGCCTGGGTGAGTCAGAGGGGACCGGGAGAATGGATTGGGATTCTGGAATCCACCCCCCGCCCCTGCACTTGGAAAAGCACCCACAGCCCCCCCACCTCGGGATGAAAAGGAGGAAAAGGGATGGTGACCACAAAGAGGAGTTTTATAGAAATCCATTCAGGATCAGCTGAGGATGGTGGGATGAGGGTGGGATAAGGGTGGGATCCTGGGGGGGATTTAGGGAACAGGGCTGGATGTCCCACCAGCACTCCCTCCATCCAAAGGCAGCTCCTCCATTGCTCCCGGATCACGAGGAGCCTGTGTATAAAACTCACATAGCAACTGTTGCCTAGGAGGGAATTTGGGACCAGCCCTTAATTTCAAACATTTATAAACCCCAGCTGGATAAGCTGCTGGGGGAATGGAAAGAGCTGGATCTGGCGGGAAGGGCTTGGGACCCCCTCCTCGGGATCCCGACCAGTTCAAGTGGGACATGGGCTTACTGGGATTGGGGGGTGACCCCCCCAAATGCTACCTCAGCCCCCTCAGCACTTTCTGATCCGACTTGGGAACACGGTGACCCCTCTGGCTTATCCCGGAGCTTCCACAAGCCCTTCGCTCCCTGCGGGGTCATGCCCAAATTAATCTGCAGGGAGGGAATCAAAGGAGAAGGAGAGGAAAAGAAGCCACCACGGAGAGGGATATTAGTGAGTTCCAGGGGCCAAGTTCCTAGAGCCGAGGTGCCACCACACGCCCAAGCCTGGCATCACCCGGTGATCCCGACGGATATACCAGCGGGAATCTGCCTGGGGGTCTTCCCCGGGCTCGGTGGGTGTTCCAGCCCTTCCCACTGGGAACACTCATCCCTCAGCCGTATCCCCAGGGCGGGGGTAGCGATTCTGGGGGTGTCCCTGTGCACGAGGGGGTTCCAGCCCTTCCCGGTGGAAACATGGATCCCTCAGCTCTGTCCCCAGGCTGGGGGAGGGATTCCGGTGCCGTCCCTGTGTCCAGGGCGGGTTCCAGCCCTTCCCGGTGGGAATACACATCCATCAGCCCTGTCTCCAGGCCGGGGGGGCCATTCCAGCCCCCCGACCGCTGCCGCCCTCAGCAGGAGTTCGATGGCTCGTTTTCCAGGCAATTAGCACTTGGTTAATTAAAGAACCGGAGCCGCTCGGAGCTCCCGGAGCGTCCCCAGCCCTGGGGCGCGGTGTGGGGTATCCGCGCCGCTTGGAATGCTTGGAACGGGAATGCCACGGGGCGGGTGGGTGCAGGGGGAGCACGGGGAGCAGCGTCGGCCCCGGGAGGGGGTGACAAGGTGACAACGCGGCACTTGTTCACACCGCCGCTGTCTCTCCTTCCATAAGTTTCCCAGGCTGCCAGCGCCGATCCAGCCGGGAGTAGGGAGACGGCCGGGTGGGACTGGGGGGTCCACACCCCCAAATCCCAAATCCCACCTGCCCTTCGCTGGTCCTGCCTCGTCCCATTGGCACAGCGAGGGGGGTATCCATGAGACGGAGATCCCACGTCCCCCTCCAAGGGGTTGGGTCTCCCTATCCCGTCCCACGTGCTGGAAGAGCACCGCGGAGGCTGGGAAGGAGGTGGAACGTCCCTGCGGCTCTTTCATCAGGATTCAATGCCACTTGAGGGATATAATTCCACTTTTCCAGTCGGTTATCGATGAGGGGATTACCTGCCTCGCTAATGCCGCGGCTCTCCAGCGGTGGATTTGTGTGGAGCTGCGGGAGCAGGACCCGGCTGTGCCGGGGGAGAGGCACCCTGTTCCAGGGGGAGACAGTTCTGGATGCAGGGAGAGAGTCCCTGTGCTGAGAGTTTCCCTGTTCCAGGAAAGAGGGGCACGGTGCCGCGGGAAGAGGGTCCTGGATGCATGGAGAGGGTCTCCACAGTGGATCCCTTCCCACACACACCTCTTGGCCAAGCAGGAGACCCCCCCACGCGCCCGTGCCCACACCCTGCACCTTGGAGTGGGAGACGGGAGATATTTGGGAGCTGAGGATGGTGGCTGTGATTCCAGCCTGCTGCCAGGTACCCGTCCTTCTTTATCCGCTGCTCCCGCAGGCTCGGGATTAGCTGCCTCCGGAGCGGGAGCAAGCTCCGGCCTTTGTGGGTGTGAGGAAACACTTCAAACCCAACCCCAGCACAAGGAGAGGCGCCGAGATCCAAGAGGGATTAGCCCTCCGGAGCAGTGTGTAAGCCAGAGATCCACCCGGAGGAGGCAAGAGCCGCCGATGCCGACGGATCGGGAACGTGCCGGGGTGGTGGGAGGGGGGCTGTGGCACAGCTGGGCACCCCTGTGCTGGCAGCACGGGCTGGGGACACCCAGGGGTGTCCCAGCCACTCCCAGATCCTCCTCCTGGAGCTCCAGCCTCGACTCAGTGGCTTTGAGCATCTCGGTGGCTGTGGGTACCTCGGTGACCTTGGGAATCTTGGTGGCTTTGGGAATCTTGGCAGTCCTGGGCACCTCGGTGGCTTTGGGAATTTTGGTGGCTCTGAGCATCTCTGTGGCCCTGTGCATCCAATGGCTTCGGGTTTGTGTGGCCCTGGGCAACGTGGTGGCCCGGAGCATCTCGGTGGCTTTGAGCATCTCAGTGTCCCCGTGCATTCCAGTGTCCCTGAGCATCCCAGTGTCCCTGTGCATCCCAGTGTCTCCGTGCATCCCAGTGTCCCTGTGCATCCCAGTGTCCCTGCGCATCCCAGAGTCCCTGTGCATCCCAGTGTCCCTGTGCATCCCAGTGTCCCCGTGCATCCCAGTGTCTCTGTGCTCTCGGTGGCCCCGTGCACACTCCTCTCCAGGATGGTGAGACCCTCACAATCCAAGACGTCTGCGGCCCTTTCCCTGCCCTGATTCCCTGTGTCCCTGTGCCCATCCCAGCACCCAACCCCATCCAAGGGCTGCCCCGTGACCCCCCACCAAAGCCCTTGAGGGGCATCCAGGGAGGGATCCAGATCCTCTCCTGACTGAAAGCTCCTGCACGGCATGGAGAGGTTGGAAAAGACCTTCATGGAGAGACAAAGGCTTTGGATGAGCGGTGGGAAAAAGCTGCAGCACCAGGGCTGGAACCGACCTCTCCGCAGGTGTCCCATGGGGATGTCGTTGTCCGGGCCCTCAGGGCTGTGCTTTTGGGTGCAGATCCCAAAATTCCCAGGTTTTATGGATAGAGCATCTCCCTGGCAGCTTCTCGGTATCCCAGCTCCACCCTCCCATGTCCAGTGGTGAAATCCATGGATGCAAAGTCCCCCGGGGAAGGAATCAAAGCCGTGGGAGCCTCCCCAGCCCCGGCTCCCGCTGAGCTCCCTGGAAGCGGCGATCAAAGCCGGCAGCTCCACACGGAAAAACGTCTCCATGTGCCAAGCTGCTGCCACACGGGCATCCAGCCTTGCCAAACCAGCAGCAGAAACACGTTCCCGGGAAAAGGGGAGCGGGAGAAGGTGCCAAGCTAGCGACACATCCCCCCCTCCCAATATTTCACCAGGGTCGGGATGTGCCGCTGAGCCCAGACAGGGGCGCTGGGAGCGGGATGGTGGATGGGAAGGGATCCTGCCTGGATCGGCATCCCCTCATGCCGCTGGGATCGAGGGCCACGAGACTGGGAATGAGGTGGCCATGAGACTGGGAATGAGGTGGCCACAGGACTGGGAATGAGGTGGCCACAAGGCCGGGAATGAGGTGGCCATGAAGCCAGGAATGAGGTGGCCACGAGGCTGGGAATGAGGTGGCCACGAGACTGGGAATGAGGTGGCCACGTTGTCACGCCGGGGCTTCCCAGATGCCACTTTCCTGGCGCCAGGCCATTAATTCCTCCTCTTCTCATCCTCCCACTCATTTGCTCAATATTTCCCAAACCTCTTATTTTTAGGATGCAGCTGAAAAGCTGTGAATTTGCAGCTTTCGCTCCTGTGCAGGATCCCAGGAGCGAGGAGGGTGGGCACAGGGCAGGATCCCGGTGGGAACAGCAGGCAGGTGGAATCCAAGCCCTCGGCGCAGGTAGAGGGAGAAGGGATGGACACAGAGCGGCTGTGGGATGTGAAAAATCTGAAGGGAGGTGAGGCTTTGTTGCCACCCCTGGGAACAGCCCGATGGGCTTTTCGGGAATGTTTTGGTCCAGGCTCGGTGAAGGGCTGGGACGGCTGGGCCTGGACGTGGCACCTACCCAGATGCTCCCAGGGGCTCTGTGGACACGAGGGATCATCAGGAGCCCCATGGCCATCCTGCTGTCCCAGTAGGATCCCGGGATGAGGCTCCAGGAGAGGAGCGGCGTCCCAGGGTGAGAGGGGCGGGCACACCCGTCTGGTCTCCATCTGTGCGTCTGTCTGTCTATCCGTGCGTCCCCCTCTCCGACACATCCATCAATCTTGGCATCCATCCGTCCCTCGTACACATCTGTTCTCCATCCAGCCATCTGGCCATCCCCCGGAGCTGTCAATCCCTCCGGCTCTGCCTCCCCCACGCCGAGCTGCCGGGCCCGGGGGGCTTCACTCGGCAGAGCCCACCGGCACCATTCCCAGTCTGCGGGGAGCACCGGCCCAAAACACCGGGAACACCGGCCCAAAACACCGGGAACAGCAGCCCAAAACACCAGGAACACCGGCCCAGAACACTGGGAACAGTGGCCCAAAACACCGGGAACACTGGCCCAGAACACCGGGAACACCAGCCCAGAACACCGGCCCAAAACACCGGGAACACCAGCCCAAAACAGCACGCTGCTCCATCTGCATGGCACCACGTTCCCTATCCCAACCTGCTGATGGACAAGGATTGTTCCCTCCGGCTCTGGTGCCACCTGTCCCCCCTCCATGGCCACCGCGAGCAGGAAGTGGGGATGGAGGGAGAATCTGGCAAGGGAATGTGCTCCTTTCCCGGTGCTGGGCTATTTTTGGCTGAGGATTTCCGGAGAGAGCCGTGTGGTTTCTCTGCCTCTCAGTCCCCACCGTGTCCCTCTTCCCGAGGAGCACCCCGACACCCAAACTCCCTCTGCTCCCATGATTTCCAGCCACCGCCTTCCCCATTCCAATCCCTGCTCCCAGCAGGGTGCCGCTCTTCCCTCGGAGAGGCCGGTGTTCCATGTAATCCCTGCCCCCAAATGAGCCATGGAGCCCCCAGGAATCTGGGGCTGGATGCGCCTCCAGCTCTGCTTTTCCAGGCACAGAATCGTGTCCTGGCTCCAGCAGCGGGCACGGAGGAGCAGGCTGGGCTCTCATCCCGAGTGGCACTACCAGCTCCGCGCCGTCACCACTTAGCCTCCCGCCCCTGGGCTCTCCATCATTCCCGAGCCCTTCGGGTGACAGCGGGAGAGAGGGAAGGCAGAGAGCCAGAGGCTCCCAGGGGACAGGAGAGAGCAGCCTCCATGCAGCCCATCCCAATCCCACCGGATCCCTGCCTGCTTCCCAGCTCCAGTTCCCCCCCCGGGAAGTGCCCCCCAGTTATGTCACGTGGGATCCATCTGGGACTGTGGGGACAGAATTCCCGCAGGGAGCTCAGCGATGGGGGGATGCCACAGCCCCCAAATCAGGGAACTGGCAGTGCTGGGGGAGAAAGAAGAAGGTTGGAACACGTGGAAAGATGGAGAAGGGCAGCTCAGAGGGAGGAGAGAAGAGGAAGAGGAAGGGAATGAAGGGCCGAGGAAGGCTCCAGAGGGAGGACTGGGGACACAGGGGTGGGAAGGTGCCTGGGGGAGGTGGAGCTGGTGGAAAACCTCCAGCAGAGCCTGATCCCAGGGCTGCATCCTCCAGGGATACACAGGGATGGTCATCCATGGGGAGGAAGGAGAGTCATCCAGGTGGGGCTAGTGGAAAACCTCCAGCAGAGCCTGATCCCGGGCCTGTGTCCTCCAGGAATACATGGGGATGGTCGTCCGTGGAGAGCAGGGATGGTCATCCGTGGGGGAGTGGGGACAGGACACATCACCCCCTGCAGCCACCAGTGTCCCACAGGCCCATCCAGAGGGGTCACACCTCTTTCCATGGATACCCAGAGCCCCCCAGGGCGCATTCTGACGCCGTTACCCCCTCGGAAGGCCGGGATCTGGGAAGCTGTTCCGTGCCATCCCTCGGCCACCGCGCCGGCTCCGCATCCGCCGGCACGACCGGTCGCTTCCCTTCAAACCTCATTAACTCCCCCCAAGGTGACCCTCTCCCTCCCTCCCGCAGCCGGGAACACCGGGAAGGGTCGGGGTGCTGGGAGGGCCCCCTGAGCTCCTGGATGGGCTCGGAGCATCCCTGTACCACGGCCAGGCTGGCACCCCAGGGATGAGGGACCTTCCCCCTGGCACCTCCCAGCCCCCTGCCCCCCAAGCCCGAGCTGGCCCCACGCACACCCCAAACCCCCCAGTGGCAGCGGGGGGGGTCCATCACCCCTCTCCACGCTGTCGCTCTGCTCGTTACTCCCGCCCTCCGGCGGCTCTGCGGGAGCCCTTCCCTCCCCGAATCCATGTATAATGGATATCGTAGCCGAGCCCCCGGGGGCCGGGGGGTGGCAGCGATATTATCTGCATCTGTCTTCATTCCCCGCTCCCCCCTCCCTTCCCAGGCAGGCGGAAAAGCCGCGAGATCAGGCGCTGGAAAAGCCGCCTCCAGCTCCTCTCCTGCTCTTTGGAATCGGGGAGGGGGTGATCGGTGAGACCTCCCAGCCCGGCCGTGACCCACCCCCAGTCCTTGTTGTTCCCAAGCCGTACACGGGGTCCTGGGACACGTCAGTGTGTGGGATCCTACGGGTGCGGGGAGGATGAAAAGCTTGGAATTGGTGGGAAGGAAGGAATTCTGAGCTGCCCTGGGGGGCTCAGAATCTGCACGGACACCCCACTGCCACGGAAAACGGGATGGAGCTGCCGGGGGGAACAAAGGGAGGGGATGAGGCCGCGGGGAATGCTTCCAGCTGCTGGAGCAGAGGGGCTGGCAGGGAGGCGAAGCCCAAACCCCAGCAAGATGGGGCTCCGGGGGAGGAACTGGAGCTCCAGCGCCGTGCCCGTGCCGGGACGCGTGGCTGCAGCAGGTGCCTGGCTCCCGGCAGGGCCGGCCCTCCGCTCTTTGTCTGCCTTCCCGCCTGTCACGCTTCCTCATCATCCTCCCAGCCTCCCACCTCGGGGTGTTCCAGTTTGGAAGCCGACTCTTATCCCAGCCCCGGGCATCGGGGATGTGATCCCAAAGCCGCACGAGCACGCAGAGCTCTCCATCCACCCATCCATCCGTCCACCCATCCATCCATCCCCCGAGACGGTGCGGGGGGAAAACAGGCAGCTGCCTGGTTATTGATTCACCACCTCCAGCCGCCGCGCGGCTCTGCTCGGAATCATTCCAGCCGGGAAGGATGGGGACAGCGGGAGCAGGGCCCCCTGGCAGCTGCTTGGAGCGTTTGAGGTGCAGCCTGTCCCCCTCCAAGGGGACAGCTGGTGCCAGCAGCAGGGACAGGGATGGACGGGGGGGTCTGGCCTTGCAGGGGAGGGGAAGGAGCTTCCCGGCGTTCCCAAAGCCGGCGTGGGCGGCGAGGGGCACATTGTCCCTGTGGCACAGAGGGCACCTTTGTGGCAGCCCCAGTCTCTCGGGCACGGCGCTCCCGACACGGGGGACTGTCCCCCAGCATCACAGCCCTCCGTGGCCTCCCAGAAAATCTCCCCAGCTGGCGGGAGCCGCTTTGGGAAGCGCCTCGGTTCGGTCCTAATTCCCAACACCCCTCGCCAGCCCAGCCCAGACTCCCTCGGGCGTCTCCGACCCAAAAACCAGACACCCCCAGCAGCACCTCCGAGCTTCACGTTCCCCCACACACACCCCCATCTTCCTGGGCACCAAAGTTTCCCGAATTTCCCCACATTGCGTCTTCTCCCCCCGGCATGAAACGCAGCCAACACTGGGGGTCACAGCCACCGTCCCCTCACGGTCACACGGAGCAGGGGACGAGGAGGACGAGGCTGGTGCCACCTCGGGCAGGGATTTGGGGGGACAACAGGCGGGATGTGGCAAATCCCAAATCCCGCGGGGGTGTGAGCCACAGGCACCCTCCCAGCCTCCACTGGTGGGGGTCAGCCCCGGAACCTCCCGGGCACTGCGGACACGGGCGACAACACCTGGGAAAAGCCGGGAAAGGGGGTCGGATGCTGGCACAGGTGTGTGCACCCCCAGCCCCACCAGAGCCCCCCACGGCTCCAGGCGCCACGGCACAGCCACCGCCGCCGGTGACGTGGGAAAACTCCCACGTGACGGGAGCCCCAGCAGCTAGGGAGCACGGGATTTGGGGAGAGGGGATGTGGATCCGTCCCCCCAAATCCCGCAGCTCAAAGCTCAGCCTCTGAAGCTTCCAGGCTGCCAAGAAGTGTCAGCAGTGGCACGGGCAGCCGTCGGTGTCCCACTGGCCACCGATGGGGACGTGGGGCAGGGACGAGGGGGACAAACTGGGGGCAGGTGCGAAGTTCGGAGGGGGAATAACCGGGAGCAAACGCCGGGCACGGGGAGGGAAGAGCGGCGCCGCCGGCGGGGACAGCCTGGCGACCCCTCTCTGCCACCGACCCGCCGGGTGACCTTGGGCCGAGCCGAGCCGTGCCGCGCTCCGGGCATCCCTGCGGGGTCACGCGGCCGGAGCCGCTCCCGCCGGGAGCGCTGAGCCCGCGGCCGGGCGGGAAGTTGCCCTCGAAGGCAGCTCGGCCGGAGCCGCCGAGTGCCGGGCGGCGGTGCCGCTGTCACCCGCCGCGGGGAACGGTGCCCGGCGCTATCCCGAGCCGGCGGTTCCCGCAGGCCTGGCACCTGCAGCTCGCGCCCGCCGTCCCCGCTGTCCCCGCAGCCCCGCCACCGCAGGACACGCCGTCCTTCTGCCCGCTCCCCGGGCCCCGGGACACGGCCGGGGACGGCTGCCAGGCCCCGGGGATCCGCAGCGCTCCGGCAGCATCCCTGTGCCTCCACACCCCCAAAACCTCCCCGCCGGCGTCCCAGATTTCCCGGTGCGGGGCCGCCCGGTGCCTTCGGAGCATGAGCTCAGCAAATCCGCGCCGGAGGAAGCCCCTTCCCCAGCCGCCCACCCCCGCGTGTCCCGGTGTCATTCCAGAGGCGCAGCAGGACGGGGATGGGGGACCCCAAGAAGGACGGAGGGGATGTGCTGATCCCTGGATGCCGGCACCCGGCGGGATTTGGGACTCACCCGGGGGCTGGGGGGTTTGCTGGGGGTCTGGGGAGCAGGGTGCTGTCCCCGGGTGTTGGGGGGTCCCCGGTGAGGGGTATCGAGGGCTCCAGCAGCTCTGCAGGATGAGGAGCAGAGGGATGAGCTGATCCCTGGGTGTTTGTCTGGATGTCGGCACCCGGCGGGATTCGGGGCTCACCCGGGGGGTAGGGGAGGGGGTGCAGCCCCCGGGGTGTGGGGGGCGTTCGGAGGTGGTTTCCAGGGCTTCGGCGGCTCTGCAGGACGAGGATCGGAGGGATGAGCCGATGCCTGGATGCTATCTGGGTGCCGGCACCCAGCGGGGCTGAAGGTTCACCCCGGATTTTTCGGGGGGCCGGCGACCCCCGGGGGGGGTGTCGCGATGTCGCCGGGCGGGGGATGTCGGTGGCTCCGGCCCCTCCGCAGCACGACCACGCCGGCGACAGCGACTTTCTCCCCAAACTACCGAACTCACGGCGAGGCGCCCCGGAGGTGGGGGGGGGCAGCGGGGCAGCGGCCACCGCGTCCGTCCCCCCCCCGCCGCGTGTCCCCCGCGTCCTGCGCGTCCCCGTCCCCCCATTCCCGGCTCCCCCCGGGGCTCACCTGCGCCGGCAGCCTCCGGGTGCAGGTACATGGTGGCGGGTGGCGGCGGGGCGCGGCGGGGCGGCGGGGCGGCGGCTGCCCGGTGCGGCGGGGCCGCGGCTCATCAGACGGCGGCGGGGGCGGTGGCGGTGGCGGTAGGGGGCGGCGGGGCGGGGGGCGGCGGCGGGGTGGCGGGGCCCCGCATGCGGCGGCGGCGGGGCCGGGAGCCCCGCGGAGCCCGTGCTGGCCGCCCGCTGCTGCGGGGTGCGCGCGTGTGCGGGTGCGTGTGCGGGGGTGCGGGTGCGTGTGTGTATGTGTGTGTGTGCGGGTGCGTGTGCGGCGCGGTCCTGCATCCACTTGCTGCTCGCTGCTGGCGGGATTGGAAACTGCAGCCGCCGGGAAAAGCGAGGAGGGAGGGGAGGGAGGGGGGATGCGCGCCGTGAGGGGGGACAGGCGTGGGGTGGCCGCGGTGGCACCGCGCGGGGTGTGGGGGTAGGGGGGGTGCGGGACGGGCGCGGGCGCTCCCCCCGCGTGGAGGAGGCGCCGTGCGCGCGGGGCGCGGACGGACGGACGGACGGACGCGAGCGCGCCGGGGGAAAAGGTGGAATTCCCGGGGAAGGCCGAGCGCGGCGGGGACCCTGCGGACACGCGTGGGGCCGCGCGCGGCCCTCGCCGCTGCCGCGCTCCGTCGGGATCCGGTCCGGGTTTTCCCGGGGCCGGGGCGCGGCGGGAGCTGCCCGGGAACTGCGCGCGCGGCGGGCGCGGCGGGCGGCGGAAAACGCGGAGCGGAGCTCCCGGAGCGGGAGCTCCGGCCCGTGGTGTGTGTCCCCCCCCCTCCGCCGCGGAATTCCTGCTGCTCCCATCGTAGGGCGAGAGGGAGCGGGGGCGAGGAGGAGACTCCGTGACCTGGACCTGGAGGTGCCCCCGCATGGAGGTGATGGAGCAGCGGAGGAGGATGGAGACTGCGGGGTTTGCTCCTGGGATTGGGAGTTGTGCCTGCTCCTGCCTCGTCATGGGGTGAAGGGGGCAGAGACATACCCCAGGGTGGGGTGGTGGGATCAGAGACCATCCCAGGATGGGGTGAAGGGATCAGAGACCCATCCCAGGATGGGGTGAAGGGATCAGAGACACATGCCAGGATGGGGTGAAGGGATCAGAGACCATCCCAGGACAGGGTGAAGGGATCAGAGACGATCCCAGGATGGGGTGATGGGATCAGAGACCACCCCAGGACGGGGTGATGGGATCAGAGACCATCCCAGGATGGGGTGAAGGGGTCAGAGACACATCCCAGGATGGGGTGATGGGACTGGAACACTCCTAGTTGGTCCAGGATTAGTGGGAACCTCCAGAGGCAGACCCCAGCCTGGCCTTGTGGAATGGAACTGGGACCAGCTGACCTTTAAAGGTCCCTTCCAACCCAAACTATTGGGATGGGGATTGGGATGGAATCTCTCTGGAGTCATACTGGAAAAATCCAAGAAACTACCGCTGCCATGGTTTGAAAGATCCTGCGGGGATTAAATCTCAATTTTCCTTGTCCCTAGGCTGGGTTTGGAGCAGGGAATGAGGCAGGAAATATCTGCTTGTAAAACCCCTGGACTGGCAGTGACTGGATTGAGGGATGGGGCTGAACTGGGGGCACCAGTGGCAGTTCCCAGTGCCATGGAATCCCCAGGCTGGGGGTGCCGGCACCAGGGGATCAGGGATCCTTTCTCCTGCTCCTCCTCGTAGCCCATGCCGGTGGCACTCTCCTGGGAATGGGGGCCTCTCCGTGTGTGCCAGCCACATCCCAGTTTGGAAAGCTGGCCAGGAATGCCGGTGCCCACGTGTACCGGCTGGTGCCGCTCTCCGGGAGCCACGTGCCAGGAAAACTCCGGTACGTCCACCCAGGCGAAGCTCTTCCAGCGAGGAGGCTGGTGCCAGACAGCTCCCAACCTTCCCAAGGCTCCGGACGGGCCGGGAAGGAGCTCACCCTCCCTGCTCTGGGGCCGGCAGAGCCTCTTCCCGCGGCCACGGAGCTTTATTTTGCTTCGGGAATGTTTTTTTTTTTGTGGGAAGCTGCTCATTAAGCCCTTGGCACCGGCCCTGGCTTTCACTCTGCCTCTCTCCGCTCGCTTCCCACACGCTCCAGCTCCAACATTCCCGTCCCCACACACACAGACATCCCGGCAGCTCCGTAACCTCCCGCTCCCACACAGCCGCTCCCGCCGGCACTTCCAGTGGGGCCAAGTGGGTGGGAAGCGCTGCTGAGTCACGGGCCTGGCACCTCGGGAAGGGCCACGCGGGAGCCTCCGGCACCGGCCCCGCTCCAGAGACTTTGCCCTGCCCACCCGGGAGGGAGGAATTGGGACCAAAACGGGTCCGAGCAGATCCTTGGTCCGCAAATCCCTGGGTAACGTGAGCCCTGCCATCCCAAATTTCTGGGTACCCCAAATCCCTGGTAACCAAACCTCTGCCATTCCAAGCCTCTGCCATCCCAAATTTCTGGGTACCACAAAGCCCTGGGTAACGGGACCACTACCATCCTAAATCCCTGGATAACCAACCTGCTGGGTTTGGAATCCCCAGGCCTCTGTATCCCAAATCCCCGGGTAACTGAACCCTTGCCATCCCAACCTCTGGGTGCCCCAAATTCCTGGGCAACTGGACTTCTGTATCCCAAATGCCTTAGCAACTGGGGTATCCCAAATCCCCTGATGCCCCAAATCCCTGGATAAAAGGACCACTGCCATGCGAAATCCCTGGGTGCCTCCAAACCTTTGATAACCAAACCCCTGCCATTCCAACCTCTGGGTTTGGAATCCCTGGGCAACTGGAACCCCATGCCATCCAAAATCCCTGGGTAACTGGAACCCCATGCCATCCGAAATCCCTGGGTAACTGGAACCCCTGCCATCCCAAATTCCTGGGTACTCCAAATCCCTGGATAATAAGACCACTGCCATCCAAAATCCCTGGGTACCTCCAATCTCTGGACAACCAAATGCCTGCCATTCCAAACTCCAGGTACCCCAAATCCCCGGGCAGTTGGGCCTCTGTATCCCAAATCCCAGAGCAACTGGAACACCTGCCATCCCAAATCCCTGGGTAACAGGACCACTGCCATCCCAAATCCCTGGGTATATCCAATCCCTGGTGACAGAACCCTTGCCATCCCAACCTTCTGGGTATCCCAAATTCCCGGGCTTCCCAACTCCTGCCGTCTCAATCCCCTGAGCAACTGGATCCCTGCATTCCCAAATCCCTGGGTCCCCCAAACTCTGGGCTCCCTGAGTCCCTGCCATCCTAAAGGCCTGGATACCTGGAGTCCCTACATTCCCAAGTCCCTGGGCACCCCAAATCCCATTCCAGTGTGTTCCTTCTGCCCCAGCCACCAGGCAGGAAGATGCTCCCTTGTCTCCAGGGTGTCTTCCAAGACTGGGATGCTCCTCCCTGCTCCCCAAAGCTCGACCCTGGAGCTATGGAGAACAGCTCCAGCTTCCAAGCATGGCTTGGGAATCCACAGCTCCTCACTCCCACATCCCAGAGCTCTGCCAGCTCATCCCAAAATTGTTTTTCCAGGATATGACCACTCAGGACTCCCTGGAAAAGGCGCATTCTACTGCCAAGTTGGAATTTTCAACTCCTGGATGCTTTGGCTGCTCTGAAAAGTTTTCCACTCCTTTCTCCTGTTTTTCCCTTTTTTTTGGGGAGAACATGGATGTTCCCTCTTCTCCCTGCCCACCCAACAGAGAGAACCTTTCCCTTCCTGTTTTTTTCCCCTTGTTGGAGCCATTTATCCAAATTAACCTCCGGGCTGAGGCCGAGCCCGGGGTAATTCCATGGAAAACGAGGACACTCTCGGAGCCTGATGGGAGCAATCACAAGGGGTCAGGAAGCGAAATATTCCCGAACTCGGGCAGGAGCAGGAGGTGACCTGGAGCTTGTCGTGGCTAATGAAGGCGTTAATGAGCCGGCAGCTGCTCCCACGGTGCCGTATTCCCGAAAGCTCCGGAAGCGGCGCCACGGGGCCGTGTTTGCCTTCTCTGGGCAAACACAACGCCGGGAAAACCGGTCCGGTGGCCGAGTGGGATCATCCCGGCTCACCTGAAATCCCGGGAGAGCGCTGTGGCCCCCGGGAGGCTCAGGAAGGGCAGAGGCGCTCCGGGGGGATGCTCATCCTCAGCTGAATTATCCCGGTGAATAAATGCTGGACAAGCTCACTGGCCCGTGTGGGAGAGGAGCAGGTGATCCGTAGTGGATCCACGTGGAAGGCTGGGAATTCACCAGCGGGAAGCGGGGAGTGCAGCAGACCCCCAGCCAGGGCTCTCCCTCAGGAATAATTATCCCAGTATTGTCTGTGTGTTTTAATTCCGGAGGGAGTAGCCGCCATGTGGCACAGCTGCCCGGTGCCACCTTTTCCAGAGGCCTGGAGTGACATTCCCAGTGTGGCTGGTGCTTTTTGCCCTCTCCACATCCCCCTGTTATTTTATCCAGCCCTTTGGAGCTGCTGGAAGCAAGTTTTCCATTTCCAGAGTGTCCCTGGGCCAAGGAGCAGGGGCTCCCAGAAAGGTAAATTTGGGAATTTCAGAACTTCCAAACACAGCCTGAAGCCATCAGGGATCCGGAGGGTGAGCTGGGATGCTCCGGCACGGAGCTGGGATATCCCCCATCCAACACCGGAGCTGTGCTCTGCATCCAAGGAATTTATTCCTGCTCCTCTCTCAGGGGGAGAAATATTAAAAGGACAAAGCAGTGGGACAAGAATCATGGATTATGTGGAATGCTGGAGATGGAGTAGCTGGAGAGACACAAGCCAGGGTGGCCACGGGGAATATCCCATATTCCCTCTCTTCCCGCTCCCTCATCCCTACTCCTCGCTGCCAGCTGATCCCAATCTGAGGTGTTTATATCCCACAGCTTCCCAATGCTCCTTGTCTTTTCTGGGAGTGATTTGGGCTAAGGAATCCTCCTGGCAGAACTCTCTGCTCTCCCAGAGATGGCAGGAGCACCAGGATAGTGCCCAGCTCCATAGGGACGGCCAGCCTGGCTCTCAGAGCAGGCAGCAAAGCTCCCGGCCCTCCGGGTGCCTGGAAATCTCCATGGAAAAGCCGGGAAAGGCAGCAGGTGCAGGCCAAAGGTCACAGAGTGGACTTTGCCCACGGGAGCAGCTGCTCGGCAGCGGGGACGGGATCCGAGGCCACTCCACAGGGCCTGGATCCTTCCTGCTGGCTCCGAGCCCACGGGAGGCAGGGACACCCCAGAGATCCAGGTCTGGGATCCTCAGATCCTGCCTCCCCAAAATCCTGTGGAGAGAGGAGGGCCCGTCCTTCCCGGCAGCCCAAAGCCAGTCCTCCGCAGCCGGTTTGGGATCAGGTTTCGGATCGATGGATCGCTCGCTCCAGCCCTGACTCAGCAGGGCCCCACTCCCAGAGTCCCAGTGCCTTTGGATCCTCACTGGGAAGGCTGGAACCAGCTGGGAAGGGCTTTGGGAGCGATGGGAATGATGTGTGCTCCCACCGCCCGGAATGCTGGCCCCAGAGAATGTGGGGATGGTGGCAGCGGGTGCCTGCGGTGTTCCCACTCTCCGGGGGGGACAACCCGGGAGCACCTTCCCTCCTCCCGCCGCTTTCCCGGCCCTCCGGCGCTCGGATCATCTTTTTTTCATGAGCTCCGGCGGTCGATTCCCGGGAAAGGCAGGGCTGGGAGCGGGAGCTGCCCTTGGCCACTCAACCACTGCCCTTCCTGCCCATCCCAAAGTGCTCCTGCGGCGCTGCCGGCGCGGAGCCGGGAGCTCTCAGTGCATCCCAGACCTCCGCCGGCCGCGTCCTGACGTCGGATAATTTGCGGCCCCCGGCTCCATGCGGAGCGGTGACCTCGATTAGCCGGGCAATTAGTGCAATTAGGCTCCCCCGGAGCTCCCAAAGAACCTCTCCGGGGATTTTTTTTGGAGGCACTGGAAGGGCAGGTTCTGCCGGGTAATTGCACAATTAGGGACAAATTGTTCCTGCCACGGAGGGAGGGATGGATGGATGGACGGATGGATGGATGGATGGATGCATAGGGGGGTGGGTGGGAGCACGTGGGGAGGGCTGGAGTGAGGCCATGTGGGATCAGGAAAAATCGAGAAAAATAGGATAGAGATAGAAAAGGAAGGAGCTGCCCCAAAATCGGAGAGAGATTCCCGTTGCACTCATCACCTCGAGGAGCAGCTCCATGGATTTCTCCCACGTGCAGGAATCCTTGTGGAACCACCACAGGCTCCCTGCGCCCCCCGGACACATTTTGGGATGAACTCTCCCTCCAAAGACTCAGGAGAGGCCAAGGGACCCCGGATTTTCCCTCTGGAAGCAGCAGCAGGGTGGGCAGGAGCAGCCTTGGGAAGAAAAACCTTCTGGAGAAGATCCCAGCTGGAAAAATCCGAGTCCTGGGGTGATGCCAAGATACAACCATGTCCAATCTGCAATCCACCCCCATCCAATGGGCACCAAAACCTGGAACCCCAGGGAATACCCCACAGGACCCTGTCAGCTCGAGCTGGGCAGGGAGCCAGGAATATCCCAAAAAAGCTGTATCCAGCTGCAAAAAGGGCTCAGGGAAAGCCGTGGAGCGTGAAGGGAATTCCTGCCAGGCCAGAGGCGGAAAGGGGATGGCACAGGGCTGATGATCCATGGCCACATCCGCCTGTAATCCAAACATCTCCGCTCTGCCACAGGGGCCGGAGCAAAGTCCAGGATAAACTGTGTCCTTGCAAGGGCTGGAGCAAATCCTGGCAGGAAAACCCTCCAGCACTGGCCGGGGATGGATTCAGAAAGCCGAGATCTGTGGGGCAGGGAAAAGCGGGGAGAAGGGGGACTTTCATCCCAGTTATGGGAAGAGCCAAGGTGAGAATTCACAGGACATTCCCAGCCTGGAGTGGAGGCACTAAAGGTTGGGAGAAAGGAATAAAAGCCAGGGAACAATGTGGGATTATTGGGAACAGCCTGTGCCAAATCCCTCTAACAGCTCCCGTGGAATCAGGGACGGAGATGAGCCCTAAGGCCGCTTCCAGCCCCAACCATTCCAGGATTCCAGGATCTCCAGTTGCTTGGGAAAGGCCCAGTTTCTCAATGGAAACTGGAAGATCATGGAATTCAGGAATGGCTGGGGTTGGAAAGGGCCTTAAAGCTCATCCAGTCCCACTCCCTGCCATGGGCAGGGACACCTTCCACTAATACAGGTTGTTCCAAGCTCCGCCCAGCATGGCCAGGAACACTTCCAGGGATGGGGCAGCCACAGCTTCCCTGGGAAATCCATTCCAGCCCCTCACCACCTCACAGGGAAGAATTTCTTCCCAATATCCCACCTAAATTGGCATAATCCCATATCCTGCACTGCCAGGAGTCTGTGGCACTGAGGCATCCAGGGGCTCCTCGTGCTCCAGGAATCCCTGGGAGCCCTCACAGCCTCCCTTGTCCCAGGTGTGATCCCAAGGAGCCATTCCACAGCCCTGGAGAGCTTGTTCTGGGATGGACACCCCCTGTCCAGCCTGCAGCAGATCCCAGATGGGATTGTGCCGCTGTGTCCCGAGTCTCCTGCTTCCTGCCGCTCCCCAGAGCAATGCTCTCCATCCTTGGACATGGAATTGCCATTCCCACAACCTCACAAGGGAATGGAAGCTCCATTCTGCCCTCCCCACCTGGGAGATACAACAATCCCAATCCTGTCTGTTTCCATCACCGGAGCCTGCGCTGGAACGGGGGGGATTTGTGTCCTGCACTGGGAATGGCGATGCTGGAAAAGGCCGGTCCTGCTTCCCAGTGCTCTTCCCTCATCCCAGCCCACCGGCAATCCCAGGAATGTGCTGTGTTGGACAGGGAGAGCTCTGGCTCCGGCTCCGGCTCTGTGCCAGCTGCTGGCAGATGTTGGGATCATTAACTCCCTGCACGCTCCCGGCAGCCGGCGGCTCCGGCGTCACACTCCGCTGCCGCTCCCATCCCATTCCCACGCTTCCTGAGGCTGGGAGCAGATGTCCGGCACTGTGCTCCACAAACTCCCCCGTTCCCGGCATGGAGAGCACCAGATGGGCTTCCTGATGCTCCAGCGCAGAGCGGGAAAGCAATTCCCGACCCGGTGGGGGAGCATTGGGATGATGGACCCGCTCCCGGCACCTCCTGCCCCCACCTGTTATTCCCGCATGGATATGGAGCCGTTCCCTGGCACGGGAGGCTGCCTGAATTCCCAAAAAGGATTTTGGAGGCAGCGGGATCGTGCCAGCGCTGCCGAGCACCTCCTGCCGTCCCCGGATGTGTGATCCTGGAGGGTATTTTGGGAATGGGCCTGGATGGGGATCTGCAGCTCCAGCAGTGCCTGGAACCGCTCTTCCTGGTTCCTCTCCGAGAGCTGGGAGTGAGCAGGGGGAGCTCTCGGCATCCTGGAGATTCCAGAGCCATCCCTGGGGGTGGGGGGTGTCTGTCACTGTTGTGACAATGGGCTCCAAGGGGAGCGGAAGAGGGATAGGATGGGATATGGGATATGGGATGGGGCAAGGGTGGGAATTGGGTGGGATGGGGTAGGAACAGACAGAAAGGGATGAGATGGGATGGGGAGGGAGGAGGAAGAATGGGAAGGAATGAGAAAGGATGGGGTGGGGTGTGGATGGGAAGGAATGGGATGGGATAGGATGAAAAAAGAGTGGGATAGGATGGAGATGGGATGAGAAAGAACAGGATGGAATGGGGTGGGATATGGGGTGGAATGGGATGGAAGGGGGAAGAATGGGATGAAATGGGATGTGGAAAAAATAGAATGGGGTGGGATGGGGTGGGATGGGATGGGATGGGATGGGATGAGATGGGATGTCCCAGTGCCGCTCCGAGGAGCTCCAGGCAGGGTTTCCCCATCTGGTGCCGATGTTTTGGGGTTCCAGGTGTGGATGAGCCCCCGCTCCCTCGTGTCCAGCAGGAATGCACCCCAGAGCGGGTTATTCCCATGGGAAGTGCAGAGGGGAGCACTAAGGCCCTGCTGGGCTCCAGGGGGTCTCCCCATCCCTGGGAGCTGCGGGAAGGGGGCAGGAGAAGGCGCAGGAATCGGAGCCAGGAAAGGCTCTTCTGCCCCTTTTTCCATCCTCATCCTGAGTCTCCCACCCCTCCGGAGCTGCCAGCTGCCGTGGGCCCCATCCCACTCCAGGGAACTCCTCCCTGTGTGACTCATCCCACCGGGATCCCCCTCCTCAGCTGAGTGACGCAAATCCTCCCACCCCGATCCCGGAGCCGGATTTAGAATGGATTCACTGGCGGAGCCAGGGATGATCCGATGCCTGTGGCCACCACCATGATCCCCGTGGGAATGGGGTGGGGATCCATCCCCTGGGGGGCTGGGATGGGTGTCCCGCCCTCCTCCCACCCGGCAGAGGTGGGCAGAGCACAGGGATTGATTCCTGGGATAGTGGGCCTGGATGGGAGGGGGAATGGGGGTGCCCATCTTGGAGCTGCTCCCGTGTGTCCCTCGGGCCAGCACTCCCAGAGGGAGTGGGATAGGATATGGGATGGGGTGGGATGGGATATGGGATGGGATGTGGGATGGGCCACTATCCATGTGGGAGCCCCAGGGGAGCAATGCAAGGCAGGAGCTGGAGCAGCTTCTGGAGGCCCCATCCTGAATCCAGCCCTTCCTGGTTGGTTTTCCACAGGATGGCAAGGGAGGAGATGTGGGTCCTGAGGTGGGAGAGTGGGGCTGGGAAGAGAATTCCCGGGATCCTGCAGCCTGGCCCCCCTCCAGCATCCCTGGAATGGACTGAGAGGAATCAGGAGCATCAGGATGTGACAGGAGCATGAGGAACCCTGGGATGCACTGGGAGTGTTGGGATTCCTGGGAGGAGCACTGTGGTGCACTGGGACAACTGGGAGCACTGGGAGCACTGGGAGCACTGGGATACACTGAGCACTGGAATGCTCCAGGAGTACCGGGAGCTCTGGGAATAGAGGGAGCACTGGGATGCAACAGGAAAATTAGGATCCCTGGGAGGACCAGGATGCACTGGGAACACTGGGATGCACCAGGAGTATAGGGATCCCCGGGAGCATGGGGATGCTCCAGGAACACTGAGAGCCTTGGGAGGGAGGCACTGGGAAGCACTGGGAGCACAGGGATGCACTGGGAACAGAGGGAACACTTGGATGCACCGGGATGCGCTGGGAGAATGGGGACGCACGGGAAATATCGGGATCCTCGGGAGCACAGGGATGCTCCAGGAGCACCTGGGAACAGAGGGAGCCCCGGGAGCAGTGGGATGCGCCGGGAGCCCCGGGATGCGGCCGTGCGGTCTGAAAGCTCCTCCTCGTGGCTCCCGGGGAGAACTACCGGGATCGGCCGCCGGGAGAGCCCCGGGATACACGGCAGAGTCCTGGGATACGCAGGAGAGAGTCCTGGGATACACAGGAGAGCGCCGGGGCGCGGGACACGGAGCATCCCAGCATCCCGGGAAACAGGCTCTCCCTGTCCCCGCAGCCTCCTGGGATGGGACGGAGCCGCATCCCGGCTCACTTCCTACGGGAAGCCACCAACCACCCCGAAAGAGCCTGGAGCCGCACCGGGATAGGGGAATTCTGGGAAAGTTTGATGTTAATGCGTGAAATGGGATTTGAGGCCACGGTCCTGGATCCGGGTGTGGGAGTGAGGAGGGGGCGGAAAATCACAGCAATTCCTTCATTTTTCCTTTTGCTGACACAGGTATTGAAAAGAAGAGGGAGAGAGAAGGAATGGGAACATCCAGGACCCTCAGGGCAGCTGCAGTCGCATTTCCAGAGCACAGTGTCCCTTCCCATGGATTGCTCCAATGGATTGTTCCACATCCGCTGTGTCCCCAGCCCAGCAGGTTGCTGCTTCTCCATGGAAAATGTCCCAAAAGTGGTGGGAATATCCAGGAATCCCTCACTTCCAGACATCCCTGTGGCATGGGGGGGCGGCAAAGAGGGATTCTTGGATATTCCCATTACTTCAGAGACATTTCCCATGGAGAAGCAGCAACCTACTGGGCTGGGGACACAGTGGATGTGGAACAATCCCTTGGAGCTTCCATGGGAAGGGACATGGCACTCTGGATGCTCCAAGGGATTGTTCCAAATCCATTGTGTCCCCAGCCCAGCAGACTGTTGTTTCTCCGTAGGAAATCTCCCTAAAATAACGGGAATATCCAGGAATCCCTCCCTTCCAGCCATCCCTGTGGCACTGGCAGACCCTGCTCCCAAGGGGGGACTGGCAGAGAGGGATTCCCGGGTATTCCCATTACTCCAGGGACATCCAAACCCCGTTTCTCCCCAGGAAATGGCCCTTTGAAGCAGTGGGAATATCCAGGAATCCTTCTCTGCCGGTCCCCACAGAGGGCCTGGCAGTGCCACAGGGATTTAGGAAAGCAGGGAACAGGAGCAGGATTGGGGTTATTTTGGGAGCCTGTGGTGGGGTTACACTTCCCTCTTCCTTCTTCCCACCTGATCCAAGTGGGATGTGCTGCTGATGGGACCATTCCCGGCTCTCCAGCCCCCTTCCCCGCCTTGCCGTGCCCTCCAGCTGGAGCTCCACAAGGAAAAATCGATCCCTGGCTTCCAAAAAAAGCAGCCGCCGGTGGCTTTTTATAGCAGCCCGTCCCATTTGCATCCTCCTCCCCTCCCGGCCCAGGGACCCGACCTCTGGCTAAATTAGCTGCATCTTCCCAAGGGATACGGGCTGGAAAAAGCAGGAAGAGAGGCCGGCTGTGCTGGAATATTCCATGGCAGCCACCCCATCCACGGCTCCTCACTCCCTGTGATAGATTTGTCCCAGTCCTGGAGCACGGCCAGGATCTGGCAATCCCAGCCCCTCTTTCCCCTGGGATCACTTCCCAGAGGGAAAAGGGGGTGTGGGAAGAAGCAGGAGCAGACAGGGCTCTTCGGGAAGCAGGATAAAACCCTGGGATGGGGAGGTGCTGAGCCTCTTTCCCTGCAGAAATCCCTCTCGTATCCCAGGGATTACGGAGGTGCCGAGGCACGGGAGCAGAGCACATGGAATATTTAGGTCACAGTAAATGAGCTCCCTCATTAGTGCCTCTGGATCTGCTCCTACGCGGGGCTGGAGCTGGAAAGTCGGCCTCTGCCTTCCCGGGAAGAGGATTTGGAAAGCCCTGGGTGGAGGGAAAGGCTGATCCCAGGAGATCCAGGAGGTGGAAACACTGGCGTTGCCAGGGATGGACGGACACACAGAGAATGGCGGGAAGCAGAGTTCCCACATCCTGAAATCACCTTTAATTCCAGAGATTTTTAGGCTTTACCCTTGGTAAAAGGTTTTCCTGGGATTCTCCCCCCCCCTTATCCCAGGTGCTGCCCATCAGCCCCACACCTGGAGCAGGGAGGGGTGGGATAAAAGGGGGAGGAGGGTGGGGCGGGGTCCTTTGGGAAGCCTCCAGGAGTGCCTTGCTGTGCCGGTGGGGATGGATCCAGCCTGGAATTCTGGGGCTGCTGGAAGTGCATTGGAAGGTGAGTTTCCTCCTGGAGCATGCTTGGAATGCTGTGGATGGAGCAGGATTTTTCCTCCACCTTCTTCCCACGTGATTTTTTCCCCCCTGGCCTGGGCAGCAGGGGGAGGGAGGGGATTTCCCCCCTCTGTTCCACCTGGAATTCTGTGTCCTCGGGATAAGAGGGATGTGGAGCTGCTGGAGCAAGTCCAGAGGAGGACATGGAGATTCCCAGGGGGCTGGGGGTGTCCAGCCTGGGGAAGGGAAGGCTCCAGGGAAACCTTAGAGCCCCTTCCAGTGCCTAAAGCAGCTCCAGGAGAGCTGGAGAGGGACTGGAAAAGCACCTGAAGTGCCAGGACAATGGGAATGGCTTCCCACTGCCAGAGGGTGGCTTAAATGGGATATAGGGATGGAATTCCTCCCTGTGAGGGTGGGGAGGCCCTGGAATGGATTTCCCAGAGAAGCTGTGGCTGCCCCATCCCTGGAGGTGTCCAAGGCCAGGATGGAGCACCCTGGGGGAGTGGGAAGTGTTGGGGTTGGAACTGGATGGGCTTTGAGTTCCCTTCCCACCCAAACCATTCCAGGATTCCCTGGCTCTGGGAGGATTTTGGGTGCTCGTGGCCATGAGGACACACCCCTGGGATCCCAGTGGGCCTCTGACAAGGGAAAACAGCGGGATGGCAGAGCCAGGGATGCTCCCCCACAGCAGGGAGGAGCACCGGGAATTTCTGGCTGCTCCGGAGCACGACTGGCAGCGGGAGAACTCCCGAGGATGAGTCAGTGTCCCTGAAATCCAGGCAGGAAACATTTCAAGGAGAGACTCAGCGGCTGTGTCCGTGCTGTGAATCCCAGAGCTGGTGGAATCTCTGCCGCAGGAATCCTGGAATGGGTTGGGTTGGAAGGGATCTTAAATATCATCTCATTCCACCCCGGAAAAGAATTCCTTGGCTTCCAGCAGCTGCAGGGGAAAGCACAGGAGGCAGCTGACTGATCCCAACAACTGGCTGTACTGACAGAAAATCAGGAATGATTCTTCCCGAGGTAATAGGGAGCAGGGAATAGGAGACGGCCACACGTGGGAGTCTCTGAATTCCAGCATTGTGGAATGCAGGGGATACAGAAGAGCAGCAGGAGATGATCCAGAACATAAATCAACCCTAAAATGTAGGGAGGAGAATCCTGAAGTTAAGATGAAAGGGATCAGGGATCACAAAAGAGGGACTAGGAGAGCTGGAGGCCTCCTCCCTGCCCAAGGGGAGAAGGAAAAATCCAGGGACAAACCGTTAGGAAAAGAGGATGGAGCATAACACGCTTCTCCTAAAAGTATCCCTGCACTCCAGACTGGTTTGGGTTGGAAGGGGCATTAAAGCTCGTCCCATTCCAATCCCAAACCCTTCTGCTATCCCAGGTTACTCCAAGCCCTTTTCCAACCTGGCCTGGGACACCTGCAGGGATGGGGCAGCTGCAGCTTCCCTGGGAAACCCATTCCAGAGAAGGAGTTCTTCCCAACATCCCATCTCGATCTGCCCTCTTTCAGTTCCAAATCATTCCCAGCTGCCCTTCAGCCGCTCCGTGCCTCGGGAGCACCCGGAGCAGGGATGTGCTCGGGAAGCAGCGGCTCCATGTAATTGGTGTCGCTGGGAGCAGCCGAGGCTTTTGGGATGAGTAATTCCAGCAGTTTCATTTGGCAAACCAGGCTCTCCAGGCCCTGCCAGGCTCATTTGCAGGACGAGCCCGTCGCAGTCGGAGTCGCTGTGCCGGAATCCGGGCAGCTGGAATGTCGGCATGTCCCTGGCTCTGTGCCCGCCAGGGATGGACATGGCACAAATCCTGGGCCCTCTTCCCAAAAAAAAGGGGGGATTTCCTGCCTGAGGTGCCTGTTAGCATCTGGCAGAAGGGAGGGAGTGCGTGGAATTCCTCGTGGATGCAGAGGAAAGCAAAAAATTTGGGACAAGATCCTTATTTTTCGTGGGGTGTGTGTTTATTTTGGGGAGTGTCCTTGGGATCCTGGTGGCTGTAGGGTGAGAGGAGAGGCCTTATCCCAAAGACTGGAGTCTCTCTGTACTTGGACAAGCTCTGCCTGCTCCTGGACATCCATGAGTGGGATCATCCAGGCTCTCCTGGAATAATTCCCTTGATTTTAAGGCAGTTTTCCCCTCGGGAGAGGGGCTGTGTCAGTGGCCTGAGGTGGGGGTGGCTTTGGCTGGACTTGGAGCGGATGGAAAAGAGGAGAGAGGGGGGTGACCCCTTGGGAAACTGCCTGTTGCTCTGAGGGATGGGGGAAGATGTGCTTGGATGGCTAGGAAGGGACAAGCTGGAGTGGGAACAGCTGCTGGAATGGGAACAGCTGCTGATATATTCCTATTTTCTCTAAGGGATCCTGTGTCTCCCTGGCTCCTCCGAGCATCTCTTGGTTTGTGTGGGTTTCTCTCAGCAGCAGCCCTGGGAGTTTGGCATGGAATGTGGGAGCTGCTGATCCGTGGGACTCCTTGGAATGTGGCTCCAAGAGGGAGCTGCCCACACAGCCCATGGAAGGGGCTGGCACTCCCACTTCTCCTCTTCTTCCCTCTCTGGGAATCCAAAGGAAATCCAGAGGGTGATGGTGGCATGTCCTGTGTCCTTCTGGTTCCCAGAGAAGCTGCCCCATCCCTGGAAGTGTTCAAATCCAGGTTGGACAAGGCTTGGAGCAACTTGGCCTAGTGGAAGCTGTCCCTGCCCATGGCAGGAACTGGAATTCCATGATCTTTAAGGTCCCTTTCAACCCAGCCCGTTGTGGGAGTCCAGGATATGAAATCCAGGGATGTTTTCTATCGTGCTGGCTGCTCCTGGCACAGGGATGTGGAGGTGCTCCGTGGCTGGAGCAAATTCCTCCTCCTCCCCACGGCAGCAGGAGCAGAGCAATCCTGGGAAGTGATCCTGGTCCTGCTGCTCAGGAATTCCTCCAGGTTGTGTGGGGTGTGGAATTGCTGGGAACAAGCCTGGTGAGGGTCCCCTGTGGGGTCTTGGGCACTGAAATTCTGGGATCTGCAGCTCCACGAGGGGTGATTCCAAGTCCAGGAGGTTCCTGACATCGGTTGGGATGATGGAGTTACAATGGCTGCTTCCAGAACTCTCCCTTCAGAGAATCCTGGAATGGTTTGGGTTGGAAAAGACTTTACATCCCACCCAGTTCCACCCCCTGCCATGGGCAGGGACACCTCCCACCTTCCCAGCTTGCTCCAGCCTGGCCTTGAACACTTCCAGGGATGGGGCAGCCACAGCTTCCCTGGGAAATCCATTCTGGGGCCTCACCACCCTCAGAGGGAAGAATTCCTCCCCAATATCCCATCTAACTCCCCTCTGGCAGTGGGAAGCCATTCCCTTTGTCCTGTTGCTCCAGGCCTTTGTCCAAAGTCCTTCTCCAGCTCTCTTGGAGCCCTTTCAGGTCCTTCCTTCCCAAATCCCTCTAGATTTTGCCCCGTGGTGGTGTGTGGGGCCAGTCCGAGGTGGGCAGATATTCCCTAAACCCACAGCTCTTCCCACTGCACCTCTCATCCCTCAAATCCCACCCACAGTGCTGCCCATCTCCACTTCCAAGGGGTTTTATTTCCCTCTTTTCTCTCCTGCTCCAGAGCCTTGTTTGTGGCCGTCAGGGTTTGACAGGCTCTTGGCACCTCTCCTGCCCGCAGAGAATGACAGGGAGCAGCAATTCCCACCCCCTCCCTGCCTTTCCCCGGCCCTGCCTCCACCCCGGTCTTTCAGGGAGCCTTTTTTTGGGAGGCAGCAAAGCCCCCGGCAGAGGAATGGCAGCGGGAGCCGAGAGGCTCAGATGGTTCGAAATACTA
Organism: Manacus candei; assembly: GCF_025592945.1. NCBI lineage: Eukaryota > Metazoa > Chordata > Aves > Passeriformes > Pipridae > Manacus > Manacus candei. The sequence continues at coordinate 4,132,223 of NW_026138057.1, forward strand.
GGGAGAGGTGGAAACGCCTCCCGGAGACGGTGCGGCCGCAGCGCCGGGAATTCACAGCCAGGCGCCGCTCCAAAGCTTTTCCCTCTCTCCTGGCTGGGACTTTGTCCCAGGGACTCACCCAGGGATGATGTCCATGGCCTCTGGAGAAGGGGAGCGGGAGGAAAGGCCGGGAGGGGGGGAATTCTTGATGGGCAGAAGCGCAAACGCGTCTTGGCTCCCGCTGCCTCCGTGACCTTTTCCTCTCCCACATAATCCATCCTGACACTCGGGGGAGGGGAGAAGGGGGAATCGGTCACCTCCCGGCTTTTGCCAGCCCACCACCTCCCAGAAAAAGAGTTTGGAGTCGCCGGGAGCCCCAAGTGCCCGGTTCCAGCCATCTGTCCTGATTCCCTCGGCAGCCGCTCGTGCTGTGCCCCCTCGGGAAGTGGCTGAGGAGGATCCCGCCTGTCAGACCCTCTCCCGCTTTCCTTTTTCCCTGCCTCTGGCTCTCTGGGTCCTCCCTGTCACCGTGGCACAGAGTCCTGACTGTGGAGCACGCTGCACTCCCACGCCGGGAATTCTCGGATGGGGGGTGTTTGCTCACATTCCTGCTGCCTTTGTCTTTCCAGCCTCATCTTTTCCAGTTCCTTCCCCTTCAGAGAATCCTTCAGGCTGGAAAAGCGCTCCCAGGTCATTGATTCCAACCCTTAACCCAGCTCTGCCACCACTGATCCATCTCCACGTGCCACATCCATCTTTGAAACCCCTCAGGGATGGGCACTCCACCACTGGAGCCTGTTCCAACCCTTTCCATGAAGGAATTTCCCCTGATATCCAACCTGGCTCAGCTTAAGGTCATTTCTTCTTGTCCTGTCGCTTGTTTTCTGGGAAAATCCAGACCCCTACCTGGCTCCAACCTCTTTCCAGGGAATTGTGGAGGGTGGGAAGGTTCCCCCCCCAATCCTCCTCTTTTCCAGGTTAAGATAAAATTCCCGGCTACATTTTATGGGCTTGTCCAAAAGGGAGCTGCTCTCTGCAAGGGAAAACTGGGAAATTCCTCACAGGATAATTATTCCAGGTTATTGCTCTTCAAGGCAGCCTCCGCTTTGCTCCGAGGTCCCTCTCCCCTCTTCCTGCCGGGATGTGATCCCGACCCCTGTGCCAGGGCTTTGTGGAGGAGCTGGGCTTAAGTAGTGCCAGGATTTAGGATCTCAACGGGAAGCAGAGTCTCCAGGCGGGAGCGGAGCCTCCCTCTCTGGCACTTCAGAGCTGGGATGGAGCCAAGTGGGTCAGGAGAGGCTTTGAGGTCCGAGGGAAGAGGGGAATGGCCCTGGAGCCTGGTGGGAGGAGTGGGAGTGGAGCCAGGAGCAGGAATCCTTCATTGAAACCCTCTGGTTCGTGCCGCTGCCTCCAGAGGCAGGAGCAGGATCCCGAGGAAGCAGGGAAAGGGAAGGATTTGACCTAATGAAATTATCCAAGTGGCTCCAGCTGCTGCTCCCTGATTGCATCCGGAGCTGTGCTCCATGGGGAACAGCATCCTCCGGCCCCTCAGTGGTGCCGCATCCAACAGCAGCATTCCAGGTTTCCTCGGGAGCCTGGGAGGGGCAGAAGGCTTGGAACTCTGACCCTGCTTCCCTGGAGCACCGGCAGGCACAGCACGGCCGGACCGTAAAATTCCCAATCCCGCCATGTTCCCATCACGGGAAGCTCCTGAAAATTGGGAAGCGGCTCATCCTCGGGCCGAATTCCCGTGTTTTGCTGGCTAGGCTGGGGAAGTTGTGCCAGCACCACCCGAGCAAATCCCACGGAGCCCTGGGAAAAGGCCAGTTCTGCCTGTGGGGGTGAACTCATCCCACATCCCCTCAAATCCTGATTCATCCCCGGGCTGGAGCGCTCCTTCCAGAGGAGGCTGGAGCCCAGGGCATTGGAGAGGTGGGCGGGGAGGAGGATAAACACCGAGGAATCCTGGCGGGGGTGAAGCAGAGAAGGAAAACGCCCCGTTGTCCCCGGGATTAGGGAGGGTTTGGCTGGAACCGGGATCAAACAGCCCCATGTGACTCAGGGGAGTCGTGGGATGGCAATTCCTGCCCAGGAGCCTCCGGGATTCATTTCCAGGCTTTTTTTTTTATTTTTTTTTTTTTTCTCCCCCACCAGGCAAATTTCAGCTGAGGAAAGAGGAGTTTGTCCCACTGCTTTATCCGCCCTTATTTCCCGGCCACCTGGAGCTGCCAGGCAGGAAGATTCCCTGAATTTTGCCCGGCCCGGTGAGAAATCCCAATGAATTGTTATTTAACGTTCCTGTGCTGTGGCGGTGGCTCTTTCCCAGGGAGAAATTTCTGGGCTGAGGAGTCACAGCTTGGATAAGGCTGAAAAATGTCCTTGGGAAGGGGGGAAGTGCCGGCAGGATTGATTGGAGCCTTGGCTCCTGGAGTTAAATCTGGCACAGATTGAGCAAAGCAGCTGGAAAGAGGAGTTTGTGCTTGGAATCCTGAGGAACAAGGGCTGTGCTGAATTCCCGGGTGCAGCCTGGGGGAGAAACCCTTTCCAGGCTTTTCTGTGGAGTCCAAGAAATCCGTGTGTGTTTACTACATGCCAGAAGCGTGGGAACCTTGGAAAAGGGAGGGATCCCGCAAGGAAAGAGGCTTTGTGGCTGGAAAAGGGCTCTCAGCCGCTTCCCGAGTGGGAGCTGTGCTTGCTCCATCCCGGGAAGTTCTCCAGGATGGGTTGGATGGGGTTTGGAGCAACCTGGGATAGTGGAAGGTGTCCTTGGATGGGATTTAAGGCCTTTCCAACCCAGCCCATCCCAGGATTCTATGCCTGATGTCCTCGTGTTCCTGGCAGAGCTTTGCCAATCCCATGAGGAAAAGGGCCCTGCCTTCGGGAGTATCCCAGCCCACAGTGTGCCAATCCAAGCTGGAATTTGGGCTTTTGGCTTGTCCTGGATCATCTCTTTCCAGGTTTGGCTTAGACTGGAAAGTCTCCTGCCCAAATTAACTTGTTTTTAGGGATTCAGGCTCAGAGCTGGGACAGGAGCGAAACCTGGATTGCTGGAAAGGCAGGAATGGGGAGCAAGGATTGAGCGGGAGCTGGATTGGAATCAGACACCTCTCCTGGAGCGCCCTGTGACTGGGAACATGTGGAATATGGGAAGCAGCAGCATCCCTTGTCCCACTCCCAGCTTTCCACGGGCTCTGCTGCCGATATGTGATTATCCCTTGGAATTATAAATAGAGATTATGTAATGGGATTATGTAACATTAATAGGACAATATCAACTCCCCAATACTGTAATATATGGCAATTTAACATCACAATACAGGAACAGATCCCATTTTATACGTTATATGTAATAGAGGGAATGTAAATTATGGTTTCTGTTTTACCCCTGAGACGTGATATAATTAAAATGCCCCTAATTAGGGCTGTGTTGCTGCTCCATCCCTGATCTCCCGTCATAAATCGAATTAGGACTCTCTCCCAGTGCTTGGGAAATGCTCCGGAGTGTCCGTCCAGGCCGAGGGGAGGGCGGATGCGGAGCAGGAACAAGGTGGGAAGGTGGGATCGGGGAGCACCTGCAGTTTGGGATCCCCCTCCAAACCCCCTCCTGGCGCTGGAGGATCCACGGAAAACCTGGAGGCAGCTCCAGGGGGAGGTTTTTGGGAGCACAGGAGAAGCCTCTGGGTTGGGAGAAGGGGATTTAAGGAAGGTTGGAGCTGCAGCTGCTCCTGCTGTGGGGCCCTTGGAAGTGGCTCTTCCCTGCCTTGGGAACTTTATCCTGGTGCAGGGCATGGAAAAGCCAGGGATAACACGGAGGGGAGGTGGGAATACGGGCAGAGAGGGTTTTTGGAGAGATCTGCTGGAAAATGAAGGATTTGAGGAGCAGTTTAGAGATGCTGTGGATGGAGGGGGATGGCTCCGGTGGATTGTGGGTTGGGAATCACGCTGGGAAGGGGTAGAGGGCTGGGAAGCAGGTTGGGAAGGCACAACCACGGTGGGAGTGGGAGCAAATCCAGGCAATTCCCACTGGACGAGATGGGAATGGGCACCAGGGATACATTTGGCTTTGGATTTGAAAAGCAGTTCCCAAATTCTGGCTGGATCCAGCAGTGGCATCATCTGTGTGGCGTTTCTCTGGTTTGGGGGGAGTTTTCCATGGAAATATGGTTGGCTGGACAGAGGAAACAGCCTCAGGTTGTGCCAGGGGAGGTTTAGGTTGGATATCAGGGAAAATTTCTCCTTGGAAAGGGTTGGGACAGGTTCCAGTGGTGGAGTCCCCATGCCTGCAGGGATCTGAAATCCCTGTGGACGTGGCACTTGGGAATGTGGATTAGTGGCAGCCTTGGTAGTGCTGAGAAAAATGGTTGGACCTCAGAAGCCTTTTCCACCCAGAATTTCCACCCGGAATTTCCACCCTGAATTATTCAATAACCAGTATTCCCAAGGGAGTGAGAGATGGTGGGCGAGGTGCTGGGATTTTTCCCTTTGAAGGGAACATTGGGATAATCCTGTTGTCCTTTTTCTAGGAATGAGCATGCCAAAAACACCTTTCCAAGACACTGGTTGCCTCCACCCTTTGGAATTTAGCCCTGGGAAACAACCTGTGGCTGCTCCAGGGGCTCAGCCTGGTTTTGCCGGGATGGAGCAGGAGAGAGGAGGAATTTTGGATAACCTGAATGTTCGAATCCCTGCTCCAAGGAGAACCATTGATACAGTTTTCCTGTGATTTTACGGCTCCTAATGGAGCAGTCCAGGGAATCTGGCAGGGCTGGGATGGAGGAGGAGAAGGGCTCGTTACCCCAGGAGGAACAAACTGCCCGGTTCTGCTGGGATGGAGATGGGATTTGGGAGCAGGGAGATGGGACGTGCTGTGGCTGGGGGTGCTGGGAATGAAACCAAATGGAACAAGAAGAATAATAAAAAGCTTCCCATGTTTCCAGCTGTTGCTCCCAGGTTTGTACCTCTGGGAGCCTTTTTCCTTGTCCAAGTTTCCCAGAGAGTTTTGCTCTCAGGTTTAGGAAGATCCTTAACCCTCAGATCCCTGTGCTTTTTTTTTTCAGGATCAGCAGAGCTGGATGAGGTTTTTGTGGATTGCATCCTTCCTGGAATTTTACATGGAACTCCAGAGCTCTGCTAAGGCTCCCCACAGCGCTCCGGACTTTCTCTGGGAGCTGATTCCAAGGGATTCCAAGCCATGTGCCTGAGGAATGCCACGCTCCAGCTTGGAAAACAACACAGTATCCTGCCTGGCCTTGTATTCCCAGGTCATTCCTGCACAAACAGCCCAGATCCATCTGGGGGTGAGTAAGGAATAACAATTCCTTAATCCAGTCTTGCTGCTGGAGGTTTTCTTGGGAAATGGGTGGTGGTGTCCTGCTGCATCCGAGTTGTCCACAGGGATAACCCAGCTGATGGATGTCTGGGATGCTCTGATTCTCCTCCACATCCCTCTGGAGATGTCGGATTGTCCTGGATCCGTGTCCATCTCTGTGCCCTGGGCCTTTCAAAGGAAACATTTCTTTTCCACAGGTTGGGAAACTCTTAAATCCCTGTTTTTGCTCCAGAGGCTGTAGGATTCAGGTGGGATAAAGGGGGGGCTTGGTGATCCCGTCTTTTGTGGTGGGATCAAATCAATTAATGTCAAATGAATGTCTTAATTAAGCAGCTTTTAATGGCAAATAATTATTATCCCAAGTGCTCTGCTCCCCGTTTTCCATCTCGGGACAAAGGGCAGAGAGAATTTCCAGGGAAACTTAACATCCTCCCCTTCACACTTCTGGGAATGTCAACGCAACCAGTTGATCCCAAACAATCCCGAGTTGTTTGTAAACTGGAAACAGAGCTCTGAGGACAACTGGGATGAGTTCTGGGGCTGGAGCTGGGCTGGAAATGTGGGATGGCCCTTGGATTCCGGCAGCGCTCCAGTGCAGCCGGACACCAGGAGCTGCTGGAATGCAGGAAGCCAGAGCTGGATCCATTTAATTGCCTCTGAGGACGCGGATACGTTAATTAGCGGGATCTGGGTTGGGATGGGCTGAGTCCTGTCTCTGGAAAAGTCTTGGATGGGCTGTATCCCACCATTTAAAAAGCCTTGGATGGACTGGGATGGGCTGCATCCCACCATTTAAAAAGCCTTGGATGGGCTGTATCCCACCATTTAAAAAGCCTTGGATGGGCTGTATCCCACCATTTAAAAAGCCTTGGATGGGCTGTATCCCACCATTTAAAAAGCCTTGGATGGGCTGTATCCCACCATTTAAAAAGCCTTGGATGGGCTGTATCCCACCATTTAAAAAGCCTTGGATGGGCTGTATCCCACCATTTAAAAAGCCTTGGATGGGCTGTATCCCACCATTTAAAAAGCCTTGGATGGGCTGTATCCCACCATTTAAAAAACCTTGGATGGGCTGGGCTGCGTTTTATCTCAGCTTTGGAAAAGCCTGGGATGGGCAGGGATGGGCTGTATCCCAGCTCTGGAAAAGCTTTGGCTGGGTGGTGGTGTGCTGTATCCCTCCTCTGGAAAAGGCTAGGATGTGCTATATCCCACCATTTAAAAAGCCTGGAATGGCTTCTGATTGTGTTTCCATTAATAAAATAGCCATTTACAGTTTTCCCGGGATTTTTGCTTCTCCCTGCTTTATTATCCCTGACAAAACGACCATTTCCAGTTTTCCTGAGGTTCTTCCTTCTCTCTGCTCCAGGTGTCGGGGCTTCCAGGGGCAGCTTCCCACCCCTGTGCCGCAGGATCCAACGCTGCCTCCAAACACTATATTTGGCACCAGCTTTTCATCCGACCCGGAGCCGCTTCCCGCCCGTCTGGGAGGATGAAGGGCCGGCGGACGAGCCGTGAACAGGATTTTTCCGCCTGAACGGGACACAAAGGCCGAGGTACAAACGGAGCCGGAGCTTCAAAGCCTTCCCTGCCCGTTCCCCCCCCCCTCTGCCAGAGCCGCTTTGTGTCCGGGGTGTGCCGAGATCGCCCCGCACGCCGTTGGGAGGCGGCTCTGCCGCAATTCCCGGCTGGATGAGCTTTTTCTGGCACGTGCATTCGGAGGGGTTTTAGCTGTTTGGTTTTTTTTCTTTTCCCATTTTTTTTTCTTTTTTTCGGCAGCAGCGAAATTGTGTCCTCGGGTGGTGCTTGGGAGGTTGGGGGGCGTTCTGTGGCCGAGGGGAGACCCTCGCCCTCCTTCCCAGGGGATGTGTCCGTCCCTAGGAGGGTTTTGTCGGGAAGAGGGAGATGGGTTGTGGCATTAAAGCTCATCCCCAAAACCTTCCGCTGTCCCAGGTTGCTCCAGCCTGGCCTTGAACACTTGCAGGGATGGGGCAGCCACAGCTTCCCTGGGAAATCCATTCCAGCCCTTCCCCTCCCCACCCTCCCAGGCAGGAATTTCCTCCCAATATCCCATCGAACCCACCTCTGGCAGTGGGGAGCCACTCCCCCTTGTCCTGCCACTCCAGGCCTTGTTTCAGCTCTCCTGGAGCCCCTTTAGGCTCTGGAAGGGGCTCCAAGGTCCCCCTGGAGCCTTCCCTTCTCCAGGCTCCCTGGGTAGTTTTCCAGGGGGAAGGGATGTCGGGAGACCCCCGGGTGTGGCAGAGGGGAGACTTCATCCCTCTCCACAAGTCCCTGACGGGAGGTTGGAACCAGGTGGGATCAGGCTCCTCTCCCGGGGGACAGGGCAAGAGGGAACGGCCTCAAGCTGTGCCAGGGGAGTTCCGGTGGGACATCAGCAGGAATTGCCTCATGGAAAGGGTTGCCAGGCTCTGGAACTGCCTGGGGAGGTGGGGGAGTCCCCGTCCCTGGAGGTGTCCAAGGAACGACTGGAGGTGGCACTTTGTGCCATGGGCTGGGGGACAGGGGGCTGTTGGGTCACCAGTTGGACTCCAAGATCCCAGAGGTCTTTTCCAACCTAACTGATCCTGTGTTCCCCCCTTGTCCCCCACTTTCCCCCTTTCCCCTCCTTTCTCCCCCCTTGTTGCCCCCATTCTCCCTCTTATGCCCCCCCTCCCCCCTGTTCCCTTGTCAATTCCCCCCCATTCACCCCCAAATTTCCCCCACTCTCCCCCATCCCCCTATTTCCCCTTTTCACCCCCCCTTTTTCTCCCCTTTTATCCCCCCAATTGTTGTTCCCACCTTGTTCTCTCCTATTTCCCCCCATCCCTCGCCATTCCCCCTGTCGTTCCCCCCCGTTGTTCCCCCTGCATTCCCCCCTCTATCTCCCCATTCCCCCCTTGTCCACCCTTCTTTCCCTCCTTTCCCCCCCTTTGTCCCTCCATTCCTCCATCTATTCCCCCTCCCACTTCCCCCAAATTCCTCCCCCTACCTTTCCCCCCCCCTTTCCCCCCCCCCTTTCCCCCTCCCTTTCCCCCCCCTTTCCCCCCCCTTTCCCCCCCCTTTCCCCCCCCCTTTCCCCCCCCCTTTCCTCCCCCCCCCTTTCCTCCCCCCCCCTTTCCTCCCCCCCCCTTTCCTCCCCCCCCCTTTCCTCCCCCCCCCTTTCCTCCCCCCCCCTTTCCTCCCCCCCCCTTTCCTCCCCCCCCTTTCCTCCCCCCCCCCTTTCCCCCCCCCCTTTCCCCCCCCCCTTTCCCCCCCCCCTTTCCCCCCCCCCTTTCCCTCCCCCCTTTCCCCCCCCCCTTTCCCTCCCCCCTTTCCCCCCTCTTTTCTGTCCCTTTACCCCCTCCTTTCTCCCCCTCCTTCTACCCCTTTTCCCTCTCCTTTCTCTCCCTTTCTCTCCTCTTTTTTCCCCCTGTTTTTTCCTCCTTTCTCCTCCTTTCTCGCCCTTTCTCTCCTCTTTTTTTCCCCCCTTTCCCCCCTTGTACCCTCTCATCCCCCCCCCCCCCCCCCAGTCTCTCCCGGCTGGAGCAGGGTCACAATTCCCGGCTGGAGCGGGGCCGCACTTCCCCTCCGAGGCCGCGCGGCGGCGCCCGCGCTCCCGGTTCCCGGTTGGTTCCCGGTTCCCGGTTGGCCGTTCCCGGCTCCCGGCGGGCCCTGCGCACTCGGCGCGGGGGGGACCCTCCGGGGGAGCCCCCCCGGCCATGGAGGAGGAGGCGGCGGCGGGAGCGAGCGGCGGGAGGAGCTCGGGAATGGCGGCGCGGCAGGTGCGGGGGGCGGGCGGGAGAGGGGGACGGGGAGGACGGAGCGGGGGGCGGACAGGGAAAGGGAAGGGGAAGGAGCGGGGGGCGGACAGAAAAAGGGAAGGAGAAGGAGCGGGCGGTGTCCGCGCCGCCGCCGCCTCCCGTCTCCCGGTGCCGGCCTTTCCCAGCGGGAAGCGCGTTCCCCGCTTGGCCTGCGCTCCGGGCGCTTCCCGCTGCCGTCCCGCTGCCGTCCCGCTGCCGTCCCGCTGCCGTCCCGCTGCCGTCCCGCTGCCGTCCCCCCGCCGTGGGGCGGGATGGCAGCGCTCGGGATGAGGCGCCCATCCTTTGGGAAAGGGCGGCGGGCGCTTGGCCGGGGGCGCGGGGGAGGGAGAAGCCGCCGCTGGACGTGGGTGTGACACATCCAGGGATTCTCGCCCCGCTCCCGGCTTTTAGTGCTGCCCCCGCAGGGAATGGGAATGGGACCTGGCCGGAGGATGCCGAGCCGGGAAATTCCCGAGCCGGCGGGGCGGGGAGCCGAGGTAGCGGGGAGGGATATATTCCTATAAAAGCGAGGGTATATCCCTATAAAAGCGAGGGTATATCCCTATAAAAGCGAGGGGTATATCCCTGTAAAAGCGAGGGTATATCCCTATAAAAGCGAGGGGTATATCCCTATAAAAGCGAGGGATATATCCCTGTAAAAGCGAGGGTATATCCCTGTAAAAGCGAGGGTATATCCCTGTAAAAGCGAGGGTATATCCCTGTAAAAGCGAGGGTATATCCCTGTAAAAGCGAGGGATATATCCCTGTAAAAGCGAGGGATATATCCCTATAAAAGTGAGGATATATCCCGATTAAAGCGAGGGGTATATCCCGATTAAAGCGAGGGGTATATCCCGATTAAAGCGAGGGGTATATCCCGATTAAAGCGAGGGGTATATCCCGATTAAAGCGAGGGGTATATCCCGATTAAAGCGAGGGGTATATCCCGATTAAAGCGAGGGAGGTGCCGCTCCGAGGTCCCTGGAGCCGGGAGGCCGCCAGGCTGCTCCGCCAGGAATTCCCGCTGTGCCCAGTTCTGGGGATTAGCCCCTGCTGGGGTGGTCGGGACGGGCGTCGGTTGGCGCTTGGATTATGGGAATTGCGGAGCCTGCGGGTCGTGGAGAAGCGGGACCGTTCTCGCGGATCGTTCCCGGGTGGGAAATCACCCCGTGATTCCCAAAGGCGGGATATGTAATAACCTTGGGACAGCGTTCAGGGCTTGGGAGCGGCAAAACTCCTGGATGGTTTAAAGGAACTGGATCTAAGGGAGAGGAAAACCAGTCCCAAGGTGGGAATTTTACTCTCCCACCTGGATAAAACTTCACAGGGATGAATTCCAGCATCCTCCTGCCTCTTTTTCCAGGTGGACAGGGAAAAACATCCAAGTTTGTGTAGTCAGGAGGAGAGTTTTTGAGTTGTGGTTGGGAATAATGAAACTGTGGGAAGTGGCTTTGGGAAGATGTTGATCCCTGGGTGTTGCTGACATTGGCACCACTGGAAAAGGCTTTCCAAGTGGGAAACGTGATCCAGGTGAAGGTATTTGGTGTCCCAGGTCTCGGTTTTCGGGGTCATGAAAGTTCCTTGGGGGGGTCTTAAAGCTTCTGATGGAATTCCAGCTGGGCCCTGGGACTGTGTGGGCTTGGATTGGGAATGGCTGAGGGGGGTCTGGAATGGCAGATAGGGGCAAAGAGCTTGGACCAGCATCTGGTACCTTTGTAAGTAATACAAACAACCTGGAATTTCTCCAAACCCACAGCCAAAACCACAAAGGAGCAGGGGAATTTTTCCCCTTTAAGTCAGGATTTAAATAAGAAATGTGGGATCGGGTTTCCGAAGTTTTGCTTCATAACATGCTGGAGAGTGAGAATTCCAGGCTGAAGGATGATGGATACGTGTTGCAGGTGCTGGTTTTGTTAGTGCTGACCCCAAACCACCTGGGTTTGATCCCAGTTCCAGCTTAAGGGACACTGGGACCTGCAAAATCCAACCAGGACCCTGGGAAAAGGGATAAAATTCCCCAGAGTTCTGTTGTTTGTGGCAAAGGGGCAGTGAGGGAGAGAAACTTCCCTGTTCCTCTTCCAGAGAGCTGGGGAATAATGGGGCTAAAATTGAGGAACCGGGGGAGGGAAGTGGGAAAATCCTCCTTCCAAGGGCAAAAAATATCCTAAAAAATTAGGGAAATTGAGGAAATCGAAGCGGGATTAATTGGGACTTAATTCCTCCAAACGAGGGCACTCGGAATTCTGAGATGCAATATCAGGGATGGCTTTGCAAAAATAGGATTAAATCCTTTTTCCAAACTTTTGTGCCATAGAAAACTCTCCTTAGTCCTGATTTTTGGAGGGTTGGGGTTTTTTTCCAGCAGCTGGAAAAATATAGGAGGGGAAAGTGTTAAAATTTGAGGGTGGAAAACGGCTTGGAAAAGATTCCAGTCTTTCCCAGGGCTGGGAATTATTTATTAAACTTCCTTGGATTAAGCCAGCAGCGATTCAGATCTGTCCCAAACATCCCTGTCTTGCCTGAAGGGCTTTTTTGGGAATTAAGACTTTTTTTGGGAATTAAACTGCAATGAGCAGCTTTATTTTGGGAATGTGCACCTGCTTTTCCTTCCCCCTCCTGTTCCTTCATTCCCAAATAAATAATGTTCGCTCCCAACTCTGCTCCCAACAGGGATCCAGCTGACCCAGAGGAACGTCCCGAGCCGGATTCAACCCTGGAATGTGAGGAAATTGCCCAGAAAGATGCAGCAGTGGAGATGGGGTGAGTGAGACCATTGAAATCCCCTCCTGGAGCTGCAGGGCTGGAATTTTTAGGGAGAGAGGAGCGGATGAAAGTGCCCTTTGTGCCATGGGACAAACGGGCTTTTGTGGGATCTGTGGAGAGCTTGGAATGTTTCTTCCTGCTGGGATAGTTTGGAGTCAGTCAAACCCTTCCCTCCAAGCCAGTTTTGAACTGATATTTCCCTGATAAATCCGTGGGACTGTGGATTTGGGGATGTCGTTGTGGGGATCTCGGAAGGGAAATCAGAGGGGGAAAAAGCTGGAGAATTTTCCAGGTGCAGCAACTTGGGACTTTTAAGGTGGAAGAAACTGGGATGGTTTTCCAGGTTTTGATAAGAAATGGGAAAGTTTGCTGGATTAAAATCAGATTTCTGGGTGTTTTGAGAGCACAGGGAGTCAATGTCGAGGTTTTTATCCTGCTCTTTTTTGGTTCTGGAAACTGGAAAAGGTAGTTTTTTATGGAGTTAAATGCCTGTAAAATGTGCCTCTAAGTGATTGAAAATTCCCATAAAACAGTGGATTATTAATTAATTTAATTAATCAAAACATCATTTTAGGAATTTTAGGAAGGATAACGTGGACATTAGGATATAATGGATATTCTGGGAGCAGCAGAAGTGCTCCAGACCCTGCAAAATGTGGGGTAAAAAAGTGCTGCTGGAGCTCCTGGGGGATTTGGGAAAAACATCCCTCCCTCCTCAGAGATTTCTGCTTTTCCTTCCTCCTTTTTATCCCTTTCTTTCCTCCTTCCACTGGATCCCTTACCTGGGATTTCTTTGAAAAGATGTCCAGCTAAAAGATGGAATAAAAAGCTTTGGAATATTTGCCTCTTCCTTGCAGCAGGAGTAGAATATCCTGTCAGGACTTCTGTCCTGGGCTCTTAATCCCTGAAATTCCAGATTCTTTTTTAACTCAGATCCTTTCTTAGCTGGACTTGTGCTCCTGCAGATCCCTGGAAATCCTCCTCCCACCCCATCCACTGGCATTTCTATCCCTCTTTTTCTCATCTCCTTCAACTTGACTTCAGATATCTGTGGAATTGCATGAAAATTCCCGGCTTTTCATTCTCTCCAAGCTGAGATTTTTGGTTCCTGGGCATGGAATATTTTAATTCCCTTAGTGTGGAGTTAAAACCAAGTGGGTTCCTTGGGATGGTTTGGAGCCTAATAAGGGTTTTTCCCTGAAAACAGGACACAAGGTGCAGTTTGGAGTCTTAAATTCCAAGTTTCCTGGTGTTTTGCACTTTCCATTTCACCCAGCAAAGGTCCCAGAGCAACTCCTGGATAATCCATAAATATGGGAATGCCACCTTAAATAGGTACTCTGAGCATTTTCCGTGGGTTTTTTCCTCTGGAACATGTTTCCTTGGGATTTCTTGGCTTAGAGGAAGGATTATCCCGTGGACCTGAGTGATCCCGAGCTTAGATCCAGGCAGGATTTGGGACAGAATCCTGATTTCCTGAAGAACAAGGAATAAAATGGTGAATCCATCAGGCCACCTTAAAAAAGCTGCCCTGGATAATGGGAAGAGGCAGGAGAATCCAGGACATTCCCGTTGTAGTTTGGGGCAGTAACTACAATGGGAAGGGGGAGACAGGGGGGGAATTCAGCCTTTCATTCCCTGAAAGGGACTTTTCTTCCCTGAAAAACTCCACTGGAAGCAGTTCTGCTGCTCTGGGGCTGTTGGAAGCTGGAATTGCCACAGTGGGATGGAATTTAATATTCCATGAAGTCCCAGCTTGTCTTTTCATCCCAAATCCCTGTCGTTTGTGCCTGGTCTTGGCACGGCTCGGATGTATTTTTGGAATATGGGTTTCAGCTCCGAACAGGGAGCCTCTGGAGGCCTGGCTTTTCCCTCTGGATCCTCTCAGTGATCCTGCAGATTGGCAGCTTGCTCCCGTGGGAGAGGAACTCTCTCACCTCCCAAGGAAATCAGGACAAGTCGGATGCTGCTCGTGGCTTTGCAGCAGCCTGGGAACGTCCCAAAGAAAAGTGGATCCGGCCCCTTTTTTTGCTGGATCCTTCCCTTTTTTACCTGGATCCCACCCTGCTTGTGCCAGATCCCACCGTCCTTGTCCTGGATCCAGCCCTTGTTGTGGCAGATCCTGCCTTCCTGCATCCCATGTTTACAGTCCTGGAATGGTTTGGGTTGGAGGGGCCCTCGAAGCCCATCCCATTCCCACCCCAACACCTCCCACTAATCCAGGTCGCTCCAAGCCCCGTCCAGCCTGACCTGGAGCACTTCCAGGGATCCACAGCTTCCCTGGACAACCTGTTCCCTGAGCATTCCTTGTATGTTTTTCATCCCAATTCCAAGTTCTCTCCAGAATTCTGTCCCCAAACCCTCCGGCAGCGGCGGAGTTTTCCTGATCCGGTTCTCTGCCCTCCATTCCAGGCCATCCCAGCCTTTCCACCTCCCCAGTCCTGCTTTGCCTCTCGGCCACGTTTAACCTTTGGAACCACGTTCCCGTTTTCCCTGCTCCCATTCCTGCTGATTCAGCAGTTTGTCACCATCTCCATGGCGCCGGAGCATCCACCGGTGACATCCGATAAATCGGGAGCGCTCGGGGATGAACTGGATTTTCCTCGGAGAAGGGAAACACGAACCCTGCCAGAGGAAGCAGGGAAACTTCCCACTCGCTCCGCTGAAAGTCAGAGGAGTTCCACCCTTACAAAAAAAGTGAAGCAGGAATTTGTGGTTTCTCAAGATCTCTGTGGATCTTTGTTTTCTTCCCTGGATAAAACAGGGAATAAGGATGGATTTCTTGGAGAGGTTCCCTTCCCCTCACCTCTCATTTTTCCCTATTTTCTTTCATTCCGAGTCTTCCTTCTGAGCTTAATTTGGGGCAAAAATAATCCAGCATGTGGAAAAAGGATCACTGGGAAGTGAGAGGTGCTTTTCCTGAAACATTCAATCCGTATTCCAAAACTGGAAAGATGGGAGCTTTCCTAAAATCCAGTGGTGTGAGAGGAATGTGGGGCAAAATGTCTTTGTGGAGCTGTGGTGGTAAAACTTGTTCCCGTGGGAATCCACTGCTGGAAAACCTTTTTCCCCTCTAATTTTTCTGGCTCTTCCTGGATCAGTGTGTTGCCTGTGGAAAAGACTCTTTATCCCTATGGATTTTGTTGAAAAGAGGGATCATGAGCTCTCCCATTTGAACCCCTGGGAACAGCTGTGGGGCCATCGTGGAATTTAACTCCGTAGGGAATGGGGACATCCCGCAAATCCAGCGTTATCCTTGGTTATTCCAAGAGTGGGATAAAGAGCTTTGGAACCCTTAGTTTGCTTTGGTGGTGGCAAAGAGAATTTATGGATTCTGGGAGGCCTCGCTCCGACTATTCCTCTTGGATGAGGGTGGAGGAGCGAGCGGAGGTGGGAATCATGTGGGAAGCTGCAGAAAAGGCTCATTCCTCGGGGAAGGGGCGGCTGAGTAACTGTGGAGCCTCCTGGGAATTCTGACAGAGCTCCTGAACATCCCCTGTGGGGCAGGGAGCAGGAATTTGGGGGGGGGAATGGGAATGTGCCAACCTTGAAAGTGTCTCTGTTATTAACGTGCATTTATCTCCATTTATCCTGGAGAAAAGGGGGATTGGGGGAACTTCTCATTCCCTACAAATCCCTGCCTGGATGTTGGAGCAAGGTGGGATCAGGCCCTTCTTCCAGGGAATAGGTGACAGGAGAAGAGGGAACGGCCTCAAGTTGCAGCAGGGGAGGTTTCAATTGGATATCAGGGAAAATTCCTTCATGGAAAAGGTGGTTGGGCATTGAAACAGGCCCCATCCCTGGAGGGATTTAAAATCCCTGTGGATGTGGCTCTGGGATGTGGATTAGTGGTGGCCTTGGATGGTTGGATTTGATGATCCTGAAGGTCTTTTCCAGCCTTAACCATTCCATGATTCCCTGTGTGCAGAAGGTGCTCCTGAGGGATTTGGTTTCAGCTCTTCCCGTGTCCTCCATGGCATAAAGAAACCCGTGGTTTGTGTCCAGGGATTTCCAGGCTCCTTGGATGTTTGTTCTCTGGAATGGCTTGAGACCCTGATTTGCAGCCATTCCTGGTTGGAACTCCAGGGATTATCCCATCCCACCTTTATTCCTTGGGACACACAAGGCTTATTTTGCTCCTGGAGGGGATGATCCCACCATGGAATGGTTGTTTTCCTTCTCCTGGGAATGGTGGAGAGCAGAGGAATTCCCCCTCTCCTCCATATCCGGGAGCTGCTCATCCTTGTTCTCCAGAGCGTTCGGGCTGTTCCAGAGGGACTGGATGAGTTGGGATGGATATCCCAAGACAGTAGGAGCTCCCAGGGGAGTAATGGATGGAGTGAGTGTCCGGACTCAGGGACAGGGAGGGGGGTTTTGGCCCGAGAAGGACTCTCAGTTGTGAATTTCGGGAATGGTGGGGGTTCAGGCAGCGGAACTGATCCAGGGCGGATCCGAGCAGCTCCGGCCGCTCCCAAACCCTCCTGGCTCAGGGGAGCGAAAGGGAATCCGGAATCTGGCTGTTTGTTCACTGGGTGCTCATCCAAAGGCTCCCATTGATTTGATCTGACGTGGCAGCCGGGAGTGGGAGGGGCTCCGGAGCCTCCTTGGAGGTGAGTCCCTGGACAGGCCGAGGGAAAGGCGGAGTTGCCCAAGGGAAGGTGGAAATGTATCCAGCAGGAGCATCCCGGGCTGTGCTTCCATCCACCTGAGCTCCTTATCCTCCTAAACCGTGTGCCGAGGGACAGGTCAGTCCTGGAACATCCTGGTTGGACGGGATCCACGAGGATCCTGGAAATCTGACTCTGGTTGCCCTTTTTGTCCCTGGCTACCCTTGTATTTATCCGATGGAAAACTGGTTTTCCAACTGCTTCCTTTCCTCATTAACTCTTCACTGATCACCAAAGAGCAGGATCTGGGTGGGGGTGGATTGGGGAGAGCGGGAGCCCCTTCCCATTGCACTGGATGGAATGAAGCGTCTCATTCCAGGGAGGCTTTGGGAGGTTCCCTTTTTTTTCCCCTTTCTTGTCCCCAAAGCTGGGAAGCGCCACCATTTGGAGCAGGAAAAGCATGGAAGGGAGTGGTCGGAGCACCCGGGAAGCTTTTGGCTCGGGGTGAGCCGATGTGTGGCACGAAAATCCCGGGGTTAACAGGGATTTGTTCCGCAAACCGGTGGCCCGTGAGTTCCCTGGGATTAGGCCAAAACACTCCCTCCTGGCCATGGGAAAACATGGCTCCGGAGCCTCCAGAGCCTCTGGAGCACGAGGGCTCAGCATTCCCAAAAAAACAGTGAGTTGGGCTTCTAGGTTTCCTTTAATGTTAATGTTTCGGGAAGTTTTATTTTGGGAAATTAATCCCCTTTTTTTTCTTCCCTCTGGAGAACTTTCCCCATTCCAGCGTGGCAGGGCTTGGAGATTTTATAGGGATGGGAGGAGTCGCAGATGGATCTTCTCCCTCTGCATCCGGCCCTGCAAACCTCTCACCTTGGACAAGGTGTCATTCCAGAGGGTGGGATACTGGAATTCCTGGTTGCCCGAGCCTGGAGAAGCAGGAGATCCTGCTCCCAGACCACTTGTTTCCCTGGATTTTAGGCCGCTATCTGGTGTTCGCTCAGCTCCTGCTGCCCCTCCGCAGGAGTCTCCTGGGAATTTGTGTTTCCATTGGAGTTTCTGTTTAAACTTGGGATTTTTTTTTCAAGGGAGAAAGTGACAGATGCCAATCAGGAGAGAGGAAAAGGGAGGAATTCGGGATTATCTGACACTTGGTGGCCCTCAGCACTGAGGCTGCTGCTCCTTTCTGTGGGAAAAATGAGGAAAGGGTTATTTTTCCCTTTCCCCCTAATTTTTACAGTGTTCCTGCTGCTTCATTAGACATTCCTGCTCTTGGAAAAGGAGATGAGCTTGGAAGTTCTTATGTTCCTATGGGAACAGATCCTTGCAAGGGGTTTGAGGCCTCATTTACAAGGAGATTTGTCAGGAAAGGTGGGAAATGGATTTAATTCCTGCCTGGAGTGGGAAACTCTGATTCCTTCTCTCCCTTTTGGCTCCTGACTGGGAGTCTTCCCAGTTTTTTCCAATCCTCAAGGATGCTCCATGGCCACAGAGTTACTTCCAAGTTAGATCACAAGCTGTCTGAATCCACCCTGTGGTCCTTTTGCTGACTTGGCAAAAAAAAAAAAATCCCCTTTTTTCTGGGATAAGGGCAGGAAAAAGACCACTCTGGATTCCAGGAGCTCCCAGAGCAGGCTTTGGAATCCCTTTGGAATGAGTTCTCCAGGCTAAATTATCTCTGAATCCACTTTTCCCACATGTGTTCAGAAAGGTGGGTGGGGAGAAATTCAGGAAAACAGCTGCATTCTGGGAATTACAGGGAATTTCAGTCCCAAAGTTAAGGTGGAAGATGGAAGCGGCCAAAAGAAAAGAGCTCCATCCCTGAGGTTTTTGACAGGAAGCGTCTCGTTCCCAGGGAAATTCCATGGAGAACAGTCACCTGCTGTGGGATGGGGCCTGGATGGGGGTGTTGGGATCCTGCCTCAGGCATTTGTGGAATTTTTTCCCTTTGGGAGCTTCCCAAGGAAGCCACTTGTGCCACTGCACCGTGTCCGGCGCATCCAGGACTCTTCCTGTGGGTTATAATCCCTTATTTCCTTGGAACTTTGGGATCTGGGATTCCTGCCTGAAGGTTGTCACATCCCAGATTTTGTTACGAGGGGATTCGGTGCCTTTTTTAATCCCCCCAAAACTGGGTTTCCCGTTAATTCGTGGCTGTTGTCAATTATGGCACTTGGGATTGAAGTCCTTCGATTTTCCATGTTCCCAGTGTTTAGAATGGAATTGGAATGAACTGCTTCCAGTTGGAATTAACTAACTGGGAGTGCAGGAAGGTTTCCGTGCTCCGGTGAAGGAGCAGCCTTCCTTGGAGCCTTTTCCTTGGAACTATTTCGGGAACATGATTTCATCTTCCTTGTGGAGAGGGGGAAAAGCCCACCCTGGAATTTTGGGGGTTCCTGAGCTCCTGTGAAAAATCGTGGGATTGTGGCTCAGAATTCCCTAAGAATGGGTGTGTTGGGAAGTTGCAGGAGGGAAAACTGAGTGGGTTGTGTGGTGCTGGATCCGTGTTCTCCGGACACAAATGCAGAGGTCATTCCATGTCCTTGCTGGCAGCCTGGAGCGGGAATGCGATGCCAGGAACAACTTAGGGAGGAGTGTTAAAGAGGCAGGATCCTTTTCCAGTGGCTCCAACATCTTCCCTCCTTGTTTTCCCTCGGATATTTTACCTCTGGATTCTTTGGCTCCCGTCCTGACAATGTAAAGTCCCATGGCAGGCTTGGGAATTGCTGGATTTGGTTCCTCCGTGCTCTTGTGCAGGTGAGCTTTCATCCCAAGAACTCCAGAGCCTGGGTTGTCTCCCTGCTGTTTTCCTGGTGGGAACAGAGGATTTTCCTGTTTCCAGCTTTCCTTCAGGCTGGAACACCTTGGAAAAATTCCAGCAGCACCAGGAAATCCTTGAACTGAGGGTGAAGGGTTTGTAGTGTCATTCCATGTCCTTAATCCTGTGTTCCAGAGGGATCCTTTGGGCCTGTTGGGGTCATTGGAACTCTGCCGGGCACTGATCCCAGCTGGGATCGAGGAATACTTTGGAGGGAGGGAGAAACCTGTGGATATTCATGTTTTCCAGCCTAAGGAGTGCTTGGATTCCTCAGGTGCTGGACAATTCCAAGCTGGATGCTGTAGCTGACTTTTCCAGGTCTGTCTGCTTGGCTGCTTTCCCTCATGGAATGACAATATCCCAAGGGCTGGGACACTTTTCATTATCCCAGGTGGCTCCAAGCTCCATCCAGCCTGACCTTGGACACTTCCAGGGATGGGACAGCAACAGCTTCCCTGGGAAACCCGTGCCAGGGCCTCCCCACCCTCCCGGGGAAGGATTCCTTCCCAATATCCCACGCTGTGTCAGTGGGAAGGGCTGGGATTCTAGAAATATTCCTTCAGGTTCTGTTCCATCAAATGGGTTTGCAGGAATAATTCCAGGATATCCTGATTTTTCCAGGAAGGCTCAAAAAACTCTGGAGTTCTGGGCAGGGAATAGATTTTGCTGGATGGGGTTCCAGGTTGGTGCTCTTGGGAGAAGGAAGAAGGTGTTGGAAAGTGGGAATTTGGGAAGGTTTGGGGAGCAACGGGAAAAGGCTGTGAAACACAGACGTGGCATTTCCAGGGAATTCACAGCATTTGGGAATATTCCCTCTTTAACTGCCGCAGTATGAGCTCCTCAGATAGCCTGGTGGTGTCTTCTGCTGGGAATTTTTTTTGGAATTTGGGAAAAGAAATGGATTGTTTGGGACTGGTAAGAGGCGGGAACTTGTAGGAGTTGATGGGTTTGGAGTGACCTGCTGAAAAATCCTTGGGAATGGTTTGATTGGATCTGTGGGGCTGTTTGTGGGAATAGAGGTACCATGGGAGAACCTTGGGTAAAGGGGGATGCTTGGGAATTGTCAGCAGCAATCCCTTAGTGAGGGATGACGTGGAAAAACAGGGAGAGCTCCATTGAGTCATCCACAATAGGCTGGGGAGAGCTCCTAAATCCACGGCTCATCCCAAGGGATTTTGGGATATGACAGGTTATCCATGGCCTTTGGGGACAGACATGACCTGATCTTCCCCAGGCTGATTTCTGGGAATGTGGGATACAGGCACGGCCTTGGCCAAAGGAAACAATGGTTGATGGAAATTCCTGGAATAACCGGGCAGCACCGGGAAAACGGGAATAGGTGGTGCCCAGGTCAGGTTTGGGCTGTTTGAAACCAATTCCCAACATTGTTGAACCTGGAATTGTCACAGGTTTGGGATCCGCGTTTAATGAGGACAAAGCATATCAGGAAAAGATCCCAAAAAACTGCCCGGATAGCCCCGATTCCCAGCATTTTTGACTGGCAGCTGGACGTACAGCTTGGTCATGGAATGTGGGAAGAGGAAAGTGGGATGAGTTATGGGTTGGTGTCATGGGATAAGTCGAGGGTCACGAAGCGGGAAAAGCACAATTTGGGAATGCCGGTGAGCAGGGAGTGGAGTTGAGGAGCCCTGTGGAAGGCCCTGGAATTCCGTCCTTCAGGAGGGAGGGAAACGGGCACCGCTCGTAATTCCTGGGATGCGAGCAGAGCGTTCCGTCAGAGGGAACCTCTCTGGAGCGATTCCTGTCCCCGCGGAACCGCCTCTCCGGTGCTCTCCCGGCTGCTCCGCTCCTCTCTGGCACATTCTTGGGGAAGGGAGCCGGGAAGGAGTGCCAAGGAACGCTGCTGACCGCCCAGTTTTCCCGCAGTTTGGCAGGGATTTCCCTGCTCTCCCACTTCCTTCGCTCTCCCCGTGTTGGCAGCGGTGGGTCCCGGGGGCTTTCCCGGCATGTGACTCATCCCCAGGGAATTCCTGAAGCAATGAGTCAAGTTATTGGGAAAACTGTTTGCCCGCTGCTGTAAACCAGGGAGCCAAGGAGCCGCTTGCAGTAGGACAGAGAGGCGATTCCTAGTGGGAATTCTTTTGGAATGGCGCGGCTCGTCCTCTCTCTTCCGGAAGGCATTGCTTCCGGACGAGCTGGAGCAGGGAGACGCCCCCAAATTAAACAGTGCACCTGGAAATATCCTCCAGGGATTTTTTTTCCTGCCCTTTTTTTTTTTTTTTTTTTGAGCTGGTAAGAATTCCAGGGTGGAAAGCTGTCGGGATTGTAGGGAAAAATAGCTTTTCCTAAAGGAATGAGGCTCCGTCTGAAGCGGTCTGTGCGGGAGCACCGCTTCCCGCTTGGATCTGCCCTCGCTGGCTTCGCCCACCCCTTGGAATTTTTCCTATGGAAAAACCACTGGCTGTGTGGTGAACAACCGGAAATTAAGGAAACCAAGGAGTTTTCATTCCCGGTAATTACATCCAGGAAGCAGGTTTGGGATGCTCAGCTGCCCATCACTTACAACAGTGAGGTGCTTCCGGTATCCATCACCTCATCCCGGCATCCCATTCCCACTCCAGCCGAGCTTTCCTTGCCGGCTGTTAACCAGGAGTGGATTTGATCCCCCCTCTGGAACATCAGGTTCTCTTTCAACCCCCAAATTAATTTGGATTTCATCCCTCATTTTTCCCCCCCTGGCAACTTGGCCGTTATTTTTGCCGGAGCTCGGGAGCCGTCGGGAAGCTGCGGGAAGCTGCTCCGTGGGCTCTGCCGGCAGGGAATGTGGGTGGCTGCAGCACCGGCACAGGCACTGGGGGATGGATTTAACTCCCTGAGTTCTCGGCAGCCTTGGATTGTGCTCCTTCTCTGCTCCCAGATTCCCGAGAATGGGCTGGTGGTGTTCCTTGACTTGTCATTCCCGAAGGCTTTGGGTTTTCCGTAGGGTGACGAGCGTGGAGCTCCAGAGGTAAATTGTGCTCTGGCTGAGGTCAGGGAGAAAAACGTTGGGAATCTTGGAGATGTGGGGGGAGGATTTTTCATCCCTCTCCAAGCATTTAATTTGGACAGTTGGAATGTCTCCCTGCCTTAAGGAGTTATCCCTAAAAACCTCTTCTTCTTTGGATGGTTGGGAAGGTCTGGAATTAATAAACCTTGTTGGATCTTTGATACTAGAAAGACATGGAGTTATCCAGGGAAGGGTTTGGAGCACCGGGAGCAGCTGAGGGAGCTGGGAGGGCTCAGCCTGGAAAAAAGGAGGATCAGGGGGAGCTTTTTGCTCTCCACAAATCCCTGCCTAGATGTTGGATCCTGGTGGGATCGGGCTCTGCTCCCAGGGAACAAGGGACAGGATGAGAGTGAAAGGCCTCAACACACTCCAGGGGAGGTTTAAATTGGATATTAGGGAAAATTACTTCCTGGAAAGGGTTGTAAAGCATTGGAACACTCCAGTGGTGGAGTCCTCATTCCTGGAGGGATTTAAAATCCGTGCGGAAGTGGCGCTTGGGGACATGGATTAGTGGTGGGCTTGGAAGTGCTGGGGAATGGTTGGACTCGGTCCTGGAGGGCTTTTCCGGCCTTTATGGTTCTGGGATCTGGAAAAATCTTGGCCTGTGGGGTGTCACTGGATATCCAGTGGGGAGAACCCTTGGGATCACTGGTTTGTGGGATGCAGTTCCTGGGAACAGGCTCTGGATTGGTCCTGGTTTTTTAGAGGAGACATATTCCAAAGGAGAGGATTTCTTTGTTTCTCCTTAATTTGGGGAATCCCTTATCCTGCTTTTTACCTGGGAACAAGTGCTGTGAGTGGCACTTTTGGGACTTTTCCATCCATTAGGATTTCCAAGGCAATCCTGGATCTCCTGAAAACTCCACCACTGTGAGCAAGTGCCTGCCAAGGAGAAAGAGGGATTTTTCTGGTTAAATCATTTTTCCTTGTTAAATCATTCCTAGGGTAACAGGTGGGAAATGTCCATTTTGAAGGATGTGTGGGATTTGGGAGACTTGCTTCCACCCGAGGCAGGAATTGGGGGAATGGTGGGAAAAGGGGATGGATGGAAGCAAGGAGAAGGTGCTCCTGGGTGTGGTTATGCTCCAGAGGGGCTTTGGGAAGGAATATTAGGGATTAGCTGGGATGGAAGGAACGTTAGGGATTAGCAGCGCTTTGTCCTGGTTGCACCAACCTTGTGTCCATCCCCGCTGCAATTCCAAGGGTGGATTTACCCCAGGATTTGGGGGTTAAACCCGTGGGATGAGCAGGTGAGTCCTCGTTCCCTGGGCTTTGAAGGGCAGTTCCTGCTCCGAGGTGTATTTTGGGAATTTGTGTCAGTGGGCAGGTCCAGCTCCAGCCTGATCCCATGACGTGTGTCCCGGTGACTTTGGGGAGGGGACGGAGCCACCTCATCCCGAGGGAGCCGCAGCCGAACTGTGCCAAGCCCTGGGAGGCTCCTGGAAGCCCCAAGCCCTGGCTCTGCCACGGACTCGTTTCGTTCCCTTCTCCTTGGAAAACGGGAGATTATCAAGGAGGATCTTAAAGATATTCCCTGAATTAAAATCCCCATTGATTTTTTGTTCCGTGATGGGATTTGCTTAGAAACAGGACTCTTCAATGTTGCATTAATCCATGGAATATTCCTTACGTTGGGATCTGATCCCTAAATCTCAGTGAGGGCACAACTCTCCTCGCAGCCTTCCAGCAGCTGCTTTCCCTTGGGAAGGAGCTTTCCCTGCAATTCCTGCGGGCTCTGCTTCCAGCGGGTATGTCCAGAAAGGAAAGGGCTCGTCTTCCTTTGGTGCTGTGGAATTTGTCCCCCCCAACCTGATTTTGATGGAATCCTGGAATGGTTTGGGTGGGAAGGGACCTTAAAGCTCATCCAGTTCCAGCCTCAACACCTTCCACTATCCCAGGTTGCTCCAGCCTGGATTTGAACACTTCCAGGGATGGGGCAGCCACGATTTCCCTGGGAAATCCATTCCAGCGCCTCCCCACTCTCACAGGGAAGGATTTCTTCCCAATATCCCATTTAACCCACC
The DNA here is from genome assembly GCF_025592945.1 of Manacus candei. Taxonomy (NCBI): domain Eukaryota; kingdom Metazoa; phylum Chordata; class Aves; order Passeriformes; family Pipridae; genus Manacus; species Manacus candei. Next base: position 4,156,529 of record NW_026138057.1, read on the forward strand.
CTCTGGCAGTGGGAAGCCGTTCCTCCATGTCTTGTCACTCCAGGCCCTTTTCCAAAGTCCCTTTCCAGCTCTCTTGGAGCCCCTTTAGGCCCCTTTTTTCCCTGGAGCCTTCTCCAGGCTGAGCCATCCCAGCAAATTCCTCAGGCTGGCTTCGGGACACTCTGTAGGGATGTCACCACATCCCCCCTTCTCTCTGCAGGCGAGAACAATTCCCAGATTGTGTGGAATCAACTCGGGAATAGAAAGGGCTTCATTTAAAGCCCTTCAGAACAGCTGGAAGGGGCCCGATGGAGTCGGATCCAAGGCAGAATTGATGATTTCCGGCAAGTCCAGTCGGTGTTCTGTGGGAACAGGAGTGTTCTGTGGGCTGCGGGGGGATGATCCAACCCGTATTCCATGTGGGAAGGAAGGACGTGGCATTTCAGCCAGGGAAAGGGATCCCGGGAGCCTCCTGGGGAACAGCAAAGGGCTTTGTCCCGCAGTGGCACCTGCAACCGTCCCCCGAGGCCTGGAAATCCCGGATTTTGGGGAATTCTGTAGCCCCGAGCAGTGGAGATGAACGTGTGGCTTGTTTTGAGGGAATCTCTTTGAGCTCTGGAATTTGGGGAGAGGGAGCTGGCAGGGGTGAGGTGGGATTGCTCTGTCGTACCTGGATCGTGGGAAGGTGCCGGAGGGGAAAGGTAGGGAATGAATATTAGGATAGCAGGGCTTGCTCCATGCAGACGTTCCCAGGGATCCGTCAGAAGGGGGAAAAACTCCTGGCAGATCCCATTTCACTGTGGTTTGGGCCTCCCAGCTTTTGCTCTGGACTGCAGGAGGTTGGGAATCCGTCAGGGTGGGAATGCTGAGAATATGGAAGCAGGGATGAGGATTTGCGGGGAGTTGTGGATCTGTGGATGCAGGGATGGGGATTTGGAGAGGATTGTGACCCTGTGGATGCAAGGATGGGGATTTGCAGGGAGTTGTGGATCTGTGGGTGCAGGGATGGGAATTTGCAGGGAGTTATGGATTTGTGGATGCAGGGCTGGGGATTTGCAGGGAGTTGTGGATGCAGGGCTGGGGATTTGCAGGGAGTTGTGGATGCAGGGCTGGGGATTTGCAGGGAGTTGTGGATGCAGGGCTGGGGATTTGCAGGGAGTTGTGGATGCAGGGCTGGGGATTTGCAGGGAGTTGTGGATGCAGGGATGGGATCTGCAGGAGTGGGAGCACTGGGCTGTGTGGGTGCTGCTGTGCCTCGGGAATGTGGGTGATCTGGGAGCTTCCAGCAAATCCTGCTCCTGGATTTGGGTGGTGGGAGTGGGTGACTCCGGGGGTGCTGCCGTGCCGTGGGTGGGCTCCTGCTGTGCAGGATCCAGGCACGGCCCTTTTCCATCGGCTCTTCCCTGTGCACCTTCTCCCGGAGCTCCTTTCAGGTGGGATGGGGGATTAGGCAGATCTGGAATGTTGTCTCGCTGGAGCCTTTTTCTCCCCTGCTCTTTTCCCCGAACCCTTCCCTCCGGGCAGGCAGTTCTCCCCTTCCCCCACATCCTGTCGGAGCCCAGAGCGTGTCACAAGGAATTAACGGCTGGAAAGGCCGGGAAGGCTCCTCTGGAACAGTCTCCTTTCTGTGCCCGGGTGGCCCCTCTGTGTGTCCCTTTGTGTCCCATCCAAGTCCCCTCCCCCTGGCCTTTCACTGGAGCCTCCATGGCCTTTCCCAGCGAGGCCCGATGCCATCCCAGAGCTCCCGGCAGCATTCCCGGTTTCTCAGCGGGAAGAGGGAGGAGGTTGGTGCCGCTGGAGCTCGGGAGGGTTTTCCTGCTCTCCCGTCTCCGCATCCCTGACAGCATCGCTGCCGACCCTCCTTCCCACAATCCACACACAATCTCCTCAGAATAGGGATGATGTCACTTCCTTCCAGAGGGTGCCGGGGGTGTGGAACTGGGGGGGAGTCACGACCCCTGGCTCTCGGCATTCCCGGGAATAAATGAGGGAGTTGCTCCGAGGATGATGCCCGACTCTGTCGGCAGGCGATTCCCACGCCGTCCTTCCCTTTGCCGAGTGGGATTTTCCATGGCTGCACGAAGAGTTGGTTGTTCCTTCCTGAGCTTGTGATGCCCGTCTCCGTGGAATTGCACTTTTCCTGGGAAGCCCTGCCGGGAGAGGAGGATGCTCAGCGGCTGGACCACATGCCATGTAAGATTTCTGCTTCCATAGATCGTTCCCTGCTCCGAGGGGGTTCCTGGGGCATGTGCTTCCCTGATTTCAGTGATGGGAGCTGGGGGGCTGCTTGTGCTGGGATTCGAGATCCCGGGAATTGCTCTCTCCAGCAGTTTTAGGAGCAAGGTGGGGATTTTGCTTGGGGCTGTTTGCACTCTGACCTTCTGCTCCCCTCCCGATTCCTCTGCTCCATCGCAGCTCCAGCATCCCATCATGTCATTCCCGGGATCAGCAAGGCTGGGCTGAAGCCGGAGATTCCTCCCACCGAGAGCTTTTCCGAGAGGGTTTTGGTCTCAGGCCTTCCCTCATCTCCCTCCTTTCCAAAGGCCCCAAACCTCGGGGTTTAAATCTGGGAGTCTTTGGGAATCAATTTGGAACGTTCCTGCAGTGCCCTGGGAGCTTTGTGGTGTCACTCCAAAGTGCAGTGACATTCCCACAGGGAGTGTTCCGGTGAGTGACAGGCTGCTCCGCTCCAGCCCCAGCCGTTGCTGTGGATAAGGAATTCCCATTGGATGTTGTTGCCGTCGTCGGTATCCCGGTTCTCCAGCTGGGAGAGCACAACTGGAGAGTTATGGAAGGCAGGATGCAGGGATGATGGGAATGGAGTCTGAGCTGGGCTGGGAGGTGCTGTCCAGAGGCAGGGAGGGAGATACTGGAAGTGTATCCAGGTTTGCAATATCCAAGATATCCCAGTGGATATCCCGGAAGGAGTCTCCAGAGGGGCAGTTTGAAGGTAGAGCTGGAATGTGCTGATTGTTCTGTGCTAAGGAATTGTGAATCCAAGTGGTGTTGGAATTTCACCTTTGCTTTGTTTGGGGAGTGGAGCGTTTCCAAGGGCTGGAAGTGTGGAGCTGTGGAATCTCCTGGGATCTGGGGAGGTTCCCAGGAACCGGTGGCTGCAGCAGGTTGTAGGTCTGGTCCAGGGGCTTTGTATGTCGGCAAAGGGTGGGAGAATCTGGATTTGGGAGGTTCTGGAAAGTGTGTGGGGGGTGACCACACCCACTGGCCAGGTTGGATTTAGTGGGACAAGGTGGGAATTGGTGCCATGATCTGTCCCAGTCCCAACATTTGTGGTACTTGGAATGTTCAAATCAGTTCAAACATCATCCTGAGCAACCTGGGCTGGTGGAATGTGTCCCTATCCATGGCAGAGAGGTGGAACTGGATCATCCATGAGCTCCCTTCCCATCCATTCTGCAATTCCAGGAGCAGTTATTATCCATTTGGAAGTACAGCTTTGGATGAGCCTGGGCACTGCAGGGCATGGATGGAGCACTCTGGGAGCAGGGTATGGAATTGCCTGGGAAAAAATGGGATTGGAAGAGGAGCAGAACTGGGATTTGGAATGGGGATGGGTCAGTTGGGAGAGCTTGGAGCACAGCCAAAGTGTGATGATCCCTGGAAGCACAGGAAGGGGACAAGTGGAAGGTGGGACAGGGATTAGGGCTTGGAGAGAGGGACGGGGGTTAGGGAATACAGGGAGGGATGGGAATTAGGGAACGGAGAAGGGGACGGGGATTAGGGAACGGAGAAGGGGACGGGGATTAGGGAACGGAGAAGGGGACGGGGATTAGGGAACGGAGAAGGGGACGGGGATTAGGGAACGGAGAAGGGGACGGGGATTAGGGAACGGAGAAGGGGACGGGGATTAGGGAACGGAGAAGGGGACGGGGATTAGGGAACGGAGAAGGGGACGGGGATTAGGGAACGGAGAAGGGGACGGGGATTAGGGAACGGAGAAGGGGACGGGGATTAGGGAACGGAGAAGGGGACGGGGATTAGGGAACGGAGAAGGGGACGGGGATTAGGGAACGGAGAAGGGGACGGGGATTAGGGAACGGAGAAGGGGACGGGGATTAGGGAACGGAGAAGGGGACGGGGATTAGGGAACGGAGAAGGGGACGGGGATTAGGGAACGGGGGGAGGGACGGGGATTAGGGAACGGAGAGGGGGACGGGGATTAGGGAACGGAGAAGGGGACGGGGATTAGGGAACGGGGGGAGGGACGGGGATTAGGGAACGGAGAGGGGGACGGGGATTAGGGAACGGAGAAGGGGACGGGGATTAGGGAACGGAGAGGGGGACGGGGATTAGGGAACGGAGAGAGGGACGGGGATTAGGGCGCGGCGAGCAAGGCAGGGATTAGGGAGCGGAGAGCAAGGCAGGGATTAGGGAGCGGAGAGCAAGGCAGGGATTAGGGAGCGGAGAGCAAGGCAGGGATTAGGGAGCGGAGAGCAAGGCAGGGATTAGGGAGCGGAGAGCAAGGCAGGGATTAGGGAGCGGAGAGCAAGGCAGGGATTAGGGAGCGGAGAGCAAGGCAGGGATTAGGGAACGGCGAGCAAGGCAGGGATTAGGGAGCGGCGAGCAAGGCAGGGATTAGGGAGCGGCGAGCAAGGCAGGGATTAGGGAGCGGCGAGCAAGGCAGGGATTAGGGAGCGGCGAGCAAGGCAGGGATTAGGGAACGGAGAGAGGGACACGGATTAGGGAATGGAGAGAGGCACATGGAATGGAGGGAGGGGCAGGCCAGATCCCAGAGCCAGGAAAGCACCGGTGCCTTTGGACAGGTTGCAGGGACACGATCCCAGGTTTGGCAGAGCCAGGGAAGGTTCCCGGCTGTGAGTTGTGTGCCGGGCCAGGGAAGCAGGAGGGGGCTAAGCTGTGCTGCAGGAGCCCCTGTGGAGCAGGGCCTGGAGCGCTTCCAGCCGGGATGGTGTGGGCTGGCTGTGCCGGAGGAGGTGGCTGGAGCGCCCGGTGCCGTCTCGTGACTTTCCAGAGCTCCTGTTTCTATTTTTCCAAAGGGTTTGTGAGGCTCTAAAAATAGGAGCACAAACAAAACACGGGCAGGGAACGGCAGCTCCTGGATCTTCTTCCCCCACCTTGGATTTGGAGCGCAAAGATGCGGAGCTGGCAGGATGCTCCCGATGGTCCAGGGAAAGAGATCCTAGGAACTGATATTCCCAGCTGGAAGTGCTGTTGGGAGCCAGGCGATATTCCTCAGAGGCTTCCACTGACTCCTAATGGATATTTTGGCTTCCTGAGCTAAGGGAGGGGGGGAATTGTTGGCCAACAAGAGCCTGGCAGGAGGTGTGTCCATGGGAAAACACGGAGGAGGGTTTCTGAGGCTGGAATAACCTGCCCAAAATCCCACTAGCCCATGTTACTCCAACCCTGTCCCACCTGGCCCGGAGCACATCCAGGGATGGGTCTGTTGGCCTTTGGGGCTGTGCTTCTGTCCAGGGGTTCAGGAAAAACAATCATGGAATCCTGGAGTTGTTTGGGTTGGCCCTAACGGGATTCCAGGTAATCCCATGAACTGGAGCTGGATGAGTTACTGGCTTCACCTCATCATTCCCACTCTGCAAATTCCTTCCTCTCCTGGCTCTCCGCGAGAGAGGGAGGTGCTGGAATAAAACCCAGGAGAACTCCTGGATGCATCCCCGCGGGTTGTGGGGCTTTCCAGAGGGGGCTGAAGGGGCTCAGCATCATCCTTGGCTCCGTTCTTTTCCAGGAGGTGAGTGTCGTGCCTGCTGAACTTCCTGGGACCCGCCAGCCATGCCAGGGATTGTCGTGTTCCGCCGCCGCTGGTCCGTGGGCAGCGATGACCTGGTTCTGCCAGCCGTCTTCCTCTTCCTCCTGCACACCACCTGGTAAGTGGGAAGGGCACAGGGAGGCTTGGAATCCTCCCAGGAATTCTTTTGGCTGCCCCCAGCACGACTGGAAGTTCTTCCCATGCACCTGGAAGATCCTCTTGGGGGCATTTCTGAGGGACACCGAGACATTCCGGCTCCTGGTTTTTCAGCTGAGCTCTGTCCCAAGTTCTGTCCTAGTTCCAAGTTCTATCCTAGTCCCAGAGAGCCTGGCCAGAGCTCCCTGTATCCTCCCGTACCATCGAAGGTTGGAATTTGGGGCTGTGTTTCCATACAGGGCTCAGGAATAACCTCATGGAATCTTGGAATGGGTTGGGTTGGAAGGGATCTTAAACCTCATCCAGTTCCAGCTCCAACACCTTCTGCTAGCCCAGGTTGCTCCAAGGCCCATCCTACCTGGCCTTGGACACTTCCAGGGATGGGTCTCTTGGAATTTGGGGTTGTGTTTCTATCCAGGGGTTCAGGAAAACAATCGTGGAGTCCTGGAGTGCTTTGAGTTGGGAGGGACCAGTTCCAATTATCCCACAGGCAGGGACACCTCCCACTATCCCAGGTTGCTCCAACCCATCCAGCCTGGCCTTGGACACTTCCAGGGATGGGGCAGCCACAGCTCCTCTGGGCGAGGGTGGGAGTGGCAAATCCCAGGGGATAATGTGACATGAGGCAGATCTGATTGCCGTGCCGGGGGAGCAGAATTCCCAGCTGGCCAGGGGAATGGGTGGAGCAAACGGAGCCCAGAGCCCTCGCGGGGCCCCCGAGCGGCTTCACGGCCTTCCCGGCTCTTCTCCCGGTAGGTTCGTGATCCTATCCGTGGTGCTCTTCGGGCTGGTGTACAACCCCGACGAGACCTGCTCCCTGAACCTGGTGGACCACGGGCGGGGCTACCTGGGCATCCTGCTGAGCTGCATGATCGCCGAGCTGGCCATCATCTGGCTCAGCATGCGCGGCAGCATCCTGTACACCGAGCCCCGCGACTCCATGCAGTACGTCCTCTACGTCCGCCTCGGTGAGCCCCCCGCACTGCCCGCCCGGCCCCCGCTGTCCCTGGGACCCCAGAACCCCCCTGGTACCCACAGGATCCCTCCCTGAAAATCCGGCTCCTCCCAAAAGGCGTAAAACCCTCCAAAAAAAGGACCAAGTTCAGCGCTTTCTCGCCCCTCGAATTGGCGCCTCTGTGACCCTAAACCCCTCCAAACACCCTCAGAATTCCTCTCTCCAAAACCCCAAACCCCCCCGAAAATCCGTCTCCTCCCAAAAGGCATAAAATTCCCCCCAAAAAGACCAAATTAAGCACTTTTTCGCCCCCAAATTAGTGCCTTTGTGACCCCAAAACCCCTCCAAACACCCTCAGAATTCCTCCCCAAAAAACCATCACCTCCCAAAAGACATAAAATCCCCCCCAAAGCCCCAAGTAAAGTGCTTTTTCAGCCCCAAATTGGCATCTTTGTGACCCCAAAACCCCTCCAAACACCCTCAGAATTCCTCCCCCCCCAATACCCCAAACCCCCCAGAAATCCAGCTCCTCCCAAAAGGCATCAACCCCCCCCAAAAAGGGCCAAATTAAGCTCTTTCTCACCCCTAAATCGGCGCCTTTGTGACCCCAAAACCACTCCAAACACCCTCAGAAATCCTCCCCCTCAATACCCCAAAGCCCCCCAAAAATCCAGCTCCTCCCAGAAGTCATAAAATCCCCCCCAAAAAGGCCAAATTAAGCACTTTTTCGCCCCCAAGCGACCCTCAAACCCCTCCAAACACCCTCAGAATTCCTCCCCAAAAAACCATCACCTCCCAAAAGACATAAAATCCCCCCCAAAGCCCCAAGTAAAGTGCTTTTTCAGCCCCAAATTGGCATCTTTGTGACCCCAAAACCCCTCCAAACACCCTCAGAATTCCTCCCCCCCCAATACCCCAAACCCCCCAGAAATCCAGCTCCTCCCAAAAGGCATCAACCCCCCCCAAAAAGGGCCAAATTAAGCTCTTTCTCACCCCTAAATCGGCGCCTTTGTGACCCCAAAACCACTCCAAACACCCTCAGAAATCCTCCCCCTCAATACCCCAAAGCCCCCCAAAAATCCAGCTCCTCCCAGAAGTCATAAAATCCCCCCCCAAAAAGGCCAAATTAAGCACTTTTTCGCCCCCAAGCGACCCTCAAACCCCTCCAAACACCCTCAGAATTCCTCCCCAAAAAAACATCACCTCCCAAAAGACATAAAATCCCCCTGAAAGCCTCAAGTAAAGCGCTTTTTCAGCCCAAAATTGGCGATTTTTGTCACCCCAAACGCCCTCAAAATTCCTCCCCAGAAAAACCCCAAACCCCCCAAAATCCCTCCCCAAAAATCCATCTCTTCCCAAAAGACATAAAATCCCCCTGAAAGCCCAAATAAAGCCATTTTCAGCCCCAAATGGGCATCTCTGTGGCCGCCAAATTCCCCTGAGGTGTTGGGAGACCCCCAAAACCCTCCCAAAGTGCCCCAACTTCCTCAAAGCACCACAAAACTCCCAAAATGTCCCAAACTCCCCCAAATCCCTAAAAGGCTCCAGAACCCCCCAGATGCCCCAAAAATCTCAAGCCCCCCAAAGTGCTCCAAATTCCCCAAAACCCCAGAATCCCTGAACCACCCCCCCAAACCCTCCAAATTTCCCCCAATCCCAGTCTCATATTTCTCTCCCTAAAAGTGCACATTGTCCTCCCTAAAGATGAACATTTCTCGCCCCAGAAACACCCATTTCTCTCCCTAAGAACATTCCCTGTCTCCCCCATCCAAGAAGAACTAGAGCAGGGAGAGATTATTCCTCGAGTTCTCAGCCAGGGCTGGTTTTCCCTGTGTTTTTCCCTGTGTTTTTCCCTGTGTTCTGTGGTCTCCCAGCTGCAGGAATTTAATCAGATTTTTGCTGTGCCCGGGGAAGGTTTTACGGGAAAAAACCTTCTGGAAACGCAGATCCAGACAAAGCATCTCTTGGCTTTGCATCCCTGCTTTTTGCCGGGTTGTTTTCCTGCGGAATCCAGTAAAAAGCAGGGATGACCTGGCTCGGCAGTTCCAATCTCCCTGCCCAGCTTCCCGGCCTTCCCTAGGGAAGCTGGAAGTTTGTGTTAAACCCAGACTAAACCTGGAGCGAGGGAGGTGGGGAAAATCCAAGGAGATGTTTTCCTGCCCCAAGGAACATCCTTTTTTCTTCCCTAAGCTCCGGGCCGGGATTTGCGCCGGATCGTGGGCCGGTTGCGTCCCTGTTTCCCGGAGTTTGTTGCTCCCAGTGGTTCATCAGCGCTGCTGAGGGAAGTGGGAATGTGACCGGTGCGTGGGCAAGGTCCATGTGACTGTCCCAGTTTAGGGCTGTGCTGGTTAATGCGGAGGAATTTAGGGAAGGAACTCCCATAAGAACCCGGGAATGTCTCGTCCCTGCTCCTGTCCCGCAGCAGGTGCCGGCAGAGGGGAGAAGAACCAAGCTTAGCAAAGCCTGACTTGGGTTTAAGGCATAGATGGGGATGAGCAGGAGCCGGTTCCAACCCTGGGTCCTTGCCCAGGAAAACTCTTGGAACTGGTTTTTCCAGGTCTGTGGCAAAACCACTTGTGGAAAGATCCTTATGGATGAGGAGAGGGGGTGGGATTAAGCCGGGCTGGGTTTAATCTCGGCTCCATCCCAAGGAGTTCCCAAGTGAGTTATTTACCTTCTCCATGCCTGAGTGCCCGTTTATTCTTTGGGATTCTGGGAAGTGGGAGGATGGGCACCTGGGAGCCATTTCCCAGCTTTTTTATTCCAGGAAAACCACTGTGAATGCCCAGTCTCATGTCCCTTATCAGAGTAAAACTGAGGAGCCAGGAAGTGATTCCTTAAGGAATGTGTCCTGGGAACTGTTCCTGGAAGGCTGCAGAGGCACTGGGAACGTTTCCTAAGTGTAGAAATCCTGGAAACACAGGACTTCTTTGGGATCTGGGAGCCAGGCCGACCATCTGAGGTGGTTAAGACCTGGATCCCGCAATTCCCGGTGCCTCAGGGAGTCTTTCCAGCAGCGTAGGTGGAATGTGGGTCTGTGAGTCACACCCTGACACAGCCAAGGGCACTGACCTCTCCATGATCCTGTTTTTTTTTTTTTTTTTTTGGGAGCAGTCACATTTTTGCTTCATTTCCTCAAACATCCCCTTCCAAAGCATTTTTCTTCCATGCCAAGTAACTCGTCCCTGTGTTTCCTTGCTGGAAAACAGGGAGAGGCATCAATCCTCAGGGAAACGCTGCCGTTACCCACGGTATTCCCTCTCTTCCCAGCTATCCTGGTGATCGAGTTCGTCTATGCCATCGTGGGAATCGTGTGGCTGACCCAGTACTACACCTCCTGCAACGACCTCACGGCCAAGAGCGTCACTCTGGGTATGGATCGGGAATGCTGGGGCGCGTTCCGGCGGATCCACGGCCACCATTCCCTCCCGCTGGCTGGGGATGGACGCCTGGAAGTGGATCGGAGCTGTCAATGTGCTCCTTGTCTCCCTGTTTATTGCTGGAACAGTCATTCCATTGGCGCTGAGACAGGGATTTGTGTTCCTGGGGAAAGGGCGGGAAGGGGGGAGTCTGGAAATCCTGCTTTTCCACTTCAAAATGGCTTTGCTCTTTCCCTGGAACTCTTTTCCTGCCTCCTGGTGGGAATGTGCTCACGCTGTAGTCCTGGATATTCCAGGGGTGTTCAATAACCTCACAAAACAACGGGGAAAACCCATCCGGCTGCGGTTCGGAAGCTTTCCCAGGGGGGTTTCCTTTGACCGCGGGACGGCCAGGTGGGTTTGAGGCGGGAAGCGAGGGCCGGAGCGCGTCATTCCCGCGGTTTTCGTTTTGCAGGGATGGTGGTGTGTAACTGGGTGGTGATCCTGAGCGTCTGCATCACCGTGCTCTGCGTCTTCGACCCCACCGGCAGGACCTTCGTCAAGCTCCGGGCGACCAAGCGCCGGCAGCGCAACCTCCGCACCTACAACCTCAGGTGAGGGGCATTCTGGGGTATCCTGACACTCCAGGGAATCCTGGCATTCCAGGGGATCCTGGCACTCGGGGCGCTCGGGTTGGATGGGACCGTGCCCATCAACCCTGGGCTGGTTCCGCTCCCCCACTGGGACAGAGCAGATCCCAGCGGATCTCCCTTGAAAACTGCGGGATCACGGGGTTTTCCAGGGGACAAAAAACAAGGATATAGAGGTGAGGGAATAGGCTTGGATTTGATGGATGTAGGAATGATTCTTACGTGGTTTGCAGTCCCCTTTTTATTCCTGGGATGGTTTTAAGGTGATTCCTTCGACAAATCATCTGAATTTGGGAATTTAAGTGTGAGAGGAAACGATGCAAAATTGGTGCAAGGAGAGGTCATGGAAACATCATGGAATGCTGGAATGGTTTGGGTTGGATGGGACCTTATGGAACATCTCGTTCCACCCCCTGCCATGGGCTGGGACATCTTCCACTAGTCCAGGGCACTCCAAACCCCATCTGGGAACAATTCCAGGGATGGGGCAGCCACAGCTTCCCTGGGAGATCCATTCCAGGGCCTCTCCACCCTCCCAGAGAAGCATTCCTTCCCAGTATCCCATCTATCCCAGCCCTCTGGCAGTGGGAAGCCATTCCCCCTTGTCCAGTCACCCCAGGTTCTTTTCCAGACTCCTTTCCCAGCTCTCTTTAGTCCCTTTAGGCCCTGGAAGAGGCTCCAAGGTCTCCCTTGAGCCTTCCCTTCTCCAGGCTGAGCAAATCCTTGTTTGCCCATCCTGGAGCAGCGTTTTCCTTGGATTCATTAGGGCAGTGCTGAAATTTTCCTTAAATTGTGGCGGCATCTCCTTCTAAATCCCCTTTTCTTCCTTCATTTTCTCCAAAATCCAACCCTTTGCCCTGAGGTTTCTTGGCCAGGAAACAATTCCTGTTGTGTTGGCACTGGGATCTTTTAATTAAGGATTGATTCCATCCTGGAGCTTCCCAGATGGGAAGAGAAAAGGGTTTTTTTTTCACCCAGACAAGTGTTTTCCAAAGGATTTTTTTCCGGTAGGAGACAACACAAACAGGCTTTGTTTCCTCTGACATCTGTGCCTGTCCTTGAGGAATGTGCCTTTGGAGTCCCTGGGATTCAAAGGGGTAAAAAATGAGGCTTTTCAAAAATCCACTGCAAATTCCACGTTTTTCCTTGGCTTTGTGTGTTTTGAACCCTGGGCTTTTCCAGTGGCTTGAAATGGGAAGTTTTCCTTTGGGAAGGAAAACTGGGCTTTTCTAAGGATCAGGCCTCAAGTTTTGTTGGAAGGAAAGGCTGGGTTTTGTTGTGGAACACTGGACATTCCTCCTGACCTTTCCAGTGTGTGGAATATTTGGAATTAGTGCCCTGTCAGCCCAGTGTGGTGATTCCTGCTTGGGATCAGGGCATTCCCAGGATGAGCAGCTGTGATGATTTTGTGGAAAATAGGGAAAAAGCCTTCCCTGGGAGGGTGTGAGGCTCTGGAATGGGTTTCCAGGAGTAGATTAGGGAATTCTCTACCTGGCTGGATTGTGTGCCAGGGTGGTTTTCCATTCCCTTCGGGATGTGTGGGCTGAGGAAGGAAAACAACCCAGGCAAAGGCTCAGCTCCTCGTGCCGAGGCTTTTCCAAGGAGCTTTGGAGCTCCTGCTGAACACGTGGAAGGAAAGCGTTGGGAAAAAATAATTTGGGAATTTTGGAGGGAAGATAGCTGAGAGCACACTTGGGTGTTCCACCCCTGCAGTGAGGTTGTGGAATTCCTTTGGGATCTTGGAGAGCAGAGCCCTGCTGGCTCTTAGCCCACTCCTATTCCTGTTGCTCCTTTGGAATCTTCCAAAAGGTTCTGGATGTTCAGGCGGGAGGTGCTGGATTGCCTGTGGGATCCGCTCCTTCTCTTCCAGGCAAACATTCCTTTCCCAGCACCTTTTCCTTCCAGCCACAACCCACTTCCTGGGCTTGGGTTTATCCCAGTGGGATCCCCTGGTGGCAAATGGAACGGGGTTTTATTTTGGATTGCTCTGACCTGGATTAAATCTGTGTTTCCATAAAAAAAGGCCCTGCTCTAGAGGAGCCTTGGATTTCAGGGAGCATGGAGTCAGTGGCCTTAAGCTGCAGGAGGGTGGGTTTCCATGGGATATTGGGAAGAAACTCTCCTCTGGGAGGGTGGGGAGGCCCTGGAATGGCTTTCCCAGAGGAGCTGTGGCTGCCCCATCCCGGGAGGTGTCCAAGGCCAGGTTGGAGGGGGCTTGGAGCAACCTGGGATAAGGGAAGGTGGAACATGATGATCCTTAAAATCCCTTCCAAGCCAGACCAGCTGGATTGCCCTTCTCTGGAGCGTGTGCAGGGAAGGGGCTGGAGCACCAGGAGCAGCTCAGGGGGGACCTTCCCATTCCATACAACTCCCTGACAGGAGGGGGGGAGCCGGAGGGGGATTGGGAACAAGGGACAGGAGGAGAGGAAATGGCCTCAAGCTGCACCGGGGGATGTTTAGGTTGGATATTATGGAAAATTCCTTCCTGGAAAGGATTGGAACAGGCTGCCCAGGTCAGAGGTGGAGTCCCCATCCCTGGAGGGATTTAAAATCCATGTGGATCTGGTACCTGGGGACATGGATTAGTGCTGGACTTCGTGATCCTAAAGATCTTTTCCAACCATGATTCCATGATCCCATGGTTCCTGACCTCCCTATCCTATAAAAGGAGCCGAGTTAATCTGTCTGTGGTGTCCAGGATAAGCGGAAGGACAGGGATCAGCACCTGTTTTTCCAATGTTGGAAAACCCTCCCGTGGCCACGTTGTCCCCGTGCTCACATTCCCGTTGTTCCCGTTATTCCCAGACACCGGCTGGAGGAGGGCCAGGCCAGCAGCTGGACAAGGAGGCTCAAAGTGTTCCTTTGCTGCACGAGGACAAAGGACTCGCAGTCGGTGGGTACCAGAAATTCCCTGTGGGAGCCAGAAGTCTGGGATATTGCTGGGAGAAATCCGTGGGTTTGCAAGCTTTAGGATCAAATCTGGCAGCAATTCCCAGTCAGCTCCGGTTTCCCTTCCCAGCCAGTTTGCTGAGGCAGTTTCTCCTGGTTTTTTGGATCAGTCCTGTATCCTTAAAGAGGAGGATTTGGGAATGGGAAAATACAAACCTGGAAAAATATCCAGCAAAATATTCTGGATTTATTAGCAGCCAAAACCTACTAAATCTGTAGATCCACGGGGAGATTAGTGGGAATCTTCCTGTTCTGCAGTTGGGATTTTCCCTTGCAGGGAAGGGGAAAGGGCTTGATATTCCTTCCCCAGAAGTTACCATTCCATTCTTTTCGGAAGCAGTGGGAGCAGCTGTAGGGATTCAGCAGCATTCCTCAGGACCTTGGTGCTGGGAAAAACGTGGAAAACCTGCCTGATAACTTGCTCTATTGAATTTAGTCGGAATTCCCAGTGTTTGAGGCCTCCTGAAGGAGCCGGCAGAAGCAGGGAATTGCTCCCAAAGGCAGGAGAAAATCACAAAAGCCAAGGAGATCTGGGACTCCCGAAGAGACAGCTGAAATCCCCGAGCCCTGAATGAGTTACAGCCTCTCCAGGAGAAAGCTGGGAGTTCTCAAGGACATTCCAGGAAAACCAGCAGCAACCCCAGATGTTTGACTCCGGTTGGAAGGGCAAGAAAATGATAGGGAAAACACCCAGGGAGTGACCACAGCGGCGTGGCCTGGCTAAATATAGCCTGGAGCTCTGCTTCCAGAGGGATGCAGCAGGAACAGGAGCGTGTTGGGAAGGGAGATGAATTTAGAGAGGAAGAGAAATGCGTCTGGAATTGAAATTCCAAAGGGAAAGGTGGGAAAATCAAGTAGGGTCAGGTGAAGGCCACCGTTATTCCTCATGGAGGGCAGCTGGGATGAATTGGATTAACAGGGTGCAGCTTCCAGAAGCTGCAGGAATTGGCACAGGCCTTGTGCAGGAATCCAGCCCCCTCCCAGGATCCCTTTCCCTGGCTGGAATGCCTCTGTGTTCCCAGGGAACGTCCCAGCCCCATCCTGGGAAGTCCTGCCAGCTCCCAGCTCCTCTGCTCGGGAAATCCAGCAGGAAAAGCAAAACCTGGGAGAGCTCTGACAGGCACCCAAAGGTCCTGATTCCTGAACAACTCCCACTTTGCTCAGGATTGCAAAGTATTCTAAGTATTCCAAGCTCTTAACAAACCTTTCATTCTGCAGAGACCACATCTCCTCTGCTTTTGGTCCCTGCAGGGAATGTTTCTCCCTGTTTTGTTTTTTACTTCAGGATGAAAGCAGATTCCAGACTCTTCACATTCCTCATGCCGTTGAATTCCCACTTTATATCCAGCTGGATCCATTTCCAGCCTCTTTTCCCTGCAGGAATGAGCTCTGACTTTGTGTGTCCTGGAATGGCAGCATGTGGAATGAATGGATCAGAAATGAATCCATTGCTGTCTCTCCCAGTTTTCATGGGGAAAAAAACCCCTTGTTGTAGCAGAGGATCCTTGTCCTTTGGGCTGGAAAAGAGTTCTGTGGAGTGGACATGGAATTGGGGAAAGGATGAATGGGAAGCCCCAGAGCCTTCAGGGTTTGTAGCAGAACATTCCAGGTGTTCCCCTGCAACAATTTGGGAAAAAGGATCCCAGGTCTGGGTTAAAGGTGGACAAGTTCAAGTTCCAGGACAACCCTTTTTGGTCGGAGCATCCGGAGGTGTTGCTGCCACTTCGGATTAATGGATGTTTTCCCTAGTTTGTTTGGAGGCTGTTGGCGTTTCTGGTGAGCTTAGAGGAGCTGGGCTGGGATCTGGGAGGTCAGGATTTCAAGGATCTTGTGGTTGGAATGTTGGAGAGGTTAATGCTGGGCTTTCCAAAGGCACCTCTGGCACAGTTGGCACCTGGATCCCCATCCCTTAGTGGGCACTTCACTCACCTGTGTAGGGAAGTGAGGAGTGATTGGAAGTCATCCTGCACTCCAGGAGTTTGTCAGGGATAAAGGGATGTAGGTCATTCCTGCGGGAGCAAGGATGTCATTCCTGCTGGGAAAAGAAGGGATTTACTGCCTTGATGGTCAGAGAAAAGAGAGGAGGAATCCTGGCCTGGAAAGTGCTCAGGGTTTCCACGAAAAGGATACCACGAAAACCTGGGATAAAAGTTCAGGATAAGGCTCTGATAATCCTTGGAAGGAAAGGTTTGGGATGGCAGGAGCCAAAATACCGTTGGTTTGCTACAACCCCACATTCCAACCTCTGGATCACCCTTTTCCTTCGGCTGCAGTAATGACACATCAGCTCTGACTCACATTCCAGCCCTTCTCCCGCTTCCCAAAATGTTTTCCTTCAGGCTTTTGTGGTTTCTTTTTTCCCTGTAGCACTGAGAAAAAGGTGGAAAAAGAACATTTCTCCTCAGCATTTTTGTCCCTCTGCTCCAGAGCCTTTGCATGACCCTCTCAGGTCACTTCCAGTTCTGTCCCTCCTTTTTTGGGATTGATCACCTTCTCCCCTGGGAATTCTGCATTTAGTGACTCAGGTCTTTTTCCAGGTTTTCCCTTTCACGCCTTTTTGCTTGGGTGCCATCCAAAATAAAGCTGGAAAAGCCTGGCAATAGGGGCCAGAGGATCCCAGGGCTGGGTTAAATGTGGGGAAAAAGGGATCCCAGATCTGTGTTCAGTCTGGGAAAAGGATCCCGGATCTGGCTTAAACATGGGCAAAAGGAATTCTGGGTATGGATTAAATATGGGCAAGTTAAATTTAGGCAAAAGGATCCCAGGGCTGGGTTAAATTTAGGCAAAAGGATCCCAGGGCTGGGTTAAATTTGGGAACAGGATCCCAGGGCTGGGTTAAATTTGGGAACGGGATCCCAGAGCTGCATTAAATTTGGGAACAAGATCCCAGGGCTGGGTTAAATATGAGAAATGTATCCCGGGATAAATTTAGAATTTAAGAGACTGTGAATAGGACAAAATGAGTCCTTTTTTCCCCCTGGAATAGCCTTTATTGTGTTTTTGAGGATAAGGATGACTCCAAGGTGACTCTGGATTGGGATTTGCTTGGTTTTCATCCTTTTCCCCCTGGTTTATTTAATATACGGATCCCAAAACATTCCCTTTCCCTCCCTTTGTGCCTGGCTGGGATGTTTGGGTGTTCTCCTTCCCCCACCTGAGCACGGAGCACAGGACAAACCCCACCTCCAAGTGGGAATACGGGAAGCAAACAGGAGGCAATAATTCCCTGATTAGTCCAGGTCTGGCATTCCCCGAAGGAATGTCGTGGATCTCCAGGAACGTGTCCCGTTTGGAGGCCATTCCCAAACCGCCGTGACTCCTCCTCCCTCCCTGGGTTTTTCAGGATGCCTATTCCGAGATCGCCTACCTTTTCGCGGAGTTTTTCCGGGATCTGGACATCGTCCCCTCCGACATCATTGCGGGGCTGGTGCTCCTGCGGCAGCGGCAGCGGGCCAAGCGGAATGCCGTCCTGGACGAGGTGGGCACGGGAACACCGGGAACGTGGCCTTCCCTGGGAGCACCACGGGCTTCCTCCCGCCTCCCTCCCGGGCTGTTCCCACTTGCTGAGCTGGGAATTAAAAATAATAACGGACTTAAGTGGCTTCTCCCAAGTTTTTTTTCCCGGTGGTTTTTCCCAGCTGATGCTGAGTCAAGTTGGGAATTTGTCATCCGCAAGTACAGGTTGAGCTCTTGATCCCAAAAAAGCCTTGAAGGGGGTTGTAGGGAAGATTATTCCCACTATGTTATCGATTGGAAGATTATTCCCACTATGTTATCGATTGGAAGATTATTCCCACTATGTTATCGATTGGAAGATTATTCCCACTATGTTATCGATTGGAAGATTATTCCCACTATGTTATCGATTGGAAGATTATTCCCACTATGTTATCGATTGGAAGATTATTCCCACTATGTTATCGATTGGAAGATTATTCCCACTATGTTATCGATTGGAAGATTATTCCCACTATGTTATCGATTGGAAGATTATTCCCACTATGTTATCGATTGGGAGGATTATTCCCACTATGTTATCGATTGGGAGGATTATTCCCACTATGTTATCGATTGGGAGGATTATTCCCACTATGTTATCAATTGGGAGGATTATTCCCACTATGTTATCAATTGGGAGGATTATTCCCACTATGTTATCAATTGGGAGGATTATTCCCACTATGTTATCAATTGGGAGGATTATTCCCACTATGTTATCAACTGGGAGGATTATTCCCACTATGTTATCAACTGGGAGGATTATTCCCACTGAATTATCAACTGGGAGGATTATTCCCACTATGTTATCAATTGGGAGGATTATTCCCACTATATTATTAACTGGGAGGATTATTCCCATTATATTATCAACTGGGAGGATTATTCCCTGTGATGTGGAGGAGACTCCAGCAAGCTTCAGGAAGAAAAATTCCTAAATTTCCAAGCCATTGCTCATATTTTCAAATTGTCAACCCAGGAGAAAATTGACTTATTTGTTTGGGGTTTTTTTGGTTTTTTTTTCCCCCTTACTTGAAGTTCGGGAGTAAAACCATTGGGAAGCATTTGAGGAGCCTGGTTGGGATAACTGGGAGTAGATTTTCGTAAGACTTTTCCTGTGTGTTTGGGATTTACAGGCAAACAATGACATTCTGGCTTTCCTGTCGGGAATGCCGGTGACCAGGAACACCAAGTACCTGGATCTGAAGAACGCGGTAAGTCCCTGGAATGTGGGATCCTGGAAGCTCTCCTGTGTAACCTGCTTTCTCTTCCTCACTGGCTTCTCTTGTTCCTTTCTGCCCCTCTCAGAAATAATCTGAGAAATTCCAGGTCTCAGATTTCTCTCTTAATTTTTCCCACCTAACTTTTCCTGCTGATTTTTCTCGTTTTCCCCCCCCTGTTTTCCCCCCCCCCCCCGATTCCCTCCCTCCCTGATTTCCCCCCCTGATTTTTTTTCCCCTGATTTTTTTTCCCCTGATTTTTTTTCCCCTGATTTTTTTTCCCCTTGATTTTTTTCCCCTTGATTTTTTTCCTCTGATTTTTCCCCCCTGATATTTTTCCCCCCTGATATTTTTCCCCCCCTGATATTTTTCCCCCCTGATATTTTTCCCCCCTGATATTTTTCCCCCCTGATATTTTTCCCCCCTGATATTTTTCCCCCCCTGATTTTTTTCCCTCCTGATTATTTTTTCCTCCTGATTTTTTTCTCCCCTGATTTCCCCCCCGATTTTTCCCCCCCGATTTTTCCCCCCCCGATATTTTTCCCCCCGTTTTTTCCCCCCCCCCGTTTTTTCCCCCCCCCGTTTTTTCCCCCCCCGTTTTTTTCCCCCCCCCGATTTTTTCCCCCCCCGATTTTTCCCCCCCCGTTTTTCCCCCCCCCTTTTTTCCTCCCCTGTTTTTCCCCCCCCCCCGTTTTTTTCCCCCCCAGATTTTTCCCCCCCCGATTTTTCCCCTCCCAATTTTTTCCCCCCCGATTTTTTCCCCCTGATTTTTTTCCCTCCTGATTTTTCCCCCTCTGATTTCCCCCCCCCGATTTTTTTTTCCCCCCCAATTTCCCCCCCCCCCCCGATTTTTTTTCCCCCCTGACTTTTTTTCCCGATTTTTTTCCCCCTGATTTTTTTCCCTGGTTCCCCCTCTCACACCTGCACTGTTTAACTCCCGCTCCAGCTGTCCAGGATAACTGACCTTTTCCAGGACACAGCTGAGACACACGGCCCTAAACCATCTTTATGTCCCTCTCTGGGCATCCCACAGCCTGCTGGCAGCAGGATATTTCGGGAGCTCATTCCCAAACCTGCAGGGAGCTGCTTCCTTGGCTGCAGGGTGGGATACAGAGGAAAACCCCTCAGGAAAACAGACGGAGCCCGCTGGGATGGGGCGGATCTCGCCCAACATCCCCACCTCGCTGCCCAGGAGCGGAGCTGGGGGAGGAGGGTGGTGCCAGTGAGGGGGTCTGACTGTGGGAACAGGGAGTGAGGAGGAGCATTCCCGGAGCTTCCCGTGTGTCCGTGTGTTGCAGCAAGAGATGCAGCGGTACCGGGAGGTGTGTTACTACATGCTCTTCGCGCTGGCTGCCTACGGCTGGCCCATTTACCTCATGAGGAAGCCCACGTGTGGACTCTGTCGCTTGGCCAGATCCTGCTCGTGAGTGCCCCCTCCACCCTCATCCCCATATCCCTCCTCCTCATCCCCCCCAGTAGAAATCCCCTGGATTTCCCCCCGGACTTAGAAATCCCCATTCCCTGTATTTGTGTCATCACTTGCTCCCCATCCCGTCTCTGCTCCGTCTCTGCTCCGTCTCTGCTCCGTCTCTGCTCCGTCTCTGCTCATGCTTTCTCATCCCGTCTCTCCGTGCCTCCTATTCCAAAGGCTTCCCAGATCCCTTCCATCTTGTAAATAAACCCCCTCGTCCTCTGCTCCGTCCTCTCCGGTGCCAGCTGGAACAGCCAGTGGGGAGATCCCACCTGGCACAAAACCCAGTCCCAAAGAACTTCCTGGAGCTCAAAAAACCTGATTTCTCACCCATCAGGGCGTTGAAATTTGGATCCTGATTAAAACACTTCCAAGATTTGGGCTGTGCTCTCTCCCACTAGTTGGATTTTTCCAGCTCGGGATTCAAGTATTTGCCACAATTCCGTCCCCAGATTCAATTTGGGGATGAGCTTTTGGCAACTTCTGGGCTCTTGGGAGGAATTTAATTGCTTGGGAATACTTTTATTAGCGAGAAGGAAAGAGGGAAGATCGATCTGTGCTTTTCATTCTGTTCTGGGCTGATTCCAGACCTGCTCTTCTGCCGTAAATAAACCTGGAGCTCAGGAAATGCTCCAGTGTGTCTGTGTAGTGTCCCTTGAGGAGCTATCCCTTGGATTCCTCGGGAACTGCTTGTGCTGGAGCTCTCTCTGGTGCTCGGCAGGAAAACTACACCTGATCCCGATGTCCTTTTGTTGGCTGAAAGGGGGAATTTAGTGGTTTCACCCTCCCTCGCTCCGAGTCTGGAGGAAGCTGGCGTGGCTCGGAGGGGAACTGCACCCCGAACCCAGCCTTTTCCCCACAGAGCTGTGCTCTCCCAGCAGGTGCTGCTACTCTGAATCCAGCCTTTCCCCCTCAGAGCTGTGCTCTCCTGGCAGGTGCTGCTGCCTGTGTCCTTCCCGACCCCGCTACGCCCCGGGTGTCACCATCGAGGAGGACAATTGCTGCGGCTGCAACGCCATCGCCATCCGGCGCCACTTCCTGGACGAGAACATGACCTCTGTGGACATTGTCTACACCTCCTGCCACGATGCTGTAAGGGCCAGCCAAGACCCCTTCCCCATTCCAGCCGGGCCCCCTTCCCGTGGGATTTACCCGCGTTCCGCCAGGGCGGCACCAGGAAGGAAAATCCGGCTTCGTTCCGTACCCGCAGTGGGGCTCCGTCAGAAAATTCCTTCACTTGGGGGCAGAAATAACCTCCTTTGGGCAGAAACAACCCTCCTTTTCCCTGTGGATAATCCAGTCTCTCCCGGTCTTTCCCAGGTCTATGAAACCCCTTTCTACGTGGCGGTGGACCACGACAAGAAGAAGGTGGTGATCAGCATCCGAGGGGACGCTGTCCCCAAAAGTAAGTGGGGGGGCTGGGGACTGCCCCGGGGCACGTCCCGGAGAGTTCCGGAGGCATTCCCGACCCAGAGTTGACTCACCTGGAGCAAGGATGCCTTTCTTCCAGGATGCCCTGACGGATCTGACTGGGGATGCCGAGCGCCTGCCAGTCGAGGGGCACCACGGAACGTGGCTGGGACACAAGGTGAGGGCCTGGGAAGGAGGGGAACCAAAACCAACCCAAACCTCGTTTTCCCCTTGATTTTTCTCTCCTTTTCCCCTTGATTTTTCTCTCCTTTTCCCCTTGATTTTTCTCTCCTTTTCCCCTTGATTTTTCTCTCCTTTTCCCCTTGATTTTTCTCTCCTTTTCCCCTTGATTTTTCTCTCCTTTTCCCCTTGATTTTTCTCTCCTTTTCCCCTTGATTTTTCTCTCCTTTTCCCCTTGATTTTTCTCTCCTTTTCCCCTTGATTTTTCTCTCCTTTTCCCCTTGATTTTTCTCTCCTTTTCCCCTTGATTTTTCTCTCATTTTTCCCTTGATTTTTCCCTTGATTTCTCTCTCCTTTTTCCCTTGATTTTTCTCTGATTTCCCCCTTGATTTTTCTCTCATTTTCCCCCTTGATTTTTCTCTCATTTTTCCCTTGATTTTTCCCTTGATTTTTCCCTTGATTTTTCCCTTGATTTTTCCCTTGATTTTTCCCTTGATTTTTCCCTTGATTTTTCCCTTGATTTTTCCCTTGATTTTTCCCTTGATTTTTCCCTTGATTTTTCCCTTGATTTTTCCCTTGATTTTTCCCTTGATTTTTCCCTTGATTTTTCCCTTGATTTTTCCCTTGATTTTTCCCTTGATTTTTCCCTTGATTTTTCCCTTGATTTTTCTCTGATTTTCCCCTTGATTTTCCTCTCATTTTTCCTTTGATTTTTCTCTCATTTTTCCCTTGATTTTTCTCCCTTTCCCCCCTCCTCCCTTTCCCCCCTCCTCCCTTTCCCCCCTCCTCCCTTTCCCCCCCCGTCCCCTTCCCCCCCCCGTCCCTTTCCCCCCCCCGTCCCTTCCCCCCCGTCCCTTCCCCCCCCCCCGTCCCTTCCCCCCCCCGTCCCTTCCCCCCCCCCGTCCCTTCCCCCCCCCGTCCCTTTCCCCCCCCCGTCCCTTTCCCCCCCCCGTCCCTTTCCCCCCCCCTCCCTTTCCCCCCCCCCTCCCTTTCCCCCCCCCTCCCTTTCCCCCCCCCTCCCTTTCCCCCCCCCTCCCTTTCCCCCCCCCCTCCCTTTTCACTCCCTCACTTTTCCTCTGGGTTTTCTCTCATCTTCCTCACAGTTTTTCCTCTGAGAACCAAAACCAAACGAAAGCCCCTCAATTTTTCTCATTATTTGCTTTTTTAATTACCAGCCCCCCAAATGGGCGCAATTACTTTAAAAAGGACATTCCAGAACTGCAGCAAGAGGGCTTTGAGGTGTTGAATAATCAGTGGGAACAGTTAAAATCTCTGGGAACAGTTAAAATCACTGGGTGTGTAATTAAAAACTCCATCCAATTAGTGACATCCAAACTGGAAAAGACATCCTGGAGACCCGGAATGAAATTCCTGGAGTCATCTAAATGACTTGGCCTTCCAACGACCTTCTCAGAATTTGCAGATTTGCAGTGAAACTCTGGGAATGTGTTTGGAGACAGGAATGTCCTCCAAGGATCCTGGCAGGACTGGCATCCGTGTAATTTGATGGATGCTCCCTGTCTGTGAGCAGCTCTGGGATAACTGAATCCATTTATTCCAGAGCTACCCTTTGCCCCCGTCTGGCAAAATAATGCCAAGTCTTTAAGCTGCTCAGGAATTTGGGAGCTTGCCAGGATGCAGGGGAATTGAGGGCTGGAAGGAACGGAGCAGTTGCTGGGGGTGCTGCTGGAGGAGAGGAGTTGTTGCCCGAGGTGGGATATTGAGCCTGGAATTGCTTGGGAGCCCCTCCTTCCTCCAGGGTGTGTCCTGAATGCCAAACCTCTTCCCTGGGCTTTGATGCTCTGCTTTAGGAACTGGAATCCTGGAATGGTTTGGGTGGGAAGGGACCTTAAAGATCCCATTCCAGCCCCTAGACTGGGTTATTCCCTGTAAAATAGACCCCTCTGAGGCTTTTCCCTCAAATCTCATCTATCCCAGAGCAGTTCCTCGCCTTTGGATGGCAAAGCAGTACAGGACATTCCCATCCCCTTTCCCTAAATCTCGGATCCATTTGGTTATTTATGTGTGAGGTTCCAAAATTAAGCCCAAATTGTTTAATTCCCTTGAAATTGAATCTGTTGCCTGGAGGATCTATGGATGCACATCCCTGGAATTGCCTAAGGACAGGTTGGACAAGGCTTGGAGCATCCTAGTCTAGTGCAAGGTGTCTCTGCCCATGGAACTGGATGAGTTTAAGGTCCATTCCAACCCAAAACATCCTGGGATTCCATGAAATTTAGGAAACAGCCTCCATTTTGATGGAACTTTACAGTCTCATTCCATAATATTAAAATCACTGCCTCCATTAAAATCTAATTCCCAAAAATATGTCCTGAGGCTGACTAACACCAGGCACCACCAGGGATTTGGGTCATGCTTCCTAAAAATAGAATCCCAAATTCACCTTGGGAATTTAGATCAGTAGCCTGTTCCCTTCTCCTGAGGATTGGAAATGGAGACTCTTCTGGAAGATTTGGAGCTGCTGGGAATTGGGAGACAGGCACCAACCACCTTTTTGGTGGTCCCAGTGTCCCACATTCCCATTTCCGTGCTCATGGAGTCACCTCAGTGCTGCTCCTCCTCTCCAGCACCCAGGTGGGATTTGATGGGATTCGTGGTACTGAGGACTTGGAAAATTCCATGTTTTTTGAGCAGACAAATCCTGTGATATCCCTGAGATGGAGAGTGAACCCTCAATACCGTTCCCGTTGTATTTACACTGTTATTTAAGGGAAAACAGCCCAGGAGATGATTTTCCCAGATTTTTTTTCCCAGTCCAGGCAGTGTGAATTATTTGAGATCTGTAATTCCCAAATTAAGATTGATTATCTCTGTTTACCCTGGTTGGGGTTTGGTTTTTTTTTGGAATTCAGGCTTGCTTCCCACTGAGTTAAACTGTAGGAAAAGCATCACCTGGAATTCCAAACCAAATTCCAGTTGCTTGTTTGATACCTATGTTTGGAATTGGATCAGCTCTGTTTGGAATTTAATACACGGAGGGACAAAAGTCCTCAGCAGAGAGGAGGAATGGTGAGCCCCAGCCTGTGGTTTTTCCCATCTTCCTGCACTTTTGAACTTGTAAGGAATAAAATCCTTTAATAATTTATGATTAATGTCCTTTAGCAGCCAAATTGCCTTAATGCTGGTGACTGGAAAAGGCAGGAAGGAACTCTTCCTGTACAGGGAGCACTCCCACTTTTCCTCTTGGTGTTTGTATTGTTTTCTCTGTAAACTCGGGATAATTCACACTTGTATTCCCAAATTTAAATGGAAAAATCATTCACAGATTTAACTGGCAGAGGAAAATTTGGCAATTAAAACATGAATATTCAAGTTTATTTTCGTGTTCTTCCACAAATCCTGGGATCTGAAGTACCCAACACACAACCCTATTTAAGTTGTTTTTTGGGATGTTTTTCCCTCTAAATACACCCTGATCCCAGGAATAAGCCCTTGGAATAAGCCCTTGGAATTTAAGAACTCATTACTCCTGAACACCACGATCCAGAATTCCTCTTCTGGAATGTGGAGAGGACTCAGTTTTTCCTCCATCCCGACTGTGCCAAGGGACGCTCCGGAGCTTCCCCAGCTTTTGGCTGCTGGATGTTGGGATGGGGGCTGCCACACATCCGTTTGGATCCCACTGTGTCTTCCCACTTCCCGCAGGGAATGGTGCTCTCTGCCGAGTACATCAAGAAGAAGCTGGAGCAGGAAATGGTGCTTTCCCAAGCCTTCGGACGTGACCTGGTGAGTTCCAGTTTTCCTTCCAGACAGAGGATGAGAATTTCCTCTAAACCCGGTTTTTAAGGGAATTGCCGTGTCCTGAATGCCTCGTATTAATTTCTCAGCTCTCCCTTTAATTCCCATCCCTCTGGATTGCCAGCTCCCTCATGGAATCCTGGAATTTGGCGTTGTAAGGGACCCTAAAACTCCTTGAGTTCCACCTCCCCTGACATGGGAAGAGAAAATTCCATAAGATCAGGTTGCTCCTCGAGGCTTTTTTCTTTTGGAACCCCCAGCACCACAGAGCTCCTGATTATTCTCTCTTTCCTGAGACAGGCAGTCCCACGTGGGAATGCGGGACAGGGAACACTAAAACCGAGCCAAGGGGAACTAAAATCCCATCTCTGTGGAGGTTCTCTCCGGAATGCTGTCTCTGGGAGCACATTCCTGGCGGCAGGGAGCTATCAGAGATCCCAAGGGAGGCGTTGGGAAGTAGCTTACCTTGGTTTATGGGTTGGGAATAGCTGTGGAATGCTGCCTCGGGATGTTTGGTGGGTGGAGGGAGAGACACTCTGGCATCCGGCTTCATTCCTCTCTGCCTGGAAAGGGAATATTTGGTTTGTTCCCAGTAATCAGGAGGAATTTTTCCTGGCTTTAGGTACATAAATGCCATCCCAGCTCCCACCAAAGGTTCCTGTATCTCAGGATATTGTTTCTGACAGTTGCCAGCAACAGATATTCCAGGGAAAACTATCCAGGGAGGTGGAGAAACACTTTCTCCATGAATTTGGATATTATCAGGAAGCTGTGAGGTTTGAGGAAGGGCCAAAGGCTCCTGTCAAATCCCAAAGAAATCCCAAACAGCCGGTGTGCATTTCCTGTTTCTTCCCATCTTTTTTCTTCCAGGGAAGAGCCAGTAGGTCACACACTGATGGAGATGTAGAATTCCAGAAGTGAGTGAATTCCAGCCTCCAGAGCCTGGAGTGACAAGGGGGAATGGCTTCCCACTGATAGAGGACGGGGTCAAATGGGATACTGGGAAGAAATCCTTCCCTATGGGGATGGTGAGGCCCTGGAATGGATTTCTCAGGGAAGCTGTGGCTGCCCCATCCCTGGAAGTGTCCAAGACCAGGTGGGACAGGTCTTGGAGCAGCCTGGGATAGTGGAAGGTGTTGGGATTGGAACTAGATGAGCTTTAAGGTCCCTTCCCACTCAAACCATTCCAGGATTCCATGATGATTCCATGATCAGAACAAGGAGCTGTTCAACTGGAATCTGGAGCTTTTGTGTATAAGAACCACTCCAAAACCTGGGGAAAGGGAGAGATTTGGGGGATGAATCCCTGTTAATTTTCGGCATCAGGACCATTTCTTGTTGGTTTTGGTTTCCAGGGAAGAGGGACAAAACACTACGGCCTGATTGTGGTTGGCCATTCCCTGGGAGCCGGAACTGCTGCCATCCTGTCCTTCCTGCTGCGCCCCCAGTACCCCTCCCTGAAGTGCTTTGCCTATTCCCCCCCAGGTGGGCTGCTCAGGTAGGTCTTGGGATACAGGTGGGACTGGAGCTGGAGCACGGCCCGGTTGGGATCCTCTAAGGAGCAGTAGGAGGGACAGGCAGCCTGGATTTGCCGAGTGTTCCCTCTGTGGTGGAGTTTGGAATTCAGGGTAGGGTGGCAGGTGGCCGCTCTCCCAGATATTCCTGAGTTGTCTATGGCTCTCATTTTAATGGAAAATGCAAGTTGGATGCAATTTCCATACTCTTTGCCCAGTCCTGATCCAGTTGTTTGGATTCCTTTTCCAAAGAAACTTCACCTCGCTTTGGGATGTGATTTCTCCCATTCCAAAGCGATACCTAAAAAAGGGCACAGGGATTGTGCTTTTTGGGTGCTGGTTTCCCTCCCAAGGGGGGAATCCAGGGAGAGACTAATGGGGAATTCCTTCCATTGTAAACGGGAACAGACCTTCTGGTCACATTATTCCCAAACAGAACCATCCTATGGGATTGCTGGCAAGTGTAGGAAGGTCTTTCTAGTTGTCGTGGGGATCCTTGAAATCGGCTCTGTATTCTCCGAAGCTCCCTGTGGCAGTTCCTGCATCATATTCCAGGAGCAGCCAAGGGTTTTAAACCATCCTGCTGATGGATCTGGATGTTGGCATTCCTTGTTGTTGGCATTCCTGGTTTTCTGCAGCCACAGAGCTACAGAGGAGGATGGTCCATGGGAGTTTGTTTTGTGGCTTTTTGTTCAGAAATCCCACTTCCGGATCCCTTGGGAGCTCCTGACTCGTGTTGTACCCAGGATCATATCCGGGAAGCTCCACAGAGTGGGAATCTTAATTCCTTCCCTCTCAGTCCTCAGGTTGCTCTGGAAATTTGCCATCTGAGTTCTCCACAATATTCCAGTATTTCATTCCACAGTGTCTTTGTCAGGTAGCCTCAGGAGCATGGGATATCTTCTTCCTTGGCTGCCCTGCCGTTCCCAAACTCTTGGAAAATGGCTGTGGGACATTGAGTTAAAGCACTTCCTTTCCCAGGTATATCCAGAGCCACGTGCAGGGGAGTGTTTGAGCCGTGGGATGTGGATATGAGGCTTTTCCTTCCCAAGGTGCAAATCCCAAAAGCCTGGAAGTAGCTTGGATCGGGGTTTTGTGCCCCTGGTTCTCTGCCACCGGCCTGGGAATGAAACACTGTTTGCTTCTTCCTGCTTCTGTTTCTCTTCCAGTGAGGATGCCATGGAGTATTCCAAGGAGTTTGTGACTGCAGTGGTGCTTGGGAAAGATCTGGTGCCCAGGCAAGTGGAGGAGTGTCCCAAATCCTTCATGAATGTTTGCTGTCCTGTCCCCAAATCATTCATTTCCTGTCAGAATCACGTGGATCATCTGTCTCCAGATTCCTCATTTACCTGTCCTTGTCTCGTTCCTCATTTATCTACCTGGTTCCTTGTGTTGTTCCTTATTTATCCTCCTGCTTCCCCTGTGTTTTCCCTGGGCACCTCTGTTGGTGCTTCACACACCTCTTTATAGGCAAATCCTTCCTGTGTGCCAGAAAAGTGGGAATATCCTGCCTCTGGAATCACTCACTGTGGTCCCTGGAGCATCAGTGTCATCTTCCTGGTTTCTTGTGTTATCTTGGATGTGCTGTCACCTCATGTTTGTCCCAAAATTCCTGTTCCATCTCATATCTCCGACCCAGCTCATTCCTTGGCATCTCTCACCTTCCTCATCCCGTGGGATATGTTCTGCTGAGCAGGGATTTGGGCCGGGACAGACAACCTGGCATTTCCCTGGACATGACCTGCTCCATCCCGGAATTTCCTCAGTGGTGTCACTCAGCTCCGAGACACCTCCCCGAGTCACCTGTTCCGTGTCATCCTTCCCTGGCATCTGGGATTCCGCTGTCAGCCCCCTGTTCCCTGAGCTCTCTCCCCTCCGTGTTCCCTTCTCTGCTCCCGTTTACTGTCCCCATGGTTCTCAAGACCCCTCTCCCCCATTCCTGCTCCAGGCTGATGCCACAGCCCACCTTGGAAACCTGCACTGCTTTTCCCCTGCTCCCAATTCCAGCCATAGTCCACTCTGGGTTTTTCCATTCCAGATTCCAATCTGGTCTGCATTTCCCTCCATTCCAGATCCCAGGCCCAGTCCAGTCTGGGTTTTTCCTTTCCAAATTCCTACCCCAGTCCAAGTTCCCCCCATTCTGGATCCTGGTCCTGATCCGGTCTGGATTCTCCCTGTTCCAGATCTGGAGCCTAATTCAGTCCAGGTTTCCCCTCATTCCAGATCCTGGTCTGAATCCAGTCTGGATTTTTCCCTCATTCCCAGTTCTGACTGTGATCTGGTCCAGATTTTCCCCCATTCCAGATTCCAGCCCCAGTCTTTCCCCCATTCTGGATTCTGGGCCTGATCCAGTCTGGGTTTTCCCCATTCCAGATTCCGGGCATTATCCAGTCCAGGTTTTCCCCCATTCCAAGTTTCACCGTGATTCAGTCCGGGTTTTCCCCCATTCCCAATTCCAGCACTAATCCAGTCCGGGTTTTCCCCCATTCCAGATCCCAGCCCTGGTCCAGCCTGGGTTTTCCCTCATCCCCGATTCCAACCCTGATCCCGTATCCTTGTGGTATCCCTTTGAATGTGATTCCTTGTTCTTCTGTGCCCACGTGTCCTCCCCATCCCATTCCCTGCCTGGGTGTTCCAAACACGTCTCCCTCTTTTCCATAACCCCATCTGCCTGTTTTCCTTACTCCCACTTTCCTCTCTTCCAGGATTGGGCTCTCCCAGCTGGAGGGGTTCCGCCGGCAGCTCCTGGATGTTCTCCAAAGAAGCACCAAACCAAAGGTGAGAGGGAAGAGGGACAAACCCCTGGAAGTGTCTCTGGGCAAGTATAGGGAATTGCAGTGGCGGGAAGGGCAGGTTTCCTCCAGGTGTCCTTGGGATCACTCTTTAGGGAACTCCAGGAATGACGGGAAGAGAAGCCAGGAGAGCTCCGTGGGCTGGTTCCCAGTCAGGTGTTCCAAGTTCACCGTCACAGATCCCAAATAACCGAGCAGGGAATTTTCTGTCCAAGCCTGTTTTGGTGTCTGTGTTCCCAGTGTGGATTTTTTCAGCCGGGAAAAAGCTGGGAACAGACTGGAATTGTCTGTTTATGGGCATGGCTGGGTGACGCTGAGATAAGGAGTCTGGTCATGTTTTGGACATGGGAAATGTGGGAATTGTCCCTTCCCAGTCTCCACCATTACACCAAGATAGGAAAAAACTGTAAAACATGAAGATTTTTGGGGATAAAACATCACAGAAATTACCTGAGCTTGTATTTATTTCTGTTGTTAAATTCTAATTTTTGTGGTCTAGCTTCAGGTTCTTGGAGAATTCTTCATGATTTTTGAGGGGGTTTTGTGGATTTTAGGGGGTTTTTGGTGGTTTTTTCCTGTTTTTTTAGGGTTGTTTTCTGGTGGGTTTTAGATTTTTTTTTGTTTTGGTGTTTTCTTAAGGATTTTTTTGGGGTGAGTTCTTAAGTTTTTTAGTGTTTTTTTCTGGTGCTTTTTAGGACTTTGTTTTTTTAAGGTCTTTGGTGGGTTTTAAGGTGGGTTTTTAAGGGTTTTTTGGTGATTTCCTAGGAGTCTTTTGTGCTTTCTGTTGCATTTTTTAGGGGATTTGGTGGGGTTTTGTGGGTTTTTTAGGGCTTTTTTTGGGTGGTTTGTGGGGGGTTGTGTTTTTTAAGTTTTTGGGGGGGTTTTTTAGAGGTTTTTTTGGTGAGTTTCTAAGTTTTTTAGGGGGATTTGGTGGGGTTTTGGTAGTTTTTTTAGGGAGGTTTTGTGGGTTTTTAGGGGGGGTTGGTGCTTTTTTAGGGTTTTTTATGGGTGGTTTTTTTTTTTTTTTGTTGGGGGTTTGGTGGGGTTTTAGGGGGGGTTTTTTAGTGGTTTTTAAGGGTTTTTTGGTGGATTTGGGGAGTTTTTAGTGCCTAAAGTCCTAAACAACATTTTAACCTGCATTGTTTAATCTCATCCTTGGTTTTGTCCATTAAAAATTGCTTCCTTTATCCTGGAGAATACCAATTTATCAGTTGAGGGACATCAATCCTATAGATCCTTGACTATCTAAGGAAAAACAAGGAGAGACAGGATGTTGGCTTAAAATTGGGGAAGGAAAACCAACTTTGCAGAAACATCAGGATCATTTCTGTCTCCAGCTTCCTCATTTCCCTGGCCTTGTGTTGTTCCATATTTATCCTCCTGCTTCCCCGTGTTATTCCTCATTTATCCTCCTGCTTCCCCGTGTTATTCCTCATTTATCCTCCTGCTTCCCCGTGTTTTCCCTGGGCATCTCTGTTGGTGTTTCCCACACCTTTTTATAGGCAATTTCCTCCTACGTGACAGAGAACAGGGACTATCCCACCTCTGGAATTGCGCTCCCTGGCACAGGGCTATCCCCGACTCCTATTTCCTGGAATCAGAACCCCAAACCCGGGATTTGTGCCCTTTGTCCCGCTTGAACCTCCCGAATCCCGCGAGGTGACCGTGCTTTTCCTGTGCTCTTTTCCCTCCTCGCCGCTCCTGCTCCTCTCCCTCAGTGGCGGATCATCGTGGGGGCCACCAAGTGCATTCCCAAGTCGGAGCTTCCCGAGGAGCCGGAGGAGAGCTCGGTGCCGAGCCAGCGGCTGTGGGCTCACCCCAGCGACCTGACCATCGCGCTGTCGGCCAGCACGCCCCTCTACCCGCCCGGCCGCATCATCCATGTTGTGCACAACCACCCTGCCGAGCAGTGCTGGTGAGTCCCACCATTCCCGGCAGGAAAAGTGCCTGGAGATGAGAATTAAGGTGTTGTTTTTTTTTTTCCCTGCCGTCTAGAACGGTTTAGGTTGGAATGGGAGCGTAAAGGTCCATGGGGGGGGCCCCCTGCTGCTGCTCCAGGGTGCTCCGAGCCGGCCTCAGACACTTCCCGGGATGGGGCAGCCACAGCTTCCCAGGGAAATCCATTCCAGGGCCTCAGCACCCTCACGGGGAAGAGTTTCTTCCCAGCATCCCGTGTAAACCAGCACATGGAGTCCTGGAATGGTTTGGGATGGAAGGGACTTAAGGATCATTTAATCCACGGCAGGGGCACCTTCTGCTGCTCCAGGTTGCTCCAAGCTGGCCTGGAGCACCTCCAGCGATGAGGCAGCTGCAGCTTCCCTGGGAAATCCGTTCCAGGGCCTCACCTCCCTCACAGGGAAGGATTTCTTCCCAGTGTCCCACCTAAACCCACCTTCTGGCACTGGGAAGCCATTCCCCCTTGTCCTGTCCCTCCGGGCCCTTCTCCAAATTCCCTCTCCAGCTCTCTGGGAGCCCCTTCAGGCACTGGGATGTCATTCCCTGTTGGATAATGCAGATTCTGGAGCAACACGTGCTTCAACATCTCCTCCCTCTGTTTTTCCCGCTGTTGCTTTTTCTCCCTCTCCAACCAAAACATTTCCCTGTTCTTTCATCCCGTTTTCCCCTTTGTTTGGATCCCTTTTCCAGCTGCTGCGAGCAGGAGGATCCCACTTATTTCGCCATCTGGGGGGACAACAAGGCCTTCAACGAGGTGATCATCTCCCCGGCCATGCTCCACGAACACCTTCCCTACGTGGTCATGGAAGGGCTCAACAAGGTAAGGGAATTGGGATCCCGAACATCCACACGGGATAGTCACTCCTTGCCCTGGAATGCTGGAGGTTTAAATGCACGAGGCTGTTTGTTTTGGGGAAGAGGAGGAAAAGTGCTGATGCTCCAGGTCAGTCGGGCACGGGATGCTGGAGCTGGATGTGGTGAGGTCTGGGAATGGAATTCCCAGAGTTCCCAGTCCTGTTTCCAAACGTCACGTCGGAATAACGGGAGGTTGGGGGGTGGTTGGTTCATTCCAGGAGGTGCCCACTGGATGAGTCCGGGTGACATCCGGGGATATGTCAGGATTGATCCATCTAATCCTTCGTCTCCAGACCTTTCCTCGTGCTTCCAGGTGACTTTGGGAAGAAAGAGGCAAATCCAACTCCCAGTAAATCCCTGCTGTTCCTCTCCTTGCCTTGGACAGGTCTTGGAAAACTACAACAAGGGGAAAACTGCTTTGCTTTCCGCAGCCAAGGTGATGGTGAGTCCGACGGAAGTGGATCTCACTCCAGAGCTGATATTCCAGAGCCAGCCCTTGCCCAGCGGCCCTTCCATTCAGGTGGGAACCGGAACCATCCCAGCGGACAGGAGGAACAGCAGCACCAAGTAAGGATGGATTTTGGCAGGAATGTTGGCTCTGGGTGTGGATCCTCTCCCTCTTGGAGCGCTGTGATCCGTGTTTGTGGATAGATCCAAGGGATGCCTTTGTGGGACTTGTGTCAGGGGGAAAAGATCCTTTGTGTCCCTCAGGAATCTGAGTGGAGCAAGGTCAGGAGAACACACAAGGTGTGGAAGAAACCTCCTTTGCTCCTTGTCCAGGCAAATCTGGTTTTCCCAAGGTGAAACTTCCAGCCAAATTTGGTGATTTTCCAAAGCTTAGCACAACATATACATTTAAAGCTGCTTCACGCTGGGATTTATGGAATATCACAAACAGGATCACGTTGGGAACATGGATATAAGTGAGGGGAAAGCAGTTGGTGTCCTGTTTGGGAAGGATAAGAGCAGGAAATCCAGCAGAAAACAGGGAAGAGCCATATTCCAAGTGCTGAAGGTGTTCCCAAATCTGGACTAGCAGGGAAAACAGGGAAAATGAAGGAAGGGAGACGGTTTGCATCCAGAGGTAGCTGTGAGTGGAACCAGGAGATGGAACTGTGTGGGTGGGAAGGGATAATTCCTTGGCAAGGGAAGCACTTCCATGGGGTTTTCAGGGAGTGCTGTGGGGTGAGGGATTTCTGCATAAGTGTGAGGTCATAGGAGGGAGATTTAAATTCAGAGGGAAGATAAGGCAGCAGATAACGTGGAAAAATGGGAATATTCTTGTCACAGGGAGTGAATGGTCAGAGGCAGTGAAAGAGAGCTTGGAAGCAGAACACAGCCAGGATGGAACAGGGATTGTCACAGGTTTTTGAGGGCTACAGTAAGACTGGGAAGATGGTGTTTAATTCCAGGTTAGAACCATCTTAGTGTGTCAGATTTCCTCTTTTGGGATTCTTGGAATCTCTTCCTAAATCACTGTTACTCCACTGAAGCTGCAAAGGGATCAGATATTGCCTTACCTCATGAAGTATTCCCTGTATATCCCTCATGAAGCATTCCCTGTATATCCCTCATGAAGCATTCCCTGTATATCCCTCATGAAGCATTCCCTGTATATCCCTCATGAAGCATTCCCTGTATATCCCTCATGAAGCATTCCCTGTATATCCCTCATGAAGCATTCCCTGTATATCCCTCATGAAGCATTCCCTGTATATCCCTCATGAAGCATTCCCTGTATATCCCTCATGAAGCATTCCCTGTATATCCCTCATGAAGCATTCCCTGTATATCCCTCATGAAGCATTCCCTGTATATCCCTCATGAAGCATTCCCTGTATATCCCAGCCCTTTGGCAGGGACAGGAGTCCTCTCCCAAACTCAGGCTCTCTTCCCAAATACTTACATAATTCCGTGTCCTTAAGGCTGTTGATCCCAGACCTGGTGCAGGAGCTCCTTCCCTGTGTTTTTCTGGAAGAGCCTGCCTGATCCTTAAAATCTTGGTGTAGCTGGAGTTTTCCTACCTGTCTTAAAGACTGGTCATGGAAAATGCTCTGTCAGCCTCGTGGAATTTGTGGTGGGATCACCAGCACGGAGAAGGAGGGGAAAGCCTGAGCCTGGAGTGGTTCCAGAGTGGGAAAAGGAGAAAGTGGGTTAAGTGTAGGTTGGTCCTTCAGTCTCCCTCCCCTAAATCCTCTTTTACGCGGAGGTTTTGGATGCTTTGGAAGTGCTGCAGGTTTCTCTGGGAGCAGAGCCACGATCCCAAGTGCCAGTGGTGCTGGAGAAGGAAGACATTGGGAGAATCATGGAATGGTTTGGGATGGAAGAGACCTTAAACACCATCTCGTTCCAATCCCCTGCCATGGGCAGGGACTCCTTCCACTAGCCCAGGTTACTCCAACCTGGAACACCACCAGGGATGGGGATTCCACAGCCTCTCTGGGCAGGAGAGAAGGATTTATTTAGCCAGGAAAGCAGGGAGAAGGGCAAGAACCGGAGTTTGCTGAGGGGAGAGCCACTGTGATGTTTTCCGTTGGGAGAACGGAGCAGTGAGGGATTTCCGGGAGTCCTAGATGGGTTTGGTTGGAGGAACTGCGCGAGGAACTCTGTGCCCGACACTCAGATCCTCTGATCGCCTCCTCATGTTCTCTTTTCCTGCTGCAGGAGCAAATCCCACTCGGAGATCAGCCTGGAGGGGTTCTACGAGACGAAGCCGCTTTCCCCGGTGCAGAAGGATCCGGTGGAGCTGCTGCTCCTGGACACCAAGGAGCGCCTTTCCGTGGAGCTGCAGGACCGCCGGGCCCCTCTGGCCACCATGGAGAGCCTCTCGGACAACGAGTCCATCTACAGCTTCGACTCGCGGCGCTCCTCCGGCTTCCGGAGCATCCGGGGCTCACCCAGCCTGCACGCGGTCATGGAAAAGGACGAGACGCACTGCTTTTACATCGACCCCGTCATCCCCGAGGAGAACCCTTCCCTCAGCTCCCGCACCGAGCTGCTGGCTGCAGACAGCCTCTCCAAGCATTCCCAGGAGACGCAGCCCCCGGAGAACGTCCTCAACAGCGGGGACACCACCCCCCGGCGCCGCTGCAGTGCGGAGGGCGCCGGGAGCGACGGCGAGCGCGGCCCCTCGTCCCCCCGGGAGGAGCCGGCGCTGCACAACGGCCGCCTGGCCGACGTGCCCAGCCCCCAGGTACTGGAGTTCGCCGAGTTCATCGACAGCCTCTTCAACCTGGACAGCAAGAGCAGCTCCTTCCAGGACATCTACTGCATGATGGTGTCGGACAGCTCCAGCGACTTCGCGGAGCTCCCCAAGTCCGTGAGCGACCAGGAGATCCTGCTGCGGGCGCAGTACGAGCCCAACCTGGTCCCGAAGCCGCCCCGGCTGTTCGCGGGATCGACGGATCCCTCGTCGGGCATCTCCGTGTCGCCCTCCTTCCCCCTCAGCTCGTCCGGGGAGCTCATGGACATCACTCCCACGGGTGTGAGCAGCCAGGAATGCCTGGCCACGGACAAAATCCGGACTTCCACCCCCTCCGGACACGTAACCAGCCCCGCCAAGCAGGACGACCTCATGATTTCGGCCCTTTAGTGCTTGGGAACAGGGGTGGAATGATCCCGGTGGGATAATCCATGGAGGAGAGGAACGGTCGGGATCGGAGGAGATGGCCGGGAACATCCCTTCCGGGGTGGCGCAGCGGTGGCTGGAGGATGGATTGTGCTGGAATGCCATGCATGGAGCCTGGGAGACGCTTCGCCCCGTGGGGCCTGAGAGGGTCTGAGGCACTAAAATTCCCTACCTCAGCCTGGCTCTCATTCCAGAGGCAGATTCCTTGCCCCGGGGCTCCTGCCAAGTTTGGGAGCAAGACACCCTGCTCTGGGAATCCTCTGGGGTGGATTCCCTGAAACTCGAGGCTGGAGAGTTGGAAGCAGGAGGGGGGCTGGGATGGATCCCCGCTCCAGAGCGCAGCCGCTGTTTTGGGAGATGAGCGGATTGAGACTCTGGGCCCTGTTGCACTACCACGGATCCGGCCCGAGCTCCAATCCAGCCACTTCCATGGGGATTGCTTTTGTAGGACACTCGTGTTTTAAAGCCATTGGGGCCGTATCCCCCCAAATCCAGCCTCCCATTCCCAGCCGGGCGCAGTGGGAACGGGGCTGGCACCGTGTTTCCTCTCCCCTGAGTATTCCTGAGGGAAGGACGCTGTTCCCAAGAGCCAGATCCCTCTGCCGCATCCGAGCTCTCCTGGATCTCACCACCTTCGCTCCCGGATTCTCTGGACCCCTCTGAGCTGGCGACATTCCCGCAGGACTGCTGGGATTCTTGTCTCGGAGCTGCCTGGAGGGATCGGCTGGAAAATTGGCCCGGTGTTGTTTTCCGAGTCCCTGTGGAATCTGGGAGCCTTTCCTGGGTTGGATCCCTCTGGGTCCTCACACCACCCATGTGCAGCACCCATGGATCAGTGGCAGCCTGTCGTTGGGAATTCAGGGAAAAGATGGATTTTTTTTTTTTTTCTGAGTGTTGAAACCTTGTGTGTGTTTACAGAGCTGCTGTTGGGAAGGTATTTATGAAGGAAACAGGGAGGTTTTCCCAAAGGAAAAGCCTGGCCATCCTCTCCTCCCCGTGCCTTTTCTGCTGGGGGCTGAGGGAAGAGAGGGTGGGCAGGCAGAATTCCAAGTTCCCTGCTTTCCAGGTGGCTGGGATCTGGGGGGAGCTGCCTGCATCCCTCTCCCCCCTCCCTCTCCACTCCCCTGCACAAGCCCCTGGAGTGAAGATGGAGGAAGTTGGGATTGAATCTGCCTGAGCTGCCCCAGGGTCCGGAGGAGCCTGCTCAGCCCTCCAGGCAGGTTTTCCGATGATGGGAGCAGCAGGAAAACTACCTATTTAGGGAATGAAACCCTTCTGTGACCTGGAAAAGGCCCTTCGTTGGCAAAGCAAAGCTCGGCACTTCTCGAGGGGTCTCCCTGGAGTTCTCTCCTCCTTCCCTGGAAAAGAAAGTCCCACTTTAACTTCCTTAGAATCCTGTCCCCTTCCTTAGCTGGGATCTTTCCACTGTGGGAGGATGCTGTGCTTCCCGGGAGCTGGCAAATCCCTGGGCTCCCCGTGGTGTCCCGAAGCCTTAGGATGGGCCTTCCTTTGGGAATAACTGGTATCCAGCAGGAGCACTTTATAACCCATGTGCACTGATGGAAGTGACTCCAGGTGCACGGAATTTCACTGGAATCTCTGTCCAAGTGCTGGTATCCCCCTCACCTGATCCCGGGATACACATTCCCTGCTCCTTCCCCATTCCAGAGCCTTCCGAAGTGCTTTTGGTGGGAAGTTAGAACATTATCCCTGTGGTTTAAGGTTCCAAAGGTGTGACCTTTCCCTGCGTGGAGCTGGAGCAGAGGAAGCCCCTCTGGATTCAGAGGAATGCGAGGAAGGAAAAATCCTTTGGTTCCAAGCCATGGGAAGTTCCTTTTGTTTTTGTAGGTCCTGTAAAAAGGAGCAGGGTCGGGAGCTCAGCACAGCCCAGTCCCTGCCCTCAGGAAGCACCACCGAGGTGATTTTTCAGGAATACGCACAAAAACCCGGGAAGTTTGGAGGGGAAGAGGGGAGCTGAGGGGCAGGGGGGGCAGGGCTAGCAGGCTAGCTCACTTCCCAGCCCTGGAATGGGAATAAGGAGCTCATTCCTGCCCTTAATCCTGGCAGGAATTAACCCTTAGCACTAAGGCAGAGCTTTGGATCTGCAAAGCACTTTAAAACCTTGAGGAAAGGATCATCTCCGTCCCTGGGAGCCGCAGGGACACCTGGGATTGGGCGGGATCCCTGGGGAGGAGGTGCCTTCAGGTGAGGAAAGTGGGAATATCTCCCTCCTGAACGATTCCAGTTGGGATCTGCTGGCGTTGAATGGCTCAAATGTTGCACTAGGAAGTCTCTTCCCACCTGTGTCCTGGAAAACTCCATCCTTGGCTGACTGGTCCCTTCTCTGGGCCATTGGAACTGTATCCCATGGGAAGGGGGTTCCCTGGCCCTGACTGGAAGCAGCCTGGAATGCTGCACTAAAAGCCTGGCAGTCCCTCGTTCCTGGGACCTGGGCTTGCCATGGATCCAAGGAGTAAAGGTGGAAAGGAATCCCCTGGAGGTTCAGATTGTGCCAAACTGTGGACAGTTCCTGGGCTTTGGTGTTCCCTCTTGACACACAGATCTGATCCCAGTGCTCCCAAAGGAAATCCGTGTTCTTGGAATTATTTTGGCTTTAAATCTCTTTTTGTCTTGATCCCCATCCCTGTGTCTCGATTCCCATCATTCCAAGTCTCAATTCCCACCACTTCTTTACTCTGAGGGCATTTGGAAAGGCTGATCTCCTGTTCCTTCCTGCAAAAGCACCTCTGGAATGCTGGAATAAATGCTAAACCCACAGCTGCCTCCTGCATCCACACTGGCCACACTTCCTGCTTTCTCTGCCCACTCTTTCTTTGGAAATGTGGAACATCTCCAGATTTTTTCTTGACTTCTGCTTCCTCCCCTTGAGCTTTGTGCCTTCCAATCTTCCTGGATTCCCGTGATATTCCGACAGGATGGTCCACCCTGCGGCGAGGCAGCACTGGAAGTGCCTGACATCCCAAATCCCAGGCACCCAGTTCCGTGTCACATCCTCCAAATCCAGCACTGGATGGCCTTTAAAGGCCCTTTCCAATGCAGAGGATTCCAGGAGTTTCTTGGGAGAGGAGTGGAGCATCTGCATCCCTAATAATTGATTTGCTTGTGGCTTTACCTGTGGCAGTGCCAGGAATTTTGGGAAGGATGTGCTGAGGGATTTACAAGCCCTCCTCCAATATTTATCCTTATTCCCTCTCCTTCTCCATTTGGAATGTTGAATTTCTCCTAAAACTTCCACTTCCCTCTTTTCTTTGCTCCCTGTTCCTCTCACCTCATCCCTCCTCTTATCCCACATCCTTGATAGCTCCACTTGAACAGGGAAAACTGTTCCCTGCAATCTCAGGATGATCCAAAGCAGTTAAATGGAATTCCTGGAATTTTGAAGACCTTTTTTTCCCCAGGGAAAACAGGATTTTTAGGAGAGGTTCTGCTCTCTCCAGAGGACTGGGATGGCAAAACTGGTGGTGAGTGCGGATGTATAAATCCAATGATTCCCATCTCCATTCTTTGGGATATTGTTGCTTCGATTCCTGAAGTAGTTGATGGTCCCCAGAACCATCAACCATGGTGGGAAATCTTTGTCCAGAAAGGAGGGAAAACACAGGAGGGAGGGAAAACTCCAGGAGCAGGATCTAATATATTCCTCAGGCACTTGGATGTTTTCCCAGCTTTTTTTTTCCTCTTTTCCTGCAGGCAGATGATAATGTTGCCATGGAATCCCCCAGACTGGATTTCCAAACTGGGACATAGGAATAATCAGGATTATCCCTGGAAATGGAAATTAAGCGGGAATAGTCATTGCTGTGTTTAGGTTTGTATCCATAGGGTTGGATTTCCATGTTTGCCTTGGGAATTGCTGGGCTGGAGCTCTGCTGGCTGCTGGCTTTATCCCTGTCCAATCTGGGATATTATTCCCTTGGCAGTAGAACATTCCAGCTTTGCAGGATGGTAGCAGGAACATTTCATTCAAATGGTTTTTTTTAGGGATAAGGGTTGTAACTGCATCCTTTGGGGAACATGCAAACATTCCCAGGGAGGTTGGGGACTCCTCATCCCTGACGTTGTTCCAGGCCAGCTCGGACAGGACTTGGAGCAACCTGGAATAGCAGGAGATGTCCCTGCCCCTGGAACTGGGGGGGCTTGAAATCCCTTCCCACTCCAATCCTTCTGGAATTCCAGCGTTCCTGCTGTCCCTTTAGGCAGGAAAGGGATAGGGTTGGAATTCCAGCAGCTACTCTGATGACAAATTCCTCTGGAGGAAGGCACTGGGAAGCTCTGACTGGATCGGGCTCCTTGCACATTCCCGGAGCCCGTGCAGGGCTGATTTTAGGGCAGAGCCGCTGGATTTCGGGACGAGCACGTTCCTTGTGCCAAAGCTCCCCCTCACGGTGCTCCTGCGATGCTCCAAGTATCCTGCGGGAGGCAAACACTGCCCGTCCTCGGGAAGGAGGAGAGGCAGGAATGTTGCAGCTGGAAGCTGGGATTCCATGGGAGTTCTTGCTCTCCGGCGGGACCCATAGTGGGGTTATGGATGGGAAGTGGGATGGATCAGGAGCCACTGATGTCCTCCCCCCTCTTCCAGCTCCCAGGGAGCTGCCTAAGGGCTGGAAATTCCAAATATCCAAGGATTAGAGAAATTCCTTGCTTTGTCACAGGGACCTGCAATCCTGAAAATCAGCAGCTGTCCCCATTCCCGTTGTTTCCTTCCTTGTTCATTGAGTCCATACTTCTTGTGCCTTTGTTTTCCATGGCTTCAGGTCCCAGCCTCCTGCCTGGGACCGGATTTTTGGGATCAGACATCTCCCGCTTCCTTTCCCACTTCTCTGGGTCCATGGAATTGTGGCCGCAGAGCTGCCTTTGCTTCTGAACCCTCCTGTTCTCCCTCAGCCGGGAATTCCTGCTTCTTCCTGCTTTTCCCTGCTGCCTCAGGTCGTATCCAAGTGCCAAAAGCAAATCCTGACCTGGGGCAGGAGGTTCCCTCATCCCTGGCTCTGGAACAGCCACCTTCCAAAGGGAAGCTGCCTGGGAATTTTCCCTGCTTTCCTTGCTGCGTCCTCACC
Source organism: Manacus candei (assembly GCF_025592945.1). Taxonomy (NCBI): domain Eukaryota; kingdom Metazoa; phylum Chordata; class Aves; order Passeriformes; family Pipridae; genus Manacus; species Manacus candei. Next base: position 4,197,684 of record NW_026138057.1, read on the forward strand.
GTGTCCTGACATTCCCACCTTCCCAGACACCCATGGGATGAGGGGAATCTCTGCCTGGCTCCACCTTGATTCCTGCAAACCCTTAAACACGGAGCAGTCCAGGAACAAGCCCCGATGCTGGTTTTTGTTGGGATTCCGCTTCCCTGCTCAAATCCTGAGATTTGTGCAGTCCCCATGGCTCAGACTCGAAGGTCCTGGAGCAGCGGGAGGAGGTGGCACAGCCCTGCCCTGATATCCTGCTTTTGGGAAGTTCAGGGATCTTGTCAGGGTGTTTTTCCTAGGACACAGCCAGACTTTTGGCTCTGAACTCCTTTCCCGGGATGTTCCCGGCGCTCAGTGGGGCAAGTGACCTCCCCTGCAGCTCCAGCTTCCCACTTTTCCCTCCCCCAGTCAGCTGAGTGATGTACAGGGAATACTCCCGAGCTCCTGTCCTAGTGATGAACAGAATTCCTAATGGCACAGGGTTTTTTGGGATGGGCTGTACCTCCCTTCCCATGTCCACAGGGCAGCAGGAATGTTGTACCCTGCTCCGCCTCTGGAAAAGCCCTTTTTCCTGCTGTACCCTGTGTCCCATCCCGAACTGGGGCGGCTCAGAGCAGGAAAACCATGGATCCATTAACTCCTCGCCCCAAATTGCCTCGGGAGAGCTGAAGCCTCTGGAATTTTTGGGAGAACTCTGAGCTGCTCCGAGTGTTCCCCATGGGGCTTGGAGTGCTTGGATATAGGGAGGGGAGGGGGGACCAGCCCAGCTTCCTGCATCCCTCTGCTCATCCCAGGAATGCTGCCTTCCACATCCCTGCTCCGAGCTGCCCCAGCATGAAGATTCCAAGGAAACTCAAACACTTCCTCACGTACCATTCCTTCTCCATGGGACTGTTTTTGTACCGCTGGATGGAAGCTCCGAACTAATCCCGCTGTAAAGAGCAGGCTCCGGAATTATAACCTTATTCCATAGAGATGGATGTATATAAATTTTCTGTATATTCTATGGCACTGTGTATAAAATGGATGTTGGAAGCACGGCTGGAGTCTGTGGCTCTTCCCAAAGGATGTCCTGGATGGTTGGGATTTGCCGGAGGTTTCCTGCCTTGAGAGGGCTGGGAGTGGGAAGGCCATGAGGAATTTGGAGAGGGTGTGCCTTGGGAGTGCTCCAGGGAAGCACTGAGGGGTGGTTGGTGCTTTTCCAGCTCTGCCTGGTCTGGATCTCGGCCTTTGGGAATCATACAACTGGGGAGGTGGTGGAAGCCACATCCCTGGAAGTGTTCAAATCCAGGGGGGAGCAGCCTGGCCTGGTGGGAGGTGTTGGGGTTGGAATTGGATCTCTAAAGTCCCTCCCCTCCCAATCATTCCAGGATTTTCTGATCCGTGTCCCGTGAGATCAGTTCTAGGAATATCCCTTCAGTGGAGAAGGAAATGAAGGAAACTGAGGGAAGGGAATTAAGGAAAGAACTGAGAGTGATCCTGGGTTAAATCCAACTTTCCACACAAAAAGAAGGATTTTAGTGCAAACCAGGTTGCTGACAAGGAATCCTCTGGGATTGAATGGGAATGGCGGGGGGAGGAGGATGAGTGCTCTCAGTCAAGATTAGATCCCAGATATTCCATATGTTCAGTGTTCCAGCCAGAATAATGTGGGAATCTGCCCTTTGGAGGTGCCGGGGTCCTTCTGCAAGGAAGGTGAGTCCAAACTGGGATTTTCCCAGTGAGGGGCACGGACTTGGGGTTGGAAAGCAGGATCTCCCTGCCTGGGGCTGTTCCCAGTTCTTCAATGCCATGGAATTCATATTCTGCGAGTGGGAAAAGCTTTTTTTTATGGATTGCAGGGTCAGAGAATAAGGAGAGGAGACGAGCCAGGAGAAATCCAGGGAAAAGGAATGCCTGGAAGCACCTAATGCTGGGAATGGGGCCTGGAATGGTTTTTCTGGCTGCTCCCGAAGGGACTGGCAGGGAATCCCTGATAGTCAAAGGTGGCTGAACTCCTGGATTCCCATAAAAATGCCTCTCAAAAGTGCTGGAATGTTGGTGCCTGATGTTTTGGGGGTGGATTTGTGGGATTTTCCTCCCTACCTGGAGCCGTGTTGGTCTCCTAAAAGGATCTTGACTCTCCTGGGGAAGGGAAAACATCCATCTCTGACTGCTATCCTTGGATAAACATGGAATAATCCATGTTCAGGAGGCGCTGCTTTAATTCAGGAAAACAGATGGATGTGGACACAGCAGGAATGGTGGAAGCTGCTATAAACTGCTATAAAACCCCTGAAAAACCTTAATTAGGGATGGAGTTGGATTTTCCAAGGAGATTTTCCAGCTACTGGATGTGCTGGTGACTTTAGGGAAAAAATGCCAGCTTGTGGAGAAAAGTGGTTTTCAACCCATTGGAAAAAAACATTGGGAATGACACAAAACCCCCCAAATTTTCCAAGAATTTTTAAGCCAGGCTGATGAATTCCCAAGGAAAGAAGGAGGGAAAATAATGGGAATATGTCATTGATGAAAACTGTGATCTGATTGTTAATCATTTAAATGGAAACCAGCATTGCAGAAATCAATTCCTCAGGATTTTTCCAAGGATTCAGTTGGAAAAGAGGAAAAGGAAATGGAAAGATCCTTAAAAAATCAGCCTGGAATGTGATGAATTCCTATTTTTCAGCAGGGATAATGTTCTGGTGGGTTGAGTTACACTTCTTTGCCAAGTGCTTTTTCTTGGAAATAGTTTTAAGGGATCTAAACCCAAGGAATATCCTGCAGGATTCCTGGCTGGGAGGTGCTTGGATGCAGGAGAACTTCATGTGCTTTAATTCCCATTGACCAGGGGAAATTGGGATGATAATTCAGATTATGGGGGGGGATATTCCCTGGGTTGAGGGTGGATTAGCACAGGGAGATCAGGAGCCAAGGAAAACCTTGGAAAACTGGTGGGAGAGAGGAAAAAGGGAGAGAGAGGTTGAGTGTGGTGGGAGCTGAAGGGCCACTGTTGCAGAGCTGGATCCCAATCCATGTGCACTGCTCTGGAATCACGGATCTGGGAATGGAATCCATCGTTTAGCTTGGAAAAGCCCCTGCAAATGAAATCCAGATATAATTCCGGCTCTTCCAGCAGCATCTGAGTTTTCCTGCTTTTTCAGCACATGACTTTCCCTGCCTTTCCAGCAATCCCTGCTCGTCCTTCCCGTCACGGAGCTTCCTTGGAAAGCAGATCCAGCTTTTGTGGGCGTGTTTGTCCTGCCAGAGGTATCCGAGGAGCTGGGATATCCTCGCTGGGATCTGCAGGAGCAGGTGGGTGACTCTGCCCAGCATTCCAGGGCTGGTTGGAGCCCTCACACTTCCAACTGCGCTGGTGTTCCAGGATGGAAGCGTCTCCCAGGATGTTCCCTCGTCCCTGAGGATGCTCCTTGATCCCTTTACAAATCCGTGGAAGTACTGTGTCTGCCTTGGGAATGAACCCTCTGGAGCGAGTGCAGAGCCAGGGAGGGATTTCTCGGTGCCAGGAGGAGAGAACTCCAGGGTGGGAGCTCCCCTGGGAGTGTGCAGGGAATCCTGGGCTGCATTCCCTGTTCCGGCGCTCCCAGGGAATCTCCGTGGCCAATCCAGGCTTTGTGCTGCTGGTTTGGATCACAGCTGGGAGCTGGGCTGGGAGAGCTGGGAATGTCCAGCCTGGAGAAGGGAAGGTTCCAGGGAGAGCTGAGAGCCCATTCCAGGGCCTGAAGGGGCTCCAGGAGAGCTGGAGAGGGACTTTGGACAAGGGATGGAGGGACAGCACACAGGGAATGGCTTCCCACTGCCAGAGGGGGTGTGGAGCTGGGATATTGGGAATACGTTTTTCCCTGTGAGGGCAGTGAGGCCCTGGAATGGGTTTCCCAGAGAAGCTGTGGCTGCTCCATCCCTGGAAGTGTCCAAGGCCAAGTCGGATGGGTTGGAGCGACCTGGGATAGTGGAAGGTGTTGGGATTGGAACTGGATGATCTTTGTGGTCTCTTCCCACCCGAACCATTCCAGGATTCTGGGATAACCCTGGGAACACGAGTGCTGAAATAACTTGGAGCCTTTTGGGAATCAGCGACTTTGGCGGGATTTGGGGCTGTCTGGGGGCAATTTGGGGCTGGATTTGGGACAGTTTGGGGCTGGAATTTGATGCTCTGGGACTGAACTGGAGCAGTTTGGGGCTGGATTTTGATTTGTGGCTGATTTTGCTGATTTGGGACTGGATTTGGGAGGTTGTATCTGGATTTGGGGGGATTTGGGACAGGATTTTGGAGATCCTTGTTTTGGAGCCCCATGGGCTGTTTGATCCTTATTTCCTCCATGTCAAATGGGCCTAAATTCCCATTTCTTTTGCTCCCAAGTTCCCTCGGTGTGTCTGTTTTAAGGAGCAAACCAACCAAAGACACGAATTCCAGACTTTTTTATGGCTTTAATAAATCCAACAAATGGATACACAAACTCTGAGTAAACCAGGAGTACGAGGTCCCAGGTATTCCAGTGTCTTGGAATCCTGGGGGTGATGGGAAGGGACAAGGGAAGGGAAGGGAAGATCCCTGAATTACTCTTTTGTTGGAAACTGGACTTTGAAATTTAGCGCCAGAGGGAGAAGCGGCCGCACCTTCCATGAGTAATATTCCAAGGAATATCCCTCCACCCCCTTCCTGGCTCATGTTTCCAACCAACCAACCACGTGGGATAGGGAGAGCAGGGTTTGCAGGGAGTGTGATCCAGAGGGGAGAGATGTGGGAAACATGGAATGTGGGAGAACGGCAAACCAAGGGCTGGGGTCGGACCCCCTGGATCAAAGTGATCCCTTGAATTTTTCGGGATTCAAGCTCTCCAGGATCCCTTGGGATCACACAAGTGCATCCCTGGAGTGCTGGATTCCTTGCAGGAAAGGAGCTGGAACATCCATTTTTTTGGGATGCTGCATTCCTCGGTGCCATCAGTTTTCCCAACGGGCCTTTTCCCATTAATCGGGTCCGGGAAGGGAGAGAGCAGCATTCCTTGGGCATGAGAGCTGGGCAGGATGAGAGGCAGGAGGAAAACTCGGGTGAGAAGAACTTGGATCACCCACACCTGGACTGGGACACCTGAGAAGGAGGAAGGATGGGAAGGAGCAAAGATCCCGAGGGAGGGAGTTGGATCCAAGTGCTTTGGGATCAGGATCCACAGGCTGCCTGCTTGGATCGGGATAAACAGCCACTGTGCCTTCCCAGGGAAAAGTGGGAATGAGGTTTAATCCCTGATGGATCCTACTCCTGTGGTAATGCTGTTGGCATCATGTGGAGCCTGGCTGCTGGAATACTGTGGGATAAAAACACCTGGATTTCCCAAAGCTGATTCCCAGGTTATTTCAGAACTCATTCCTTGTGAGAACTCCGTGACCTGGATAATAGGGATGAGGGACATGGATTTGGGGTTGGAAAGCAGGATCTCCCCGTCTGAGGATTGTTCCCAGCCTGGACAATGCCAGGGATGAGCTTTAAGGTCCCTCCCAAGGCAAAGCATTCCAGGATTGTGTCATCTTCAATCCTGGAATGTGATCCTACCAATTGTGTGATGATTCTGGGAATCCGTAGTGTGGATCCGTCCATGTTCCATCATGGAATGTGATGGTGTGGAGTCTGGGATTCTGTGATTCTAAACCATGGAATAAGGTTCTCTGGATTCCAGGGTTCCAAATAATAGAATCATGGAGTATGGTTCGATGGATTCTGGGATTCTAAATCATGGAATGTGGTTCTCTGGATCCCAGGATTCTAAACAGTAGAGTCAGGGAATATGTTTCTGTGGATTCCAGGATGCTAAACCATAGAATCCTGGAATTCTGGTTCTATGGATTCTGGGATTCTAAACCATAGAATCATGGGATACAATTCCATGAATTCCAAGACTCTAAACTGTAGAATCATGGACTGTGGTCCTATAAATTCCAGGATTCTTAACTGTAGAATCATGGAACGTGGTCCTATGGATTCCAGGATTCTTAACTGTAGGATCCTGGGATGTGGTCCTATGGATTCTAGGTTTCTAAAGGATAGAATCATGGGATATGATTCTGGGATTCTAAACCGTAGAATCCCAGAATATGATTTTATGGATTCTAGGATTCTAAATGCTGGAATATGATTCTGTGGATTCTTGGACTCTAAACCACAGACTCCTGGAATCCCCTGATCTGGACAAGACCCCCAAGAACCGCCATCAATCCTGACTTTAGTCCCGGGTTAGTCTTTATTTCCTTAATCCAGGGTGGATAATCGGGATGCTGCCGGGCTTTGGGCTGGGCCAGCGCTCGAATTCCCGGGAAAAACGCGCGTTTCCTTGATCTCTCCTCCTTCCCACGTGGTTTGCGGCCGAAGCAGGGGCTGGGAGCGGGAATGAGAGCCCTGAGAACAACAACTGTCTGACAGGGGGGAGAAAAAAGGGCCCTTGAGCTCATCCCGTCCACCCCGAAAGAATGGCCCCATTACTGCGGCCAATCCCGGATCCCCCTCCTTTCCCGGGAGAAGAATCGGCGGGCGCGCAGCTGCGGGAGCCCCGGCAATGGATTTCTATCCCCCGGGATCTGCCCTCCTCCGGCGGGACCCGGGGCCGCACAAAACCCCTTTGTGCCCCCCGAGAGAAAGGGCCCACAGTGCGGGCACGGAGCGGCTCTAGGGGCGGCGTGGGATGGGGTGGGATGGGGTGGGATGGGGTTCCCAGTGGGCACCGGGCTGGGCTCCGCAGGGGTTCGGGGTGGGGGGCATGGCCGGGGGGACACGGGGGGCTGGGGCTGCCTTTGGGGGCTGGGGCCAGTTTGGGGCATTTAGGGTGGGATTTGGGGCCTGGATTTGAGGGATTTTAGGGCTGGTTTGGGGTGTTTGGAGGTGGATGAATCAGGGTTGGTTTGGGGGATTTAGGGTAGGGTTTTGGCCCTGGATTTGGGGGATTTTAGGGCTGGTTTAGGGGCAATTTGGGGCTGGTTTGGGGGTTTGGAGTTGGATGAGTCAGGGCTGGTTTGGGGGATTTTAGGGTGGGGTTTGGGGCCTGGACTTGGGGGATTCTAGGGCTGGTTTGGGGTTTTGGAGTTGAATGAGTCAGAGCTGGTTTGGGGGTTTGGAGTTGGATGAGTGAGGGCTGGTTTGGGGGATTTAGGGTGGGGTTTGGGGCTGGTTTGGGGGATTTTAGGGTTGGTTTGGGACAATTTGGGACTGGTTTGGGGGTTTGGAGTTGGATGAGTCAGGGCTGGTTTAGGGGATTTTAGAGCTGGATTTGGGGCTGGTTTGAGGGATTTTAGGGCTGGATTTGGGGCTGGTTTGGGGTGTTGGATTTGGATGATTTGGAGCTGGTTTGGGAGATTTGGGCTTGGCTTTGGGGCACCTGGACTTGGGGGATTTAGGGTGGGGTTTGGGGCCTGGATTTGGGGGATTTTAGGGCTGATTTGGGGGTTTGGAGTTGGATGAGTGAGGGCTGGTTTGGGGGATTTAGGGTGGGGTTTGGGGCACCTGGATTTGGGGGATTTTAGGGCTGGTTTGGGACAATTTGGGGCTGGTTTGGGGGTTTGGAGTTGGATGAGTCAGGGCTGGTTTGGGGGATTTTAGGGTGGGGTTTGGGGCCTGGACTTGGGGGATTCTAGGGCTAGTTTGGGGTTTTGGAGTTGAATGAGTCAGAGCTGGTTTGGGGGGTTTGGGGCCTGGATTTCGGTGGGTTTAGGACTAGATTGGGGCTGGTTTGGGGTTTTGGATTTGGATGATTCAGGGCTGGTTTAGGGGATTTAGGGTGGGATTTGGGGCCTGGACTTGGGGGATTTTAGGGGTGGTTTGGGGCAATTTGGGGCTGATTGAGGGGTTTGGAGTTGGATGATTTAGGGCTGGTTTGGGGGATTTAGGGTGGGGTTTGGGGCACCTGGATTTGGGGGATTTTAGCACTGGTTTGGGGCAATTTGGGGCTGGTTTGGAGGTTTGGAGTTGGATGATTCAGGGCTGGTTTGGGGGATTTAGGGTGGGGTTAGGGACTGGTTTGGAGGATTTTAGGGCTGGTTTGGGGTTTTGGAGTTGAATGAGTCATAGCTGGTTTGGGGGATTTTAGAGCTGGATTTGGGGCTGGTTTGGGGCTTTGGAATTGGATGATTTGGGGCTGGTTTGGGGGATTTTAGGGCTGGTTTGGGGCAATTTGGGGCTGGTTTGGAGGTTTGGAGTTGGATGATTCAGGGCTGGTTTGGGGGATTTTAGGGCTGGTTTGGGGCAATTTGGGGCTGGTTTGGAGGTTTGGAGTTGGATGATTCAGGGCTGGTTTGGGGGATTTTAGGGCTGGATTTGGGGCTGGTTTGGGGTGTTGGATTTGGATGATTTGGGGCTGGTTTGGGGGATTTAGGGTGGGGTTTGGGGGGTTTGGGACCTGGATTTGGGTGGGTTTAGGGCTGGATTGGGGCTGGTTTGGGGTGTTGGAGTTGGATGATTCAGAGCTGGTTTGCGGGATTTGGGGTTGGATTTGGATGACTTGGGGTTGGTTTGGGGTGATTTGTGACTAGATTTGGGTGACTTGGGGTTGATTTTCAGGGCAATTTGGGGCTGGATTTGGGTGATTTGTGACTGGATTTTTGTGATTTGGGGCTGGATGGGGTGATTTAGGGCTGGATTGAGGTGACTTGGGGCTGGATTTGGGGTGATTTTTGCCAGGTTTGGGGTGATTTGTTGCGGGAATCCATGATTTGGGGCTGTTTTGGGGCTGGATTTTGGTGATTTGGGGCTGGATTTGGACAATTTGGGGCCGTTTTGGGGCAATTTGTTCCAGGATTTTGGTGATTTGAAGCTGCTTTTTGGTGATTTGGGGCCATTTGTGACTGGACTTGTGTGATTTGGGGCTGTACTTGGAGAATTTGGGGCTGGATTTGGATGATTTGGGACTGGTTTGGGGTGATTTGTGACTAGATTTGGGTGCCTGTGGCTGATTTTTGGGGGTGCTTTGGGGCTGATTATTGAGGGCAATTTGGGGCTGGACTTTGGTGTTTTGGGGCTGGATTTGGGGCAATTTGGGGCTGCATTGGGGTGGTTTGTGGCTGGTGTGGGGCAACGTGTGCCTGATTTGGGGCTGGGTTATAATTTGGGCTGGTTTGGGGTCATTTCTTGTGGGATTTGGGTGACCTTTGGCTGATGTTTGGGGTTATTTGAGGCTGGATTTGGGAGATTTGGGGCTGGTTTAGGCAATTTGGGGCTGGATTTGGGTGGTTTGGGGCTGATTTAGGGGGATTTGTGGTAGATTTTGGAGATTTGTGTGATTTGGGGGTGATTTTGGGGGTGCTTTGTGACAATCTGTGCCTGATTTGGGGCTGGTTTAGGGGGATTTATGAGTGGATTTGGGTGATTTGGGGTGATGTGGGGCTGGTTTGGGAGGATTCCTGGCTGAATTTTGGTTGTTTGAGGCAATCTGGGCAATTTATGGCTGGATTTTGGTTGTTTGGGGCTGGATTTTATGACTTGAGGCTGGTTTGGGGCACTTTGGGGCTGGATTTTGGCCACCTGTGGCTCGTTCGGGGCGGGATTTTGTGTTTTGGGGCTGGCTTTGGGTGGTTTGCAGGTGGCCCTTGTGATCAGAGGCTGATTTGTGGCAGGTGTGGGGTTGGTTTAGGGCCGAGTTCTGGGGCTTTGGGGGTGGATTTAAGGGATTCCCGGGTGGGTTTGTGCCCCTTGGCTGGAATGTGAGGCTGGATTTCATCAGTCCTGCCTGGACATCGGGGCTGTCCTGCTCTGGTCACCTCTGGCAGGTGAGCTGGGGGAATTTGGGGGGACATTTGGAGACTTTGCAGCTGCTTTTGGGTGCTTTGGGGCTCCCTTGGTGACTGTGGGCTGGATTTTCCTAGTTTGGGGCTGTTTTTTGAGGTTTTGGGGCTGCCTTTTTGGTGCCTCGTGCCTGGTTTTGGGGGCTCAGTGACTGCTTTGCGTCCTTTGTGATTTTAGTGGCTTGGGGCTGGATTTTGGGGCTTTTTTTTGGTCTGTTTTTTTGGTTGCTATTTTTCTTTCTCCCTGTTTTTGGTGCTTTGTGGGTGTTTTTGGTGTTTTGGGGACAGATTTTGGTGCTTTGTGACTGGTTTTGGTGCTTTGTGGACAGGTTTTGTGGCTGTTTTGACTGGGTTTGACGGGGATTTTGGGGGGGTTGTGGCTGCTTTTGTGATTTCTGAAAGTATTTTGTTCCTTTGTGGCTCTTTTTTGGCACTTTGTGACTTTTGGTGCCTTGGGGCTGGTTTTTGGTGCTTTTTTGGCTGTTTTGGTTTATTTTTTTGTGACTGGTTTTGGTGCTTTGTGACATTGGCATTTTGGGGCTGTTTTTTGGTACTTTATGTCTGGGATTTTTGTGCTTTTGGGACAGATTTTGGTGCTTTGGGGCTGGTTTTGGGGGCATTTGACTGGGGGGGGTTGGCTCCTTTCGCCTGTTTTTTGGTGCTTTGTGACTCCTTTTTGGTGCTTTGTGACTCCTTTTTGGTGCTTTGTGACTCCTTTTTTTCACTCCTTTGTGGGTGGGTTTTGGGGTTGGTGTTTTTTGGGTTTTTTTGTGTTTTGTGGATTCATTTTGTAACTTTATGGCTGGGTTTGGCACTTTGTGACATTTGGTGGCTTGTGGCTCTTTTATTTTTTTTTTGCTTTCTGGCTCCTTTTGGTGCTTTCTGACTGGTTTTGACACTTTTTGACTTTTGGGGGCACGTTTTTGCTATTTTTTCGCTGTTTTTTTTTTCCTTTCTGGCTGGTTTTTGGTGCTTTGTGCCTGGTTTTGGCACTTCATGACTTTTGGTGCCTTGTGGCTGGTTTTTGGTCCTTTTCTGAGCTGTTCTGTTGCTTTCTGGCAGGTTTTGGTACTTTTTGTCTTTTTGGTGCTTTGTGACTGGGTTTGGCAGGTTGTGACTGGTTTTTGGTGCTTTGTAGCAGTTTCTTTTGTGATTTCTGGGTGGATTTTGGTGCTTTGTGGCTGTTTTTTCATGGTTTTCCCTGGCTGTTTTTGGGGGTTCTTTTGGTGGCTCGTGGCTGGTTTTGGGCAGATTTGACTGTGGGGTTTTTGACTCTCTGTAGCCAATTTTTGGTTTTTTTTTGCTGAGTTACTTTTGCTTTCTGGCTGGTTTTGGTGCTTTGTGACTGGTTTTTGGTGTGTTGTAGTTGTTTCTTTTGTGATTTCTGGGTGGATTTTTGGGGTTTTGTGTTTTTGTTTTTGGTGGTTTTTTTTTTTTTTTTTTTTTGGCTGGTTGTTTTTCTTCTTTCTGGCTGGTTTGGGTGCTTTGTGACCTTTTGGTGCTCTGTGACTGTTTTTAGCACTTTGCAATTGCTCTTTGGTTCTTTGTAGCTGTTTCCTTTGTGATTTCTGGAGGGGTTTCGGTGCTTTGTGGCTGTGTTTTGGTGGCTTTGGTTAATTTTGGGGGGGTTGGTGCCTTGTGGCTGCTTTGGGGGGATTTCACGGAGGATTTTTTTACTCTTTCTGGCTGGTTTTTGGTCCCTTGTGACTGATTCTGGTCCTTTGTGGCTGATTTTTGGCACTTTATGGCTTTTGGTGCCTTGTGGCTGGTTTTTGGTGCTTTATTGTCTGGTTTGTTTTTTTTTACTTTCTGCTTAGTTTTGGTCCTTTGTGACCTTTTACTGCCTTGTGACTCTTTTTGGTGCTTTGTGCCTATTTTTTGCCACTCTGTCACGTTCTTTTGGTGCTTTGTGGCCACATTTTGTCAACTTGTGACTGGTTTTTGTCACTTTGTGACTCATTTTGGTGCTTTGTGACTTTTTTTTTGCTGTTTTCTGGCTGCTTTCTGACACTTTGACTGTTTTTTTGTGCTTTGTAGCTGTTTCTTATGTGGTTTCTGGACGGATTTTGCTGCTTTGTGGCTGTTTTCTAGTGCCTTTGACTGGGGTCTTTTTGGTGGCTTGTGGCTGCTTTGGGGGGGTTTAACTGTGGGGTTTTTTTGGCACTTTGTGGCTGGTTTGTGGTACTTTTTTTTTTTTGCTGGGGGTTGGGGTTTTTTGTTTGGGTTTTGGGGGGTTCCTTGTTGTTTTTTCCCCCCTTTCTGGCTGCTTTTTGACCCTGTGACTGTTTTGTGATGGTTTGTGGCTGGGTTTGGTGCTTTTGTGACTTTTGATGGCTGTTTTTTGGCCGGGGTTTATCGTCTGCTTTCAGGCTGGTTTTGGCACTTTGGGACCGGGTTTTGGTACTTTGTGACTGATATTTTTTTTTTTTTGTGCTTTGCGGTATTTTCTGTTGTGGGTTCTGGACGGGTTTTGGTGCTTCGCGGCTGGTCCCGGGTGCTTTGTGGGCGGATTTTGGCACTCGGTGACTGTTTTTTTTTTTTTTAGCGCCTCGGAGCTGGGTTTTCACTCCCTCCTTTAGTTTCTGCGCCTCGCGAACACTTTTTGGTTCCTTTTGCCGCCCCGAGCGCTTTCCTTGGGCTTCCCCCCGGCGCCCAAACCCCCTCGGGGCGGGGGGCGAGCCCGTCCCGGAGGGTCCCTGGAGCCCGGAGGCGGAGGAGGAGCAGGGAAGGGAGAGAGGGAGGGGACCGGGGAGAGAGGGAGGGCGGTGAGGCAGGAGGGAGGGCGATATCGCCGGAGGGAGGAGCGCCCCGCGAGTCCGCGGGCAGCGCTCGGCGGACTCCGATGGGCATCGGGCGGCCGCGCCGGGCTCGGGCACCGGGAGCGGCTCCGGGAGCGGCACCGGGAGCCCGGCGGTGAGAGCGGGGCCGAGGGCGCTCGGACGGGCCCGGGGGTCGCAGCGGGGCCCCCCCCGGGCCGGGGCGATGCCCCCCCGGAGCAGCGCGGACTGAACCGGGCGGGCCGTGCATGGCCCAGCCATGGAGGTGGTGGACGAGACGGAGGCGCTGCAGCGCTTCTTCGAAGGTAACGGCGAGCCCGGGGGAGCCGGGCATCGCATCCCGGGGGAGCCCGGGGGAGCCGGGCATCGCATCCCGGGGGAGCCCGGGGGAGCCGGGCATCGCATCCCGGGGGAGCCCGGGGGAGCCGGGCATCGCCGCCCGCTCCTGGAGCGCCCCCAGCCGAGGCGATGGTTGGGGTGGGAAGGGAGCTCCGAGCTCAGCCGGGTCCTGCCCCGGCGCCTCCCGCCGGCCCGGGTCGCTCCTGGGACGCTTCCAGGGATGGGGCAGCCGCGGCTTCCCTGGGAAATCCATCCCAGCGCCTCGCCGCCCTCGCCGAGAGGAATTTTTTCCCGGTATCCCGTCTAAACACATCCCATGTCAGTGGGAAGCCGTTCCCACTTGTCCTGTCACTCCAGACCCTTCTCCAAAGTCCCTCTCTGTCTGTTCTGGAGCCCCTTTAGGCTCCCTGGGTTCTTCCCTTCTCCAGGCTGGACATTCCCAGCTCTCCCAGCCTGTGTCCATGGGGAAAACCTGCCCTCAGAGCCTTGTCTGGTGCCGGGCTGGCACCAGATGCCTGTCCCTGGGCACAATCCAGGTGCAGCTGTGCATCCTCCAGTGGGTGCTGAACTGGATAGCCTGGCATTCCAAGGGCTGGGAATTGTGTTGTGCCATGCCTTAGGTTCCCACCAGCACCCCACAGGGACCTTGGCATATCCCTGCCCGTCCCTGGAGCAGGCACAGGCTCCTGACAGTGTCCCGAGGATCCCAGATGTTTGTCCAACTGTGGATCCCAGCCCAGCCAGAGCCTGGATCCCTTTGGACACCCCATGGCCGTGGATCCCTCTCCTTCCCATCAGGGCAAACCACAGGTGGAAAAGTGCTTGGGAAGGGAATTTGGCCTCTCTTGGAGCTGGGATGAGACGTGGATGCTCCTGGAAACTGAGGGGCTGTCAGGGTGAACTGGGAGTGCATTGGGACCCCTCAGTTCCACTGGTTTTGCTCCCCGGGCTCCGTGTTCCCTTCCCTGCTCTGGATTTGCTGGCACGCTCCGCTCTTCCTTGTTGCCTGGGTCGTTCCTTCCTTTCCTCCCTCGTTGTCTTTGTTTCCCTTCCTTGTTCTCCACCAGCTCCTTTGCCAGGCAGAGGTTTGGGCTGCCACGGACTGTGTCCCTTGGGATGAGCCCCTGGCACATGGATGTGCTGGTTGAGGGAATATCATGAATCCTGGTGAGGCTCCAACAGGTCCTGTTTTCCAGGGATTCGCTGGGCTGGCTCCTGATCTGTGGAGAACAGGGGCAGCTCCAGAGCTGGGATCCCCTCTGGAGCAGAGGGATCAGTGTCACCCAGGGTGGCTGAAGTGGGACAACAGTGTCCCTGTGGATTCTTTGGATTCATCCCAGGGTGGAAAGGGAAGGCACCAGAAACAGAAGGTGCTTTGGGGGTGAACGGAATCTCCAACTCCTTCCTCCTCCCTGCCCTCTCTCCTGGAATCCATGTGATCCCTCAGGAACACAATTCCTCTTCTTCAAAGGAAAAAGCCCCCCCTGTTTATTCCAGCCCTGGGCCTGGATTCCCGGGAGCCCCAGGATTAGGGAGGATGGGAAGCCTCCCCACCGGGGGCTCTTATTGGGCGCTCCCAGCCCGTGTTCCCTGCAGCCTTCCAAGGTTTCCTTTGGATTTAGGGTCTCACTGGGGCCAAACTCCCAAACCCTGCCCTCCCACTTCCCACTCCGGAGTCCTGCACAGCCCTGGCTCAGCATCCCAACATTATTTAGGGACCAACTCTCCACCTCTTTGATTGGAATTTCTCCTTCTGCCCCAGAGCATCCTTTATAGGCTGGAAGATTCCTTGTTTTTCCTGGATTCTTGTTCTTTCTGGGTGCTGGGGATGATCCTGCTCCAGCAAAGTGATTCCAAGAGGTTTCTGACAACCTCAGCCATCCCAGGATTCTTTGTTCCTCTTTTCCCCCTTTATCCCCCTTTTCCCCCTTTCTCCCTTTTTCTCACTTCCCCCTTTTTCCTCCTTTCTCTCCCTTTCCATCTTTTCTCTCCCTTTCCCCTCCTTTTTCTCCCTTTTCCTTCCTTTCCCTCCCCTATTTCTCTCCCCTTTCCCTCCCCTATTTCTCTCCCCTTTCCCTCCCCTATTTCTCTCCCCTTTCCCTCCCCTATTTCTCTCCCCTTTCCCTCCCCTATTTCTCTCCCCTTTCCCTCCCCTATTTCTCTCCCCTTTCCCTCCCCTATTTCTCTCCCCTTTCCCTCCCCTATTTCTCTCCCCTTTCCCTCCCCTATTTCTCTCCCCTTTCCCTCCCCTATTTCTCTCCCCTTTCCCCCCTTTCTCCCTCTTTTCCCCCCTTTTTCTCCCCTCTCCCTCCTTTCTCCCCCTTTCCCCTTTTATCCCTTTTCCCCCCTTTCTCCCATTTTCCTCCTTTCTCCCTTTTCCCCCTTTTCCTCCTTTATTTTCCCCTCTTTTTATCTCTTTCTCCTTCTTTCCTTCTCTCTTTCATTTGAATTAAAACCATCCCTGTAAAAATCAAGGAGCAGAGAAATATCCTGAAGGATATTTCTTACCCTCAACCATTTACTTCCTTGCATAAAATCCCTTTGAAAACCCCTCTGAGCTGAATATTCCATGGAGTTTGGGCAGCTCCATCCCTGTCCTGCTGTTATTCCAGAGCATCTGTTACAGCACAGTGTTTAAAGGGGAGAAGGGAAGAGGAGAAAGTTTTCCCCCATATCCTTGTTTTCCTGGGTATTCTTGTTTCCTTGTGTGTCTTTGTTTCCCTGGATAACCTTATTTCCAGGATGTGCTCGTTTCCCTGGGTATCCTTATTTCCAGGGTGTCCTTGTTTTCCTGGATATCCTTGTTTTTCTGGATATCTTTATTTCCCTGGGTATCTTTGTTTCCCTGGATAACCTTATTTCGGGGATATCCTTGTTTCCCTGGGTATCCTTGTCTTCCTGGATATTCTTGTTTTCTTGGTATCCTTAGTTTCCCAGCTATCCTTATTTTCCTGGATACCCTTGTTTCTCTGGATATCCTTATTTCTCTGGTTATCCTTAATTGCCTGGATATCCTTGTATCCCTGGGTATCCTTATTTTCCCAGATGTCCTTATTTTCCCAGATATCCTTGTTTTTCCTGGATATCCTTGTTTTCCTGAATGCCCTTGGTTTTTGATTTCCTTATTTCCCTGGCTATCCTCATTTCCCCGAATAGCCCTAATTCCATGGAATGTGGTTGTCCACACTTTGAGGGTGGGATGTGAGGCCTGTGAGGATGGAGAAGCAGAAAAACGATAGGAAACATCCCAGGGTTTGCTCTGATGTTTGGGAAGGGATTAGGGAAAAGTGTCTGAAGGAAGAGGTGGATCAGGAATAACTTCTTGCTGTCCTAGGATGAAGATGCTGGGAATGCAATCCTGGCTGGTCCTTGTTGTCCTGGTGCTCTCGGGCCCATGGAATTTTTGGGATTGTCCTGTGCAGTGCCAGGAGTTAGGTTCTGATGATCCTCTAGGATCATCTTTTCCCACTCAGGAATCCTCCCGAATTCCATGGTTTGTGCGAGCACAGCCGGTCCGTGTTCGGTGGCTCCCGGGACCATCCTGAGGGAGAGCTGGACAAAACCCTGGGATGCAGCCAGCGTGGGATGCTGGGGGGGGGTTCTGGCAGCGGAGGGAAATGAGTTTTCCGTGGTTTTGGGAGTGTTTACGGAGCGTTGGTCTTGGGTTTCAAAGGCAAAGGAGGGAGTTGCGAGCTCCTGACCCTTGGCTGGCATCCTGCTCCCAACCTTTCCCTGCCTCCCGCCCGCCCCGTGCAGGGAAGCGCTGACGCCATGGCTCAGCTATTTGGGATCCCTCTCCCGGCTAATTTATGAGATAAGAGTCGGCCAGGAATGCACGTCGGGAAAGATGTGCCGAACAGGGCCCGAGGGGGGCTGGGAAGCGGGAATTAGGGAGAGGAGCAGGAAAAAGAGGGCGAGCGCCGGGAGTTCCGTGGATTTGGGGTTGAGGTGGAGCTTGGGAATGACAAGAGCTGGTGGAATTTCCATGGGGGTTATCTGTGTGCTGTGGGATAAAGTGGCTCTGCCGGTTTTCCTGGAGCACTGGGAATGTTGGCTGTGTCCATGCAGGGGTTTGTGGGTGCACAGGGATCTCCAAGCTGGGAGTGACCAGGAGCGGATGGTTTTGCCTATAGGAATGTGTGGATATGTGTATTCATGGAATCCTGGAATGCTTTGGGTTGGGAGGGACCTTAAGGATCATCCACTTCCAAGCCCCTTCCACTGTCCCAGGCTGCTCCAAACCCCATCCAATGTGGCCTTGGACACTTCCAGGGATGGGGCGGCCGCAGCTTCTCTGGGAAATCTGTTCCAAGGCCTCACTGCTCTCACAGGGAAGAATTCCTTCCCACTATCCCATCTAAACCCACCCTCTGTCATCCAGAACTTCTCTGGACAACCTGTTCCCATATTCCTGGTGTTGGTTCCTCTCTTGATGATTTTTATTATGGATTTGTGTCTATGAGTAGGGAATGTTTCCCTGTAGGAAGAGGTCTGGACCGTTCCCCTGTTTTCCTTGGGCGAGGGAACACAAAATGATGGAGCCAAGGGAATGAGGTGATCCCAGGACACCTGGGATTGCACCTGTAAGGGAGGATTTGGGGATGGTGGGAATGAGCAGAGAAGGAATTCACTGATCAAACTCCTACTGGTGTAAGGCCATGAGCTTCCTGCAGAGTGCAGGGGCTGCTCTGGAGTCTTCCTGATGCTTCGGGGTGCAGAGAAATGGAAACCTGGGAGCAGAAAGGGCAGGAGAAGATGGGATCTGGAGCAGAGGAGGTGGGGTTATCCGGGTGTCCTGTGTTTTTGGCTTCTTGGGCTTGATGTAGAAGTGGAAGTGCGGCAGATGAGAGCCTGACTTTCCTTGGAATTCCTTAAGAAAACCGGCTTTTGGGGGCTTCCTGCCTGCTCTTCCCAGTGGCTGCCTGTCCCTTCCCCCCAAATCCGTGTCCCAGCTGCAATCCTGCGGTGATCCCTGCGGGGGGGGTGCGGGAGGAGCGGCTGGGGAGCGCAGGTGACAGTCACTGCGGGGTCTGGGAAGGATAAGAGGCTTTGCCTGGAGTTCTTTGGGAACCGGGAGTCAGCCCGTGCTGGAATGGGCCCGGGGAACCTGGTACAGCACAAACACATGACCCTCCCTACGGGTAATCCCCAAATCCCAACGCGGAGCCTCCCGGCCCTCCCACTCTTCCTGGAGGGAATAGAAAAACCAGCAGGCAGCAGCAGCAGCACCACCGGGAGCTGGAGGAGCCGAGTTCAGGGAATGATGCCGGAGCAGGAGAGCGGGGATATGGCCGGAGCTTGAGCCGCTCTCACCATGCTCAGGATGCGCTGGATCCGAGCAGGTAACGGCGCAGAATTCCCGGCCTTTCCATGCTTTTCCTTCTGCCTCTCCATCTCTCTTCCCAGTGGGATTGTTCCCCGGTTCTCCTCTCTTTTCCCACTATTCCGAGCTTCCCTGCCCACCCGGCAGGTGACATGAGGATGCCGGTGATTCCAGCTCCATCCCGAGGCCTGAGCAGAGCAGGGAAGAGCCTCAAATGTTCCCTTGAGCCCATCACCAGAGCCAGGTGGCCTTCCTGGACATTGTGGGGAAGCTGCCACATCCATCCCAGCAGGAGATTCCCAGAGCCATCGGCCAAAGGACTCATCCTCGGGAAAGGCTGATGGAGAGCCAGTGATGGTCGTGCTGGTGCTTCCCCTTCCAGTTTCCCTAAAGCTCCTTTACCCTGGACCCCAGAACTCCTTTATCCAGAGGAAAGGGCAGGAGGCATCCGGATGGAGCAAGGCCAGCGTGCATGGCAGGGTGGATCCCTAAAGATAAGGGTGGGTTGGGATTCGGGAGGAGCGGCGTCAGCTCCTCCGTGAGGAGGTACTTTGCCCGTGTCCCGGATAAACCTGCCCCGGGTTGGTGTCCCGGGGGCGATGCCTGGACATGGAGTGGGAGAAGGTTCAGGAAGAGGTGGATTAGAGGGAGTTGTGCTAGAGGTGTGACCAGGCTGATGGAAAAGGGTCAAGGACGATACTGGGAGGACAGGCAGGAATTCCCTCCGCTCCCTCACTCTTATCAGTGAGGGCTTTTCCAGGGCCAGAATCATCCCAGCTGCCAGAAACCTGGAATTAAATGGCTCCTGGACATGGTTATTTGGAAGGAGAGATGGAATCCTGCTCTGCTTTCTCCTGGTTGGGGGCCTCATGGATTCCTCTTGATGGGAAAAGACCAGAGTGGTCTGGTAGTGGAGGTGCTGGCACAGGTTTCCCAGGGAAACTGTGGCTGCTCCATTCCTGGAAGTGTCCAAGGCCAGGCTGGAGCAACCTGGGCTGGTGGAAGGTTCTCTGGTGGAACTGGATGAGCTGTAAGGTCCCTCCCAACGCAAACCATTATGGAATTCCACCATCTGGAGCTGGGAGCTGTTCTGGGCCATCCATGCTTCCCGGCCCATGGCCGGACATCCTTCCTGAGGATTTCCCTGCCTGGGGATGGCGTTGCTCTGGCCCGGCTTTGCCAGGTAACCCCCGTCTCTCTTCCCACTCGTGGTGCCGACTGGACTTTGCTCTCTCCGATAAGAATCCCGGGACACCGAGTGTGCCTGAGGAATCATTAACCAGCCTGTGCAGTGCCAGAGGACAGGGAGCAGCTGGAGACACAACCAGGAACAGCCTCCTGGATTTTGGGCCCAAGCTGGTGTTTCCCAGGTTCTCGTCCCATGCGCCGGCATCATTTGGGAGAGAGAACCCTCTCCATGGGGCTTTCCTGGCGGATTCTGGGACTAGGGATGGACAGGGAGGGATGAGACAGGGCGTGAGAGCCCGAGGGAGGGTCCTGCTTCAGGAAAAGGGGCGCTCTTAGAAGTAGAGGGTGGATTGATCCCTGGAATTGTTCCTGGCCAACTTGGACGGGACTTGGAGCAACCTGGACTACCCAAACCCTGCCCTTGGAACTGGATGAGCTTTAGGGTCCCTTCCAACCCAAACTATTCCAGGATTCTACGATTGGACACCACACTTGGCTCTTTAATTCCATGATATCCGTGCCCTTGCTTATCACCCAGACCTTCCTTCTCCTGCTGGCACCGTTTTCCCTGCACAGCAAGGACAGACATGGAATCTTGGATTGCTTTGGGTTGGAAGGGACCTTAGAGACCACCCAGTTCTAACCCCCTACTGTGGGCATCTTCTCCCTGATCCGGTGGCAACGGATGGTGCGTCCAGCCCGGGATCCTGCCCTTCCCACCGGCTTCCAGCGGCCCCTGGAGTGCATTCAAGGCATGTTGGAATGAAAGGCTTCCTTCCCGAGGGAAAATGTAACATGACCCTCAGGGTCCACCCCTTATCTCACTGGACTTTGGCTGTTTTGATGGAGTCACTCAAAAACAGGGAGAGGGAAACGTGGGAAGAGGGGCCGGGCCTGGCTGTGAACGGAGAGGCTGGAATTGCTGTGGGATGAGTGCGGACACTTGTGGGATTTTGCCGGGTTTTGGGGTGGAAAGGCCAAAGCTGGAGTTTTAAGCAGCCTTGGTGTGCTGGGATCCAGCCTGGAGTTTAGAAAAATGGTTTTTAAAGGAATTTTTGGTGGAGGTGGTTTTGTTTTCCGTGGTTTTTCCCTGGAGTCTTTGGTGTCACCCCCCTTTTGCTGTGTATTATCTTGGAGTGGCAAATTTATGTGGTTTCCTCATCCAAGGAAAGGAAAAGAGTAGTTTGGTGGGGAGGAGGCAGGGATGGACTTGGGATGGGGTTTGTGGAAGGCTCGGGTGGTGGTTCTAAAAGAACTGGAGATCTAAGTCATAGAATCATGGAATGGTTTGGGATGGGAGGGATCAATGAAGATCAACCATATCCATGGACAGGGACACTTTCCACTAGCCCAGGTTGCTCCAAGCCCTGTCCAACCTGGCCTTGGACACTTCAGGGATGGGGCATCCGCATCATTTATGGCTTTTAATCCCGAGTTCCGATTGCTGCTCGTGATCCACATAAATGGGAAAGCAAACAACTTATCAACCTGCTGGATCTTGGCTTATCTCCCGTGTTGTTCCAAGAGATGTTTTATGGGCATTGATTCCTGGGAGCACTAAAAAGGGTGCCTGGATTTTATTGGGAATGAAACACCTGCTTAAGTAAAGGAAAACTTGGAACAGGGACCGTTAAACCGTGTGCTTGATAATACAATCAATGCTCCTCCTGTGGACAGAAAAGGGCTTTTCGCTGGTGAGATCCCAAAATCTGGGGAGTTCTGGGAAGGGGGGGAGTCCTGTCCGTGTCTCCTCCCTCCTGTCTTAATGCAGCTTGCAGGAAGGGGTGTTGGGATGGAGAGGTGGATGTGAAGTCCAGGTTGGACGGGGCTTGGAGCAACTTGGACTGGTCGAAGGTGTCCCTGCCCATGGCAGGGGGTGGGAATGGGGTGATCCTTGGGGTCCCTTCCCACCCGAATCATCCTGGAGTTCTCTGAAGAGAGAAGGGTGACAAACGCTGTTCCAAACCTCCTCCCAAGGGGTGGAGGGACCAAAGGGGCACTGGGAACAGCCCTGTGGGAACCTGCAGATCTGGGACAGGTTCCACAGCCCAGAATGAGGAATTTGGGTGCTGGAAGTTGTGCTGGTGTTCCTGGGAAGAGGAACTGGGCAAATTCCATGTGGTCCAACAGG
The DNA here is from genome assembly GCF_025592945.1 of Manacus candei. Taxonomy (NCBI): domain Eukaryota; kingdom Metazoa; phylum Chordata; class Aves; order Passeriformes; family Pipridae; genus Manacus; species Manacus candei. The sequence continues at coordinate 4,219,186 of NW_026138057.1, forward strand.
AAGGGCTTGTGGAATGTCAAGGTAGGGATCTTTCCTGCTCCTTGGCTCTTAAACACAGGTAGTGTGGCTCTGGTCCATCCAGGAGGGTGCAACAGCTCAGGGATGATCCCTGAGATCAATTTATGTGGGATTTCCAACCATTTAAGGTGGAAAATCCTCCAGGATCATCAAGGCCACCCCAAGTCATGTCCCCAAGTGCTACATCCACCCAGCTTTTCAATTCCTCCAGAAATTAAATTCCTCCACTGGAGCCTGTTCCAGTGCTTGACAGCCTTTCCACGAAGGAATTTTCCCGGAAATCCATCCTGAAGCTCTCCTGGCACAACTTGAGGCCATTTCCCTTTGTCCTGTCCCTTGTTCCTGGGAGCAGAGCCCAGTCCCCACCTGGCTCCACCCTCCTGCAGGGATTTGTGTAGAGGGAGAAGGTCCCCCTGGAATGTTTTTGGCACAGGTACCTTTCCTGGCAGGTCTTTCCTGGGGAAAATCCTTGTGCCATTGAGCAGGGACACATTCCTCTAGTCCAGGTTGCTCCAACCTGCCCTTGGACACTTCCAGGGATGGGGTGGCCACAGCTTTCCTGGGAAATCCATTCCAGGGCCTCGCCCCCTCACAGGGAAGAGTTTCTTCCCAATATCCCGTCTCAAGCAGCACATGGAATCCTGGTGTGATTTGGATTGGAAGGGACCTTAAAGCCATCATTCCATGGGCACCTTCCACTTGATCCCATCTCCCCCTTGTTTGACCCCTGGTGTTTCACTTGGAGATGCCTCATTCCTGCTCCATCCCTCCTCATTCCTGCTCCATCCCACCTCCCCAGGCAAATTCCCCGGCCTCTCCTCCCCTTGCCACGTCCTTCAGGCGCCTTCCCTCGGGATCTGGAGCTCTGCAGGCAGCACAGGGAGCCCGGGAACACCCAGGGAGCGCTTGGCGTGGCCGGGATCCAAGGAGCACGTTTGGTATCTGGGTTGTATTGTCTGGGAATTGTTTGCTAAACCCCTGGTGCAGGAAGTCTGTTCCAAGATGGCTCAGAATTAGTCAGAAAAATGCAAACAAGGGGGTTTCTGTAAAAAAGGAACCTCAACTCCGTGTGGAATTGGATGTGGGAATAGCTGGCGTGGCAATGATCCCTTGGGAATTTGGGGGTTTAAATAGTGATTTTAATTGTGTAGAATCCCGGAGTGGTTTGGCTTGGAAGGGACCTTAAAGCCCATCCAGTTCCAACCCTGACACCTTCCACTATCCCAGGTTGCTCCAAGCCTTTGTCCAGCCTGGCCTGGAACACTTCCAGGGATAGGGGATTCGCAGCTAGCCTGTGGCTCACCACCCTCGCAGGGAAAAGCTTCTTGGAGACTAGGACAAGGGATTAAAGGCTGGGAATGGGATTGTGTGGCCCCTTCCTCAGGAGGTGAATTTGGGTTTCAGCTCTCTGAAGGATGTGTCCTACAGTGAGAAACTCAGGGATTGCTGGGAACACCCCAGGGAAAATTCCATGGTCTGTGGGATTTGGGATAAAATGTTGGTATTGTTTAAAGATGGATGAAATCAGGAATTGTGGACACTGTGTCCTTCCGTCCATCTCAGTCTTGGGAGCACAAGGAGGGAAGAATTCCCAAGCAGGACACATCATCTCATGGATGCAGAGTTGGAGAGAGATGTTGATGATGTGTTGAGTTCCCTCCTTAGGAAAGGAAATCCTGGAATCTCGGTATGGTTTGGGTTGGAAGGGACCTTAAAAACCACGCCATTCCAACCCCCCTGCCGTGGGATCACGGAGTTAGGAATGACAGGCCTGTATCCCTGTGCCACTGCCCTGAGTCCCGCTCTCCTGCCCTTAGAACCAGGGAAAAGTGGCTTTGGGAACTTTGTACCATGTGGATGAGGAAGCTTTTGATGTCCTTTGTGAGTTTCCTGGGAGACAATTCCAAAGCAAACGTTCCAGCTGGGTGGGAAAACCCGATGCTCCTGCTTGGGAAAGATCTGTGTTGGTAGTACAAAAAGTAGGGATGGCCCTTCCCAAGCCCTGGGAAAAGTCCCACCTTGATAAATCACTCCACTTTTCACTCCCGGTGTCTCCTGGAGTGCGTCCAGCCTGGACAGGCCTTGGAGCCTCCCAGCTGGAAGGGAGGGATGAGGTGCCTGCTCTGGACGTGGCGTTCCTGGCGATGCTTGGCTACCTCTGGGCCTGTATCCCGGGGCTGTTGGGTTATTAATCTCCCTAAGGATTGTTTTGTCCCAGAGGGGCGTTTCCAGGAGAGGCAGCACCACTCCAAATCCCGAGTTATCCCGAGTTCCCTGTGTATGTCTTGGAATTGGGCTCAAAGTGCTCTCTGGAGCAGCTCCTGGATCTCTGAATTCCCTGAGAGCCTTCCCAGAGCCTCAGTTCCAGCAGCAAGGTCTGTGTCCAGGGACTGTGTCCCTGGGCTTTTCCTTGGAAGCTGCAGAGCAGCCGGACCATGGCTCAGGCCTCTGCCATCAGCTTTGGCCTTGCTCTTGTGCTTCTCTGAGTCTTTATTCTGTCTCTGCTGAGCGTGGAAAAACTCTGGGAGCTGGACCAACTCTCTCCTTTGTGCTGGTACGTAGCTGATAATTAATATTATTAATACCATTAATTCTTTATCTGCTCTGGGAATAATTCCCACCGAGGGAGGTTTATGGAGATGCGGACATGGACCTTCACCACTGCACCGGTGACCGGGAGCTCGTCCGTGCCGTGTTATCCTGTGAGAAAAGGTCATCCCTATCCCCCAAAGTGTGGGTCCAGCGAGGTCAGTTGAGCCCCCCCAGCAGGAGGGATCCTAAAAAGCCTTTCCCCATCCTCCGTGTCCCTCCTTTCCCTGTCCCTCACCCCGAGGATGAGGAGCTGGCCTCATGCAGCAGGAGCGGCCACCCCAAGTGTCCTTCTCCGGTGCTGTTGTCCCCCCTCCCACACCCTCATCCCGGAGAGGGAGAGAAAGGCGTTGTCTCCAAACAAACGGGGCAATGTGCCCCCCTGGGCAGGCACCTTGGAGCCTCCCAAATGGAGCCGCTGTTCCGGCCGGCCCAGGCCATGAATGGACAAGCGCGGCATTGACGGCCGCGGGGACAGGGACAAACGGGCTCTGTGTGCCCCTCACACCTTCCCCTCCTCCCCACTGCCAGGGACAATGGCTCCAGCCATGCCAAGGTTCACAGCTGGCAAGGGCGGGGGAAAGGCCGGCACACGGGTGGGGAGCCGGGAGGAGAAAGGGAACCAGGAGGGGTAACGGGGACGTGGAGACGGGGAAATTCCAGGAGGGTTGTGGAGGTGCTTTTAGCGCTCGGGGAAGTTTGGGAAGTAGGATGGAGCTGCCTCCTTTTCCCACGCAGCTTCCTGAGAAACGTTCCCGTGGCACAGCAGGATGATTTCCCCTGTCTCTTCACGCCTCTCCTGCCCTGGGATGTCTCTCCTACACTCCTTGGCCTCTTGGGAGATGTGGATGGAGAGGGGGAATGATCTCCTTCTCCCTGAGTGTGGTGTTTTTCCCAGGTTATCCAAAGGTGCTTTTGTCAGATATAATCTGTGGATGTAAGCTGAGGAACTGGGATCCTGTGAGAGCAGAGGGAGCTTTCCACGGGATGGGGAGATACTGTGGGTGGTGCTGCCTCTGGACACTGGGCTGGGAATTATGGAATCCTGGAATGGTTTGGGTCAGAAAGGATCATCTAGGGCCATGGGCAGGTCTGGTTTGGTTGTTCCTCCCACCAGGATGGTTCATCATCCCGTGTTTTGCCTCTGTTATCCAGGTTGTTGCTCCAGGGTCTTCCTGGACACCCTGTAATGCTCTCTACTCCCTAAATCTGGGGGGTTGGCTCAAATCCCGCCTGTCCTGTATCCCTATCCCTGCATCCTACCCTGCCTGACACGGGATAGTTCCTCTAGGACTGCAGTGGGATTAAAGCTGGGAGCAGGGATGTTGGCTGGGAGCTCACCAAGCTCCCAGAGCTCATCCTTGCCTGAGGTTTTGGTGGGGAATTTGGACTTTGGGGTTTCTGCTCCAGCATGAATGGGGATGGATGAGCTGCCCCGTTGCTTTGGAAGGGCAGGGCTGCCCTTGGGAATGTGCTGGTAAGGGAATGTCCCCAGAATGGGACACAGGTGGTGGCTGAAGGGCACAGGCTGTGTTGGGATGTGTAAGGAAGGGTGTCCTAATCCAATGGATAGGATTTAGGAACGAGATCAAGTGACAATCCCGGAAGATCCCACACAGTTTTCCCTGCTCCAACCCTTGCAGATCCCAACAGACATTCCTGGGTGGGAGGAAGGATACCAGTAGTGGGATGAGGAGGGGCTGTGGTTCAGGGAAGGGGCCCAGGAGCCCCTGGAAGTGCCTGGGACAGCCGGGACTTCTCTCCAGGGTGGTCTCTGGGGGAGCCGCTGGCTCCATGTCCCATTTGGGGGCTGGTTATCGTTCCAGTCAGGTAATAAAGAGCGTTAATTAAGGAGGAATTCCAGGCTGGCATCCAGCGGGAGGCAGGGGCTGCGGGGTTGGGATGTTCCACCCCTGCGGGCAGCCCGGGCTTGGGAACGTGGGGCAGCCGGGACCCCGCTGTCCCTTCTGGAAGCGGCGTGTCCCTGCCCCCTGCCAGCTCTCTTGGGGAGGGATGCTGTTCCCAGCTGGAGCTGCGTGTCCCTGCCCCCTGCCAGCTCTCTCGAGGGAGGGATGCTGTTCCCAGCTGGATGCTGTTCCCGGCTGGAGCGACCGCTCTCCAGGCTTGGCTCCCGTGGGTAGGGAAGGAGCTCCGAAGCGGAGCGCTGGCCCCGCGGCTCCCCGGGCTTAGGCGGTGTTTGGATAGGTCGCCGTGGCCCGGATTCCTCCTGCTCACATCCAGGCCGGCAACCAATCCCCCCGGGCCAAAGGATAAACATGGGAAGGAGCAGAAGGGGGTGCGGGGGCCCCGGGAATGTGCCGATGCGGCAGCCCGGGCCGAGGTTGCACAACCAACCCCTCGTGCCGGGACACAGGGATGCGGCACCGGCGCTGCTGTGCCATCCCAGGGAATTCCCAGTGGGCCTTGTGGTGTGTTCCGCTCATCCACCTATCCCACTGTACTCTGGAGAGGGAATGCTCCGTGGAACCAGCTCCTGGGGTCTCCTGTTCCAGCCCGTACCCGCTGGATATTTTATTGCTTCCCAGAGTGTCCCGTGCCTCAGTTTCCCCTGAAATCCAAGGGGAAAATCCACTCTCTGATACGTGGCTCCACTCTGGGCTTGGCACAGCCTCTCCTCCTCCCCAGTGTCCCCCCATCCTTGATGTTCCCCAGCCCCTCTGGAGCCATTGACCTCGGCATCATCTCCAGGTTCCCACATCTGGATCGTGTTAGCGGATCCCGACATGAAGTGCTCCAGCTCCCTCCCTCCCTCCCACCCCCAGGTGACCCAGGCAGGATTAGGGGTGATTTGAAGAAAGGCAACAGAGCAAGAACTGGGGAGGAGGGGGGAGAGGAACTGTTATAAATAGAAATTCCATAAACTTCTCGGCCTATCACTCCAGGAAAATTCTGGGTTAAACCTCTCGGAGCTGTAAATACAAGGATTCACGGAGTGCAGGCTCCGTTAACTCTTTCCAAGCCCTGTGCTCGCCTCTAGGAGCACCTAAAAATGGGATAAGGAACCAGTCACGGAGCTGGATGTCCCCAGGAGGGACAAGGCGGTGGGAACAGGGACAGGGAGGAACGGGAAGCACCTCTGTTGGGATGTGGAGCGTGTTTGGAGGTTTGGGGAAGGCAGAGAAAACCAGTCCAAACATTGGGATTCCTGACATTCTCACACGTCCGGGGGCCTCACCCGCTCACGAGGAGGGTGCTCGGGGTTTAACTTCTTGTTATTCAGGCTTTTTTTTGGGATCACCTCGGCTCTTTTCCAAGGAAAGGTTTGGAAAGCAGAGCAGTGGGAGCAACAATATGGTGGGGTAGTGGGGTGATAATGCTGGGAAGAGGTTTGGGATGGACGAGCTCAGAGTGTCCCTGGGCTTGTCCACGTGGGATAAGAGCGGGAGCCTGTCCTGTGCCGAGCGCTGAGCTTCCCTCCTCGGTGGCTTCCTCCTAATCCCCGCTGGGGAGGGGGAGGGAATGTCGCTGGGAGCTCGTGACTCCACGGAGAAGTATTTGAATTAATCACCTAAGCTGGCTTTTGGTAAGAGCCCGGCCGTGCAGAGGCTCCGGCCACTGGGACATTCCTTGGGCGGCTTTGCCAGCGACACCCGCTCCATATCCCGGTTTTTTGGTGCAAATTGCAGCGTTCCCAGGCAGAGGAAGGTCCTTGGCTTTTGGTGGGAAGCCATGTCCCAACTCCACCCCTGACACACCTCTCATGTCACCAGGCTTATCTCACCCTCCTCAGGGCTCCTCAAGGTGACTTTAAGGAAGCGAAGGAATCATGGAATGGTTTCACTTGGAAGGGACCTTAAAGCTGTCATTCCACAGGTGGGGACACCTTCCACTAGCTCAGGTTGCTCCAAGCCCCCTCCAACCTGGCCTGGAACACCTCCAGGAATGGGGCAGCCACAGCTTCCCTGGGAAACCCATTCCAGTGCCTCCCCACCTTCAGAAAGTTGGGAAGCCCAGTATCCCGCTGTCTGTGGAGGACTTCCCACCCTTTCTGGACAAGTCCCGGTTCCCACCCTCCTGGAGTGCTCATCCCTGGCAGGAGGGTTTCAGGAATGTTATGGGATCCCAGTGGGAGCTTGAAGAGGTAGATCCATCCTGGTGAGGTGTCAGGAACAGGGTGTGGCAGATCCTCTGGGATGAGTGGGGGACACAGGGATGGCCACTGGTGAGCTCCCATAACTCCAAGGACAGCAGGGTGGTGCTTCCACATCCCAGAAACTTCAGGGGAGGAGGGACACACCTGGGGTCTGCAATTCCATGTTGGAGGTGCTGGCATAGCTGGGAATCCCAGAGGCTCTGCCTGCTCCATCCTCACCTCAATGCCCACCTGGAAGCAGCATCACATTCCCTGCTCCAGATGGATCCCCTTGTTCACATGGAAGAGCATCTCCACCCTGTCCCCCAAATCCCCGGGCTCTGCCATGGAGGTGTCCTGAAAAACAGCGGTTATCCAGGGTTTTTTTCCCCTCTAGCCAAGGTTTGTAAGGCAGAGATCCCTCTCCACACCCTGTCCGCTTGGCAGAATTCCTAGCTGGATTTATTCCTGCCGATTTGCTTGTCTTGGTATGAAAGGGATTTGCAGAGGGAGAGCTGCAATTGGATGGGGGTGGGATGGGGGTTTGGGATCAACCGTGACCTTTCCCCTGAGCCAGGGGGTCTTTGGGTACAGGGCTGGATGTGGGGCTTTCACATGGGGCCTTCCAGGATGGTCTTTCACTGACTTCCTTATCTGCCCTGGAGGGAGCTGGACCTTCTTTCCTGGTTCCTTGGCAGTGCCTTTGGCACCGCGGGCTGGCTCCGGCCCCGGCGGGCTCCGGACTCCCACTCGGGAGAGACAGATAAAGGAAGGGCTTACTGTCAACAAAACCCTGCCCAGCTTCCCCAGAACAGGGCAGGGAGGGAAGCAGGAGCCCTCCGGAGAAAGGAGAGGGAAATCCACCCCTGGAGGAGGGGAGGAAGGTCGGGAGCTGCTCCAGAGCTGTGGCAGAGAAATTCCAGCGTGTTCTGCAGAGCTGAGGCAGAGTCCCCAGGGGATCAGAGGATGTCCCGAGCAGGAAGGGGTCCACGAGGCTCGTGGAGTCCCACCATGTGTCTGTGTCACCAGCCTGGCCTGTCCCACGTATCCCATCTCCTGGGATGGGGTTTTACCCTGGGATGGGCATGGACAGATAACCCTCAAGGATCTGCTGATCCAGATCATCCCTGCCCGGGGCAGGGGGGTCAAACGAGGCTTTCAGCTCCTTCCCACCCACTCCATTCCATGATTCCACGATTCTCAGATCAGTTCCTTGGCTCTGCAAAGGTCTGGTGGTGTTTCCAAAGCCTTTGCATGTCCCCTTCCAGCTCATTCTTCCACCTCCTCTTCCCTGGCAGGACACGACATTAATGGAGCTCTGGAGCCATCCAACATCGACACCAGCATCCTGGAGGAATACATCAGCAAGGAGGACTCTCCGGAGATGTGAGTGCTTCCCTTGCTCCCCAGCGGGAATGGTGTTCCCTGGGGTTTTCTATGGAGAGAAAATCCTGGAATGATTTGGGCAGGAAAGGGCCTTAAAGCTCAGGGACACCTCCCACTAGCCCAGGTTGCTCCAAGCCCCATCCGACTGCCAGGGCTGGGGCATCCACAGCTTCTCTGGGAAACCTATGGAGCAATTTCCAGCCCAGAAATCTGAGGAATCACGTAGGAATCACTGTGCAGCCCCACCCCAAAGTCCTCCTGGATCGCTCTTGGCTCCATTGCCATTCCCAGCTCTTCTTCCTGTCTCGTCCTGGTTTTTTACCTTTGAGTTTTCCCAGTCTCTGTTGTTCCCTCTCTTTCATCTCCTGAGGGAACCATAAAGACTTTTCCTTAAAAATGGGAAAACAGGCCCTGGGAGCTCTGATTGCAACCCCAGCACAACAGGAGTGTGGAGAAGGGAAGGGTCTCCCTGTGTATCCCAACTCTGGGAAAGAGAGGGGAGCAGGCCTGGAGAGCACCTGTGAGCAGGGTGGGCGTGGGATTTTTGGCACAGCTTCCCTGAAAGCTGCAACATGGTGGGCAGATCCCACTGGCTTCACATTCTTTGGTGCTGGCATCCTGGGAATTCTAAAGCTTCCCAGGTGGATTTTGGCCTCTTCCTTCAGTCCCACTGACCTGCCTCTGTTCGCTCCTGGTGCCATCACAGTGCTGGTTATTTCGCTATTTCCCAGGTATCCCAGAGCTCCTGAACAACTCTGATCCCACATTTTGGGAGGGGAGGGATGGGTACGAAGTGTCCTTGGCTGAGGTTTTCCCGTTCTCTCCCTCAGCTGCTTCCCTGACATTCCCGCTCCATCCGGCTACGCGCACTCCCAGCCCTCCAGCTCCGCCAGCATCACTCCCTCCAGCTCCATCAGCAGCGCTCCCAATCCCTCTCCCAGCGCTCCCCTGCACCTTCCCCCTGGCAGCAGCCAGCTCCCAATCCGGCATGGTGCTCTGCTGGCCAATCCCTGCGGATCCGGCTACGGAGCTCACCTCAACTGCAACAACAACAACGGGCTGGTGGTGCCCAAGGGCTTCCTGGGCGGGCACTGCCTGAGCAGCGGGGGCCCTCCCATCAAAACGGAGCCCAAGGCTCCCTACGCACCTGGGTAAGCGGGAATGGCGTGCTGGGATACGGGATTGCTGCCGCCCTGGGCTGGCGGCACCCAGAGGGGCCTGCAGGGCCGTGTCCAGTGGCAGCGTCGCTTCGTGCCGAGTTCTTGCCTCGTGGCGAGGTGGTTTGGGATAAATGGAAGCCCTGGAGCTTCCCAAAAGCTTTTTGGGAATATCCCCTGTGTTGTCGTAGAGCTGTGGGAGACCGGGATACCTGTGGTGGGCGTCTCCAGGTGGGAAGTAGGAGAACGCTGTAGGATTTTTTAAGGAGGAAGAGGCTCGGAGTGAACTTGAACGGGACAAAATTCGGTCTCTGGGATGAAGTGGAACCTCCAGGATATTCCCATGACTATCCCAGTGGATAGCTCACCACACTGGGCAGGGACACGTTCTTCTGGTGGCCTGACGTGGGAGATGCTCCATTCCAGAGATGCAAAAGATGGATCTGAGTTGGATATCTTTGGACAAGCTCAGGATACAGACCTGGAGAAGAGGAAGAGGATGGGCAGGTTTCAGGATTGTTGGTGGATTCAACTGGGTGGTTATTCCCAAGAGGAGAAAAGATGTGGTTCCTGCTCCCTGGGATGGAAGGGAACAACCCTGGGAGAGCAGGATGTGCCTGGTCTCTTCCTGCTCCCACCAGGAACAGGGAAGTGGAAGATGATCTGAAGCCAGACAGGTGAAATCCAGGTGTGCAGCAGAGTATCCAGGAGCAGGAAGGGAATAGTCACTCCCAGAGGAGCTCCAGCCTGGATCCTGAGGTGGTGGTGGCCACGAACAGCCAATCCCTGAGCCTTCTCCCGTGGAAATAATGGATGTGAGGGACAGGGAGGCTGGGATGGCCCCAGGGCTGGCTCTTCTCCCTCTGCCTTGTGCCCTCTAGTGTTGCCAGCAAGCACAACCTGGGGATTCCCAAATTTGGGAACCTCCAGCACGCTCAGCCTATGGATGAACTTGGAAAGACCTTCCAGAAAGCTAAAATACTCCGCCTTTATTTTACTCCCAGGCCAGGGAGTTTTCCCTTGGGATATGTGGAGCGTAGGGGGAACCAAAAGCCTTGTCATGTCCCTTTCTTCTGGATGCACCTGGAATTCTCTAGAATGTTGTGAGTGAGGCTCATACCTTCCTGTCAGAGAAGAAAAACCTCTGGATGCAGCTGAACTGGGTCAGGATGGCAGCGTTCCCACAGCGTTCCACAATGACTCTTCCTTGCTCTGTGAGCCTTTTTCCAGTGGAGAATTGTGGAATATCCTGAGTTCCCTGTGGGAATTCTGCAGTTCACCTTTTCCAGCCTCCAGGATTCCCTGAATTGTGCTGTTTCCTTTTGTTATTGGCCAAAATTTGGCTTGCTGAGGCACAAATCCTGATAAATCCTTAGGGAATACAGGATAAACTCACAACCAGTGTGGCAAAGAGCCTGAAAAGGGCTGGGAAAAAATACTCCAGCCAGGCATAGGAAGGGACCGATGGAAAGGTGCTCCAAGGGAAGTTGGAGGACAAGGGAAGTATGATGAGTATGATGAGGGGCTTTTTTGGGATGACCCTTCCTCATCCCTCTCCAGCCGCTGCTTTTACCACTTCCCGTGAAGAATCCACTGGTCTTGGGCTCCTCTGGTCCAGGAAGCAAAATCCACCCTGTGGGCTTCCCAGGTCCCCCCGAGCCTCCCATTTCATGGGATCATGGAATTGTTCGGGTGGGAAGGGACCTTAAACACCAGCCAGTTCCAACCCCTGCCGTGGGCTGGGAAACCTTTCGGGTTGCTCCAAGCCCTATCCAGCCTGGATTTGAACACTTCCAGGGATGGGAAGAACACTCCATGCGCCCCACCTGGTCACTGGCATTCCCATGGGGAAGCACACCTTTCCCTGGGAAGCGGATAAATTTCCATTTGACTTCTTTTATCTGGAATTCTCATTGTCAGCTCAACAAAACGTCTCTGTTCCCCGAAATCCAGGGAAGCGCTGGGGGACCAGTGGCGGTGATGGCAATCCCAGGGTTATTCGGGATTCCCAACGGGATCCTGGAGGGTGCTTTGATCCAACTGGACCTACTGGTTGTGCTGGGAATGACTTTCCCTTCTCTTTTCCCGTTGCTCCGCAGCACTTTGCCGGACTCTCCCCCGGATTCCGGATCCGAGGCCTATTCCCCTCAGCAGGTGAACGGTGAGTGCTGAAAAACAGGGAGGAGGGGGAAGGAAGGGAAAAACTCATAATCCCAACCCCAAATCTGACATCCTCCCCCCCTCTTTATTCCGTGAAAGTGATTGGCTCTGGAATCTTTATCAGCCGGGAGAAAACAGGCGGCTGCTCTACGTGGGGAGATTATCAGTTAGTAAATATCCCTCGGCTTTCGCCCATTGTTCCGCTCCCGGCCTCTGGAAAAGTGGGAGAGGGAGCGGGAGAGGGAGCGGGAGACAAGGCAAGGTGGGATTCCGGGGGGATCTCGGCGTTGTGGCTGCTCCGTGGGCAGGGTGGGATGTGGATCCTGCCCTCACCCTCTTCGTCTCACCCCGTGCCTCGGGAAAAAGGAGTGGGAATGCAGCCCTGACATGGAGCCGGGCTCTGGGAGGGAGACATGGACCCACCGTTCGCCAGTAAGTTCCTTCCCAGCCCTTCCCTCCCCTCCAGCTCATCCCAAGGGTCTCCTCCTCCGGAAGCCAGGATCCCCTTCAGGGTCATTTCCAGGGAAAGCCACCGAGAGTTGTTTGGTCCCTCTGGTGACCTTCACTTTTCTTCCATGGAAAGAACTCCTTGGGAAGGAAGGAGGGAAGGTTGTCCGGGTTGTCCTGGTCTCCCTTCCCCCTCGGAGCAGTACCCTCTTCCCCAGGCTCCAGCCCAGTCCCCACCGGGAACAGCGCCTGCTCCTGGGTTTTTTTTTGATGGAAGAGGTCAAGAGTTCTGTTTATCTTGCTAAAAAAAATCCCTGGAATTCCTCCTGGCCCTTCCTTAAATATAACAAAGAGGCCAGGTTGCTCCCCATGGGGAGAGCTGGCAGCTCTGTCTGGGAAGGAGAGGAGGCTCCGGAGGGTGCCCACAAAGCTTCCCGAGGGAAGGATCGGATTCCCAGAGATGGTTTTACCCTGGATTTGGGAGTGCATCACTTTCCAAACCTGGCCTGTCCTTAAGGCAGCTCCAGAAGGAAGGCTGGCCCAGGAATGAGCCTGGAAAGAGGAATCCAGCTCCGTGGGTCTGGAAAAGGGCAGTGAGAGGTCTCAGCAGGAAGCAGAAATCCCTGGAAAGATCCTCATTTCACTTTTCTAGACTTCCCAATGGGAGGAGTTTCCCGATTCCTGGTCGGGCGCTTTGGCCTCATTAGTCAGTTCCTGCCTGGGTGTCCCGAGGCCAAAGTCCAGAGTCTGGTGCTCCTGCTTAGGGAAGCAGCCTGGAATGATCCCGCAGATCCTTCTCTGCATTCCCAGAGCCGTGCCTGGCTTGGTCACTCCCTGGATGTGTTTTCCATCAGTTTGTCCACACTGGAATGTGGAGAAACTCTGTCTTGCACTTTAAACACCTGGAAAGTTGCTGTCCCTTCCCAGACTTCGGTTTCCTTGTGTCCCACATTCCTACCGGGATCTTACTATCCTGTGAGGACACCCGAAGGTGCAGGTTGATGCATCCATCAGGGAAAGGCTGGAACACAGATGAGCTTTGTCCTGGTGAGGAAAAAGGGGGATGGAGGCTGGAGAGGGACTTTGGAGTGCCAGGACAAGGGGGAATGGCTTCCCACTGACAGAAGGCAGGGATAAATGGAATACTGGGAAGAAATTCTTCCCTGTGAGGGTGGTGAAGCACTGGAATGGATTTCCTGGGAAGCTGTGGCTGCCCCATCCCTGGAAGTGTCCAAGGCCAGCTTGGATGGGGTTTGGAGCAGCCTGGGCTAGTGGGAGGTGTCCCTGCCCATGGCAGGGAGTGGAATGGGAGGTGATGAGGAGCTGGAGCAGTGCAGGAAGGGACATGGATTTGCACGTCCCTCCACATCCAAACCTTTGTCTTGATGTTGAAATAGTCAAATCCACCCTAACCATGGCATGGCTTTGGTATCCAATCCCATACAGAGGGAGGAGAAATGTGGGATCGCATTTGAATGTCCCTTTTTATTTATTTAAATTTAGGGATCAGGGTCCCCTCCTGGTTTAAATGGAAATATTTTGAGTCCCTTCCCACAGCTCCTCCCTGGGCGGGTTCAGGTCATTCCTGTCTCTTCTCTCTCTCGTTGTCCCCATGGCATCAGAGAATCCTGGAACAGTTTGGGTGGGAAGGGACCTTAAAGCTCATCCCGTTCCAGCCCCTGCCATGGGCAGGGACACCTTCGACTGGTCTGGGTTTCTCCAAGCCCCATCCAACCTGGCCTTGGCTTTATTAAGCAAAGTTGAGGTGCTTTTTCTCCAGCTCAGCATTCCCAGGAACAGATTTTGAAGTTGCCCCCTGCTGTGTTTCCTTGCTCCTTGCACTTCCCACGGGAATACTGTGCTTGATGGGTTTTCTCTGGGAAGGGAAGTCCAAAGCTAACACAAAAGCTACCTGGCAATTCCTGAGGGAATTCCTGGGGATGTGCTTTCACTGCAGAGCATCCACAGGAGATTTAGCACAGGAATGTTTGTGTCTTTGTCACAGAATCATCCGATCCTGGAATGGCTTGGGTTGAGAGGGATCTTAAGGATCATCCAGTTCCAACCCTTGCTGTGGGCAGGGACACCTCCCACTGGAACAGGCCACTCCAAGTCCCCTCCGAGCTGGAGATCCAAGAGAACCGAGTCAGTGCTGGATCTGGGATCAGGACCCCCCGAACTGTGACTCCTCCTCTCTTTCCAGATCCTCACCTCCTCCGGACCATGACTCCCGAAAACTTGTGCCACATGACTCCCCCTTCCCGCCTAGAGCATCCTCCTCCTCCTCCTCCTCCCCCTCCGCCCCCCCACCTGCAGGGTCCCCCCCCGCCTCCGCCACCCCCTCACCCCCTCCAGCCACAGCACAGTTCCCACTTTCCCGGCCTCCAGCGGGACATGTTCCTGAAGGCCGAGCCCCTGATGCCTCCGTACGGGATCGGGCCGGGAATGGCGCCGACCGAGCTCCACCACGCCCAGCAATCCCAGATGCTGCACCAGCTCCTCCAGCAGCACGGAGCAGAGTAAGGCCTGGGGCTGCTGGGAGTGTGGGGATGGGGACGAGGGAATGGGAGCAGGAGGTGGGTGCCGTGTCCGAAGTGTGAGGTGTAGCTGGGAGTTGGATGGTGGGAATGTGGGGATGGGGATGAGGGAATGGGAGTGGGAGGTGGGTGCAGTGTCCGAAGTGTGGGGTGTAGCTGGGAGTTGGGTGGTGGGAATAAACAAGAGGAAATCTGTGGAAGGAGTCCCTGCCCATGGAAAGGGGTTGGAACTGGATAAGATTTAAGGTCTCTTCCAACCCAAATGATTCTGGGATTCCATGTGCTGGTTTAGAGGGGATATTGGGAAGGAGATCTTCCCTGTGAGGGTGGTGAGGTCTTGGGATGGATTTCCCAGGGAAGCTGTGGCTGCCTCATCCCTGGAAGTGTTCAAGGCCAGGCTGGAGCAACCCAGTCTATGGAAGGTGTCCTTGCCCATGGAAGGGGGTTGGAACTGGATGATCCTTAAGGTCCCTTCCAACCCAAACTGTTCCGGGACTCTGTGGAATTCCAGATGTAGCCCAGAGCTTGGCAGTGTGGGAGAAGGTGGGACAGTGCTGTGAGAATGTTTTGGGGTTCCGTGTGGGATCCTGCCTGTGCCAGTGACGGGCTGTGGAGCTTCCCAGCTCAGCCTTTCCCGTGTGTCTCCGCAGGCTCCCGGTGCATCCCGCCAAGAAGCGGAAACACTCCGAGTCCCCCCCACACACCCTCAATGCCCAGATGCTCAACGGGATGATCAAGCAGGAGCCAGGAATGGGATCGGTGCCGCTCAATCCCGACCGAGTCCAGACTCCTCCCTGGCACCAGCCGGGTGCTCTCTCACCAGGTACCCTCCGATCCCACTCCTCTTCATCCCACTGGAATTCCAGTCCTGGATCTGCTGTCCTGGCAGTCAGGAGGGAAACGTCAGGCAGTGCCAGTTTCTCCCTTGGGCTTCCACCGTGCTGGATATTCATTCCAGTGATTAAAGTTGGGATTTTAAGGAATTTTACCCCCTCTCCATAGGGCTGATCCAGGATAACGACAGTCTGAACGGATCCTACCTGGATCCCAACTTCCAGTCCATCAAGTGGCAGCCACACCAGCAGAACAAGTGGGCAACTCTCTATGATGCCAACTACAAGGAGCTGTGAGTAATCCCTCTGCCTCTGGGAAAAGCGGGATTCACATTCCATGTGTCTGTGGTGAGCCACTGGGTTTGGGAATATCGTAGGCACAACATGGGATAAGGATCTCCCTGGATTTGTCCTTGTCCTCTCAGCTGTGCTGTGGGGGGATACTCCCCACCCTGTACCTTTCCCATTGGGAAAGTTGCTCCTCCACACTTTTTATGGATGATTCAGGAATAGCAGAAGGGATTTCAGCCACCACTCAGATCTTGGAAGGTTTTATTGGCAAATCTGGCATGGTTTGGACCAGCAGCACTTTTTCCCCCCTCCCAGGCTTTCCAGGATTTTAAATTTAGGATTGGGAATTTCCAGCAACACATAGCATGGATAGCTGGAGAGAATCCAGAGCCACTTCAGCACGGCGTGGAAAAGAGCTGGAGGAGTGGGAGGGGTGGGTGGGAAAAGGAAGGAGGAAAAGGAGCGGGAAGGGGCTGTGGAAAGCTGGGAAGTGGCAGAGAGGCTGGAAAAGGAAGGCTGGGATCACCGAGGTGGCTGTGGAGCAGAGAGTGGTGGGAAGGTGGGCTGGGAACCAAGGGAGAGGAGGGTGGAGGCAACACGTGGACAAGCACTGGAAAGGAGGAGTGCTGAGGAGAAACCACTCCGGATCCTCCCTGCATTCCTGGGAGGTGACCGAACGCTGGCAATGCCAGGATGGCTTCCAGGAACCTCTCCCCGAGCAGATCCCCCCACCCCCTTCCCTCCCAGTTCCCTCCCAGTTCCCCCTCCTCCTCTTCCTGCCCAGCCGGGGGCTGCTGGGGTCCTGTGGGGATTGGGAGGAGGGAATGCTCCGGTGCCTGAGGAGAACCCCCGGCTGGGTTCTCCTGGTGCCTGGACGGTGCTGGGAATGGCAGCCAAGGATCCCGGGTGGGGGTGGGGGCAGAGTGCAAATCCCAGCTTTCCCTCACACATCTCCTGCTCATCCAACCCTTCTCCCGGCTTTCACAGTGGTGGCAGGGCATGGAATTCTCTATTGGACCCTGTGGCTGTTTCCCCACCCCCTACAGGAGAGGGGAAATTTGGGAAGGTGGTTCCTTCTGGTTTCCCTAAAGGAAGTGTCTCCCAGCTTTAGGTGGAATATCAGCTGCTCCTGGGAACTTCTGAGCAGCTCCAAAGCCGTCCTGGAGCCCTATCCATGCTCTCCACCCTGTGGATAGTGGGATGTGGGAAGCTGAGCATCTCCTGTCGATCCTGCCCTCACCACATCCCCCAAATCCTGCTTCCATGAGCAGGAATTCTGCTCCCACCTCCTCTGAGCTGCATCTGCACCTGTCAGCTCTTATCCTTTGTTTTTCCAGCTGCTCTTTACCCTCTCACTGCTTCCATCTCCCATCCCATCCACCCATTTCCCATCCCAAACATGTCCCGGTTGTCCCAGACCGTTTCCAGGTGTTGCTATCCCAGTTCCAGAAATTCTGCTTGCACACAGTTGGATAGGCAGAGACAAATTCCATGATATTTCCTGGGCACAGGGAAGTTGCTGGAAAACTGCTACAACCCCAGCCCTGCTCTTTGGATCTTGGGATCGCTCCCCTAATCCCTGCTTTTGGGATTTAGGGCGGAAGCCAGAGCAAACCCCCTCCTGGGGCTTTGAGGTCCATCATCCCGTTGTGTAAGGAATAAATTCCTTTGGAGTGACTCCATGGAATTTGAGGGAGCCACGTGGGCTTTGTTGTGGTGCCGGATTGGAGCAGAATTAAGGGGTAAAGGTTGATTGATTCAGTTTTAGGTCCAGTTTTCCTTCTCCATGATGAGCCAGGTGGCTCCAGGAGAGGTGGATCTACATCTCTTTTTATGTGGAATGTCCCTTATTCTCCTGGAACAGCACTTTTCTGGAATACTCCATGAGAAATACCAAAAACTTCCTCTTCCCTTCCTCCTGTAATGGGATTTTTTAGGCTAGATAATCCACATTTAGCAGGTAGGAATTGTCTCCTTCCTTTCTCCTTTCGGGTGTCCTCAGCAGTAGGAAGATCTCTTCCAGATCCATAATTATTCCTGCAATTTAGTTTTCCTTGGAGATCATAAAGCCAGGATCAGCTGTTCCTGCTCCAGTTTCTCCTGGAAGTTATTCCCCAGTCTCCATGTGCTGTTTGAGTTCCCTGGGATCCAGGTGCTTTTCATAGCCCAGGAATGTGAATCATCTGAATTATCTGATTTTTCCTCTTCTTGATCCCAAGGAAAGAGTTCAGGAAGGAGGTGAAGGACATGGGAAACTATCCAGGTTTTTACCAGATTCTCAGGAGCGATTCCAGGGGCAACAAATACAGTTAAATGTAATTCTATGTTCTTTTGCACACAAAAAGTGATGTTCCACAGGGGGATGGGACAGGGATTAGTTCCATTCCGTGTCTCGGGCTTTGCCAAGGAATCTTGAAGGAACCACAAATCCCTGGATTAATTTGATGGACAATATATCATTTTTTTTGGCCCTTTGCGCTGATTTTTGTGGGTTTGGATTTGTTGAACCTTCCCAGGGATGAGCTGCAGTGTCAAGGAGGCCTGAAACTGGGCAATTCCCTAATTTACTCCTGGGAGAAGGAGTCATTCATCTCCCTGACAGCGGGCTCTGATAAATTCCGGCTCCCTCCTCCCTCTCCCGGGTTTGTTACAGCTTGAGGGAAGGCAGCTGGGAATAGTTCACCCCTCCATGGAAACATCTACATGCAGAGGCCCAGGGCCTTGGAATTCCCAGCTGGGAGACTGGGAACGTGCTGTTCTCTTCCCATCAAGCTAACTGGTGCTTTCCTTGGGGCTCTCACACAGGCAGCTAATCCCAAGGTTTTTGGGCTTCCACCCCTTGCTTGGGAGAGAAGTGTCTGGATAAACAGCTCCAAACTTGGCCCTGCTGGATTCTGGATCTCAGGGAGGGAATGGAGACCTGTGGGATGTGGTCCAGACCTGCTGGATGTGTTTTGGGATAGGTGGCACGGGGTGATGGGTCATGGATGTATCCCAGGAAGCTGGAGGGACCACATGAGGTGGATGCACAGGTGGGATTGTGTGGGAGAGATGACAATGGTTCCTCCATCCTGGTCTTTGTGTCCTGGAAGTGAAGGGAATCAGGGAATACGTGGAATTAGTGAGTGGTCCTTCAATTAAGGGTCTCCCGATATTCTGTTTTAGTTGAGATATTGGGGAATTGGGAAGGAAGGAGAGAAATTAGGGGTTTTTGTGCCTGGGAGGAGCAAATTAAGGAATGTGAGCATCCTGCTCTTGGCCAAGATCCCAATAGAATTCCCTGGGGGGAGTTTGTGACCCCTCACTCGGATCAGGAAAAACCTCCTCTCCCGTGATCCTGCCCTTCTGTCCCACCTTAATCCACCTCTGCCAGTGGGAATGTTTGGGATAAGGCAATCCATTTGACCCCAGACCTTTTGTTCCTGACACTTTGCCCTCTGGCCTCTGTGCTCTCCCTGGAAAATGCTTTGGCTGCTCCCAGGACATGGATTTGTCAGTGGCTGGTGTCATCCCTGATCCCAGGAACTGCTTCTCCCTTGGGGTTTCCTGCTTTTCCTTCTCTTACCACCCCATTCCCATCCGGAGAGCTGGGAATACCCTGCCCTGGGAGCAGCTCTTCGGCTCAGCCAGAAGTGATGGAGATCCCTCTGGAAAGCAGTGTCTTCCCTCCCATCAATCCCAGCACAGGGATCTGGGGGATGCACCAGCCACAGCCATTGGGAAAACGGGAAAGTCAGCGAATAGGAGCCTCTGGAAGGGGATTGTGGAAGACCAGG
This sequence comes from Manacus candei, assembly GCF_025592945.1. Taxonomy (NCBI): domain Eukaryota; kingdom Metazoa; phylum Chordata; class Aves; order Passeriformes; family Pipridae; genus Manacus; species Manacus candei. The sequence goes on from NW_026138057.1 coordinate 4,238,473, forward strand.
AATTTCCAGGAGGCAGAGAGGAGGAGGAGCCCTCCTGTCTCCCCTCTGTCAGCACATGTTTGGCAGCCATCGGTTTGGAAGTTTGGGAAGCATCTGTAGCTTGGAAGTTGGGACAGATCCTTCCTCTCCTTGGCTTTGCCTGTTAAACAACAGTGGGAATAGCAGTGAACTCAGGAGCCAGGAAATCAGCCAGGAGTGGGATGAGCAGAGGGTGCTCAGGCTCCAGTGAGGAATATCCAGATGGAGAGTCTGGGAGGAGGTCAAGGAATTCCTTTCGTGCCTCTGGGCTAGGGCAGAGCTCTGCTCCCACCGTCTGCTTTGTGTCCAGAGCTAAGCACGGCATTCCCAGGTCCCTGGGGTGTAAGGAGGGAGCAGTTACTCGTGGCCATCCCAGGATTGCTCCTGGCAGCCTGGAATCACCCTAAGGTCTCATCCACATTATCCCCTCAGGTGTTCTGGGGGGAGAATGGCTTTATTCCAGAAAAAAGGAAGGAATACCAGGGCAGAATCCCTATTTTCTGCTTCCCAGAGTCTGCCACATTCCTCACTGTCAGTCTGTCCGCCCCCCCTCCCATTGCTCTGGGCAGAATCCAGAGCACTCTGGAGGTAGAAGTCAGGATTGATTTGTTTTTTAGGGAAGAGTGCTCCTTAATTTTTAAGTCTCATATCCAAGGCTGAGCTGAGCTCCCCCTTTACCTCATCCCTAATTCTTTAATTCAAAACAATGGGATGTGGGTGTTCTGCAGGATGAGAGGCAGCTCCTTCCTCCCTTCCGAGGGCCCACCAGCCCAGGTCTGGGATTTTTGGATGGTGAGGAAAAGGCCACATATTTCCCTCATTCCCATGGAAACCAACCTATTAAGGAGATGTAGATTAAACCTTTCCAGCTGGTGTGTGTCCATGGAGCAGCCAGGACCCCTCCTCCTCCTCCCTCTCTGGATCTGGGAGCCGGAAGCTTTTCCGCAGCCACTGGAGCAGGTGGTTTCTGCAGGAATTTGGGACACAGACACATCCTGGTAGCAGGGCTGGCACAGGAGACAGCGGGAATGCCACGGGATTTGGGACACCCCCAGGTCAGCCTGAGCTGCTTCTCCCAGCATTAAAGGGATTCTCCAGGCTTTGGGAAAGCTGTGGAGCTTGGGATCTCCATATTCCTTCCCAGTGGAAGAACCATAGGATGGTTTGGATTGGAAGGGACCTTATGGATCATTCAGTGCCGATCCATGGCCCAGGTTGCTCCAAGCCCTGTCCAACCTGGCCAGGAACACTTCTAGGGATGGGATATCCACAAATTTCCCTGGGAAACCTTTGGATCCCCTCCTGGCCTCACTGCTGCTCCCTTTTCCCAGCCCGATGCTCACGTACCGCGTGGACGCCGACAAGGGATTCAACTTCTCCGTGGGGGACGACGCCTTCGTGTGCCAGAAGAAGAACCACTTCCAGGTCACGGTGTACATCGGAATGCTGGGAGACCCCAAGTACGTGAAGACCCCCGAGGGCCTGAAACCCTTGGAATGCTTCTACCTGAAGCTGCACGGAGTGAAGGTGAGCGGGAGCTGAGGGTGAGGGTGAACGGAGCCGGGAAAAGGGGGGGCTTGGAATGCAGCCTCACGTGCTGCGTTGTAGAGGAATGTGTGGACCCATGGAATCACTGAGGTTGGAAAAGCCCTTTAGGATCTTGAGTCCAACTATTCCCCCAGCACTGCCAAGGCCACCCCAAACCATGTCCCCAGGTGCCACATCCATATGGATTTTAAATGGCTCCAGGAATGGGGACTCCACCACCTGAGCCTGTTCCAATGACCACCCTTTCCATGAAGGAGTTTTCCCTAATATCCAATCCAAACATCCTCTGAGCTATTGGAATACAGGTCCTAAGATGGACTCAGTCACTGCCTGGGTGTTTCAGGGCTGGCTCTCTCTCACCTTTGATTCCAGAGGTATATGGAAACTTTGGGAAGATCCTTCCACCCTCGACTTTCCCCCTTCCAAGAGCGATTCCCATGTTTGGACAGCGCCCACACTCTGGGTTGTACCAAGTCATGGGAAGGTGGGCAGAGAGCTGGGAAGGAGGAGGTGGGAATGGGAAGGTCTCTGTGCCCTGTGTCACATTCCCAAATCCTCATCTCCAGCTCGAGGCCTTGAACCAATCCATCAACATCGAGCAGTCGCAGTCGGATCGCAGCAAACGGCCCTTCAACCCCGTCACGTGAGTGTGGCCCTGTGGGAACCAGCATCCCGTGTTTCCAGGGAATAACAGCACCAGAAGGTGGGGAAAAGGGGCAGAGTTAGAGTCTCACATTCCACTGGGTGGTTGCCACACTCTCCAGTTCTCCCCTGATTTCCTCTCTTCACATTCCCAACTCTGTGCCCCATTCACAGCCCTACTGTGCTGGAGCAGGCTGGGAGATGGCCATTCCCAAAAAACCCTCCCCTCCAGGTTCTGGCTCCGGCCTTTCCACACCCGGTTCCTCAGAGCACCCTCAGGGCATGTGGGAACCTGTCACAGATCCCAAGGCTGGGCCAGCGTCCAGCAGACTGTTGTAAATGATCCAGTAGAATGAGGGAATGTTGGGAACTAGGGCTCTGCAAGGTGTAGGAAAACTGGGTGCCTTCCCACTTTTTGCATGTCCTTAGGCAGAGGAGCAGGAAAAACTAGGCAGCATTCCCAGACAGGCAGCATCCTCACTCACTCCTCTGTTTCCCTTCCCTTCCAGGGTCAACCTGCCCCCGGAGCAGGTCACCAAGGTCACCGTGGGGCGGCTGCACTTCAGCGAGACCACGGCCAACAACATGCGGAAAAAGGGCAAACCCAACCCGGACCAGAGGTGAGGGCTCCGGAATATCCCGAGCCTCCTGTGGATCTGCGTCCTCCTGGCCCGGGAAGTGCGTCCAGAGGGAGGAGGACATGGGGGACAAGGCCTGGATTGGCCATCCTTGGGCACGAGAAGGGTCTCCCCTCTCTGGGAGGAGCACGGGGGGGGGGGGGATGTTCCAAGCCCACCATGGTGTTCCACAGGGGATGGAAATCCAGCATGTCCCAGAATGCTTCCCTGACTTTTCTCCCTTCCCAGGTACTTCATGCTGGTGGTGGCCCTGCAGGCACATGCCCAGAACCAGAACTACACGCTGGCTGCCCACATTTCCGAGCGGATCATCGTCCGGGTAAATCCCTGTCCCCTCCCTCCAATGCCCCATGGTCCTCGGCTGGACCATCTCCCACCTTTCAAACACCTGGGGATGCAGCACTTGGGGCGGTGCTTTGGTGGTGAACATGGGATGGTTGGACTTGATGATTTCAGAGGGCTTTTCCAGCCTTGATTTCCCACTCTTCCCCCCTTCTCCAAACTCCCCCTGCATTGTTTGTAGCATTCCCAGCCGTTCCGCATCTGGTTCCTCAGGGAACCTGTTGCAGATCCCAAGGTTGGAGCAGTGTCCGTTTGGGACTGTTGGGAATTAGGGAAGAGTGCAGATGGGACTCTGCAGCAGGGACAAGCATTCCAGGTGCAGGAAAACTGGGTGCCTTCCCACCCCTTGCATGTCCTAAGGAAGAGGGGCAGGACCAGGCACCATTCCCAGGCTTTCCCGGGGTTTTGCTGGAGCACTCAGCTCCGAGACGTGAAGGCAGGGAATAAAACCTAAACAGGGGCCTCAGGATCTGCAGACAAGAAGTCCATGATGGATTATGCAACTTCCAGGATTCCCAGCAGGGAATTGCAGGCAGCCCAGCTCAACCTGCAGGTGTGTCACAGAACCCCACAGGGTTTGGGAGGCAGGAGCATCATCCACGTCACTTGGTCACCTGCTGTCCTGGAGCAGCTCTGGGACAACAGCCCTGGGCAGCAAAGATATTCCTTTAGGGAGGGGAGAGGAGCAGGAATAGCCTTGGTTTCTGCAAAGGGAGGCTGGACCAGCAGGTGAATGCCAAGGCTGCCAGGATGGGCTGGGATCTATTCCCAGATCCATTCCCGGTGGATCCCTGCCCTGGCCACTCCACCTTGTTCTGTGCAAAGCTCTGTGTGGTACCCCCATGACCCTTCTTGTCCTCTTCTGGCTCTGTCCTCTCGCCTATCCCATTCCCTGCTGTCCCTCCTGTGGGGCTGGCACGGTAGTTCCATGTGCTGCAGGCTGGAGGGAGCACCGGGATCTCACGGACAGCTCGTCCCAAAAACCCCCTCCCGCTTCTCGGGCGAACATCCCTAAGATCTCTGCTTCCCAGCGGTCCATTCCCTGCTTTTTCAGCCCCCGCTTTCCCATTTTCCCACAGGCTTCCAACCCGGGCCAGTTTGAGAGTGACAGTGACGTGCTGTGGCAGCGGGCACAGCTCCCGGACACCGTGTTCCACCACGGCCGTGTCGGCATCAACACCGACCGCCCGGATGAGGCCCTGGTGGTCCATGGCAATGTGAAGGTCATGGGCTCTCTGATGCACCCCTCGGATGTCCGGGTGAAGGAGGACATCCAGGAGGTGAGACCTTGGAAAACGGAGGGGGGGTTGGGGTGAAGGGACACCACGGGAAGTGGGAATGTCATCCTGAGCTGCTGGTTTCCATAGAATCCTTATGGATAACCTGAGCTCCTGTGGGAGTCCAGCTCTAGGCCGACAGGAGCTGGACTCGGTGATCTTTCTGGGCCCCGTGCGGTTCAGGATATTCCGGGATCAGGTGACTGTTGGTCGGATGGGAAGTGCCTTAGAATTCCCTCTGTCCCAGACACAACCTGTCCACCACGTCCTAGGGAATATTGACTCTTCCACTGTTAGACAGACCTGGCAAACACAGTCAGAAAACACTGGGAAAAAAGGTGGAAAGCAGTTGGAAAATACATGGAAACAGGTGACTGTGTCAGGCACCATCCTCGGCCTTGCCAGAGGGCTCTGCTCTGAATTCCTGTCAGCTGGATACCTTCACCCCACGTGTTTTTGGGAACTGCCTCCACTCTGTGTCTGTTTCTGCAATGAGAGTCTCTCTCTTCCTGGCTTCCCTATCCCAGGAATGTTTTTGGTGCCCAGAACTGGAGATTAACCCCAGTGCTGCTGCTGTTTGTCCCAGCGGCTGCTCCGAGCAAGGTTGCAGTCTCCCACAGGAATTCCCATGAGCCACAGTGGGTTTTCCTGCTTGGACTCATGGGGATTTAAGAAGCAACAGTCCCTTTAGGAGTTCCCTGTGCCTGTTTTTTTCCCAGGTGGACACCACGGAGCAGCTGAAGCGGATCTCCCAGATGCGACTGGTGCACTACAACTACAAACCGGAGTTTGCGGCCACAGTGGGGATGGACAACACCTCTGAGACAGGTATATCCCATGGGAATACACCTCTGAGGCAGGAATGTCCCACGGGAATACACCTCTGAGGCAGGAATGTCCCACGGGAATACACCTCTGAGGCAGGAATGTCCCACGGGAATACACCTCTGAGGCAGGAATGTCCCACGGGAATACACCTCTGAGGCAGGAATGTCCCACGGGAATACACCTCTGAGGCAGGAATGTCCCACGGGAATACACCTCTGAGGCAGGAATGTCCCACGGGAATACACCTCTGAGGCAGGAATGTCCCACGGGAATACACCTCTGAGGCAGGAATGTCCCACGGGAATACACCTCTGAGGCAGGAATGTCCCACGGGAATACACCTCTGAGGCAGGAATGTCCCACGGGAATACACCTCTGAGGCAGGAATGTCCCACGGGAATACACCTCTGAGGCAGGAATGTCCCACGGGAATACACCTCTGAGGCAGGAATGTCCCACGGGAATACACCTCTGAGGCAGGAATGTCCCACGGGAATACACCTCTGAGGCAGGAATGTCCCACGGGAATACACCTCTGAGGCAGGAATGTCCCATGGGAATACACCTCTGAGGCAGGAATGTCCCACAGGAATTCTCTGCCTTTCGCAGGGGCCGTGTCCAGTTCTGCCCTGGGTGTGAGGTGGGCAAGAGGGGGGTTCTCACCTCTGGAATTAAGGAATCTGATGAAATTCCCTCTTTAGGGAGTTTAGTGGGAGAGAAGGTGGCACTTCCCACAGGGGAAAGGTTTCTCCAGGTATCCACCTCTCTTTGGGAGTACAGGTAGATCCTACAGCGGGTTGATGATCCCTGTCCATGGAATTTGGGGATAATTGACCCCCCCCATGCTCTCTCCACGTGTCCCCAGGTGTCATCGCTCAGGAGGTGAAGGAAATTCTCCCGGAAGCTGTGAAGGACACCGGGGACCTGGTCTTTTCCAATGGGAAGACCCTGGAGAACTTCCTGGTGGTGAACAAGGTTGGTGACAGCCAGGAGGCTGGTGAACCCAGCTCCAGGAGCTGGATATGGAATGTGGTGCCTGGGAAACGCTCCTGGCACCACCCAGATGAGTTTCAGGCCTGGCTGCGATTCCAGAAGTTGGGAGCAACTCTGGGTGGGCACTGGACCTGGGCAGGGAGGGAAATCTGGCAGCATCTCCCCTGGGAAGGGCTCCCTGCTGGCAGCTTCCTGCAGGGAGTCTCCCGGTCCTAATCTCCCCTTTCTGGATAAGATAAGGTGCTTATGTCAAGATACCCTGGAGCACCCGGTCTCCTGACCTTTCCCAACCTGTTTGCTGCTCTGGGAATCACCTCCCATGCCCCACGGGGGTGGGGACAGCCTCCCACGTCACACCCGGAGGGTTGGAGAGATCCAGGTGGTCCGTGCTGGGTGACTCCCGTAGCCTTTCCCACGGGATGTGGCACGGGAGAGCAGTCAGGGCGGACAGATCCAAGTGTTCCTCATCCTGATTCCCTGGCAGGAACGGATCTTCATGGAGAACGTGGGGGCCGTGAAGGAGCTGTGCAAGCTGACGGACAACCTGGAGACCCGCATCGACGAGCTGGAGAGGTGGAGCCACAAGCTGGCCAAGCTCAAGAGACTGGACAGCATGAAGTCTACCGTGAGCTCCGGAGCCTTCAGGTACAGCCGGAGCCAAGGAATGTCCCCTTGGATCCCAGGAAACTCCGAGTGGCAGCTGGGATCGGGAAGTGGGAGATGGGGAGGGTGTTGGGATGTTGTTGTGGTGTTGTCTGACATCACTTGGGGTTTAAGGAGCTGAGGCTGGGGAGGTTTGACGTTCCCAAAAACACCCCAGATGGAATTGTCTCCAATTCCAGCTGTCTGCCATTTCCTCATAGCAGAGTTTCCCATGCTTCCAGAACCTCCATCCTGACCCTGCTTATGCAGGTTTTGGGACAGAACTGGGGCCCTCTGGGCAAAGCCCCCAAAGAGTTTGTGACTGTCATGCCACACAGAGGGTTTGTTGCCTACTGGAAAATCCCATTTTTCCCTGGGAATGGCTTAGAGAGTCATCCCTGCCCAGCTCAGCTCCATTGCTCCTTTTTCCTTGCAGCCAAACAGGGAGCCAGTTCAGCCGGGCGGGAAGTGTTCCCCACAAAAAGAGACCTCACAAAGTGGCCACCAAGGTGAGGGATGGATCCCAAAGGAGCAGTGCCAGGTGGGAGGAGCTGGGAGGGCTCATCCTGGAGAAAAGGAGGATCAGGGGGCCCTTACCCCTTTGTAAAATTCCCTGGCAGGAGGGTGGAGCCGGGTGGGATCGGACTCTGCTCCCAAGCGACAGGATGAGAGGAAACGGCCACCAGGGGGGATTTAAGTCAGATATCCTGGGAAATTCCTTCGTGGAAAGGGTTGTCCAGCTCTGGCACAGACTGCAGTGGTGGAGTCCCCATCCCTGGAGGGATTTAAAATCCGTGTGGATGTGGGACTAGGGGACATGGTTTAGTGGTGCCTATGGAGTGGTTGGACTCTGGAATCCCAGAGGGCTTTTCCGGCCTTAATGATTCCATGATACTCCTTTTGTCTGTGCCTGGTGGGGGTGTTAAATGGCTTCCAGACTGGGGGGAGTTCAGGATTTCCAGGGAGCAGGAAGAGAGCTCGGGATGGGCTTGGGGAGGACCGTGGCAGGAATCTGAGCTGATCTTGGGGTTCCTGAGCTGATCTGGGTGTTTTTTCCTTGCAGTCTCCGTCGGTTGTCCCGGAACAGGCCTGTATCAGCCAGCGCTTCCTGCAGGGCACCATCATTGCCCTGGTCATCATCATGGCATTCAGGTGATTCCCAGCACCTGGGATGATCCTTCTCCCTTGGCTCCCTCTGGCTGATCCGTCTGGGCTGTGCCATCCATGGGGGGTGCAGTGAGGGGCTTTTTCCACGTAATCCTGGAATGCTTTGGGTTGGAAGAGACCTTAAGGCTCAACCAGTTCCAACCCCGACACCTTCCAGTATCCCAGGTCGCTCCAACCTGGCCTTGGACACTTCCAGGGATGGAGCAGCCACCTTTCGTGGGCCGGAATCCCTTGGGAGCAGATTGATACCTAGACAGAGCCCTGCTCCATGTCCCTGCTCAACTTTCCCCTCTCTCTTTTCCAGCGTTGTGTCCATGTCCACTCTCTACGTGCTGAGCCTGCGCAGTGAGGAGGATCTTGTGGATATTGACGGGTGGGTGTTTTTGGGAACTGCTGGGAAGGGATGAGGGGGCCTGGGAGAGGCTGAGGCACAAAACTCAGCTGCCCTGGCATCGTGGAGCACAATTCCAGAGGGGCAAATCCCACCCGACACACCCACACATCCCAGTCTGGTGTCAGTTGAGTTATCTGGAGCGAGAAGTGAGGAATATCTGGAGGAAATGAGGAATATCTGGAGCGAGAAGTGAGGAATAGAGAAGGAAAAGGGAATGCTCCATTTGGCTGCTTACCAATCCATTCATGGCCAGGCTTGGATTTTCCTTGGATACCGCTCCGGCCTCATCCCACTGGTTCAGTGGGACTGGACCAGCTTTGGGAGCTCCTGTCACCTGATAATGAGTCTCTTTTTCTCTCCCTCTTTTCCCTGTCCCATTTTTCTTCCTCCTCTCCTGCTTCCATCTCCTCATCCAACCCGTTTTTCCTTCCACTTTGTCTTTAATTTTCCCCATTTTTGTCTTTTCCTTCCCGTTATCTTCCACATCCTCTTTCGTTCCCTGTCCTCCCGGGCATCTTCCCACTTTTCCTCTTCTCCCTGTGTCCCTCGCTGTCCTGCAGCTCCTTTGCTGTGCCCACTGCCTGTCTCCTGGCCCTCTTCCGGCACGGGGGTCCCGGAATTCCGGTCGCTCTGTGTCCACGGTATGTGACTGTTTCATTATCCCGTTACTCCTTCTCTTAATTCCTCTTTTTTTTCCTACCATCTGCATCCCAGGAGACCAAAAAAACTGAAGCAAAACTGAAAGCAGAGAAATGGATGTGAGACTCCAATGGGATTCGAGGAGGAAGGACTGTGAACCCTGTTAGGCAGGGGAAACTGGGATTAGGAGATGAAAAACTCAGTTAATTAAAGGTTAAATAAGGAAATTACATCCTGCAAGTAAAGCAGGATAAAGCCACACATGGAAAAGGTGAATGAGGCAGTGGAAGGACACGAGGGACAAGGGTTGGATTTTGATGGGATGAAGGTGAAGCTCCGCATTCTGTCCAGGAGACCGGCACTGAGTCTCCTTTCACCTGGAAAAGAAATCCCTGTAATAAAATAAGTCTTGCAGGGGTCAAAGTGGGTTTTTGATTTCTCCCAGGGTGGGAAGCTCCATTAATCCCTGGGAAACCTGGAACAGTGCTCAGGGACAGGTAAGACATGGACACAGGTGCCCAAAAGCACTGCAGACCTGGGAGAAAGATTTTCCCCCTTTCCCATCTCCCTTATCCTCAGGAGATGCCTGTGGTGTCCTCAGCTCAGGTCTTGGATAGCTGCAGTGAAACACCTGGAATTCCACAGGATTAACTTGTGTGTGTTTGTGAGGAACAAGGTGAGGAACAGACAGTCTCGGAGAGATGAGGGGCACATTCCTTAGGGAATGTGAGTGCTTGGAGCCTGTTGAGTCCCAAGAACCCAAACCCAGCCAGGATATCACTGCTGAGAGTGAAATCCACCCTGTTCCAGGATGATCCAGGAGTGCTGCTGGTGTCCTCTGAAGCAGCTGGGAATTGTCCTATTGCCCTTGCCAGACATGGGACTGCCATAGGATTCCCTGTGGATTTCTAAGCTCTCCTTGCTGTCTTCATGGCTTGTGTGCCTCTCTCCTGCCTTCCCTTTCCCAGATCATTCCACTCTGTCCTCCTCCGTGTCTCCTGTTCCTCTGTGTCCCTCTTCCCGTTATCTCGCTGCAACCTCTTCCCTCCACACCTACGAGCGGCACCACAGTCTCAATCCAGGTTTTCACCTTGCTTTCCTGCATTCCAGGTCAAGCCAGAACATTGATAAGACACAGACGGTGCGATCCACGGCCATATCCGATGGAGCCGGCAGCAGGAGTCCCCCGGAGCACGGTGGGTGCTGGGTTGGGATTCAGGATGACGGGTTGGGATTCAGGATGACGGGTTGGGATTCAGGATGACGGGTTGGGATTCAGGATGACGGGTTGGGATTCAGGATGACGGGTTGGGATTCAGGATGACCAGGGTGGTGCTTCCCCCATCCCACCGTGCTGGGATGGCTCTGCTTTCATGGAATGGGTGGTGGGGCACTGGGCGCTGCTCCTGTTGGATCCCTTGAGTTATTCCCGTGTCCCTGCAGTCCCGGAGGACACAGCTGGAGTATCCCTGGGCACTCCTGCTCCCAGTGTCCTGGCCTGTTTCAGCCCTCCGTGTTTCTCCGTGTGCTGCTCCGCTGTTCCCACTGGCGGCTCCTCCGTGGTCCCCTCGGAGACCAGCCCCACTCATGGCACCAACAGGACAGGTGAGGGCCATCCCAGATTCACAGAGGTTCTGGGGCATCTCCAAGGTTTGCGTGACATCCTTGTCTCTCACCTCCTGCTCCTTGTGGGATGGTCTCCTTGGTCTCCTCTGGGATGAACAATTCCAGCTCCCTTTCCCCACACCTTCCCTCTAGATCCTTCCTCATCCTTGTCCCCCTCCTTTGGAAGCTCTCTAATGGTTTTATATCCTTTTGTTTATATCTATAAACATCTTCTATATATCCTTTATACAATATATATATCCTTTATACCATATATATATCCTTTATATCTTTATATTTATCCTTTATATCCTTCTCTGCCCATGTGCACAGTTCAGACATCCCTGATCCTGCTGCCAGGGGTAAGTTGGGGCTGGAAAGGATTTGGAGCTTCCCACTTTTCCAGCACAAAGTCACAGGAAGCACTTCCAGGCTCAGCTCACCTGAGCAACCCTACCTTGAGGTGTGACCTCATTCCCTCTTCATTCCATCCCTGGCACCATTGGGCACAGAGGGAATGGAATCACAAAATCCTGAAATGGTTTGGATGGAAGGGACCTTAAAACTCATCCCATTCCATGGACAGGGACACCTTCACTAGACCAGGTTGCTCCAAGGCCTGTCCAACCTGGATTTGAACACTTCCAGGGATGGGGCAGCCACAGCTTCCTGGGGCAGCCTGGGTGATTCAGGAGGTGACATGGGGACAGGGTGATCCTGGTGCTCCTACCCAATCCCAGCCTCTCAGCACAACCTCCTCTCCCATTTTTCCACAGACCAAAGCCAGACCTCCCTCCTTCCAGCGACAAACATCAAAGCCAAATCCAGGGGCATCACCGGGAAATCCTCCTCCTACTCCAAGTGGCCAAAGACTCCTGACAGGTCTCAGAGCTTCGGCAGCCCAAATGCCAGCCCCTCCTCCCCCTTCTCCCACATCCAGGGCAAATCCAAGTACATCTCCAACCTCTCGCTCTCCCGCAGCAGCTCCCGGCAGCGGCGCAGCCTCCGGCAGCCGGTGAGCGAGCGGCTCCGCACAGAGCATCCCGGCACGGATGGTACGTGGCTCCCACCTCCTGTCCCTCCCAGCCTTCCTCCCTCAGGGCTTTCCAGCTGTTCCTAAACACTTCATTCTCCCGCCGACAGGGCCAAGCCCAGTGCTGGAATCCATCCGGATCCTGGAGATCAACCTGACCATCCATTCCCAGTACTGCGCCGCTTCCGACGCCTGCAGGTGAGGGGGAAGGGCTGGCTGGTGGCACCTTGGTGGCAGCAGCACTGTGGGAAGAAAGAAATGGACAAATCTTGGAGTTTTTCCAAGATTTCCTTGGGTGTTTTCTGCTATCACCTCATGGCAGCTCACGCCATTCCCTGGGAATTGGAACTGGTGCCGCCAGTGCTGCCCTCAGGGAAAGTGTTTGGCAACGGGCTCATCCTTGGGAAGATCTCCTGTGTGAATTCTCAGCCCAACAGGGATTTTGGGTCTTATCCCACCCTTCCCAGAGCCTGGTGACATCTCATCCTCTCTCTGTGTTCCCAGGACTGGAAACTTCAGCTTCCGCATCCCTGTGAACCAGCGGACGGCCGTGGACACCAACCTGACCCTGGAGATGAAGTGAGTGGCCAGGGATCCAAAGGAACATCCCTTGGGTGTTCCAGTGCCCCCAGAGGGGCCGGACACTGATGTGGCCATGGTGTCTCCGTGGGGAAGGGGCCGTGGATGTTCCCCCTTCCAGACTCTCATTGTGTCCTCTCTTCCCAGCTCCTCCTCCGCTGTGTCCATCTCCCTTTGTGGCCTTGTCTCCAGTGATCCCTGCCAGGATGCTGTGAGCAGGAACAGCTCCATGGATACCATGGATGCACAGGTAAGGAGAAGGGAACAGCTCACAGTCAGCCCAACACAGCACCCACAGGCAGCACAGGAGTTTCTGGAGGGAATTTGTGCTCAAACATGGAATAATTTTGGTTGGAAAAGCCCTTCAAGATGATGGAGTCCAACCATCCCCCCAGCATGGCCAAGGCTACGCCAGATCGTGTTCCCAAGTGCCACATCCACACGGGTTTTATCCCCCAGAGGTGGGGACTCCACCACTGGAGCCTGTTCCAATACTTGACAACCCACTCCATTACAGGAATTTTCCCACATATCCATCCAGAACCTCCCCTGGCACAAGTTGAGGCTGTTTCTTCTTGTCCTGTCCCTTGTTCCCTGGCAGCAGAGCACAGCCCCACCTGGCTCCACCCTCCTGTCAAGGAGTTGTAGGGAATGAGGAGATTGCCCTGATCCTCCTTTTCTCCAGGATGAGCCCACCCCCAGCTCCCTCAGCCGCTCCTTATCCCACTCGTTCTCCGGGAAACCTCCGTGGGGTCACTCCAGAGCCCAAGGCCGTGTGTTCCCTCCCCAGAACATCCCTCTGCTCATCCCTGATCTCATCCCAGCTATTCCCTTTCCTTCCCCAGGACACCACGCACCGCTGGCCTCTGGTGATGATGTCTTTCCAGGAGTTTTCCTACCACTTCCGAGTGGCTCAGCCGGTGAGTTCCACCAGCTGCTTCTCCTTCCTCTTGCCTTGCGGAAGGAGAGACATGTGGGATCGTGGCAGGTTTAGCAGCCACGTGGCACCACCGCTGTTGGTGGTGGGGGGATGATTTTTCCAGCCCATAATCCAGGCAGAATTCCCTCCTTGGCATCCTGCCCCCGCCTGTAAGCTCGTTTTCCCATTCCCAGGGCCAGGCCGACTGCGGCACTTCCCCGGAGCAGCTGGGCCAGCTCTTCACTGACTATTACTTCCAGTTTTACTGGCTCTGCGAGTGATGCCCGGGAGCACCAGTGCCCTCTGCTTGGAGACAGGAGGGGGACTGGTGCCACTGGGGAGCCTCCTGAATTCCCCAGCCCCGCCTCATCCCCGTGTCCTGCAGCAGCTCCGGAGCTGGAATGCTGGTGGCTGGTGGTGCTGAGCACACCCAGGACCTAAAACCCACCACCAGCCCCGGGGTGGCTCCAGGGGTGACCTCGCGCCCGTTCCCACCATCCCACGTCCCTCTCCTTTCCCTCCTGGAGACCCCTGTGTCCTCCGTCGCTTCTCCCTCCCCTTCCAACGCTGGATTGGGAAGCATCACACTGGACTGAAGGCCACATCCCAAAGGGATGCTCCTTCCTCAGATCTCCTGGTGCTCCGGGGTGTCCCACGTCAGTTCTTCACAACACTGGAATTGCTTCAACACTGGAGCCCTTTCTGAGGGGTTTGGCCTTTGGAAAGGAGGGCTGTGCCTGGACATACTGGAAGTCGTACACTGGAGTTGCTGTTCCTTCTAGTTGGCCCAGGGCCACTTCCCACAGACCCCCAGGAGCCCCCCAGACTTGCCAATGGACACGTTCCCCTGGGAACAACCCAAGAAGGAGCAGCTTCCACATCATTCCCCCTCCTCTCTGTGCTCTTAAATCCCACCAGACCCAGGTCTGGATGGATAAAACTCCCACTAAAGCCGCTGCTGAGGCCACACCACGCGTGGGGGCACTTGGCATCAACCCAGGGGTGACAGATGACCGGGATTCTCCCACACTGATTGTTGTGGGATCTGTTTTTATCCATCTGGGAGCAGTGTATGGAGCTGCCTGGTCGGCTCTCAAGCCAACACCAACCCCTGCCCAGATGTGCAGGACAGAGACTGCTGGAAAATCCTGGAGCGCCCTGCAGAGCAAGGCTGAGTCCCTGGGAATGTGAGGATCTGTGCCAGGGCGGGATCTCTGCCTCGGGAGAGGGTGGTGGTCTCCCAAAAAGTGGGAATGGCAGCGGCTCCGAGCCGTCCCTGCCCTCCCAGAGCACTTGTGTTGGGGTATTTTGGGATATATTACTGTTACAAGTCCTTAACTTGCTAAACTACTGAGTTCTTTGGGGTTTTAAGCCGTAAAAAAAAATGGGAATTTCATCCTGTCCCACCGAGCCACGTGGGAAAGCCAAGTGGCTCCATGGGTATCCCCCTCTCCATCCCACTCCGGCTCCTCGTGCTAAAAAGGAGTTATCTGCATTCCTGGAGGCTCAGCCACTTCCAGGTTATTCTGAGATGGATTTCCCTAAGGAAAACAGTGAGGGGGAAATGCCACACACTGATCCTGTGGACACTTGGGAGCTGCTCCGGAAAAACAGGATGGTTTTTATCCAGGTAAAGTGATGGTTCCTGTGGATGACTGGTTTTATCTCTTGGCATCCACCTCCTGAGCTTATCCCAGCACAGCAGCCCTAAAATTCCTCGTTGGAGTCAGTGGTTTCCAGGTCAGGGCTTTAGGCCTGGAAGCAGCAAACACTGAATTACACAGTTATTAAAATCCACTGAATCCTGGGAAGCAGGAAATAGTGGGTGAGCAGGGAATTCCGAGCAGCTAAGCAGTCGGAAAACCCAATTTTGGGAAGCTCAGTGGGACAACAAGACACCCCAAGGCTTGAGAATACCTGAGCACAAGGAGGTCGGCTCCCTGCTCAGCAGGATTCTCTGTTTCCCCCTCAAATCCCGAAGGAAACACCTGGATGTAGCTCAGTGCTCTTCCCTCTGCCTGCCCCAAGGGGTTTTTCCTGGCTTTAAGCTGGAAAGTGAATTCCCTGGCAGGTTTATTGTCCCTTGGCAATCAGCGGCCCAGGCTGGCACATCCTTCCTCAGGTGAGTGATGCCGGGCTGGGAGAAATGGCCCTTGGAAGAGGAAACAGGGAATGTTGGGAGGGCCAGAGCCTGCAATCACCCCCTCAGATCCCCTCCACCTCATCCAAGACTTCCCAGCACATCCCAGCCCGCTCCTGAGGGAAGGAATCAATCAGTGGTGGCCCAGGAGGAGCTGGGATCTCTCAGGTGTCCCCACGATGCTCATCCATGGGATTTAGTGGGATTCCCAGCAAACCGAGTGCCTGAGGGCTTGGAAACATCTCTGGTGCCTTTTCCCTTGTGGAACAACCCCAGGGAACAGTGTTTTCCCACCTATTTGTCAAATGCTGCCTCAAAAACTGTGGCTTAACCGGGATGAGGCACCTCCTGGAGTGCCAAGGCCAGCCCTGCCCACACGGGGCCGGGAGCAATCCCCGGGATAGGGAAAGGACAGGGATTCAGGGTGGAGCTTTTAGTGGCAATGGGATCTTGTGTCTGAAGTGGCACAGGTTTCCCAGAGGAGCTGTGGATGCCCCATCCCAGGAAGTGTTCAAATCCAGGTTGGAGCAACCTGGGCTAGTGGAAGGTGTCCCTCCCTGTGGAATTGGTTGGGCTTTAAGGTCCCTTCCCACCCAAACCGTTCCAGGATTCCCTGTTAAAAATCACCAGCTGCTGCCCAGTGAGGCAGAAATGGGGTTTATAATTATAAAATTAAAATCAAGGAGTCATGGAATTGCTTCTAGGCCCGTGGAAACAGCTGTTTGTATGGATTTCTCCCCAAAACCCCACACCTGCCCCTTCCCTGTCCCCAGTCAGTCCCAAGAGAGTTCACAATCAGGCCTTTCCCTGCGTGGGACGGAGGGAATTCTGAGCTTGGAGAAATCCCTCTTTATCCAGAGACATTCCTGGCAGGAAGGAAGACAAAAGGGTGGAAACTTGGGCTGTTTGGGAATTTGTTTCAAAAGCAAATTCCCAACTCTTCTGTCCTGCTGTTGGAGCTTAAAGCCTGTAAATAGAGACTATGGCACCACTGGAAGACTTAAGGAAAAAACCACCAAGTAAAGCACTAATTTGTTGGTTTAAATGTTGCTGCCACAGCTTTAATCACTGTATTTTGCCAGCCAGTTTGTAGAGTTGCATTTGTAGCAGGTTATTCTTGATTCCTGGTTTTTATTTGTGGGGAACAAACGTTGGTTTCCCTCTTTTCTTCCTGATTTATATTTATATTTTGCTGAATTTGGAGGGGCTGAGTCTCTGGATTCCTCCCCCCCTATTTTTTTTTGTTTTGTTTTGTTTTGTTTGGCTTATTTAGACTTTGTTTTCTTCTGGAGGTAAATGTGCCCATATGAATAAAATATATAAATACTGCTTTGTATCCAAGGATGGCTCCTGGTGCTTTCCTGCCTTCCCAGGGAATAATAGTGGGATGGAGGAAATTCCCTGTCTTTAATCAGTGGGAGTTTCTGGATGTGCTCAAACAGTGTCCAGTCAGAGTTGTTGGGGATAAAAAGGAGAAAGGAAGGAGCAAAAACAAATTAGGGAGGGAAAAGAAATTAGAAAGAGGGAGAAAAATGAAGAAGGAAAAAAAAAGGGAAAATGGAAAATGAAAAAGGAAGATTAAAGGGAAAAGAGAAAGACAGGAAAGGGAAAAAGGAAGAAGGAAAAGGAGCAAAAAGGAGAAAGGAAAAAATGAAGAAGAAAAAAAGGAAAAAGAGAAAAGGAAAAAAGGAGAAAGGAAGGAAAAAGGGAAGGAGAAAAAAAAAAGAAAGCAAAGGAAAAAAAAAAAAGGAAGGAAATCTGCTGCTGACCTGTTATTTCTCACATGTGAGAGGGCAGGGCCAGATCCAGAAGGATCCAAGAGTCCACAAAAGGAAATCTTCCTTTCCAAATAGGAAACTGGGGCTTGAATTTGTGTTTTGGAACTGGAATTGTTTGAAAGCTGGGCTAAAATTCCAATCTGCCCTTAAAAATCCATAAATCTGTTTATAGACCAGGCAGTTAATTCAGGAATTAATAAATTAATTAATCCAGCTCTTTGCTCTCACTACTGAGCCATAAAACTCCTGGTTCAGGATGAGAGCATGCACAGCATTCCAAATAAAGGGTGAGGGGATACCATGGCAAGTAAGACTGAAGGATTAAAAACAGCTTTAGGCTTTAATTTCCATAGACTGGCTGTACCAGGACACAAGGTGGCACTGGAACTCTTCTGGCCACACACAGTGTGGAAATCTGGGATAACCCCGGGCATATCCCAAAGCATCTGGACCTTGTGCCAATATGGAGAAAAGGAGGATCAAGGGGGGACCTCCTGGCTTTCCACAAATTCCTGACAAGAGGTTGGAGCCAGGTGGGATCAGCCTCTTCTCCCAGGGAACAAGTGACAGGATGAGAGGAAACAACCTCAAGTTGCACCAGGTGAGCTGTAAGTTGGATATTAGGGAGAAATTCCTACATGGAAGGGGCTGTCAAGCATTGGAACAGGCTCCAGTGGTGGAGTGACCAGCCCTGGAGGGATTTAAAATCCCTGTGGATGTGGCACTTGGGGCCATGGGCAGGGGTGGCAGTGCTGGGGGAATGGTTGGACTCTCTGTTCCTAAAGGGTTGTTCCAACCCATACGATCCCATTATTCCATCCAAGTGGTTTGGAAAATCCAGGTAAACAGAAACACCTAAAAGACAAAGCAGGAGTCCCGAGGCAGGTGTGTCACAAAGCCAGTTTTATTCGGGTGTCACGCACCACACCTGACACATGAGGGCTTGTTGGTTTTTTTGCTGAAATACAAAAGAAATATAAAAAGAGCTTCCCCGAATCCCACGTCAGGGGGTTCACACGTAGATCCCGACCCAGAGCAGCAGGAACAGGACTCCGAAGCCCATGAAGAGCGAGGCCACCAACGAGATCAGCAGCTCCTTGTAGATGTCCCGGGTGTATTTGGTGGATGTCACCTCGTATCTGCAGGACCGAGGTTAAGGTGGTAATCTTAAACAAGGGGAGGGGAGCCCGGGACTGGTGGGATGATCCGGGATCAGGAGGCAGAGAAGGGTGAGGGGACATCCCCGCCCGCCCCCCCGCGCCCGGCCCCGGGGGGATACACGAAGAACCAGGCGGTGAAGAACATGCCGATGGCCAGCAGCACCACGGTGAGGTGCGGGAACACGGCCGGGTTCACCGGGCTGGTGTATCTGCTCATCGCCTCCAGCTCCTGCGAGGGACACAGCGGCGGTTCAGCGGGGCCGGGATCGGCACCGACCCCGGCCCCGGCCCCCCGTGGCACCCCCCGTGCGCCCTCACCATGTCGCCGGGTTCCCGCTGCGACACGTCGGCTCCGCCGCTGCCGCCTCCGCCGCACGTCCGGCCCCCGCGCCGCCGGAAGTGGGAGTGAGGGCGGGAACGAGGCGCGGCGCGCGCAAGCGCCGCTTCCCCATTGGCTCGCGGAGGCTCCCGGCGGGTGCCGCGGCGGAGCGCGGGAACGGCGGCGGCGCGAGCGGACGGGTAATGGCGGCTCTCGGTGGGGCCTGAGGGGAGAACGGGGCCGTAATGGGGGTCGTGCGGGGAATGGGGGGGGTTCGAGGGGTTTAACGGCGGCCGGGGGCGATGAGGAGGGCCTGGAGAGAGGGTGCTAGGGGAGGCCGAGGAGGGGGGTAATGGCGGCTGGGGGCGGAACGGGGTACCGGGGGGGCTCTGAGGGGTAATTGCGGCTGAGGAGGCTGGGGGCGGGATAGGGGCAGCTGGAGAGGCTGAGGAGGGTCTGGGAGGGGGGTAATGGAGGACTTGGGGGGGGGATGAGAAGGGAAGAGGGTTATTGGGAGGCCTGGGGAGCCGGGAAATAGGTGGAAGTGGGGAGGTGGTGGGGTTATAATGGTGGACACAGAGAAATTTAAGGGAGCGGGATTGTGCTGCGAGAGGCTGAGGGAGGAAGGGGAGTGATGATGGGCTGAGATGGGTGGGGCTGACGGTGAGGCGTGGGGGATGATGGGGGGCTGAGGGTGGAACCGGTATAACGGCTGAGGCTGGAATTGGGGTGATGGCCGAGACTGGAATTGGGATAATGGCTGAGGCTGGAATTGGGATAATGGCTGAGGCTGGAATTGGGGTGACGGCTGAGACTGAAATTGGGGTAACAGCACTACAGGGTGATGGTTTGCAGGGGAAGCAGCCACCACCTCTTGTCCCCCCTTCTTTGGGTGGCCCGACATTCCCTGTGCAGAGCCCCCTCCCAACATCCTCTTTCCCATTCCCCAGGATGGGAATCCACGGCCTGGCCAAGCTCATCGCCGACGTGGCCCCCGGGGCCATCCGGGAGAATGACATCAAGTCATACTTTGGGCGGAAGGTGGCCATCGATGCGTCCATGAGCATCTACCAGTTCCTGATCGCCGTGCGCCAGGGCGCCGACGTGCTCCACAACGACGACGGCGACACCACCAGCCACCTCATGGGCATGTTCTACCGCACCATCCGCATGGTGGAGAACGGCATCAAGCCCGTGTATGTGTTCGACGGGAAGCCCCCGCAGCTGAAATCTGGGGAGCTGGCAAAGCGCACAGAGCGCCGGGCCGAGGCGGAGAAGCACCTGCAGGAAGCGCAGGAGGCCGGCGAGGAGGAGAACGTCGAGAAGTACAGCAAGAGGCTGGTCAAGGTGACCCCGCAGCACACCCAGGAGTGCAAGAAGCTGCTGGAGCTGATGGGGATCCCCTACGTGGAGGCTCCCGGAGAGGCGGAAGCCAGCTGCGCTGCGCTTGTGAAGGCTGGGAAGGTGTACGCGGCCGCCACAGAGGACATGGATTGCCTGACCTTTGGCAGCCCCGTGCTCATGCGACACCTCACGGCCAGCGAGACCAAGAAGCTGCCCATCCAGGAGTTCCACCTGAACCGCGTCCTGCAGGACATGCAGCTCACCTGGGAGCAGTTCGTGGACCTGTGCATCCTGCTGGGCTGCGACTACTGCGCCAGCATCCGCGGCATCGGGCCCAAGCGCGCCGTGGAGCTCATCCGGGAGCACAAGTCCATCGAGAGGATCGTGCGGCAGCTCGACACCAAGAAGTACCCCCTGCCTGAGAACTGGCCGCACAGGGAGGCCCAGAAGCTCTTCCTGGAGCCCGAGGTGGTGGATCCCAACACCGTGGAGCTGAAGTGGAGCGAGCCGGACGAGGAGCGGCTCGTGCAGTTCATGTGCGAGGAGAAGCAGTTCAGCGAGGAGCGGATCCGCAACGGCGTGAGGAGGCTGAGCAAGAGCCGCCAGGGCAGCACCCAGGGCCGCCTGGACGACTTCTTCAAGGTCACCGGCTCCATCACCTCGGCCAAGCGCAAGGACCCCGAGTCCAAGGGGTCGGCCAGGAAGAAAGCCAAGTCCGGTCTGAAGCCCAGCGCCGCCGCCACAAAGGCTAAAAAGGAGAAATGACGGGGCTGGGCGCCCACAGACCGCTGGGATTGCGGGTTTTTGGGGGCTCGGCGAGGAATTTTGGGCTAATGACGAACAGTTAGTGCTGGGAAGGAACGGATGAGGCTGGGAGAGGGGAGAGCTGGAGCAGCTTCTGGACATAAACACTCCCAAAGTTAAGAATTCCAGCTGCAGAGCAAAACAGGGACAAATTAGGTTAACCCAATCCTGTCCATCCCAAAAGAGGTAAGATGGGAGTGGAAGGCAAGCTGGAATTGGGAAGGAGGCTTCAAATAATGAGGTAAAATTTTCTCTTTAATGGGAGTTTATTTAGGTTTTTCTTTCCCTTCTCATATTCACTTGTTTAAAATCCAGTTGTGATCCCAATTCCAACAAAGTCCTGGCCTGCTCTTAGTACATAATCCGAGGAAAGCTGCTGGCTGCAGCTCTCCCAGCCTGAGTCTTGCTTAAAAATGCTTAAAAATAAAAATATCCAGGAGCCTAGAAAAGCAGCCTCTTCACCCCTGAATTCCAGAGGCATCTTTCCGTGTTGTGCACACTGACAGATCCTGGGCTGGAAATTAGAAGTTGAAACCTCTTTTGAGTTCTTATTTAATTCTGTATTTTTTGTAGTTTTGTTGCTTGTTGGAGCCACGTGCAGGGTTTTGTTTCTAGAATAAAATGTAAGAACAAAGACACTGTTTCTCTTTTTCCAGAGAAATGGCTTAAACCGTGGTTGTAAATGAAAAAAATCCCACTTTTAGATGGAATTCCACAACAGCAACAAACCAAGCACAGGCAGGAGCACAGAAAGTTCCAGTTTTAAGCTTTTTAGATACTTTGTAGACATCAGAATTCCATGGGTTTGCTCTCTGCCAATTTGGGAAAGAAGCTGGGCTTGTTTTGCAGGGAAATTAAGAGTTATTTCATATTTCTTATCCATAAATATTGCTAAAAGTGGGATTTTGCTTCCTTGCTGTGGATTCTCTTAAATCTTTCAATCCATAATCGGTCCTAACAGGAATTTCTTAATTAAATATTCCTCTTTTATCTCCAAGGATCTTCACGGTGAGTATGTGGGAAGGTACAGGAATGGTTTTGTGGTGGAGGGATGAAAGATGATTTAAAAGTAATAATATTTGCAAATAACATCCCTAAATTGTCTATTTTCCATATGTCACAGTTTCTAGGAATTACCTTCCAGCTTTCCACCTGCCAGCACCTTGTTGGGATAAAACCTTGGAGAAGAACTCTTTAAAAGCTGCTTTTCCACCACCCCCTCCCTGCCTTGTGCTCCGTGGTATTCCACTCCATTTTTTCCTCCCTTTCCCATTCCAAACAGAGATTCCCGCTGTTTCCGATGCTGATATTAATTAATTCCAGTGTTATTAATTATTAATGACGTATCCATTAATTCCAGTAGCACTGTTTATACCAGGAGCAGGCGGTGTGGGAAGCCAGGGATCCGAGAGGGCACGGCTGCTGGGAAGAAAGGAACCCCGTCCCAGTGAACCCAGAGCAGTGGGAGCACTCAGCTTTCGGGGGAGATCCCAGTTTATTTAGCACAGAGAAACCTCCCAAGTGTCTGAGCTGCTGCCACAAACTTCATCCCGACCCTCGCCAGACATCCCCAGAGGGCTCCCTGGAGCTGGGGCTGCTCCGGCCTCCTTTCCCGCCGCAGGATCTTGTCCAGCACCGCGCGGAGGGTTCTCTCATACGGCACCGCCATGCCCTGGGAGCCGTGGATGGGGCACTGCCGGCCCCGGGACATGTCCTGCTGGGCCACCTGCTGCTGGGAGTGCTTTGCTGGAATGGCCCTGGCTCCCACTTCTATTCCCAGGCTCTTCCAGGCCGGACCGGTTCTGTTGGTTCCTGTGGCTCTGAGGGAGCAGGGAGGCCTGTCCAGGGGGGCTCCTCCATATGGAGTCACACAGAGGCTCTGGGAGGGGTGGAGGCTTTTGCCAGGAGTGCTGGATGTGTGGGCATATTCCTTCTCCAGCTCCAGAGAGGGCCCTGGAGACGGGAACACGTTCCCTTCCCGCTGGAGGATTTTATCCAGCACCGCACGGACGCTCTTCTCATAGGGCACGGCCGCAGCTCCCTGGGAGCCGTGGGCTGGGCACCGGTATCTCAAGGACACTTCCTGCTGTGCCACCTGCTCCTGGGAACGCCTCACTGCAGTGGGCTGGGCTCCCAGTTTGACTTCCAGGTTTTTCCTGGCCATGTGCATCGTCAGGCCCGGGCAGGTTGTGCCAATTCCCACAGCTCTGGGGCGGGGTGGGCTGTCCGTGGGGGCTCCTCTGCCCGGACTCTGGCAGGAATCACTGAGGCTCCGGGAGGGAATGGAGCCTCTCCCGGGAGCCGAGGCTCTCCGGCGGCGGCGGGTTCTGGGATGGGCTGAGGCTCTTGCGGATGCTTTCCGTCGGATGGAGGCCCTGGATGGGCGCCGGCTCCTGGTGGGAGGGGGGCTCCCAGAGGAGCTGGACGAGCCACAGCAGGACAGGTGGCCTCGCTCCACCAGCTTCTCCAGGTCCTCCCACAGCGTCTGGCACACCCAGGGATCCTGCGGGAAGGGCTCCCCGGTCCTCTCAGGCATCACCACGTCCTGCAGCTCCTGGGACGCCATGGTGCAGGGGGAGCAGTCGGGGCTGCATCCGCACGGGATGTACAGGGAGCTCCCGGTTGCTTCTGGATGCTGGGCAGGGGTCACCTGAGCCGGGGGGGAACTGGGACCTGCTGGTGCCACCTGGCTGTTCTGGGAGTCCCTGGCCCGGCTCCCAGCGCACTTCCAGGTCTCAGGTGTCCCCAGCGGCCGTTGCCGAAGGCGGATGGCCAGGGGCACGGCCACGGTGGCCACCAGCAGGAGCAGCATGGAGAGCAGGACGCTGCCATCGCTCATGGCTCCCCACGACCCATCAGGACCGCGCAGGGAGCCGGGGGATGACTCCCAGTGTTACCTGGTGTCAGCGTGGTGATGTCACAGCCCTGCGGGTGGGGACACCTGTGTGATGTCACAGCCCTGTTTTTGACGTCACAGCCACAGGGCATCCTAGAGAAAGGGGCTCCCAGTGGGCAATGGAGGCCCCTCTGGAGCAGAGCGGGCGTGAGATTCTTGGCCAAGTGGGACTCAGGGAGAAGGAGGAGGAGGAGGAGGAGGATGGTGTCACCTCCTGGCTGGCAGAGCAGCAGGCATGGATTGTCCCATGGGACACTGCAGAGTCCTTGAGAAGGGAGCAACAACCAAACCAACCGTGTGTGATCCACAGCACTCCGGTCCTGGATCCAAACCCAGCGCTGTGACAGCTCCTGGTGAGAAAACGAACCCCATTAGGGGGGATAGTGGAAATGTTTTCCCTGGAGGGTGTTGGTGATGGAGAACTGCACTGGGATGGGGTGTGTGAGGGGAAAAGGGGCACCCTGTGGGGCACAGGCAGAAATGTCTCCATGGGAGCACCTGCCCTGCCACACCTGCCCCAGCGCTGCCACCTCATCTGTGTGGCAATGGAAGCAGCTGGAGGGTGTCACTGTCCCCATGGCTTGAGGAAGGGAGGGTCCTGTCTGACTGGTTTGATGTCCTGGATAAGATTCCCCCATCCCAGAGATGGTGGAAGGTTTGTGGATGTTGTTTTTCAGGGTGTCAGGAAGAGTTTGGATCCTGTCCCTCCCAGCTCCTTCTGGAGACAGTATCCATGGAATCCTGGAATGGTTGGGGCTGGAAGGTGCCTTGGAAGAGTCCATGTGGGAGATGAGCAGGTCCAGGCTGAAGGAGTGTCCGGGCAGGGCCCAGTGGGAGTAGGGAATGGGGCTCCACGTGCCTGGAGAGCAGTTGGGACCCAACTGGGAGGTGCTGGTGACTCCGGCCGGGGATCGAGTCCCAGAACCAGGTTTGGAATCGTTCTCCCCACCCCCAGCTGTAACCTTTGGGACCTCAGGCCACCGCCTCCAGATTTCCAGGGGAGAAATCCAACTGGTGGCCTCAGGCTGATCGTAATTGGGATTGCAATAATCAAACCACATTATTACACCTGATTGTAATTGGGATTGCAATAATCAAACCACATTATTACACCTGATTAATGCAATTGGAGCTTGTGCAGAGATCAGATTTATTGAACTGAAGTACAGGAATGTTGCCAGAGGAACAACCCAGTGACTAGTGGGCAAGACTGGGAAGGGCTTTGCTGATGCCCAGGGTGGGACTGACAATCCAGAGTCTGGGTGAGGCTGGATTTGTGTGGGATGGTGGGGAAGAGAAGAGAGAAGCTGAACTAATGAAATGAAGAAGGAAAGAAGGCAAAACAGGATCTGAGCCCTGTTTTCCCCAGGGACACACACAGAGGGACACACTGGAATGGCCCTTTATTGCTCCCTGGTGGGATCCAGGGTCTCTTGGTGGCTTCAGTAGGTGCTGAAGATGGCCTGGATGTGCTCCCAGTTTTTTGGCCTGTAGGTTCCGACCCCTGTGGCAGAGGGATATGTGAGGCTGGGATGTGGAGATCCCCAGCATGACCCCCCACCCATCCCAGCTGCCCACCTTGCTGGAGGGGACTCCAGCAGCTGAAGAACTGCCAGTATGTCCTTTCAGTCGTGTTTCCAGCCAGCCCATGGATGGAGACCACGAAGGGACCCAAGTGATCGTAATTCACTGTCTCGAAGCTGCCGGGGAGGTGAGTGGGCTCAGGGCTGGGTGGGGGATGGAAACCCCTCCCCTTCTCCCCCACCTGGTCCCTCTGGGTCTCACCTAAAGATCTGGGGCTTTTCATCCCTTGCCACCTGTAGCACCTGCAGCAGCCTGGAGCCAGGTGGGACACACACTGAGGTGGAGTAGTGGAAGTAGTTCTTCAGTGTGTTGGTGATGGAATACTGCACCATGAGGGGGGCTGTGGGGGAGGAGAGGGGCAGGGTGGGCAGCTGGAACACTCCCACGGAGAAAGGGGCAGGAGCATGGTCCCCGTGGGGTCTGGGGGGCTCCCGGTTGGAATGCCGTGTGTCACCAGTGCTGGGGACAAGGGCAGCTGTCGGTTTGGGGGCATTTGGGTGGGGGCAGCACAACCCTACCTGCGTTGAGGTAGGACTTGCCCACGAGGCCAGGCAGGACCCGAGCAATGGCCATGGGCTGTGTGTACTCCTGCTCATGGGTCTGGACCATGTGGAAGGCCTGGGCACGGTCCCACCTCCGAGGGGCTTGAAACTTCCTTGAGGACTCCAGAGCCTGTGGAGGAGGTGGGAGGTGGCACGAGCAGCCCAGGGGCAGAGCCGTGTGGCTGTGACCCCCTAGCCCCCCTCCATACCTGTATGGCCAGCCCCCCAGCCCCCTCCATACCTGTATGGCCAGCCCCATGCTGGAGAGATTCCCGATCATGCCTTTCCCCTTCTCCTGCTCGTCCAGGAGGCCGTTGGTCACATTGCCCAGTGCCCACTGAATCAGGTGCTCCTCGTATGGGACTGTGTTGTTCTCACACACCAGGGCCAGCACCGCCATGGCACGGGTGTCTGTGGGATCCTGGGGTCACTGCCAAGCCCTGGGTGGGCAGCAGGACTGTGGCAGTGGAGGGGACTCAGCAGGGCTGGAGGGGTCCCTTACCCACATCGAGGTGGCTGTCAGGGCTCAGCAACTCCTTGGCCAGGGCCACGGCTGCACCTCGGTCGTGTTCCTTCACCACACACAGGGTCAGGATGTCCAGGCTCCTGTTGTACCAGCTGATCACTGCAAGGCAAAGAGGGGTGAGCTGGGAGAGTGGCACCCCCGGCCCCCTGTGCCCCCTGCCATCACACAGTACCGTTGTGGGTTATCTCCTCATGCATTTTCTGCTGCAGGATGGGGATCAGGTTGATGGGCTCTTCCGGGGCAGGGACCTGCCGGGGGTCCTGGCAGGATGAGAGGAGGGCGAGGACGTGCTCAGCCACCTGTCCTGAGGTCATGGCTGTGGGGACAAGAGGACACCGGGAGCGTGGTGGGATGGCACCTGTCCCCCCAGGAGCCGGCAGTGCCAAACCTGTGGAATCTGATCCCTCAGGACCAGGAACCTCCCTCATTCCCTTCCATACCTTTCTGGGCTCTCGTCACCACCTCCTCCTTGATCTCCTGGAGCAGCAACCTGTAGGTGGGACTCTCGATGTCCGCCCCAAGCAGGTTCATGGCCAGCAGGACACTGGGGTTCGACCGTGCATGTGGCTGGATCGACTCCTCCATGCACCGCAGCAGCTCCCGGACCATCTGGTCACAGGAGGCTGTAGCCCAGCACCCCTCTGGCCCCGAGGGCCGGAGGTCCCCAGGACCCCCATGTCCCATCCCCTCCTGCCCCTGTAGTGTCACCGGGGTGTCTCCAGTGCCCCTGCAGGAGGAGGGACACAAACCACAGCCCTGTGTGACAGTGCCGCAGACCAGGGCCAGCAGGACCCCGACGCCAAAAGCCACTCCCGGCATCCTCTGGCCTTGGGAAAGCTGATCCACTCAGGGCAGCAGAGAGCAGGGGCACTTGTCTCTCTGGGCCTCCTCCTGGCTTTTATCTGCTCCTGGTGCCATCCTTTGGTCACCTGCCCTGCCACACCTGCCCCGGCGCTGCCGGAGGGTGTCACTGTCCCCATTGCTTGAGGAAGGGAGGGTCCTGTCTGACTGGTTTGATGTCCTGGATAAGATCCCCTGTCCCAGAGAAGACAGAAGGTTTGTGGATGTTGGTTTTGGGGTGTCAGGAAGAGTTTGGATCCTGTCCCTCCCAGCCCCTTCTGGAGACAGTGTCCATGGAATCCTGGAATGGTTGGGGCAGGAAGGTGCCTTGGAAGGGTCCATGTGGGAGATGAGCAGGTCCAGGCTGAAGGAGTGTCTGGGCAGGGCCCAGTGGGAGTAGGGAATGGGGCTCCACGTGCCTGGAGAGCAGTTGGGACCCAACTGGGAGGTGCTGGTGACTCCGGCCGGGGATCGAGTCCCAGAACCAGGTTTGGAATCGTTCTCCCCACCCCCAGCTGTAACCTTTGGGACCTCAGGCCACCGCCTCCAGATTTCCAGGGGAGAAATCCAACTGGTGGCCTCAGGCTGATCGTAATTGGGATTGCAATAATCAAACCACATTATTACACCTGATTGTAATTGGGATTGCAATAATCAAACCACATTATTACACCTGATTAATGCAATTGGAGCTTGTGCAGAGATCAGATTTATTGAACTGAAGTACAGGAATGTTGCCAGAGGAACAATCCAGTGACTAGTGGGCAAGACTGGGAAGGGCTTTGCTGATGCCCAGGGTGGGACTGACAATCCAGAGTCTGGGTGAGGCTGGATTTGTGTGGGATGGTGGGGAAGAGAAGAGGGAAGTTGAACTAACGAAATGAAGACGGAAGGAAGGCAAAACAGGATCTGAGCCCTGTTTTCCCCAGGGACACACACAGAGGGACACGCTGGAATGGCCCTTTATTGCTCCCTGGTGGGATCCAGGGTCTCTTGGTGGCTTCAGTAGGTGCTGAAGATGGCCTGGATGTGCTCCCCGGAGTGTGGTTTGTAGGTTCCGACCCCTGTGGCAGAGGGATATGTGAGGCTGGGATGTGGAGACCCCCAGCATGACCCCCCACCTTCCCTGACTGCCCACCTTGATCCAAAGGTTTCCCAGAGCTGAGGAACTGCCAGTAGGTCCTGTCATTGTCACTGCCAGCCAGCCCGTGGATGGAGACCACAAAGGGACCCCAGGACGTCTGCTCTGTCTTGAAGCTGCCGGGGAGGTGAGTGGGCTCAGGGCTGGATGGGGAGATGCCAACCCCCCCCCCTCTGGCTCCTCTGGCTCTCACCTAAAGTTTTCGGGATCCATCTCCTCCGCCCTCTCCAGCACCTCGAGCAGTGTGGAGTCCCCTGGGACCGTCACCGAGATGCTGTAGTGCCAGGGGATTCCCTGGAGGTTGTTGGTGATGGAGTAGTGCACTGTGATGTCCTGGGACTCCCGTGGGGTCTGGGAGGCTCCAGGTGGGCTCATTATACCTGTGGGAACCCTGTGTGTCCCCAGGCTTGGGCACAGATCCATGGGGGCACCGCAGTTCAGCGTGGCCGCATCCAGGTAGGACATGCCTACGAGGGCTGGGAGCACCTGGGCGATGGCCATGGGCAGCTCGAAGGTGTGGTTGGTCACCACAGCAAAGGCCTGGGCACAATCCCAGTCCTGAGGGGCGTAAAAGTCCCTTGAGGCCTCCAGTGCCTGCGGAAGAGGTGGGAGGTGGTGTGGCCAATCTGGGAACGGGACCAGGTGGCTGTGACGGCACATTCCCCACCCCCGTACCTGCAGGGCCAGCCCCATGCTATAGATGTTCCCAATCATGCCTTTCCTCTCCTCCTGCTCATCCAGGAAGTTGTTGGTCACCGTCCAAACTGCCTCGTGGAGCAGATCCTGCACCTCCGGGTCCTCCACGTTGTCGTGGACGCACACCAAGGCCAGCACCGCCACGGCACGAGTGTCTGTGGGTCCCGGGGTCACTGCCAAGCCCCGGAGAGACCTCCGGAGCAGGAATGTGGGAGCAGAGGGATCTCTTACCCACACTGATGGGGCTGTTGGGGCTCAGCACCTCCTTGGCCAAGGCCACCGCTGGCCCCCGGTACCTGTCTGCCCTGACCAGGCACAGGGCCATGGTGTCCAGGCTCACGCTGAACAGGGTGGTTTTGGGATGACCCTTGTCCTCTGGAAAACAGAGCAGTGAGATGATGGGATGCAGGGAGGTGGACACCCCCCAGGGCCCAGCGTACCCAGCTCGACCATCTCCTCATCTGTTTTCTGCTGCAGGATGGAGATCAGGTCGATGGTCTGTCCCAGGGCGTGGACCTGCCGGGGGTCCTGGCAGGACGAGAGGAGGGCGAGGACGTGCTCAGCCACCTGTCCTGAGGTCATGGCTGTGGGGACAAGAGGACACCGGGAGCACGGTGGGATGGGACCTGTCCCCCCGGGAGCTGGCAGTGCCAAACCTGCGGAATCTGATCCCCCAGGACCAGGGGCCCTCCCTCATTCCCTTCCCTACCTTTCTGGGCTCTCGTCACCACCTCCTCCTTGATCTCCTGGAGCAGCAACTTGTAGTTGGGACTCTGGGTGTCCACCCCAAGCAGGCTCATGGCCAGCAGGATGCTGGGATTCGGCACCTCTCCGGGCTTGATGGAGCCCTCCATGCTCTGGAGCAACCGGCAGACCAGGTCCTGCGGGGCCGCTGGAAGGAGAGGGAAGGTCACCAGGATCCCCCGGCCCATCCACGGGCTCTCCGGAGTCTCCACCCTCTCCCACTCACCACAGTGCTCCGTGGCCGTGCAGCCCACCAGGGCCAGCAGGACCCCCATGGCCAAAGCCAGGCCCAGCATCCTGTCAGAGTGCACTGATCCGCTTGGGACAGCAGAATCCCGGAATTGGTCTCTCTGGGCGTCCTCGCTGCTTTTAACTGTTCCCAGTGACCTACAGCCGCCCATCCTCCCACGGTGCCAGCGGCTTATCTGTGTGTCCAACTGTGCCTGGCTGGGGAGGGACAGGGATTTTCCACCTGGGATCACTGGGCACCACTTGGGCCAGTTCCATATCCATGAGGCTGTGAGGCTGGATGGGGTTCCCAGCAGGAACCTCCTTCAGTCATCTACCCAAGGTCCTGGAAGCCCCAGGAGGTCTGTGCTGGCTGGACTCTCTCCAGCTGTATCCCACTCGGGCTTTCCAGGAAACTCCAGCCCTGTTGATCTAACCTTGGTACCGGGAAAAACAGTGGGAAAGGACGTACTGGGCAGTACTGGGAAGCAATCCAAGGATTATTCTAGCATCAGGTGTGGGAAAACAGAGGGAAATTCCTGTCTAACTGGTTTCTTATCCTGCTACCATAAGGTCACCCAGGTGATGGGGAGGCACTTTGGGGATTTTAGAAGGAGTTTTGCTCCGGCCCCTTCACAGAATCCTTCTGGAGAAGGTGTCCAGCTGTGGGATGGGCAGGGACAGGGTGTGCTGGGCAAAGAACTGGCTGCTGTACTGGGTTCACTGGGATAGGGGCCATTTTATTCCAGGTACTGGGTTTGGATTCACGCCAGGGATGCTGTGGGTGGACAAATTGGTGTGTTGTCACCAAGGACCCTGCAGTGTCCCACGGGAGAATCCATGTTTCCCATGCTCTGCCAACCAGGAGGTGACACCATCATCATCCTCCTCACAACATCATCACCGTGTCCTGCTTGGCCAACAATCTTCCATCTGCTCTGCTCCAGGGGGGCCTCCAGTGCCCCCTGGGAGCCCTTTTGTCCCCCTGAGCACTGGGGTGACCTGGGGCTGGGATGTCACACAGGAGTCCTCCCTTGCAGGGCTGTGACATTGCACAGCCACCCCCTGGCTCCCAGTAGGGTCCTGGCAGATTCCCCTAAGAAGGGGAGGTGACAGCCCCAAAATGCCTGAAAATTCACGAGGGGGGTGTGTGTAAAACACTGCCGAGTTCCTCATTTTTATGTATATTGGGAAATAATAGTATTTTATTTCAAAATCGATTTCAGAATAACCTCCCGTGCCTGGTGTGTTACAGACAGGACTTTATTCCATGGAAAGTCTGAATGTGGATCTGTAGGGTTTGGAAATGCAAATCTAACATTTGTGTATAGAAATAAAACAATAAAGGACTTGGAAATGTGCTAGGTGACCTGTATGGAGGAACAAGAAGCAGCTCTGTGTGTTAGGTGTTTGTTCTCTCTCCCCTCGCCATGACTTCCCAAATTCGGGATCTGGGCCGGGATTTCAGGGGGGGCTCATTAATTAACTGTAGCAGTACGTTCGGATACATGTCCGGAATAAAGACAAGTGCCAAAAAATACTCAAGCATACAAAATATCTTTTATTACAGTGAGAATAATAATAATAGTAATAAACTTAGCAAGAGGAATTAAAAACTAAAAAGAAAAAAAAGGATACAAAATAACTATCTTATCGGGTGGCATTAAAACAAATACTACGAACAGTATTTAATACGGTATTAACTAGTGAAAAAGGGATACCAAAAAAGGATCTTAACACAATATTATGGATAACACGATATTGGTTAGTAAAAAGGGAAACTAAAGGAAAAATACTATAAACATAAAAGGGGAATTAAAGGAACACTAAAAGGATATTAAAAAGTTTGTTCTCTCAGTTGCTTCCTAAACTGTGTTTACCCACACAGACAGGCCAGGGCTGTCAGGATCTGCAGCAGCTGGTCAGTACCCATGCTTAGCGGGCGTCCCCACGGAGCAACACAGTCTCGGTGGTAGGATGAGTATCACTCAACTCAGCAACTCTGACACCCCATTTTTATCAGTTCCACATTACACTACGTAGGGCCAGTACGCAGTATAAGGTGATGCCTGAATGGCAGCCAAACACCGCCTAATCATTACCTCATGGCAGCAGTCTGCACATGCCCTACTTGTGGGGCAAGGGGCGAGCGACCCCTGCCCACATAATCTTCCTCCCATCATCATCTTTCTCACCCCTATGGATGACCTCTACCATTGTGTTTCAAGGGTAGATGTATCTATCTTGCAATATGGAGCCAAACCAAGGAAGAACTCAGCTCTGATAATAGGGGATATCAGGCTGACTTGCTGAAAAGCACAACGGACCTTACAATTAGCTTGTGCCATGAAGTTACATTGTACCACACTCTAGCTGGTTTCACATCCTAATATGATTCCGTTCTCACGCCTCTATGCTCCATTGATCATCTAATTCAAAAGTACCCCCCTTATATACCACCCCGTGATCAATGGTAGCAAGAGGGTGATAATGAACTACTCAAAATTGCAACGCTTTTAGCCTGGTGTTTATCATTTGACGGACGCATGTTAGTATACAGGGAATCATACACAATATGCATGTTATTATACATTCAACTATTGACAAGCTTATCAACGCTTTTCGTAACCAGGGCCATCCTCATTTCCAATCACCAAAGAGGTTCCATTCATCATGAACATGTAATTGTTGAGTAAGGGCTTTTAATTTCTGGATGCTAGCATGAACAGATTCAGAAGGATCACTTAAATTCATGCAGCACATGCCCTCAAAATCTTGACAGCCATGTCCCTGGGCTGACAACAAAAAAAAATCAATAGCAGCTCTATTTTGTAAACTTGCATGTCTAACAGAGTCTACATCTGTGAGCAATGCACTCAAAGCAGCAGAAGTAGCGTTAGCTTCTTTAGCCAGCCAGCATCCTAATTTATTTAAAGAAGCCAAAGCATGAGCAGTCCCTATCTGAGATATTATACTAGCAGTTATTCTTTCAGCCTTATTCCAAAACTCTACATCAGAGTTACAGTCTGGAGTAAATCGCCGTGTGCCACGTCTGCGTCTTCTTAGTTTAGGCAAGGTTACGCTGAGAGGATGAAAAAAGGTTAATTGTCCAAAGGTACAAGGGCCTCCTACAGCCTTTCCCCGAATACCTTTCCATGCTCTTTGTCCACAACTGAGAAACAGATTATTTGGGAGACCTATCACATCGGATCCAGGAATAAATTGTTTTTGCAGAGTCTCATTGCACCAAGCTGATGCGTTCTGGTAAATATCTCTAAGAAAAAATGTCAACTCCTGGATATGTGCAGTTTGCTAACACGGTCTCATTATATAGAGTTCCCCACCAGTAGTTATCAATGGGTACTCCAACCAGACAGGTGCGAAAAGGACTCGTGGGAGTTACCATGGACACACATATCACGTCCATCTTCGTCATGTTGGCCAGGGTGGTCCACACATTGACAGCTAAAACAGAAGTCAGCAAAGAAGCAAAGTATAGCTGATATCTTTCTGGAAGGTACAGTTGGGTCTGGAAAAGGCCCTGCTGCTCTGCACCCTCAGGGGAGAAACCAGCTCCTGGGGGCTGTTGGATTCCATCCCACCGCATGGTCCATGGTTGGACCATGACACTGGTGAATGACTCGGACAGTGTATTGATGAAGTGTCATTTCTAAAAATGTAAACAACATGACAACTGAGTAACAGTGAAAATACAGACAATAATATAATCATGTCCATCCCCAGTGAGGAGATCTAAGTGGATTACAGTGGTCATTTACTTGGAGTCAACAGTACTTGAGATAATCTTTTCCCGGTTGGCAGACTTAGTTTTTAAGTTTAGGCAGGTGAACAGGTGTGTCCAATCGTATGGGCCCGGACAACGCAATGAATCTCAGGAATTTCTGCAAAATATAAAGTCTAGTACAACAGAACTTCTCATTTCAGAATTTTATAGTCTGGATTTATCTTTTATAGTATGAAGTGGTTGACTGCCAGTCACACGTTTATAGGTCTGTTAGGAGCCATCACAGGCAATGTCTATCTGGAGTTTGATGCAACACCAGACAACATCCTGGTCTCACCAACCGCTCCCACAGAAAGCTTGCACTCTCTGTACAGATTCCAGGCCTCATCGGGAGCAAACCGTCCTGCCCCAGTTTACCCCTGACTGCAGGAGTGATAGTACAGGCTATCTCTTGCCTCCATGCTATAAAAGAATTTTATCCATCTTCACATTAACTATACCATTGAGTGTGAAATCATTTCTGTACTTAACTAGAATATTACCAGTTCTTCATAAGAAAATTGTAAACATGATGCGAGCCAAAGCCCATAGGGAGGTCCACAAACATCAGTCCTTCATTTGCAGTCTTGCCAAACAGCTTTTCAACATAAGCTTTACTTCTGCGAGGCTTAGCACCTCACACATGGTTATTTCACAATCACATATATTCTTGTATAGACTCGTAAGCCAAAGGTTTCTGTCATTTGTTGATTCCAAATAATTCTTGCCACCTGCTGTAACACTACCGGGATGAAACACATACAAATATGAGCACTGCAAAACAATCAGTGTCTGATTTAGAATTCCCAAACCACACCGTTCTGCCTGATCTTCACAAACATCATTGGTGTGACATGAATTGCACAGAAACGGATCATTCTATACAGTGATCACCATTAGGCTTCAGGATGTTACAAGTTTTATAGTTTTCCATTGTCTTCTTTCCCCCCTTAATGGCACGTCTGCCCCATCCCAGGAGACAAAACCAAGTACAATTGCAGTCCCTCTGCACACGGCATCACATATGGCCTTCACTTCTTGAAGCCAGGGCTTAGCTTTAGCCTTTACCTTTAACACTGCTGCCAGAACAACTTGGCAGCACACTGTTCAGGAATAATATTCCAATTCTGATTGTTGCTTACCAGTAATACAAAACCAAGCATACAGATTGTTGGTGCAACTCATCTAAGAAATATAAACCTTCTTATCTCTGGAGCAGTAGATCCAGGGATCTATTGGGACACGAGACTTGCTATGCAGGAAAGAATAACCAATCCATCTTGTTATTCAAGATACATGACCTGCACTGAATAGGTTAATGCAGGAGTAATCATGGCTTTGGTAGCTATAGCCTCCCAGCCTCTGACCAGGACATTGTTCATTACATGAATCACAACATCAGGTGTGGACAAGACACACGAGAGACAGGTACACGATAACTGAGTCATTACACCAGTTAGCAAAAGTTAGTAGACACAATTAATTATATTTAGGATATGTTTTTCTTCCATGTGATATTCGGGCTGGTCTTGTGCTGCTCAGCATTCACTGATCACTGTCCAGAATTCTTGCCGCTCATGATAAGGTTTCATCAAACATGCTGGAAGCCAGCAGGGTCCTGTGGGAGACAAAACACAAACAACTCCCCCCTTCCAAATACTAACAACTTAATATTTACTTGAGGTATCATATTACCCCTCCTCATTACAACAGTATCAAGTTAAGGTTTTGTTCTGTGGGTGGGAGGCCTGGAAGGTCACCAAGTTGCTGCAACCTCTCTATGATCTCTTCTATGGGTGCCCCCGAGTTAGACACTAACAGTGGAATAATGTATGGTTTCTAGGGTACAGGACAGCCTTCTAACAATTTGTTTCGCATTACTGGAATTGAAGGCTGTTGCATGTAAAGTTCAGGGCTTTGCAGCTCAATAGCTACTTTCATCCCTTCCCCCTTTAATATTTTGATTGCTTGATGCAGAGTTACCCAGGATGAACTTCCATCCTGCCATGATCCATCATTAGTAAAACGGTCACTGAGACCTTCAGCAATAACTGAAACCAAAGTTCTATCAACTCCTGGTGTTCATCTTAAACGCCGAAGGGCATTTTGTACATATACATCATTAGTTAACCCTAAAAACTTCGTGGCATCAATATCGTCTATTATCACAGAGTCAGCCCCTTGCTCTGTGTGCCAACTCATCTGATGTTGATAACTTCTCTGAATTTTCTATAAAATCGTCCTCATCAGAATCATCACTACTACTCTATATGTTACTATCCCACTTCTCTGGATCTCAATCAGGGGAAGTGATTATAGCTCGCACCCCTGGTCCCCGATCACTTGGGTCTATTTTCCTTTGTCTGCGCCGAACAGTTCTCACAGCATATTTCTCAGCTAAAGTAACACATTTGTCTTCTACCCTGTTCTTTTCGACCTGAAGGTCAAGTAAAGTCTGGCGTTGTATCAACTGAGTGGCTCTTAGAGCATTCAGCTGCTCCTGCAGTGTTTTGCATTTTTCCACAGTTAACTTGTATGCAGTAAGCAGTGCACCCCCCATTCGTCCAGCCTGTTCCAGATGACTGCTTGATTTAGTAGTAGGGGTAAACTGCTCCCAGTATTGCAATACCTCCATCGGGGTCTGCTGCCCCCAATATTCAAGAGGAATCTTTGTACATGCTTCCCACTTATTCTACAAAGTAATCTATGGCTCCTGCCCCAATTCTATTAATTCACGGGGAGGAGCTTTCTTAGGTTCATTGCCGCCTGCGGCTGACCCTCCTAACCACTTTTTCATCTTAATCTACTAATGTTCTCACTAACAGAACAATGACAAAAGATTCTCAATTTTTAAGCTAAACACAATGAGACACACCAATCCACAAACTATGGCTCTTACATCACAAACAAGCCAAACTACACATACACATCAAATCTAAAATCTCTATATACCAACCACAAAATACACACTCTAAAATAACTCTGAATAAATCCTCAGAAAGACATATCTATGAGTGAAACAACAATAAAACCTAATCCACTGGGTATCTTCTAGGCTTTGATTTGCTCCACACCGAATACAATAAAAAATTTAAAGTCCAATCTAGCCTTATCTCCTGGCTGCCTCTAGGTCCCAAGATATATTTATTACAATTAATACAACGAAGTCATACGTATAAACAACAGTTGCAAAAAGGACAAATCTTAATTCTAGGTCTCAAGAAGTGTGATATACTCACAATTAATTGCTCAGAACTACCTCCCATATGCAAAAAACAAACAAAGCATATAAAACACAAACACTGCCACCCATATAGTAACTTAATCAACAAGAACAACAAAAACCAGTTCAAAACAAAGTAAAATTAGCAGAAGATATGAACCCAGACACTGGCACTCACGGCACCCACACAGAGTTCACCACACACACAGGGACGCGGCTTCCCAGGCTATGCTCTCCACCTGAGAATCTCCCTTTTACACAACACACACGGGGACGCGGTTCTCCAGGCTGTGCACTCCACCTGAAGATCTCCCACCAATACACAGGGACACGTCAGCTGAGCACTCCACCAACGAATTCCCTGGGGCACTGCTTATTCCTCCATGTATCCTGCCGACTACGCCAATTTATGTAGCAGTACGTTCGGATACATGTCCGGAATAAAGACAAGTGCCAAAAATACTCAAGCACACAAAATATCTTTTATTACAGTGAGAATAATAATACTAGTAATAAACTTAACAAGAGGGATTAAAAACTAAAAAGAAAAAAGGATACAAAATAACTATCTTATCGGGTGTCATTAAAACAAATACTACAAACAGCATTAAATACAGTATTAACTAGTGAAAAAGGGATACCAAAGAAGGATCTTAACACAATATTATGGATAACACGATATTGGTTAGTAAAAAGGGAAAACTAAAGGAAAAATACTATAAACATAAAAGGCGAATTAAAGGAACACTAAAAGGATATTAAAAAAGTTTGTTCTCTCAGTTGCTTCCTATCAAAAAACTGTACTTACCCACACAGACAGGCCAGGGCTGTCAGGATCTGCAGCAGCTGGTCGATACCCATGCTTAGCGGGCGTCCCCGTGGAGCAACACAGTCTCGGTGGTAGGATGAGTATCGCTCTACTCAGCAGCTCTGACACCCCATTTTATCAGTTCCACATTACACTACGTAGGGCCAG
This sequence comes from Manacus candei, assembly GCF_025592945.1. NCBI lineage: Eukaryota > Metazoa > Chordata > Aves > Passeriformes > Pipridae > Manacus > Manacus candei. The sequence continues at coordinate 4,276,462 of NW_026138057.1, forward strand.
TACGCAGTATAAGGTGATGCCTGAATGGCAGCCAAACACCGCCCGATCATTACCTCATGGCAGCAGTCTGCGCATGCCCTACTTGTAGGGCAAGGGGCAAGCGACCCCTGCCCACATAATCTTCCTCCCATCATCATCTTTCTCACCCCTATGGATGACCTCTACCATTGTGTTTCATGGGCAGATGTATCTATCTTGCAATATGTAGCAAAACCAAGGAAGAACTCAGCTCTGATAATAGGGGATATCAGGCTGACTTGCTAAAAAGCACAATGGACCTTGCAATTAGCTTGTGCCATGAAGTTACATTGTACCATACTCTAGCTGCTTTCACATGCTAATATGATTCCGTTCTCACGCCTCTATGCTCCACTGATCATCTAATTCAAAAGTACCCCCCTTACACTGTGTCACATTGTGGTATGACAGCACCCAAACTGCTAGCATGCCTGTTGATACAGAGTTGTTAAAATAAACCTTGCCAGTATATGTTTTCAGACACGGATTATTTAGTGTCGTTTCACTTTAATCCACCCCAAGGGAATTATTAATAAAAACCTGAGTTACCCCCTCTCCCCTTTTCCTGGGGCGGGTTGTAACACCAATCAGCACTGACTCCGCCCAATAGGCGGAGCCAGTGACGCAGAACAATCAACAAGGACTCCACCTCTTGACTCCACCCAGTGGGCGGGGCCAGTGCTCTATAGAAGCAGAGTATATACTGGACGGCAGTGGGTATTCTGCCAGACACGCAACAGAACAGCAACAGCAAAAGCAGAGACCCAAGAGAAAAAGCAAAAGATTCTGACAGCGGTGGGTACTGAATCGGGCTTATAGTCTGAGAGGGGTTTACTGGGCACCACTGCGTTCCTGGAATGGGGTAAACCCGCGATAGTTAGGTGGCGCATTGAGACAGATTCTGACTAACCCTAGCCCCAACCCTAATCCCTAACCCTTACCCTAACCCTAACCTTAACCCTAACGCGAATCCTAACCCTAACCCTAACCCTAACCCGAAACCCTGACCCAAATCCTAACCCTAACCCTAACCCGAACACGAACAGTAACCGTAACCCTAAAACCTAACACTAACCCTATTCCTTATCCTAAACCTAAACCTTAATGGCAACATAACCATAAATCTAACCCTAACCCTAACCCTAACCCAACCCTAACCCTAAATTTCAACCCCAATGCCACACTTATCCTTAACCTAAACCCTAATGGCACCCTAACTCGAAATCGAACCCTAACCCTAACCCTAACCCTAACCCTAACCTTAAAACAAAATGGCACCCTTATCGTAAACTTAAACCCTAATGGCACCCTAAAGCTAAGCCTAACCCGAATCCTAACCCTAACCCTAACCCGAACACTAACAGTAATCGTAACCCTAAAACCTCACACTGACACTAACTGTAACCCTAACCCTTATCCTAAACCTAAAACCGAATGGCAACCAAACCCTAACCCTAAACCTAATCCTAACCCTAACACTAACCCTAACCCTAACACTAACGCTAACCGTAACCCTAAAACCTAACCCTAACCCAAAAACCTAAATTTAAACCGCAATGCCACACTTATCCGAAACCTATACCCTTATGGAACCCTAACCCTAAGTCTAACCCTAACCCGAACCCTAACCCTAACGCTAACCCTAACCCTAACCTTAAAACCCAATGGCACCCTTATCCTAAACATAAACCCTAATGGCACTCTAACCCTAAATAAAACCCTAACTCTAACCCTAACCTAACCCTAACCGTAAACCTAACCCGAACTGTAAAACCCAATGGCACCCTCATCCTAAACCTAAACCATAATGGCACCCTAAGCCTAAATATAACCCTAACGCTAACCCCAACCCTAACCCTAAGCCTTATCCTAAACCTTACCCGAACCCTGAAACTAAACCTCAACCTAACCCTACCACTAACTGCAAACCCTAACCCTAACACTAACCCAAACCCTAACCCCTAACCCCTAACCCTAACCCTAACACTAAACCTCACCCTAACCATAACCTCAACCCTAATCCTAACCCTAACCATAACACTAACACTAACACTAACTGTAACCCTAAAACCTAACCCTAACACTAACCTTAAACCACAATGGCACCCTTATCCGGAACCTAAACCCTAATGGCAACATAACCGTAATATAACCCTAACCATAACCCTAACCCTCACCCTAACCTTAACCCTAACCCCTAACCCTAACCCCAACCCTAACCCTAACCCTAACCCTAACCCTAACCCTAACCGTAACCCTTAAACCTAACCCTAACCCTTACCCTAACCTTAAACCCCAATGGCACCCTTATCGTAAACCTAAATCCTAATGGCACCGTAACCCTAAATCGCACCATTAACCCTAACCTGAACTCTAAACTCTAGCCCTAACCCTCACCTTAACCATAAAACCTAACCCTAACCCTAACCCGAAATATAAACCCCAATGTCACACTTATCCTAAACTTAAACCCTAATGGCACCCTAACCCTAAATCTAACCCTAGCCCTAACCTTAACCCTAACCCTAACCTTAAAACCCAATGGCACTCTTATCCTAAACCTAAACCCGAATGGCACCCTAACCCTAATTCTCACCCTAACCCTAACCCTAACCCTAAACTTAAAACCCAATGGCACCCTTATCGTAAACCTAAACCCTAATGGCACCCTAACCCTAAACCTAACCCTAACCCTAAACCTAACCCTAACCCTAATCCTAACCCTAACCCTAACGCGAACACTAACAGTAACCGTAACCCTAAAACCTTACACTAACCCTATTCCTTATCCTAAACCTAAACCTTAATGGTACCATAACCCTAACCCTAACACTAACCCTAACCCTAACACTAACAGTAACCATAACCATAAAACCTAACCCTAACCCTAACCCTAACCCTAAATTTAAACCCCAATGCCACACTTATCCTTAACATAACCCCTAATGGAACCCTAACCCTAAATCTAACCCTAACACTAACCATAACCCTAACCCTAAATTTAAACCCCAATGCCACACTTATCCTAAACCTAAACCCTAATGGCACCCTAACTCGAAATCGAACCCTAGTCCTAACCCTAACCCTAACCCTAACCTTAAAAACCAATGGTACCCTTATCGTAAACCTAAACCCTAATGGCACCCTAACCCTAACGCTAAACCTAACCCTAACCTGAATCCTAACCCTAACCCAAACACTAACAGTAATCGTAACCCTAAAACCTAACCCTAACACTAACCCTAACCCTAACCCTTATCCTAAATCTAAAACCTAATGGCACCCTAACCCTAACCCTAACCCTAATCCTAACCTCAACACTAACCCTAACCCTAACACTAACCGTGACCCTGAAACCTAACCCTAACCCTAACCCAAAAACCTAAATTTAAACCCCAATGCCACACTTATCCGAAACCTATACCCTTATGGCACCCTAACCCTAACCCTAACCCTAACCCTAACCCTAACCCTAACGCTAACCCTAACCCTAACCTTAAAACCCAATGGCACCCTTATCCTAAACATAAACCCTAATGGCACCCGAACCCTAAATAAAACCCTAACGCTAACCCTAACCCTAACCCTAAACCTAAACCTAACCCTAAACCTAACCCTAACCTTAAAACCCAATGGCACCCTCATCCTAAACCTAAACCCTAATGGCACCCTAAGCCTAAATATAACCCTAACGCTAACCCCAACCCTAACCCTAACCCTAATCCTAAACCTTACCTGAATCCTGAACCTAAACCTCAACCTAACCCTACCACTAACTGCAAACCCTAACCCTAACACTAACCCCTAGCCCCTAACCCTAACCCTAACACTAAACCTCACCCTAACCCTAACCTCAACCCTAATCCTAACCCTAACCATAACACTAACACTAACACTAACTGTAACCCTAAAACCTAACCCTAACACTCACCTTAAACCCCAATGGCACCCTTATCCTGAACCTAAACCCTAATGACACCCTAACACTAAATATAACCCTGACCATAACCCTAACCCTAACCTTAACCCAAACCCTAACCCCTAACCCTAACCCCAACCCTAACCCTAACCCTAGCCCTAACCCTAACCCTAACCGTAACCCTAAAACCTAACCCTAACTCTTACCCTAACCTTAAACCCCAATGGCACCCTTATCCTAAACCTAAATACTAATGGCACCGTAACTCGAAATCACACCCTAACCCTAACCTGAACTCTAAACTCCAACCCTAACCCTAAGTCTAACCCTCACCCTAACACTAACACTAACCGTAACCATAAAACCTAACCCTAACCCTAACCCGAAATATAAACCCAAATGTCGCACTTATCCTAAACGTAAACCCTAATGGCACCCTAACCCTAAATCTAACCCTAGTCCTAACCTTAACCCTAACCCTAACCTTAAACCCCAATGGCACTCTTATCCTAAACCTAAACCCTAATGGCACCCTAACCCTAATTCTCACCCTAACCCTAACCCCAACTCTGAACTCTAACCGTAACACGAACCCTAACACTAACACTAACCGAAACCCTAAAACCTAACCCTAACCCGAACTCTAACCCTAAATTTACACCCCAATGGCACCCTTATCCTAAACCTAAACCATAATGGAACCCTAACTCTAAATCTAACCCTAGCCCTAACCCTAACCCTAACCCTAACCTTAAAACCCATTGACACCCTTATCGTAAACTTAAACCCTAATGGCACCCTAAACCTAACCCTAACCCGAATCTTAACCCTAACCGTAACCCGAACACTAACAGTAATCGTAACCCTAAAACCTAACCCTAACCGTAACCCTAAACCTAGATTTATACCCCAATGCCACACTTATCCAAAACCTAAACCCTAATGGCACCCTTACTCTAAATCTAACCCTAATCTTAACCCTAGTCCTAACCCTAACCCTAACCCTAACCCTTATCGTAAACGTAAACCCTAATGGCACCCTAACACTAACCCTAACCCTAACCCGAACACTAACAGTAACCGTAACCCTAAAACCTAACACTAACCCTATTCCTTATCCTAAACCTAAACCCTAATGACACCATAACACTAACCGTAACCCTAACCCTAACCATAAATTTAAACCCCAATGCCACACTTATCCTAAACCTAAACCCTAATGGCACCCTAACTCGAAATCTAACCCTAACCCTAACCCTTACCCTAACTCTAACCCTACCCTTAAAACCCAATGGCACCCTTATCCTGAACCTAAACCCTAATGGCACCATAACCCTAAACCTAAAACTAACCCGAACCCGAATCCTAACCCTAACCCTAACCCGAACACTAACAGTAATCGTAACCCTAACCCTAACCCTAACCCTAACCCTAACCCTAACCCTAACCCTAACCCTAACCTTTAAACCCAATGACACCCTTATCATAAACCTAAATCCTAATGGCACCCTAACCCTAACACTAACCCTAACCCTAATCCTAACCCTAACACGAAACCTAACCCTAACACTAACCGTAACGCTAAAACCTAACCATAACCCTAACCTAAATTTAAACCCCAATGCCACACTTATCCTAAACCTAAACCCTAATGGCACCATAACCCTAAATCTAACCCTAACCCAAACCCCAACCCTAACCTTAAAACCCAATGGTACCCTTATCCTAAACCTAAACCCTAATGGCACCCTAACCCTAAATAAAACCCTAACCCTAACCCTAACCCTAACCCTAACCCTAACTGTAACCCTAAAATCTAACCCTAAGCCTAACCCTAACCTTAAACCCCAATAGTACACTTATCCTAAACCTAAACCCTAATGGCACCCTAATCCTAAATCTCACCCTAACCCTAACTCCACCTCTAAACTCTAACCCTAACACTGACACTAACCCTAACACTAACTGTAACCATAAAACCTAACCCTAACCCTTATCCTAAATTTACACCCCAATGCCACACTTATCCTAAACCTAAAGCATAATGGCACCCTAACCCTAAATCTAACCCTAACCCTAACCGTAAATTTAAACCCCAATGCCACACTTATCCTATACCTAAACCCTAATGGCACCCTAACTTGAAATCGAACCCTTGCTCTAACCCTAACCCTAACCTTAAAACCCAATGGTACCCTTATCGGAAACCTAAACCCTAATGGAACCCTAACCCTAACCCTAAACCTAACCCTAACCCGAATCCTAACCCTACCACTAACAGTAATCGTAATCCTAAAACCGAACCCTAACACTAACCCTAAGCCTAAGACTAACCCTTATCCTAAACCTAAAACCTAATGGTACCCTAACCCTAACCCTAAACCTAATCCTAACCCTAACACTAACACTAACCCTAACCCTAACCCTTATCGTAAACGTAAACCCTAATGGCACCCTAACGCTAACCCTAACCCTAACCCGAACACTAACAGTAACCGTAACCCTAAAACCTAACACTAACCCTATTCCTTATCCTAAACCTAAACCCTAATGACACCATAACACTAACCGTAACCCTAACCCTAACCATAAATTTAAACCCCAATGCCACACTTATCCTAAACCTAAACCCTAATGGCACCCTAACTCGAAATCTAACCCTAACCCTAACCCTTACCCTAACTCTAACCCTACCCTTAAAACCCAATGGCACCCTTATCCTGAACCTAAACCCTAATGGCACCATAACCCTAAACCTAAAACTAACCCGAACCCGAATCCTAACCCTAACCCTAACCCGAACACTAACAGTAATCGTAACCCTAACCCTAACCCTAACCCTAACCCTAACCCTAACCCTAACCCTAACCCTAACCCTAACCCTAACCCTAACCTTTAAACCCAATGACACCCTTATCATAAACCTAAATCCTAATGGCACCCTAACCCTAACCCTAACCCTAACCCTAACCCTAACCCTAACCTTTAAACCCAATGACACCCTTATCATAAACCTAAATCCTAATGGCACCCTAACCCTAACACTAACCCTAACCCTAATCCTAACCCTAACACGAAACCTAACCCTAACACTAACCGTAACGCTAAAACCTAACCATAACCCTAACCTAAATTTAAACCCCAATGCCACACTTATCCTAAACCTAAACCCTAATGGCACCATAACCCTAAATCTAACCCTAACCCAAACCCCAACCCTAACCTTAAAACCCAATGGTACCCTTATCCTAAACCTAAACCCTAATGGCACCCTAACCCTAAATAAAACCCTAACCCTAACCCTAACCCTAACCCTAACCCTAACTGTAACCCTAAAATCTAACCCTAAGCCTAACCCTAACCTTAAACCCCAATAGTACACTTATCCTAAACCTAAACCCTAATGGCACCCTAATCCTAAATCTCACCCTAACCCTAACTCCACCTCTAAACTCTAACCCTAACACTGACACTAACCCTAACACTAACTGTAACCATAAAACCTAACCCTAACCCTTATCCTAAATTTACACCCCAATGCCACACTTATCCTAAACCTAAAGCATAATGGCACCCTAACCCTAAATCTAACCCTAACCCTAACCGTAAATTTAAACCCCAATGCCACACTTATCCTATACCTAAACCCTAATGGCACCCTAACTTGAAATCGAACCCTTGCTCTAACCCTAACCCTAACCTTAAAACCCAATGGTACCCTTATCGGAAACCTAAACCCTAATGGAACCCTAACCCTAACCCTAAACCTAACCCTAACCCGAATCCTAACCCTACCACTAACAGTAATCGTAATCCTAAAACCGAACCCTAACACTAACCCTAAGCCTAAGACTAACCCTTATCCTAAACCTAAAACCTAATGGTACCCTAACCCTAACCCTAAACCTAATCCTAACCCTAACACTAACACTAACCCTAACCCTAACACTAACCGTAACCCTAAAACCTAACCCTAACCCAAACCCTTAATTTAAACCCCAATGCCACACTTATCCGAAACCTGTACCCTTAAGGCACCCTAACCCTAAGTCTAACACTAACCCTAACCCTAACCCTAAGTCTAACACTAACCTTAAAACCCAATGGTACCCTCATCCTAAACCTAAACCCTAATGGCACCCTAACCCTAAATAAAACCCTAACGCTAACCCTAACCCTAAACCTAACCCTAACCCTAAACCTAACCCAAACATTAAAACCCAATGGCACCCTTATCCTAAACCTGTAGAGGATTGGTTAGAAATGCGAGGACATATGAACATGGCTAAGGCTATGGTTGAGCTGCTAAAGTATAAGACTACTGCTAAAGTATAAGCAGTTTCCCTAGGCCCATGAGAAAGTTTGAGATAGCAGGACCCTGAGAAAGGGCAGTGTCCTTGGGTTTTCTAAATTGAGCTGAAAAACAGGAGCTAGGCATTTCCAAAACAAAGGCACTTAATGAGCCACCTGTGTAAACAATGGAAAGCAGTTAAGATGATATCACCACCTAACTGAGTACCAATAATGAGCCTAATTTCTGTAATATTCATGAACCTATTATAGAGTGTATATTAAGCTACTGTCAATCTGCAATAAACGAAGTTCCTGGATTCTCAAATTGAGGTGTCTAGAGCTTTCCGTCGCGACCTATTATTATTGGCGCCCGTGTGCAGGGACCAAGGGGGGGTCCCCAGGAGATCAAGTCGGATCTCCTGGGTCGGAGTCAAGTCGGACTCCCGAGAGCCAAGTCGGGTTCTCGCAGCCGCGGTCGGACGTAGGAGTTTCGGTCGGTCTTGCCGTGCAGCACAAGAAGGCGAAAGGGTTGGACGAAAAAGAGCTCAACTTGCCACCACCAGACGCCTCCCTTTTGGGGATTTCGGACGGCGAAAGAGTTAAGTTCCGCGTCCCCAGCAACGAAATAGTTGGACCCGGCACCCGGGAAGACTCCTGAAGAAGGAGGCCCGCCGACAAAGCCACAAAGTCTCATGGAAAGGGCTGCACAAAGCGTGGTAACACGTTTTTTAGGTAATGGAGAGACAGGCGGCACTATCATTGCTCCAATGCTTTCTGGGAAAGCGGGGAGTTAAAGGGTTAGATTTAAAAAAGGATTTACTGGAATTGCTTAAGGTGGGGTTTGCGAAAGGGTGTTTTGTGGACCCCAATACGGTCTTTGATGAAGGTGAATGGAAACGGTACGGGGATAAGTTGTGGGAGGATTTATTGAATGATGATAAAGTAGCTAAAAAGTTAGCCAAGCAGTGGTAGGCTGTTTCTAATGCTTTACAACAACATAAGGCCGAGCACCAGGCTACCCGAGTCGCTGCGCAGCGTTTGGGAGACATCGGCAATCCTTTCGCGGCTGAGTCTCCGTGCCCGCTACCTCCCTCGACTAATGTTGTACATATCCCGCCTGAACCCCAAGAGCAGGCTCTTATTACTCCCACTACCCCTTCCCTAGAGTTCCCTAGCCCGTCCCCTGAGTCCCAGCAGACCTCGTCTACCGGGGCTGCGTCACTCCCCTCACCCGATACATCGAGTACTGTCGCGGTAGAGCGGCGAAAGCTCTGGCAAGGCATTGCCGCAGATGCTTTGCAAGCGGGAGATAAAGAAGCGGCAGAAACTTTAACTAATGCCTTTCCGGTAGTTTATGCTCCGGCAGAAGGGGGTGGATTGGTAGCGACTATCACTGCCCTTGATTGGAAGCTGTTGTCGCAATTGCGTGCTACCGTTAATGAAAGTGGAATTCAAGGTGAACCTACCCGACAAATGTTATTTGGGGTAGCAACTTGCTTTTACCAGCAGATATTAATAACATTATGAAGTTAGTTCTTTCACAGCACCAGCAAATGCTACATAGTGCGCACTGGCAAGCGCTTTGCCAGGAGGCCGTAGCGGTTCAGAGACAGGCAGCTGACCCTTTGCACGGGGTTACGCTAGATGAATTAATGGGCTTCGGACCGTACGCCAGAATAGAGGCACAAGCGTTAATAGGGCCGGATAAGATCAGGGAGTCTATGCGCCTAGCCCGTCTCGCTCTAGATAAGATCAAAGCTCCAGGGGGAATTCCGTCATATATGGGGATCAAGCAGGGAAGAGATGAGCCTTTTGGATCGTTTATAGATCGGGTTGCTAATGCCATCCAGTTAGCAGGGGTTCCCGAATATATGCACGGCGCTTTGCTAAAGCAGTGTGCGCTGCAGAACTGTAATTCTACAGCTCGCAATGTCATTGTTACACTCCCGGGTAATTGGTCAATTGAGGAGCTATTAGAGCGAATGGCGCAAATACCCCAGGGGCCTAATGCTATGTTAGTGAACGCAGTTAAAAAGCTGGGTGAAAGCTTAAAGGAGCAGGTGAAGGCTACTAGCTCTCAGGTTTTAGCCGCGCTTGCGCCCTTACAAGCTCCGACCGGAACCACGCAACGAAGCAGACCAGCACAAAGACGCTGTTTTCGGTGTGGAGCATACGGACACATACGAAGAGAGTGTCAGTCCGGTCCGGTGTGGTGTTCTCGCTGTCAGCAAAACACGCATGTTCCTGCTATGTGCTGGCGTGGGTCGGGAAACGGGAAAGCCAGCGTGAAGGGGTCCCACGCCAAGACACAAGTGACGACTCCAACTACTCACAGCTTCCCTGCTCAGACCTCACACTGCATCCCGCAACCAGAGGGAGCCTCGGGTTGGACCTGGCAACCACAATAGACTGCACCCTAATAGACCAGCGTCCTCAGAAAATACCGATAGGAGTGCACAGGCCGGTGTTAATTGACGGCAAACCAGTGGGGGCTTTGTTAATAGGTCGGTCCTCGTCCACAATGGCTGGATTAACTGTTTTAGTGGGACTGATTGATGCCGATTAAACTGGAGAAATATCAATCATGGTAAATACACTATTTCCACCTTTGCATATACCGGCCAGATCTCGTATCGCACAACTGATACCGCTCCCTCAGATCGCTCCTGGACCATCGGATAAGCCCGAACGAGGAGATCAGGGCTTCGGATCTACTGGTGCATCGGTTCTGCTAACAATAGATTTGACCAGACGACCATGAAAAGCTATCCAGCTCCAATGGAACTCACAAACTGCACATTTAATTGCTCTTTTGGATACGGGAGCTGACGTCAGCATTGTTGCAGCTCACAAGTGGCCCACATCGTGGCCCTTGGTAAACTCAAGAGCAACAGTTGCAGGAGTGGGTGGTCTGACTCTGGCGAAAAGGTCCCCACCGATAACTATCACGTTGGATGAAATGACTGTGAACTGTACGGTGTCTGTTCTCCCCCTACCCAATGGAGTACAAGCATTAATAGGGAGAGACATTCTCGCTCAGATGGGAATGGTTCTGACCAATGAACCAAGATCCTCTTTAGCATGATGGCCATTGCCTGGACTTTCCCGATCCCGCTCCAATGGAAGACAGAAACGCCGGTGTGGGTAGAGCAATGGCCCTTAAAAAGGGAAAGTCTTTTACAGGCACATGCGTTAGTGTCAGAGCAGTTACAACAGAGGCATTTGCGTTTGTCAACTAGCCCATGGAATACTCCTATTTTTGTGATCAGGAAGAAATCTGGGAAATACAGGCTGTTACATGATTTACGTGCAGTAAATGCCCAGATGCATACGATGGGGGCATTACAACCAGGACTGCCAAATCCAGCTATGATCCCACAAAATTGGTTCCTGTTAATAATCGATCTTAAGGACTGCTTCTTCACTATTGCATTACATGAGCAGGATCGTCAGCGTTTTGCATTCACTATTCCTGCTATAAACAAGGAAGGACCAACGCAACGTTATGAGTGGACTGTGTTGCCTCAGGGAATGAAGAATTCTCCCACTCTTTGTCAGCTCTACGTGGATGCTGCATTACAGCCAATCAGAAAATCATGGCCCTCGACAGTCATTTACCACTACGTAGACGATTTACTGTTCGCCCAGCCGACTAAGTTTACAAAAGATGAAAACCAGCAGCTGGTTAATCAGTTGCAGCAGCAAGGTTTAGTCATAGCCACTGAGAAAATTCAAGAATCCAGTCCCTGGCATTATTTAGGCTGGCAAATCACAGACTCTGTCGTTCGACCTCAGAAATTGTCTATCAATATAGAGATTGCCACCTTGCACGATGCTCAGAGACTCTTAGGAGACTTACAGTGGCTGCGTCCAGTAGTGGGAATACCTAATGAGTGGCTAGAACCCCTCAGACCGCTATTAAAGGGTACAGACCCTTCAACAGCAGTAACTGTCACCCTGGAACAGCAAAACCTCTTACATCAGATTACGGTCAGTATTGCTGATCATGTCACACACCAACGGATAGAGGGTGTACCTGTCAATCTTACTATCTTGGCAGGAGAAAAGCATTTTATGGGAGCCCTCACGCAGCAAAAAATAAAAACGGGGGACAATCAAAAGCGGCTTGCAACATCAACTAAAGGGCAACAAATTGTGTTAGAATGGCTGACAACATCTTTGCAACCACGCAGAACAGTCCAAGAAAGGATTCGGACTTTATCAGAGCTCATTCATCAATGGATTATAGGGCTGGGAGAAGGAAATGCTAGAGCAGATCGTCTAGTGTCAACAGTGACAGAAGCTCCTGTATCTCCTTTCCTGAGAGCACGTGAGGCTCATGCTGTATATCATCAAAATGCAAAAGGTCTCAGTCACTCATATGGACTGTCAATTGAAGATGCCAGAGCAATAGTGAAAGCATGCCCTATTTGCAGTCAGCAAAATAAAGGAGTAGGCCTCGGAGTGGGAGTTAATCCCAAAGGACTAAAAGCTAATGAGTTGTGGCAAACGGATGTCACACATGTTCCTGCTTTTGGTCGATTGAAATACATGCATGTGTCAATTGACACCTACAGTCACTTCGTATGGGCTACGCTGCAGCCAGGAGAAAAGGTCCAAGATGTGAAGCGTCATCTGACAGATTGCTTTGCTGTCATGGGAGTCCCTAAAACGTTAAAAACAGATAACGGACCTGCCTATGTTAACAAGATTCTGAGACAATTCTTGCAGCAATGGGACATAAAGCATGTTACGGGCATAGCTCATTCGCCTACTGGACAAGCTATAGTAGAGCGAATGAATGGAACAATTAAAAGCTACCTTGAGAAATACAAAGACATCAGGGATGCCCGAGAGAGAGTTAGCAAAACTCTTTTTGTCCTTAACCATTTGTGTATTTTCGGAGATGATTCAGTACCTCCTATCGTCAAACATAATCAGAAAGAGCAGGTGTCAAAAGGACCACCCATGAAGGTTCATTATTGGAATCCTAAAACTGGGATGTGGGAAGGTCCAGCAGAAGTCATCTTTATAGGCCGAGGCTACTTCTGTGTGTCTACTTCTACAGGTACCCTGTGGGTTCCCAGTCGTTGGGTCAAGCCAGCAATTGAGAGCCCTGGAGAACGAGGAGGAGAGACAACTGTGGTGCCTGCAGCCTCACCTGACCTTACACCACCACCTCCAGCCTCTTCAACACCTGATTCCCCTGCATCTGCTGAAGAGGGAGACACTGGAACAACATCTGAATTAACTGAGTAACTGTACACAAAGAAACTGCAAGACTTACGTGCCTGGACTTGATTTACTGTTTTTGTGTATTAGTATAGCAAAGATGTTAGGATTTCTGTCTATTTCATTGTACGGCTATGTAATAGGTTTTCTTCTTTTCACGGGTATGATTGCCAATGTTGGGGCTCTTCACACCATTGACCCTCGGAAAAACATATGGGTCACCTGGGCAAATCAAACAGGACAATCATCCTTTTGCTTGTCCTTGGCATCTGCCTCAGATCCTTTTCGTACTTGCTTATTTGGTATGCCTTTTAACTCGGTATATAAGTTAAACTTACTATTTGCTGGTTGGGTTTCATCATCATGTGGGAATGAAATAATTATCTCTAATACATCTGCGTGCCTTATAAAAGCTCTCAATACCTCTTTACCCCAGAGTCCCCAGGAGTTAGACTTAATGGGATCATTGTCTGTATGTAATACAAGTGATAATGGGACTCAAACTTGCTTTATGCTAGGAACATTTCATTTTGAGTTAAGTGCACATCAAAGCCATGATTTGTCTAGATGGACTAATGTCACTTCACGTACCCCAGGGTTTAATTATAAAAATGTAGGAGACTATTGTGGCACTAACAATACTAACAACCAGAGCCTTGGGGCATATGGAGCTGAAGCCAAACTTTCCTCACCAGGTATTTGGGTTAACAACACTATACGTGCCTTACCACCAGGTGTATTTCTTATTTGTGGTGACAGAGCTTGGCCTGGCATTCCTGTACATGCCTTCGGAGGGCCCTGCTATATAGGGTCACTTACGCTGTTATCCCCATCCTTTTTACAGCTTTTTAATCTAACTTCATCACGCAAACAAAAGAGGAACCTAAACCAACTTTCCTCAGATTGTGATGACAAAGTAGAACTACGGGGTAGAACAGCTACTGTCTTTGGATCTATTGTCCCAGGTGCAGGCACGGCACAGGCATTAACATCCATTCGCAAACTTGCATGCTGGGCTGTAAAACAATCAAATGTCACCACCCGAGTAATAGCAGAACTTGCACAAGACGTTGGTAGTCTACGTCATGCTGTCCTACAAAATCGAGCTGCTATTGATTTTCTGTTGTTAGCACAAGGCCATGGCTGTAAGGACTTTGACGGTATGTGCTGTTTTAATCTTTCAGATCACAGTAACTCCATACATAAACAACTGCAATGGTTAACAGATCATACAAAGAAAGTGACAGTAGCGACTAGTCCTATAGACTCATGGCTTCAATCTATCTTTGGTTCTATATCTGAATGGGCTCTAAGTTATATTAAGGAAGGCCTATGATGGATATTGACAGTTATTGTAATCTTAGTAATAGCTCGTGTTGCCTTTTCTTGTATTACTAGATGTGTAAATACTACGACAAAGAAAGCATTGTTGGCCCATAATAAAAACGGGGGAATTGTAGAGGATTGGTTAGAAATGCGAGGGCATATGAACATGGCTAAGGCTATGGATGAGCTGCTAAAGTATAAGACTACTGCTAAAGTATAAGCAGTTTCCCTAGGCCCATGAGAAAGTTTGAGATAGCAGGACCCTGAGAAAGGGCAGTGTCCTTGGGTTTTCTAAATTGAGCTGAAAAACAGGAGCTAGGCATTACCAAAACAAAGGCACTTAATGAGCCACCTGTGTAAACAATGGAAAGCAGTTAAGATGATATCACCACCTAACTGAGTACCAATAATGAGCCTATCTTCTGTAATATTCATGAACCTATAATAGAGTGTATATTAAGCTACTGCCAATCTGCAATAAACGAAGTTCCTGGATTCTCACATAGACGCGCCTAGAGTTTTCCGTCGCGACGTATTATAAACCTCAACCAAAATGGTACCCTAAGCCTAAATATAACCCTAACGCTAACCCCAACCCTAACCCTAACAATAATCCAAAACCTAACCCGAACCCTGAAACTAAACCTCAACCTAACCCTACCACTAACTGCAAACCCTAACCCTAACCGTAACCCTAACCCTAAAGTCTAAACTTAATCCTAACCCTAACCCTAAATCTAACACCAAACCTAAACCTGACCCTAAACCCTAACCCTAACCTGAACACTAAACCTCACCCTAACCCTAACCCTAACAATAACACTAACACTAACACTAACTAGAACCCTAAAACGTAACCCTAATACTAACCTTAAACCCCAATGGTACGCTTATCCTGAACCTAAACCCTAATGGTACCCTAACCCTAAATATAACCCTAACCATAACCCTAACCCTAACCCCTAACCCTAACACCTAACCCTAACCTTAACCCAAAAGCTAACCCCTAACCCTAACCCCAACCCTAACCCTAACCCTAGTCCTGACCCTAACCCTAACCGTAAACCTTAAACCTAACACTAACCCTTACCCTAACCTTAAACCCCAATGGCACCGTTATCCTAAACCTAAACCCTAATGGCACCCTAAGCCTAAATATGACCCTAACCCTAACCCTAACCCTAACCGTAACCATTAAACCTAACCCTAACCCTAACCTTAAAGCCCAATGGCACCCTTATCCTAAACCTAAACCTTAATTACACCCTCCCGCTAAATATAATCCTAATGCTAACCCTAACGCTAACCCTAACCCTAACCCTAACCCTACCCTTAAAACCAAATGGCACCCTTATCGTAAACATAAATCCTAATGGTACCCTAACCCTAAACCTAACCCTAATGCTAAATCTAACCCTAACCCTAATGCTAACCCTAACCCTAATCCTAACCCTAACCCTAACCCAAAAACCTAAATTAAAACCCCAATGCCACACTTATCCGAAACCTATACCCTTATCGCACCCTAACCCTAAATATAACCCTAACCCTAATGCTAACCCTAACCCTACCCTTAAAACCCAATGGCACCCTTATCCTAAAACTAAACCCTAATGGCAACCTAACCCTAAATATAACCCTAACGCTAACCCCAACCCTAACCCTAACCCTAACCCCAATCCTAATGGCACCCTAACCCAAAATCTAACCCTAGCCCTAACCCAAACCCTAACCCTAACCTTAAACCCCAATGGCACCCTTATCCTAAACCTAAACCCTAATGGCACCCTAACCCTAAATCTCACCCTAACCCTAAACCCAACTCCAAACTCCAACCCTAACACGAACCCTAACACTAACACTAACTGAAACCCTAAAACCTGACCCTAACCCTAACCCTAAATTTACACCCCAATGCCACATTTACCCTAAACCGAAACCACAATGGCACCCTAACTCTAAATCTAACCCTAACCCCAACCCTAAACCTAACCTTAAAACCCAATGGCACCCTTATCGTAAACCTAAACCCTAATGGCACCCTAACCCTAAACCTATCCCTAACCCAAACCTAATCCTAACCCTAACGCTAACCCGAACGCTAACCCTAACCCTAACCCTAACCCTAACCCTAACCCTAACCCTAACCCTAACCCTAACCCTAACCCAAACCTAATCCTAACCCTAACCCGAACGCTAACAGTAACCGTAACCCTAAAACCTAACCCTAACCCTAACCCTAACCCTAACCCTAACCCAAACCTAATCCTAACCCTAACCCGAACGCTAACAGTAACCGTAACCCTAAAACCTAACCCTAACCCTAACCCTAACCCTAAATTTACACCCCAATGCCACACTTATCCTAAACCTAAACCCTAATGGCACCCTAACTCTAAATCTAACCCTAACCTTAACCCTAGCCCTAACCCTAACCCTAACCCTAACTCTAACCGTAACCCTAACCCTAACCCTAACCCTAACCCTAACCCTAACCCTAACCCTAACCCTAATCCTAACCCTAACCCTAACCCTAACCCTAACCCTAACCCTAACCCTAACCCTAACCCTAACCCTAACCCCAACCCCAACCCTAACCCTAACCCCAAACCCTAACCCCTAACCCTAACCCTAACCCTAACCCTAACCCTAACCCTAGCCCTAACCCTACCACTAACTGCAAAGCCTAACCCTAACCCTAACCCCAATCCTAATGGCACCCTAACCTAAAATCTAACCCTAGCCCTAACCCAAACCCTAACCCTAACCTTAAACCCCAATGGCACCCTTATCCTAAACCTAAACCCTAATGGCACCCTAACCCTAAATCTCACCCTAACCCTAAACCGAACTCCAAACTCCAACCCTAACACGAACCCTAACACTAACACTAACCGAAACCCTAAAACCTGACCCTAACCCTAACCCTAAATGCCACATTTACCCTAAACCGAAACCACAATGGTACCCTAACTCTAAATCTAACCCTAACCCTAACCCTAAATTTACACCCCAATGCCACATTTACCCTAAACCAAAACCACAATGGCACCCTAACTCTAAATCTAACCCTAACCCCAACCCTAAACCAAACCTTAAAACCCAATGGCACCCTTATCGTAAACCTAAACCCTAATGGCACCCTAACCCTAAACCTATCCCTAACCCAAACCTAATCCTAACCCTAACGCTAACCCGAACGCTAACCCTAACCCTAACCCTAACCCTAACCGTAACCCTAACCCTAACCCTAACCCAAACCTAATCCTAACCCTAACCCTAACCCTAACTCTAACCGTAACCCTAACCCTAACCCTAACCCTAACCCTAACCCTAACCCTAACCCTAACCCTAACCCAAACCTAATCCTAACCCTAACCCTAACCCTAACTCTAACCGTAACCCTAACCCAGACCCTAACCCAAACCCTAACCCTAAATTTACACCCCAATGCCACACTTATCCTAAACCTAAACCCTAATGGCACCCTAACTCTAAATCTAACCCTAACCTTAACCCTAGCCCTAACCCTAACCCTAACCCTAACCCTAACCCTAACCCTAATCCTAACCCTAACCCTAACCCTAACCCTAACCCTAACCCTAACCCTAACCCTAACCCGAACCCTGAACCTAAACCTCAACCTAACCATACCACTAACTGTAAACCCTAACCCTAACCCTAAAGCCTAAACTTAACCTTAACCCTAAACCTAACCCTAAATCAAACCCCAACCCTAACCCTAACCCCAAACCCTAACCCTAACCCCTAACCCTAAACCCTAACCCCTAACCCTAACCCTAACCCTAACACTAAACCTCACCGTAACCCTAACCCCAACCCTCACCCTAACCCTATCCCTAACCCAAAAACGTAAATTAAAACCCCAATGCCACACTTATCCGAAACCTATACCCTTATCGCACCCTAACCCTAAGTCTAACAATAAACATAACCCTAACCCTAACCCTACCCTTAAAACCCAATGGCACCCTTATCCTAAACCTAAACCCTAATGGCAACCTAACCCTAAATATAACTCTAACGCTAACCCCAACCCTAACCCTAACCCTAACCCTAACCTTAAACCCCAATGGCACCCTTATCCTAAACCAAAACCCTGATGGCACCCTAACCCTAAATCTAATCCTAACCCTAACCATAACCCTAACCCTAACCATAACCCTAACCCTAACCTTAAAACCCAATGCCACACTTATCCTAAACCTAAACCCGAATGGCACCCTAACCATAAATCTAACTCTAACCCTAACCCTAACTCTAACCCTAAATCTAACCCTAACCTTAACCCTAACCCTAACCCTAACCCAGACCCTAACCCTAACCCTAACCCTAAATTTAAACCACAACGGCACCCTTACCCTAAACCTAAACCCTAATGGTACCCTAACTTGAAATCAAACCCTAACCCTAACCCTAAACCTAACACTAACCCTAACACTAACAGAAATCGTAACCCTAAAACCTAATCCTAACATTAACCCTAAGCCTAACACAAACCCTTATCCTAAACCTAAACCTAATGACACCCTAACCCTAACCCTAATCCTAACGCTAATACTAACACTAACCCTAACACTAACACTAACCGTAACCCTAACCCTAAACCTAACCCGAACCCAAAAACCTAAATTTAAACCCCAATGCCACACTTATCCGAAACCGGTACCCTTAAGGCACCCTAACCCTCAGTCTAACCCTAACCCTAACCCTAACCCTAACGCTAACCCTAACGCTAACCCTAACCCTAACCCTAACCCTAACCCCAACCCGAACCCTAACCCTAATCCTAAACCTAACCCGAACCCTGAACCTAAACCTCAACCTAACCCTACCACTAACTGTAAACCCTAACCCTAACCCTAAAGCCTAAACTTAACCTTAACCCTAAACCTAACCCTAAATCAAACCCCAACCCTAACTCTAACCCTAAACCCTAACCCTAACCCCTAACCCTAACCCTAACACTAACCCTCACCCTAACCCTAACCCTAACCCAAAAACGTAAATTAAAACCCCAATGCCACACTTATCCGAAACCTATACCCTTATCGCACGCTAACCCTAAGTCTAACAATAAACATAACCCTAACCCTAACCCTACCCTTAAAACCCAATGGCACCCTTATCCTAAACCTAAACCCTAATGGCAACCTAACCCTAAATATAATCCTAACGCTAACCCCAACCCTAAACCTAACCCTAACCCTAACCCAAACCCTGAACCTAACCCTCAACCTAACCCTACCACTAACTGCAAACCCTAACCCTAACCCTAACCCCAACCCTAATGGCACCCTAACCCAAAATCTAACCCTAGCCCTAACCCAAACCCTAACCCTAACCTTAAACCCCAATGGCACCCTTATCCTAAACCTAAACCCTAATGGTACCCTAACCCTAAATCTCACCCTAGCCCTAACCCAAACCCTAACCCTAACCTTAAACCCCAATGGCACCCTTATCCTAAACCTAAACCCTAATGGCACCCTAACCCTAAATCTCACCCTAACCCTAAACCCAACTCCAAACTCCAACCCTAACACAAACCCCAACACTAACACTAACCGAAACCCTAAAACCTAACCCTAACCCTAACCCTAAATTTACACCCCAATGCCACATTTACCCTAAACCGAAACCACAATGGCACCCTAACTCTAAATCTAACCCTAACCCCAACCCTAAACCTAACCTTAAAACCCAATGGCACCCTTATCGTAAACCGAAACCCTAATGGCACCATAAACCTAAACCTATCCCTAACCCTAACCCAAACCTAATCCTAACCCTAACGCTAACCCGAACGCTAACAGTAACCGTAACCCTAAAACCTAACCCTAACCCTAACACTAACCCTAAATTTACACCCCAATGCCACACTTATCCTAAACCTAAAACCCAATGGCACCCTAACTCTAAATCTAACCCCAACCTTAACCCTAGTCCTAACCCTAACCCTAACCCTAACCCTAACCCTAACCCTAACCCTAACCCTAACCCTAACCCTAACCCTAACCCTAATCCTAACCCTAACCATAACCCTAACCATAACCCTAACCCTAACCTTAAAACCCAATGCCACACTTATCCTAAACCTAAACCCGAATGGCACCCTAACCATAAATCTAACTCTAACCCTAACCCTAACTCTAACCCTAAATCTAACCCTAACCTTAACCCTAACCCTAACCCTAACCCAGACCCTAACCCTAACCCTAACCCTAAAT